>NC_045427.1:448093479-449438479 GCF_902635505.1 Sarcophilus harrisii
TGGGCTCACCACTGTATTGCTTTAGCCAATTTGACAAGGATGGCCTAATCGGGGACTATTAATCAGCAACTTTCTTTGGCATCTGCCCAACTGGGAATTGAAGTATTCTTGCACAGATGAAATCACCTTCAGATGACTTTCTAAATCTCCAAGTGGGGGTTAGGATCTGCCATGAGCGACTATGTGCTGTTCCTGTCTTTTCTCCCTGAACGTAGTAAGGGTAAATGGCTAGTTACTTCTTTGTTAGAAAAATTTGGTTTGGTAGCCCTAGCCATGATGCATCCTATAAAAACAATTTTGGAATTGTTACCGTTCTGAGGAATGCAGTGAATAAAGTGTTGGGCCTGGAATCAGGAAGACTCATCTCCCCGAGTTCAAATCTAGCCTGAGATATTTACCAGCTACATGACCCTGGGGCAAGTCACTTACCCTCCTCTGCCTAAGTTTCCTGATCTGCAAAATGAGCTGGAAAAGGAAATGACAAACCATTCCAGTATCTTTGCCAAGAACGGAATTGTGAAGAGTCATAAGGGACTGAAATGATTGAACAACAAAACGTTCTGAAGATCATTTGATTTCAGATTTGGAAATTTTGTCTGTAGAAGATAAAATACTGGAATTGGGAAATATTTTAGAATGAAAGTACTAACGATCTCTGTCCCTAACATTTGATTTTCAAAGGCCCTTTCCTATTTTACCATCCGAGGCTCTGGGTTGTTTCCCAGTGCTAACACTCTGATCTCAGGTCCCTTCTGGCTCTGACATTTTATAAATAACACTTTTTTTCTTTTTTCAGAAGTCACATTTTCCGTTGAAATTGACCAGCCCTCATTGTGTCTTGTTTTGTTCATTCTTGTCACCCTACTCTTTCCTTTCCTTCTCTCATGTTCTTCTAAAATGGGATTAGATTTGTCCTTTCAATACTATGTGAATCTGCTTGTCCCACTAACCAGATACCTACAGGTACCCATAGAACTCTCAGAAAAGCACCTTAATTAGGGAGTCCTAAATAACTAACAAAATATATTCTTCTATTCCATTTTTATTCTCAAAAAAAAAAAAAAAAAAGTTGAACAGGAGTTAAAAAAAAAAACCGGTGAAAGCTTTGCCTTTTTCATATACAAACCCACAAGTATTTCAAAACATTTCGAAGTTTGTTTTGACAGGAGTGGAATGTCTCAGGAATGAAGGGATGCTTTAATCAGCTCCCCCTTTGAGGTCCCTGTTTTGCTCTGATATTTCTCTGTTTGAAACTCAGATTTCTCTGTAAAGATACAAGAAAGGTCAGAATTTGTTAGGTTCCTCTTTCATATTCAGAGCTCTGTCCCCCACTGTGAAAAAGAAAAGTGAGAGATTGGGAAGCCATGTTTGGGCGCTGGATTAGAGATTTGCTGGAAGGTGCTGTTGAAACAGAAACAATAAAAGATTCCCTTATCAAATTGTCTGTTTTAAGATCAGTCAGTAGTAACTCCTGAGTTTTGTTGGCTTGGGTTCAGTCGTTCAGTCAGGCAGTCTTTATTGAATTCCCTCAGGTGATTGGACTAGCTCATGTCTAAGATTTCTCCCCGCACTAACATCTCTGATCTAACATTCAACACTCGCGGGTTCCTTCCATCCCCAGCCTTCTTTGTTTTCAAGTCCCTTTTGGTTTTGACATTCTGTGTTCTATGTTCTGTATTCTAATGTGCTATATTCTCTGGGCCCTTTCAGCCCTAAAGTTCTATGTGTTAGCTCTCGTCTCATTTTGACATTCGGTGTTCCATATTCGCCAATGCTCTGTTCTCAGGGCCTTTCTAGATCTAACATTCTATGTTTCTGGGTCCCTTCTGGTTTTGACATTCCACATTTTCTTTTCTGTATTCTTAACACACTGAATTCTTGGGGCTCTTTCAGCTCTGATATCCTATGATTTCAACATAGCTCTAGCTGTGCTGAATATTTACATCAGGCATTATGAGTGACAGTACTGCAGCTGTACACTCTTATAATAAAACTCCAAAATCAAGAATGAGAACTGAACGCATGCCATTCTTGGAAAATTATCATTGTTTTTAATACTAGGAAATTCTCTGATAAAAACTGTATATATGTGGTTTTTGCATTACGCCTATTACTGCCTTTGAACCTGAATAATCCTTTAAGTTCTGTAAAGTAGGAATGTCCAGAAAGTAAATATTACATTTTTTGTAACTGTAAAGTACTGTGTAAAGGTAAATTATTATTTTTAAAAAGTTTCCCCTTAGCCCTCTTGTAATACTCTCTATCTCTCCAGTGCATTTATTTATTATGGTTTTTTAGTTACCTATTTGTGTGTGTTAGCTCTATTGTGAGAATGTAGGCTTCATGAAAACAGTGGTTTTGTATCTTGTATCATTCCTTGTGATGAGCCTTAGGGCTTTTGTACCCTCAGCCAATAGGAACTTAATACATATTTGTTGAATTGAACTAAATCAACTTCATTTTACAAATGAAGAAACTTTCCAAAGAAAGTGACCTTGCCAGAGTTGCGTGGTACTGAGTTGTACAGCTGAGTTTTGAACCTAGATTTTGAGATTTCAGATTCAGGCTGCTTCTGAAGTGATGGTCCTGAAGGGGTGCTAAAACTCCCTAGGTCCGGTAATGACAATGTGTGGTATATAGCCATCACTGAAATAAGGAAGCCATTAGGTTGAGAAGAGAAATTTCAGCATCGGAACAGTCTCCTAATTTACTGGCCATTGATGGACAAGTCTCCATGACTGCACAGTTTCCTTCCTTCCCATCATACCTGTGGTGTGCTCTGCTCTCTCACAGCATCTCTGCACACTAATGAAACCCGTCTGGAATAGATGGGGGAATTTGTAGCATGGCTGCTGGTTCTTCCCTCTTCTAGTGCATGGAGCACAAAGCAGCTGAGATGATGCTGATGTCCCAGGATGAGTCTTTGACCTCATTCACACTTGTAACTGGGGCTCAGAGTTGCATGTGGCAGAGGATAAACATAGGACTGAATAAACTACCTTCCTTCATATAATGAATCACCTTCTGACTTCCTCTGTAGACTGTGCCTTCTCTGCCCCTAGCCTGATGGGTCTTTGTCTTAGTAATTGTCTTAACTATATAGGGGTATAAATTATTTTCTTTATAATAATAGCTTTTTATTTTTCAAAATATATGCAAAGGTAGTTTTAACATTCACCTTTGCAAAACCTTGTGTTCCAAATTTTTTCCCTCCCTCTCCCTCCTTCTCCTTCCTTGGATAGCAAGTAATCCAATATAGGTTAAACGTGTGTAATTCTTCTAAACATATTTCCATGTTTATCATATGCAGGTATAAATTCACTTCACAAAAGGAGTATTTTCTAAAAATTCTATATAAAATTCTTTATTACTTAGAAATTTCATCTTAAATACATAAGGGGGAGCATGCCATTGAATGCTACACAGCATTCCCTCCTGTTTTATAAGTTTTCATTTGATTGATCACAGAGTAGGTTAAAGACAGGTATTTCATCTTATATAAACTGTGTCTCTTCCCAAGTATAAAGTAAAATAGAGACACATAGTGGGCATTTAATGAGTGTCTACACACTTGAAATGTCATGTGTATGCCTGCATGGATCTTTTGTGATTTTTTTTCTGTGTATGTATATGTATATATACATACATATATTCACACAAAAATATATTTTATAATATATACACACAAAAGAACTATTAATTATTCTTTCTTTCTCTCTTTTTTCTCTCCCTACATACACACACACACACACACGGTATCATAGAATACTAGGAGAAGGACAAAGCATGGGGCTAGTTTGGAGTAGATAAATGTAGATATAGATATATATGTATATTTATATATATTCATATATGGAGGGAGTTATGATTATTTTTATCATTTAACAAATGAATACCCCAGTGGCCAGAAAGGTGAATATTTGCCCAAATGAATTGTAGAGAAGAAGAAAAGAATGAAGGGAGGGAAGGAGAGAAAAACAGAGAGTTCACCTCTATGTGATTAGTTTTTTAGAAGCAGATTGACAACACCAGCATACCCATACTTTCTACAGGTTGTTCATTTTCTTCTCACTCCTTGCATCTATACCCCATCCTCCAGCTTATTTAAAGATCTGATTTGGTACCTCAACAAAGCTTCATAAACTCTCAGACTGATGGGGGAGAACAAGTATCATTTGAAGCACATTGTCCATTGGAAAAATTATCTTTTAATAATTAATTGATATTCCTTGGGGGAAGAAAGAAAGGGATATAGAATTGTAGAATGTTAGTGCAGATAGGATCTTAGAACATAGATTATAAGAGCTGGAAGTAAACTTGGAATTGCAAGTATTTTAACATAGAATGTTTGAAAAAAGTTAACATTTAGTAGAACCTTGGAGTTTGTCAAGTCCAGTTCTTTCATTCTATAGATAAAAAAACTGAAGTGAAAAAGATGATTTTTCTCACCTAGCCCAAGATTAGACCATGACTCCCAGTCTAAGTGTTCATTTACTGCATTGCTGCTTTCTCAGGCTTTACTGATTTTTTTTTTCTTTCTCTAGCCAAAAAGAAAAAGTGAATTTCTTTTCCCTATTTCATTTCAGTTGGAACACCTTACTACATGTCCCCGGAGAGAATTCATGAAAATGGCTATAACTTTAAATCTGATATCTGGTCTTTGGGCTGTTTATTGTATGAGGTAAGAAATTTCAGAGATTTAATTTAATGCTGTGAAGAAGAATATTCAAAGTAAAGGTGTCTGAGAGTAAAGACATGAACCACGACTGATTGTTGCCCCCAGAAGTCTTAAGGCACAGTGTCCAAGCTATAACTATATGTCAAGAACCAGCTACTTAGCATCAAAGGCTTATGTTTCAATCTTGGCTTTGTTCTTTATTACCTCTAAGACTTTAAGTAAGAACTTACTCTCTTTGAATTTTATTTTCCCCATCTATAAAGTGAGAGAATTGGACTAGATGCTATTTAAGGTTCTTCCTAACTGGAAGAGCTCTATTCAAAACCACAGAATATAATTGAGTAGTGGAAAGAAGGAAAGAGCATGGAACTATTCAGAAGGTAGTGACCCAGGCTGGTTTGTCTGAAATATAGGATACATGAAGGGGAATAGTAGGAAATAAGGCTAGAGAGGGACCATGAAGGGCTTTGAAAGATAGTTTAAGGGTTTTAGATTCAGTTCTAACATG
Source organism: Sarcophilus harrisii (assembly GCF_902635505.1). Taxonomy (NCBI): domain Eukaryota; kingdom Metazoa; phylum Chordata; class Mammalia; order Dasyuromorphia; family Dasyuridae; genus Sarcophilus; species Sarcophilus harrisii. Next base: position 448,098,666 of record NC_045427.1, read on the forward strand.
AGTAACATAATGAGTTGAATTTTCTCCTTTGAATAAGGAAATCAAGGCACACAATAGGAAGATTACTTGCACAGGAACATGGAACCTTTTGCTTTTATAGGCATAAGGAGCTATTGAATTTTTTTTATTAGTTTAATTATATTACTGGAGTTATTCTTTAAGAAGATTAATCAGGCATATTTTAGGATAGGTTGGAAGGGAGAAACTGAAGACTAATGAGGCTGTTGCAAAAGTCTAAATAGAGATAACTGAAAGAATGAACAAGAAGATTGTCTTTAGGATTAGGAGGATATTACTGAGGTAAGGACTTTAGGAAGAATACCTTGAGGTACAACTTATAGAACTGATAAGCTGATTGGATATTAGAGATAAGAGGACTAGAAGAATCTAAGATAATTCTGATATTTTGAGCCTGGGTGATTGGTGATATTAGTTTACATGGAGAGAAAATTAGATGGGTAGAAAATATAAGATTGGATAATGAATAATGATCTCAGTTTTGGTCATATTTGAAGTGCCTGTGTAGGGTTTGGCTTGCCAGGAAGCAATTTGAGATGTTGGTGTGGAGCTTAGAAGAGAGATAACAAAAAGATACAGATTTGGGAGACATACAACAAAGGTGATAGTCAAAGATTTAGAAATAAACATGATTTATTTCTACTCTTTTGCCCTTGATAAAATTTCAGAGAGGCAGATCCAAAATTGGAATTAGAAGAAAACTTCCAAACAATGAGAGTGCTCCTCAAATGGAATGGATTGTCTCTTGTCTGAATTTCCCAGTAGAAAAGGTCATCCAATAAAGACTGAATTGGGTACTTACCCATTATAAAATTGAAAGAGAAGGAGATGTGATGTCCCTTCTAAATCTCAGATTCTGTGAATAGGATCAGAGATGGAGCTTTTTCATTTAGGAAGGAGGAAAAGGATCCAGCAAATAAGACATCACCATCATAATCATTGCTAACATTATATAACTATAACACTTGTGGCTTGCTAAATTCTTGATGTAGTCTATTTCATTTGCTCCTCATTGACAAGCTGCGAGGTAGGTACCATTATTATACCCATTTTATAGCTAAGGAAACTGCAGCTAAGAAAGGTTAAATGACACCCTGACTCCCACAGCTAGCAAGCACCTACAGAAGGCTTTCTTGACTTCAAATCTAAGACTTTACTGAGGAGAAGAACCAGGAGAAAGCAAGGTCCTAGAGACTTGAGAGAGGAAAAAAAGGAGTAGCAATAGGGAGAGGAAGTAGAACAGTCTCGAGTGTTGCAGATAGGTCAGAGAAGACAGTAAAGAAATGGGGATTGCATTGCATGAGATCCCTGTCAATGAAGGGGGCAGTTTCATGTTGCTGAGGGCAGTGGGAGTGGCCAAGGGTTGAGGAGTGAGTAAGAAGAAAGAAAGCAAAGCCAACAAGGAGAGCAAAAAAAAAAAAAATTTAAAATGGGGAGGTGAGCACATTTATAGGCAAAGGAGCCTCTGAAATAGAATGGATGGACCTAGAAATTGAAAAAGAAAAAAGTAATACTAGTCACATCCTTAAAACCTGAATTTCTCACAGGTACATTGTAATAAGCTTATTTTGTTCCATATGTCATAAGTTAGGCAACTTAATTTTTCTATTCCTAATAGCCTTAATTTGAAGCGTGTTAACTTTAGCTGATTTTAAATGGGCCTAAGTAATTCTCTGCAGTAATTTAGGGATCCTTGATTTCATTCTTGTGGATCTCTGTCTTTTCCTAAGAGAATCATAATTCCCTTTTTAATTTTATTTTTATTCTGAATTTAACAAAACTAAATAAAACCATCCATAGATTATACATAGAACTGCAAATCTCTAATATATAGAATGCTTTTCCTTTTAAGTATATGATTATTTTTAACATGTAACTTTCAGAACTTTCCTGCTTTTCTCTTTTTCCTTCTGACCTTTTTCTGTTCTCTTCTTCTACGCATTTAAAAAAATGATTCAATGATCTTTTTTTTTCTTTTCCTATTTTTTTTTGACAATCTTATCTTCGTTCCCAACTGAAAAAGAAAAAGAAAAGCATCATAAAATAAAAAAAATTCTCTTATTGGCTGTGTCCAAAAATTCATGTCCTATTCTTTACCCTCAACCCATCACCATACTTAATTTTGTTGTTGTTGAGTAGTTTCAGTCATGTCCAACTCTTAACTTCATTTGGGGTTTTCCTGGCAAAAAGTAGTTCACCATTTTCTTCTCCAGCTTATTTTATAGATGAGGAAACTGAGGATTAAGTGAGTTGGTCAGGATCACATAATTAGCTTGTGTCTGAGGTGAGATTTGAACTCGGGTCTTCTTGACTCCAAGCCTGTTAATCTATCTACTGTACCACTTCACTACTCCCCTTCTTCATTTTAAAGGAACATAAGTTCTTCATTGTGGGAATTCCCACCACACACATACCTCTTAACCCCAACATATATTAATTGATTGTTTTCTGAGTTTCTGTGGCCAAAGAAGTTATTTACCCATGGCCAGCCTGGAGTGAACAGTCTGTAGTATTTAACAAAACCAATCATCTTTTCATCTTGGATCCTCTCTTTTTTCTAGGTTTTTGTAATTCTGTCTCTTGTCTGACAGCTTTTTCTGCGTCTCTTTCTAGATCTTTACCCAAGTCTTGCCTGCTAAGCCATGGGTTTCCTCCACGCTCCTCCTGCCCTCCCTTCTTTCTAAATAAACTGCTTCACTTGGTGAGCCCACAGCTCCCATAGGTTAAATTGTCATCTTTATACAGATAATTTCTCTATCTCTAGCCCTACTCTCTTTTGATCATCATCTTGTTTTATTGGACGACCCTTAGGTATCTCAAATTCACCATATCTGACACAAAAGTCATTTCACTATCTTTTTTCCAGACCCTCTCTTCTTCCTAATTTTTCTATAAACAGTTAAGGAAACAACTATTCTTCTAGTTGTAGAACTCCCAACCTTGATGTTACCCCCTAATCCTCTCTCATTTCCCCACACATCCAGTTTGTTGCCAAATCCTTTTGTTTTTTATGCTCACAGCATCGGCTTTTCTGCCCTTACATGGCCGCGTGGTTGTGTGGGCCCATAGCCTCGGGCCTGGGCCAATTGTGACAGCCTTGTCGGTGAAGTCCAGCTTTCCGCCTTCCTCCTTTCCTTACCTCCATCATGTCCCGTGACTCCATCCTCCAGCTCCGCCAGCCCCTTGCTGTGACGGGATCCAGGATAAAAAGCTGCATTTGGCCTTTAAAGTCCTTCCCAACCTGGCCTCTTTGGTCCCACACTGGACCCCTCTGAGGCCTTTGGCTGCCCAGGCCTGCCTGCTGTTGCTTACACATCGCTCCCTACCTGGGGATGTTCTGCTGCTCTCTTTTACCTCCTTTTGTTCAAGAGTCCATTCAACTTCTCCCTGGCGCAAAAGGCCTGCCCAGTCCCCTGCCCCACAAATACAGTGCCTTTCCTCTGGGCATGCCCCCACTTACATAGTGTGGATCATCTGTGAACATAGTCATTTGTATTTTGTCCTCCCCATTAGGATGGGAGATTCTCAAGGGCAGGGAGCATGCCCTGGCACAGGACCTGACATATAATAGGTGCTTCATAATAAGTGATTGTTGGCCTGCCATGTACCAGCACTGCTGGGATAAAAACAAAAAAGAGCCTGGCATTGAGGAACTTCTATTCTCTCAGGGAGCCAGTGTGTACCTAGAAAAGTATATGCAAGATGGAGTCAAAATTAAGTCATTTATTAATGGGAAAAGTACTATCCTTGGAGGGTGGCAGAGGATTGGGAAAGAGCTATATAAATTGTGTGTGTGTGTGTGTGTGTGTGTGTGTGTGTGTGTGTGTGTATGTGAGAGAGAGAGAGAGAGAGAGAGAGAGAGAGAGAGAGAGAGATAAAGGGAGAGAGGGAGAAGAAGAAAGAAAACAAGAGAAAGAGAACAGTTGTAGAGTTCTGTGAAAGGGACTCCTGTAGAAGAAAGCATTTAGTGATGTTGATCCCAAGCTGACAGACATGGACATCATGAAGCTCTTCAGTCCTGTTGGACCTGTCAGATTGGGGAGTTAGCTCCTCGCCATGATGAGGCACATTTATGGGTGTACAGGATCCCTCTGATTGTAAAGACCTGTTACCTCCTGAGGTTTCACCCTTTTCTTGTGACGTATGATCTGTAACCCGTCGTTCCTTCTCATCCTGGACAACTGTTCCCCATAAATCCTCCCCATAAATGGAGAGAATCCATCACATGTTCCGAGGAGACATAGAGTAGAATGGAATACATGTAGTAAGTGTATACTTACTTGTATCCATACATGTATATATCTAATAAAGGCATGCATGTATGTATTACACACATATATGTACTTCAGGATTCTGAAAGTTGGAAGGGATATTAATAATAATTATAATTGTTATTCCATTTTCAGGCACATTACCCCATTTGGGTTTTGTTTTATTTTGTTTTTTTTTAGTAGATACTAGAGTGATTTGCCATTTCTCCAGCTCATTTTACAGATGAGGAAACTGAGGCAAACAGGGTTAAGTGACTTGCTGAGGGTCACACAGCTGGGAGGTGTCTGAGGTCAGATTTGAACTCCAGAAGCTATGAGGTTTCCTGACTTCAGGCCTGATGCTCTACCCAATTTGCCACCTAGCTACCCTAATAATAATTATAACTGAATGCACACATATTCATATGTACATGTGTATATAGGCATACACATGTTTGTATGTCTATGTGTGTATATGTGTGCATGCACACATATATACACACTAAGTAATCTATGTGTGAAGCACAAATAGAAACAGATTTCTTTGGGCCACATATTGACATAAAAAACCCCACAAGTTTACATTATGTTGGATTATATTTTTATTCATTTTGTTACAAACTTCTCAGTTACATTTTAATCTGATTTTGGTCACACTGGGGAGTTTGTGGGCTGTGATTTGGTACTTCTGCTCAGAATATTATCTCATTGGTTCTCATTTGTCCTTAGAACATACAGCATAGTTTGCCAGCTGGAACAACTCTTTGAAGGCAAAATAAATATGCAATGTTACAACTGTCAGGACCCTTAGAAGTTAAAAAAGCCAAGTCCAAAATCATTTATTAAATGTTTACTATGTTACCAGGCACTTTGTTAAGTAATAGAGATACAGAGAAAGGTAAAAAGCCTGTACTCAAGGGGCAAACATTCTAATGGAAGATGGATAAAAGATATACACAGAGAATGTAGGAGGCATCCTGGGATGAGAAGACAGCAGCTGAGTTTGGGGAGAGGTGCAGAAAAGGTGAGGTAGGATGTAAGTCAGGGAAGGTAAAAGGTAGAGGTGAGGAATTTGTTCAGTCCAGGTGTGGAGAACAACTAGTACAAAGGCAGAGGAAGAGGACAGGGACTGTGTTGGAGAAACTGCATGTGGACCATTGACTAGTTACCAAGAACATCACTCTTTAAAACAAAATGTTAAAGTATTAGAAGTCATCTAGTTTTCATTTTATAAAAGGAGAGAGCTGAGATGTGGATGTGTCTTGCTCAAAACCTTCCAGACAGAAACAGCTAAGATTTGGGCCCAAGACTTCTCATCCCAAGCTGTCTTCTTGCTGCCATACCCCACTGCCCCCAAGTCTGAGGGCTTCTTCCCCCTTGAATATCTCTGAGTGGCTCCGGCCCCGGCCCCAGCTGCCCAGCCTCCGCCATGGCCCCAGCCTCCACCACGGCCCCGGCTGCCTGGCCTCTGTGGGCTTCGTGATGTTTGGATTGATGGGGTTGCTGTCGGTGCCAGGTTCTTTGTCCTTCTTGGCACATGTGGCTCCCATTTGTCACCCTCCTCCTGAAAGTGAAGGGAGCATTGGATTTTCACTCAGCCAGCTCTTCCACTCCAATCTTCAGCTGAGGTAACTAAATGTTTGCTTAACAAGGTAATGTCCCATCATTAGTGTATTACCAGTCATGAGTCCCTCAGTTCGACAGGGGCTGATTTATTTGTTTGGAGCACGGGAGGAAGGGCCTGCTGTGGTGGTTTGCAGCTAGGAAGGGAACTATTGGTGCTGGAAAGTCAATGGAATAGATCAATACAATCCTGCCAGCGGGATTAAGCAGCCTCTGGGAATATCCCAGAGATGAACGGCCCTTTGTCTTCTTCAAAAGGGAACTTAGCACAACCCCAAATGGGAACAAGTTCTGTCCATGGGCCTTGAGCTGCCTGTGGCATAAAATGAGGAAAATGGGATCGTTTCATGAAGCAGAAAGAGTACGGGCCTCAGAATAAGCAGGGCCTTGTATTTGAATCCCGACTCCACAGAGATTGCAGAAATTTGAGTCAGAGGGCCTGGATTTCGTTCCTAATTCTTGATGCTACTTAGGTGACTGTAAGCTAATCACGTCATCTCTGTAGCTTTCTGTTTTCTTGGCTATAAAAGGAGGTGTTTGCACCTATTTGTTCCCTAAATCTTCATTTTATAAAACTTTGACTTGCCAACTATGTGATTATGGATCATTTCATCCCTGTCCACCTCCCAGCGGCTTCACAGGGTTGGACGAAAGTGTCTGGTAAAGCCTCAGGCCTCTGGAAACGAGAGCCACTCTTCTGACCTGCTCCTCTGCCCCCACCGTGTTTCCTCCAGGCCTGTAAAGTCTTTTTGGGACAGAGAAGAATCTGGGTGTTCTCCCATATTCAAGCTCCACCCCACCCCCCCTTCAACCTGGAGAAATGTGGTCATTTTTTACATTTCAGCAAAGACATTAACAAACTTGCTGGGGAAGGGGCTTAAAGCCATTAAAATGCAGTAATCATAGGAAGGAATTTGAGATTAGCCAAGAGAAGGTTACCTTCTTTTTAATATCAGATATCTAAATACTTAAAGGAGAATCTTTTGGAAGAAGGATTGAGCTTGTGTTGCTCAGCCCAGGAGAAAAGTAAGGTGGGACCACAGGGAAGTAGATTTTGGCTCAGTCTTACCCAAGAACAGATATCCTAATAATCAGTTACCCATGAGCAGAATAGGCCGTCATAGAAAGTATGGGGTCCACACTGAAGACAGATGAGAACAAGAACAGCGGCATTTATTTAGTGCGTGCTAGTGCCCAGCTCTGTGCTGAGCACTTTTCAGATATCTCCTTTGAGCCTCAGGGATGCTGAGAGATAAGTGTTCTTATTATCCCTGTTTTAAAGTTGAGGAAATTGAGGCAGAAATCGAGTGACTTTCGGTGCTCCTGTAGCTCGTAAGCAGCCGAGACTCTGACCTAGCTCCTCCTAACTCTGGGCTCCCGGCTCTGTCTGTGTGGCACAATCTCCTCTGACATCCCACAGCAGAACAGCAGGGTGACAAGAGTACTGGGCCTGGAGTTTGGAGATGGAGGTCCGAGATGCAGAATGTCAAAACCTCGGTGGAACAGCCTTGGAAATAATCTAGAAAAACCCCTCATGGTATCCTCTAGAAGTGGCCATTCATCTTTAAAGACTGTTATTCTAGTTGAATTCTAGTTGAATGATTAACTGAATCATCTGACTCAATTTACATAAATTTTATATAAGTTAGGTGGCTGAATAGAGGGAGATCTGGAATCAGGAAGACCTGAGTTTGAATTCCTCCAAAGACATGTATTAGCAGTATGACCCTGGGCAAGTCATTTAACCTGTATTTGCCTCAGTCTCCCAATCTAAAAAATGGGTAGGATAGCCCCTAATACCCTCAGTATTATTGTGAGGATAATATTTTTAAAATAGTACAGTGTCTGGCACATAGTAAACACTATATAAATATTAGTTATAACTATCACTTCTCTATTCCTGGAATTTATGACCTTCTTAATGCAGCCCAATATCACATTAGCTTTCCTAACACTGCTGAACTTATATTGAACTTGTAGTCTACTAAAACTTACATATATTTTTCAAAACAGTTCTAATCATAATCGTCCCCACCTTGCCTACCTTTGTGAAGCTGATTTCTTTGATATCCAATTGTAAGACTTGACACTTATCCCTACTGAATTTCATCTTATCAAGTCCAGCCCAGCTCTGGTCTATTCGGATCCTTTTGGATACTGAATTGTGCTAGCTATTCCTTCTGGTCTTTCCTTCATTTACAAGTCTGATGAGCATACTATCTATGTTTTTATCCAAGTTATTGATAAAAATTTTAAATAGCATAAGACCAAAAACAGATCCCTGGGTCACTCCACTGGAGACTTCTGCCATGTTAATGTGGAAGTATTAATAACCACTCTGAGTCCAGGCATCTGGCTGGTTCTGAATCCATCTGATTATATCAGCCAAACTATATCTCTCCATATTCTCTACAAGGATAGAAGGAGATACTTTACCAAGACTTGCTGAAATCCAGATAAATTATATCCAGAGTATTCTCCTTATCTGTGAGTTAGGAATATTGTTTTTAAAAAAGGAAATTTTTCCTTTGTTTCAATAACTTTATAACTATACCTTTCTTCTTTTCCCATTAGCACTAATGTGTTATATTATTTTTTAAATAGTGTTTTATTTTTTTCCAATTATATGTGGAGACTATTTTAACATTCATTTTTTTTAAATAAAATTTTGAATTCCAAATTTTTCCCTTTTCCCTAAGATGATAAGTAACTTAATATATTATAGATAGCATATTTAGGGTCCTTCTAATTGTGACATGTTCTCCATCCTATATTCCAACAGCTGGCCTCAGACACTTAATTTCTGTTTGCTTCAGTCTCAACTGTAAAATGGGGATAATAGTAGTGTCTTCCTCTCAGAGTCTTTGTGAAGGTCAAATGAGACAATATTTGTGAAGCATTTTGAATATAGTAAGCTCAATGTAAATGTCAGCTATTGTTGGATTGGATTCCCTCTAGAGTAATTTTGAATTCTGGATTTTGTGATAGTCAACCTTTATTAAGTGTCTACTCCATGCTAGGCACTGTGCTAAGCACTGAGAATACAAATAAAAGGAAAAATATCTCCTGCCCTCAAAGAGCTTATAATCCAACTGGGAAAGACAGTACACGAAAGGAAGCAGAAAGGGGACAGGGTTGAGGGAAAGGGCACCAGAGGATCCCCAGCATAGGGGCATGATGTTTTGTGGCCTCAAAACCAAGCAGAGAAGAGTGGCTAGAAAATTCTGAGTTCTCTACAAAGAGAGACTTTGGGGAGGAACATTTGCTCTGTTGATTCCCAACTATAACAATATAATAGGCATGGGGCTGTGCTGGTGTTCTTAGGGTATATGTTGTGCCCCACGGACCCTGGGATCCATAAGAGAGCATCGTGTCCATCCTTTGTTTGCCTGGAAGCCAAAGAAGCAAATCCAAGGAGGAGAGCCTAGGTCTCCATGGCCTTTACCACTTGGTCTCTATCCCTTTCCCTCTGAGTCTCTGTCAACTCTCTCCCCTGCCCCTCAGGGCACTCTTAAAGTGCCACTTGTGGCCACTCATAAAGTCATACATTTCAAGAGCTGGGGCAGGGGAATGTGTGTGTGTGTGTGTGTGTGTGTGTGAGAGAGAGAGAGAGAGACACACACACACACGCACACACAGAGACAGAGAGAGAGAATGCGTGTGTGTGTGTGTGTGTGTGTGTGTGTGTGTGTGTGTGTGATGGGCAGGGAGGGACCTATGGGGAATTAAGGACAGCTAGAAATAGGGAGACCCATCTTCCTATTTCAATTCTGGCCCTGGCCACTTCCTAGCTGTGTGACCCTGGGCAAGTACCTTAGCCTTCTCTGCCTCAGTTTCCTCATCTGTAAAATGAGTTGGACAAGGAAAATGGCAAACTACTCCTGTATCTTTGCCAAAAAAATGCCCAATGAATTCACAAAGATTCAGACATGACTGAAAAATATGATTGAACAACTGGGGGGAGGGAGGAGACTTAAAACCATACGGCTTTAGAACAATGTTAGACCTGCAATGTCAGAGATGAGAGGGAACTTGTAAACTAGAACGTTAAAACATAAAACATTTACAGGTCTTTAGAAAAGCTGGACCAACCTCCTCCTTTTAAAGATGAGGTAACTAAGAGCCAAAGAGAAGGCAAGGGTTTGGCGAGTGCGGACAGGAAGCCCGGGGTCTTTGCTGTTGCATTGCAGGAGCTGACCCTGATGGAAGGGGGCAGGGGAAGGAGTCTCAGGGAATGAGGCAAAAGGAGAGGGAATGTGTCTTTGGCTGGCTTGGATGATAAGGTGATGTATATACATTTTTTTTTGAAGGGGAGAAGTGAGTGAAGGATAAATCCCTGCAGGGGACTTGTATAAGTGGGGCAGGAAGAGAGAGGGAATGGAGCAGGAGAGGAAGAGGCAGCCTCAGACCTTTGTCCCCAATTTGGGTATGAACAGCCTGAACCCAAGCCACGGAGGACCCCAGGGCCCTGATTGAGTAAGTCCTGCACACACCAGCCCCACTTGGAATCGGTGGGCAGCTTCTCAGCTCTGGAGGCTCTGGGCTAAACTGAGGAGCCTGGCGCTTACTGGAGGAACCTGTGCTTTATTTTCATTATCCTTGGCACCCCGTAGAGGCTCCCAGCGGGCAGCCAGGGCTCCTCAGAATTTATTTATTTACACGGAAGCTCATCTCCGAGATCAGTGCTGCCGGATCCGGGCCTTTAGCGCTGGCGTCCCAGTCAGGGGTCTGCTTGCGGCACACATCCAGCAGTGCCCTCCAGAATTAGTGCTCGAACTCCGCACAGCAGCCACTGAGTCTGTGCCCGTGATTAAGACCAAACAAGGGAAAAGGGAAAAATATCCAACAACTCTGGGTTTGCCAGCCCTGTATATTTTAGTAGCTCAGCATTGTCTTAAAAACCGTAGGAATGTTTGTTGAATTGGGGAAGCTCTCAAGCCTCCAGATTACTATGAGGAACTTTTTTAACCTGAAACTTTGGGTGTTATTTTGGTGAGCCATTTATTAAGCACCTACGGTGTGCAAGGCACATCAGCTTAGTGAATAGCAACTCATATTTCTAAAGTGTTTTGGGTGAGGGATTCCCAAGCTGGGGAACATGGACCCCTGTGGGGATGGGGATGAGAAATTGTCAGAGGGATAGGGGGAAAAAAAAAAACCAAAAAAAAAAAAAAACTATCTTATTGATATAATTGAATCTAATTGATTTTAGTTCTTATTTGTAAATGTATGATAAAATTTAGAATTTATTTTTCATATTGAATAGAGGATACAGGGAGGATTACTAAAAACCCCGGGCTATGGGGAACCAAAAAAGTTTGAGAGCTCCCATGCTGCCTCATGAGCCACTGAGCTCAGAAAAAGCAAGTGAGCGCTGCACAGGCACTCCAAGTTCCGCCAGCTGGAACCTGAGCTCACACCTTCTTTCTGCCCAGTGCAGCCGTGTTAGCTGTCCGTGCCGTGAGTGCCGGGCGTCCCCTTGGCAGCCTCGCTGACTTCTCGAGGGGCTCACCAGGCCTTTCAGGCACTTGTCTGCAAGAGGGGTGGAGGTAAAGACCCAGATAAAGCTGCTTGGCAAGGAGGTTTGGGGGCTCAGGAGGAAGAAAACAAACATGGCCGGATTCCGACAGCGCGACAGGGAGCGTGAGTGCACATCACGGCCTAACAGAGTAAGATAGAACCTGTGCCAGGCTCTACACCAGGCTTTCTCATCTGTATGATGGGGAGAGAGCTGCTCATCACACAGAGTTGCTGTGAGGAAAGTCCTTTGCAAATTGTAAAATAAGATTTGAAAATAATGCTTTTAGGAAATCGCAGAGCACTTTCTTCACAGCAGTGTTGTGGGAGACATCACGTTTTTATCCTCGTGTTACAGAGAAGGAAACTGAGGCTCCAAGAGGTTAACTTGTCCAGTTAACTAAGTGGCCAAACCAGTCTGGCTCTCTCGTGGCTGCAGAGTTACCCTGCTGGGGGTTTGCGCTTGCCAGGTCACAGCCGTGTGCAGGGAGGTCACTCCTGACGCTTTGTGTCGCAGCTTTACCAGGGCATCCTCCTCTGAACAGTAATGACTGGCACAGAAGAATTCAGCTTAATCCTTTTTCTTTCTTGCTCAGTGACGTATTCAAATGACTTAGATTGACTCCTCTGGTCTCCCAGCTGCTCTCTGCCAGGGCAACAGATGTACTTTTGTAACCATCCAATTAACCCGTGCCACTTTGGTTACCATTCTGATTATTTGAATTGTATCCCCCGAGTGTTGCCACTTTGCAGAATACCAGAAGCCCTTCTATTGTATCTGACTCCCGTCCTCGCACAGCCCCAACGTCCTGTCACTTCAACAGCAACAGGAAGCCCAACGGATATTTGTGAAGCACCTAGTGTGTGCAAGGCATAGAAAGGCCAATCCGGTTCCTGCCCTCGGGGAGCGTCTCCCCTGGGGGCTGCCAAAGAGGAACTGATAGAAATAAGAAAGTTATTTAAGGATATCAGGAAGTTCACACAGTATCCCAAGAGTTCTGAGCAGAAAGGCCGGGAGCACGTGAGCAAAGGCCTGAGACAGCAGGGGCAGGGCGGAGCCGGGGTGCAGGTGGCAGTGCCCATGGCTGTGGGGCAAGTGACTGGGACCCTCGGTACCCTGGCTCCTAGCGCTCTGCCACCCTCACACCCTTGTGTCCTTCCACAATTGCTGGGACATCTCGGATCTATACCGGGCAAGGGGACACAAGAAAGGGGTTGATAACTATTTAAAAAAAAAAAACCCACAGACAAAAAATCACTGCTCTGCTGGAAGCTTGCTGTGTTTCTGCAACAAGCCGGTGTTCTTTGGACAGTCTCCCCGGTGCATGATAATGAGCGAGGGCCTAACAATTATCAAATGGTCCCCTTATTAAAACCAGAGCGTCGCGTATCCCCCTCAGCCAAGGCTAATGTGAAGAGCTCGGTGATTTGATGCAGCTTGCAAAAAAATGGTTTGAAACCGGCCCTGCGAGTGGAGGAGGTATCAGGCACAATTAGCCCACGGTGCTTCATTAGGATGAGGCATTGCCCCATTGTTTGGCGCTGGAGGTAACAGTGAGCGAGAGTGACAAGAAACACTTGAATCCCATTACAGATTAATAAGCAGATGGGGCACAGCCCAGGCCGCATGCTGGGCCGGCGTGCCGCTCGCTTTGCCGAGCCTCTCCACAGCTCCCTGCTCGCCTTTGAAGACAGGCCTGATTAGTGCTCTTCGTGCCTTCGTATGTAAATGGTGGGCCGGGCTCGCCCGCTTCCCGGGCACAGCTGTAACGAGCCGGGATCTGGCTGCGCCCCGACAGGAAGACCCTCGAGGGCCCGGCTTTCCGGGACGGGCCGGGAGGCCCAGCACAAAGCGGCCATCTCTGACCGGGACGTTTTCGCAGAGTTCTGGATGGAGAAGGGACCCTAGAATATGCAGTTGTCAGAACTAGAAAGTTGTCCAAATGGGCCAGTGGTAGGTTAGGCTCTCACTCCAAGAAGGTCCATGTTTAAGCAAAAAAGTCCCATTAAAAACCAGAATAGTTGTGGTGGTGCTTTTGTGGGGGCTGAACAAACTCTGGTACGCGGTTGTAATGGACCGTGTGAAACAGGAGGGCTCGGGAGCAGGAGGTAAAATGAAGGGAGCAGAAGCAGGAGATCCCTTGGGGTGAGCGCAGCAGGGCTGGGAACAGCACCGGCGAGGGCACAGGTAGGCTGTGAAATCTGGAGGGTGCAGAGGGCTCGGGAGGACGTGGGCCGCCAGGGGATGTTCCGTGTTGGTTAGGTTTGCTGTGGGATTTGTTCTTCCTCTTTGCTATAAGGGATGTTTGTCTCAGAGGAAGAGGGAGGGAAATATGTACACACACGTGTGGCTATGCATATGTATCACATACATAGGTGAACATACATCAACAGCAGTGTATGTTATATGTGAAAATGTAGGCGATGAAAAAAAGTGGAAGAGGGTGGAAAACTGAAAAATCCATTTATTAATGAACAAATCGAGGCACTTAAATCTCTATATAAATGTGCTCTTTTTGTTATTTTGAAGTTTACACGTTTCCCTCACCCCAATCCTGTGAAATAGGTAGCATGAGTAGTGGTATCCCTGTTTTACAGATGAGAAACTGGGGCCAGAAGCAGCAGTCTTCTGCCATTAGTTCCTAACAGAAAGGAGAATTAATCTGTGCTACTTCTGGAAAGGTTAGAAGAAGACCCTGGGTTCAAGTTTCGGCTCTGCCATTATTGTCCTTCTCTAGCCTGTTTCCTCATCTGTCAAATGGTAATAATGTTTGAACTTTTTCCTTCAGAGGGCAGTTGTAGTGGAAGTATTTTGTAAGCTAAGAGTTGTATTGTTGTGAATTGCTATTGCTACTGTTATCCTTCCAAAGGGGATGGATGTGCATTCAGACTTTGCTCATGACACCAGGCAGGATACAAAGCTGAGAACCCTGTGTAATTTGGATTATCTACTTGTGTCTCAGCCCTTCCCCATTGTTGTGCTCTCTTGAAGAGCCTCTTCTAGGGGAGCCAGGGAACAATCCTAGCTTCCCCCAAGTAAGTGGTGCTAATTCTTCCAGCCAGGGAGCAAATGACCCTTTCTCTGGCCCCATGTGATCACAGACCACAGGACTCCCACTGTGATAATTCCTATGATGGATGGATACTCATTCTCCTTTTCCTAAGTCTGCTTTTATAAATCTGGGTGTTTCTAGATCTTGCTGAAGTAACATTCTCTCCTCCCATCCAGACGCGCTTACTTTATCCCCCAGTGAGCTAAGGAAGTCAGATGTCTCAGTGGGATTTCACAGAACTGAATGGATGTTTTTTTAATAAAGTGTAATTAGGAAGTTTTTTCTTTCTTTTATTCTTTTGTGAAAACCAGAAAAACAAATGGGAACCATTTGTCTTATCAGGAGGCCTCACAGGAAGGGGAGGATGGCAGATGGGGAGAAATGGGGAGAAATAACAGCAATTGATAATGTTCCACTAAATCTTCCTGGTACCTCCTCCTGACATGAGGGTTGACCCAGGATTCTTCCACATCCTACTAGTGGAGCAAAAACACTGGCAAGCCCTCTCATGCTTGAAAGGTTTTGACCTTGTGCCAAATGACAAGAGGCATGATTGTTGTCTGTGAACCAGCTTAGCTAAGTATGGAGGAGATTGTCACCAGGTTGGCCACAAGATAATAAATGTGTTTTGGCCCAGCACTAAAAAAAACCAAAACAAAAAACCTTCTACTAAGCAAAAAAGGTGAAAAGCATTACTTTTATCAATGAGATTATAGATTGTTGGAGTACTGAATAACAATCTCTGTAGCACTTTAATCACAAAGCTAGAAGGCTGATGGTTATAAATATTTTAATCTCCATTTTACAGATGAGGAAATATGAGATTCAAGAATTTATGTGATTTGACCAAGAAAGGGGATGGATGGGGCAGTGCTTTTTGAGAGGGGTCCTAATTGGTGGCCAAAATATCATACATTTGTTAGAATCTAGAAACAGCTTTGTGCAACTGCTAGACTGAAAATTCATTTTGTGTTTCCCCTTTATAGATGGCGGCTCTTCAAAGTCCCTTCTATGGAGATAAAATGAATCTTTTTTCTCTTTGTCAGAAGATAGAGCAATGTGACTACCCTCCTCTTCCAGGAGAACATTACTCTGAGAAGGTGAGTTAAACCTGCCGCTAGCTGGAGTCACCAATGTTATCTTTGTCAGGAGTTTTAGGGGCCAGGCCAGTTACTGATTTCATGGCTACAACTAGCAATGGTACTACCACCTCCTGATGAAAAAGACAGTTAATCCTGTCCATCCTGGCCCCTGATTACTTTCCCAAAAACACTGTTTGCAGAGAACCACATTGTTACAACTAGAAGGAACTTGAGGAGAGCTCGTTCAGCTTCATCATTTTGGGAAGAAACTTAGGCTCAGGGTGATGGCAACACAGAGGCTTCCACGCTCGGTCCCTTTGATGTCGAGCCCAGGGTCTTTTTTCCTCCTGTGCTGCCGCTGCCTCCCTTTGGAGTGTGGACTTTGCTAGAAGTGTCCCCGTGGGCCGGCCCCACGCGGTAACGGTGAACACTTGAGGATGTACCTGCCGGCAGCCAGAATTAGTGTGAGCTGACAGATGTGTTTCCTGTCTGCACAATTACTGTCTGCGTGCCTCCCTCTGGCTATGCTAAAGAGTGTGTGTAGTGCACGGCTGCAGTCCAGGGTGAGCAGAACGCTTTCCAAGACTGGGTCCCAGAGAAGGGCTCCAGATGGTGTTAGACACCATTAATAGAACGCTGGAGAAGGCAAGAGACCTCTCACTCTCTCGCTTTGCTATTTGCTGTTCCTAGCAACCAGGTTCCTTCCCCTTCTTTTTAGAAATTGAATAAGTAGAATAGAATGCCCTTGTCTTTAGCTTCATGGTCTTTATCATCAGAAGCAGATGAATCTCCCCTGTTCCGAGGAGACTAGGCCTTCCCTTCCGTGAGCTCTACTCAGAGTGCTTTCGGACAGCCAGGTAAAGGAGGGCTGGCACGCTGCCGTGACTGAGAGCTTTGTTTAGTAGCAACTTGAACTGCTTCGAAGGCAAGTCCCTTCCCAAAGGGGAATAATCCTTGCTGGAGGTAGGCCTGCTCTGTGACAGCACTCCAACAATCCGGGGCCCAAGGAGGCATCATGATATGCGTTTTCTCTTTCCCACTAACTCCCCCAGGGAGCAGACAACAACTAACTATGTACTTGGTTTTGGAACTTGAGGTTACTAGTGGGCAAGATTTTTAATGTTCTACTCTATTCTTGGTTGCTGTTTTTGTTATCAAGCTCGTTGTCATTTATCATTTATGCACTGGGATGAACATGGTGGTTGTATTTGAATGTTCTAGCTCAGTATTTCCCAAAATAATGTTGTCCTAGAATACTTTGGGGTTGGAAATGCATGATCCATCACTTCTAATCAAGGAAATCTGGAAGATCACAAACATGCATCCACAAGTTATACCTTGTATATGCACAATCTGGATACATCTGGATATGTATTTATGTACATGTATCCTACCCAAAAATTAACCCAATTTTATGTTGAAAACCTGTTGTGTGGTAAATATTAAGATTCAAAATTTCCTGCTAGCCTCATTATTCAGAGGTGAAATCCATTTAGCTTATTCTTCTCATTTTAAAAATCAGCAAAGAGCCCAAAATGTTTCAGGACTGTGCCTACGGTTATTTAGATGTTAGGCAATAAAGTCTCTGCTTCACTAATGATCATTAATGACCTTAAATCATGTTGCTTTGTTAATTTTTTGAGGAGAAAATATCACTGGCATTGCTCTTTTCTTAGTAAGACCCTATTTATGTTGGGAAGGTTAATTTGGAATTTAAATGCCTAGGTTTGAATTTACTTTTTAAAACTTGTCCAACAACCAGGTCCTGAATAGAACAGTAGAATGGACTATTAGACCAACCTTTCTCTGCCATTAGAAGTTTTAGTCCTCCAAGCCAAAATGTTTGATAGCTAAAAACTGTTACCACTATTGCGGTTGGGAATCTGGCTGTGGCCATCTGTGATGAGGTTCTTACCTGCAAGAAGTATATTTACTTGTCATTTTCCAAAAGGGGAAGAAAATATGTGACTAACTGTAGTTTCCTGGTTTTGAGGAACTAGAAAATATAAACTCACTAACACCATTGGTATGCCTAAGTGAAAGGGATTGGGCTACATTGATCAACTTGATGCCAATTTTTCCTTTTGGCTATTCAAATTTGCCAAGCCCCAAAGTAGATGGTGCCAGTTTCCACAATTACATTTACATTAACAGTATAAGGTTTTAGAAAATTTTAGAGCTGAAACCTGGGACTGACTTGGAGAATGTCAGACCTGAAAAGGATATTCGATCACAGGATGTGGTGTCCAACTCCCATAGAAATAGGGACCAACAAACAGGATCCTTGAAGCCATCTTGGCTTAGTTTAACAATGTGATGCCTACGTTTTATTGTTTTTATTCTGTTAAACATTTCCCAATTATATTTTCATCTGGCTTGGGCCATACTCAGGAGCATTGTTGGGAGATGCAAGCCGTATGCTCGACACACCTGATCGAGTCCAATTCATTTAATTTATAGGTAAAGAGAATGGGGCTGAAGAGAGAAGCCAATGGCTATTATTGGCTGTTAGAGCTAGAATCCATCTGAAAATGCCTTTCTGTCAATCTTTACTTGTAGCAAAATTTAAACTCCTGGTCTAGTATCTGAAACCTCTCAAGATGCTATATTTGATGGTCAGCTATTATATTTGGCCTCAGAGAGCAGAATTAGGAACAATGGATGGAAGTTCAAAAGAAACAAACAATTTGGACTGGATGTTAGGAGAAAAACACAAAAATCTTTCCTGGTAGAATTGTCAAAAAGTAAACTGAGCTGCCTCAGGAGCTATTGCTAGAGGTATCTCCTTCCTGGAGGTCCCATTAAGTAGAGGCTTGATGATCACTTGACGGACATAGTATGGTGGGGATTACTTTCAAGCATGAATTGGATCAGATAGCTTCCAAGGTCCTTTTTCCAACTCCGAAACCTGTGACCCTGTGAGCAAAATGTGTACAAAGCAAGGTTCTATTTCCATCCTCCCTCTTCCTGTACTGTTCTCCCTAGCCCGGTTCAGTAGCTCAAGCACCCCTTTGGCATCCCCAAAACCATGGGTGCTGGGCAATAGCTAGGTATTTAAATAAATAGTGGAGGGATGATGCAATTTAAGTGTGTGCTTTATAAGGTCATTATTTTAATTACCGTTAAAATAATTGGCACTGTGGCAATCAGAAGAATGTGAGAAGATCAGAGGTTCAAGGCTGTTCCTTCCCCAGCCTTGGAGGTAAGAGCAGCTTTTAGTCTGTGTAATTAAAAGCTCCCGTCTTTCATGTGCACAATAAAGGGGGCTGGGAGGTGGGCAATCTGACTGTAACCCTTTTGCATTTTAATGCATTTGTGATGATCAATAAGCCCTATCCTTGAGTTGTGTCCTCTGATTTTAGCATCTTCGTGATTGTCATTTTACATCCACCCTCCCGGGTTCTAGGGTGTACCATAGTCTATATTATAGCTCAGTGCTTCACTGCAGTGTGAAGGGAGACTCTGTGAGAAAATGTCAATTCTTTCCCCTGAAGATCTTTGCTGAAACCTCATCCTTGGGTGCAGATGAGCCTGGGTTCTCAGTGGCTCTTCCAAATATGATGGAAAGTCTGACTCACTAGGGACCCAGTAATGGACCATGCCTGCCACCTGCACCCCAATCTAACTAAAATATCTTGTGGTGATGAACCTAACCAGCGAGCTGAGCTACCCTCCCCCTAACTTATGATCTGCAGAAATGGATAGATTATTCCACATTGACAGTCATGAACCTTTTGAAGTTAAAAATGTGAAATTATAGAAATGTTTAATATGCCAAAATGTATAGCTTTGTTCCATCTGAAAAAGGGCTTAATAGCTTTGCTTACCTCCATTTTTTTAGGGGATACAGACACCACCGATATTTATAGGTTCTTGCCCCATTTCAAACCTCAAATTGACTGGATTTAATAGTACTTAGACCTCAATCCAGTGAAGCTTCCCTTGTTCGGCAGCTGAGTAAATAGGAGCAGAGTGAAGGTCTTGGCTCCAATTTTTAGAATGTTACTTCAAAAGAAATTTCCTTCCACAGTAATGGATACAGTTCTCTTGCTTCTCTTTCAGTTGCGAGAACTGGTCAGTATGTGCATATACCCAGACCCTGACCAGAGACCTGACATCAGCTATGTGCACCAGCTAGCCAAACAGATGCACATCTGGAACGCCAGCACTTGAATCCAGAGGCGATTCACCCAACAAAGCCATCATCACTTAATCTTACTTGAATTTTCTTTCTCCAAAGAAGCTGACTGGTGGCCCATGAGAGGAACAATTGAGCAAAGAGGCCCCGAGTAATTCTGCAGGATTTTGGGTCCTGGCTTTAAAAGTGAAGAGGCAGTGCAAGCTCGGGAGGGGGTGGGGGGAGGGGGAGCAAGCTAAGGACAGTTACCATTCCTCTTCAAGGAGTCCTTTCTCTAAACAGTTGTGTATAATACGGGGTGTCTGTTAACAAGAGTGTCTCGGGGAAACTTCCAGTGAAACACTCTCTTGTATCTCAGTTGTAATGTGAAATGCCAAAAAAGAACTCCTTCATCAAATTGTTCGTCAGTGTTTATACACATGTAAGATTTGCCACGGACTGGTAATTTGTGTAACTGTTAATAAGCTTCTTTTGCAAACTGTTAATAGTACATTTAATTAAGTCCTTCATATCCTTTGTAAGTGATCAAAATCTGTGTTTAGTGTTCTCTGTTGCAAAGTGAAAACATGGGTAGTAGTAGTTTTGGTTTGGTGGTTTTAAATTTTCTAAAGGAAAAGTGGAGCTTTTGCTACTTTTTTACCTGCTTATAACTAACTAGCTAGCTAAGAAGTACAGAAGAGTTAGAATTATAGTATATTAGATAGAGCTGGAAGGGACCTAAAAGATTCGAATGCAAAATGATTCATGTGATGGAGAAGGAACTGAGGCCCATATAGGAAAAGTGACTTGCTCAGGGTCACACTACAAAATACATGGTCAAGCCAGGACTAAAACCCATATTTCCTGGCTCCCAGCTCTACCAGGAATTCAAGAAACAAATCATCTTATTTTTCTCTCCCAAAGTCATCAGCTTGAACGTAGCCAAGGTTTCCTCTCGATATTTTTGTTCCACCGTTATCCGCCTTAACAAATTCAAACGTGTGTAGTTTTTTCTCATACACAAATGCCAACCAAGACTATGGATGATGGATGGCCTCATTCAAGAGGAATGTCCGACTCAGTTATGTACAAAAATGTTCTGCGTGTCGTTTTCCCCAACAGGATTAGAATCCAGGTCTAATTAACTGTGAAAATGAACTTCTAAATGTGAACTCGTGGTAAACTTAACCTTTTGAAGGAGGTGGATGGAATGTGTTTTACACATCGACACAACTGTCATTCCTGGGAGTTGCTGATGCTCCAGTGGGTCAGAATGAAAAGGACTCCCTGGTTGGTGGGAGTCTGAAGTCAAGCTGTGGGGAGGTATTCGAGCAGGACTTTGTGCTGTCTGGCATACTGCCTCAAACTCACCCCCAATGTGTGACATTATTTCTATGGCCACAATGTAGAGTTTTCTTCAAATGCAGTGTTTGCTTTTTTCTTAATATTTGTTCTCCAATATTGAAATAAAACTGGGGTAAAAAGGTGGTTACACTTGTGTGTGTCTCTGAATAGAACTACGTCTGTCATTTCATTTAATCTAATTCCTTTAACATCTGACAAGAAGAAATTGTGTCCCAGAGACTTTTGCAGAGCTGGAGATACAGAATACTGGAGTTGGAAGGGACCTAGGGGATCTAGTCCAATTTTTCTATTTTACAGAACAGGAAAGCTGGAGGAGGCCTCTTTGTTGGACATGCAGCTAGAAAAATGGCTGAGCCTAAATAATTTCAGAGCATTCTCTCAAAACTTGGGCATTTGCAAAAGTCTCTATTTGGTTACTTACAGTAAAAATCACCTTTAAGAATGACAATAGTAAAATGAACAAAAATGGTGTAATGTCTGAATGTATCAAGCCAAAGCCCTCAGGTGGATGCTTTTTAAACATTATTGATGAAAACCAGAGAAATGGCTTGACACTCCTCAAAAGAGAAAAGGACCAAATCTTACCTGCTATACTACATAGGAACTTCTTATTTAAAAAGTATTTAAGGGGTCTCTAGATGATGCATTGGAAGAGAGCACAGGCCTGGAATCAGGAGGACCTGAATTCAAATCTGGCCTCAGATACCCTGGAAGAGTCACTTAACCCTATTGCTTCCTTCTGCCCCGCCTCTCCAAAGAAAAAGTCTTAAAACTTTATTTTATAATCTAATCCAGATAACATAGTAATTAGATAGTGGGTATAGGATTTCCATAACTATGAGGTTTTGTTGCCTCATTTATAAAATGGGGATATAAACCTACCTAATGGGAAAACTGTAAACATTAAAGAACCTTCAAAATATAAGCTGCTATTAATAGTTTGAGAATATTCAACATCCTATAAAGCAACTGAAGTAACTTTTAAAAACCTGAAATAAAATGACCACTGCAGTAGTTACACAATTACCATTTATTATTGATACCTTTGTCTTACATGAGGTGATCCAGGGGCAGCCCCAAACCTTTTGATTTGGTACAGTTGATGAACAAACCCCTTTTAGGAAGTGTCCATTGTTTGTACTGTTTCATCCAGGACTTCAATTTCCAGAGAAGTGACTTTCTCAGTAAGAACAGCAGTTGTCCCTTTCTCACACTTGTACCTGCCAAATCTATGAAGGACAAGAGAGAAAGAGGTAAAGGTGAGGCTTCATTGAACTCAGTTTTTGAATATAAGAGCCAGAGGACATTTGAATGGAAAATATTAGACAATGTCAGAGCTAGAAAAGACCTTAGGACAGAACTGGAAATTGAGCCAGAGATATGCAAGGATTTTTCCCAAGATAATTATATAGTAAACTATTTAAGGAACAGATTTGAGACTTAAACCCACATTGAATTCCCAGCCTACAGTGATATTTCTACCTAGTTGCCTTAACTTCTTCATGCAAGAAATTGAAAATGCTCTGATGTACTTTTTAGGCTGACAAAGCATAAACTCTCACATGGCACTTGCAAGGTGAAAGGGAGCTGGATAGAATGGGTAAAAGTTATAAGGACCCAGATTTCAGGTCAATATAATAATCACTGTCAAAGAATGGAATGGGCTGTTCTGTGATAAACTGAGCTCTGCACTGCTGGAGACATCAGACCAACCTGACTTGGGGAAACAAGGCATCTGAGGAACACTGTGCAGGCTGTAAGATACATATTTGTACAGTTAATCCTCACAGTGGGGCTGGGAATTAAGACACTGTCAAATGCCAATGCAAGTCCAACTGCTCCTCCCATCTGTCCCCAATTGGGAAGTTCGTTTCCATAAATATAAAGCCTCATTTGGGCTCTCAGAAAACTGCTGGCTGGAATAAGACATGCGCACCTCAAAAATCTACCTTACTTCTAAATGGGAACTTGTTACAGAAGGAGGCAGTGGAAGAGCATTCTTTTTAGTCACCTCTAGGTCTCTGCAGGAACCACATATGCAGTCTCTAAAACTATAGTTTAGAAAGAATGCAAAGTGCAAAAAGAGCTTTTTAAAAAAATGTAAGCACCACAACTGAATCCTTCTAATCTGAGGATCAGAAGGCGATCCCTTTGGCCAAAAACTGGTTTACAAAATCTGAGGATAGTCTAGAATCACATAATCAACAATTATTTTGGAGGTAGATCTGTATATGAGGGAAATTTAGGCAGAGTAAAAAACAAGGTATCAATAACAATCTATTAAAAAAATAAGTTATCTAGAAAAATCATTCAATTGATGGAGGAGGAAAAGTGGAGCCAGATGACTTATAAGTCACAGTAATAGGCAGGATTTGAACATAGGGTCTTTTGATTCCATATCTAAGTCTTCACTATGCTCTATACCAGTGCCCAAAATACACAGATGAAATCATACAACAGATTCTTGTATTCCTCTGCAATAAGCAAGGAGATCTGGGTTCAAATTCTTATACTTAGTACTTGTGAAAATTTGAGCAAGTTAAGTTTCTATGAGCCTTAGTTTGCTCACTTACAAAATGGAGGTGATGATAATTTCATTAGGTTTACTTTTGAGAGCTTTGTAAACATTAAAACAATACAGAAATCTGTTTAAGAACTATCATCATTTTCCTTTTAGAGAGGAAAAATGAAGAATCTAATCTCTCTCTAGAAAGTTCTTCCCAGCTCTGAATCTTAGAGATCAGCCCAACAAAGTACTCTGCAAGTAAGTTGTAGGCAATAAATGTTTGCCAATTATTATCTCATAGTATAAAGTCACCACCAGGCTTGTTCTTGGGGGCTTGAATAAGGAAATGTCATGTTGCACTTTTCTAGTAGTGACAATATGACCACTGTTGAACAAACCCTTTATTTGGATGAGGTGCTCTTTGTTGGCTAAAAAGAAAGCCATTAAAATATCTCTTTGATATTTAATTTAAAAAATCTCCTTGAGATACAAAACCCTTATTTTCAGCAGCATATAAAGTATTCTTTTTTACCTTATGTAAATGAGCCTTAGACCATTTAAAAACCACACATTGCAAAACTCGATAGCCAAGAGAATTCTTAAGATTCAGATTAACCAACGAGAATTTCTTCAGTCATTATCAACACTCATAAAGAGGGAGAAGACAAAGAAATGTGAAGGCTAGACCCACTCAGCCTCACACTAGATTGCAGGCAAGAGCCCAAAAGACCTAGGACAAGCCCCTAGAAAGTCAAGATCTATACAATTCAACCCCTGTTGCCAAGTTCATATCCTCACATCACATCTGTTAGATAAAGCATACTGGGATAAGTGCCCTGCTTTCCAATCTCCAGCCTCTTTTACAGGAGGATTGACTGCTTTCCCTCTAGTTTTGAGCACAAGTACAAGTAATAATTAGTCAGAAGTTCAGGCTCTGCCACAATGAGCTGAAGGACTATGTTTGAGTATTTTCTTCCTCTAGACTATTTTCTCATTGGTAAAGTGAGACAGTCAGCTTACATAATTTCTAAAATTCTGAGGTCCCTTCCAGCTCTAACATTTCATATTCTTCCACTTCCAGTTCTGCTAATTTATGGGTCTTAAGAGAAAACTAAAGCTCAAAGGCCTTAGTAATCATCTAACCCAATTCCTTTACTGAGTTCAAAGAGATGAAGCACCTTGTCAAAGTCACACAATGAGTTGGTGACCAAATTGGGCCCAGAATCTGTTTTTCTTGACTAACTGGTCTATTTTCATTGCTTCTTCAAATAAATAAAATCCTTTCTTCCTGAATGCACAATTTAGTAACTGCAATAGTGTTTTCTGTCCTTGGGTTAGGGTAAGGGAATACAAAACCAGTACATGATCAGACAGAGAATCAATGCACAAGATAGCCATCAGCTGTTACATGATAGTATATGGTACTTCCTGCTGATAGTAATTCTATATATTATACCTCCACACACACCTAGAAAAAAACCTGTGTCTCTCAGAAGCTTCTGTTCAAAGTTTAGTCATAAGATACTTCTGGAGTCCACCAGAGCTAAAAAGGAAATAGGAATATGGACTACTTAAGTATAAAATATAAAACTGAACACTATAAAGACCCTAAGAGAAATGACAAAGTCCAATCTTTTCTATTTTAAAAACAGGAAAATCAAAGCCCTGAGAAGTCAAGTTCTTTAAGTTAAAATGTCATTAGTTTTATAGTCAACAATAGAAATTGGGTCCTGGTGCTCTTTTCACTGAACTGTACCATCTCCCACACTGTAGTCCTGGAAAGTCAAGTCAGAAAGCTTTTATTAAGCACTTACTCTCTGTTTGGCACTGTGCTAACAAAAATATGGTCCCTGCCCTCAAGGAGCTCAAATTTTAATGGGGTAAAATTTAGTGATTATATAAATCAAAACTAAATTCAACAAAGAATCTCACAATTTAAAGAAACCTTTTATAAGAAAAACAATTTTCCTAACTCAGTCATGTGTCTTATAGACAGGGTGATGTGTATTTGTGCAGAAGAGGCACAGTAATGGTCCAGACTGAAGACCAAACCCAAGAAAAAACTGAAGGCAGTATGACATAACAGAAAAAGCCTTATGCTTAGAGTTAAAAGACATGACTGGGTTTGAATCTCAGATCCTTCACTTATTAGATGTGTATTAGTGAACAAATTGCTTACCTTCTCTGAGCCTATTTATTTATTTGTAAAATGAGGGAAATCATATGAGATCTTTCTAACTCTTATCTCTCTGTGTTCTATGCTCTGACATTCTACACTGAATCTTTCCCGCTCCACAATTATGTATTTTAGCAACAAATGTTCTCACATTTCTTCCAGTTCATTCTGTGCTTAAACAAGGGAAAATCAAATCTGCTTACTTATTTCCCTTCTTGTTGGGAATTTCATATGGACGCAGGAAGTCCAACTTGGACTTGCTGATAACACAGAGATCGATGTTGCTTCCAGATCCCAAGTCATTGAAGATCCCAGCTGAGATGGCCTCACTTACTAGTTTCTTGGCTTCTTCCTCCTAAAAAAAAGAAAAGAAAAGAAAAAAGAAATACTTGCCATTGTTGAATGCAATCTGTAATCTTCTGTTTTAATAACTACAAGAAATAACATGAACCTGCCTTATGGTCAATAAACCTTATGCAAAATCAAAAGATAATAGCTTCAGTGCCAGTGCCTAGCAATAGTGCTATGCACAAAATAGATACTTAATGTCTGCTGAACTGAATTATGTGCAGTTACAAGTAAACCATTTGAAAGAAGCTAGAAAGGCTTTCCATGTCCAATCCTACTCTCTTCAACCTCCCATCCACATGCTTGATCATCATCCTCCCCTACCCCCAAGCTCAGCATTCCTCTTTTGGAAAACAAAAATCTGGTGACACAAATTAGAAAGGGCAGCATGAGGCAGTGGAAAGAACCCTGGATTCCAGCTTAGATACTTACTGTCTGTGTGACTATAGGAAAGTCCTTTAACCTTCTGAGCCTCAATTTCCTCATTAATAAAATGAGGGGGTTAGGTTAAATAGTCTTTAAGGTCACTTTCAGCTCTAAGTACTATAATCCTGTTTCCAGAGGAGGATAATCAGAATAGTAAGAGGATTTCTAACTGTATCACATGAGGAATAGCTAAAGAGTATTTTTAGCATGGAGAAAAGACCCTTAGAAAGAACATAATCACTGTTTTCAAACAGCTGGAGGGCTGTCAAAATTTGGCCTGGGAGAAGAGAACAAGGCTCAATGGGCAGTAACTACAAGAAGGAGAGGCCCAGTGAAATGGGCCCCTTTTAAATGAGGTTTAAATTTTTTTAAATGAGGCAGAAGCTGAATGATCAACCATCTATCACAGACATTGTCCAGAAAAGGATGTGATGTGTGTGTGTGTGTGTGTGTGTGTGTGTGAGTGTGTCACAGCTGGACTATGGCTTCAGGTCCTCTCTGACTTCAGCTTATTACAGCACAGTCATCGGTAGACTGGATCTTGGAATTGGAGCTCTGCAGGTCTCAAATCCTGAATCAGCTCTGACTTGAGGAAAGTCACTTTGCTCTCATGCACCTCAATTTACTTCTTTGTCAATTGGGTTGGTACCTTTTTTCTTTCTTTCTTTCTTTTTTTTTTTTTTTGGCTGAGACAATTGGAGTTAAGTGACTTGCCCAGGGTCACAAAGCTAGGAAGTGTTAAGTGTCTAATTTGGAGATTACATTTGAACTCAGGTCCTCCTGACTTCTGGGCTGGTGCTCTATCCACTGCACCACCTGGCAGCCCCTAAAGGTACTTCTGATTGTATGGCAGTAAGTCCACTTTTTTTCCCCCTACAGTATAATGTTGTTTGTTTTTTAAATATCAGTGCTGCTAAAAATTTGAGAGATATGCTATCAATTTTTCAATGTTCAAAATAAAGTTATGACCTATCTTTAGAAAGAACACAACTCCCACACAAGTCTTCCTTTGCTGTCAGGGTGGGCTGGGAAAAGAAAGTGTAACAATTCTGGGGAGGGTAAAAGATGGTATGAAGAGAGTGCCTATCACCATGTGTAGCTTAAACCTATTTTGAAATTCAGTTACTACTTTAAAGACTTTTCCAATTCTATAATGATTTTATAATAATCTAAGTTTTATATCATTATATAAAATGTAATGATAGACAACTAAGCCTCAAAAACAAGAAGACCTGGGTTCAGGTGCTGCTGCTTCTGATACATGACTCTTGGGAGGTTATTTTGCCACACTAAATCTGTAAATTGAAGACTAGGTACCAAATTACCTTTGTAGGAGTTTCCTTATCCACAAATTCCCTGTGCCAACAAAATCTAGATCTAGACCCTATCCTTAACAGTCTGCACAAGGGATAAGGGAAAAAGGAAAGAGGACGAATGCTAAGAATGTAGGAGGAAAGTCAGTGATGGAATGCCATGAGAGGATCTAGAAGGAAGTAAGGGTAGGTACGTATCTGAAGCCAAACTTGACAGGTTATATATTAGTTTTGAGTCTGGGCAAGGAATTGGGAAACCCAGTTTGGGGTACACCCCCCCCAAACTAAGCTAACTTATAAAACTAAATCCATAAATCCTGACCAGGTCACACCTCCAAACTTGATCTGGTGTGTTTCATTCTTGACCAGGAATAAAATATCTCTTCCAGCTCTAACTTTCTGTTCCATGTTCGAATATTCTATGTTGTAAAAGTCCTTCTAATTCTAACATCTTATATTCTAAAGTCTTTTCTGGCTATCATAGTCTAGGCTCTAACATTCCATGTTTTAGGGTCTCTTCCTTTGTTTCCTTTCCGATGTTCTAAGGGAAGCAGAAAACTACCAGATACAAATTCCAGTCCCATGATTTAAACTCACCTACACATGAGGGAAGAAGCTGTTAAAAGGCAATCAGGACTAATATGCAGACAAGAAAGCTTTGAAGAGGAATGTCCCCCCTTTATTTTCTGTATTGGCTGCACCAGGCAATAACAACTTATTCCAGCAACATTAGCTCCCTCTACAGATTCAATGAAAGAGACACACTAAAATTTAGTATCTGGGTGGCCTAAGCCCAGCAAATGCTCTGTGACAATCCAAGCCTATCTCAAGCTCTGAAATGCCATATTTATAAACACCAATGGATTCCACAATTTATGCTTTGCAAAATGTCAAATTCTTAACATCTCCTAATCATAGTGAACAAAAAGACTGGCTACATCCAATTCAGGCAGGGAAGAGTAGGAAAGGGTTCTGATGCACGACGTAGGGTAAAAAGTTTTTCATCTAAAGCATTTCCAAACTCATTTGGGAAATAAGCTGTAAGCAAATGATAAGCTAATAAATGATAAAAAAAAAAAAAAAAAAAAAAAAAAAAAACACCTTTGACATGATACAGAATAAAGAACACGGGGCCAGATGTGTTGACAGCTGGTTCCCATCTTAACTCTGTTATTCAGAAGTGGCAGCTTAGAAACTCATATAACCCCTTTGGGCCTGTTTTCACTCTAAAAAGAAAAGAAAAGATAAGATAGGGCTGGACTACATAAGATGCTTGTGAAGCAAGAAGGCAGGCATTGATAACAGAGAAGAAAATTTGAAAATCTGACTAATACTGACCACATGACTGTAGGAGTCACTGAACGTCTCTAAACCTTTGTTTCATCTATGAAATAACTGGATGATAACTGGAGTACCTAGTCCACTGAGTTATTATAAGGCTCAAAAGAGATAATTTTTATAAATGTATACATTTTAAAGATAAGTAGATATAGTTGTACCTATACAGGTCAGTCATTACTATTAGTGATTACTGTGTACCTTCTCAACTCCAAAATTCTAGGTTTGAAGTCTCTTCAAATTCTAACATTCTGTATTTGCTTCCAGTTTTAACAATCTGATTCTAAGACCACATGATATTACCTCAATGGTGAAGGACACAAAAGGCACTAAAAATTGCAATAATCCCAATCCTGTATTTATCAATATTGAGGCAATCTAAGTGATGGTACTAGCAGATAACTTGAAGGGGCCAAACTGGGTCAAGACTATTATAGGGAAAAAACTAGGGAGATAGTCATTTTAAAAAATAAAGAACTAAATGAAAAAACCTTTATTTGGGGACTGTAGACTACAATGCTATTTTCTTTTTTAAATGATTTAAAGAATTTAGGTTAAAATAAGTTAAGATAAAGGTTAAAATGCAGCGCTTCTGTATTTAATCTGGAAAGCCAGGTGGCCTCAAATAACCACAATGACTAATGGCAGAGACCTGCTCCAGGGCTGAAGAAATCGCTGACAATCTGTTTTACTGAGGGGCCAAATGAAGTGCCCCAATATAATTAACTTTGTGAACTTGAACAAGTCACTTTTCACTACTAGCAGCTGAAAGTGAGAAGGGTCAGCCCAAATCAGATGATCTCTTGGGTCCCATGTAGCTAATTTTAATGATTCAAATTAGATTATATATGTAAAAACACTTTTTTAAAATACAAAGCAGTTCTAGATGCATTGATTATGTCAATACTGACATTACTATCAACAGTCTTAATGTGACACAATCCTCCCAGAATTGCTTCTGGTTCAATCACCAGCTCCACATGTCCCTGAAGTTAAGGCCTAAGGAAGCAGAATCATTTCTCCTTCCCACTCCTTGCTAAAATGACAACTATTTCAAAGATAATCTCAGCATTCTGTAGACACAGAAAAGCATATGGGTAATAGGTTTCCTATTGTCACAGCTTAATATGACAGTGACCAAAAGATGAATACAAGATGCAGGGTATGCCTTTTATTTTAATTCTCCTATTTTGTAAGGAAAACTCAAAACCATAGCAGGAAGAGAATTGTAGATGCTTTCTCAACACACATTTGATTAAAGACCATCTGTCTTCATAAGCAACTCACTATCTTTGCTTATGACATCAATGATAATTTGCATGTTATTTTTGTTGGTATTATTTAACAATTTGCAACATATTAATTTGTAAAAATATGGATATTTAAAATTCTTTAATATTGTTTTAATAATGGTTATTTCACTCCAAAACACTTTAAAGTTTACACAGTGCTATCTTCATTAAAATTCTATGATGTAAAGAGGAATAAACATCATCCCCATTTTTAAAATGAGGAAAATTAAAGCTCAAGGAGATAAAGTGATTTGTCCATTCTAATCATTGTTGGTGCTAGGATTCAAATCCAGATGTCCTCACTTCATGTCCAGCATTCTTTTCCAATATACTACAGGGCTCCTCTTTGGTTAATACTTGATAAGTATTTTAATTAATTAAATACCTTAAGGAGGTACTTAAGCCAAGAAACATTTTTGATAATGTGCAAAATATATTTTCTCTTGGCATCAATAAAACATTTATTACCTTTCGCCCGAATTACCAAGGTTTTGGCAAAATCATCAAGAAAAAAATCAAGGAATATGATCTATAGAAGAAATCAATTGCACCCATAATAACACTAAAAGAAGGCAGTCAACATTAATTTCAGAATTAATTCCCTGTGGGCAAAATGTGCAGGTGCCACTTGTTCAAAGATGGTACCCATGTCACAGGAGACATTTACCTGAGAGAAAGGCTGGTTTGGTAAAAGTTGACATTTTTAACTCTGACCAACAAATTTTGGTTGGAATACAATGCTAATGATGTCAGGGTCATGGATTCAAGTCCCATGTGGACTGGTTTAACTGCCACAGACTAGGCACTACTAACTCTGGCCAGGTATCACAAGAGAGATTAGATGCAGAGAAAAGATGGATCTGTCTACATACCCTATCCCCAATGGAAAAATACTGAAAAAGCAGGTCCAACTGCTTAAAGACGGCTTTTTTTCTATGTAAAGAATGGCACACAACTTGATATAAGAAAATAGAATTCTAGGACATATGAATCAAAACCAAACAGAATCCAAGTCTAGTGTTTTCATATAAAAAATATAATCATAAAATGACAGCAAAGAAAGGCCCTTAAAACAACATTAAGTTAAAACCAAATAATTTTAAAAAGAAAGAAACAGTGGAGGTGGACAAGACTTTAGAACCTAAAACATTAAAGCATAGAACAAAAAATATCTAGCTGGAAGGGATACTACAATTTAGAGTGTTATGATATATAAATATGATATATCTCCATGACATAGAGGGATGTCCTAGAACACAGAACATTAAGAGCTGAAAAGGCGCTAGAGATTATCATTTCACAGAAGAGGAAAGTGCAACCCAGACAGGTGACTTCCCCTTCATCATACAGTTAGTAAGCAGCCGACAGAACTAGAACACAAGTCCCCCCCGTGTCCCTCATGTCCCCAATCTAATGTCCTAGTGACTAAACCCTCCTCCATCAGCAGCAGCATGATACTTTCAAGTCAGTATTGAATTAACTACCTTCAATTTTTGCCAAAGCCATAACTTTCCTTTAATAAATAAGCCAAGCATTCTCCTGCAAATTTTAATAATTTCTAAAAAGAGTCAACACAAGGCACGAAGGCATGCAACATTTCAACAGGCCAAAGAAAAGGAGGTTATAACAAATATGCTGACGAATCTTCATTACAGTGTTATGAAGAAACTGCTGTAATAATTAATCCTAACTAAAAGCACACCCTCCCCTCAAAAGTTCAGAGAATATAAAAGGAGTACTTCCTGCTTTATGGCTACAAAGACCAAGCTAACTGGGAATATCAGTCCCCCAGGTCTATACTGCTTCTTAAATGAGATTACAATAAGAGTGATGTACTATAATACAAGTCAGCTGTGACAGGCAGCACTTTATAGAGCTATCTGTTTGTCTCCATCACTACATCACACAATGTGTCCCAGGACTCCAATGTGCAACTCCATTTACCACTACATGACAAATGGGCGGCACTTGTAAAAGGCACCAAGAGGTCCAGATCAGCCATGTAATGGTCACCACAGCTGTACCAGAGTGCTTGAGGGGACAAAACAGACCCCCAAGTTCATTAAACTGACCAGTAATGGATCTTTCAAAAAGTGCCTTAGGAATAGTACAGTAAAGGCTAAAATAAATAACTCAGCATGGAAGGCTAATCTGAAATGGTGTTTGATAAATTATTTATAACACAGACGATTGTCTGCATTTAATATTGGAGCTACTAGTAGCATCTTTAAAAGATGATTTATGTGTTGCAATGCTATTAAACTTTATATTGGCCCACTGCTAGCTATAAAGTCTGCTGAGATTTAGAGAATGAGTTTTAAACTGTCACGGCAACATCATAGTAGATGGAGACTGTATTAAATCTTTACTTTAAACCTGTTATCTAGAGAGTTGCATTTTGTAGACACTCACAAACTGATAGATTACCTCTCCACATCTGCTATGGTGCAGGTCCAAAATAGTAGAGCTAAGGAACTTTTCCACATTTTTCTTGTATATAGCTTCAATCGAATTTCTCTTCCCACGTAAGTGATTTTCAGATTTGGAATGGCAGCAAAGTAAAATTTAAGGGCCTGTACTACTGGATGTACTGGCTACCTCAGTAGCAAATTAATGTTCTTCTATATCTAAGCGGTCCATTACACGGACTTAATATATATTACTTAGTTCTTGAGAAAAATTACACACATACTTGATAGAGTACTTGACAGGCTATTCAGGGATAACCTTGAGAATATGAAAATGAAATTGTATCAAAAGTCACATAATTTCAAAATTATAAAGGTTAAAAAAAAAAGCAATTGATTTTCTGCATGGTATTTGTTCTCTGAATCATCATGAACTACCAAAAGGCTTTAAGGAAGTGACAGCACAGGATATGGCAAAGAAATGGCCTGGACTCAGAAGACCTAGATTCTAATCCTTATTTGGTGATAAACTTGCTATATGACCAGAGCTTTTCTGAACTCCCACCAATAGTATTAAATTAGATCATCTTGTCAGATCCCTTCTGGCTCTGACATTGGATAATCTAACATCCTATGTTCTAACAAGTCATTTCCACTCTGAATTGTGTCCTGAGATTCTTTCTGTCTAGTTTTGGCATTCTAAGGTCCCTTCTTCTAGTCCTGATATTCCATATGTGGTATTTCATCAATCTATGTACACTTAGATTCTACAGTTCTAAAGAGGAAGAGAACAATGCTTACATGAGATGAAAAGATCTACCTAGCCCATGGTCCACTGCTCACTATAACTTTTCTAGGAAACTAAAGAAGAAATATCTTGACCTTAGGCAAGTCACTTAAACTCACTGCATCTTACTTTTCTTATCTATAAAAAGTAGGGTAAGGCAACTGGAGTAGTTGATCTTTAAGGTCCCTTCTGGCTCTGATACATCAATTACAAGATAATACAGTACAATAGAAAGAACACTAGACTTGCTATTGAGAGATAAATTGTATGACCTCAGGAAAATCATCATCTACTCTCAATCAGTTTCATCTGTGAAAAAAAGATGGCTCACCACATGATGTTATGAGGATGAAGCTAGGATAGAGTAATTTCAAAACAAAATTAAAACACAACAGAAAAACAGAAGAAAAATATCAGAAAGATAAAAGAGGCTTCTAGACATTTTATTGATCTGAAGTTCTGACTGTACTCAATGTGACAGAATCATTTACAAGTTGCTGAATAACATTTAAAGAGCTCAAAAAAGTGTTTAAAATAACCACCCAGGAGTAGCTAGATAGTAAAGTACATAGAGCACCAGCCCTGAAGTCAGGAGGACCCGAGTTCAAATCTGACTTCAGACACTTAACACTTACTAGCTGTGCGACCCTAGGCAAGTCACTTAATCCCAATTGCCTCAGCAAAAAATAAATAAATGAATGAATAAATGAATAAATAAATAAATGAATGAAGTAACCACTCAAACAATGTGCTTCCTCTATTCTGCAATATAGCTGATATATCGCAGATGTAGGTAAGTATTTTAGGGCAAAAAAAATTGGTCTAATTTTCTGGAAACCAGGACTGCGTGGCAAGATTGTAAGAATTTAGATTTTGTTTTCTGTGAGAGCTGTTTGGGTAAATGCAGTATTCCTATACAAACACCTGGGAATTGTTAAGTATAATTGAAATGCATCTGGTGCTGATTGCATCTGTCGAGTAGGGAATTAGGGGCTAAGTGTGTCGTTATGTTTTCTTCTATGTTTTCTCCACTCTTCCCTTTCCTGCCAATGGGCTTTTGTGAATAGATTCTATGAGGTGTTCACACAGAAGAGAAGTCCTATCATTTATGGGAATGAGAGCTGATGGACAGAGGGAAGAGGGACGTAAGAGGTTTATAGGGTATGCCTATTTACATAAACTGACCCCAAACCAGAGGATTTCAGAGATATGACCTCAGTACACACAAGGCCTAATGGGAAGGGCCTGGACTTCATCAATTTATCCAGTAGAAGGCAACATATTACTAATGCCCTAGAGACATAAAAATGATATCTTAAAAGAATTTAGAGTTATTAAAGGTGATTGAGTGCAACCTCTTAACATTTGACAAGTAGTCATCCAGCCTTTAATTCAGCATTTCCAGTGATTAGGAATTTACTACCTTAAAAAAAAGTATTTTTAAAAGCTCAAATTGTCTTTTTTTTTTTTTTTTAAATACTGAGATACAATGCAAGTCTGTAAATTTCCAAGGAATATTTTTCATTCTATTATATGAAATTACAAATGAGTCTAATCCTCTCCCACAAAATAGAGATATTTGAAATAAATTATCTTATTGTTCTCTCCTTCTACTCATCACCCCCGCTTCCCACCCCAAAGTCTGTTCTTTAGGATAAGTATCCTCAGTTGCATAATCTGATTATTATAACATAGTTTGGGATCTTAGCATCATGGTTTTCCTCCTATGGATCCAGTATACCTTGTCAAAGTCTCTCTTAAAATGTTACTCTTAAAATGTTAATATAACTAGCATGGACATAAAAATGAGAAAGAATGGAAACTTATAGAGGGAGAAGCAGCCAAGCATCAAGTTGCAAGAGGACATATAATACTGCAATATTCATAATAAAGAGAAATCACCACTCATACCACTTTTCTGAAGGAAAGCAGCCAGAACTCGTCATTCAGACTGATAATAGATATTAAGTCTAAGACACAGGTAGTAGTCTGAAAACCAGACTAAGGAAATGTTTTTGCTTATCATATTTCATAATTGTCAACACAAAGACCAAAAACTTCCATACAGATTCAAGGTTAGGAGGAAAAGAGAATTCCCAGCTCCTGAACTCTAGTTTTCATCATTTTTTTGCTCAGTACTTTTCCTTACAATCCTTTGAGCACTACCAAATGCTCCAAAAGAATTCAAGTCTGTTGAAAAGTCCTTGAAACACTAGATATAAAAACCATCTTGGCTCAAACCAACTCCCATGTTTTATCCTATTCTTGGAGGCAAGTAACCAAAACAACTAGGGAGAAGGAAACCCCAAGTAAGCTTCAGGTGGACAATGAAAGAACAAAGCAGGAGGAGGAAAGGAACAAGAATCAGGCAGCCTTTTCCCTATAAAATGTGTAAATGTAGATTTAAATGTACAGGCTATGTTAGATAAAATGTAATTGTATAAGAGGAATAAAA
Organism: Sarcophilus harrisii; assembly: GCF_902635505.1. Taxonomy (NCBI): domain Eukaryota; kingdom Metazoa; phylum Chordata; class Mammalia; order Dasyuromorphia; family Dasyuridae; genus Sarcophilus; species Sarcophilus harrisii. The sequence continues at coordinate 448,134,740 of NC_045427.1, forward strand.
GAAAAACTAGGTTTTAAAATAAGACAGTAAAATCACTGCTCAAAATGAAAAGCAAAGAATGTCCAATGATAATAAACATTCCCTGTCACCATAAAATGTACCTGGTCAGGGACAGAGCTCTGCCAATAAATTGTCCCTTAAAGGCTGAAGTAGCCAACATCAGAGAAGAATGAAATGAATTTGTTTTTTGGTTCACCCGGCAAGGGAGAGACCAGAAATAAAGAGTTCCCAGAGAAAGAAGAAATAATAAGAAATGCTCTCATCTAAAACTGGAGTATTCTGAAAGGGAGCAGGTGTACTGGAAAGAGTCAGAAGACTTGGACTTGAATCCCTGTTGTTGCTGGGTCATTTTCTTAACATAGGCTGCAGTTTCCTCATCTATAAAATGGAAGGCACGAATAGAGTTCTGTTCAGTTATAACAATAATAAAAATTATTACAGAAAAATCAGCCAGAACTGGAAGGCACTTTGGAGATCTTCTATAGTCTAATAACTTCATTTTACAAATGAGGATTCTGAGAACTAGATGGAGGAAACTACGAGCAAATCAAAAAACAAGCAGGCAAAAAACAAGTAAGTAGGAAAGCCAAGAGACAAGTCTGGCTCCACAGTCTCTAGATACAATGCCACCACCACCACCACCACCACCACCACAGGGTACTAGTATTCCTCTCTCAGCACAGTTGGGACAAAGGGACTTTGCCAATGGAATGACAAAACTAATGTTTCTTATTTATGCAGATCTAGTGTAATTCATCTATTCAAGATTATGGACTATCTCCCACTACTGCCAATACTTTGAAGGAAAGTTCAAATTCTGGGTGAGGCTGAAAGCCCTCCATAGTTTGAGCTACATTCACTTTCATCACCCTCTCTACATCAAACAATTGTTCCCTGCCTCCCAAACAGGTCCTCAAATCCTCTGGTCTTCAGGCCTCTCTTGCAAGATGTTTTACCTACTGAATTCCTAACAAATGCCCTAAAGCACTCTTGGAATCCTGCATATGCCCCTCTTTGTCCTGGGCGAGGAGAGTCCTTGAACATGAATATTGACTCAGAGCTCTTTTAAGGCTATAAGTAGCAGAGTACTATTGTTTGAAAAACTTGAACAGAGAAATCCCCAAAGGACAATGGAGGGGACACTTGATTAGCATGAACAGAATAAAAAAAAAAAAAAAATGTCATCAAAGAAAAAAATGACCAGAAAAGAGATTGGCCAGTCATGGAATAACCCATCAGGTGACAGCCCCATCTCCTGGTGGTGAGCCAGTGAGGATGCGTAGACAAGTCACACCAACAATGAGCACAGATGGGTTATAATAAATATTAACGAGGAGAATAACCACATTGATGAGATCACAGATCCTTTTCAGTTTTGGAAAATACTGATATTTTGTTATGAATCTGCTAATACACCAAAAGTACAAATATTAACAATTTATATCAAGAGAGAAATTAGAAATTCTCTGCAAGTACTACTGAGAGATAGGCAAACAGGAAAGGACATGAGAATTGAAGTTGGACTGGATTGAAGGTCTGCCTGATTCTTAATGCGTATATGACTTTGGGCAAATTATTTCTTCTCTCTAGGTCTCCAATCTCAGAGCTAAAAATGAAGCTAGAACACAGAATTTTAACCCTTTTTTATCTCTCTAGAAGTATGATGATGACTATGAATTCATTCTCCAAATGTTTTTAAATAATTCAAGGAAATATTAAATTTCATCCAAGTTCATGAATCTCAGGTTAAGAAGCCCTTATTTTAAGAGTCTCCACATATAAATTCTTTTATATAGGCTAAGTGATTAAAAACTCATACTTTGTTATTCTGATTTATAGGCCATATCCTAAATATCCTAAAATAAAAAGTTTGAAATGAAAAAAATATTAGTACACATTAAAAAAAAAATACTAGTTACAGATGAGTATGATGTTATTAATTACATTGGCCATGAAATTACACATTAACAACAAAGTTCATGGTATATTGAAAAAAACATTAAATTCAGAATGAGAGAACAAGTTCAAATCTCGCTTCTGTCACTTGGTATCTATAACCTTGGGCAAGGTACTTTCACATTCTCTGGGCCTGTTTCTTTAACCATAAAATGAGAAAGTTAGACTAGGAATCCTTTCTAGCTTTAAATCTATGGCATAATTTTTGTGTGTGTGACACACAGAATTAACAGATAAGCCTCTCAAAGATATTTATGGTTTTATACAAAGATTCTGAAGTGTACTTGTGATTTTCAAAAACTACCTACACCAGGGAATAGGACTACAGATGCCTATTTGTTACCAGACAGACAGTATGATATAATGGAAAGATTTCAAGACTGAGATTCAGGAGAACTGAGCTAAACATTGGCTCAAATATTTCTTAGCATGACAGAGCAGAAAGAATACCAAGATGGGGGTCACTCTTGCTTTCTCTTGACATTGCATATAGTTATCCCCTACTTAATCAAGTAGCCAGTCCCTATTTCTTTTTTAAAAAATTATTTCTTGATATCTTTTATTCTAGTTCTTTAGTTATATAACATGTTACTGCATATTCATATCCACCAGATTCTCTGCCATTGTCCTCTGGATGACTGTCATTTTCACTTCCTTGGAGTCAATACTGTGTTATGATACAGTCATAGAACATGTTATTTTTATTATTTTACAATGATCCTTACTCTTCATTGCTCATTAACCTCGCTAAATTTGGTAAAACATTTTGGATTTCTTCGGTTAAATTTCTGTAACATAAATAAGACATCTTTGGTCTCATGGAGTTTACAACTTGCCACATACAATAAGAATAATATTACATAAGAATGCCACATACAAATAACCTAAATACAAAATTCAGTATGAGAAACAGAGAATAAAAATATTCATGAGAGTGGAAATGTAATTGAAGACGGTAAAAGAATTTCTAGTGAGGAAAATCTGAGAAGTTTTTAAGAAGGAAATATCACTTGAACTTGGTAGTAAAGATTGGAAGTGGAAATGAGGACAAGAAAAGAGCATGTCATAACAATCAGGACAAATAAAGGTACAGAAGTGAGAAAAGTGAAGGATATTTCTTCTAGTTCAGTAAGAAAATAAAGTATGGGAGAGAGCTATGTAAAAATAAGTATTTTACTTTACCACATATAGGAAGAAAAAGCATACAATGGCAAAACGACTGGCATTTGAGTCAGGAATTAAGTTCAAATTCGGTTTCTTCCACTTATTAGTGGTATGACATGGATCAAGTCACAACCTGTCTGGGTCTCAATTCCCTCCTCTGTTAAATGAAATAACTGGCCTAGACTCTGAGGACCCTTCCAACTCTAAATCTCCAGTCACTGTGACCTATATCTGGCCACTGAACCTAGATGCTCTGGAGGAGAAGGTGAGACTGGTGACCTTGCCCAGCCTCCCTCACTTAAATCCAATTCACTTGATGTCATGGCATCACCTCCCTGATGTCACGGTCCTCTCTGAGAATGAAGGGCAAATAACAATGAAACACCAGATTATCTAATTACAAATATCTAAATATATCCCATTACTAATCTACATAGCTTATTTCTTGCACAGATATGACCACAGATTCTTTAAACACCCAGTAGGGTGTCAGGTTATGTAGAAGGCAGCCTGGTTGTATATGGGACTGGGTGGGAATAAGCATATTGTCTACTATGTACTAGGCACTGTGCCAAGTACTTTATAAATCATATTTGATGGTCACAACAACCCCAATTTGTTGGTGCTATTGTGAAACTTATTTTACAGTAGAAGAAACTGAGACAAACAGTGGTTAAGTGACTTGTTCAGTGTCTAAGTCCAGATTTAATCGGGACTTCTTGGCTTATCAAAAAGTTGGACTTTCTGAACTACAAAAATTCACAAAAACTGTCGAGGTATAAAAAAAAGTTGCTCAGCAATCTGTTACTTAAAATTTCATTACATTCCCACACCTAAAGCAATAATTTATCTGCTGCCGTCCAGGCCATTCTCTCTCTCTTTTCAAACAGCTAAGTAACTGGCATAAAGCCTGTCTTAATTTTTTTTTTTAAATAATAGCTTTTTATTTTCAAAATACATTCAAAAATAATTTTCAACATTCACACTTGTGTTCCAAATTTTTGTCCATCCCTTCCTCCCACCACCTTCCCCTACACAAGTAATCCAATATATGTTAAAACATGTGCAATCCTCTATACATATTTCCACAATTATCATGCACAAGAAAAATACCAAAAAAGGGAAAGTGGGAAAGAATTCACAACCCAAGCAAACAACAACAAAAAAGGTAAAAATACTATGTTGTGATCCATACTTAGTCCCCACAATCCACTATCTGGATGTAGATGGTTTTCTTCATCATAAGACCATTGGAATTGGCTTGAATCACCTCACTGTTGAAAAGAGCCACATGCAGCTGAGTTAATCACTACACAATTTTGTTACTGTGTACAATGCTCTCTTGGTTCTTTTCACTTCACTTAGTTATCAATTCATGTGAGTCTTTTCAAGTTTTTCTGAAATCAGCCGCTTGTCATTCCAGAACATTCATATATCATAATTTATTCAGCCTTTTTCCATCTGATGGGCATCCACTCAGTTTCCAGTTTCTTGCCACAACAAAAAGGGCTGCCACAAACATTTTTGTACATGTGGGTGCCTTTCCCTCCTTTATGATCTCTTTGGGATACAGGCCCAGTAGAAACACTGCTAGATCAAAGGACGGGTAGTTTGTTACTGTCTTACTTATTCTTGATCCCAATTCTATATTGTTTTATGCCTGGAAATCATCTGTTCTCTGACCTTCTAAGGGTCACCCTGTCAAACCCCAACACTAGATTACTGCAATGATTCCTCTCATGTCCCTTTTCATTGTTGTTAGTCACAATAATGCTCATTTGATCCACTAATGTTTGTTATCCAATCTCAACCCAAAGCTCACTGTACTAAGATAATCTTTTAGTTTCTCCCTATGTGAGTTCCCATCCCACTCTTCTCTTCATAAGCTTTCCATATCTACCCATCCCATCACCACCATCTCAACTGAGCTGCTTTTATCTCTTATGGGAAAACAGATCATTGTCATGACCCTATTAACTAGAAGATCAAACATAAAATCCTGGTTGGTACTTATACCAAACATAAAATCCTGGTCCTTTACAATCTAGACTCTGCTTAACTTTCCAATTTTCTTACACTTTATTCCCTTCTATGATTCAAGTATACTAATCTCTTAGCTGTCCCTCATACACGATATTCCCAAATCTGTGCATTTAACTGAAATGCTCTCTCTACTTACTCACCTTGGCCACTGACTTGCTGACCTCTTTTAAGACTGAGCTCAAATTCTAATTTTTCAGGCTTTTCCTTCCCCTTTCATCTCTTTCACCCTAAAACTTTGATTTACATATAGACAGTCCATTAGAACGTGAGCTTTGGGACCCATTTTTGCCTTTTTTTTGTATTTCCTGTGTTTAGCACAGCGCCTGCACCTCTATGAAATCTGGGTAGGTGTTATACCTCCCTTCTCCCTATTAGAATATAAAACCCTTTGACTACAGAACTATGTCATTTTGGTCTTTTATCTCCCCAACATCTACAGTAGTGTGTGGCATATATTGAGAACTTAATAAATGCCTAAAGATTGATTAACTACATGGAGGGATTATCCAACACTGATAAAATTACAAAAGTATTGAAATGAAATACAATTTCACTTGGAAGGAGTCTTAGAAATCACATAAATTAAGCCTCTCATTTTAATAATTGAGGAAACCAAGGCACAGAAAGATTAGATAACTTACTGAAGTCACAAAATCTTAGACCTAGAGTCAGGTCCTCTGACTCCCAATTCTACCACACTATGCTGTTAATATAAACATGCTGTTTGAAGACAATTTCTTTCTACATGAGTTAAAATGGCATTTTGTAGAACACCATGTGGCAAGAATATAGTCTATATAATGTTTTAGGCCAGGAAGCAAAGAGGAATCCAAACACAATTTAAAACTATTGGCCCAATACACATAGGGATGATTAACTATCTGGAAGATTGTTTGAGAAGCCAAGAACCCTTCCTCACTTGTACAGGTAACAAGTTAAAGCTTAACTCTTAAATGACCAAGAAAAGTACAATATTCATTATGATGCTAATTTACCCGCACAATATAAGCACACAAAGACCACACAATTACTTAAGCCTGAATGTTATTTTATACTTATTTTCTACACATTATGTATACACACATACTCCTTTGCTAGGGTCCTTAATGGTATTTCACTGCATATTAGATTCTAGGGTTTTGGTAGTTTGTCCTACTCACAAGTCCTAGGCTTACTATCACCTCCCCCTTTCTAATACTGTATCCCACACAAGTGTAATAAACCATGTTAATATTTCATACCACTGTGAAATGTGCTGGAGTATCAATTCAACATCTGCTGTCTTTAGGGTCCTGGAGTCCCGCAGAGACACTTTCAATTTGTAATTGAGTTCTATACTGAATTAATCAGCAGTTTATCTTTTTTACTAAAATAACGTCTTCCCCACTAACCTGGATTTACATTAACAATTTATGCCAAATTACCTGCCAAGACAAAACTTATATGATTCTAAGCTACCATCCAATAATGTTCCTTCTTATATTTCATTCCCAGTATTCCTCTAAGCTTCAGACATAGAAAAGCGTAACTACATCGTTGTACACCACAAACTCCAAGTCAGATAACAGTCTTAAATCTGCAATTTAGTTAATGATTCCGGGGGTTAACTTCAGGGCTCCTCTTTTAACTTCCTCTATAGTAGTGATAACTATCCTTTATTAAGTAAGCTGTGATGAAAATTTTGTAAAATAGATTTGCAGTGACAGAATGACCTTTCTGCTTCTCTATTTCTGTTAAAGCTTTTGTCCTTGCAATTTTTAACCTCTATATTAATTCATCTTTTTCAAACCATTACATGCTCCAGATAGTGACAAGAACAATAGGAAAAGCAATTTAGGTAAAGGAAGGGATCTTATTTGCTTTAAATTATGCACTTTTTTAGACCAAATTAGCAATGGCAATTAAACAGTTATAAGTAAGACAAAGGATGATTAGTTAAGAAAGAAGCCCCTCCCCCACCTTTGACCACATGGCCCAAAATAAATAAGGATAAAAAGGGAAGTAGTCAAATTGGTGGGGGGATCTTTACATCAAATTTCTGATAAAAACTTGGTATCAAAATTATATAAACAATTAATATATATATATATATAAAACCAAAAGTCACTGCCCAACAGATAAGTGGTCAAAGGATGTGAACAAACTTTCTCAAAGGAAGGACTGCAAGCTATTAACCAATCGAAAGAATATTCTACATTATTAAGAATAAGATCAAATAAAATCAAATCTTGAGATTTCACTAGAACTTTTAATTCAGAGATTGTAGGCTAGGCTTATGAATGAAAGAGATGAATGAGATGAACAAAAGTCCCACACACTAAATTATCTGTAACAGCACTTTTTATGATAAAGAATTAGAAACAACATAGATTTCCTTGATTAGGAAATGGTTTTAAAAAACAAAACAAAATTGGAATTCATAATCATAATATTATTATGGTGCTAGAAGAAGTGACAAGTGGTAAATACAGAGAAACACAGTCAATTCTACGAATTGATGCAGAATGAAGTTAAATAAAGCCAAGAGAACAATATTCAATAACTACAATATAAGCAGAAAGAACTATCACAGAAAAAAAATTCAGAATATTGCAAAATTATAAATAACTTTGGCTTGAAAAATGGGATGTAACAAGATACTTTTACATCTTTGCAGAGGTGAGAGGTCCACAAGTGTTAAACATATCACACACATGTTTTCAGACTCAAATCAGTCTTGCTGATTTCCCCACTCCCTCATTTTTTTCCTTTCTTTCTTTCTTTCTTTAAATATTATTTGTTACATAAGAAGGCTCTCTTGAGTGAGGGAGGTCAGGAATCTCAGGAGAAATTATGGTAATTTTAAAAAAAGACATTAAACATATTTTTAAAAAGGAATATAATATATAACTATATTATAGAGTAAACATTAGAGATGGAAGGAAATTGGAAATGAGCTACCACAACATTTTACAGGTGAAGTAACTGAGAGGTTAAAATAGCTTGACCAAGGTGTCATAGTAGTGGCAAAACTGGGACTTTAATATATTATCTCTGACTCCCAGTCCAATGCTCTTTCTACTATATTTATGGTCATGTTTCCCAACTGCAAAATTATGTGGAATTTCACCTAAGATCCTCATCCTCCTAACTCCAATCCTTGAATATGTACCTATGTTATCTGACTTGGAGTTTGTGGTGTACAACAACGTAGTTACGCTTTTCTATGTCTGAGGCTTAGAGGAATACTGGGAATGAAATATAAGAAGGAACATTATTGGATGGTAGCTTAGAATCATATAAGTTTTGTCTTGGCAGGTAATTTGGCATAAATTGTTAATGTAAATCCAGGTTAGTGGGGAAGACGTTATTTTAGTAAAAAAGATGAATATGTACCCTAACCCTAACCTATTTGACTTCCTGACACTGAAAAGCAGAGAAAAACATTTCTCAACACCCACTTATTAGGAAAATTCAACTTCTGACTCAACAAAAGAGATTATCTCAACAGCAGTTCAATTCTCTATTCACACAGAAATTACTTTTTTGGAGAGATAGCTATTAGAGAAAAGCCATGAAATATTCACCTACATGGTGTATTTCCCCCATGTTCTACTGTTATTAGAAACATACGAACTGGAACCATTTGTATTAGTTTGTATTAGAAACATACAAACTGCTCCAGAGAAATGCATCAAAAATAATTACTTGTCATATATTTATCTACTGAATAAGAAAATGACTTTTTGGTATGTTTTTACAAACAGTTGCATAATTAATTTCCACTGTAACCTGAAAAATATTTCAATACTATGTTCCATGATTATAATGCTATAATAAGCGAACAGTAGACACCTGAATAAGTTGGTTGAATATAAGGAAACAAAATTCTATTATATAACAGAGTATGGAAACAAATTTTGAAGGAAAAATTTCTTAAAAAGAAAGAAAACCAAATTTCCCAAAGGTAATAACTATACAAGTTAGCCATCTGTGGGCACTGAATTGTGATCTTATAAATTTAAGATCTTTAGAAAATTAAGAACTTCAAAGGTAACACAGGATATTTCCATAGATGATTAGATCAAAGCTTCTTAAACTGGGTAACGATCTCATGGAGGTTTCATGACTGAATGTGGGGGTCATAAAAATATATTTGAAAACTGCTTGGACAAAAAGGGATCATCAGTGGAAAAAGTTTAAGAATCCCTGGATTAAATGACCTCTAATTCCTTCTAACAAAAACATCCCAAGTTTCAAGGTCTAAAATTCTATGAATTTTTCAGATTTTAATATTTTTATTTAAGGTTCCTTCAGTTCTAATGTTTTTAGCTCTTATACTCCATGTTCTCAGGTTCCTTTCAGTTGTGACATTCTATAGTTCTAATTTTAATTTCCAGAATTCCCAAGGCCCTGCTCTACCACAGAGTCCACAATCAGCCCTTTCTACTCACTGGTAATTTTATTAAAAAGTAACTCTCCATCTAACCTATTCTACTTCCTGACACTGAAAAGCAGAGAAAAACATTTCTCAATACCCACTTATTAGGAAAATTCAACTTCTGATTCAACAAAAGAGATTATCTCAACAGCAGTTGGATTTAAGAGACTCTGTTTTAGAACTCTTCTTCCCAGAAAAGTCTGAGATACCATACTACCTTTTTTATCTTCAGGTGAACATCAAAACAAGCGATGTGGATATTTATACTATGGGATATGAAAATATAGACAGGAGAGCTAAAGGGAAAAACTAAACTCAATAAGCCCTTCCCTTTTTCTGCATTCTCAGTTTTAGAACACCAAAAAGTTCAAACTAAAAAAGTACCAATTTGACTTTTAAACCATGAAGACTTGTGACACAAAAGATTAGGATGAAAAAATTAACTATCAACCACCTCATCATCAATCTAATCTAATGGATCTCCAAGTCTCCTACTGAACTATACAAATCTAAAATACTTGTTAAAAAAATAATTCCATATTGCACCCCAGGAATATCTTAAGTTTGTGACAATTCAAAGGCTATTTTTTTCATAGTAAACAAAATTAAATAATCTGAGTTTTCAAGTTGAAAGAAACTACTGAAAAGAGGACAGAGATCATAGACTTAGAATGCTAAACTTAAGATCTGAAGAGGCCTTAGAACAGTGAATATTAAAATTACAACAGATCTTTTAAATAATCATATTCAAGTGCCTAATTTTACATGTCAAGGAAAAAACTTACTATAAATGAAAACATCTGGTTCACTGGAAGTCTCTAATTGGCATTCAAGAGAAAATACTTTTTTAACATAATACTAACAAGCTACTGATATTTATTAAATTTTAAAAGGTACTTTGCATTTTCACTTGGGCTTCACAACCCTGTGTTGTATTATTCCCATTTTAGAGATGATATTTGGGGTGAAAAGTTAAGTGACTTTCCAATGGTCACAGAGTTAAGTAAATGTTACTGATGGGATTTGAATCCTAGCTTTCCCAATACCAAGGCCAGAACTTTTCCCATTAAGCTGCCCAGACCAATAATTCAAATTTCAAGCCAAGATACAGACCCCAAACAACCTTAAGAAATATCTCTTCTGAAAAATGACTACTCAAAACCTCATTATTGTCGGTATTTCTTATATCAATAGGATTTAACATTAAATAAAGGTAGTACGAATAGAAGACTTCTGAGATCCCCTCTGATTTGAAGATTCTACAGGAACACCAAGAACTGCCAATATCCATTTCCCCTAAGTAGCTCCAGTGCTGCCTTAGGCCTGCTACTGAAACACTGAACCTATGTAAGAATCCCTATCATCAGAAGGCAGATCTCACTAAAGAGCTGTCAAAATAGCTAGTGACACCTGTCAAAATTAGCTAATCAAAGAACTCATTCTAAAAATAGTCAAATACAGTTAAAAAAGATGGGCAAGAAAACAAATTAATATGGCTACATTAGTCCTCTGCACTCATCTACAGAAAGATTCTTGGCTCTCTGTAGACATATGTAATACCTAAACAGATGAAATTGCACAAACATAACCTTAAAATATAAAAACTTGGAAAACAGTCTAAAGATCACCTCATTAAGCTGGCACCTATTAAAGTGTTATTGAACAACAAAACATCAACAGACAGATGACAGAAATGCAGAATATGAAAACAGTTGTTTACTTCAGGTACTGAAGGTCAGCCTTTTCTTTTTAATTTTACATTTGCTTAAGCTCTGTGTTTGAAGCCAACGTGGGTTCAAGTTCCTCAGGAAGGCGCTTCGGCTTAACACTGATAGTCTTCCTTGATTTTCATTGTCTGCTGTCTGAGTTTAGCCAGCAAGCCTCCCAGCAAGTGGTCACCTTCCTACGGAGTCATTAAACCGCTGAATGTCAGCTGGTGGGATTAGCCAGCAGCTTCCACACCTGAGCCCCTATGGCAGGGACAGAGACATTTGGATCAAGATCACTAATGAATACAGAATTCATATGCAGCCTGTCATTGCTGTGGAGCTCCCAGGCACACAGAGACGGTGGAAATACGACAGAGAACAGAACAATTGTTGACAAAGATTAAAAAGTTTTGGCAGTTGGAGGGGAAAAACCCCACAAACATTACTCTTCTCATCATTCAAATAACATGTTTGGCTTTTTTCTTTATTTTTATTGAGGCTCTTAAAAGATATGTATGTAGTACTTATGCCTGAAACAGAAAAATAACTTCAATATTGAAAGATTTTTCAGGAATTTAACTTCATGATAGATTTTGGGGAAACATGCCTTCTTAATGTCTCACATTATTATAAAGGAAAAATCATTCTTATGTAATGTTTTGAAGAAGATAAGAATTCAGAGAACATACTGGAGGGGGAAGTCATTAAAAGCGACAAAATATCTACAATCTAAACAAAATTCTTTCTTGTTAACAAAATAGTATGTACCACTCATGAATTGTGGCAAAGTGGAGAAAGCACACTGGACTTGAGTCTCAGAGGCTCTGGCCTCAAGTCCTTGGGCCAATATTTAACGCATGATCCTCACTGGGACTCAGTTTCCTGTTCTACAAAGAACAGTGGGGGGAGGAGAACCATGAGAAAGAAAGGGGAAGATAATACTTTATTTTTATTAAAATAATCTTTCCCTATTTTACAGAGTTGTTGGGAGGAGATTGCTTCCCAAAGCTTAAAAGAAAGTACTGTATAAAAGTGAATTGATATTATTACTGTCTGAGTGAAAAATAATAAGAGGAAAAGCCTGCAGCATACCAGGTAGGATCCTCTAAAGAGAATTTATGATAAAACATGGAAAAAAGCCACACGGGAAAAGAAGATGGGAGGGAGATGTCATTGGAGAGGCAGGTTAAAGTGCTCTACTTAGAATCTGGACATCCTAAGTATGAATCTTGTGTTCAACTTACTAGCTAAGTGAGAAGGAGTAAGTTATATAATTATAAATTTAGCACTAGAAAGAACCTTCAGTGTCATCTGTTCCAATTTTACAGAGGAAAGAGAAAATTCTGGTCCAGAAGTTAATTTGCTCAAGGTCACAGAGGTGATAGAATCTGTATTGCCAAATTCATAAGTGTCTTTTTACTCTTATCAATCCCTTTGAAGCTCAGATTCCTCATTTGTAAACTTACAGTAATGACATCATAGGATTGTTTGTAAGGATTAAATGTGATAATATATACAAAGGGTTTTGTAAACTTTAAATGCTTGATATCTTTATTATTGTGTATATCAGTGGAAAAAGTACTATCACAAAAAAAAAATAATAATCAAAGGTCACTCAAAGCATGATATCCTAAGAAAATTTCCCTTTCCTTATAATTTCTTATTAACTTTTTTTTTTTTTTTTTTTTTAAATCCTATATTCCTTTCAACCCTCCTCAAGCACCGGCCTGCACTAGCTCCTCCTATATGTGAAGTGAGGCACTTTTAAAACTCAGTTTTCTGGCAAGAACACATAAATGGGGAGTAGCTTGGCCAATCTCTACCACCACTGAGAAGGAAGTACTTGCCAACTTGTTTTTGGTGAAATATGTTGTGTTTTTTTTACATTTCATCTTCAAAAAAAAAAAAAAATGCACTTACTCTTGGCTTGTATGTGAATTATTTTCACTGCCTGCTTATTTTTTTCCATGTAATTTAACTGGAAGCCTCCCTCAAACTAGATTAGAGAGATTAACTATGTCCTAAGCACAATATCCCATGTAAATGAACACTGGTGAATGCTTTGTGATGACACTTACATTTTCTTACAAGTGTAAAAACATGCCTTCCTTGATGAGTGGTCAATTCAACAGCAGTCTCAACAATATAAAACAACAAGTGTATTATGAAGGGACAGTACTTCAGAATTTCTTTGTAAAGATGGTTATATAAACATTATTTGAAGTTGAAAAGGACCTAAAAATCAACTAGAGCCTAGATAGTTGAGACTAGAGAGTACAACAGACAGGGTATCAGGCCTAGAGTCAAAAAAAAAAAACCCCACATTACAACCCAGCCTCAGATATTAACTGGCTATGTGACCCTGGACAAGTCACTTAACACTTTTGTCTCAGTTTTACCTATAAAATGATTTGGAAAAGGAAATGGGAAATCACTCCATTCTCTTTGCCAAGAGATTATTAAAATAACAATCCACAGTATTCTTATGACTCAAGGCCCTAACATTGTCCTTTTCCATCTGTACTCTTCTCCCATTTCTATTCTACAACTGGCTATATGACAAATTAATTCCATTCCACCACAGCTAGATATTTGGCACTATCTTTTTGAAGCAACTACAGGGCTGAAACTACGAACATCTTTAGCAATCTATAAGGCCTTTTTTCTCAAGAGGCCAGGTCTTGCCTTATGATGAAATATGACTCCATAAATCAGACAGCTGAAGCAGCACTTGTGTACGTCACCATCCATCTTTTGTGGTTTTTCTCTGAAGGGTGTAGGCTAAGAGCTCATCTCTCCGGCAATGCAACCAGGGAAAGGACCATCCTGGCTGGCATTGACAAAGCATGTGCTACTTTAAACTGAAGACACACTAAGACTGGGGGGCTGGGGGAAGAGGGGGAGCAGGAGACAGGGAAAGAGTAGAACATCCTGCTGGTGTTAGCATGCCTCAGGCAGTGGTAGAAGCTTCAGCAACTCATCTTCAAAAGGCAGAGAGCCAGGGCTCTAGAAACCTGCAAAAATTGGCTAAGCCTGCAGTCTTCATTTCTTTAAGTCGAGCATCTTCAAAGTCTAGAATTCTAACTGTAGGGCACAGCAGCTGCCGGTGCAGATTTGATTCTCTCTGCTTTTGGCAGCTCTCAACTTGAAATTCTAGCAAAAGAATTTTTCAAGTTGCTATTATTGCCTGTCATGGATTTATAAATATTGTGCACTCTCTGCTGTGGCATGGCTCTCGTGGGACGCCAGCGCATGCCAAAAGCATAACAGAATGAGAAACAGTTCCTCTTCTTCAAATAAATGCTAATTTTTTCTTAACTGTGCTCACACGATGTGTTTGGTGATCAACTTCAATAGTACAGAATATATATCAGAGAGGAAAAAAAAGCTGATTGTCTTTTCCGGCATCATTCAGCTGCTACTTTCATTAAGCTTGTTTAATTAGATTCCAGATGCTAATTTGCAAGTCGATACCAGAGGGTGCAGGACAGTTTGCCTTTGAATCCTCTCTCTGTGATGTGGTGGTCTTGTAGCACACCACTACCCTTCAGTAGCCTGAGCAAGATTTTCTGACAATTAGTGCAAGGGGGAACAGTATTGATCTTGACAGACTAAATATTAATCTTCTACCCATTTGAATGAATTATAATCTTCAAGAGTTTGTTTCTCACATACCAAATGAAAATGTTCTTACCATACAAAGAAATTCACTTGCAGTAAAATTAGCTACATTTTAAATGATTCTTATTAGTATTTCTAATATGACCACCATCGATATTTCAATTAAACCATATTATGGATCTGCATTTCCAAACAGAAGTTTCAGAACACAGAATGATAGAAAATAGAACATCAGAACCATGAAGAACAAAGAACGCTAGAGTTAATCAGTGACCATAGAAAGTTGGCACCAGAATGTTAGAGCTAGAAAAAAAGACTTGGAGAACAACTAGTTCTCTACCATCTAGGGAAACTGAGATCCAAGTTTCATAAGCGATTATAACTAAGAGTAGGGCCATAATCATCAGACTTAGTATAATTGTGTTTTCACTCTATCAGACTTTCCATTTCTTATCTTTACCACCCCTCTTTTTAACAGGTACCAAGATATACAAGGGTAGAAATGTTAGACCAAGTAGTAC
Organism: Sarcophilus harrisii; assembly: GCF_902635505.1. Lineage (NCBI taxonomy): Eukaryota > Metazoa > Chordata > Mammalia > Dasyuromorphia > Dasyuridae > Sarcophilus > Sarcophilus harrisii. The sequence goes on from NC_045427.1 coordinate 448,150,174, forward strand.
CAACTTCCTCATTTGACAAATGAATTATGTTGTTTTCTATTTCCACACAGAATAGTCGAAGTTGGGTGAGTGATTTACACTAGAAAGTGGTTTGCAAATACCAAGATAAGTACCCTTAACATTATTGCTTGAACTAGCTAATGCATAGGGTTACAAAGAAAAATTTTTTGTGAATGGTTTCATGAAATCCATGTTCACTACCAAAAAAGCTAATACTCTACTTAGTGTGGTGTCAGTTATGTACACTTTGTAAAAATCAAGCACTAGATGAATATAATTACTGTCAATATTATAGATAGCAAACATAATTCACCACATATTGAGATGTGCAAGCTTTATTTATTCATTTAGAAAGCATTTCTAAAGTAATATGCATGATCCTAAACTAGCCATCAGGAGTTAGCCATTAGGAGATACACACACTTAAATGATATTTATCGTCACTGCCCTTAAGGTTCTCTGATAAACACGAATAAGTAAACTATGTGAAATGAGTATGAGTGGTCCAAATGAGATGCTCCAAGAGAAGCTGGGTGGTATAGTAGAAAGAGTACTGGGCATATAAAGGGGATCTGGATGGCAAATCAGCCCCAATAATCTGGAAAGAACATGACCATATGACGATTAATCTCCCTGAACTTCACTTCCTTTATCTGTAAAATGAAGTTAATATTTATATTACTTATGGGTAGAATTTCAACAAGCTTAGCTAAAAAGGGTCTTTATTCCCCAAGAGAATGCCATACATGAGTCAGGTACAAAAACGCTTTGAACCCAGAAAGTCAAGTAGGACCAAGAGACAAAGAAGGTCAAGTATTACATTGAATTTGGAGTCCCAAGTTTCACAACTAATTATTAGCATTAACTGGAACAAGAACCTCAATTTCCTGATTTGTGGTATGATCTTATTTCTTAGAGAATGCTGGACCTGGAGACAAGAAGACACTGAGTTCAAATTTAGCTTCAGAAACTTTCTAGATATGTAACCCCAGGCAAGTCACTTAACATCTGTCTTGCTGGAAAATGGGGATGATAATAATGAAGATGATAACCTTCCTTCCAGGCTCTTTTGAGGATATAATTAGATAATATTTATAAAATGTTTTTGCAAACTGTAGAGCATTTTTAGCTAGCAAAATGCTATTAGTATTATTATTTCCACTCTAATAGACTTTTCCCTACCATTTTTTTTTAACCAGTACCAAGATACTTAAGAATCAGAAAAATATAAGGATTAACAAATATATGCATAACAAGGATACAACCAATAAAAAGAACCCATATATATCAGATGCTAATTTGCAGAACTCTTTGTTGTAGCAAAGAACTGGAAATAAAAAAGATGTCCACTTATTTGGGAATGTGACATGAATATAATGGAGTATTATTGTGCTGTAATAAATGACAGACATGATGAACATAGAGAAACATGAAAAGATTTATATAAACTGATGACGAGTGAAATAAGCAGTCAGGAAAACAATATACAATAAAACATTGTATTTTATACATTACATTGTATATTGTACATAATAATATACAACAAAAACAATAACTATAAAACACCTAAACTACTAAAAATGAATGATTGCTGCAATACTACAAAGGAGAAGCATGATCCCAAAGAAGAAATATGGGACAACTTCCTTCACTCTGAAGCAGAAGTAGAGGGTCACACAGGCGTATACAATACATATACTATGAGATTTTCCCAATGCACTGATCAATTTTACTTGTCCCTCTCCTCCACTACCTTCTTCTCTTTTCTTGTTTTTTTTTTTTTTTTTTTTTTTTTTAAATAAAAATTTCTTTGTTATATTGAATGGCAAGAAGGATTTAGGAGAAAATTTAAGTCATGCAAAAACAGAACATATGTTTACAAGTTTATTTTAAGCAGGGCACAGTAGCCCAGGCCTTTACTAGCTCTGAGAGTTTGAGAGAGTGGATCACTTGAGCTCAGAGGTTCTGAGTTTCAATAGATTAAGTCAATCCAGTGTCCAATTACAGCATCTATATAATGAGGCCGCCAAGAGCAAGAAGTTACTAGGTTGTCTAAGGAGGGGCAAACCAGCACAAGTTGGAAATGCAGCAGGTCAAAGGGCAATGGGATCAGGTCTGAGGGTGGCAGCTGCTAGGAAAAGAGAGGAAACATGATCTTCCTTTCACACCTGCCACCAACTTTTTTTTTTTTTTTTTTTTTAGTGGAATCTAAGGGCAGAAAGAAATCTTAGTTTAAAAGAAAAAAAAAAATCTGGTTTCGAATCCTGGTTTTGTTCCTACCTGCTCTTCCACCAGTCTCTTTAACTCAAGTTTCTTCCTCTGTAAATTGAAGGGGAGCACGGAACTAGATAACTACCTCTAAGGTTCAGTCTTGTTCTAAATCCTATGATCCTCAAGGATAAAGGCCCTCAAGTCCAACCTCTTTGTTTTAGAAATGAGGAAAGTGAAATTCAAAGATGTCCAATTTTATACATATTAAAGACTGATAATTTGAATCCAAGTTCTCTGACCCCAGATCTACCACCATGTCTGAGAAATGTATTATCTAATTATGGGAGAAAGAGAGAATAGGAACAGGAAAACACTATTTTTTGTAAACAGAAAATACTACACATTTTAAAAATATTATCCTCATCATCATTTTTTGATCATGCAGTTTTGCTCTGCAAAGTCCTCCACATACTACAATGTATACACAGAGCAGAGATGTAGCCTTGACTCAATCCTTTTTGTAAAAAGGTAAATAAATGTCTTTCTATTTAAGGAATCTTAGGTTTTATTTACGCATTCTGAATATTCAACTTATGAAATGTTATTAGAAAGCATCTATAGTAAATCTATAGTAAAATGTAATTTGTAGTAAAAATAGCTTTGTAAGCATGCTTGGTCTTGTTCTTCATCATCAGAATTTTAAAACTCCTAACTATATTTCATACTCATTGGCCCAGAAAAAAAAATCTCTCCAAGATTTTTCTAAGCACCATATGTCTATTGTTGATAGTATTAATTGCCTATTGTTTACTTTAAGCTGCCTTAATTAGAGAAGGCACTCTAGATACACCTTAACAATTGATTTTTTTGCTGGTCTGTCACTTACAGTAACTTGTAAAAGGGCTTACTTAATTGAATAAAAAACGTTCACTTAAAACTGCAAATTTAAATAATCAATCCTCTACAGGAATTTAGTAAATGAGCAAACACAATGAACAAGTACAAAAATTTTCAGAGCCAGTAGAGATCTGTAAGACTATCTAATATATATTACCTTCATTTTTTACAGAGAAGCAGGGAGGGGAAGCAATAAACTCAAGGTTACTCTGTGGATTAGTGGCACATGTGGGATTACAATTCAAGTCTTTTTACAATAGTTCTGAAGTAGAAAGTATACACTGTATATCCAATTACAAAATAATGGGGGGGGGAGGGGGGAGAGAGTGTGCGCGCGCACACACATACACACCTAACAGTTTGTGGGTACAGATGCAAAATACTTTCTATATAAAATCTCATTTTATCCTTCCACCAGTCCTGTGATGTAGATAAGTCATTATTATCCCCATTTTACAGATGAGAAAATGAAAGCCAAAAAAGGACCATAAAGTTACATGGTAACTGCTAGTAATCATATAGTATGAGTTCAAGTCCAGTACTCTTTTTATTAAACTCCAAAGGTCCATAATTTCACTGATAAGGGTATTCCCTTTAATTTTGCAGATGATAACTTATTCATGCCTAGTTATCCTGTGCAATTCTCATTTATGTCCTCCTACAAATCTAAGGGGAAAATGGGAGGATTGCCCACCCAATATCTTGGATATTGTCCTTCTATTGTCTTGACATTGCACGGATTTGAAAGGAGCACCCAAATTATTCACCAATAATTCCTTCATCTAATCATGTAACTGGCCTATCTTTTTTTTTACCCTGACATTTTTCTGATGATAACCTTTAGCTCTTCATTTTTATTCTACTTTTTGGGAACAGAGTCACAAAAGAAATACTCATAATATCTGGCCTTTACATAGTGTTTTAAGCTTTACAAAGCCCTTTATGTAAGTTATACAATAATGGTAGCTTCTATAGCAAATTTCTACAATTCACAAAGTACTTTCTTCTACCTGTGAAGAAAAATTAGACAAAATGTTACAGAAAAGGTAAGCTGAGGCTCAGAGAGTTTGAGTGAAGTATCTAGGTTCAAAAAGTAGTAGAACAGGAATCAAATTCAAATATTTGGACTTCCAAAAACAAAAGATCCACTGTACCATATGGCCATTTCAGATATCTATAAGAAATCTTTACTGAAAAGAATCTCAGTACTAGTTGCAAGTTGATGAGTAATTACTCATCTTTGATTTTCAAACTCAGTAATATTTCACAATGTCATTGATGAAACAATGGAATGGGATCAAGTGACCTAGGTTCAAGACCCAGGTTGTAGAGACTGCTTACCAATGACTTATTGTATAATCTTGGACAAGTCACTTTTTTTCTCTGTAGATATGGTCCCTTCTCCCTTTAATATTCTATATTATGACATTTGTGTTCCAAAGTCCTTTCCAATTGTTAATACTATATTCTATACTCTTAGCTTCTTCCAGTTCTATCCAATTACAGCTGAGGCAGTCTATATTCTAAATATTTTTTTAGTTCTCACATTACAAGATTTTATGGCCAAAAATTGTTCACAAATGTGACAGTTTATGATTTTATGCTCACTTTTCAAACTTTGTTTTTAATGACTTAACATTTTTCATTTTTTCTACGTTTTCATGAATCATCCTATTTAAGAATACTAGAGAAAAATGACGTGAAAATATAATCTCACATTGAGAAAATATAACCACACAATAATCTCATCTACAGAGGATACTGGGATCTATTTACTGTTCCTAATTAGAGCAGGACACCATTACTTTTAATACAAAATCACTAACTACAACTCTCCTAGCCACATTTTGTTAACAGAAGAAAAAAATTTGAGCATAGTGACCAAATTATTTACTTGTAATGCCAATTCACTAAAGGGATACACAGTTTCCAACCAAAGGGGAAACTATTTGGATGACATCACATAAGAACTACACATTTAATGAGTACTTGAACTAGATACAAAAAACAATCTGAGGTGAAAAACTTCAATGTCACTTATTGATTTCAACGGAGAATTACCAGTAGAAGAAAATTTCTATTCTGTAGAAACATTTAAAAACAAAAGATAAAATAATTCTCATTTCTATAATGCCTTAAGAATTAAGCACCTTTTCCCATTACTATCCCAAGGGGTTTAAAGAGTTAATGATTCCCTCATGACAGAAAAAGATGATGAGTTTTCAGAGAAACTTGTCTAGTCACAAGTGGCTCTTGATACACACTAGTGATCTTCCCATCATCACACATTGTCTTTCGGTAAGACAAAGTTACCTTAATGGATACTGTTATAATTTAGTAGACTATAGCATATGACACACAATCAGGAAACTATAATAAGTGCATTAAAGTATAAAGCGTCATGATATCTGAAGAGTATGGGTAGGTGTGTGTGCATGGACATGGGTATGTGGAGTGCCCAGAATTGAGTGAAGGCAACCGAGGTAGTCTAATAGTAGGGATTCCAATGAAGTCCTTTGCTCCAAGTCTAATGTTCTTTTCACAAAATGTCTTCTCTATACACAAACTTACATTTATATTCAGAGTGAGACTCAGATAATTTAGAATAATCGACCTAGTTAAGAGTTTGGATCTTGTCTAGATCTTCACGAAGCAACAAAGTGGACATGATTGTAGTTTTAGATGAACTATAACTATACTGAATGATAAACATGACCAGTAGAAAAACCATATAACCAACAAGGCACCCAAGGTCCCAGAAGAAAGGCATTTGGCAGCTTTCAAAACAATAGTCCAAAGCTAAGTTGCTCTTTTTCTTTAGATCCAAGTGGTTTCATACAAAAAGATACTAATGAAACAACTTGGGCTCATAATTTCTCATCATCATAAAAGCGTTCAGTCATTTTGACTTATTAGTTTCATGATCATGGACAAGTCATTTAATTTCACTGAACTTCAATTTCCTATCTAAAGTACAGACAGAATAAGACATTTCCACAATTTATTTCCTCTTTCCATCCCCAGGATTTCTTTTATTATAAAACTTAATCTCATAGAAGTAGTTAGTCTTGGGTAACAATCTAGGTATGCAAGATATTAAAAAATGTTTCATTCAACTATAAATAGTATATGCATCTTCATAAAACTACTAGACCTTGAGGAAAGGGTTATATGATCACACACTTGCTGTATTCACCAAGAGGAACATGACAACAGGGCATAGTGTTATCAAGACTGCAGTACTGCTCAATGGAGTTGTGAACACACTGCGCCTTCCATTTTCTACTGGGCACAACGTATCTCCTGAGGAAAGGCTGCCACAGGCCAGCCTAAGCAATTTCCATCTGCCCAAAAGGACATTCCACTTTACAGGAAGTCTCTTGCTTCCTGCTATGGCTCATTGCCAGCCTCCTCAGGTGAAAAGAAGAGCTACAGAATCTGACAGAACAAGTACCTTGTGTCTTCCACCTCTTGCTGGGCATAGCATGTCCCCTCAGGGAAGAGTTAAGGGGCTAGGCCAGGTGTTTTCCATCTACCACAAAGCCATACGGGCCAGTATGAGGCAACCTCCACTGTCAGTCCAATCTCCTAATTGGGAATATGGAGAACCACAGGTGCAAAGAGGAGCAATCTATCCTCTGACTTCAGGTCTTCAATTTCTTGCTACATCTGTCCTTTGAGGAATGAAGGACACTGGGGAATGGAACTGCATTCTCCTCCTGTACAAATTCAACTTCATCTCCTCCTGCCTAATCTTTAATTTTTGGAGGTAAAAACAAAAGAGCCATGAAGCAGGACTATGCTTCCCCTTCATGTGACACTTGCCTCCAGCCTGTTCTTCAACCTCCACTGGAAAGAGGAATGGCTCCCCCTTTATTCATTGAACATTCTCACATTTGGTTATACCAGATGCCAAATCCCAATCATATCATAGTTATATGCCAGGCAGGGATTCTGAACTCTTGTAGATCACCATCAAATACATCCCCCAACTCCCAATTCCCCATTCTTATCCTCCTCAAACTTCCCATCCCAAATTTTCAACCACCAGGCCTTCTATAATGCCCTCTGGAAGGCTTATTCTTAGGCAATAAATCTCTCTTCGACTTAAACCTTTTCTTCTCTTATCTACTAGTTCTTACTGAAATCTGCTCCCTCTCTCCTATTCTGCTCACCCCTTCTCCTCATCTTCACTCCTGCCTCAAGATACATATCCTCTGCCCACCCTTTTCCCATACCCACATCTTCAATGATCATTTTTCTTGGCTCACTGGTTAAAGCAGAGGAATTGCAATTATTCCTTGCTCTTCTATATTACTTCCAGATTCTCCTCCTTCTTCCATCACTCAAATCCATGCTATTCATATTCACCACCTAACCAAAATCATGACTGCCCTTGTCTACAGACACCCATAGCATTTCCCTTCTTTTCTCAATGAGTTTAGGACATGGTTTACAATTTCTTTCCTCCCCAATTTATAGCCCTTAGACTAGGAAACTCCAATATACACACTTATTCTCCCTCAAACACCTCAACCACCAAGCTCTTCAACCGTTCACTTCTTGTGAGCTACTCCTCTACTCCACTCAGCCACACCCAATGATAGTCATATCACTGATGTTGCCATTAGTCACAAATATAACACCATTTCTGTGTTCAAGAATTCTTAGTCCCCATATCTAACCATAATCTGTGGATTTTTTTTACCCCATACAAACTCTTACTCTTCATTCATATTGTAACCTTCAAACTCTTGATCCCTCAATTCTCTGCTGAGTCATCATCTCTCCTGCAATAATCACTCTCCCCATTCCCCAATTTGACTCCTTGGTGAACCAATTCAATTCTCCACTGACCTCCTCTCTTGAATCCCTAGCTTCATGCTCCAATCTTAAATTACTCTCATTATTTATTGCCTTCACATATGCTGCTGAACAAAGATGGAGAAAGTTATGCAATCATTCTTTCTGGGTTCACTTCAAATTTATGTTCCACAACTTCAACTGGAATGTTAACTGATTCTAAGCAATCCAACTATATCTCCTTTATTAACTCAATATCCCACCCTCCTCAATAAGACTTCCAAATGTCTTCATCCCTCCTCAAACCTGTCATGCTTCCCTTTCCTTGCATTTTCTTATCTTGCCCCATATTTTATAGAAAACACTGAGGCCAAACCAAAGAGCTCTCTTTTCCCTCTTTTTAATCTTCTATCAGATGCCTTCAATTACTATCTTCTCCTCCATTCCTGTCTCATATGATGAGATGGTCATATTCCTTACCAAGACGAATGACCCTCCTGTTTGATCATCTCCTTTAACAGATTGCTCCCCCCATTTGTCTGCCACCCCCACTCTCATTTATTTTCAATTTCTCTCTGACTGGCTCATTTCCTATTGCCTACAAACATGTCCACATCTCTGCCATCCTGACAAAGCCTTCACTTATTACACCTGCTAACTATTGCATCCTATCTCTCTTTGACCCTGTGCAGCTAAATTCCTTGAAAAGGCCCTCTAGAATAGGGCCTTCACATTCTCTCCTCCCACTCTCTTCTTAACCCCTTTTAATTTGGCTTCTGACCTTATCATTCCACTGAAACTGCTTTAAAGCTACTAAAATTTTCTTAAGTTGCCAAATAATGGCCTTTCTCAAGCCTTATTCTCCTTGATCCCTGACCCTGCTTTTTACCTTCTCCTCCTAACATTCTGTTCTCTTTAGGTTTGGGAGACACTGTTCTCACTTGGATCTCTTCCTACCTATCTGACTGCTTCTTTGCTAGATATATATTCATTTCAGTCACTTCCTCTTATCTATAACTGTCCTTCAGGGTTCTGTCCTGGGCCCTCTTCTCTGTTCCTTCTTAATTACTTTACTTGTATTCTCATTAGCTACCACAGATTTAATTACTATCTCTACACTGTTGATGCTCAAATCTACCCATCCTAGTACAAACATTCTACCGACCTTCAATTGAGCATCTCCAACTGCTACTCAGGCACTTCAAACTGAATGTTCAATAATCTTAAATTCAATATATCCAAAATCAAAAACATCTTTTCCCCAACCCTTGTGCTCCTAGCTTCCCTATTAGTATAAAGTATATCTCATCTGATGGACAGAAGCAGCTACACCCAAAGAAAGAACACTGGGAAATGAATGTAAACTGTTTGCATTTTTGTTTTTCTTCCCGGGTTATTTTTACCTTCTGAATCCAGTTCTCCCTGTGCAACAAGAGAACTGTTTGGTTCTGCACACATATATTGTATCTAGGATATACTGCAACATATTCAATATATATAGGACTGCTTGCCATCTAGGGGAGAGGGTGGAGGGAGAGAGGGGAAAAATCGGAACAGAAGTGAGTGCAAGGGATAATGTTGTAAAAAAATTACCCTGACATGGGTTCTGTCAATAAAAAGTTATTATAATAAAAAAATAAAAATAAAAATAAAAAAAGTCTATCTCATCCTCCCAGTTCCTCAGGCTTGCAAACTGGGAATCAGCTTCAATTCCTCATTAATACTTATCCCCCATTATTCAATCTGTGGCCAAGGCCTATTCATTTCATTTGTAACATCTTTCAAATATTCCTCCTCCTCTATCCTGATGCTATAAACAATTACATAAAGATCCTTATTATCTCACTTAAGAACCAATATAATAGACAGTTGATGGGTATGCCTGCCCTATCTCAAGTTTCTCACCATTCCAATTCATTCTCCATTAAATCAGTGGTTATTTTTCTAAAGTACAGATCCAACCATTCCCTACCTACCACCCCCAATAAACTCCAATGGTTCCCTATTGCCTCCTAGATCAAATACAAAATACTCTATTTGGCATTCAAAGCCCTTCATATCATAGCTCTCTTCTATTTTTCCAATGTTCTTATACCCCAATTCCCCAAGAGATACATTCTCATCTAGTAACCTAAACCTCCTTCCTATTCCTCAAACAAGACACTCTGGCTTCCTTAAGTCCCAAATAAAATCCACCTTCTAAAGAAAAACGTTCCCAACCCCTCTTAATTCTAGGGCTTTCCTCTTTCTAAATTATTTCTGATCTATCATGTATATACCTTGCTTATCACATATTTGTTTGCATGTTGTCTCCCCTATTAGCCTGTAAGTTCTTAGAGGGCAGAGCTATCTTTTGTCCCTTTTTGTATCCCCAGCACTTAGCACTTATAATGCATAGTACTCACTAAATAAATGTTTAGTGATTGATTGCTGGAACAGAACTAAAACCTGGAAAGGGACTGAAGAGAAACACAAAATGTAAGAGAAAAACGACTTTAAAAATGCTCTAGTCCAATGCATTTTACAACTGAGGAAATAAAAATCCTGACAGATTAAATTACTTGCCCAAGGCTTCATCTGACTTGAAATCCAAGAAGGAAAAAAACCTGAGAAAATTTGGTAGCAATGGACAATGTTGCCTACATGTCATTCATTTCTAGGTTCAATTCTAATGACATGGGAGGGAAACAAAAAGAGTTGCTAAATTCTTCACATCCCAAACTCTTAACCTTTCAGAGTTTATACCCTCTAGTTTTGGTGGAAATGGTTGGTTTTTTGGTTGCTATTTTGTTTTTAAACAAAATGTATCAAGTAGGTTAAAAATCAAACTAAATCAGTCAACTGAATATTGGGGAGGGACAGACAATAATTATCTTGAACATAAAACCAACAAGCTTATTTCCTCCCAGATTTGTACATGGTTTACAAAATGAGTATCCTGCTCAAAAGACGAGGCAAAGATAAATAACACCCAACTAAAAAGATATATACTACAATGTCATCATGAAAACTACTATGGAGAAGACTCCCTGAAATGATGTTATGTGGAAGATGGATTTGATTTACCAAAGAGAACAGAACTAGCATCAATGGATAAGTTTAACAGGATAGCACTTAACAATTAAACTTCTTCAAAAAATGGAACCAGCTGCCTCTAAAAGTAATTTTATATCACACAAGTACAAAACTACAAAATTCAGAAATAAGTCTTCAATGTATAAGGAAGAAAAAAGTTTTAAGTGGAGACTGTGTGACCACCTGTCATGGATATTTTAGGGATAATTTCTGATTAAGATGGCAATTAGACCAGATGACCTAAGGTCCTTTCTAACTGTGACAAGTCTATGCTCAATGCTCTAGATGCTTAAGATCATAGGTACGGAGATAGGAAAGAATTTAGAAGTCATTAATCTAACCTCCTCACTGTACAAAGGGAAAATGTGCATGTGCTGTACATTGTACATTGTGAAAATGAAGCCCCAAGAAGTTTAGTTACTTGTAGTCATATGGTTAGCAGTTCTTACAAAATCTGAACCTAGGATTTCTTCATCAAACTCAATGCTCCAGTTACGACACCATGGCTTCATCCTGCCAATTCTAATATTCTGTGTTCTATAATCCTTTCCAATAGTATCATGCTATGTTCAAAAGTCTCTTATACGTCTAAAATTTCTACAGTCTAAACTTCTTTATTCTAAAGCCCCTCAAGCCTCTTTTGATTTTATATGCATTTTCTACTTTTAAAGTCCTAAGAGTCAATGACAATTTTCATTTTCTGTTCCGGAAATATGATTACGAGAACAATGAAAGAATACAAAGAAAGTCTTGAAAATAGGAAAGATATTGATCATTAAAAAAGATTCAATGATATGTCGTTCAGAAGATAATCCTTATTTCTCATCCTATCTGGAAAAAGAAATAAAAAAGATCTATATAAATTAGGGTCCCTTTGAAACCAGTGTTCCAATCTGTTTATGGAAAAGCCTGGTCCATTAATGAATACATCTTCTTCGGATGCCATGATAAGGACCAAACCATACAGACCTAAAAAGCTGTGAACCTTCCCTCCAGGATTTTGCGATACTCTAACATCATACATGTATAATTGTGCCATTTGCACCCCAAGGTGAAAGAACAAATCAGCCACCATTTTGAAGTTTACCACATGACATGGTGTTCCTTTAATATGGCTGGGAGGAAGACATTTGATTTATCCTGGTATTGGTAGAACTTGCCAGGAGAATGGCCCTCAAGCCATGTAGTAGTCATCTCATCTATTCATCTTCATTATGAAAATTTCAAATCTCATGTCATTAAATTAAGAAGATCCTGCAAATACTTTGCAAAATTCAAAGTGATACTCCTTAAAGAAGTGGAAAGTCCACAATTGTGGATTATACATACATTTTGAAATTTTTCTGATACAGGGATTGGTTTTAGGGTTTTTCCTCTTCTTTCTCTTTTTCTTTAAAAAAAAAAAGTATATATTATATTGGTTTGCTCTCTTGAAACAAAAAGGAAGAGGAATACTGGGGAAAAATTTAAGTAACATAGAAAAATAAATCAATAAGAATTTATTTTTAAAAATATAAGTGCTAAATAAATATCAGGTACTATTCCTATTTCCAAAGAGCAGAACAGAAGAGTAGACTAGTCAATCACTAAACGATACAAATGTATACTCCAAACTCCAGTGAAATGACATGCTAGTCTCCGATACTATAAAGGATGATGAGGCTCAATAGCCCACAAGAGGTTACAAACTACTAATTGCTGTAAGACAGAAATCAATAACAGTGAAATGTTGGGCAAATATAAAATTAACCATTCTAGTATTCTGTGCATATTAGCATGAGTGAGAATAAATTATTCCTAACAAATAATGACAATTCAAATTGACTTACATTTACTTTAACATTTAATACTATGATACAGGAAACATAAGTATTATCATTCCATTTTACAGATGAGAAAAACCAAGATTCGTAAAGCAAAGAGACGTGTCCATAATCAATTCTTTAATAATGGGCTCCAGATAAAATGGAATTGGGGGGGGGGGGGGGAACTCAACACAAGTGGGCTTGGACCATGAAAATCTTTCTCTGAACTCTAGCTCTGCTGTTACCACTGGTAAGTCAGAGATCTGCTCTATATCTCAGTCCCTTCATTCATAAATCAGAAAAACTTCTGTCCTACTTACTTCACATTTATTTTGAATTCCCAATTAGAGAATGTAAAGAAACATTTGCAGAATGACAAAAAGGTAGAGCTGAACTGCAGAACAGATCTCAGAGATCATCTCGTGCAACTCATTTTTATGAAAACAAGCAAGGTCTGCACAAGGTTTGTAACTTGCACAGTTACAAAACTTCTAAGTGCCAGAGCCTAGATTCAAACTCAGGCCATCTGACTCTAAGGCTAACTCTTCCTGCTATACCATATTTCTTTTGGCATGGATTTTTTAGGAATGTTATCAATTTTTAACATGAACATTAGAGAGATGGGTACATAGATAGCTATATAGAGTACAGTGCTTTTGAAACAAATGAACTTAAGTTTTCTTTTAAAGAAAATCCACTATAAAATTTCTATAGAAGATGGTTGAAACACAGCAGCTTTACATACCTCCATGTCTGGTTTAAATTTATCTTCAAATACAGCCATTGCTGCCAAAGACCCAGAACCTATAAGAAATACGATTCAGCTTATTAGAGTTGAAAGAGATCTTAAGACATTGTCCCATCTCACCCCCTTGTTAGAAAGAAAAACTAAAACAAGAAAAGGAAATATACTTTTCAACCAGCACTCAAAAAGATTTACTTAATTTTTTTGCCTAAAAAATGTCCAATTTCCCAAGTCTATGCTGTTGAAAAAGGGCAAAATACTACAAAGTCACATTGAAATGTGAAAAAAATGTTCAATCCTAATTAGCCCATATATACCCAGCATGTTCTTCTTCAAATAATATTCACACTTACAAAACTCAAAAAAGCCTGGTTTTAAGCCCTGCTTTAATTACTAGCATGAGTGAGAATATATTATTCATAACAAAATAATAACAACTCACATTTGCTTAGCATTTTATTATTTACTTTAACATTTGACACTATGACATGGGCACTATAAGTATTATTATTCCATTTTACAGATGAAAAAAATATGGATAAGTAAAGCTAGGGTGACAGGTGTCCATAATCAATGTAAATAAGAGCTAAGACTCAAATCCAGGTCTTCCAAGTTTATGCCCAGTGCTCTTTCAACTATTCTACACTGCTGAAGCATGAAAATGAGGTTAGAGAGAATGTGTAAAAGAAACACACAAAAAAGAAAGAATGCCACATCACTTTATATATTCTGCTCCACTTTGATTCCTATGGCCCACATTTCTGCTTTGGCAGGTTGTTGGGTATATTGCTAAATACCATGCTAGAAGACTAGATTGTTTTAATGAGCTGTCCTGGTAATAGCCACCTTGACACACAGGGAGGACACTAGCACACCAGCAATGACACATTGGGAGGAAAGTAATGTCCTGGCAACAGTAATGGGACCTCAAGCTGCTACCACCACACTTTTTCACTACTCCTACAGAGCATGGCTTTGGGACGATTATATTCAGTGTGTGCTCTGACAAGTAACAACTGAGTGGCCCCAAAATGACAGACAAGGAAACAAAAATATATTATCTCAACAGTGATTGGTTCAAAGGTTATTACTGCACTGTTGTAACTGGCTACCAAATTCATTTCAAATAAAGTACTGCAAAGGTCCCAGTGTTATAAATAAGTACATGCTCCCAATTCATGGATATTCCAAAAAAAAAAAAAAAAGCAGCTCAGCACTATTTGAAATTTTAAACTTGCTTTGTTCAGAAAAGAGTGACTCTTTAGAAAACCATCATCTTGTCTTTACTGGATCCTGGCAATATTTCAGGCCGCTCTACTTTGGGAGCAAGAATAAAGTTGGACACAATTTTTTACTCCAATTAGAAGATTTTTTTGGCATTTATGACTTTTTAACTTGTTTTGCATACCACTATCTATTTAGCTGGGTCACAGAGAAAACCATATTTTCTATTTAAAATGATTTGTGTACATCGCTTGACCACCTCAATGGTTTTAGCAAAGGAAAAAGGCAGCGATTAAACAGTTTCAAATGAGGTGTCCTGCTGATTTTATCAAGTCGACTGAATGTATAATGAAAAAGGAGCCGCTGACAGTGACACCACATTGAGAAAATACAGACTGCCTTATCTGAACCATTTAAGGAGGTCCAATTATAGATCAAATTTAAAGGGTAGAAACAGCAGATTTACAGACACAAATCAATGAACATGGTAATCCCAATGAATATGACAGATACTCCTGTTACAGAATATTGCTGTGGTTGAGGATCATTACCTTTACAGTACCAAATACATCACATCTAAGAGCAGTAGGAAGCAGAGAGTGTGGACCTGTATTACAAGCAATGACTATTCATTTAGGCACTAGAGCAATAGGCAACTCCCCTTTCTTTTTTTACCCCTCCTCTTTAAGAAAATTAAAACTGAAAATTAAAGAATTCTTAAGCCTTTCAAAGGGGATGGTGATAAACGCGATATATAAAACAGGGCTCTCACAACAAATCAGTATAAAATCACCTAATGTTGGGCTTAGAAGAGACCTTGGGAAATACAGTGTTAGCACCGTGGATATTAGAAATATTAGACAATATTAAAGATGGAAGAAATTTTGGAATATAAAATAGCAAAACTAAAAGGAACCTTCAAAGAGAATTTCAGAATTGAGATTAGTACTCCAAATTGAAGAAGAATAAAATGAGTACCAGTAGAGAGCCCAAGTAGAGAAACAGAAAGGTGAAAAACTGTCCAAAGTCACCAGTACAGTAAGCTTTCCACTATGGGTTGCCTGCTAGTAACTAAATCACAAATCTTCTCAGTCCCCAAGAGCTTGAAATTCAATCCAATTTGAAAGCATGAATTAAGCAACTATTAAGCTGGTAGATCTGGCTTTACAGAGGACCCCCCCCACCCAAAAAAAAAAAAAAAAAAAGGAAAGAGTTCAGGCCTCCAAGGGCTTACATTCTCTTGTAAAGAATTACAATCTCTTACAAGTATATAGCTATTTTTAGGTTTACAAAATGTTTTATATATACACACTATTTTATCATTTATAAGTCGCAATTCTAAGAGGTAGAAAATATGTTTGCTCCATTCATCTTCAGACTAATCTATGGAACAAAGGGAACTAGTCCTGCACACAGCTTCAGACTTCAGCGATGAGTTATCCAATTGGGCATAAGGAGGAAAAGGAATATGCTTATGAAAAAATTAATAAGGTACTACTAATGTTTTATAGCAATACAGGTTATTATTGTAGTAGACAGTAGACTTTACATCTGAATAGTGCTTTAGTTTTCAATTTTTATATATATTATCCCATTTGATTTCCAAAACAGTACTGTTAGTCAATAACTGAACATTTACTATGGGCTTGTTATATATATGAGAAAAAAAATATTTTCTGAGTATTAGAAGAACTGAGTATTAGAAGAAAGATAAAGTTAGAGATCTCATTTTCTTTATTTTACCTATAGGAAAAAAAAATAGGGTCCAGAAAGGGCAAGCTATTTGCCTGAGATGACAAAGCTGGTAATATTAACGGCAAAAACTTCAGCACAGGTTTTTGAATATGAATCCAATGTTCTTTCTATCACTAAACACAAATCTTAGATAAAGGTTACAAGAACCACAATCTTAAAGAAGATTGGCCAAAAATAGGGATGGAATAGCATGCAACATCATATATCCCAATATAAGTTCCAAAAGGATACTTGACCTACATATAAATAAAAGGTTGCATTAAAAAATTTAAAGAGGGGAAATGGCTGGCAATCAAAAATTCACAAATGTTATGGAGAAAGGGAGAATTCTGAACCAAAGAAGAGAGATCATTACAAAATATAAAATTTAGGTATTTTTTATTATATGAAACTAAAATTTTTGCATGGAAAAAAAACTCAATGCAACTAAGAAACTGTTCAAAGGGGGGGAGGGGAAATTTTTACATTAAATTATATCTAATAAATGTCTGATAAATAATAGGAAATTAACACAACTACATAGCATCAAGAATCAATAAATAGTTAAGTAGCCAAAGGGATATAAACAGTTCTCAAAAGAATTGCAAAATTTTAACAACCAAAAGAAAAATTGCTCTAGAACACTTAAAAAACAAAGAAAGAAAGAAAAAGAAATGCAAATCTCTCATTAGAATGCAAGCTCTTTGCCAGTAGGAGTTTCATTCTTTGTACTTAAATTCCCAGGGCCTAGAAAAAAAGCCTGGCATAAAAGCTCTTAATTGACACTTGTTGACGATTATTTTTTTAAGCAAAACTCAAAAATAAATAAAATAAAATTTTAAAAAATAAAACTAAATTGAATGTTGACCTTATAGTCAAGAAACGGGCAAAGTTGGAGGAAAAAAAGATGGGAGAATAGTACGTTCTGGAGGGGCAGTGGAAAGATAAGTAATAATTGCAATAAAGATGGACCTGTGAACTGGTCCCAGCATTCTGGAAAGCAATTTGGAATTATGCTAATAAAAAATTTACTAACTACCCATATCCTTTGACTCAGATTTCTCTGCTAGACATATATGCCCCAAAAATGTCAAAAAGAAAGCAAAGCCATATATGCATCATAGTTGTAGTAATAAAGTAACAGAAATAAAGAAAATGCTCACTGACTAAAGGATGGCTAACAAAGTTGTGCTAACAAGAATGTAATAAAATATTACTGTGCAATAAGAAATGATGAAAATGAAAAGACTTATATGAAATGATAAAAAGTAAAATAAAACCAAAAGAATATGCAAAAAAAAATCACAAAAACATATATATATTTAAAAAAACTAAATTGTATGTTGTATAATTATAATGATCAAACTGAAACCCAGGGAGGAGATGAGAAAGTCATTTTACACCCTTTATTAAAGAAGTGGGGCATTATGGGTATGGAAAGCTGCATATTCAATCAAAACCTCTTTGATGTTTTGAATGTTTTTCTTCCTGAATTTTTGATGGAAGGGAAAGTTCAAAGGTAGTGGAGCGATGGAATGATAATTCAGAGATGAATGATTTTTTTTTTTTTGGGCAACAATTTTTCCCCCAAAACTTTTAGGTTTCAGTTTTCATCTCTCAACCTAACCACTTACAGATCAGGTGACTTATGGCTGGAAGGACCTGATAAGTCATCTAGTCAAGTGGTGTCAAACTCAATTCTTGTAGGCCACATACTAACTTAGAAAACATCAAATTAACATCATATTGTGCTGTGTTTTTTGCTTATCAAACATTTCTCAAATTGTATTTTAATCTGGGTTGGGCTGTAATGGAGCCTCACATTGACACTCTCCCTATCATCCTAACATTCTAATTTTAAAATGAGGACAATGAGCCCAAGGGGGAGCTCTAAAGCAATATTAGATGGAGTAATAAGCCTAAAGTCAGGAAAAACTGCATTCAAATATAGCTTAAGACACTTACTAGTTGTGGGACCCTGGACATGACTTAACATCTCTTCACTTCAGTTTCTTCATCTGTAAAATGGGGATAATAAAAAAGCACCTACCCTCCAAGGATTATTGTGAAGATCACATGAGATAATAGTTGTAAAGCACTTGGAACAATGCTCAGCACATTGTAAGGACTATGTAAACGTTAGCTATCATCAAGGTGATTTACCAAGATTACAAAATAGGAAGCAACAGATCTAAACCAGGTCTTGATTTAAAATCCTTTCCCACTGCATTATGGTACATGACCCCAAGAATCATCAAAAAATATGATAAAAGACTTTTCCTAATCCTCCCCCCCACCAAGTGTTTTTTTTAAGATTCAAGTTCCATTAAAAAAAATTAATTTTCCCATATAAAAATATCTCCCATACCAAATTATTTTTTTTCTTTCTGAAAAACAAGCAGCACATTGTCAAACTACCTATCTCTGTTCATCCTGTCTTCTCTCCCCCTCTAGAATACACTCATTTGCCCTCACATCCATAACCTGATTGGGCAAATAATTTTCTCTTCCAGGTCTACTGTATAAAATAAAAAGGTTGTATCTGATCATCGCGCCAAGGTTCTTTTCCAGCTCTCATACTCTATTGTTTTATGTTCCAACGAGGTACCTCTGTGATCCAAGGTTCTACTATGTTCTCAGGTTCCTTTAATGTTTAATATTCTGCATTCTAAGGTGCTTCCAACCATAACATTTTAGGATTCTATGAATGACCTTTCCAGAAGCAAATGGAGGAGGAAAAAAAGCTGGTCAGCAATCACTCTCTATAGCTGCCCAACTCTTTGTCACTAGGTATTTCTGCCTTCGTTCCACGAGTTGTGATTTAGGATAGCACCAAGTAGATGGGAGGTAGTATATAGTTTCCACTTCTGATCTCACTAGAATAGAGATCCTTAACTTTTTGTGTAGCATAGAGTCTTTTTGGCACTTTAGTGAAGTTTTGGACTCTCTTCTCAAAATAAATGTTTAAATGTATAAAGTAAATAAATTAAAAAGGAAACTAATGATATTAAAAAAAAAAAAAAAAAAAAAAAACTGAACAAGACCTAAGAAGCAATCAGTCCCAAACCCTGGATGAATGGATGAATCCTCTCTATAGCAAGTCCAATGCAGTTATTGAGTTTCTGTTTAAAGACCTTCAATGATGAGGGACTTCCTCCAGAAGTAGCCCACTCCACTGCAAGAAAGTTCCTAAATGTTAGTTCTTCCTTTTATAAAATCTCCCTATGTAGCTCTAGAAATCTGTCTCTTTGACACTTCCTTCTGCCTTCTAGTACACAATAAAATAGTCTATTCTCCACATTACAATTCTTCAAATATTGTGACGGTTACTATCTTTTCAGGATCTAACTATCCTTAGTTCCTTAAAAAAAAAAATCTCTGAAGCTATCCTTTCTATCAAATGTTAGACTGAGCAACATGTTGAAATACAATATATAACAAGTGAAACCACTGAAAGGATTACTAGATGTCCTCTCATCTAATAGTTCTCTTATACAACTAATAAAACCATATATTATATGCGGGTAAATATACAAGATCAATTGTAACTCTATATAAGTTGCATACTTCCATTAAAATTACAGGGTCACAGATTGAGGGCTGGAAAGTCTTGAAATGCAGGATAGCTCAATGTTCTCATTTTACAATTGAGAAAACTGAGGCCTAAAGGGGCCGAATGACTTAGCTGAGGTCATATTGAGAGTAGGGGAAAAAAGCGATTTGAACTCTGGTCCTCAACTTCAAAATCTGCATTCTTTTCATTACACCAATGTAGGAAAGTAAAATCTTTTCTTCTCAAAGACTATGCCGACAAGATCATACTCTGGCAGGTCTTACTAAACAGGAAAGACTTTGAATACTGATACTTATCAGCAAAGTGAAGGATTATCAGGATGGTCAACAGATAGTGATTTTTGCCCACAGCATGCAATGAATTCTATGATGCAAAGGAGGAAGGGGCTTCAATCTGCATATGTAAAGTGATGGACTGGAGAATCTTTTGAAGTAAGTCAAAAGGATACAGTAGAGGGAAGTTGCAAAGAGATATTTCTAGAGATACATATATAGGGGCAGCTAAATGGCACAATAGGTAGAGCACTGGCCCTGAGTTCAAATTTGACCTTGTATACTTAACACTTCCTAGCTGCGTGATCCCGGGCAAGTCACTTAACCTCAAATGCCTAAGCCAAAAAAAAAAAAAAAAGAGGGGAAGGAGGGAGAGGAGTATAGAGGGAGGGGAAGGAGAGGGAGAGAGAGATTTTATAAAAGGAAGAATTAACCTAACATTTAAGAGCTTTCCTAGAATAGAATGGACCATTTCTGGAGAAAGTCCTCATCACTGAAGACCTTCAACAGAGAAAATTCAACAAGGCTTTAGTTCTGTCATCTTGATTTGTTATCTAATGGCAAAATAACGTGATGTTTTGGATCATCATAAAAATATGAAAGCAGGAGACTTCTGCATATTTATATTGGTGCTTGATTACTTGTGTGCCAATCTTTTAAAAAAGATCTGTAAAATTGAAACCTGAGTATGAACAAGTGTGTACGTGTTCCTTCCTGGATCGCTGCCTTATCACAGGGAAAGGTCTTGTGTAACTCCATAAAGCTAAGCCATGCATGGTTACTCTAGAGAAACATAATAGAGAGTTCTGACAATAGTGATCCACTGAAGAAATGACAAACCACTCCAATATTTTTGCCAAGAAAACTCCATGAACAATACTGATAGAAGGGCCTGGTGTGATTAAGAGTCCATGGGTCACAAAGAATACAACATAACTAAACAACTGAACTATAAGTGCATATTACATAAGTACTCTGTGTATGTAAATACATGTGCACATATGTATGTAAATATCAAATTCCTATTGAACCCAATAAAAATGGAGACATCATAACTTTTTTTTACATCTCAACATTAGAGTTCAGAAAGGGAAAGGTATTGTCCAATGTCACATTTTTAAGAGAATACTTCAAAGAATTCAGCTACTTTTCAAAAAGAAACAAAAAGATCATCACACTCTGTACTTTGCTCAAATATAGTATAAGTGAAGCAGTTTCCCTTCCTTCTCCTTACCCACAGCTTTTCAATTCCAAAGGCAGTATCGGACTTGCTAGCATTGCATTTAAACATAACTATTCTATAGCAACTCCTTTCAGTCTTTCATTTATAACTTACTCTGAGAATCTCTTCAAAATGGCTTGATCTCTTCCAGGGAAAAGCAACATAAGAAAACAAACAAAACTCATTTTATTTGGGGGAGGTAAAGTGAGAGTAGGAAGGAGGGATGCTAATTAAACAAAGCTTCCAAGAGATTTCTAAATGTCTCTAAAACTCCTGTTCATTTCTGGCATTCTATGTTATAGATTTCCTTCTAGAATGCTATAGTCTATTGAAGTCCTTTTAACTTCTAGCACTCTATATTCTAAGTAAACTTTTATTCTACTCTCCCTCTTCCATCTGCCCCTCTCCCTTCTAGGACCTTCTCTTCAATCCACAGACTGAATGTAGATGACTATAATCACATACTGCCTGCAGCTAAGGACAAAACTCTAAGGGGGAAGTACCTGCCTATTTCACACCCAAATCAGGGACTGAGGAAATCGCTATTTTCCATAAGCAAATTATATACCATTTTGCTCAATCACAGATGTTACCTCCTTGAATTTGATTTATATTATGCTGGCATTATCTTTCAGACTCCACCTCTACTTTTTTTTTTGCTTTCAGAGTAATTTTATTTAGAAATGTGGTCTATCTTCAGTAGGCAGCTGATTAATAAAGTCTATAGCTGGCATATTTGCCTTTTCTTCTTAAATAAAAGAAATTCATTAAAGACCAATATATCAATTTTAAACTAAAATTAGAAAGATTTAAAAGAATTTCATTATGATGTATGACACTTTATAAGACAGGATTTTTTAAAACAAATATATCAGAGTTTATGTTTATATATTCCTTTCAAAACAGCCACCCTGGGAAGCTAGATATTTATTAGAATTAGAAAATCACAGAATCTAGTCCATTTCTGATTTAAAACACATTCCTTCTACTACATTTCCAAGAAGTAGTCACCTATACTCTGCTAAAAAAAAAAAACAAAAAACAAAAAACAAAAAAAAAACTTACAATGGCAAGGATTTTACTATGTACTAAGGCATCCATACAATTTAAAACAGCTCTAATTGTTAGGAAGTTTTTCCTTACATCAAACAAAATTTACCTCCACATAATTTCTACTCATTGTCCACAATCTACTTCTGGAGTCAAACAAACTCAAGAAAGCATCAGTTTTCACTCCACAGACCAGACCCCACTCTCACCCCCCCCCCCCCCCCCCCCCCCCCCCCCCCCCCCCCCCTTAAGCCTTCTCCTCTAAGCTTAACTCTCTTCAGTTCCTTTAACAGTTTCTTGTATACCATGGTGGTGGCTATACTCCAATTCCAGTTATTCTCTTTTATGCAAGCTCTACTTTGTCAATGTCCTTCATAAAATGTGGCACTCAGAACAGCACCAGGCACACAGGAAACATTTAATAAATGCTTGTTGGGCTCTCCTTTTGGAATTACTTTCAACATATAATATTTAAATATTATCAGTTTCTAGGCTCTGAAAATGTATATAATTTTTGATAACCACAAGTCATTCAGGATTTTTAATTGATGACAAAAGAGGAGTATTCAATATCAAATATGAACCAAGAACAGAACCCTGATCTTTACCATTATGAGGTTAATTTTTATTCAATTTTATGAAAACATAATATAGTACATTAATAACTGATATGCACCAAGAAAATGATATGATTTATTTGCTCTGAAAATGTACAAACAATGTATCTTTTGTTTGAGGAGCTTTTTGGTTTTGTTTTTAGAAAAAAATTTTTTAATCATTGGGAAATTCAGCAGCCCAATACATAAAAGGATGAAATACAAAAATCATTTCCCTAGTCTGGTTTTTTTCATTTTATGTTCACCAAGAATGTCAAAACATTCTGAGAAAATATAAATAGGATCAAAACTATTCTCAATTCTAAGATACTTTTGAATTTTGTAATATTCTAATAACCTATGTTCTTTATTCTAAAAATCTAGATGCTAATAACATTCCATATTCTAACATTCTGTATTCCAGTATTCCTCTTAGTACTAATATTTTTTGATTCTATGATTTTTAGAAGTATACTATATTCCTAACACTGCTTACCTAGCATAGGGACAAATAATCTATGATATACTCATGTGAGGCAGCACAGGTTTGAAAATTAACACAATTAAAACACATTTAAGACCTTGATTAAAATTAGTTTCCTCCATTTGGCTTCTAGGGAATAATACTGCAATTAGATGTGAATCTGGCCAATGAACTACACATGGTATTATGCCAGCCAGCAGCATCCCTGTTTGAGGAAAAAACAAAAACAAAAACATCTCTTTCAACAATGTCTCAGAATTCTGGAGGGGGGGAAAAAAAACACCTACAAGGAACTGGAGTTCAATTGCTCTTCTTCCAAATCAATTTTGCCAGATTTTTTACTAACTGAAATGTCTTGTGCTAAGGAGCAGTCCATTTTAGGCATCCAAGGACCTGTTTGCCACCACTGACTGCCACAGTGCAAGATGTATGCAGCGGTAAAAGAGTAACATTTAGAACTTTCCAATCCATCAGTGTCAGCCCTCCCTGACAGGGCGCTTACTCACCCTCCCTCATTGTTAGTCAATTTGCTTCTCGTTCTGGGTAAAATTTGGTGCTCTCCACAGCCCCATCGATTGGGATCATTTTTCACTCTGGTTCCTGGCTGAGAGGCCCAGTCTCTCGGTGTTTCCACCGGCTCCGAAGGCCGACATTGCCAATGCGTGAAGAGCTGATTTATGAATATGAAACAACGTGGGTACCAGGGGACCCAGTTCAGCCACTAGAGAGCGGTGGAACATCTCACTGCTTCCTAAAGCTGAAATACTGCCTTTCCATGGTTTAATTTTATGCATGCATTTCATTATGTCTTGGCCAGAAGCTTTATCCTTAGACAAGCCAGGCAATCAGACAATCTTGCATCGTTTGCTGAAATCCAGATTTGTCCTTTGTCAGCATAAACAGTTTAATTTGATGTTTTCACTCCTGAGTAAGCACTGAGTATCACATTTAAACCCCTCGTGAGAGGGAAGAACGCTTTCTTTTCATCAGCAAATGTACCTCTATGTCAGATATTTTGCTGTTTATTTACAATGAACATACAAAAAAAAAAAAACAATTCTTCCATTTAACATGTATTTTTAAAGTATTTTTCAAATGTAAAGGGATATTTTCTCTGAAAAACTAATTACCCCAATGAGTTTAATTCAATTTATACTAGTAATGGATAGAAACATAACTGAGTCCAGTTTTATTCAGAATAAATAATTTAAAACACTATTTTAAGGGACCTGGGATTTTTCATATAATTACTGCTGTGCTGGTTCATTGACCTGACAGATTATAATATCCCTTCTCTCCAGAGGAGACTAAATATCAGAACCACTGGTACCTAAGAAGTGAAAGGTTTTTATTTTCACGAATGCAAGTATTTCCCAAACTAATCTGGCCGGGGACCACTTTTGAAATATACCAGGAAAATGTATAAATTGAGGGGTAAGAGGAAAAAAAAAAAAACAATAGCACAGAGAATATGAAATAGTCTCAGAAATTTTTAAAAAGTCACAAAAATTTTCACAGAGGAAATTTAGCCTACTTCAATGTCCCCTGAAATACAGCACATAGCACGTATTCACAATCCACAATTTTATATTTAGTATTTCAAAAGGAAAATAATACCAACACTGAAATTTTCTCAAAATCTTTCATTCACAATACAATAACAGTTTGAAAAAAAAGCTGGACTAAATAGAGGGAATAGAAATACAGGTGAGATCACTAGTTGAAAGGAAGATATTACATGGATGAGATTTGAATTTTAATTCTATGCAACTATAATTTTTTTTTTTTTTTTAGAATCCTAAAATGTCAGGCCTGAAAGATATTACAGACCAACTATGTCAATATCTTCATTGTGCCAACAAGGATAGAAAGACAAACAAAGCAAGGTTAAATTACTTGCTCAAGTCATATTAGTCATAAAATAACTGAATCAAGAATTGAATCTAAGTTTCCTGGCACCAAATTCAGAAATACAAATCAATAAAAATAAAGGCTCTACAAATAACTACCAAAGCTAGAGTTAAGTCAGAAAAATGGCACAGGAAAAAATGCTTTAATATTTGCCTCTCTTAATCACATCCATATGTCATTAAACCATACCAGCAAAAAAAGAAGCTCTCACTCAGCATTCTGCATCTTATCTAGTTATCAGCTTTTCAAGAAAAAATCTTTGCTTCTACTGGAAGCTCATTCTAGGTAGATCTGACAGGTTTCACAAATGCATCTCTAACCCTGGTCCACTTTTTAAAATAATTTTTCCAGTGGCAGGTTATTCTACTTTTTAGTTCTTTTACATCACTCAAACTCCTCACAATTGAAAGAAACACAAAATTTAATAATTATTTAAATGTATTTAAGTGTAAAAATTCATATTGTTCTTATAACAATGAGATCTGTCTGCAAAGAACAAGAACAATCCTTCATGTCCCAGATTAAAATCCAAGTTCACTAATGTCTAAAATGGTTTCAACTCAAGTTACACAATAGAGACTAGATATTAGGAAAGCACCAAGTGACAAAAGAATATAAAGGCATTCTTCAGAGGGCATAATTTCAGTCCAACACTGAAACAAGGGCAGGTAATGCTGCCCAACTTAACCTCTCTCTCTGAAGTACAGTTTAAAGCAAAGGAGTTAGAATAGAAAGCAGAACTAACCTTTCTGAAAGGAGGGCACTGACAAGAGCTTTTATTTAGTTGTACATTGAGAACTAAACTCAAAATGGAGAGAACAGACTTTGTGGCAAAAATGTTGAGGCAAGAAGAAAGTAGAAAGTGTTTCTCTTTGCCAATTCTTTGGCCATTCCAGTTACTAGAAGGCACTTGATGTTTAAAGCAGAAACAGAAAGGGAAATTTGGTTCATCTATAGTAATTACAATTAAGAATTGGTGAAGTGCAGGACACCCTATATACCCTGTAATCATATTAGGGATTTTACAGGCAAAGGTTTTTAAGCTGATGGCACCATCTATTGGCCTTGTGCCACGTTTACAACAGGCCAAAATTTTGATTCTTAAATTCAAAGTCCATAGGCTTGCTTGTTCCCAAATATTTTAGCCTAGCCTTTTCTATTTTATATAGATTCAACTCATTGTGCATTTGATATTCTAAATTTACTATCCTATAAAAGATAAACTCATAAAAGCAAAAACTAATAAAGAAATCAGAATTTAGAACTATGCACCAAAAAACTATATTAAAAGATTATAAAACTTTATACTATAACACAATAACCATCTAGCCCAACTTTCTTTCATTTTACAGATGAAGATACACGCTGCTAAGAAGCAAGTCAGCTAAGATCAAAAAGAAGTGGCAAGACTACAATTTGAATCCAGGTGTTCTAATTCCAAGCCCAATAGTTGGGATAGTACAGGAGGGGCTATCATACTATTTTTTAAAAAAAAATAATCTCTAGATTAAATTCTCACAGACTAATAGCTGCTATCTTTCCATATAAAATCAAAAGAATGCATGGGAATGGAAACTTAATGCTGATATATTCTACTTTGACTGCTGAAATAAACATCTCAATATAAATTACTTTCTTCAGAGCTTCCTATTTCTCAAAGGAGTATAATTGTTGAGAAGACATCAATCTATTGTTGCACTTAAATTAGAAATATACTATTATCCAAACACTTAATTATAATCAGTCTTCCAGTCAATCAATCAACTATGTACCAGACAATGATCTAAGCACTAATGATACAAAGAAAAAACAAAAATAGTCCTAACCCTCAAGAGTTTATGTTCTAATAAAAGGAGAAATACTTAATTCAGGAAAAGGTTCTTAGAGAAGTTGGTCTTTAGGTCTGAGTCTTAAACTAAGCCAAAGATGCTAAAAGTAGAAGGATGGGAGGGAGAAAATAAAATGGGAAATAAGGACACTGTATTCAAGAAACAGCAAGCAGTTCAGTATGGCTGGACTGAAGACTACGTGGAGGTCAGTAGAATTTAAGGAGACTGTAAAAGTAGGGAGGAGTCAGGTTATAAAAGATATTAAATGCCAAGTAAAGGACTTTTATATTTGATCCTGTAAGTAACCAGGATTTGATGTTTATTGAATATGGAGGTGACATAGTAGAGGCCTTACATTTCAGAAAAACTTTAGATGGATACTTAATGTATTCTATTAAAAAAAACAAAATAATTTTAATGCAAGAAAATGAAAAACTTTTGCACAAAGAAAATTAACATATTTAGTATAAGAAGGAAAGTTGTGAAATACAGAGAGCAAAAAATCTTGGTATCATCTGATAAGGATTTGGTAGCCAACCTATGTAGAACACTAACAGAAATCTATTAGATCAAAAACCATTCCCCCCCAAAAGAGAAATGGACAAAGACTATGAATAAGCAATTTTCAAAAGAAAAAAAAAATTTTTAAATACAAGATATTAACAATTATATGAAAAGAATGTTTTAAATTCCTAATAAGAATACTGCAAATCAATTCTAAGGTTTTATTTAACACCCAGAAAATAGATAAAGATAACAAAACATAGGAAGAATCAATGTTAGAGGGATCATAGGAAGAAAGGTATAGTAATGCAATGTTATAGAGATGTGAATTAGTATAATCACTTTGAAAAGCAATTTGGAATTATTCACATAAACTGGTTAAAATGAAAAATTCTGCACACAACCCAGAGTTTCTACTGAAGAGATATACCCAAAGGAGGACACTAACAAAAAGGACCCACATATACACCAAAATGTTTATAGCAATACTTTTTGTTATAGCAAAGAACTGGGGGGAAAAGTCAATGTTCATCAATTAGAGAACAGTTAAATGAATTGAGGTACAAATAATAAAATGTTACTATGCTGTAACGACAAACACGATAAATACAGAAAAACATGGCCTTACATACATACACTATTACAGAGTAAAGTAAACAAAGTCAAAAACCAGAATACATAATGACTATAACAATGTAATACAAAGAACCACCACAAAAATATCGAAATGAATATTGCAAAATTACAAATAACAAGCAAGACCTCAAAGTAGAGATAGGAAGAGACAACTCCTCTCCCCAGAAATGAGGTCCATAATACAGTTTTGTATTTTTCTAGTGTTTTTTTTCTCCCTCTTTTTCTTTGAAAAATTTTAATTCTTGTTGATTTAAGAAAGAAAATAAACATTGAAAAGTTACAAAGAACAAAATGGCCCCAAAGAAGAAAAAAAAAAAGAACACAGTAACTGCTTTCTCCTCACTTCTTTGCAGTCATGGGAGATGTATGGGTATGGAACATTATATAAATTATTAGGTTTTTTTCTTTTTTCAATTTCTTAATCAGTTTTGCTGACATTTTTCTGTTTTTCTTTTTTTTTAGGTGACATAAAAACAAAAGATAAAATTTATATTTTAAAAGAAAATCACATTGGTAATTATATGTGGAAGATGGGTTAAAGTGGAGAGACTTAATATAAAAGAAGTAATCAGAAGATTACTGCATTAATCCAGATAAGAGGTGATTAAGGTTTGAACTAAGATGTTGGCTGAGGAGAAAGGAACAGATACAAGAGATCTTGTGAAGGTATAAACATGAAGATTTAACAAAAGATTAGATATGTAAGATAAGAAAAGTAAGGAATTGAGAAAAACTCCAATATTGAAAACCTGGGTGGATGGAATGATAGTGATATCTTGAACCAAAATCCAGAAGTCCAGAAGTAAGCTAGATTTGAGGAGAAAGATAAGTTCTGACTTAAATGATGAATTTCAGGTTTAAGACAAGAGACTAGAACTGTGAAAATATAGATCTGAGTCATTTACATAGAAGTCCTCAAACTACGACCCGCCGGCCAGATGCGGCAGCTGAGGACAATTATCCCCCTCACCCAGGGCTATGAAGTTTTATTATTTAAAGGCCCACAAAACAAAGTTTTTGTTTTCACTATAGTCCGGCCCTCCAAGAGTCTGAGGGATAGTGAACTGGCCCTCTATTTTAAAAGTTTGAGGACCCTGACATAGATGATTATTCAACACCATGGAAATTAATAAAATTACCAAGTGACGCAGAACTGTGAAGATTATCTTGGTGCAGTGAAGAGAGGCCAGAATGAGTTGGGGATACCCAGTTTGTAGGCATCACAAAGATGAAGATCCAGCAAAAGACTGAGAAGTGGCACTCAGAAGGAAATCCAAGAAAGAGGAGTCACAAATACCCACACTGGGAGAGTATCCAGTAAGAAGGTAGTCAGTTATCAAAAATACTGCACAGCAATCAAGAATAAGAATAAAGAGGGTATTAGATTTATCAATTAAGATATTGATGTAACTTTAAAGACAGAAATTTCAATTAACTATGAGGTTGCAATTCATATTGCTGAACATTTAAAAGAAAAAAAGGAAAATGAATATAGATGATTTTTTCAAGAAATTTTTTTGTAAAGAAATTATTTTGTAATTTTGTAAATTTGTAATTTTGTAAAGAAAATAAACAAAAGGGAGGATTTATCAAAAAACTATTTTTTATCAATTACAAAATTTGTATAACTTGCTTTTACCTTTAAAAAGACTCACAAAAGGCCAGAATACCATATATTTCACTTCTTGAAATCTTACTTAATGGCTGAAGATAAACATATAGAAAATAATCACTAGAAAAATTTCATTTCTACATCAAATCACATAAAAATCTCTTGGGCAAAAAGACATCATGGAGAGTGGAAAAAGTTTGAGAAGTCCTGCTGTAGATAAATTCCAATTAGAAAACTGTATACTATTGAATTCTGATTAAAAAAAAAACAAGAAAAAGTCACAATGAGGCATTTCTCTAGTCCAGGGCAGCTTAAAAAGACAAACAGAAAGATATTCGGACATTAGGGAAGCGACTGGCCAGGAACATGGTTCAGGAATGGAAAGGTGACTAAGACATAATACCAGGGCAGAAAAGGGTCCTAGAAGAACCCTGAACTCATGATGGAAGCAAGAATGAGTGCCTCTGGCAACTGTTGCCCATTACTCAAGAGTGGAGATTAATAGCCAAGTAAGTACATTTGCAGAGTCAGCTGAATATTCTTTTAGGTTAATATTCTGAAAATATACAAGGGTCTTATTTTGCAGAACTATCCTGTCTAAATTTTTAGTCATGTGACTCTTCTATGGGAATAAGCTAGCAAAATCAAACTTTTTTAGGGAGAAGTGGGGAAGGGTTGTCAGGATTGGTACAAAAAGGATTGCCAAGATATTGTTTAGCAACAGCCTCTAAGCTTTTCCTGATCCTATATGGGTCTGCCTAAGCTGAGAAAACTGGTAAGATAAAAGAATCATATAATTAAAGAATTATAAGAATGTTTCTTTTGTCTATAAAAAACCACCTACTACATGGATTAAAAAAAATGAGGGAAATAAAAAAAAAAAAGGGGGGGGGAATGCAATGCATTTCTTTGGATGGCCACAAACTTTCTTCACAGACATGTTACACATCATTAAACTTTTAAAACACATTAGTATTTTACTAATACACAGTTCACCTAAGAGGTTCCCAAGTGCCCCCTTCTAATCAAGGGCCAAGCTCTTACACTCAAGACTTGGTCCAACTCAGGGGTATCCTACCATATTAAATATGAACAAGACAGCAATAGTCAATTAAACATAAATTAGGAGTAGTCTTCAGGTTCCTTTCTGGCTAATTGCCAACATAACCCCATGAGTAGACAAAATGTAAGCACCTTTGTCTTTTAAGTAATTTGTAGCTTCTAGCTCTTTCTGTCAAATGTCTCAAAAATTTAATTAACAAGTTTGACTTTAGTTTTGTGTCTTGTAAATGAAGTGTTCTAGTTTGAGTAAATTATAAAAATCTGTATTAAAATCCCATTTTCACACTTATTCTACATATAGAGTGACCCAAATTCCACTGTGAATTTAAATGTTCCACAAGAAAAGATTACTTCAATAAAAACATTATAACTTGAAGATCCTGAGGGATTTGTTTGTTTTTTAATGTGCAATCTAAGGTTATGAACTATAGGATCATAGAATGTGTGAGCTGGATGGAACTAGAGAAAATAAATGTTTGAACACAGAATATTATACCTGGAAAAGACTTTGAAATAAAATATAAAAGCGGCTAAAAAACCTCAGAACAGGCTATTAAAACTACAAGTATAAAATATTAGAACTTAGAACAGGATGTTATAGATGGAAGGTTAATAACTTTAGAACAATGACCATACAATAGTAGGAGCAATTTGGTAGAGTGATACTGAATAAATAAATTATATCATCTCTTAAACAGACTCAGTTTCTCATATCTAAAAAATGATTAATTTCAAAAGGTAATAAGTAATGATTAATATTACTATATTTTTATAAGATTATTGCAATTATGTATTACCATTTCCTAAGGTCCTGACATTACCACATCAAAAGATCATATAAAGCACTATCTTGGTTGATCTCTCTCTTGGTTTGGTTGTTT
Organism: Sarcophilus harrisii; assembly: GCF_902635505.1. Lineage (NCBI taxonomy): Eukaryota > Metazoa > Chordata > Mammalia > Dasyuromorphia > Dasyuridae > Sarcophilus > Sarcophilus harrisii. The sequence continues at coordinate 448,182,301 of NC_045427.1, forward strand.
TTAATTTTTCAAATGGTAGTAAAATGGTCATTTTTAATTTTTCATATGGGTAGTAAGTCCCAAATGGTTGGAACAAAAAGATTTCCTAACACTCTAGCTCCCCACACTGAGGAAATCATGGACCTAAAACCTATGGCCCCTCAAAAAAACCTCAAAACAAAACAAAACACACAAAAAAAACTACTTCTCACACAGCAATATCACCACCTGGTGGTCAAAGTATGTCCCCCAAAATTTAATCAAAATAGTATATTTTTAAAGGCTCATCCACACAAATTTTGAATGAGAAATTAGACAATGTAACGTTCTTCTAAAGAACCTAATTAGGGCAGCTAGATGGCAGTACATAAGAGGACTGGTCCTGGAGTCAAGAGGACCTGAATTCAAATTTGATTTTAGATATCTAACACACCCTAGCTGTGTGACCCTGAGCAAGTTACTCAAACCCAATTGCCTCCACCATAAATAAATAAATATGTGAATGAATAGTGAATTCTTTTTTGTATGTGTGTGTGAATTCTTTAAGAAAAAAAATATATATATACTGCTTAAAAAAAAACAAAACCTAACAACCAAGAAAATATATATGGGCAATTCTAACCTATTAAAGTGGTTTGTAAAATGGAAATACTGAATCACATACAGCCCTTGCCTACAATGCAATTTATAAATGAGAACTGTTTTCGGTAGCTAGGTAAATACAAAGCATATGTATATTGAAGAATGTGGGTGAACTATGAAAGTAAATCTTTATTTCATTACTATGATTTTTTCCCAATAAAATATGAGATTAATGTTCAATAATCTCATTAGTTGTGTGATTTGGGGCAAACCATTTTGTCTAAGCTAAAATTTTTCAGTCTATAAAATGGGTCTATATGAAAACTCTCTTATAGGTTTGTTGGGAAAAAAGCATTATTTCTCTTATCAATTTGCACACTTGTGAAATGGAGGTAGTAGTTGGATTATCTTATAGTGTTTATGTAAGAAAAGTGCTTTGTAAAATATAAAATACTAGGGAAATTGTGAGTGATTTGGTACAAACAGGATGATTCCAAAGGTTAAGGAAACCAGATACGTTTTCCTTACATTGTCTAAAAAATATTTTAAAAATCAGCTCTATCCCATTACTATCCCACAATTTAAAGGAATCAGAAAAGAAGGAAACAGTACTTAGGGCTGAAACTAGCAGTAGAGAATACATTTTAAGGAAACAGTTTTGAATGCAATTCTAAATTTATTTTAAGCACCTTCATTTAAAAATAATTACAAGGATTCATTTGTACAGCATCTAGGGGGCACATCATTCTCTCACCAAAGAGAGAACAGCTGTTATGTAAAAATCTTATAAGAGGACAGATAACACAATGGGATTAAAGAGTCTCTAAATGACAATTTCCAAATGACTCGAGATAGTAGTTTCCTAGATTCTGTGGTGCCAAGATACCAATTACTAAAATTTTAAGATGCAGAAAACATCCAGTTTTATGGAGCTTACTAAAGAACTAGCTACACACTCTCACTCTCTCTCTCTCATACACACACACCTGTATTTATGTTTCTGTGCCCATTAATCTCATAAATAAATAAAAGCAATAAAATAAAATAAAAGCACATATTGACAACTATCATTTCATTCTCCTAATTCAATAAAGAAAAACTCTCTTTAAAATAGACTGCTTTTGGAAATTGCAGATTCCTTTATCAGTAGATGTTTTCAAACTAAAACTAGATGCTGTCCTGTATACTGTTGATGGGGCTCACAGTTTAGGGTGGTATTGGACTAGATAACTTCAAGGATCCTTTCCAGCTCTAAAATTGTCTCATCTACTATTTTAAATTCTAAAGTCTCTTCTAATGATAAGTTTCTATGTCCTGGCATTCAATACTCCAAATGGTCATTACCATCTCCAACCAGCTAGGTTTTGATTTCAAAGTGATTTTTTTAAAGCATTATTTTGAGTAGCTGCCAAAATACAAGTCAAGAAATGTTAGAAGGCTATAAAAGACACCTGTTCAAGAAAAAGAGAACAAAGGAAAAGAACACCATTCTAAAATATCTAGTTCAACTCACCCATGGTGACGTAAGGTAATTTATCAGTTGATCCATGAGGATAGATGCTGTAGAGGTGAGGTCCAGTAACATCCACTCCTCCTAAAACCAAAGCTGCACCAATGTAACCTTGATACCTAATGGACAGTATACATTAAAAAAAAAAAAAAAAAAGCATCATTTAAACAAATTTTAATATAAAAAAAGCAAGTTATACTCTGGAAAAAATAGGAAATAATTAAGACGGAAGGCACTGACATTCAGTAACACTTTATAATATAAAGATGGCAAAATGATGCTTTCTTTTTTACCTGGGCTTTTTTTTAAAGGTAGGATTCTCCAAAACTATGCCCCAAATCATTTTTTTCAAGGTGTGTTCTGAATGATTACTCATATCTGAACAATGATAAAATTTTGCATTTACAAACTCTTATTATTGTTCAGTTGTTTATGTCTTGTCTGACTTTTCATGATTCCATTTTGGGAGTTTTCTTGGCAAAGATACTGTGTGGTTTGCCGTTTCCTTCTCCAGCTCATTTTACAGGTGAGGAACTGAGACAAACAGGACAAGTTTCAGAGCTAATAAGTGTCTGAGGCAGAATTTGAGTTCCTGATAGTGAGACTTACTGATTCTAAGCCCAGTATTTTATCCACTGGATACCACCTCACTGGTTTCCACAAAACATGTTCAACTGACAGCAAATGGGGCCTACAGAAGGAAAATGGGTTGCACATCTAATGACAAGGTTCAAATCACCATCCCCTAAGTACCAGTTAACTACCAGGCTCTTTTTTTCTATGCCACATTGTCTTTCTTTGTTAAATCAACTCACTAAAAATGGAGCCTCACACTAAAAGAAAGTGCCAAAGAGTCCCTGAAAAGAAAAACTCTATTTTCCCCACTGACTCTATCATACATGAAACTATTTTTGAGGAAATAAGTCATGGGGGCAAAAGGGAAAAGAGCAAACCAAACTTTGGTATATGCTCCTATTTAGCAAATGAATAGCCATACAAAATCCCTTCTCCTATGCCTTGAGGGGCTGACAGAGATGCACATTTTATAAACTGGAACACTATATATAAATGCTACACTTCTGAAATGCAGAGATCATTAAGAATGCTTTGATGGATCTGTGAACTTCAAAACGTACTGGTACACTGGTACAAAGTACAACCCATCCATGTTTTCTTATCCAGTTCATAAGACATATCAGAGGATTATTCTAATTTACTGAAGGACTTCCCTGGTGCTCTTTCTTACAGTTTTGAGAATCAAGAGAACATTCAGACAATCCATCTGCTAAACCCTGCTCTCATCCTTTTCTGATCTTATATTTTCTTGATGATTATCCATCTTTGCTTCTTCAGAGACTGTGGCATTCCAGATCTTGCTATCATACAAAAGCCCTAGTAAAGTATAGGAAGCTTATAGATCAAAATACTGTATATTGAAGCAATATAGCCGTCTCTCTTCCTTTTCAACACTGGAGCCAGCTCACTGTTCCTTTATATTGTCTGCCCCAGATAGACGTACTACAGGATAGCCATTCAGAGGCACAAAGAGATCTGGAAAGCAAACATTTTTCATCCATTTAGTCTATCCTGTGTTGTTGAACAGGCCAAACTGAGTTATGTGATTATCAAACTTTTCCAGAAGGGTAGGAGCAATGAATACAATGTCATCTATAAACAGTAATATCTAGAAAGAACTCTTAATTTCCATATATCTGCCACTATGGTGGCATAATTTTTGGTAAGCAGAAATCTGTTTATTATGCCTTGCTTAATGTTAATAGGTTCTTGAACAGGGTCATTTCTAATGTGGGACTCTTAAAGATCTTGATGAATGGAAGACACCTTGCTGTAAAAAACCTATAAAGTGGCCTATAAAGTGGCATTTCATTTTTACCAAGTTGAATGTATTTTTTCCAAAATAAGGAAATACACAATCAATTATGAAGTGGTAAAGATGTGACATAAATCTGAATATATATTTATTCTCAACTATTATCATCATCAAAGATACCCTTAATTTATGTATGGTAAACACTCATAAAGATTTTATAGATTGGAGAATAGATATATAGATCTCTAAATGATATTTTCTTATTTGCTTTTTGGGGTATCAATAAGGTATGAATTTTTTTTTCAAGTCACTGGTATCTTTCTCTCCTTTAGATATCTTATATATTGTTCATTTGATGCTGTCATAATTTTATCACCTCTAACATGAACCTCCTCTATATGCCTGATCAAATCGAAATACTTTCCCCTTATCTGTGCTCTTTACTGTCAATTCTATTTCCTCTGTTAAGTTCCCCAGAAACTATGATGTTGGAATCCAAGTTATGTGACTCTTTCTTTATTCTTCAGGGAGAAAAGTTTTCTGTAATAATTTTTGCAAATCTTTTCCATTTTTCTTGTTTGTATTTCCTTTTCTTATTTAATCCTTAATGTCCTTGGGATGACTTTGCTTAGCTGGTTATCTTGCCAACTTCCTTCTTCCCAACTACTTCTGTATTTTATAAAGATGATTCTGTTCAAATTGTGTTTTTTTTTAATGTGATTTTATATACAAATTTATGTTCTAATCCATTGTTGCTTTTGGCAGCTACCTCTTTCCATTTGGCAAGTAAGACAATTGCTAACTGACTAGCACTATCTGGGGTTCTTTGGTTTCCTTGCTGTAGCAATTAATTTACACTGTCTTAACGTCTAGATAAAATTAATATAGATGGAAGAGATATTATTTCCACTGTCCACTTCCAATTTTTAATGATTAGGAGCTTAAATAATTCAGGTTTGAATCTTCATTGCATACTGAATGTTTTTCTAATTACTGTTTTTTCCTTTGATTGACTATTAATTCTGATCTTAACTGTAACAAGTCAACAATCTAACTGGGCACAGACAGAAAACAAGCATAATTACCATCTCCATAAGTATTTTTCTGTCTGATAAGTGTGGTCAATTTTATGTTCTTTCCATTACTAGGGAGGGATGGGGGAGAGAGGAAAGAGAGGAGGCACATTACTATAGTCTTCTATTTTTTCCTTTTTCTTTTTTTTATCTTTCCTCCTTGAGACAATTTATAAATCAATCTCAATTCTTTCAAGACTCCCACCTTCCTTAAATTTTCACTTGATCTGGTCCAGTTACTCTTTTCACCTTAGTCTTCCTAAATGCCACAAAAACACTATGATCCAAATATGGTGTTTTCTATCACTGACTATAAGAATAGGTCATGAAATAAATGCCAATAAATTATTCCATTTTAAATATATCTGCCATCATTACAGTTTCATCTATGAATGCTTTCAAGATGATCTGGCTCATTTAACTCTCACACCCAACTTTTATAAATTAATTTTTACTTCCACAGCTTTTCAGTATTTTACAGAGCTATACTGGCTCATAATTTTCCATCATGCTACAGTATTATTTAATAAATGAGCTTGCAGTTCAAACTGAAATTACCCTTGGCAGTCACTGCTCTTTACCTAGCAAGAAAAGCAAGTATTTATCGGCTAAGTCAATTTCCAGGCTCCTTTGGTTTCTTCACCATGACAAGAATTTTACATACTGAGCTTTTGCAGGAAATGGTGATAATGAGAGTCAATATCTTTCCCTGTTTTCCCAACTTTTCTACATCAAAGGATATATCTGGATAAATCAACTTGAAAGCTGTTACAACTTTACAAAATATATTCTCCTATATATCCTTTCTATTTTGATGGCTATTTTAAACTTTGCTCTTATCAGCTGATAGTTTGCCTTTAAAAAAAAAAAAAAAGACATGATTCTCATGTATCCCATATCACTTTGCTTTCTTTCTCAAAAAAAAAAAAATTTCATGACATATAACTCTGAAGCTTGTGAGCTTATATGGTCTCTGTTGATTCTCAAAACTGAGTCATGTTTTGCCACATTCTTCACCCCTCTCCCCACTCTCTCACTGATGTTGCTGAGGAACCAAGCACACAAAGACTCTGCCTGGAAGATCTCGTCAAGTTCCTCAAAGAATGACTGTTTTTCATTTTTTAAAACAGATGTTGGCATATCCATAAAAAAATAACTAAAGGGGAAGATTTAGAAAAATCTTAAAAGTTTGTATGACCTAACAAGCCATAAAAACAAGACCTAAAAAAAGTAAAATGAGTAAATCAAAGAGAACAACAGTAATAATGGCATTTATTAATAGCTCCAATGTGCAAGACACCATGCTAAGTGCTTAATACCTCATATGATTATCACGAAAAATCTTTGAGGCAGGTGCTTTCTTGATCCCCATTATAGAGTTGAGGAATCTGAGGTAAAGAGAAGTCAAATGATGTGCCCAGGTTCACTTAGTGAGTATATGAGGTCACATCTGAACATGGATCTTGCTAACCAGGGGCCCAACACTTTATTCACTGCACCTAAAAGTTGCTTCAATATAGAGAGACTATATAGTATTGTAAAGAAAAACTGAAGAGTGAAGAACTCTGTGTCCAGTGTAATGACCAACCACGATTCCTAAGAAATGAAAACGCTTACTTCTTGACAAAGAAATTAAGGACTAAAATGAGACATATATTTTCAGACTTAACTCAAAATGCAAATTTGCTTTGAGAGGGAAAACAGTAAAAGAGGGTTTAAGGAGATTTGGGGTAATAAGGCCGAAAAAAGAACAGGAACATTCAAAAGAATAGGAACATCAAGTCCTTTTAAAAGTTGCACAAGAAATGAGTTTTGTTAGAAACTCATATAGCTTTAGAATTAATATCTTAAAAAAAGATATATATAGATGTATATATTTATATATAAAGAGAGACATACCGTCCAAATTTCACGTATAATCCTAGTATTAATCCAATTCAGAATAATAAAAAATAAAAACTTTACTTAAAAAAACATATTAGATAATAACTGCATAAGTTGCATTTTATTTTTATGGTAGTCTTTTTGCTTATGCTCATAATAAGCACCACCTTAAAATAAATTGTCCTAAGAAATGATGTTTCTAGGTACAGCTAGATGTTACAGTGGATGGAGCACTGGTCCCAGAATCAGGAGGGCCCACCTCAGTGAGCTGACACTTACTAGCTGTGTGACCCTGCGCAAATCACTCAACTCCAACTATCTCACCTCTCTTCCTCAAAAAACAAACAAACAAACTATAATTGGTAAATACTGTTAAAACAAATGACACTTTGTTGAAATTCCCTAATTATCAAAGAAATGCAAATCAGGACAACCTTAAAACACTACCTAGAATTGTCAAAATAGCAAGAAAATTATAAAACCAAAATTGATAGTGCTGTGGAGAAACAGAAGTGGATGGGACTGCAGATTAGTACAAACATTTGAGAGCAATACAGTGATATGCATTAAAAGTAGTAAAACATAGCTTTTAACAACTCTGTAATTCTACTGCTAGCACTTTACCTCAAAAACACATAAAAGGAAGGAAAAAAAGACCTATGTGCACAAAAATACTCACAGTTTCTCTATTTGTAATAGCAGAAAATAGATGAGGAACCTATATGTAAAAAAACCTGAGAAATGCTGAATAAACTGCTGTGTACAATAATGTAATACAATTTTGTGATATAAAAAAATGACTCATATAAGGATATGTGGAAAGACCTATATACATGAAAATAAATGTACAGTCAGCAGAACCAGAACTGTGCATATGTTGACTACAATTATGCTGGGAGAGAGGAAAGAAAGAACAAGACCAAAAATTGTAGAACTTCGGTCATATTTAGGAGAGAGGGAATAAAAGCATTTTTATTTGTTTCTTAATTCATCTTTTTACTTTATTTAAATAATAAGGGTTTCACAAAAATTTTTATTTTATTTGTATGTTTGTTTTAGTTCACAGTAATGAAAAATATATATTTTTAAGAGAACTAAATGTTTCTTGTTGCCTTTAGAGACAAAACGAAACCAATCCCTTTGCCTCCTTATGGAGTATTTGTGAGCTACCCTTTCATTTTAACTGCAACTTACTTGTCTTCTGTTGTTCATTGTTAAATTCTTCCAATGGTATCCACTGGACAAATAATTCATTTCTAGAGTATCTAAGATTAAGTTAATGTTTACAAATGGTTTAAAAACTCCTTTTGTTCTACCACTGCATTATAGTTACAGTGAAAACAAATAAAATTAAAAGCCATTTTCTTTTTCATTTCAACAGTTGCCATGGCCAAATAATTCATCACCAAGCAAATAACTTAAGTTTGTTCATTCTTAGCTAAACTATTGCTGGCACAATACCAAAGCCTTTCCAATATGGTAACTAGCCTAAGCTTTTATTCCACTGGTTTAAGCTTTGAACACCTAAATCACTTTCACTTCCATAAGGCTTTTTAAATTTTAACACTGTATACAAATATAGGGTGATATGATTGTCCTTTCAAATAATATAAGGAGATCATTAGAAAAAGTCATTGAACTTTTTCCTACCTAAGAGTTCTGAGTTCGTAATATCTAGTAAGGTTGTAAAGCTCTTTACCTAGAATAACTTATCTGATAACTATCTTAGAATATATAGAACATTGAATTCCAAGACTAGAAATGTGCATGTTCGCTCTGTTCTTATGTTACTCAACATATTAACTGGACTGAATTGCCTCTATGGTCCTCTACCAAATCTAAGGACCTAATATTAGAGGGTAAAAAACAACTTAGTTTTGAGTTAGGGTTTTTGGATTTAAATCCCCACTTGGAAAATTATCTGTGGGAACTTACACAAGTCATTTCCCTTCTCTTGAGAAGAGGTTTAGACTAGATGATGTCTAAGATTCTTTCCAGTTCTAAATGTTTAAACTATCCTCTTCTGACAAGAATTCAGTTTTAAATTTTGTAATATATTTAACAAGCCACTGGAGGGAGCTCTTACAGTCTTGTGAATTTAAAATAAAAAAAAAGCAATTTTTCCTTTAATTTCCATCAACTTGCTTTTTGTGTGTGACATTTTTAATTGAATGAAACTTAAGTAGATATATTCTTTCAGTCATTCAGAAAAGCAAAGTATTTCTGAGCTTGAAAAGACCTCAAAGGTCTTTCCTTAATCCATAGCTGAAAAAAAAGTGCTCTCATCTTCACATGATCACCTACTCTCCAATTGAAACACTTCAATAAGATCTCAGTAACTTCTGAGCCAAACCACACCAATTTTGGACAGTTCAAACGGCTGGGAAAACTTTCCTTACACCAAATCAAAATCTGCCTCTCTCAAAAATTCTATTCACTATTCATGTTCTGCCCACTGAGGGCACAAAATAAATTTAATTTATTTTCTAAATGAAAAGAATTATCAGGTTCCCCAGTTCTCTCTTCCCTCATAAGCTAGATATCCTAAGTTCCTTCGTCTCATCACCATAAAGTATAGTCTTCTAGTCCACTGACTATTTTGTTGGTTACTCTTCTCTAGATGAGTTCTAATTTGCTAGTATCCTTCCTACAATTTTTTTGGTGGCTTCCCAACTACTTCTAGGATAAAATATAAATTCCTATGGTATTTAAAGCCCCTCCTAAAAGGCTATCCATACTCAGAGAAAGAACTATGGAGTCTGAATGCAGATCAAATATATTATTTTCATTTTCCCCCCTTTCTTGTGATTTTCCCCTTTTATTCTGTTTCTTCTTTCACATGACCAATGTGAAGATATATTTAACACCATTTTACATATATAGCTCTCGTCAAATTGCTTACCGTCTTGGGAAAGGACTAAAAATATGGAATTCAAAATCTTATAAAAGTGAATGTTGAAAACTATTTTTACAAATAATTAGCAAAAATGAAACACTGTTAAGGAGAAGACAGTAAGAGGAGGGATAGAGAAATGCCCAATGGCTTGGGGGAGGAGGGAAGCAAGGATCAGGCAAGTTGGACATTAATGAATTGTGTAATACCTTCTAATAAGAGGATTAAGAAACACTTCACCCAAAGAAATTTTTTAAATACTGATTTGTGTAATTCAATAGCATTGTGTGTATAGTTTGGTATACAAAAAAGATAAAGAGATTTGGAGAGGTGAAAGGATTTTTCTCAAATTACTGAATGATGAAGTTTGGAAACTGAACCATGAACTTCTGCTTCAGAATTCCTATGAAAAATTTTCTCTTATGGACTGAATCATGGAATTGGAGAAATTAACACTTTGATTGTTCCTTATGAATGATCTTTCTTCTGCAACCACTTGAATGTTTAAAGATAAGTAATTTATGATTATCTTCCTCCAAAAAAAGCCCTTCATAATATGGCTTCAGTCTATCTTTTCAGACTATTATAATACATTATTCTCCCTTATACAATTTATGCTCCAGTCACAATTCCCCATGTGTAACATTCCATTTTTCACTTCCCACACTGGCTCCATTCCAGAAATACTTGACCTTTTCACCTCTCCTTTTCAGAATCTTAGTCTGTGAACATGTATCACCCACAGTAAAATATAAATTCCTCAAAGAGAAGGGTAGTTTTATCTTTGTACATCCAGATAGCACATCATCAGGCAAACAGTAGGCACTTAATGAATGTTCAACAATTCAAAGGGCTACACCCATGGTTTAATTCCATTCAATTAAAAAAAATTTGTTAAGTCTTTGGTTTGAGCAAGGTATCATGATCCGCCTTGGATGTGAAGACAATCATGAGAATGCCAGCCCTCAGGAAGCTTTTATTCTACTACTGAAAGAAAATGTACACAGGTAAGTAAACACAAGTTAATTTGAAGAGAGAAAGAACAAAAACAACTGGGTGAATGAGAAGCTTCACAGAGAAGTTGAAACTTAAAAGGGAAAATGGAAGATTAAGAGAAGGAAGAAACAGAGGTACTACTTAGAAATCAGATGTCTAGCGGTAACTAAGAAGAAGCAATTGTATTCATGGATGGCTCACCTTAGACTTTAAGATTTATGAGACACTATTTTTTCTCTTTTGAGCCCTACAATCTGTGAGGAAGACATACTACAAGCTGTATAACCGCTACTTCAACATGAGGAAACTCAGAGGTTAAGTTATCTGCCCATGCTTGCACATATTACTAGGCAGTGCAAGCAGGAGTCAAACCCACATCTTAACCTGAACTCCAGCAGTCTTTCCACAATGCTTTTCCAAGGTACAACAAGGAGCTATTTACTTTCTGTTTATGAACTCCATACATTCTATATCTGTGAAATGACAAACGGGGCAAGGACCTAGCTCTGTTATTAACTCATTATAAGACCCTAGATAAATCAAGAGGCTTCAGATTCTTAATATGTAAAACAGGGCATACTTGATTAGATTCTAAACCAAGGATCTATGAATTTGGGGTTCGTTTTTGTTGGATTGTCTTTTTTTTTAATATTTTGATAATACTATTTCAACATAATTGGCTTCTTTTATATCATTTCTTTTTTATGAATTTAAAAACATTAATCTGAAAAGGATTCGTAGGCTCTATCAGACTATCAAAGGAGTGCATAATACAAAAACAGTTGGACTAAAGAGTGTGCCTAGGGCATACTGAAGTTTTAATAGCATTCTATATTTTGAGGTCCCTTCTGACTCTAAAATTCTATAGTCTAGATATTCCAGCTCTATAATTCCATTCATAGTAGCAAGTTACCTTTTTTAAGTTTAACAAACCCCCTTAAGAAAAAAAAAGTGGATATAAATCAAACAGATCTATTATACATATCTAAACATAAAGAACACACACACACCCCCAACCAACACAAGGAAATTCAGTCATCATATTGTTTTAGATTGCCTTGTTCACAATGTGAAAACTAGGCTTACCGGAGAAACTATGCTTCTCATGGGCAAGAACCCTATTTTTTGTATTTCTCCCAATGTCTCTCACTGGGCCTAATACATAGAAGGTGCTCAAAGGTTTGCTTCCTGTCTTCAATTTCACATAGCATTTGAAACCTATTATGTATTATTATATACTTCAATATTTCAAACTTTAACCTTCAGGAAGATAGGGGACCATGTCTTATCTAAACCATGCGTTCCCATAAGTGCTTAATATTATACTGTTCTATACACAATAGGGGCACAATGTTAGTGGAAATGAATGAACAAAGACAACTCACAGAATCCAATGGATTACCAAAACAGTCAACTGTTTTTGTTTCTGAATTAAAACTATTCTAACCCATTAAATGACAGGGAAGACAACAGGATATCACAAAAAAGAGCACTGGTCTGGTCATCTAAAGACCTAGTCTCTAATCCTGACTCTATTAATTAGCTGCATTACCCTAGGCAAAATTCTTGGGCAAATCATGCCCTGCTTTTATTAAATGGATTTCACAAGAGACAACTTCCTGGGCTACAAGACTTTGGGGACACAATCATCTCTCATCTCACTTTCTTCCCTGTAACATGGGAGATTTGGATTATACTTCTGCTAATATCCTCCTAACCCTAAATCTGTAATTCTAGGAGACAAAGTCATAGAATGGATGGTATAGGACAGGGATTTAAAAAACCTGGGCTGGAATTCTAATTCTACTCCTTACTACTCATGCTCCTCTCAGAACTCAATCAGTCTGATCTGCAAAATCTGGGGTTTGGACTAGTTCATTCAGAAGCTCCTTACAATTCTAAATGCATCTAAGCACAAGGTTCATCACTTAATGTAAGATTTAAAAAAAAAAAAAAAAAAAAACCCTAGTAAGTAGTATAATACTACAATGAAAATAAGTAAGTCATCAAGTTACCTAAAAAGCATCTGTTTAAGCATTCGGTTAGCTGTGACAACTCTGGGTAGACGTCCTGTAGAAAGGGAATGGAGCTCCAAGTTGGAAGAGATCAGCTGAGTTGTCATGTCAGTGTCTGCAGCAGTCCCAGCACCACAGCAACTGGAAAATAGGAGCAATTTAGAAATGTCAAGGTTCAATTACCCATTCAGTCAATAGAAAACTTTCAGATAACTTTCCTAAAGAAAGAAAAAGAAAGGTGAGGCTATGATATTAAGACTGTTAAGCCCAATTACTCAATCTATCCCTTGCTTAGATTTAAGATCTGGACTGTTAAAGGCAATAGATAAAATGCTAAAATTCTCTAAGTATAATGAAAAAAGCACTAATCTAGGAATGAAATGAAGTGGTTTTCATCTTGGCTCCTCCATTAACTTTTTGTGTGATCTTGGGCAAGTCACTGTACCTAATAAAGGAATCAGCTTTTTCAAAAGAAAAAGTGAGAACTGACTAGATCCTGAGAATCCAACATGCAGTCTACAATCCAAACGTAACTTAATTGACCTTGGAGTACACAGTCTGCCAAATATTTTTAGCAAGAAGCTAGAAAGTAGGGAAGTAAATACATAGGGCTTAAACATTTGCTCACTGTCCCTCTGCATCCAAATACTTCCACGTGTCATATTAGTGAGTTCAGAACAATTATTAGCAACTATCACTGAAAATCGATATATAATAAATTCACGCTGTCTGGACACATGGCTCATTATTGAGAAACCTGGGCATTTCTGGTCATTTTTACTGTCCATTCTAGGAGACATTTTATGATTTCAGTTCAGATATTCCAAGTCCCAAGATCCTTATTAGCATTAACATTCTGTTATTCTAAGGTCCAGCTCCTCAGTTTACAAAATTCTCTTTTCTAACAACCTATTTCTAAAGTAACTTTCCCATTCTAATATTCTATTTTCTAACACAGGTCCCAACTTGTACAACTATAATGAACCTTCATAAATATCAAAATATTTCACTGGATCCACAGGATAACAATAGCTATACTATTAGCATCTGAGACTGAGGAAAATATATAACAAAAAAGCTATTATGAACTTAAGTGAACATGTATTTTATTAACCACAGAATTTACATCCTTTTGCAAAAAAGTAATACTTATCTTTGAAACATGTTAGTTACCCAGTCCAGAGAAAAGCCATTCCCTTATTGATTATACTGAGGCTATATGAAGTGGCCAATGCCATTTTGTAGCTTTCAGAGACTAAAAAGTCTGGTGGAAGGAAATCTTAGACCTAGATTCCATATTAGGATTCCTTGCAGTAACTCCACGGCACAGATTAGGAACTACTATTCTGACATTCTGTTTCAATGTTTTTTGAGTATTAATATTCTTAAAGATATGAGATCTTTAAAACAGAACGTCTAATTCATGAAGTCATGGATCATAAATTGAGAGTTGGAAGGAATTTTAGAAAAGTATTATATTTGAAAGATCTTATACATGGTGGAAATAGCACTGGACTTGAAGAAAAAGAATTCAGCTTAATATGAATTGTGTGGCTTTAGCCACTTAACCAAAATGGGCCTTAGCCTACTCAATTATAAAATAAGGAAAATGGAACTAGATGATCTCTAACGTCTATTCTGGTTCTAAATCTTATGATCCAAATATTTTCATTTCCACTGAGTTTAAATGACTAAAACCAAACTCTCAAAACACTAAGAATTATAAATATGAACAATCAATACTTACTAGATATTAGGAGATATGAAATGTATTTTTGAACAGTTCTTGTCAGCAACGACCATTCCTTCTGTTGCTCTTGTATCTGCCCCAAGAACTATGCCATCCTATTTAAAAAAAAAAAAAAAAAAGGAAAAAGCAAACATATTTAACAAACAGACATACCACAAAAACATGTTTTAAGTCAGTGGGGTATAGTGGGAATTACACTGAATTTGAGTCAGAAAACATACATACGAATCAAATCCACTATACATTTCAATTTATTCATCTATTAAAAAAGGGATAATAAGGCTATCAAGAGTTTAAAACAATTTTTAAATTCATATCAGACACATTGTACACATTAAGAGAATGGTTAAAAGAACAAATCATGGATAACAAAACAACAAAAAAAAATTAGCATTCCTTCCCAATAAAACATCTATAATCATGCTTTAAAAAAGATGTTCTACTAAAATACACTTTTACTGGACTCATCCCCAAGAAATGGCAAATTAAAATCAGAAGACCTGGGTTCAAATCAAAGTTCTGTCACTTCTGTGACTTAAACATGGTACCCATCTCTCTGGAGCTTAGTTTCCTCTTCCATAAAAATGAGAATTATACAATTTACCAAGTTCACTCCCATTCTAAAATCTTATGATTACAAAAGGAAATCAAACATCACTTTCATCAAATGATTACCAAAATGCTTCCAATTAAAAGGTTTCAATTCAGCAAGTATTTACTGAATGAATGTTCAGCATGTAAACGTTAATGTGACAGCATTGGGGAAGATAGAAAAAGTATTAAATTATAGCTAACTCCCACACAGCACTCTTTATTCACCAGAATCCAGTATGACATATATAGTCTGACAATTCTCAGATATTAATAGACTGATAAAAATTTTAACATTCTAGGTTTTCTTTCTATACCTTGTAAACCACTCCAGCGATGGTCGTGCCTGTTTTCCGAGCTGTTGGAAGTTTATAGCCCTTTTTCACAAACTCAGCTTCAATGATGGCATTTCTGACATTGAGGGAAAAAAAAATCTGGTTAAGCGGCATCCTACTTCTGTGTGGGAGATTAGCTAAAAGGAGGAAGTAATTCACAGTAGAAAAACTTGGAAAAAGGAGGCACCAGTTTGTTTGAGTGGAAAGAGCACAGGATGAAGAATTAGTTGACTGTACTGAGTAGTATAGCACAAAGCTTTCTTTCTGCAAGAAATCTTATAGACCTGAGGTCAAGTTCTGTGATTGAGTCAATCATTCACCTAAGTTTCCTCAAGTCTAAAATAAAGCATTGGGCTAAATGATTTCTTAAATACCTTCTAATTCTAAAATGTTTATATCACTTTATCAAAAGCAAACTGGGATGGGATGAAGAGAGGAGCAGTAAGGACTTATATGATACCCAAACCAGGATCTAGGGTCTATACTACTTAAGCAAAATGGAAAATACAGCTAGACATTTTTTTTAGAAAATCATGATTTCACTGATATTAAGGTACTACTGGATGAGAAAATTTCCTCAACCAATATAAATCAGCACCTTCTCTGAAACTGAAGAATCACCTCCAGCATCAAAGGCAAAGTGACTTGCCTGGGTCACACAGCCAGTGTATTTCAGAAAAGAACCTAGAATACAGGTCTTGATTCCAAAGCTAGGTCTTTAATCATTATGCCACTCTCATTTCTTTTTAAAACTACTGCTTATAAGTAAATTTGGATAAAATACTATACCAATGAGTTTAGAACTAAAATAACAATTATTTAACTGTTCTTTTAAAAAGTAAAATTGTATTCAAATTTTACCCATGATATGTAATATTGTGGTATAGTCCAGTTCTCCAGATTTTCAGAAATGAACTACTGGAGGCTGCACCTAAAAAAATCTACTACAGTGAAATAACAGGTAAATTCTCCACCTATCAGCATAGGATTAGGTTAAATAAAATCAATTCTATTGGGTGGGGACACTCATCATCATGCTTAAGAAGGAGGGCAGACTTTTTGGAAGTAATCCTAGTACATAAGGGAGAAAATGGAAAAGGAAGAACAGCCAGTAAGAATAGAGGATTCAATTTAATTAAACAAATAGTTATCAAAGACATTAAAACTCCACATTCTGCAGTGAGGACTCAAAAGTCCAAAGAAACAGTCTCTGCCTGAAGAAACCTTGCAAGAAGGAAGGCCAAAAAACTGTACTCAGAGATGTAAACAAGAGATCTTAAGAAAGGGATTTTACCAAGTCAAAGAGAAATATGAAAGAATCAAGAGACATATAGGAAGAGTTATACAATGAAGAATGAAGTAGAATTGGGAAACCAATATACACAACAACTACACTGTAAATAAGATGGGGGGAAGTTTTTTTTTTTTTTTTTTTTTAAAGGAAACTGGATGCTGTGTAATTATTAACAACCAAGTTTGAAACTGAAAAGGGTTACTTTCACTGAATGTCCAATGTTATAGATATTATTATCAAAATTGGTAGGGGCGTTATTTATTTTTGCTCAATTTTTTTTTTTCTTTTTAAACTATTGCTAAGGGGAAGGATGCATCTGGAAATTATTGTGATACGATAATCTGCCAAATAAAAAAAAAAAAAGAGGACAAAGAGATCTTAAAGGAGGGAAAGGAACCCACATGTGCAAAAATGTTTGTGACAGCCCCTTTTGTAATGGCAAGAAACTGGAAACTGAGTGGATGCCCATCAGTTGGGGAATGGCTGAATAAATTGTGGTATGTAAATGTTATGGAATATTATTGTTCTATAAGAAACAACCAACAAGATGATTTCAGAGAGGCCCAGAGAGACTTACATAAACTGATGCTAAGTGAAATGAGCTCATTGTACACAACAACAACAAGATTATCTGATAATCAATTCTGATGGACATGGTTCTTTTCAACAATGAGATGATTCAAGCTAGTTCCATTGGGCTTGTGATGAAGAGAGCCATCTACACTGAGAGAGGACTGTGGGAACTGAGTGTGAATCACAACACAGCATTTTCACTCTTTTTGTTGCTATTTGCTTGCATTTTATTTTCTTTCTCATTTTTTTCACTTTTTGATTTGATTTTTCTTGTGCAGCAAGAGAATTGTATAAATATGTGTGCATATATTGAATTTAATATATATTTTTTACTAAGTTTTATATATATTGGATTTCTTGCCATGTAAGGAAGGGAGTGAGGGAAAGTGGAGGAAAAAGTGGAATACAAGAGTCAATGTTGAAAAATTATTCATGCATATTTTTTAAATAAAAAGCTATAATTTAAAAAAAAATAACAAAAGTAAAAGCAACACAAAACAAACAAAAAAAGGAGGGCAAAAAAGTACAAGATCAAAATTCAATGCAAATAAGAGGATGCTAAGAGGCAACAGAAAAGGAGTGGAGGAAGAAGAAAAAGAAAGAGGAAAGGAAATGATAATAAAAAGGGACAAGAGATTGGGGAGATACGAAGGGAAAAAAAAGGAAACCAGGATAAAGAACACGGTATACTACAATAGTGGAAAGAGCACTGTCTCCTGAGTTTAAGCTTTACCTCTGATGCTTACTATATGATACCCTTTGGTCAAGTCAGTTCATTTCTCTGTACCTCAGTTTCTTTATTAATAAAAAAGAGAGAGTTGTAGTGGAAAGCCTTTGAGGTCCCTTTTAGCCTTAGAGTGATCTTCCTTTGGGGGAAGATGGAAAAAGAGGCTTTCACAAATACACACGTTCAACAGACCACTCATCATCTTTCTCCCCAAACCCTCCTCTTTTTCTAATGTTTCTATTTCTTCCAAAAATACAGCCACTCTCCCAATCACACAGGCTCAAAATCTAGTTATCCTTCTTAATTCCTCACACTCACCAACCTCCTCCTTCCAAATCTAATCTGTTGCCAGAGTCTGTCGATTTAACATCTAATACAAGCTAACCCATCTCCCCTCTCCCCTGACACCGTCCCCAAACTGAGGCCGGCCCATCTTTGCGCAAGGACTATATTTAATAGCTTGCTGGCGGTTGGCCTGACACCAGTCTCTCCCGCTCCTTTCCATCCTCATTCGGCTGTCAAAGCGATCTATCTTCCTTAATCACCCCTACTCAATAACTCCAATGACTCCTCCTCACTTCCAAGTCCAGATACAGCATCCTCTGAAATGCAAAGCCCTTCGTGAGCCTCTGCACTTTTCTTAAAGACCCATTCTGCGCAAACAAGATCCAGCGTCTCTCAACTGGACAGGGCTGGAAGGCTCTCCCTCCTCATTCTCTGCTTCCAGGGTGCGCCGGCTCTCCTCCCTGCTAGAAGCTCACTTTCCTCATCAGCCTCACTCCCAGCGCCTTCCTTTTACCATCTCCGATTTATCCTGCAGTAGCGCGCTGTCTCCCGCGGCCTGCGAGCGCCCCGGGGGCCGCAGCCTTTCTTTGTCCTCCCGCCACACGGGACGGTGCCGCGCACGAGGAAGGCGCTTAGTCAGTGAGAACCCCCTTCGCAGGCCCCCGACGTTAGCAGCTGCGGAGAGCAGAGGGCGGGGGGCCCCCGCAGCTACCGCGGGCCCCGCGCTCGGCACCTCGAATCCCTGAGTCACCCGCGGGCCGCGTCCGCCAACCCTCCTCCGTCCTCGCCCGGCGCGGCCAGCGCCTGGTTCCCCGGCCACCCTCACGGAGTCCGGCTCCGCCTCCCGGGCCCATCCGTCGCCCTGGGCCCATCCTACTTCACACCTGCGGCAGTTATCGAAAGAGAAACCGCCGGCCGGAGCCTGGCACACGGAGACGGCCGCCATCTTTCCCTGGGGAGTGCTTCCGGGGCCGGGGCGGGAACTCGGGAGCAGGCGCAGTGCTTCCGGCGCGGCGCCGCCGTCGGCGCCACGGAAAGAGAAGGGGGCGGGCCTTCGGAGGACGCAGAGCGCGTAGGTTCTCGGGCTCTTTTACGAAGCAGGAAGTTGCGGTTCCAATTTCCGACTCCCCGCGTTCGCTGTTCCTTACACGGTCCCACATAGCGGGATCGTTCTTTTGTAACTGCTAATGTTTCGTATTGTGATTGCCGAGGGGAGAGGGACCTAAAACACCGGGGCTTGGGGACCCTTACCCGCTAGGCAGTTCTCCGGTACCTATTTTAACTATCGTTACATTATCTTCTAATGTCTCAGGTCTCACAGTATCTCACGGTGTCACTGCATTTAGAGCTGAAAGGCAGGGAGAGAGCAAGGGACGAAGGAAGGAAACAGGCGCCTATTAAACACAAATTATGCGCCAAGTATCGTGCTAAGGACTTCGCAAATACTCGTTGGGGTGGGCGCTGTTATTCCCATTTTACTGTTGGGGAAACTGAGGCAGAGCGGTTGGCCAGGGTCATAAAAAACTAGAAGCGCAGAAAGGAACGATTAAGCATTTACTAAATGTGCACTTGGAGCTTATTGCCTTCCCACGTCAGGAAGAAGCCTACCCAGCTGGCTGTTATCAGGGTTAGCCCAGTCCGCAAGCATCCTGTGGCTATAGGGTGTCGTCGTAAGGGCGGAAGTCTTGGTCGGCTTCCCTTGTTTATCCCTCCCGCTCCGGGCATCCCAACTACCTTTGAGACATCGATTAGCATATCTGGTCTGCCCGGTGCGTTCCATCGGGCTCCTCCTTGATCCCTCCCTCAGTTACCAGATCCTTCCCCTTCTCCCTCCAAGACTATTTCCCCTATAAAATGTGCATTCGTGTTGTAGAGCCTTGCTGAGTCTTTTCCAGGTACTCTCTCTCATCCCTTCAATGGCGCCTTTCTCTTTACTATAGCTAATTCCGCCTAGTCTGTCAAACTCTTCTACGGATTTTAGCTGGCCCGTAAGCAAGCCTCATAGCATATTCCCTAATGGGTTCTTCCCAACTCCTTTCCCTGGTAACCCTCCTCTCCCAAACTCTTCATTTTTACCGCTCCTGCTGCCTATTTTGCCTCTTCATTTTGTCTGTAACCTCCTCTAACGTTCACCATTGTGAATGGCCGTTGTGGATTTTCCAGATTCTAGTTTTCTAGTTGTAGACTAGTTGTAGTAGTAGAAATGAACTGATTTCATCAGTAATAACATCTCGTGTATCTAGAAATCATTTATTCAAGAATTCCAAATCTCCTGGGTATTTGGAGTCAGTCATCAGTTAGAAAGGAAGTCCCTTCAAGTTCCTCTCTGAATACTTAAAACAGAAACAATCAGGCACTGACAGCTACTCTCTAATCATGTTCCCACTGTGCTGAGTCAGAATTCTATTTCCCAGCTTAGTTCCCCGGGCTTCCAAGTGATGAAACTTCCTAGTTAGACCCAGAACTACACTATCCTTACTAAGCTGTCTTTGGGCCGAGCAGTCACAAGTTCTCTTTATTCCTTTCCATCTCCATCTCTCAGAACAATACTGTCATTCCAGAACAGGGACGGTTATTTAAGTGCCCTGTGACTTCACTCACTATCTCAGTGACTTTCCTGAACAAAACACTCCCTCCCATTGTATGTGTGTACATACATGCGTATACATCTACAGATACAGATATATATGCACCTATACGTACATATATATGGATATGCAAAAGTACATGTATATATGTGTGTATATAAACATATATATATGTAGTTTGTCTTCTCCAATTACCATGTAAGTTCCTTGAGGAGAACTTTTGAAAAGCATGTCCCCAGTGCTTAGCAAAGTTCCTGGCACATAATAAATGCTTAACAAAATGTCTAAAAATCATTTGCCAAGGCTCATACACCTTGCTGATAATATGGACCAATCCATATCTTTAATATGCTATTTGCTTTTATGGAACAGCCCATTTCTGAAAGATACTAAATAAGCAAAGTACAACTGTGTTAATTGGTAAAAATGAATGAGAAAAATTTAAGGGATTACTATGTGTATCGGACTAATGCTATGAATCTAAATACAGAAATAGTGGTCCCAGCCCTTAAATAGAAGTCAAGGCTCCCTGTAGAAGAAAAAGAATACACCTGCAAGGTCATGCTATTTTTATTTGAACAGTCACAGGGATAGTGAATAGAGGCATAAAGGAGTCAACAGATTCACATTCTCCAGAAGTAATAGTAGTACTGTTTTGTTTAGCTATTTACAGAGGAAGAAATGAAAAGGGGCTGTAGAGAGAGGACTTTTAAGAGTTTGATGTCAGGGTCAATAGCCAGCCTGGTCTATGAAACATTGTTTGGGTCTAAGGTTAGCTACCTTTGCACTAGCTGATTTGACAATTAGGTAAGCCCAGTCTTAAACCAATGGTTCCAAAGTTGGTGAAATAAGGTATCCAGGAAATAGTTTCAAGAGATCCTGAAGTCCAGTAGAGGTTCTTAGAACTTACTATTATTTTAATAACCTTTGATAAACTCTATTTCCCTTTTTAACTTTTTGAATGTTTGTTTTTTCTTTGTCAGATAGCATGAAATCTACATTTACTTTTTTTTGGATTCACTTGATGCATAGTAAATTTTTTTCTCACCACTCCCTCATACATATGTCTTTGTTTTTTTAAAGTGGGTCTCTTGTAAGCAACAGATTGTGGGACTTTGTTTTCTTATCCAATCTGTCACTCTTTTTTCATTTTATTGGATTGTTTAATCCCTTCATATTGAAAGTTATGAGTCAGGTTTATGTTTTCCTCCATTTGTCTCTAATATTGTGTTCTTTTCAAGTTAGGTTTTTTCCATTGCACACAGCAACAACAAGATTATACAGTGATCAATTCTGAAGGATGTGGCTCTTTTCAACATTGAGGTTATTCAGGTCAGTTCCAATCATCTTCCAATGGAGAGAACCATCTGTACCTAGAGAGAAGACTGTGGGAATTAAGAGTGAATCACAACATAGTGTTTTACTTTTTTGTTGTTGTTTGCTTGCATTTTGTTTTCTTTCTCATTTTTTTCCTTTTGGATTTGTTTTTCCTTGTGCAGCGTGATAATTGTGGAAATATGTACAGAAGAATTGCACATGTTTTACATATACTGGATTACTTGCTGTGTAGGGGAGAGGATGGAGGAAGGGGGAGAGAAAAAAAATTTGAAACACAAGGTTTTACAGGATGAATGTTAAAAATTATCAATGCATATGTTTTGAAAATACAAGGCTTTTTTAAAAAGTTAGGTTTTTTCCTCTTCCAGGGTAAACATAATACTATGTCTCTTCAGTTATTTTAGTTTATTCTTTTACAAGGTGTCATTATTTCAACTGGCTTTCTTGTTCTCAGGCTTGATCCCCTCCTCCTATTTGATACTTCTTTTTCTTTGGAGTTTTGCTTATCGTTTCCTTTTTCTCTCCTACTTTTATCTGTTTTTTAGTTTTTACTGATGTGAATTAGGAGAGTAATTCCTGGTTCCAAATGGTGTGTTTGGGGTTTAGCACCAAATAATGAGATTGTAGGTACCAAATGTTGTGAAGAATTCACAAAAGTAGATTTATTTAAGAGAAGAGGTTACAGATAAAATGAAGATATAAAATAGACACTGGGAGTGGTAAATATGAAATAGAATTGGGAGAGCATATAGTTAGCAAGGAAAGGGATTTTAATAATTAATGATGGAAAAGACAAATTCCTTAGTGGAATTCAGAATTAACCCAGAGAAAGGGAATACTCGATGAGGTTGAAGTATGCCTTTGGCTAGCAGGTTAAATCTATAGAGAAGTTTAGCACTCTAAAAAGAGTTAGTGAGCTCTAAGAAGGAGAAAAACACCATGAGGCATGGTGGAATGAGAGGAGAGACAGTAAGAGGCATTTAGGGATATGGGGAGAGACATAGGGGAAGGGGACCAGGGAAGGGAAAGACATCAAGAGGCAGAATGTTATGGTGGGTTATAACCCAAAAGGGGTTCAGCAAAGATGGCATAAGCAAAAGACAGCTTTATAGGGGAAATGTAACCTCAGGGGGTTGACATAACTCAGATTTCTGACTGGATATAGCAAGGTAAAGCTATTCATGATCTCCACAGAAGGAGGGACTGTGAGGTTAAACTGATCTTCATCAGTGCCCTTCCCTACCTGCTTCAGGGAGTCATTCCATCAATTGTCCAGTCCCTTTCTGCCAACTGCATCCAATTACTCCATACCTCATCACTACCCTCTATTTTTCCTTCTCAATCAGTCAAGGATTTCCTTCTCCTCTCTTCCCCTTCAACTATTTCTGTTTATTAATTTTAATTTTATTTTTGCACCCTTGTTCAAAGAACATCTCTTTCCCTCACTTTCCTTACTTTATATCTTTCCTTTCTGTGTACTCCAGACCCTCACTCTCTTATTCATGATTCCTGTATTTACCTAGTCACTCGTGATTCTTTGTATCGTTCAAGCAATCAGAACTTTTGAAGTATCCATTCTCCTCTCCTCTAAGTAATTTCTGCCACTCCCTTGTGGAGTTTGTCCACCAACTCGCTTACCTCTCTCTCCTTCAGTATATTTAAGAAGAAGATTCTCACTGGTCTCATTGGTATCGCACCTTAAAAAAACAGAATTGGCCAGATGGTAACGGAGACACAAGAAACTGGTCGATAGTTTTCTTTCTCCTATACAACACAAATATGGTTTTGAATACCTAAGCCAGGAAGAACATAAGAAAAGAAAACTGTAAACCATTTTCCTTAATAATTATCAATGTAAAAACTTTAAATAAAATATTTTTAGGGAGATTACAGCAATATGTCACAAAGCTTACACATTGTGACCAGATGAGATTTATACCAGAAATGCAGTGCTGATTCAGTATTAGGAAAACTATCAGCATAATTGACCACTTCAACAACAACAAAAACAAACAGAAATCATGCCATTATCCCAATAATACACAGAAAAAGACTTTGAAAAAATAAAATGCTTATTCCTGTTAGAAAAACACGAGAAAGAATAGGAATAAATTGAGTTTTCCTTAAAACAATAAGTAGCAGCTACCTAAAACCATCAACAAGCATTTTTTGCAATGGGTTTGAGCGAGAAACCTTCCCAATAAGATCACAGATGAAAGCAAGCATATCCATCCTTTATCATCACTATCCAATATTATGATTGATATTATAACCATAGCAGTTAGACAAGAAAAAAGAAATTGAAAGAAATAGAATAGACAATGAGGAAGCAAAACTATCACTCTTTGCAGACAATATGATAATATACTTAGAGAATATTAGATCAACTGAAAAACCTCATTGAAAAAACTAATGCCTTTAGCAAAGTAGCAGGTTACGAAATAAACCTACATAAATCATTAGTATTTTATATATTGCCAACAAAACCCAGCAGGACTACAGAGAAATAAAATTTAAAATAACTGCAGACAAATACTTGGAATTCACCTGCTGAGACAAACCCATGAATTACATGACCACAATTACAAAAGAAAGATCTAAATAAATGAAGAAATATTAATTGCTCATGAATAGACTGAGCCAATATAATAAAATTGACAATTCTACCTTAATTATTTGTTCAGTGACATGCCATACTACCAAAGAATTATTTTAAAGTCCTAGAAAAGATAATAAAAAAATCATCTGAAGAACAAAAAATTAAGAATATCAAAGAAATCAATTAAAAAATGTAAAGGAAGATGACACAGCAGTACCAAATTTCAAAATATTACAAAGCAATAATCATCAAATAAATTTGGTACTAGTTAAGAAATAGAGGGATGGATCAGTGAAATAGATTAGGTATATAATACACAGTAGTAAATGAATATAGTAATCTAGTATTTGATCAACTCAAAGATGCAAGCTTTTGGACCAAGAACTCATTGTCTGACAAAAACCACTAGAAAAGTTAAAAAGCAATTTGGCAGAAATTGGGTATAAATCAACTCACAATGTATAACAATATAAGGTCAAAATGGATATATGATTTAGGCATAAAGTATAATATCATAAGCAATTTAGGGGAACATGAAAAAATTTACATGGTTAAGAGAAGAATTTATGACCAAAAACAAGATAAAGGGGACCACAGGAAGTAAAATATATAATTTTGATTACATAAAATTAAAAAGGGTTTATACAAACAAACCAATGCAGCCAATATTAGAAGGAAAGCAGGAAACTGGGGGGGAAAGGGGAAGAAAAAGGGGAAAGGAAGGGGCCAGGAGGAAGGTATGGTTTCAGGGAGGAAATTTATAATAAGTTTCTCTAATAAAGACCTTGTTGCTTATATAGGAAATTGAGCCAAATTTATAAAAAATAGGAGTCGTTCCTCAATTGATAAATGGTCAAAGGATATAAAGAGACTCTTTTCAGAAAAAATTTGAAACTATTGTCATGGGAAAAAGTGTCCTAAATCTACTAATTAGAGAAATGCAAATTAAAACAACTCTGAGATGTCATCTCATACTTTTCAGATTGACTAATATGGCAGAAAAAGAAAATAACATGTTGAAGATGTGGAAAATTTGAGACATTAATGCACTGTTGGAGTTGTGAACTAGTCCAACCATCCTGGAGAATAATTTGAAACTAAGCCTAATGGGCTATAAAACTTTGTATATCTTTTGACCCAGCAACACCTCTATAAGTTCTGGATTCAAAAGATATCAAAGAAAAAGGAAAAAAAAGTGTAAATGTATAAAAATATTTACAGAAGTTCTTTTTGTGGTGACAAAGAATTAGAAATTTAAGAGATGTCCATCAACTGGGAAATGGTTGAATAAGTTGTGGTATATGAGTTTGTGGGAATAGTGTTGTTCTATAAGAAATGAAGAGAGGAATGGTTTTAGAAAAAACCTGGAGAGATTTATAAGAACTAATGTAATGTGAAGTGAGAAGAACCAGGAGAATGTTGTACACAGAATAATTGTAAAGATGATCAGCTATGAATGATAGTTATAATAATAAAGACAATGATCCAAGCAATTCCAAAGGATTTATGATGAAAAATATGATCCACCTCCAAAGAGGGAACTGGTGGAGTTTGAGGGCAGATTGAAATATTATTTTTATACTTTATTTTTCTTGCTTTTTTTTTTGCAACATGGCTAATATGTAAATAGGTTTTGCATGATTTCACTTGTATAATTGGTATCAATTTTCTTTGTCTTCTCAGTAGATAAAGGAAGGAATAGAAGGAGAGAGAGAATCTGGAAATCAATTTAAAAAAATGAATATGAAAAATAAATGATAAATTTATTTTTTAAAAAAAGAGAAATGATAAATATGAGAGCAGAATTTATGCATAGAAAAAATAATGAACATGTAGAAACTGAGGGGATTAAAATAACAAGTGGTGTAGAAATAGAGTGAACCAAACTGACTCCTTGTTATTCAATTCTGGAAGTTGCTCAGTTTCCTTTCTATTCAATTATTGGTCAAGTCCAATTTCTGTCCTGTGAGAAAGCTTTGTTTAGTTGTGGGGATTGGGTGTATTGTTAGAACTTACCCTTATATGACTGGAAAACTGGACCACCTTTACCTGCTATTTTTTAGCTTGTTGTTTGTCCTTCATTCTCAAAGATAGAGATATCTATCTATATGATATATAGAGATATCAGGCAGGTGATGCCATGATATGCAAGTGAATTGGATTTAAGTGAAGGAGGGCTGTGCAAAGTCACCTGCTTCACTTCTTCCTCTGGAGCCATCTGGGTCTAGTGGCAAAATATAGATCAGGATGGCTGGAAATGGCCCTGAATGCAATGGAAGATCTTGGCCTTTTTAAGTTAAGGTCTTCAACAGATCTCAGTTTGACTGACTTAATGCCCAATTAGTGATTATTGTTACTGTTTTCTTGTTCCTTTGATTATTCACAGATGCTTTGGGGGAAATGAGACACCTCTTTTTTCTGATTTCAGGGAATTGTATCTGTTCATTCTCTCCTTTTCAGAGGAAAATCCCTAATCTTTCCTTCAATTAGAAATCAGATTACTTAATATTATATTTTGGTTAATTGTTTCCTTCTAATTAAATGACCTTATTTGATTGTTTCTGATGTATAAAATTATGTTGTGCATCCCTTCCCTCTCTTCAGGGTTCAGTGACAAAGCTGAAAAGGGGGCCTAGTCTAGATTTGGGCAACTGGCGTGCTTTGCTTAATAAATCAGTATGCTCAGGAGCTCAGACCTTTGTTTCCTCAGATATTTTTCAGTCTTTCTTTTTTTCAAGTCACGTCTTTTACCCCTACAAATAAAATAGAAAATCTTGAATCTGCAAAAGCAAGCCTTACCAAAAAGACAAAAGAGAGAAAAAAGATTGAGAATTCAACTAGCAAAAAATGAAAGATAACCTAGAAATAAAATGCCACAATAACATTAAAAGAGAATATGCTCACCATGCAAGGAAAACATACTGATCTTAAAAAAAAACAAAAAACAAACAAACAAAAAAAAAACCCAGCATGCACTGAGACAAAATGTATAGGGAAGAAATAAAAAACCCAAAAGGAAATAATTTGGAAACAAAAAATATACATAATGTGCAAGAATGTTTGTGGCAGGTCTCTTTGTAGTGGCCAGAAACTGGAAACTGAGTAGATGCCCATCAATTGGAGAATGGCTGAATAAATTATGCCATATGAATATCATGGAATATTATTGTTCGGTAAGAAATGACCAACAGGATGATTTCAGAAAGGCCTAAAGAGACTTACATCAACTGATGCTGAGTGAAATGAGCAGGACTAGGAGATCATTATATACTTCAACAACAATACTATATGATGATCAATTCTGATGGACCTGGCCAACTTCAGCAATGAGACGAACCAAATCAGTTCCAATGGAGCAGTAATGAACTGAACCAGCTACACCCAGAGAAAGAACTCTGGGAGATGACTAAAAACCATTACATAGAATTCCTAATCCCTATATTTTTGCCCGCTTGCATTTTCAATTTCCTTCACAGGCTAATTGTACACTATTTCAGAGTCTGATTCTTTTTGTACAGCAAAATAACGGTTTGGACATGTATACTTATTTTGTATTTAATTTATACTTTAACATATTTAACATATATTGGTCATCCTGCCATCTAGGGGAGAGGGTGGGGGGAAGGAGTGGGAAAAGTGGAACAAAAGGTTTGGCAATTGTCAATGCTGTAAAATTACCCATGCATATAACTTGTAAATAAAAAAGCTATTAAGAAATGGTATATAAATATAAATATATATGCATATATATACATAAAACTAAAATTTGATTTTTGAAAAGACTAACAAAATTGATAAATCCTTAGCTAACTTAATTAAAAAGAAGATAGTAGAAAACCAAATCAAAAAAACAGTAAATGAACAACTTCATGTTCATTACAGCAAAATTAGAAGAAATAAAAAGAATAATCAGAATATATTGTTCACAGTTAACATGCTAGCAAAGCTGAAAACATGAAATAAATAAATATATTTGAAAATATAAAATACCCAAGATAGCAGAAGACTAGATAGAGATCTCAAATGACCTGATCTCAGAAAAGGATGTAGGTCTATCCATAAAAGAAGTACTAAAGCAACAAAACTTCTTTTTCTGATTAAATTCACAGGAGAATTCTATCAAACTCTTAAACAATTAATGCTATTTTTCACAAATTATTTTCAAAAATTGATAAAGGACCCTACCAGATTTCTTTTATAAAACAAATGTAGTTCTAATACATAAATTAGGGGAAATAAAACATAGAAAGAAAAATAATAGGCCAATATCATTAATGAATATTGACTAGAATTTTTAAATAAAATCCTATTAGACAGCTGACAGGAATTTATTTATTCAATAAATTGTTCATTAT
This sequence comes from Sarcophilus harrisii, assembly GCF_902635505.1. Taxonomy (NCBI): domain Eukaryota; kingdom Metazoa; phylum Chordata; class Mammalia; order Dasyuromorphia; family Dasyuridae; genus Sarcophilus; species Sarcophilus harrisii. The sequence continues at coordinate 448,211,499 of NC_045427.1, forward strand.
GATCAAGTGGAATTTATACCAGGGATGCAAAGACTGTTCAACATTAAGAAAACAATCAACACAATCATATTTTCCAAAACCACATGACCATCTGAATAGATACAGAAAAAGCATTTGACAAAGTAAAGCTTTTTATGCTCAAAATTCTACAAATTATAATTATAGAGGAACATTTTTATATCATGAAAAGCATCTAAAGAAAGCATCATATGTAATGAGAATACATTAGAATCTTTTCTAATGAATATGAAGTAAGGTATGGATGCCGTTCTTCCCACTATTATTTTACATATTTCTGAAAATACTAGCTCTAGCAATAAGACAAGAGAAAAAAATTAAAGGAATAAAGATAGCTAAAGTTTGCATTTATAGAAAGTTTATTTGGCCAACCCCATAGAATCAGCAAAGATAGTAAAATAATAGCTTCAACAAAGTTGAGAACTACAAAATAAATTCTCAAAAATAAACAGCATTTCTATATAAGCAAAACACAAGAAGCAATAGCAGACAAGGAAATCCCATTTCAAACAGCTACAAACATGCCTAAACTATCTGAGGATCTACTTCCCAAAGCACACAAAAAGTACAGCTTTAATTACAAAGCATTCCTTGCAGAAATAAAGAATGATCTAAATAGCTGAAGGAATATTCAGTATTCATAGTTAAGCTGTATCAATATAATAAACATGATAGTATTGACAAAATGTATACATCTAATGATATGTCAATCAAATTATCAAGGATATACTTTATAGAAATTGATGGAGCAATAAAAAAATTTAAAAATTCATTTTGAAAAATGAAATATCTAGAATACCAAGAGAAATAATGAAAAGGACTAAGAATAAATGATATTATAAAGCAGCAGTCATCAAACTATTTGGCATTGGTTAAAGAATGGTGAGAAAGATCAATGTAATAGACTGAACACACCTCTGGAGAAACTAGAGTTTAAAAAATATATTAAAAACAAAAAGAGAAAAAATATCATATACTTCTCATCGCTTTGAGTAGGAGATATATTCTTTTTTTTCCCCTGAGGCAATTGAGGTTAAGTGACTTGCACAGGGTCACACAGCTAGGAAATGTTAAGTGTCTGAGACCAGATTTGAACTCAGGTTCTCCTGACTGCAAGAGCTGGTGCTCTATATGCTGTGCCACCTAGATTCTTAACCAAATAAGTGATCAAGCAATTATAAAAAATAAAATATGTAACTTGGATCACATGAAATTGAAAAGCTTCATCACAAACAATGACAACGTTTTTAGAATAAGAAAGCAAATGACTGAATGGGAAATAGTCTTCATATCACATTTCTCTGATAAGGGTTTGAAATCCAGATATGTGTGTTATATATATATATATATATATATATATATATATATATATATATATATTACACACACATATATACAGATATATTACACACACACACACACACACATACATATATACATATTTTTATATACCCACACACACATATATATATATATGACTAAAAGTTATTCCCCAGTAGGTCAAAGGATACCAACAGTTCTCAAAAGAATTGCAAAGTATTCATAAAGACATGAAAAAGTGCCCTAAATCACTAATAATCAGAGAAATGCAAATTTAAAAGCCCCGAGGCTTTACTTTGCATCCTACAAGTTGGCAAAAATGATCCCCCTGAATGATCCTGAAAGATAGTGGAAATTTAGGCACATTAATACATTATTCTGGAGCTATGAAATGGTACAACCATTTTGGAAAGTAATTTGGAATTAATTGCAAATAAAGTGACTAAAATATAGGTACTCTTTAAACCAGAGGTTCCATTACAGTCATTGATAAGAAAAGGAAGCCATTGATAAGAAAAGAAGTTCCCATATACTCCAAAATATTTATAGTATCACTATTTGTAATAACTAAGAATTGGGAACAAAGTAGCTGTCCAGCAATTTGGGAGTGGCTAAACAAATTGTGGTACATGAATGTAATGGAATATAATTGAGCTATAAGAAATGACGTGTGTTTGTAATACATGCAAAAAAGCATGGAAACATCATTAATGCAAAGTAAAGTGAAAAGCCAAGAAAAAACTTACATATTAACTGCAACAATGTAAATGGAAAAAATAGTAATACACCAAAAAAATCAATATTATAAAAATCAAGTGTGATTTTAATGAAAAGTTTAGAGAAAAGAACCCTAACCAATCTTTTCATAGAGATGAGAGATCCACAGGCATTATACATTATACATGTTTTTGAACTTTTTCAATGTATCCATCTTTTGTCTTTTTTTTTCTTTTTAAAGCAGTTATGAGAGAATAGCCTTTACAAAATACAGAAAAAGGAGATAGCCAGAGAAAGTAAAGCATTAAAAGGAAAATATGACAGCTAAAAGGGGTCTAAAAACATAAAATGTCTGAGCTTGAAAAGGAGATTAGAAAATTGAGTATCAGAAAAAGATAAAAAAAAAATCATAGTACATAAAATCCTTAATCTGAAAGATTTCTCAGAAAACAGTATAAGAATTCAAATGATTTTCTTCCCTAACTCCCCGCCACTTCCATCCCCTTTCTCAAGGAGTTCATCATTATTTTTCTTTCATCTCTAACTTCTGCCCTTATACTCAGGAATATCTATAATAATGTTTTAAAATTCTTTAATATCCCAATTCTTTGGCCTCTTTTAATCCTATAATTTATTCCTTTACTATACCTCAGATATATACAGGAATGCTTATAATCTGTATCTCACTATTACAAAAAAAAGTCCCATCTCTTTAATCAAAAATTGACATTCTTATAGAGCACTAGCCCTGAAGTCAGGAGGACCTGAGTTCTAATCCAAACTCAGACACTTAATGAGTCCTAGCTGTGTGATCCTGGGCAAGTCACTTAATCCCAGTTGCCTCAGCTAAATAAATAAGCAAACAAGCAAATTAACATATAAGTAAACTGACATCCTTCTATCTTACCATAACCTTTTATCTTTCAATCTCTCCCTATGTGTCCCCCCTTCTAAATTATTCTTCACTTCATTACTATCTTTAGTCCCTTCACCTTTTGGTTCTTTCTCAGGCCATTACCCCTACTCTGACTTTACCTTCTTCTCTTCCCAATCTTTGCACTAAAATTAACCAATTCAACTCCACACTACCATCAATATGACTGCTTCTGGACATAACCATTCCTACATCTATCACATCTAACCTCCCTTCTTATTCAGCCTATGACTTCTGGATTTTTCAAATTCCCAAAGTTGCCTCCAAACCTCCATGTCTATCTTGAGAACTATGATCATTAATTTATTCAGGAAAGTAAACTCAAAATACATAAGATCAATAGGGGTCTAACTCATAAAAGCATAAACTCATGTAATGGAGTCCAAAGCACAGGTAGATAGGAGAAAGATCACTGACTCTTCCACAGAATGTGACACTTGGAAAAGTCACAGCAAAGAGAACACCAAGCAGGGAACTTCTCCTTTTAAGTGATGTAGCACCTTCCCCATCTAGCCTCCATGTCAAAGGACAGGGAGAACATCAAGGGAACACTTGGCGTTCATCAATCTTGCTAAAATGCAAAGTACTTTCAGTATTGAGCTACCACATGGCTGGAAACAAATGCCAAAATACCTACACAATCCACTGGAACCAGGAAGGATAGTTCTGAGCATGGGGAAATGGACTATAATACATCCAAATTGCCAAATTTGATGTCCTTTTTTCAGTCTTCATCCTACTTAACTATCCTGATGCATTTGAAACTCCTGACCATCTGCTCCTCCTGAATATTCTTTCTCTCCAGGATTTCATCACAATACTCTTGTCTCCCTCCTACTTGTCTGACTGTTCTTTTTCCAATACCTTGTGCTTAATATCAATACCACATCCCCTAAAAAATGTGCATGATCCTCAAAGACCTGCCCTTCGTTCATTCTCTTCTCTTTTCACACTTTCTCATGTCAACCTTATCAGTAGTCATGGATTTATTTCTGTGCAGATTAACTCATGAACTCACTATAACTCCATTCCCAGTCTCTTCTCTGAGTTTCATTCTTTTATCAACAACTGCCTATTGGACACTTCAGACTACTCTATCTATTTTAGACATTAATTACTGTTTCCTCCCTTTTGATTTCCTGGATATTTTAGAAATCATAAAGAACAGGAAATTCAGGACTGGGATGACTTCAGGTTGGGTAACAAATTATTCCCAAAGCCATTCTAACATTCTGCTGTGAGGAGAGTATTTTAAACAGACCTCATAAAGTTTTATGATGGGGATACAATGTGGCCAGGTAATTCTCAGAGGAATAAATTCAAGCCATCAACAACCACACATAAAAAATGCATGAAGTCAATAATAATTAGAGAAATTTAGATTTTTAAAACTCTGAGCTGCTAACTTATGTGCATCAAATTGTACATAGGAGGAAGAAGAGAAGGGGGAGGAGGAGAAAGATGAGGAACAGGAGGAAGAGGAGGAGGAGAGGGAAGAGGAGGAAGAGGAAGAGAAGGAGGAGGAAGAGGAAGAGGAGGAGGAGGGAGAGGAAGAGAAGGAGGAAGAGGAGGAAGAGAAGGAATAAGAGGAAGAAGAGGAGGAAGAGAAGGATGAGGAGAAGTAATAGTACACTAATTCACTATGATGGAGCCATGAATTGGTTTAGCCATTTTGGAAGACTTTGGATCCATGCTTCCCAATATAACTAAAGTATGCATTTGTTTTGACTCAAATATTACTAGTAGATCCATACCACAAAGAGACTAAAGAAAGGGGAGAAAGACATATATGTTTAAAAATATTTGCTGTGGCAAAGAATTGGAAGCTAAGAGATACTCATAAATTGGGGAATAGTTGAACAAGTTATGTTATATGAATATAATGGAATATTATTTAGCCATAAAAATGATGAAAGGAATAGTTTCAGAGAAACTTGGGAATTTGTATATGAACTGATGCACAGTAAAATAATCAGAACCAGGGCAACTATTCTACAATAAAGGGAAATAACTCTGAAAGACTTAAGATGTTTGTTTAATGAAATGACCACCCATGTTTTTAAAGGGCTATTGTGGAAGCATGCTATTTACTTCACACATAGAGAGAGATGGTGGTCTTAATTTTCAGAACAAAACATTCATTTTTGAACATTGTTAATGTGTGAATTTGTTTTGCTTTAATTATGAATATTTATTTCAAGGGCTTTACTTTTCCCTTTTTTTCAAATGCTGTGATAGGGGATAGAGGGAGAATTGTAATAGTATTCCCCTTTCCCCTCAAAAAAAGAAAAAAAGAAAAAAAGGGTCACTGAAATTTTTATTTAATGTCTAGAAACTAACAGAAGGAAACTCAGAAGGAAACTCAAAAAAAGAAGGTTTTGAATATAACATATTGAATTTACTACATTAAAATAAAAGCAAGCTGGGCATAATAGAAATTCACAGTTACACATATAATCCTTAGTATCTGTTCTACTTTTATATAAAAATATTCATTTTATTTTGTGGTTAAGTTCAAAATTATTTTTTAAAAAGCATAGAGGCTGAAACATTAAGTTTAGAAGACAATAGTTAATCCAGTTTGACTAGAATGCAAAATATAGGATATAAAGCAATATGAAATCAATTTCGAAAGATAGAGGTAAGTAGACTTGTAAAGGAAAGATAATATGACACAGTAAAAATTCACACATTGAAATTAGAATCAGAACATCTAGATTTAAATCCAGATTCTACTATTTATCTATTTGACTGTGGCCAAGTCACTTAACTATTTGTTCTCTTATCTGTTTAAGATATTAACTATTGCCGTTTCCTTGGATTTTTTGTATCTTTTAAGAGCCATAAAGAAAAAGAAAGGCAGGATTGGAATGATTTTAAATTAGAGGACATAAGTAGTATGCTTGAAGCCATTCTGCTGTCCTACTAAGAGTGGGACTTTTAAAAAGAAAATCACAATACTTTTTGAAGAGGTTAGTGAAAAGAAGCCCTTGAGATCTGTAGGAGAAAATGAAAAAAATGGCACCTGACCAATAATGTAGCCTTTGAGGTATACAGAAGAGCATCATACTAGGGGCTAGAACAAAACTACAGAATTTGTGGAGGCATCAGTATCAGTCAACAAAAGAGCAGCTTGATGGTGAGAAGAGAATGTGTTGAGCCAAGAAAGAGATAATCCACTGACTTTCTCTTTGAATATGAAATGCTTTTGAAGCATAAAGGAATTGATCAAGCCACTCATGATCAATTGATTTACCCTGGACCAGTTAATAAAATGCCAGAAGACAATGGGTAGGTAATAGAGACAATGAGATGTTAAGGTCTTCAACAAAGTTCAAAGAAGTATTTATACTTTGTTACTCCTTTATAAGATGTAAAGAAGGTCTGTATAAGAACTGAACTACGAGATATTTATGAGTTATTATTTTAGCTCTTTCTGTTCCTATATGTAAAATACAAATATGCACTGAGAAAAATCAAGGATAGCAAAACTAAAATTTCACACATGCATCAGGAGTGACTTGGTACAATTCAAGCTTTGAACAATATCTTGATCAGATATAGCAAACAACAGGGGAAGCTGTTTCATTTACTCATGTCTAACAAGGGGATTGGAACAGTGGTTCCAAGCAGTGTGGTTGAACCTAGAGCATCTCATGGTGATTCACTCAAATATGACTCTCTGAATCACTAACCATATTTCCTAGTGCTGTTAATCAATGAAACACCAGATCTGACTGTGTCAAAGTGAAGCAAAATGCTTCATCTATAATGAGGGATTTGAATTAATCAGTTTCCCTGTAGCTTATTCCTTTCTGCCTCTCTCTGTCTCTGTGTCTCCCTCATTCTGTCTGTGTATGTATATTTCTTTCTTTATATAAATATATGATTTCATCATATTATCAATGAAGTGAAAGATAAAAGAAATGCATAATCATATTATATATGTATATATATACATATATATATATATATATATATATATATATATATAAAATCTCTGCTACTGGGGAGGCTAAAGCTGATGGACTGCTTTAGCTCAAGAATACTAAGCTACAATGAGCTAATCTTATTGAGTGACCTCACTAAGTTCAGCATCAATATGGAGAGAACATGAGAGCAGGGGCCACCAAGTTATACAAGGAAAGAAAACTGGATCTAGCCTATGAGTAGTTCCTACTAGCCTCATAGTAGCACTGTGAATAAGATATCCAAGCCACATTTTCAGCTTGGGCAACACTTGGTCTTTAAAAAAAAAGAGGGACGGAGGGAAAAGTGTCCTGCCAAGGGAGGGAAAAAGAGAAGAGAGGGAGAGAAAAGAGATAGCATGAACCAAAAGGGTTAAACTACTGCCACCATCTTGACTAGCAATCTGTACCTAAGAACCCCAAGAAGAGTAGTGCTCCCCAGTTCCCTGACTCTGCTCTATCATGGTCCCTGAAATCAGCATTTAGAATAATAACTTCCCCTTCCTTCTACCCTCATCATCAACTTCAGACTAACTGCCACCCATTGGCAAATAATGACAGTATCTCTTAGACCACAAACATTTTTCAAAGAGAGTGTCTTAGGCACATGCCAAGAGCAAGATATAACTTTTGCAAAGCCAATTATTGCATCATTATCTTTGTAATGTTGAGAGAAAGCAAGGAAGGCCCTCCTATATTGACTGGACATTCTGTGGCAAATTTGTGCACAACATGGACAAGAGTCTTATGGTATTGGCAAACATAGATGGATTGTGATGTGTATTATTATAACATCCAAATTAATGAAATCATGAATCCACCATGGATTTGAAAGTGTATACATTTGTATAACAATGCCTTATATAGCCTTTATTTCCACCCCAGAACCTAGCACAGGACTCTGTGTCTGCAAGCTGCTTAATATACTTGTTTAGTGAATAAGTGGATGAATTACTATGAATTAATTCAGATCAACTCATTTCATAATCATTTGAATTAGAGGAAGACAAATTGATGCAGTAGATTGCTGCCTACATTCCCAGGAGCAATTTGGACAACAGGGATAGTAAAAGAAATGAATAGTAAAAATAGGGAGAGGCAGCAAACACACTAACTGAGGCAATCAATAGCTTCAGTAAAATATCAGGACACAAGATAAATGCACAAAACATTGCTATTTCTTTATGTTCTCTAACAACACAGAGGAAGGAAATGATGGGAAAACCCCATTCAAAATAAGTATCCTGCACAAATATTTGGGAATAAACCTAACAAGACACATTTAAGACAAATATATAGAATTCTGAAAATATTCTTTATAAAAATAAAGGAAGATAAATAATTGGAGGAATTTTCATTGCTCATGTTTAGGCCATACTATTAAGTAAAATAGTCAGTTAGACCTGTAAAGACTTATATAAATTGATACAAAGTGAAATGAGCAGAACCAGGGGAATATTATATACAAAAACAGCAATATTGTACAATGCTTAACTATGAATGATTTAGCTATATTAGCAATACAATGATCCAAGACAGTTCTGAAAAGACTTAATATAAAAAAATGCTATCTCCAGAAAAAGAACTGATGGAGTGTAAAGTCCAGGTTAACTCCCTGGAGGTCCTGGGATCAACCAGAGTCAGGATAAGCAAAAGTCCTTGATCTTTAGGGGGAGAAGTGAAGGAGACAGACAAACTGCCATGAGGCTCACCACCAACTTCTCTCCTCTTCGACCTGCTGCAAAGTCAGTCTCTCTTGTCTCACCTCACCCTCTAATCCTTGCCTATGATTTATCTGTATACACCAAACATTGAGCCAGCACCAAACAGTGAGAAGGGCCATTTATTTTTTCCAAGCATATGCTAATAGAGTCATTGTCCAATAGGTAATTAGCCTCAAGTACTTGGTTGTCTGATTGAAGCATACCTTTTAAGAATTTCAGCCCTTTACAATGGAGTCTGAATACAGTTTGAAGAATAATTTTTCTTTATTTTTCTTGGATTTTGTTTGCATTTTATTTCACAACATGACTAACATGGGAGAATAAAATATTTAGAATCTCAAGGAAAATAATGGAGGAAAAGTTAGAATGATGTGGAAATACTTCAAATTATATCATAAAGCAGCAATCATTAATTTTTAGTACTAGTTTTAAAAATATGTATCATCAAAACAAATTAGGGAAACAAAATCAGACATGATTAAGTGTAGTCACCCAGTAAACCCAAGAATATAAGCTACTAGAGGAAGACTTTCAATGGATTAAAAGTTTCTCTGAAAGTGGGAAATTACTATTCGACAGAAGATAGATTTTAGATCAGCATTTTCCTTCCATAATAAAATCCAAATAGATACTCAACCTGAATGTAAAAAGTATTCCTTTATATTTAGGGTGAGTATGATATTCAAGATACATCAGAAATTAACATAGGTATAATGCCAAAGAACCATTTTCCAATAGATAAATGATCAAAGGACAATAGATTTAGAGATGAGAAGAGTCAGAGAAGTCATTTAATTCAATTTTCTTATTTTCCAAATATGAAACTGAATTCCAAAAAGATGAAATCACACAGTAAATAACAAAGGCAAGATTTGGACCCAGGTCTTCTAACTTCAAATTTACTACCCTTTATACTGTGACACAATTTCTATCAAACAATTCTCCAATGAAGAATTTCAAATTATTAAAACAATATGTAAGCTTCTCCATATGACTAACATTAAGAAAAATTAAAATTAAAAAGATCAAAACATATAAGTCCAGCAAATTGGCAAAGATAATAAAAGAAGCAAATTGTCTGTGTTGGAAAGGGCTATTGGAAAGCAGAAATGCAAATATCCTGGTGGTAAAACTGTGAATTAGTCCAACTGTTCTGGAAAACAATTTATAATTTTAAAGGAGACATAACTAAACTGTTCACACTCTTTAGTTCAGAATTTCCAATGATGAACGTATAACACTAAAGATATAGGAGGGAGAATTGGAAAGATAGATTCCATATATACAAAAAAATTCTGGCACCACTTTTTGTGATAGAAAAGAGTTGTAAACAAAGTACCCAGTAGTCCAGGAATGAAAAAAAAATTCAATTATACTACAATGAGAAATTGCAAATTTGAAGAATTCAGATAAATTTAGGTAAATTTGTATGAGATGATGCAGAGGGAAATAAACAATCAGGAAAACAATAGGCAACTAGATGGCAAGGAAGATAGAGTGCTGGACATAGATTTAGGAAAACCTGAGTTTGAGTCTTTCCCTAAGACTCTAGGTCTATAAACCTGGACAAATCATTTAACCTCTCTATACTACAGTTTCTTCATTTGTAAAATGAAGAGCTTGGACTCATTGGCCTCTAAGGTTCTTTCCTACTCTAAATTTAGGATCCTATGAATATACATAATGACTATAATAAGAATATAAAACTTAACATTGCATAAATAAAATGAGGTATCTTGGTCCTAAGAAAAGATGAGGAAACCTGTATCTTTCATTAGAGAGGCAGGGGAGGGTTACACAAGGTTGTCAGATAAATTTGACATGTCAGTAGGTTTTGCTTAACCATTTCTGGGTTACAGGGGATGGCTCATTTGGGGAGAAAGAGTGGCACATCCAGAAATAACTGTGAGATAAAAAGAAAAAGGCACAAATACAACATACTTTAAAAAAAATGCCTAGAACATGTCATGGTTCAATGGTGAGAACAGCAATCTTTTAGAAAATATGAGAACTATCTATGGTGCTGAATCACCTTAAGTCACAGGAAGCTTAACAACCAATCCTAAAATATTACATCTAGAAGAAACCTTAGACTTCAGAATGTTAGAACACAGACAACACAGTATTGACGCTGAAAGAGATTATATAAATCATTGATTTCAGTGCTTTCACTTTTTTAGATGAGGAATCTGATGAGTAAAGAGGTGATATGACTTGCCCAGTTGCACAGCAAGGATGGGACTAAAAGCCAGATACTTTGATTCTTATTACAGTTTTCTTTTCACTGCATAAAACTACCTGACCCAAAGTGAACATTGCAGCACTTGGCATGTCAGCAGAATCTCAGACTGCTTCATATAAGAGTTCCCAAGTAGATACAAAATAAATCCACATAAATCATCAGCATTTTTATATGTTACCAACAAAGTCAAGCAGCAAGAGATACAAAGAGAAATTCCATTGAAAATAACTGTAGATAAATTAAAATAGTTGGGAGTCTACCTTCCAAGGCAAAGTCAGAAACTATATGAACACAATTACAAAACAATTTCCACACAAATAAAGTCAGATCTAATCAACTGGAAAAATATCAAGTGCTCATGGATAAACTGAGCTAATATAATAAAAATGACAATAATACCTTAGTTAATCTACTTATTCAGTACCATACCGATCTAACTCCCAAGAAATTATTTTATAGAGCTAGAAAAAAATAATAACAAAGTTCATCTGGAAGAACAAAAAGGTCAAGGATTTCAAGGGAATTAATGAAAAAAAATTACAAATAAAGGTGGCCTAGCTGTGCCAGACCTAAAACTATATTAGAAAGCAGTGGTCCTCAAAACCATTTGGTACTAGCTAAGAAATAGTGTAATTTATCAGTGGAATAGGTTAAGTTCACAAGATACAATAGTCAATGACTATAGTCATCTAATGTTTGATAAACTCAAAAACTCCAGTTTCTGGAATAAAAACTCACCATTTGACAAAAATTGCTGGAAAAATTGGAAATTAGTATGGCAGAAACTAATCATTGACCCACACCTAATATCTTATACCAAGATAAGGTTGAAATCAGTTCATAATTTAGACATAAAGACTGATATTATAAGCAAATTAAAAGAACAAAAGATAGTCTATCTCTCAGATCTATAGAGAAGGAAGAAATTTGTGGCCAAAGAAGAACTAGAGTACATTATGGAATACAAAATGAATAATTTTGATTATGTTAAGTTAAAAAAGGTTTTGTACTTGTAAACAAAATCAATGCATACAAGAGTAGAAAGTTAACCAATAAATCGGGGAAAATGTTTACATTCAAAAGTTCTGATAAAGGCCTAATTTCTAAAATATAAAATACAAAAATTGATTCAAATTTATAAGAATTCAAGCCCTTCTCCAATTAATAAATAGCTAAAGTATCTGAACAGACAATTTTCAGGTGAAGAAATTGAAACTATTTCTAGTCATATGAAAAGGTGCTCTCAGTCACTATTAATCAAAGAAATGCAAATTAAGACAACTCTGAGGTATCACTACATACCTCTCGAATTGGCTAAGATGACAGGAAGAGATAATGGCAAATGTTGGAGGGGATGTGGGAAAACTGGGATACTAATACATTGTTGGTGGAGTTTGAACTGAGCCAACCATTCTGGAAAGCTATTTGGAACTATGCCCATAGGGCTATAAAACTGTGCATACCAGAGACCAAAGTCTCTACTGGACCTATATCCTAAAGAGATTATAAAGGAGAGAAAGTGACCCACATGTACAAAAATGTTTGTGACCGCCCCTTTTTGTAGTGGCAAGAAACTGGAAACTCAGTGGATGCCCATCAGCTAGAGAATGGCTGAATAAGTTATGGTATATGAATGTTATGAATATTATTGTTCTATAAGAAATGATCAGCAGGATGATTTCAAAGAGGCCTGGAGAGACTTACAAGAATTGATGCTAAGTGAAGTAAGTAGAACTAGGAGATCATTGTATATGGCAATAACAAGATTAAACTATCATCAATTCTGATGGATGTGGCTCTTCAACAATGAGATGATTCAGGCTAGTTCCAATGGTCTTGTAATGAAAAGAGTCTTCTGCACCTAGAGAGAAGACTGTGGGGATTGAGTATGAATCATAACATAGTATTTTCACTTTTTATTGTTGTTTGCTTGCATTTTGTTTTCTTTCTCATTTTTTTATCTGATTTTTCTTGTGCAGCATAATTGTGGAAATATGTATAGAAAAATTGCACATGTTTAACATTGAATTACTAGCCATCTTGGGGAGAAGATGGGGGGAAGGGAGGAAAAATTTGGAGCACAAAGTTTTGAAAGGGTAAATCTTGAAAATTATCTATGTATATGTTTTGAAAATAAAAAACTGTAATAAAAAATTGTGAAAAAAAAGAGTTCCCTAGTATAGCCATGCATATTAATCTAAGCAAGAATCCTTTATACCTTGCTCCTTATCTTGACATTGACCTCTCCTTAGACTTACCAAGGAGTTTCTTTATAATAATGACTGGATATATAAGTAGAATTTAAAAGCACAGTAGGTCTTCAAAGACCTACTTTATTTAAAAACATACCCCTGCAGAATATGATAACTAATTTATCTTTTCCAGTTGTTACAAGTCCTGATCCCAGAGTGGGGTCTAGATCCTGGTTCCAGAGAAATATATTTGCTTATTGTATACCAGAGAAAGCAGTATTTTCTTTTACAACTCTGCTGACCTAAGTTCATTTATATAAGGGTGGGATATTCAGATTCAGGAGATAATTATAAGCTACTTAAGTTATCATTGCATGTAAGAACAACTAACTTTAGTCCAAATTATATCCCTTAATTCAATTTGATTCAGCAGACATTTATTAAACACATTCTGCCAATGAAAAACACACTGGATTTGGAGTCGTAGACAGCATATACCTAGAATCAAAAGGGACATTAGAAGTAATTTAGCTCAACCACTTTATTTTACAGGTTGGGAAACTGAAGATCAGAAAAGTAAGGAGGAAAAGGAGGGAATACGTATTTAAGTATGCTCCGTGCTTTTTTAGAAATACCTCATTTAATCTCATAGCAACTCTGTGTAGTAGAGTTATTATCCCCATTTTACAATTGAAGAATCTGAGGCAAAAATATTAATTGACTTGTCCAAGATCACACAACTGTTAAGTTTCTGAAACCAGATTTGAATTTAGGTCTTCTTCCAGGCCCAGAATTCTATTCACTGCTACTCCACCTAGCTGCCTAACATTACTTGCTCAAATGTGTATCACCACCTGTATCACAGGTATCACACTCCCTGTGTGATAGAACTACTCTTTGAATTGAGCTCCCATGATTACAAATTCGCTGCACTTTTTCCACTGCACCATGATCAATCAGAAGTTCTAGGTTTGAATCCTGAATCTTTCGTTTCCTACCTTTATGACCTTGAAGTAGGGATTTCATTTCTCTAGACCTGTATCCTCATCTGTCAAATTATGAGGTTGGCATTATTCCAGGGACATAATAATGAATAATACTATGCCCTCTCCTCACTGAAAGGTGATGGACTTACAATGGAGAATAAGGCATACATTTTTGGACATAGATAATATGAGAATTTGCTTTTTATGACTATGAATATTTATAAGAGTTTTGTATTTTTCCCATGGGTGAAATAGGAAGTACAGAAAATAAAGGCTTATTGTTTTTTTAAAAATTAATTAAATGAAAGAATTGAATTAGTTGACCTCTAAAGCCCCTTCCAGCTTTAAATATATAATCTATGATAGATGTAAACATTGTGCTAAGTATTGGGGAATACACAAAGATAAATGAGATATATTCCTTCTCCTCTTGTGTAGTAGGGAAGACAAGGAACAATTTAATTCCCTACAATTCAATTCAATAACTATTAAGCACTTAAAAAACTCTTTTTATACAGCAAAATAACTGTTTGGACATGTATATATATATATATATATATATATATATATATATTGTATTTAACTTATACTTTAACATATTTAACATGTTCAACCTGCCATCTGGGGGAAGGGGTGGGGGAAAGGAGGGAAAAAGTTGGAACAAAAAAATTTGCAACTGTCAATGCTGAAAAATTACCTATGCATTTATCTTGTAAATAAAAAGCTATAATAATAAAAAAAAACTAATCAGAGTAATAGGTAAAGAATGTAATTAACCAAAAAAGCCCAATTTCTATCTTCCATAAAGGAAAGCATTGGAAGAAGCTTAGTACTCCACCTTCTAGCCCTCCAATCAGAGGTGAGAAAAGGTTTGGGGAGGTAGTATCAATCAAGGTTCAAATTAGCTTGGTGATAAAATTAGAGAAAATGAACTCTACCTGGAAAGAGCAGCTTGTTCTACAGAGTTGAAACTATGCAAAGAAGCAGAGACAGAGTGGAGCAGGATTTTCATTTTTGTCTCTACATCCCCAGCAACTAACATATATTACTTGACATATAGTAAGCACCTAATAAATACTTATTTATTGAGTAATTGATAGTCCAGGAAGAGTTGATGAGAGCCTGAGCTAGGATATTTGTGTGAGTGAAGAGAAGAGTATGAGTGAGAAATGAGGAAATAGAATGTGGTTGTGGGGTGGGAGAATAAGGGACACATATATGTAAGTAAATATAATACATGATAATTTGGGATAAGTTCATTATAGAAGGGCAAAGTTCTAAGTGAGGTATAAAAAAGGAAGGTTCATTTCCATAGAGTAGGAGGTTGGAACCAGATATAACTTCCTAGAGGTCCAATAACTGATGTTAACTACATGTTCTTCCATTGTGCTGACCAGTTTCTCTGACAAACTGGTCAGCAGAGAAGTCCAGAATGAAGATTTTGAAAGAGTTTTCCCTCATTCTCTGTAAGGACAGACATACATGGTTAGATTATGGGGTGAAAGATGGGGTAATGTGAGAAAAGTGTGTACCACCTCCTATTCACAGTCCTACTAGTTAGTCTACAATGCACTAGTTGCTAGGGCAACAATGAATCTCTCTCTCTCTCTCTCTCTCTCTCTCTCTCTCTCTCTCTCTCTCTCTCTCTCTTTCTCTCTCAATATAAATAGGCATAAAAAACATGTGGAGCTTTTTTGTGCACAAATTACTGTAGATGCTGCACAGTTCCAGCTTCTATGCTTTCCACAATCCCCTGTTCAAGCCCTCCTACTTTTCATTGTAGGGCAGAAATCTGGCTTCTTAATAAGTCCAGAGTCATTAATTTTTCACTTATGTGACTCTAGCTTTTTAATAAAGCACAATGTAATTATGAGAATGTCATTCTGGTATAGTGAGAAGATGTTCTATGCTCTAACATTCTGCATTCCATATTCTAATATTCTATGTTCCAACATTCTGTGTCCCTTAGCACACCTTCCAGATCTAATTATAATCTATGATTCTCTGACATACCAAATTTCCTGAGCTTTCTCATGTATAAGATGAAGAAATTGGTACAAATGATCTCTAAAGTCCCTTTCAATTCAGATCAACGATTCCAAATCACATCTGTTCTTTTGGCTTCAAATTCTCTGTCCTGTATTTGCCTTTGTCTATCTCTCTGTCTCTGTCTCTCTGTGTGTATTGTGTATGTGTCTCTCTGTCTCTCTCTGTGTGTTTCTCTGTCTCTGTCTGCCTGACTGACTGTCTCTCTCTCACCCACTCTCTGCCTCACAGGATTACTATGAGGGAAACACTTCATAAATGTTAAAGTACTATAGAAATGGGAACTATGAAGATGATAAAAACTATGTAATAGCTATGTGATTTAAGGAAAGTCACTTTTCTTTTGACCTTATTCTTCCCATCTGTGAAATGGGAATAGTAAAATATACTCTATATCACAAAACATGGGAAATTTGGAAATTTAAATGAATCATACACAAGTATAACACAGGACTGGCCAATGGGCTCAATCTTGGAAGCTTGTACAGAGAACCCATGAGGATGTTTGCTGAGCCTACTTCTGGAAGTATAAAGATGACTTTCTGAGTTCTAAAGGGCCAGTGGGAAAGAAGAATCTTTTTCCCCTCACTGCCCTTCTATCAGGTTGGACTATTAAAACATGGTCTCTCAGACTAACCTATGTCTTAGATGGGGTCATCTCCATCTTGTGTTTTTTCCCTTTAATGAAAGGACTTGTACAACTTCAGGAGATTGGGAGAGCAGAGGGTCCTTGTGATGGTCCTTGGCAGACTTTAGCAGCTGAGCCCATAGAGAAAAGAGTTATAAGAGCAAGTCCAGTAATGGAGCAACAGTATCCTACAAAGATGCCATGTCCTACAAACAAAAGAAGTTAATTCATTCATTGATTATGTCACATTCAGACATGAACTTGGTGAGATAAATACTTTGCAACAATGATTTTATATTTGAGTCCATTCTCCCCAAGGAGTTTATACTCCCAAATTGGGAGTATTTTTTATTTTGACATACCTTTTCAATGAATATGATTTTGTAAAATGAAATTGATATTAAGTAGTTAACCAATATTGGGACAGTAAACACTAGTGATATTATTGGGCAAAACATACCCAAATAGAGGCTAAATTTGATAGTATTAGAAAGCCCCTGTAAGGTTGTACCTAGAACGCTGATAGGTTTTCTGGCTTGCTCTGCCAATAGTGTGTTTATCCCAGTTTTTCCACATTCCTTCCATCCTCTGGGAACCAAACTTGCCAATGCAATTTCTTAAGTGAAAAACTGATGCCCAGCCCCCCATCAGTTGCCTCTACATGGCACTAGATATAGCTGAGGGCACCTCACTTTGCAGCATGCCCTGTAGCTTGACTGAATAGTAATACTTAAGAGTAATAATACCTGACATCTTCACAGTATTTTGCAGTATGAAAATGCTTTGCATCTGTTTCACAACATTGAGATAAATAGAGGAATATTATTTTATTGTCCCTTCTTGCCACAGATTTTTGATCCAACCATCTCCAGTTTACAAATGAGTAAACTGAGGCAGAGAAGGGCTGAATCCATTCAAGATCCATCTTGGCTAAATAATCCCAGTAATTCTTTTAACTTCTTAGTGTCTCAAGCATCTCTTTAAGACTGAAAGTTGAAAAATGTTAGTTTAGTTAGTTAGAAAAATAGTTAGTTGATCATCAATGAAGTTTCCTCATTAGGAATTGTCTATAAAAATGTGAGATCGGAGATTAGCCCTTCCTGTCCCCTATACCCACCAAATTAAACCCAAGTGGACTTAGTACCAGGGAAATGACCTGTCTGAGGTCCAACAAGTAACAAAAGCAGGCAATGTAATCTAGATCTTCTGTCTACAAGTCAAAAGCTGATATACAATGCCCCTTTTGAGCCTAAGGATTTTTTCTTGTGGTTCCCAAGTTTGGGAAGTTGGCAACAGGAGGCTATTTATAGTAGTATTTGATAATCCAAGCTAATTTGTGGAAACATAAAATAATTTTTAAAAAGGGAAGAGGAGAGAACAAGGGATGACAATAATAGGATGAAGGAAGATAAAAGAGAACAAGGGGAAAGGCTTAAAATAGTAGTGCAAGGATATTGTTAAAACCACCCCTATTTGATTCTTGCTTTGACTAGATGAGAATGCTTTTTAATTGCATAGCTCAGAACTGAATGTGATTGGAGCTTATATACCTCTTTAAATCAATCAAAGCTACTATGAGAGACTGAATCATGCCACCAATGAAATTTTTTTAAAATATATTTCTATGAATTTCATCAAATGTTTCCCAATTACATATAAAAAATTAACAATATTTTTTTAAATTTTGAGTTCCAAATTCTTTTCTTCTCTTATATCCCTTCCCTCTGCCTTGTGGAAGCAGGAAATTTAATATCAATTATACATGTGAAGTCAAACAAACACATTTCCATATTAGTCATATTGTAAAAGAAAACACAAACTAAAAAAAAGGAAAAATAAAGTAAAAAAAATGTATGCTCTAATCTACAATCAGAGTTCATCAATTGTCTCTTTAGAGGTGGTTAACATTTTTTTTGTCATAGATCCTTTAGAACTGTCTCAGATCATTGTCTGGATTATTATAATTATTATAGTTAATGATTTGTCACTAAGTCATTCACAGCTGATAAAAATTAGCTTACATTATTGTTGTTATTGTACACTATGTTTTCTTAGTTCTGCTCACTTTAATTTGAATCAGTTCATATAAGTCTTCTCAGATGTTTCTGAAACCATCCTGCTCATAATTTCTTATAGCACAACATTATTCTATAACTATCACATACCACAACTTGTTTAGACATTCTCCAGTTCTTTGCCACCATAAAAAGGTTTTCTAGAAATATTTTTTGTACAAATAGATCCTTTTCCCTTTTCTTTAATCTCTTTGGGATTCGGACTTAGTAGAAGTACAAATAGATCCTTTTCCCTTTTCTTTAATCTCTTTGGGATTCGGACTTAGTAGAAGTGTTGCTGGGTCAAAGAATATGCATAATTTTATAGCATTTTGGGTGTAGTTCCACATTGTGCTCCAGAATGGTTGGAATAGTTCACAACTCTGTCAATAGTGTGTTAGTATCCCAGTTTTTCCACATCCTTTCCAGTATTTGTCATTTTCCTTTTCTGTAATATTAGCTAATCTGACAGGTGTGAAGTGGTATCTCAGAGTTGTTTTGATTTTCATTTCTCCAAATAGTAGTGATTTAGAGCATTTTTAGTGGCTATTGATAGCTTTGGTTTATTCTTTTGAAAACTGCTTGTTCCCTATGCCCAAAAGACTATAAAATTGTACATGCCATTGGATTCAATAGTAACACTACGGGGTTATCCCAAAGAGATCATGAAAAGGGAAAAGGACCTAGATGTGCAAAAATGTTTGTGGGAGCTCTTTTTGTGCTTTTAAGGAATTGAAACTTGAGTGGAGGGCCAGCAATTGTGGAATGGATGAGTAAGTTGTGGTATTTGAATGTAATGGAATATTATTGTTCTATAAGAAATGATGATAACCTGTGTTTTGATAAACCCAAAGACCCCAGCTTCTGGAATAAGAACTCATTATTTGACAAAAATTGTTGGGAAAATTGGAAATTCGTATGGAAATCTAGGCATTGATTCACACCTAACACTCTGTACCAAGATAAAGTCTAAATGGGTTCATGATTTAGACATAAAGAGTGATATTATAAGCAAAATGGAAGAACAAAGGATAGTCTACCTCTCAGATCTGTGGAAAATGAAGGGATTTTTGACCAAAGAAGAACTAGAGTACATTATAGAATACAAAATAGATAATTTTGATTATATTAAGTTAAAAAAGATTTTGTTTGAAACAAAACCAATGCAAACAAGATTAGAAAGGAAATGATAAACTGGGGGGAAAATTTACATTCAAAGGCCTCATTTCTAAAATACATAGAGAATTGACTCAAAATTTATAAGAATTCAAATCATTCTCCAATTGATAAATGGTCAAAATATATGAATAGACAATTTTCAGATAAAGAAATTAAAACCACCTATAGCATCACTATTAATCAGAGAAATGCAAATCAAAACATCTCTGAGGTACCACTTCACACTTCTCAGATTGGCTAAGACTACAGGAAAAGATAATGTGAATGTTAGAGAACATGTGGGAAAACTGGAACACTAATCCATTGTTGTTGGAGTTGTGGACTGAACCAAGAATTCTGGAGAGCAATTTGGAATTATACCCAAAGGGCTATCAAATTGTGCATACCCTTTGATCCAGCAGTGTCTCTACTGGACCTTATCCCAAAGAAATCATAAAAAAGGGAAAAGGACAACATGTGCAAAAACATTTGTAGCCGCCGTTTTTGTAGTGGCAAGGAAATGGAAATTGAGTGGATGCCCTTCCGTTGGAGAATGGTTGAATAAGTTATAGTATGTGAATATTATAGAAATATTATTGCTCTAAAAGAAACGATTAGCAGGATGATTTCAGAAAAACCTGGAAAGACTTATATGAACTGATGCTGATTGAAGTGAGTAGAACCAGGAGATCATTGTACACTGCAATAGCAAGATTATACAGTGATCAATTCTGATGGTCATGGCTCTCTTCAACAGCGAGATGATCAAGCCAGTTCCAATGGTCTTGTAATGAAGAGAGCCATCTTCATTCAGAGAGAGGACTGTGGGGAATGAGTGTGGATCACAACAGTATTTTCACCTTTCTATTGTTTTTGCTTGCATTTTGTTTTCTTTCTCATTTTTTCCTTTTTTATCTGATTTTTCTTGTGCAGCATGATAAGTGTGGAAATATGTATAAAAGAATTGCACATGTTTAGAATATTGAATTATTTGCCATTTAGAGGAGGGGGAGAAGGATGGAAAAAAATTTAGAACACAAGGTTTTGAAAGGATGAATGTTGGAAATTATCTATGCATATGTTTTGAAAATAAAAAGCTTTAATTAAAAAAAAAAGTGATGAGCAGGCTCATTTCAGAAAATCCTTTAAAGACTTACCTGAACTGATGCCAAATGAAGTGAGCAGAACAAGGAACACATTGTATACAGCAACAGCAAGATTGTGGGGATAAACTATGACAGACTTAGCTCTTCCTTATAATACAGTGATCTAAGATAGTTCCAATAGGCTCAGGATAGAAAATCCCACCCAGACCCAGAGAAACAACTATGGAAATTGAATATGGATTGAAGATATTTGTTTATTTTTTTCTTGTGGTTTCTCCCTTTTATTTTGATTTTTCTGTCACAACATGAATAATATGATAAATATGTTTTTCCCCTGAGGCAATTCGGGTTAAGTGACTTGCCCAGGGTCACACAGCTAGGAAGTAGTGTCTGACATCAGATTTGAACTCAGGTCCTCCTGAATTCAGGACTGGTGCTCTATCCACTGTGCCACCTAGCTGCCTCAATATGAGAAATATGTTTAAAAATATATTGTATTATATCAAATTGCTTGCTGTGTTGGAGAGGTGATGGAAAGAAGGAAAAGAGAAAAAAATTAAAACTCAAAATCTTACCAGAGTGAATGTTGTAAACCATCTTTACATGCAATTGGGGAAAAATACTATTAAGTAGGAAAGAGAAAAAAGAGAACTGCCAGTTCCTATCCTTTAAATATTTATCAACTGAGAAATGGCTCTTATTTCTATAAATTTCACTCAGTTTTCTGATATATTTGAGAAATAAAGGCTAACCAGAGAAACTTGCTATAAGTTCCTCTCCTCCTCAGTCCCAAGTTACCCTGTTTGTTTGTTTTTTTCCCCCCAATTTTGGCTATATAAGTTTGGTTTTTACAAAAGCTTTTTTCCCCTGTGTAATCAAAATGATCTATTTTACTTTCTGTAATCCTTTCTACCTCTTCTTTGGTCAAAAAACTTTTCCCTTATCCATAGATCTGGCAGATATCTTTTTCCATATTCCCCTAATTTACTTATGATATCACCCTTCCTATCTGAAACATTTATCAGTTTTGACCTTATATTGATATATGGTGTGAGATGTTGGTGTGTGCCTATTTTCTGCCAAACTTCTCCAAGTTTTACCAGCAATTTTTCTTAAATGTCGAGGTCTTACTCCAAAAGCTTGGCTCTTTGAACTCATCAAATGCTAGATTACTATGGTATAGATTTACTACTATGTATTGCACACCCAATTTATTCCACTGATCCACAGTACCAGGTTGTTTTAATGATTACCACTTTGCAATATAGTATGGAATTGCTAGGCTGCCTTCCTTCACATTTTTTTTTACTGATTCCTTTGATATTCTTGACTATTTGTTATTCCAAATTAATTTTGTTTTATTTTGTTTTGTATTTCTATAAAGTTATTCTTTGGTAATTTGATTGACATGGCATTGAATAAGTAAGTTAACTTGGGTAGAATTATTGGTTTGGCACACTCATGAACAATTAACATTTCTCCAGTTATTTAGATCTCTTATTATCTGTGAGAAGTATTTTTTTCAGGGAGTTCATATAATCCCTGAATTTGTCTCAGCAAGTAGATTCATCAGTATTTTACAGTGCCTGCAGCTATTTTAAAAGGCATTTCTCTTTCTCTTCCTGCTGGTTTTGTTGTTATAGAAATTCTGATGATATATGTGGGTTTATTTCATAACCTCCAACTTTGTTACAGTTGTTAATTTTTCAACTAGTTTTTAGTTGGTTCTCTAGGATTGTCTAAGTATACTATCATATCACCTGCAAAGAGTGAAAGTTTTGTTTCTTCATTGCCTATTTTTATTCCTTTAATTTTTTTCTGGTCTTATTGCTGTAGCTAGCACCTCTTCATCCCACTGGGAAAGCTTCTATTTTACCTCTGTTACAGATGTCTACTCTTGGTTTTTTAAAATGCTCTACTTATTCTTATGCTTTCTAGTATTTTTTAATAGGAATGAGTGTTTTATTTTGTCAAAGGCTTTTTCTGTGTCTAATGAGATATGATTTTTTGGTCATTTTTGTTATTGATGCATCAATTATAGTCAATTATGTTGATAGTTTTCCTAATCTTTAATCAGCAATACATTCCCAGTATAAATCCCACCTGGTCATAGTGTGTCATCTTTGTGACATATTACTATAATTTCCTCGCTAGCATTTTATTTAAAATTTTTGCATTGATATTTGTTAAGAAAAATGGTCTAGAATTTTCTTTCTCTGCTTTTGCTTTTCCATGTTCAGATATTAAAAACCATACTTCTGTCACAAAAGTAATATGATAGAATTCCTTTTCTTTTACTTTCCCAGATAGTTTACATAGTATTGAGTTTAGCTGTTTCTCAAATGATAGAATTCACTTGTAAATCTATCTAGTCCTTAAGATTTTTCTAAAGGAACTCATTTATAGTTCAATTTCTTTTTCTAAGACAGGGTAATGTAAATATTCTATTTCCTCTTCTGTTAATCTGGGCAATTTGCATCTTTGTAAATATTCATTCATTTCACTAATATTGTTACTTTTACTGGAATGTAATTGGGCAATATAACTTTTTATAATTGTTTTAATGTCATCTTCATTGGTGGTACATTCATTATTTTCATTTTTGATGCAAATAATTTAATTTTTTTCTTTCTTTTTTGAAATCAAATTAACCAATGGTTTTTCCTATATATAAGTTCAATTTTTTTACTTTCAATTTTATTGATTTCTCTTTTTATTTTTCAGGATCTATACTGTGGTGTTTAATTGGAGATTATTAATTTGTTCTTTTTCTAATTTTTTTAGTTGTGTATCCAATTTATTGGTCTGCTCTTTGTCTCTTTTAATGATACATAATTTTAGAAATATAAAATTTCCCCTAAAGATTGCTTGGGTTGTATACATGAATTTTGGAATGTTGTCTCATTGTTGTCATTCTCTTTAATGAGATTATGGATTGTTTATGTGATTTTTTTAACCACTCATTCTTTAGGATTAGGTTATTTAGTTTACAATTAATTTTTAATCTATTCTTCCAAGGTCCTTTATTGAATGTAGTTTTTATTGCATAGGGGTATGAAAAGGTATGTTTAATATTTCTGCTTTTCTGTTTCAATTGATCAATGATGGACAGAAGCAGCTACACCCAAAGAAAAAAAAACACTGGGAAATGAATGTAAACAGTTTGCATTTTTGTTTTTCTTCCCGGGTTATTTTTATCTTCTGAATCCAATTCTCCCTGTGCAACAAGAAAACTGTTTGGATCTGCACACATACATTGTATCTAGGATATACTATGACAAATTCAACATATATAGGACTGCTTGCCATCTAGGGGAGGGGGTGGAGGGTGGGAGGGAAAAAACGGAACAGAAGTGAGTGCAAGGGATAATGTTGTAAAAAAATTACCCTGGCATGGGTTCTGTCAATAAAAAGTTACTATAAAAAAAAAATATATATATATATATATTTCTGCTTTTCTGCATTAGGCTGTGAGATTTTATGCCCTGATACTTGGTCAATTTTTGTGAAGATTTTATGTACAAAAAAGGTAGAGGAGTAAGTAGATGGTATAGTAAATAAAGCACTGGCCCTGAAATCAGGAAGATCTTAATTCAAATTTAGCCTCTGACACTTTTTAACTTTGTCATCCTAGGCAAGTTACTTACTCCTAAAAAGAAAAAAAAAAGATGCTATGAGCAACTAAGAAAAATTCAATTTTTTCTAGAAGTCTATCATATCTAGCTTTTCAAAGATTCTATTCACTTCTTTGACTTCTTTCTTATTCATTTTATAGTTAGATTTATCTAGCTCTGAGAGCTAGCATAGCTAGCATAGTTTTACCTTCTATTTACTCTTGTAATTCACTTAATTTTTCCTTTAAGAATGTGTCATTTCCTGCATGTATATTAATATTCATAGTACATCATTGTTTATATTCCTTTTAGGAAGATGTAGTTTCCCTGCTTGTTTCTTTTAATTAGGTCCATTTTTACTTTGCTTTGTTTAATATCATAATTGCTACCCCTGCTTTTTTATTTCACCTGAAGCATAATAGATTCTTCTCTAACCCTTTATTTGAGTTCTGTATATGTCTCTCTATTTCAAGTGTATATATATTGCTTAAGGTGTTGGGAATTTTCCAAACTAAGGGCTCAGAAAGCCCTTAATTCAGTGCTTTTCATATAAAATAAACTTTCTAAAATCAGAGAGGAGGGAACCACAATGATAGGGACCATATGGCCCCTAAGCCTAAAATGAGTTAATTATTGTATCAGCATGTTGCAGTGATAAAAACTCTCACTTCAATAATTGATGCTCAAGTAACCCTTTACAAAGTGTTTTCCTCAAAACAACACAATGAAATAGATGGATAAATATTGACTACTACTGTGATTTCATTGGCATAGGGAACTCCCATTGGGGAAATTCCTTCTATCAATGCACAGAGTAACATTTGCTATACAACTTAAGAGTCTTAGAGTAGCTTAAACAAACTGAGAAGGTAAATAACATGTTCTGAAATCTGGTACAACAGAATATATACTGGTTCTAGAATTCAAGAATCAGGATTCAAATCCTGCCATTGAGGCTTGATGACTGTATGAACTTAGGGTAATTATTCAATCTATCTGATCCTGTTTCCTCATCTGTAAAACATTGGACAATGAGTTGGACAAAAGGATCTCTGGAGTCCCTTCTCTCTGGGTCTATGATCCCGGGTCCCAGGATGGATGAGGGAGGTAGAAGCTGTTCATAGGTCTTTCTGTAACCATCTATCTATTGCACAGTCCCTCATTGTGCTCATTTAATAATTGAAGGACCTAAGGCTCAGAAAGAGGCTTAGACTTGCTTTAAATAACATTATTAGTTATTTTAACTCAGGGAAAAACCACAATTCCAAAATGTGCTCGCTCATTTAAGTGAAAGCCCTGAGTAACAAAAGTTCTGCAAACCAGTGGCTGGAAATTCTTAGCTTATAGCTCTTTAAAAGAAAACCTCAGGGACTCAGGGGACAGAAGTCCACAGTTGATAGAGTCAGAAGAAGCCTTTGAGAACTTCTAGGACAATTTTTTTGATGTTGAAAACTTGGAAACTCAGATTCAAGCTAGTAAAGAGTTGTCTAAAAATCATTGTTAGCTCTTAGTACAGATGGGACTTGAACCTGGCATCCTGAGCTTTTCCACAGCACTATACTGTCATTAAGGACCAGGACAACTTCAGTCCAAGCCTCCTGCCTCTAACACATACTCTGTTGTAGCCATGTCTGCACATCAAACTCCACCTTCCATTGCACTAGGAGGGATGAGGACATATAAATAATTCAACTAAACTCAACTAACATTTGTCAAATGAGCAGAACCAAGAGAAGATTGTACACAATAACAAGATCATGTGATGATCAGCTGTGATGGACATGGCTCTTTTCAACAATGAGGTGATACAGGACAATTCCAATAGACTTGTGACAGAGAGAGCCAACTGCATCCAGAGAGAGAACTATGGAAACTGAATGTCGATCACAGCATAGTATTTTCACCTTTTTTGTTATTGTTGTTTGCTTGCTTGTTTTTAATTCTCTCATTGTTTTCATTTTTGAACGGTTTTTTCTTGTACAGCATGATAAATGTGGAACTATATTTAGAAGAATTGCACATATTTAACCTATATTGGATTACTTACTGCCTAAGGGAAGGGGGAGGGGGAGAGGGAGGGTGAAATTTTGGAACACAAGGTTTTGCAAGGATGAATGTTGAAAATTATCTTTGCATGTATTTTGAAAAATAAAACTATCATTATTTTTTTAAAAAAATACATTTATTAAATACCCATTATGTCCCATTTCTACTTGGTCAATAGTTTCTCATTCTTTAAAACTCAACTAAAATATCATCCTCTCTAGAATGTGTTCCCTGAATAAATGACCTTTCCCCTCAGTATCACAGAATATTTTATTTGCATTTTCTAATGCATTTGTAGTAGAGCCTTTGAACCATGCACACATTGCTTACCATGGAGGTGCTCTGCATTCCCTACTACATGGGGAATAATCCACCCCCTCTTTGAACCACCTCATATTCTGGGGAAGGGAAAGGGATTGAGCTAATATTTTAGCAGAGTCTCAATTCCAAGTCCAAATCCCTCCTTGGACTTAGGTTCTAGATACCCTGGATTCTAGGGATGGCAGGCTACAACACCCTGTTGTTGCAATCCATGACTTGGTTCAATAGGGAGTACTGCACCTGAAAGTGAGAAAGACAAATGACAAATTAAAAATACAAACACCCTGAAGCCCATTTTTCAGAACTTGAGTAAAAGAGGACAGTTTTAAAGAAATTCTTCCCCTCACACCTGTTCAGTTTGGGGTGTTTTGTTTTGTTTTGCTTTGCTTTGTTTTACAATCCTAGCTCTAGATTTAGAATTGTTTTCTATGGTCTCTGAGGAGATATAAATAATTTCCATGCACTTCTTTCCCCAATGCCACACAGTAAAATCTCAATACAACCAATGTCAAAAGATCATGTGACTTCCTACATGTACAGATGAAAAAAATCACAATCATCCCCAAACACAAAGTTTTACCGATTTACAGATTCATAAAACAAGCAAAAAGTTCACCAAATATTTCTGCTTGTTTAGCCTTAGGCTTACAGAGCCTTTCTCAACCAACAAGCAAAAAAAAAAGAACAAAGACAAGAAAAACTGACTCTCACATAGAACAGAAACCCTAG
This sequence comes from Sarcophilus harrisii, assembly GCF_902635505.1. NCBI lineage: Eukaryota > Metazoa > Chordata > Mammalia > Dasyuromorphia > Dasyuridae > Sarcophilus > Sarcophilus harrisii. The sequence goes on from NC_045427.1 coordinate 448,239,302, forward strand.
TCCACTGATTTATCCAAACTACATGGAACTCTTCCCACAGGGAAGTGGGTCATGATGTATGTGACCCCTTTCTCAAATGAGAAACTATTCTAGGTGGAAACTCTTCCAACAATTCCCTCAGTGCATAAGGCCATCCTACTGGGATCTGCACAAAGTGTCCCTATCTGCACATGGCACATCATTATTCTCTAGGGGTTCCTCTAGTATAGGTGATTGTCACAGGTACCGGCAATTTCCTCTGTTTCCCTTATCCCAAAGGACACCCCAAATTCCCTCATGAATTCTTGCTACTGTCAGGGTAAATTCACTGCAAACTTATCCACCAGGAAGAGAAAACAAGCTGGTTTTGTTTTGAGAAATGGGGAGGAATAACAGGTACTTAGAGATTTGGGGAACAGGGCTTCTCACCTTAACAAGCTGGAAGACATTTTGCTTTCATACAAGACATTGCAATCTGGGTCTGTCTAAATGTGAAAATATGAATATTTCCACTAGCCATTCAGTGATTCTATATTTATCACATTAAATTTAATATCAGTTCTTATACAGGATTCAGTCATACAGAACATATATCAGTATATCAATATTTATACAGAATTATATTTAAAGAATCTAGCAACCAACAAAAGAAAATTTGCAAAATCAATCACTGGGAACTAAATATTTATACAGAATTCAATAATACAAAAAGGATACTACTTAGCAGTCAAGTATTCAACAAAAAAAAAAATTAGCAAAATGCAAAAAATGAAAATAACTTATAAAGGAATATTTCTGGGGGGGAATCAACTTTACAACCTTTTATTTATTTTTTTTTTTACAACCTTTTAAAAAACCTCAAATTTCTCTACAATCTTATAGGACAGAGTATATCTAGAATCAAACTAATTACAGTGATCCTTTCTTCCTGGAAAACCAGGTAGGTTACATTTCATATTCCCAGGATTCTCCAGTAACCTTAAGGGATTTGGGGGTATCTAGGTACTCTGCAAATGGCTCCAGCCCTCACCAAAGGTATTCCCCAAAGTATAGGGCAATGTCCCCTGCTCTTCAGTTTTATTTAGTTATTAACAGTCAAATTAGGTTTTTTTCCTGAGGCAATAGGGTCCCAAGGGGTTTCTTGGGGCTTCTCTGTTGGGCCAGCTGACTATATCTCCCATTCTACTGACTCTGAGGTCACTATGGCTTAAATTACTAGTTCTGGTAGGGCTCTGACAGCATTTGAAAGAAAGAAGGACATATGACACTTCTAGGCTGATTTCTGGGGTCTTCAGTAAAAGAGGAGGGCAGAGGGAGGAAGTCCCCTCATTACCCCCACAATGGCTGAACTGCACAGAACAGAGGGACACAGAAAGAATGTAAGACAAAAAGATGAATTTCACAGTTTCACCAGTTTTAAAGACACAACTTATTCCCAATGAGGAGTATAGCAAAGGTACCCACATTTCAGGAGACTCTCTGTCTTAGGTGACCTGGGAATGCTCTAATGGCCCCACTGCACCCATCATTCAGTATTGCATGTTATGTTTCTCACTACGTCTTTCATAACCCGCTGTGAGCTCCTCGAGTTGAGGGATGATGTATTATTCAAACTGTATCTTCCTCCTTCTCCCAAGGCCAAGTACAATGTTCTGCATACAGTGGGTATTTAGGTATTAGAACTGGGGAATTTCTGGTGCTGATTATATAAAAGTGATTATATCACTTTCCAGGCTTGTTGGGTAAACTGATGGGGACATTTTATATACACCAAACATAGATATTTATAACCAACAATTATTTATTAAACATCTACAATGTCCCGGGCACTGTGCTAGGTTCAGAGGGTAAAAAGGCAAAAACAAAATAAATAGCTCCTGCTTTCAAGGAGCTTACATTCTACTAGACTGGAGGAAAGCAATATGGTAAAAGGAAGGGAGCAGTCATGGCTACATTATGGCAGCATTTTTCCCCGTGCTGAGAATGCATGCAGTTTATATATATAAGGGATAGATGATACAGGCCCCTTCACCCAGCAGGAGGAGAATCATAGATTTAGAGCAGAAAATGAATATCCATGAGTGTAGCCCTTGACTCCAAGGAATTCTATTAACTTCTCTGTTTAGCCTTATCTGAACTACTCATGGTTGATGTATTCAAAGATACAAAAGGTCTGCTCATTTGTAATTTTGTGCATTTGTAAGAGGCTCCAGATCCTTTTGTTTATCTCAGTAAAAAAATCACAGCATCTAAAGTCTGGGAGTCATTCAGGGACCAACCTATGTCTGGATGGGAATAGTAACAAATATTGCTTCATTTCTTTGAACTAGATAAAGATGGAACCTCAGGGGAGTACTAAAGTGAAATATATGTACTTTTTTAGTACCTTCTTGGTATGACCTGACTTACACAATTTGCATATTATTCAATAAACCCTGAAGTTAGATCAAATTGTCTTGGTTCCTTGAACTCTGTATAGGATGCAATCAACATTTTAAAACCAGCAACAAAATGAGGAGAGGCACAGGAAGATTGAATGGGTACCTTAACATCAGAAAGACAGGCGGTCAGGAAACCTGGGGATATTTTTGTATATGAATTTTGTGCTCTACTAAAATCCTTTGGAAGAGGAAGCAGCAGGAAAACATCCTATTTGTGTCCCCTCAATAGAATGTGTTTGTCTTAGTATTGTAGACTATCATTGATTTCAGTGTCTGTAATAACACAAAGGAATGACAAGCACCCAAAGATTATTTGAACCCCTATTTCTTTTCTTTTAAAAATTCTCAGTATCTTAATTTTTATATCATAATATTTCTTTATATCTATCTATCATCACCCAGAACACACCTGATAACAAAGAAGAACAGTCAAAAGCTGAGAAATAAAACTACTGTTTGTTGATATTTGCCAAACTCAACATTTGCAGTCAGATGACCTCTAAATTCAGTTTGAGTCACTGCATTTTATTCTGAGTTCAGTTGCTTTTTTGGTTGTTTTCTGTAGTCATTCTGTGTATTTTTCTGATTCTGCTTACTTCATTCTGTATCAATCGGTGCAAGACTTCCTGTGTTTCCTTGAATTTTCCATCTTTGTTTCTAATAGCACAGAAATATTCCATTATATGTCTATATCAGAATATGTTCAACTGTTTTCCTAATTTATGAACAAACACTGTTTCCAGCTTTTTTGCTCCCCAAAATGGTGAGTCTTTTCCTATCAAATGAGATAATTTAAGTAAATTGCTTTGCAAATTGTCAAGAATTGTATAATTGCTATTATGATAATAATGATAACTTTTTCTATCTCTGACTTCCTTAGGATATATATCCAGTGATAAGATTGCTGGATCAAAAGATATGAACAGTTTAGTAAATAGTAAATATTGTATAATTCCAAATTTATTTCTAGAATAATTGAACCAATTTACATTGCATCAATAGTGTATTGATGTATCTAACTCCTTATAGCCTCTCAGCATTGGGTTTTTACACTTTTATCCTCTGCTAATTTGTTGAATATGAAGTAAAACTCTGAAGCATCATAAAATATTAGGTAGTAATAGTAGCAGTTAGGTGGTACAGTGGATTGGGAACACTGGAACATGGAGTCTGGAATACCATATATGTTGAAATTCAGCATAAACCTACTATATAAATCTAAACAACTCACTCAGCCTTTGTTTGCTTCAGTTTTCCTCATCTGTAAAATGGAGAGATAATAATGATATTTATTTCCCAGGTTATGAGTATCAAATAAGATAATTGTAAGGTGTTTAATATAGTACCTGACACATGGTAGGAGCCATATAAATGTTACCAATTAGTTGTAGTACTAGTAGCAGCAGCAGAAATAGTAATATCCACTCTTCAATTTTTTAAACAGTACCCAATCATTTTGTAGAATAATTGGAGATTTTATAATATTAGATTCTCTTCATTCCAACATTTTCTCATTATTTCCCTTGAGATTGTTGACCTTTTGTTCTTCCAAATGAATGTTATTATTTTATTTAGTAGTTCTTTGGTAATTTGATTGATATAGTATTATATCTTGAAATTAATTTAGTAACATGATAAAGAGAAACCATTTGTTATTTTTTATTATCCTGGAATGGCCTTGTCATGAAAAATTAATTTCTAATTTTTTAGCATCCTTTAGTTTTGAAAATAATGTTTTGTTGTTGTAGTTATATGAGAATATCTCCATAGATGAACTCTGAGGTGGTTTATATATTTTGTAATTACACTGAATGGAATTTTTCTATCTTTTCTACTGGATTTTGTTGGTGATCTACAGAAAAGTTAATGATATTGTATTTTCATTTTGTATCCTTTCACTTTACGGAAGCTATTAATTGCTTTGATTAATTTTTTTTTTACTGAATCACTGGGATTCTGTAAATAAATTACAGACTCAACCACACTTCTTCCTCTCAGCTATCTTTTATCCTACTTCTGTGAATAACTCCTTTCCTCCTCAAATTTCTACACCTTGCTTTGGGATCTGAATTCAAAGCAGCACTCTACCACTCTTTCTGAAAAAGGTACATTAATTGATATCCCTATTGCTCTACTCACCATCCCTGTAACTACCTCTTTCCCTATCTATTACCAGGTATTGTTCCCCTTTACTGCTCCTTGTGGGAAGGGATAGTTTTACTTCTAGATTTGTTATGCCAACACTTAGTATGGTGCCTGGAATGTAGTAAGTGCTTAATTAATGTTTTTTCATTCATATATCATCTACAAATAGAGATAATTTTACCTGGTTTTGTATTTTCAATGTCTATTTCTTATCTCATTGCCATGGCCAGCATTTCTAGCCCTATATCAAGTAGCACTTCAGATGACAAACAATCTTATTGCAAATAATGCTAGTTATTAGTTTTATATTCATATTTTGGATAATGTTAAGGAAAGATCCTTATGTTTTTATACATTTTAGTATCCTTAACACAAATGGATTCTGTGTTCTGTTGGAGAACTAATGCTATAATAAAGTGACTTTTAAAAGATGTTATTATTTATGTTATTTATGTTAAAAGTTTTTTAATATTAATCTTTAAACTCTTGGTATAAATCCAATCTTTTTGCAAATGTTTTATTTAATCTTACATTAGTATACATTAGTGATATTGATGTATGATATTATTTTTCTGCTTTATCTTTCCTTGTTTGGGGCATTAGGGCCACATGTGTCTCACAGAAGGAATTTATAAAAACCTTCTTGAATTGTACATGTTTAACCTATATCAGATTGCTTGCTGTCTAGTGTGAGGGGGAGATTGGGAGAGAAGGAGAACACAAGGTTTTACAAAAGTGAATATTGAAAACTATTTTTCCATGTTTTGGGGGGAAAGGCTATTAGAAAGAAGTTTTTAAATAATAATAAGAAGAAGAATAAAAAAGGAAAAAAGAAAGTATCTTCTTTCTCTACTTATGACAACAGTTTGTATACCTAATTTAGGAGTTAATGGTTATTTAGATATTTAGTAGTATTCACTTATAATCTATTTAGACTTCTGCTGTAAATGTCATTTTATTGTTTGTTCAACCTAGCTTTCCAAGATTTGACTATTTAAAATTAGTTCCTGTTCTTTCAATATGGGTATTTCTTATTTTTGTAAATATTTATCTACTTCATTGAGAGACAATGAAATACAGTTTAAAAAAAAAAAAAGCACTGGCTCTGGCTCTGTAATCAGAAGACCAAGGTTCAAATCTTACCTTTATATCCTTGGATAAATCACTCAGCTTTTCAGGACTTTGGTTTCTTTATCTACAAAATGAAGTGGTTAGACCAGGTAATCTTACAATTATTTTGGTTTTTTTTCATCATGGGAAAAATAGGTTCTGATCATTTTCCTTATTTTTCTATTCATTTGTTGTTATTTTTCCTCATTTTTCACTTTTAAACTTTTAAAATCAAGGCTAATTGTTTATTTTGTCTTCAAAAACAACTTTTAGTTTTATGATCACAAAGAAAGATGTTTAAATGCTAAATTAAAAAGAACTGTGTTTTATATGACTTCACATGTATAATGGGTATCATACTTCTTGTCCCCTCAGTTGGTAAAGGAGGGCTGAATTGAAGGAGACAATTTGGAGCTTAAAAAGTTATTATCACAACAATATTCTTGTTTTCAGTGTTGTTCATCTCTTCTTTGACTTTTCAGGATTTCTAGTATTGTGCTTCTTTAGGGACTTTTTTGATTGTTGATTTCTAGATCTTTTAAAAATTATATGCTCAATTCATTGTCTTCTCTTTTTTAACATGCTTTTTTCTAATTGACAGTATCTTCTTCCTAGATAATAGAATAGGATTATAGATTTAAAGATGAAAATAGTAGAACTCCTCATGTTATAATGAGGAAACTCAGATTCAGAAGTTAAATGGCTTGTTAGAGAACTGGATTGATATTAGAAGAACTAAATTTATCAGCACTCTCTAGCTCTGAAACTTCAAGCAAATCATTTTTCCCCTTTCAGTTCATTTGAACAAAAACTTATCAAATCCCTAACCTAGGCATCATGCTAAATTCTGGACAAAACAAAGCTCTGTTGTTCTTTTCTTTCCTATTAAAGCTTTCTCTCTAAGCCTCAGTTTACTCATCAGTACAAAGAAGATAATTCAGAACCTACTTTCTATAACCACTATAACCACTATAACTACAAAAACATGTTGCAAACCATAAAGTGCTTTAGAGACATCAGTTATCATTACTCTGAGAGCAGGGATGTCCAATGGCAGTCATTAGGATATTCCACACTAGTCTGGGGAGACCCAGATCTGGATTTACAATCAGAAGGCATGGGTTCCAATCCCCCTTCTGACATTTGCTCCCTCTATGACTATGAGCAAGTCACTTCTAAGCCTTCAGTTTTATGATATGTAAAATGATGGGGGATGAAGTGAATAGCCTCTAAGGCCCTTCTAGCTTTACATCCTCTGCTTCAGGGTTTCCCTAAGACTCCTGCCAGCTCTAAAAGCTGTGTTTTAGGTCAATGGTCCACCAGGGGCCCTCAGAACTAAAGAGGTTACTAACCACTTACCCTCACATTACTCAAGCCTAGCAGGACACAGAGTGCCCTTGTACTTTACCCTCTGCAGCGCACTGCTCACTTGTCAGGAGGATGCTGGGGTGAGATTCCTGCATGGAAAATGAGAGCAGTTGTATTCTTGTGCTGGCTTGGCTGCTTACTGGTCCTGTGACTTCAGGCTTGTCAGCATCCCTCCCTGTACCTCAGTGTGCCCATCTACAAAAATGAGGAGGCTAGATCAGATGATAGCTGAGATCCCTCCCAAACTGGGAATCTAATCTTATGATGCTATGAGTCACGCCTGAGAGTGACATTCTGAGCCACCATTCCCTCTGCCTCCCACCTCCATCCTTAATAGTGAGGGAGAAGAATGAGGGAAGAGACAATACCTTCAGAGGCACAGGAGGGAGGGAAGGGATGATCTGTTCACATTTTCTCTAATAAATGCTACAAACTTGATCTTTACCAAACATTCCCACTCTGGAGAGATGGAGACAGATGCCTTGTTCTCAGTAGCTGGCACCAGTGTGCCATCCCTCTCTAGTGTCTCTATTTTATGTCTAATATATTTATTTCTCACATGGAGATGGAATGTTAATTACTCTCGAGAGATAGAGACAAATGCTGTCTCCCCTTTTAGCTATACTGAGGTGTAAAACTCCCAGGAAGCTCTCAGGGGGGAGGAGAAGAAAAGATAAGGGAAGAGGGACCTATATTTGGAAAAATAAAAAACAAAAACAAAAACCCAAAACTTCTATGTGTAGGAAAATTGGTTGTTAGCTGCTTGGCAGGTTTTTAGGACACAAGCTCTTGATCTCGTGGGGGCAAAAGAGGAAAAAGAAGAACAAAGCCCCCCAGAAAAAATAAGCAAGGGCAGTGGGACAGACTAAGTATAGTCTCTGAGTACAGGACTTTGGGAATTGATTAAAAGTCTGTAAAATTAGAAGGCTGCTTTTTACAGAATGGAACAACTAAGTAATAGAGTACTGAGCCTGGAATCAAGAAGATTCCATTTCCTGAGTTCAGATCCAGTTTCAACACTTACTAGCTGTATGACTCTGAACAAGTCACTTATTTCTATTTGCCTCAATTTCCTCACCTGTAAAAAATAAGCTAGAAAAGGAAATGGCGAAGAAAACCTCCAATAAGATTATGAAGTCTACCAAGAAAGAGTCTACCAAGAGAAATATTAGAACATAGAGCTGGAAGGGACTTTAGAACACAGTATGTTAGAGCATAAAATGTTAAAATTGGAAAGGGTCTTAGGCACAGAATAGTCAAATATATAACAAAATATCAGCTCTAGAAGAGAGAATTAAAATACAGAATGTTAGAGCTAGAAGTGATCTAAATAAAAATGTTAGAAAATAGAACATATGTGCTAAAGCTAGAAGGGACCTTAGAGTATAAACCATAAGAAAAAGGAATTTTAGTGCTTAAAGGGACCTGTCCTTCCACTGTTTCTGTTAGATAAAATCTTTTCCTATCCAACGTTCATGTCCTGGCTACTCCTTCCTTGCTCAGTATTCCCTGAACAATTTGCCCCCCTCTCTTTTTCTCTCTCTCTCTCTTTCTATTTCTCTCCTTTATCTCTTTCTCTCTCTTCTCTTCTCTCCTCCTCCCTTCCCCTCTTTCCTCTCTCTCTCTTTCTGTCTTTCTCTCTGCTACAGCACTTATGATCTGGGTCAATCATTAGACATTTTTCAACACTGCTTTGTGTTGGTGTCTTTTCTATTATATATGTTTTATACTCTGCTGCTTTAAACTACAAATTCCTTGAAAGCAGGGATCATCTGTTGTATATTTTTCAAAGCCCTTAACAGCTTGTAAAGTGATTTGCATATATCAGATGCCCCCAAACTAATGAATGATCAATTAAAATAATAGTTGGCATTTATATGGTTTTTTAAGGTTAACAAAACATTTCACACATATTATCTTATTTGATACTCACAACATTTCCATTTTACAGATGAAGAAACTGAGGCTCAGAGAGAGAAAGTGATTTGCTTATGGTCAAGCAAAGAGTCAGTCAATTAGCATCTATTAAGTGTCTTGGCCAGGCACTGTGCTAAGTTTGAGGGATACAAATAATGGCAAAAAAAAAAAACAGTCTTTATTCTAATGGAGATCACAATCCAATATGACAGGAGGGGACAATAAGCAAATAACTATATAGAAGCAAGATATATACAAGATATATTAGGGATGGTCTCAGACAGAAGGCATTAAAATTAAGAAGGACTAGGGAAGGCTTCCTTAGAAAGTGAGACTTTAGCTAAGACTTTAAGGAATCCAGGGAAACTAAGATATAGAAATGGAGAAAGAGAGTGTTTCAGGCATGGAGAAAATCAGGAAAAATATTGAGTTGGGAGAGGGAGTGTGGGAGAGGGAAAAATAAGGAGGCCTGTGCCACTGGAGTAAATGGTGGAAAATAGGGCAAGTTTTAGGGGTCAAATTAAGAAGGGCTTTGAACACCAGAGGATTTTATATTTTATTTTAGAAGCAATAAGAAGCTACTGAGTCTGACTGAATCTGATTAGATATGCACTTTAGGACTGACAGTCAAAAAGAAGATGGGCTGCAGTAAGGAAAAACAAGACAGAAAGACTAGTGAGAACATGTGGGTGGGAATAAGGTGCTAAAACCAACCATCCCCATCAAATAACTTTGCAAACCTAGTAGCAAAGATAAAACATCAATGTGAATTACTAAAATAAAAACTATTTTTGAGTGGTCATAAGAGGATTAAAAGCCAGCAAAGACCTTAGAGATAGCACATCTATCCAAATTCCTACAAAAATGAGGATTTGAGACCTAGAAAAGGAAATGTCTCATGTTGACAGAACCAGTTTTCAGACCCAGCCCTTTAACTCTAAGCCAATTTCCTTTCTTTACACTACCACACTGACTCAATGACAAAGCTTTAGCTCACCACTGCTTAGGGCAGGAACTCTTATGGGTCCCTTTTCAGATTTTTTAAATGCACAAAATACACTTTATGAAATATACAGATTGTAAAGAAAAGTAGGACACCTAGGTAATACCATGCATAGAGCGCTGGGTGAAGAAAAGTGGGACACCTAGGTAATGCTGTGCATAGAGCACTGGCTCTAGAGTAAGAAAGACCAGAAAGCGCAGAATTTTAAAAGACACTTACAAGCTGTGTAAACCTGGGCAAATCACTAACTCTTGCCTAAAATTGAAGAAGGAAATGACAAATCACTCCAGTATCTTTGACCAATTGTCCATAGGTTAAATATCTTAAAGTATAAATTTAAAACAATATAAGTATACATGTCCAAACCGTTATTTTGCTGTACAAAAAGAATCAAACTTTGAAATAGTGTACAATTAGCCTTTGAAGGAAACCAAAAATGCAGACAGACAAAAAATGTAGGGATTGGGAATTCGATGTAATTGTTCTTAGTCATCTCCCAGAGTTCTTTCGCTGGGTGTAGCTGGTTCAATTCATTATGCAGTTTCATTTTAGAGAAACATTGGGAACAAAAAAAAAATTGTTCCATTTCATAACTCGCAAGCTGTATTCCTTCTTCTGCCCACTTCTGCAAGAAAACTGGTTGGGCTCTTTCAGGGTAATGTGCCAAATTTATTGCATGTGTTCTAGGATAGTAGTAGTTATAACCTAAGGAGGGCTGGTTTGTACCCATACCAATCTCCCTCCTCTACCATCCCCATGACTTGGGGCCCCTGTCCTGTGGGAACCAGTGTGCAGGCTGAGCAAGCAGCCTGAGGCTGAAGATGCTACCACTATTTATTGTAGTATTTATGTACTGGACCTGGAGACAGGAAGGCTCATCTTCCTGAGTTCAGATTCAGCAAGTCATTGAATCCTGTTAGTTTCCTCTGTAAAATAAACTAGAGAAGGAAATAACAAACCACTCCAGTATCTCTACCAAGAAAATCTCAAATGGGGCCACAAAGAGTTGGACACAACTGAAAAATGTACAAAACTGTACTACCATTTTTATCAGGTTCTTATCTCTTTTTTGTCACTAAGGAAGTTTAGAGCATAGTGCTACAACCCCACTCTACACATAAGCCCTGTTGTTTTTATTGTGAGATATTTCATAGCACAGTAATTTTTAGGAACACATATGTTGAGTTAAAGCAGAACTGACTGTACTCCCTAAGGCAGTCCATTCTATTATTAGACCTCATTCTGCACTAGGATGTTCTACTTCATACTTCTAGGCTTTATTAATTGAACACAATGTCTAGAGAAGGAATCTCCAACTAGAAGAGGGTTGCCTGCTAATGAACCTCAAAGTGATACCTGGTAATTCTGTGCACAAGTCAGATTTACAAAATAATGAGCACTCCCTTTAGTCATAGGGATTACCATGGGATATGGAGGGCATCTAGTTTGTGCAGTGGATAGAACATTGGACCTGGAGTCAAGAAGGATCATCTTCCTGAGTTCAAATCCAGCTTCAGATATTGTGTGACACTGGGTAAATCTTTTAACTCTGTTTACCTCAGTTTCCTCATCTGAAAATGAGCTGGAGAAGGAAATGGCAAACCATTCCTATATTTTTGCCAAGAAAACACTAAATAGGATCATGAAGAATCAGACAGAACCAAAATAACTATTAACCAGGAAGTATAAACAAGAGCTATCAGCCCTATCACCTGTCATCAGCTTGGTTCCTTAAAACACCCTCTAGGTTTTCCCAATCCAGTTTATTGGACAATTAAAATGAGTTCCTCAGGAAGAGGCAATGTGGTACAGTAGAAAGAACACTGGATTCAGAATCAGAAGACCTGGATTTAGATCTTCCTTCTGTCCTTTATTCTCTATGTGATCTTAGATAAGTCACTTCTTCCCTTGGGACCTCAGTCTTTTCATTTATAAAATAGGAGCATTAGACATTTAAAATCCCTCCTATCAACTAGCAAACATGCATGTATCAAAATGCCTACCATGTGCCAGGTACTGTGTTAGGTGCTGGGGTGTACAAATACAAAGAATGAAATACTCTCCACTCACAAAATCTTATGTCTGATGGGGAGACAATTACATGTATAAGTATTAAAATAATAAATTTAAAAATTCTTAAGTGCAAAGTAGTTAGGGGGAAAGGCATTATTAATCAATCAATATTTATTAAGCACCCACTTTGTGCCAAGTACTATTCTAAGGCCTGGGATATAAATACAAAGAATGAAACAATAGCAATTGTGGGGGAGGGAATCAGAAAAGGTTTATGTATAAGATGTTGCTTTTGATGAGTACTGAAGGAAGAGAGAGACTCCAAGAGGCAGAAAAACAGACAGAATGCACACTGAGTATGTGGAAAGGCCAGTGGGAAGGTGTGGAGACAAGACAGGAATAGAGTGTGTCCGATGAGAACCAGAGAGAACCAGTTCGTCTGGGTCACAGAGTATGGGGGGTATAATCTGGACAGCAAACCTGCCAAGACAGCTTAGGGCTCTGAGAGCTAAACAGAGGAGGCTTATATTTTATCCTAGAGGCAATAGGAGACCACTAAAGTTTATTGAGAAGCAAAGCGACCTGGTCAGATTCTCAGTTCAGGAAAATCATTTTGGCAGCTGTGTGGAAATGAGATTAGAGTGATTAGGTACTTGAAGGGATGCCAATTAGAAGGCTGTTGTAAAAATCTAGGAGGGAGGTGATGAGGTTCTGAACAAAGTGATTGTGGGTGGAAAGGAGTCAAATATGAGAGATGCTGCAGGGAGATTTGCAATTGATTGGATCTCTGGGGTGAGGTTGCCAAGGTTATGAATCTGGGAGACCAAAAGGAAGGTGGGGCTTCTGACAGAAATAGTGGGGTTTGGAAGAAGGATGGGTTCAAAGGGAAAGATAAAACAGTTCTGTTTTTGACATGTTGAATTTGAGATGTTTCTGGAATATCCCATTTGAAATGTCTAATAGGCAATTGATGGCACAGGGACAGAAGCTCAAAAGAGAAATTGAGGCTGGATATAAAGGTCTAAGAGTTACCCACATAGAGATGACAATCAACCCTGTGGGAGCTGATGAAGTCAACAAGAGTAAAAGCATAAATAGAAAAAGGAAGAGGACTCAAGAAAGAATCATGGAAAATACCCATCGTTAAGTATCATTATATAAATGATAACCCAGTCAGTGATTCTGAGAAAAAGCAAGCAGTCAGACAGGTAGAAGAACCAGGATGGATGAATGAGCATTTATTGAGCCCCAACTATACGCAAGGCTCTTTGATAAATGTTGAGAATACTGGGCTTATATCCCAAAGAGATTATAAAGAAGGGAAAGGGACCTGTATGTGCACGAATGTTTGTGGCAGCCCTTTTTGTAGTGGCTAGAAACTGGAAACTGAATGGATGCCCATCAGTTGGAGAATGGCTGAATAAATTGTGGTATATGAATATTATGGAATATTACTGTTCTGTAAGAAATGACCAACAGGATGATTTCAAAAAGGCCTGGAGAGACTTACACGAACTGATGCTGAGTGAAATGAGCAGGACCAGGAGATCATTATATATTTCAACAACAATATTATATGATGACTAGTTCTGATGGACCTGACCATCCTCAGCAACGAGATCAACCAAATCATTTCCAATGGAGCAGCAATGAACTGAACCAGCTACGCCCAGAGAAAGAACTCTGGGAGATGACTAAAAACCATTACATTGAATTCCCAATCCCTATATTTATGCCCACCTGCATTTTTTATTTCCTTCACAAGCTAATTGTACAATATTTCAAAGTCTGATTCTTATTGTACAGCAAAATAACGGTTTGGTCATGTATACTTATTGTGTATCTAATTTATATTTTAATGTATTTAACATCTACTTGTCATCCTGCCATCTAGGGGAGGGGGTGGGGGGGGGTAAGAGGTGAAAAATTGGAACAAGAGGTTTGGCAATTGTTAATGCTGTAAAGTTACCCATGCATATAACCTGTAAATAAAAGGCTATTAAATAAAAAAAAATAAATGTTGAGAATACAGAAAGAAAAATCATACAGTCCCTCTTCTCAAGAAGCTCACAATATAGTTCCTTGAAGACGGAGTATGTTTTTGCTTTTATTTGAATTCTCAGCACATAGCACAACATCTGGCACTTAGTGAACACTAAAAAACTGCTTGGGTTTTTTGGCTTGAAAAAAAAGAAGCTCACAGTATAATAGACAATAATGTACATAGATAGAGGAGGTTTTAGCTACAAGTTAGATGGAAAAGTCCCACCTTCATTAGAGTGAAAAGCAGATAGTAATGCATAGTTTTTAACTGCCATTTTAATTTTGACATTTTAAATGTCATAAAACCATATCCATTTCTGATGGTTGATTCTGATGTTTCTTCTAAATGGTTCTGATGAACTAACTACCATAGGACCAAAATATAAAGTGTCAAGGACTTTGATGATGAGCACTTTCTTTTCAGGGTTTTCAGGAGCTGTGGTTGCTAAGAAAGTGGGAGCTGGAGCATCTGAGAAGCAAGTACCAGTTTGCTTCTCCATAAGGGGTGATTTCCTATATCATGGGTGTGGGGGCTACCTGGAAGCAGAACAGATATCTGGGGTGTATTGCTCTTCCCAGGGCTCTGGGTTTTAGAAGTCTATCAGAGTCTTGGGTTAACTCAATTCTGGGGAGATATACAAATGGCATTGTGCAAATCCACAGAGGAGAGAATATCCTAGAGCAAGGGGTGGTCAACAGTGTCACATATGGCAAATAAGATGAGAAATGAGAAAAAAAACCTTACTAAAGCTTTTGGCACATCCTGCATAGAATGAGAGAGTCTAGTAAAAAAAATCTTTGTAGTTGTTTCTAAAAGTCAGAGAAGACTTTGCATGTTTGAAAGCAGCAGGGAAGAAACCAATAGGAAGGGAGAATTTAAAAATTAAGAAGGGGATACCCACTGAGGGGGCAATCAGTTGGAGAAGACAAGAGTAGATGGGACCAAAAGCATTTGTAGAGGGGTAAAATGAAAGGCTGGGGAGACTGGAGGAAAAAGGAAAACAATGGGAAGGGGTTTTGAGATGAGGAGTAAAGGTAGAAGAGGGAGCTTTCTGTTTTCTCAATAATTCAAGAAAAGAGGTCCTCTGATGACAGGGTATAAGCTCAAGGAGAGAGGATACAGAATGGCTTCTGTGGGAGTGAGATAAGGGTCCATGAGGGAAGGTTAAATGGACCGATTTGCTGTAGTGAGACATTTGTAGTCTTTGTTTCTGACAGTTGATTGAGATGTTTCTGGAATATCCCATTTGAAATATCTAATAGGCAATTGATGACATAGGGACTGAAGCTCAAAAGGAAAATTGAGGCTGGATATATAGATCTGGGAGTTACTCACAGAAAGATAGGTAAAATCTGAGGCGCCAATCTTTCTGATTCTGTCATTCTCACTTTTGAGTTTCCCTATGTATTTCTTATAAACAGAGCTCTGACTCACTTCCAGACCATTTCCAAACCATGCTACCCATCCCCTCCTTCTAATTCTCCTTTCTTTGTTGTTTTTCCTCTTTAAAGGGTAGGGACTCTCTTGCTTGCTTGCACTTGAATCCCCAGCCCTTAGTACTATGCCTGGCATATAATACATGCTTTAAAAAGGCTTTCTCATTTATTCATTCTACTTGATCTATTCCTTGAAGGATGGGTAGACACAACTGAAACAGAGGGAACTGGATGAATGAAATGAAAATAATAACAATAATAATTGTTAGCATTTATACACTTTCAGGTTTGCGAAACACTTAATGATTACCTCATTTGATCCTCACAACTCTGTGAGGTAAGAACTATTATTGTCCCCATTTTAGGGTAAAAGCAATCAAGCGATTTTTCCAGTATTCCACAACTAATAAATGATTGAGTTGGGATTCAAACTCATGTTTCCATCAATGCCAGGTGCAAATCCCTTATCCACTAGAGGTAAGCAGGAAGCCACACTATACTTAATACTTAACATTTGAAGATGTGTCTTGCCCACTCTGCCAAAATTAACCTATACAACTATGGAACTTAATTGGTGACTACACTTTTCCCTTACCCTCCAAGTTTTTGTTTTGGACACTCCAAGTCCAGATTCATCGTGGACCATCTCCATCTCCTGAAAGAAACCTCCCTCAGGTTATGGTGCTAGAGCATGGGTTCCATAATGATTCTTCTCTCTGTGTCAGATCCAATCACTAGATTTTGAATCAAGAAACCTAGTTTCACATCTCAGCTCTATCACTAATTAACCTGATTTTCTAATTTCTTTTTTCTGACAAGGCAATCAGGGATAAGTGAATTGCTCAGGTTCACACAGCTACTAAGTGTCAGGTGTCTGAAATTGGATTTGAATTCAGATCTCCTGATTCTAGGGCCACTGCACCACCTAGCTGCCTCTTGAGTTTCTTCTTCCTCATCTAATCAGTTTATTTGGACTTTATCAACGGGATTTTTTTGGCAAAGATACTGGATTTGTTTACCATTTTCCTCTCCAGAGTGTCCCCGTTTTACAGATGAAGAACTGAGGCAAATAGGAAATATGTGATTTGCCTAGGTCACATAGCTAGTGTCTGAGGCTGCATTTGAACTCAGCTTTTTCTGACTCCAGGGCTACAGCTCTATGTGGACCCGCACCACTTAAATGCCCCAATCATTTCACTACCCTGCTCAAAAATCTTCCATGGCTCCCTGCTGTCTATTATGCTAAAATGAAAACGCCTTTGCCTCTGCTGGAGATCCTCCATAATTTTGCTCCTCCCTGCTTTTTTTAATCTTATTTCCAGGGACATGCTGGTAAATGTTTAACAACCATTTCCCTGGCAGGTCATAATTTTTAAGTTTAATTTTCATTATGTCTAACTGTTTAAGGGCTATCATATGGAAAATGGATCAGTCTTCTTCTGGTTGACCCAGAAGGCAGAAATAGGAGCAATGAGTGGGAGTTATACAGAGACTCAGATTTTTGCCTGCTATGAGAAAACAATCTTAACAATTAAGGCTGTTGAAAAATCATCAAGCTATATAATGCCTGGCAGTAGATGGTGCTTAATAAATACCCAGTGCTCCAATCATTTGGCTACTTAACCTGCCTACATAGGATAGGTCGTAATGTATTATGTAAGTCATATTATAATGGTTATTTAATTTCTCTGCTCAGGACCTCAGTTTCTCCTTCTGAAAAACGAGGGGTTTGAACTGTATAATCCCTAAAGTCACCTCCCTCTAAAAACCTATAAAAGCAATCCCCTTGCTCCCATTCTGCTGCCTCTTCTCCCTCAGCCCCTCTTCTTCACAGCCCAGAAAGTTCAGTCCCTGACAAAGTTCCCAGCCTGCTTCCCCTGCTCTTGGATGCAGCCGGAGCTGCTGTGAACAGCTACATGCTCAGCCCCTGGGGGGCCCAGGTACATTAAGCTTCATGTCATGGCCGGCTCCTGCTCCTTTGCTTGCCTTCTCCTCGTCCTTCTGTCACCTTTTAATAGATTTCTTGGGGAACGAGTAATTTGTTCCTGGTGCCGGCTTTACACTCGACATGAAATCCCGGCAGGCCTCCGAGGTCAGCAAGGAGATGCTCAAAGCCGGCTGTGAGAGGCAGATGCTGGGTTATTCATGACCCCTAAGCCGGACCATTCTACCAATTACCGCCCAGCCGGCTCCCTGCCATGGAGCTGCCCAGGGCCAAGTGTTTGAAGTCCATGCAAGGGAGCCGCTGCCGGTAAACAAAACTTGGGCAGCAGCCTGGATTGATGGGCAGCCGAGATGCGCACCGTCCTATCAACACGGGCCCGGGCATGCTGGCCCTCGCTCCCGCTGGACCCCGCTCCGGGGTGCCCGCAACAGCGAGACTTTCCAGTCCAGCCCCCGGCTCACCCACAGCCACTAGGGCTGGAGGTCCTTGGGGGAGAGGCTGCTGGAAAGAATCCAGCCTGGAGTCAGAGCACAGGCAGCTCGGTTTCTGGGTCACTGCTCTTATTACAATCTGAGAAGCACAGATTGTTAGCGCTGGAAGGAGTTCGGGACCAGCCCGTCCAACTGCATCATCCACAGAAAAGACTTACCCAAGATGACCAAGCCGGTTGGAGATTAGGGATTTCAAACCGGAAGGGACCTTAAAAGGTCTTCTATCTCCCAGTTACTCAAACCCCACAATCCCCCCCAAACTGACTGTGGAGGTTGTGAAATTGTGATTTATTATCAGTAAATATTTGATTTGTATACCTATTTTATATACCAACTTTCTCAGATGAAAAGCAGTCATGAGTGGGAAAAGTTTAAGAAGCCTTCATCTAGTCCAGGGTCAGAAACTGAGACCCAGAGAAGGGAAGGATCTTGACCTCAGTGGCAGAACTAGGACTTCTGATCTCACATCTGTAAGACTAGAGTTCTTCAGAACCCTTTGCAAGGGTTAATGTTGAAGAATTATCCATGTATATGTTTTGAAAAATAAAAAGCTTTAATAAAAAAAGAATAGAATAAGAAATATATCTTTAGAGGAATAAAAATAATCAAAGGATTAAAAAAGACTAGAGTTTTCTGTTTTACTTTCTAAGATGATGTTTCTAATAATAATTATAACCCCCATTTTTATAATTCTGTAAGTTTACAAAATGCTTTTCTACAACAATCTTATAAAATAAATAGTAAAAGTTTTAAATTTACAAATAATAATAATAATAATAACTCACATCGACATAGTATTTCAAGATTTGCAAAGCATTTTATGCCCATAATCTCATGTGGTTTCTTTGGCCTGTGAAATAGGTTCCATTTTACAGCTTCTAAGGGTCTGAATGAGAATTCGAATCCAAGGCTTCTTGACTCCAAATCAAATGCTGTGTCTACTACTTCATGGAACTACAGCTCAAAGAGATTAATGGATTAAATGCAGTCAAGTCTGACTCTTCATGAACCCATTTGGGGGAAACCTGGAAGGAAGTTCACAGAACTACAACTTGAAGGGATTAAATGACTGGCCTAGAGCCATACAGCCCTAACTGCCTATGTGTTCTGCCCAGTGCAAAATCTGTTTTAGACCCAAAGAACCCATCAAGAGCCGCCTGACCTCTTGGCACTTCTAATTCCATAGTCATGAAATGGGAAGGTTACTTTTTGATGGGAGTTCCACTTTTGTTGCTGCCATACTCAAAAACCTTCAATATTTCAAAAAACTCAATCACCTAATAGTTAGGGGACAAAACTCGAATTCTTCCCTCAGTTATTAGAGGCAGCTAGTTGTACAGTGAATAGAATTCTGGGCCTGAAGTCGGAAAGATGAATTCACAATTGGCCTCTGTCACTAACTCCCTGGGTGTCTCTGAGCAAGCCATTTAACCTCTATTTGCCTCAGTTTCCTCAACTGTAAAATGGGGATAATAGAGCACCTACCTCAGAGGACTGTTAGATGAATCAAATGAGATATTGGTAAAGTGCCTGGCACCTAGTAGGTGCTATATAAAGAAACCTTTATATTCACTTCCTTCTTCCCCTTCCCCAACATATTTCTGTAGCCTCATATCATACTGTTCTCCTTTGTGTACTCAACAGTCCAGCCAGGATGACTAGTCCTCCCCTATATAGTCATGGTTTCCCTATCTCTATACCCTTGCTTATTGCCATTCCGTAGGCCAGAAGACCCTCCTCCCTATCTCTGCTAGTTGATGTTGTGCCCAATCTTTTAAGGTTAATCTCAGAGACTATCTCCTCCCATAATAAGCCTTGTGCTATTGCACTGGTCACCTCTCCCTTCTATCACCATGAAACATGTACATTTCTGGCTGTGTGACACTGCACGAGAACTTCTTTTCAATTCCAGTTTCCTTATCTCTAACGTGAAGTGTTTGGACCAAATGAAAATTGAATTCTCTTCCAGAGTATACATTCTGTGTGCTGTTTTCCAACACTCTGTGCTCTAAGGTTCCTTTAATAGATGCTAAGGTCACCTTCTGCTAAGTTATATGATCTTAAGTTCTATTATTCTACCTCTCCATGCTTATCTCCCCTTCCTTTCCTATGAGATCAAATAACTCTGAATTATTTGAACTGCCATCTCTATCCTTCATCCAGCCCAGAATCTTGTCCCTGGAAAACCTTACAGCATGGTTTGGCGGAATAACATGGATACTCTTCATCATCTTGTACCCCAAACTTCCAGGAACTCACATAGGAGACCATCATGATTCTGTCATTGGTAATTTATCTAAATCTATCTTAAATTCAGTTATATTTCCAACCTCTTTTGCTTCTGGGGAAATAAGTACCATCTGTTTTCTCACTTCCAGCTTTCAGGAGCCCTTAGCTCTGGTATCTAGAATAATATATTTGAGAATTGGGGAATATTTACTTGAGTTTTCTTTTTATCTCCTTCAAAAGTTTATAGACATCTCTCTCTCTCAGCCTGGGACTCCAGGCCCACCCCTCTATCCACTGAACAACCTGGTACATAGAATGCTGGAGCATAGACCAGTGCCTGGTATATTATAGAGGAGATTGCCTGTTTCAGCTAGGTGTTTGACTAAATAAAAGAAGTCTCCTCCAGTTCTAAGATGTCCAAAGTTCATGGTCCTTCTTGGCCATAAGGGCACTACTGAACCAAGGCCTTTAATTCACCCTCTACAGTGACTCCCAAGTCATTTCCTTATTAGGATTCATCTTAGAGAGGTTCTTGCTAGGAATATTTTTAAAGGGATTCATGCTTAGAGCAGGAGAGTTGGATTAGATGTTCTCTAAGGTCTCTTTTAGCACTGATGTTCTATGCTCTAAGATCTCTTCCAATTCTAACAGTTCATGTTCTGTTATTTTACAGTCTAAGGCAATTAGGTGATGCAGTGGATAGAGCTCTGGGTTTAGAGTCAGGAAGGCCTAAGTTCAAATCCAGTCTCAGATATTTATTAGCCATATGACCCCAGGCAAGTCGCTCCAGGTTTGCCACAGTTTCCATAATTGAGGAAATGGGGATAATAACAGCACTTCCCTCCTAGAGTTGTAAGGATTCAATGAATTAAATTTGTAAAGCATTTATCACAGTGGTCAGCACATAGTATATACTTAATAAATGCTTTCCCCCCCCACACTTCCTTCTTTTCTTCCTCCTTCTTTACTTCTTCTCTCCCTTTTTTCTTTTCTCCCTTCTTCCCTTTCTCTTTTCTTCCTTCCTTCCTTCTTTCTTCCCTCCTTTTTCTCTCTCCCTCTCCTCCCTTTCTTCCTTCCTTCCTACCTTCTTTCTTTTCTCCCTTCTTCCCTCCTCCCCTTCTTCTCCCTTTACTTCCTCTCTCCCTCCCTCTTTCTTTTTCTCCTTCCTCCTCTCCTTCCCTTACTTCCTTCTTCCTTCCATCCTTTCCTTCTTTCCTCCTCTCCTTCATTCCTTTCTTTCTTCCTTCCTTCCTTCTTGTTTAACCATTTTATGTTCTTATTTTATGAGCAGGTAAAGCAGGCAAATACTTCCTAGATCTATCCCCAAATGCTTTAGTGAAAAGAACATCCAATGAATAGGTGGAAAACCTACCTAGGTTCTTTCACACACTGTGTTATCCTAAAGAGTAATGCTAGTTCTTTCTTGATGCACCTCAATGCTAGTCCCTTTCCTTTGATGATTATTTCCAATTAATCCTGTCTATGTAGCATTTGGTCACAGTTGTTTTCATGTTATCTCCCTCATTAGACTGTAAAGTTGTTGTTTCCCCAATGTTTAGAACATGGCTTAGCCTGGCACATGGGGAGTAACCAATAAATGTTTGTTGCCTGATTGATTAATGTCACTTCCCCAAGTCGTGGTATGATGAGATGAGAGGATATATTGATACTACCCCCCCCCCATCAACTCCCCACCTCCATGTCACTTGAGATCACAGATGGGAGCATGCTTTGTCCTTGGAAAGTGTTACATAAATTCAGCTGTTCGAAGATATTTAAGTGTATTCCAAGTTGCATCTGCATGGACTCTCCCTCTGCTAGCACAGATTGAAGCAATCCACGCTGCTGAATTCTTGTTCATATTTTCCAACATTCTCCCAGAGGATACATACACACAATGGATAAGAAGCCTTCCCCCTTCTTTGAACATCTCAGGGGTGTTTTCCTTTCTTCTAAATAAGTGGTGTGGAATTCCACAACTCTCCTAGACTACTGAGGAGGAGGAGGGAGGACTGGAGGGAAGAGAATTCATCTTCCTCTCCCTTTTCTTTCCTCATCCTCCCTCCAGCATTTATGGCTGCTACAAGCATCTGGAAGGAAGGAAACATGCATTTATTAAGTACCTAATATGCAGGAGGCTCTGCACTAAGCATTTGATCCTCACAACCACTCTGGGAGATAGAAGATAGGTGCTAATATCCAGTTAAGGAAACTGAGGCAGGCAGTTTTAATGACTTGCCCCAGACAATACTAGTTAAGTGTCTGAGAATGAATTTGAACCTGGGTTTCCTGACTTCAGATACAATGCTTTATCCACTATAGGACTTAGCTTCCTCACCTGGAAGTGAGCACATATGCTTATCTGGGTTTGAAACATAAGTTTCTGGCTGAATCATCTGCTTTGTAATTCTTTATTTGAACAGAGTAATCCTGAAAGGGGATATTTCTAGTTTTGATAGTAGTATTATAAGTTCAAGAGCATAGAAGCTCTTGGGTCCAGATACTGGTTACCCAGCAGGAGGTGACTTCTGAAACAACTTCTCAAAGGAGATGACCATCACCTAGAGGATGAGCTCAAGACACATCCATGGCTTGCCAGAAGATATGGACATTGAGGGACTTGTTTAGACAGTGTAGAGCCAAGACAAAAATGAAATGCCTGTTCAACACTTTTACAAAATAATTTATATTTTAATATTTCAAGTATTAACTTCCTGGAAAAGTAGAATAAGAGTTAAAGGTTACAATTTTATGTTTGGAGCATAATGTCAGTAGTGCTTGAGGTATTGTTTCCAGTTTCTTTTGCAGGTTATGAAGATCTATACTAAGCCTCTAGACTGACTTACTCACTCCAACCTGCTCTGACAAGTCTAAATTTCAAGAGAATAACCACTATGACATGGCTGCACTCAAAATCTCTCGGGGTACTAAGGGTAATCCTGTAGTTCAGTAATATGCTTCCTCCACTCACCCCTTTAGCCCTCAAGCCCCAACCAATGTATTCCCATTCACACAAATCAGCCCACCCACAATGACAACTAACATACTAAACATATTTACTTCATAATAGGGCAAAAAAAATAATACCAACAGTATAGATACTTATGGATTTACATCAAATGCAGAAATAATAAGTACATTAAAGTCCTCACAAAAACATGGGTCATACTATCCTATCAATGAACTTAGTAAGGTAAATAAAAGAAAAAAAGACACTGATAAATAAAATGTAACAAAAGAAGAAAAAGGAATGAATAAAATTAGAATTTAACTAGGAAAAAATGTCAGGCTCATACTTACAGATATCTGGCTAAGGAACGTTGAAATGAAGAAAATCCATGTTCTCGGATAATTCATAACTGTAGGCTTTAGAGTCACAGTTTATTAAGGAACATCTGTACCACCTCTTTGCTAACTGTTCCCTTCTGATTTCACTATTCTTTAACTGAACAAATCCTCTTTCCTTTCCCTCTCTTCCTTTTCCTTCCTTCCCCTCCCCTCCCCTTTCCTCCCTCCTCTTCCTTCCCCTTACTTCCCCTCCTTTTTCTTCCCCTTCCCTTCCTTTCTCTTCCTTTTCTTTCCCTACTGTCCCTTCCTTTCCCTTCTCTTCTCTTCTCCAATTAAAGTTGACATGCCCTTTTAACTTCTAATCATCCTTATAAAGGAATTGGGAGTGCTGTACTCTCCAGAAGTTTTCTTTAAGTCAGAACTCTGCACAGATCATTTGGCTCTCTCTGTAGGCAATGCAGACAAACCTAGTCAACTCTTCACTTACCAAGATTCTATACCATATAATTAGATCTCAGCATCTCTTCATAGAGAGCAAAATAGTGGCGAACCATATCTTTCTCCTTTCACTTTTTATTCTCAAAGCAGAAAGTAAAACAACTACTTCTGAAAGGCTTCATCTCTCTCAAATTGTAGATGGTTCCAAAAAGCCAATAGTTGAAATTGAAGTTTGCTTTCAATGATCTTGAATCTTTATTAAGACAAGCTGGAACCAGCATGCTTGCCAGATGACTGTTCCATTTCTTCATAAAGCTTTTTTTTTCCCTTGCCAGTTCTTGAT
Organism: Sarcophilus harrisii; assembly: GCF_902635505.1. Lineage (NCBI taxonomy): Eukaryota > Metazoa > Chordata > Mammalia > Dasyuromorphia > Dasyuridae > Sarcophilus > Sarcophilus harrisii. The sequence goes on from NC_045427.1 coordinate 448,263,492, forward strand.
CCTTCCAGCCAGTTTCTTTACCACTATTTTCAGTGGCTTAAATCAGTCTTCTAACATTTAATGACTCATCTTTTGCTTATGAGGCAAAAACTCACCAAATCTCCCCTTACCCGTCCTTATTTCATCCTCTCAAAATTTCCAAATAGTTATGTTTTCAACTGATCAGTTTTAAATCCTAAAACAGCCCTACTGAGCTTTAAAATCATCACATGCAAATGAATTGAAATAGCGCAATAATGTAGTTTTACATACACCTTATGCAGCATCTAGAAGTCAAGTTCCTTGCTGATATTTCTGATGGATGCGGCTTCCATGATGTAGTGGATAACAAATTTCTTGATGGTCTAATCTTTGGGCACACATTAGGCACAAGTGGCACATTGGATAAGCTGGATATAACTATGAACTAATTATGAACCTGCATGCTGAGTCTATTGTTCCTCTTCTTGTTGTTCATCTTGTGAGTAAAGCATTGAAAGAGTAATTCTACAATTTTTAAAGAGGTCCCCTGAACTGATCTGTGCCTTAGACAACTTTATTTCTTTATACTCAAATTTTGTCATTTTTAATAAATAAAAATTATTTTTCTGCACTCTAAAAATATCAAACAGTTCATATGCAAAAGAAGGATCACCACACATCCTATACAAAGTGGTTTGAGACTTTATATTTAACATAAAATTCAAAGTCAAGAATGAGCTGGGAAAATGAGCAAATAACAAAAAAAAAAAAAAAAAAAAAAAAGAAAGAAAGAAAGAAATTAACCATATAAAACTAGTATGGTGACAGGGAAGACCAAGTAAGACACAAATTCAGTATAAAAACAGCTACAACTGGTGCAGCTAGTAGGTATAGTGGATAAAGCACTAGCCCTGAAGTCAGGAAGACCTGAGTTCAAATTTGGTCTCAGACACTTAACACTTCCTGGCTGTGTGTCCCTGGGCAAGTCACTCAGCCCTAATTGCCTCAGCTAAAAAAGAAAAAAAAACAGCTACAACTAAAGCCTTGAAGAAAGGTGATTATTGGACTCAGGCCCAACAAGAATTCTAAAAAAAGTTTGAGAAAAAGATAAAAGGGGTAGGGAAATTTTGGGAAAAGAAATGAGAGTAATACAAGAAAATCATAAAATGAGAACTGACAACTTGGTATTTTTTATAAGCATAAAAAATTAAAGAAAATAATACCTTAAAAACCAGAATTGGACAAATGGAAAAAGAGGCATAAAATTCATTGAAGAAAACAATTCTTTAAAAATTAGAATTGGGTATCTGGAAGCTAATGACTCCAGAGCCATTAAGAAATAATAAAATAAAGTCAAAAGCATGAAAAATAGAGGAAAATGTGAAATATCTCATTGAAAAAACAACTGACCTAGAAAATAGATTGAGAGATACTTTAAGAATAATTAGACTACTTGAAAGTCATGATTTAAAAAAAAGAAAGTCTAGTCATTATGTTTCAAGAAATTATCAAGGAAAAACTGCTCTTATAACCTAGAAAAAGAGAATAAAATAGAAATTTAAATAATCCATCAATCATCTTCTGAAAGAGATTCCCAAATGAAAACTCCCAGAAACATTATAGCCAAATTTCAGAGTTCCAGGGTCAAGAAGAAAATATTTCAAGCAGACAGAAAGAAACAATTCAAATATGGAGTCACAGTCAGGATCACACAAGACTCAATAACTTTCATATTAAAGGATTGGAGGACTTGGAAAATGATATCCAGAGAAGGCACAGGAGTTAGAGTTACAATCAAAAATAACCTATTCAGCATATCTGAGTATAATCCTTCACAGGAAAAAATTGGATATTTAATGAAACAGAGGATGTTCAAGTCTTCCTGATGAAAAGACTAGTGCTAAATAGAAAATTTAACATTCAAACACAAGACTCAAGAGAAGCATAAAAAAGTAAACATCAAAGAGAAATCAAAAGGAATTTAAAATATGGTTGAACTATTTAACATTCCTATATAGGAAGATGATAAGTACAACTACTCAGGACGTTATCATTATTAGGGCAATATTAGGGCAATTAAGTAGGAGTCTGCACAAAAGGAATGAGTATGAATCAATTATAAAAACAAACAAAAATCTGAAGGAGTGAGAAAGAGGGATGTGCTAGGAGAAGGGGAAAGTAGAAGTAGGATAAAGAAAATTTCCTGACATAAAAGAAATGTGCAAGAAAGAGCTTTTGTAGTTGAAGAGAAAATTGGAGAATAGTCAGCAATGCTTGAATCTCATTTTCATCAGGATTAAAAGAGAGAAGAATATATGTGTGTGTATGTAAGCATATGTTTACATATACATACATCCACATATTCAATTGGGTATAGAAATCTATCTTACATAACAAGGAAGTGAGAGGGAAAGATATGTATGTTGGAATGGAAAGGGAGATGATAAATGGGAGGGTGGATTAAGGGAGGCACTAGTCAGAAGCAAAACAGATTTTTGAGGTGAGTGGATAAAAAGAGATAAAAGATGGATAAATCAAAGAAAATAGTAGTATGGAAGGAAATATACAGTATATCGTAACTGTGAATGTGAATGGTATGAACTCATCCATAAAATGATACTGGATAAATGAATAGACTAGAAACCAAAATCCTAAAATATGTTGTTTACAAGAAACACACCTGAAACAGAAAGACATACACAGAATTAAAATAAAGGGCTAGGCAGAATCTATTATGCTTCAGCTCAAGTACAAAAAGCAGGGGTATCCATCATGATCTCAAACAAAGCAAAAACAGAAACAGACCTAATTAAAAGAGATAGGGGAAACTACATTTTGCATAAAGAGTCAAAGACAATGAAGTAATATCAAAAAATTTTCAGCAAGTTTCTCTTATAAATGCCTTATTTCTCAAATATATGGGGAACTGAATCAAATTTATAAAAATAAGAGTCATTTCCCAATTGATATATGAGCAAAGGATATTAAAGGGCAGTTTTCAAGAAAAAAATAAATCAAAGCTATCTATAGTCAAATGAAAAATGCTCTAAATCACTATTGATTAGAGAAATACAAATTAAAACAACTCTGAGGTACTACTTCACACTTATCAGAAATAACAAATGTTGGAGAGGATGAAGGAAAATAAGTACACATAAACTATTGGTGGAGCTGTGAATGGATCCAAACATTCTGGAGAGCAATTGGAAACCATACCTAAAAAGGTTTAAAAATGTGCATCCCCTTGAACCCAACAATAATACTGCTTGGTTTGTACCCCGAAGAGATCAAAGGAAAAGGAAAAAGACATATATGTATAAAAAGATTTATAGCAGCTCTTTTCATGGTGACAAAGAATTGGAAATTGAGAGGATAATCATCAGTTGGGGAATGGCTGAACAAGTTGTGGTAAATAATTATGATAGAGTTCTACTACTATGCTATAAAAATGATGAGGGGATGTGATTTCAGGAAAAACCTGGCAACATTTATATGAACCAATGCAAAATGACATGAGAAGAACCAGAAGATCACTGTGCACAGTAACAACAATGTTAAAATCATGATCAGTTTAAAAGACTTAACTACTCTGGTCAATATAATGATCCAAGATTATTCCAAAGGACTCATGATGAAAAAATTATTTCCGCCTCCAGTGAGAGAACTGCTGAACTCAAAGTACAAATTGAAGTATATATTTTTTGTTTTCTTTTTTTTTTGTGATATGGCTAATGTGGAAATACTTTACATGATTTCACATATGCAAATGATATCATTTTGTTTGTTCAGCAAGTAAGGAGGGGTGGGAGAGAGGGAGAGAATTTGAAACTCAAAATTTAAAAAGAAAAGATTGTTAAAAATAAATCAATAATGACTTTTTAAATGAAAAGAATAAAGTGATTGTCCTCAAAGTTCTGTTCTGGATTGCAAGCATAATAATACCCAGAGAATGTGAAAAAAAAAACATTTAATTCTCTTATTTGGGGCTAGACTCTTCAAGAACTAAATCCAATTTACATGAATCCATAGTTTATATCCCTTAGTAAGAAGAGATACTCTAAGTTTCCCAAGCCTTTCATAGTCTGTCACACTATAATAATGCAAAAAAAAATTTCAAAAGACTTAAGAACACTGATTAATGCAAAGATCAATCATGACTACAAAAATCATGAAACATGATCATGAAACATGCTCCCAATTTCTTGGAAACCAAGAGAGACTAAAGGTGCTGACTGTCATACATTTTCAGACACAACCCATGTGAAATTTGTTTTCATGAGAATACTTAATTTGTTACAAGAGAAAATTTATTTTAGTGGGGAGAAAGTGAGTGGGCAGTCTTAGTGATGCCAAAAAGAACAAAAGAAAGAAAAGAACATCAGTGAAACATTAAAAATAAAATGAAGGGAAGAGAAGGAAGTTCAGAAGGTGACACAAACAGGATAATTTTGCTACTTTCACATTAAATATATATAACAAGAGACTGCTGTAGCAGTCTCTCCCATGTAGCATGGGACTGTCAAGTGGCTCAAAGGAAAATGGCATAAATATCTCAAGCCTTTCTCTCTTCTCCAAGGAAGACTTTCATTCCTGCCAGGAAGTAAACAGGAGATTGGGACTAGGAGTTCGGTCACTCTGTTCTCTTCAGAGAGGGAGTAATGGTCTAGACTATTATCTCTCTGCTCCCTTAAATATTGTTAGTCTATGGGATGTGATTTTTCAGGTTCTAGGTAACTTCTGATCATTCATTAACTGGAGAAGCCAGGACTAGAGGTTAATATCCAAAGCTTAACTACATTCTCTAAAAAACATTTCCAAGATGAATGCACGTAGCAGGTAGCAAAGAAAACCCGTAGTAAGTAAACGAGAAGGTGTATGTAGGAGTATACATACAAGGGAATACAGAGTAAAGAAGTTTTCCCACTGAAGATGAAGTGACTCAGCTCAATCAAGGGAAAGAGAAAGAATCCCAGATTTCATCCAACAGGAAGTTTCTTCAAGTCTCTAATATAGCAAACTGGACATAAGGGTCTGATGGAGCTCTCTCTTCCACTATAACCAGCTTTGCCCCAGCCCTCAAGCAGGGATGGTCTCCACAATCAAAGTGACAGTATCATATCAATGGGCTTTGGGTCTTGGGTTACATATAATATACACTAAAAAATACTTCTTAATAAATTTCAGTTCTCTCTCTCTCTCCTCTGTTGTCAGTTTCTGTCAGTGTCTGTCTCTCCTCTTTTCCCCATACTCTCTCCTTCCCTCCCTCCCCTCTATCCTTTTCTCTCTCTTTCCCTCCCTCCCTCGATCTTCCTCTCTCTCTCTCTTTCTTTCTCTTTCTGTCTCTGTCTGTCTCTGTCTCTTTATCTGTGTCTTTCTTTTCTCTCTCCTCTCTCTTTGTTTCTCTCACTCCCTTCCTCCTTCCTCTCTCCCTCTTTCTTTCTCTTTCTGTCTCTGTCTCTATTGGTCTCTCTTTATCTGTGTCTGTCACTCTTTCTTTTCTCTCTCTCCCCCCTCTCTTTTTCTGTTTTTGTCTCTGTGTGTCTGTTTCTCTCCCTCCCTCCCCCCCTCTATCCCTTTTTTCTCTCTCTCCTTCCCTCCCTCCCTCTCTTTTTCTTTCTCTTTTTTCTTATCTCTCTGTTTCTCTCCCTCTCTCCTTTCTTTCCTCTCTCCTCCCTCCCCAGTCAATATATTCATTCATTCAAAAACATTTCTTAAGCACTTAGTATATGCCAGGCAGCAAGCTAAATGATGGGATTTTTTGAAAAAGGCAAAAGATAGTCATATTCAATCTTAATGATGTCTTTTACATCCATGCACCACTCATGGAAATTATTTACAACCTTTATGAATTTAATTCATGGTCTTTTAGGCTACCTGCAATGGGATTTGTCTTAGTGCTCCATGACTCAAAACCATATTGCATCCATAAGAAAATACTAGTGTTATAAAAGGGCTTTAGTGACAATGATCCTTTCAGCATCTTGGTCCAATCATTGTCCATCTACAGTAATTCTTTATATATATATATATATATATATATATATATATATATATAGCACAGATAAATGTTTTGTATGTATGTGTATATATATATATATAGACTAACTTAATGAGCTGCCCTTTTAATATCGTATTAAATCTGGCTAATGTGTATCATGCGGTTCATTTTCCCCTAGAAGATAATTAGATCAACCCCTTTTAGGTGACTGTTAATTTCACTGAAAAAGGCTTGCATTATTATGGGATTTGATACAATTAGCAATGAATCATCTATAAACTGAAGCACTTGAGCATCCCTCTTTCATTTGGCTTTATATAGCCCACCCTGTATAACACTGATGAATTCCTTGAGGGAGTTTTTGTTTTATGTTCTTGCTTCTGTTACACAGATGATCACTGACCAAAGATTTTTCCATGGTCACATAAATTTCATAGAACCTCATGTATTTGTTTTAGCTTGAGTAGAGAAGGTACCTTATGTGAGAGGCATCTTTAAGCCTACATTTTGTCTTATAAGCCCAAAGCTTTCTTTCAGTCACCAAATAATAGAATGGGATCTTGTGTATCACTCATTTATGAAGATTTCCCATCCAGTTGACCATCTCAAGCAGCTTTCTATCTGCCTTTAAGCTATCTCACTTCTCCATACAAAGATCTATATCAGATTTCCATTATGGCCTTTCACCCGAAGCTGAACTTTGCTGATCACCTACCTAGCTCACCACATTTAGCCAAACTATGCTTCAGATCCCATCCAGCCATACACTCTGAACATCACTGACTCCTTATTTTCACCTTTCATCTCTATTAAATCAGTACTGCCATTGTTTCTGGAAAGAGTGTGACTACTTATGCTTTATGGTTCCATTCACCAACTCTGGGACTCCTCAGATCAAAACTCCCTACTAGCCTTCTCCACCACCCCCCCAACTAAGTGTTGTCTCCCCCAATTGGAATATAAGCTCCTTTAGGATAAGGATTGTTTGACTTTTGTATTTCTAGCCCCTATCACCAAGGATAGTGCCTGGATCAGAGTTTTTTCCATTCATTCATGTGATTTTCCAAAGAAAACAGATTAAGAAAACTTGGCTGTTTCCTTGTTTTCATCAAAGATATTCTTGATTCATATAGAAACCAACATCAGAAATATTTCATAGTACTTATTACATGCATGATCTGAATAAAGTCAGTCAATCTATCGCCATGGGCTTTATCTAGAAATAAAGGGGTTTGGGTTATATGAGTTCTGAAGCCCTTTTCACCTCTCAGTCTTTCAGTCCATCAACCAAGAATTTTCCTCTGTTTGAGATACCTTGAAAATATCTCCTTGGATGCCTTGAACATTGTGTTACCTCCAGAAAATACTTTTTCTTTTCTTTTTCTTTGTAAATCTATGTATTTTATTTATTTAAAAATTTAAATTTAAATAAAATTTTAAAAATTTGGAACACAAGGTTTTGCAAAGGTGAATGTTGTAACCTATCTTTGCATGTATTTTAAAATTATAAAATACTATTAAAAGAAAAAATACTGAAAAATGTTATTTAGAGAACTGGTCATCCACAGACTTCATCTGAGTTTGGTGAGTTAGGGGATGTCTACCTCAAGCACAATTCCCCTGATGGAATGGGTGGATGAGAACAACGTTCAACAGCAGCACGAAGGCAGCTAAAGCAGGTGCTGTATAGCACTTAAAACTCCATCAGACATGGAAGACAAAGGAGTTCTTCTGTGTGTGTTCTTGTATGCATGCAGTTGTACACCCGTTAGTGCCATTGCCACTTCCTAATATAGCACGTGCAATACTGAATTTAGCATGGGGCTTTACTAATCCACTGACTTTACTAAACCACAGAAATAAATGCTTTTCATCATTTTTACCTTAAATTTCTCTGATTTAGCTGTCCCTTAACCCATTGGTAAAATATAGTCAATTTCTTTCTTTGTAAATGATTTTCAGTGTTCACATCATCTAGTACCTTTGGACTCTTTTTCCCCCTTTGACAGGTTAGACCTGAAGTTTCATCCAAGTATCCAGTGAGAAATTCCCTCTACCAAAGCAGGTCAGCACTTCCTCTGCAACTTGGTTTCAGAAAGTTGCCTGGACATTGAAAGGCTAAGTGACTTGTCCATGGTTATTCACCATTGTGTCAGAGGCAAGAGTTGAACATAGATCGTTCCAACTCCAAGGGTGGCTCTCTAGTCTCCCAATCACATTACCTCTTAACTGTTCGTTCTTTAAAGAATGTATTCATGAGATGAAAGCACAAGGCTTTGGAGTAATCCCAAATCCTTGACTTCTCATTCCTTAATCCCAAACTATATTCTCCAACATTTTAACTCTCCTCTTCTGTGTTCCCTTCCCCTTGGTCCTTTAGTTTATGCTGAATTAATTTAAAGTAACTCATCCAATTCTTTACTCCCATTGTTTCATCATCTGCCAAAGTCACATTTATCTTCATATAGTCTTTTAATGTATACTCATCATAAGCAGTTCAGGCTGAAATGACCAATCTAGTGTCCTATGAAATAGGGTTACTTTGGGGGAATATAATGAAACCAACTTTTTTCTCCCCCAGGAGAATCCAGAAGCTGAGTTTTCATTTAGCAGTGATTTCTCTCTTCTTTTGGTTTCATCTATACTGAGAATGTCCACATGGAAATAATTGTGTCCATTCTACTGGACAATGATCACGGACCAAGAGGACCAACAGTTAATGTTTGGACACAATTCAAGAACTCTGATCTGCTCTCTTCATCACTCTGCCTGAGTGATGCAAGACAAGGAGAGGAGGCAAGGCACCCAGAACTGAGAACCCTTTTTTCTGTTTCATGGGTTTCCATGGACAAAAAAACCAAACAAATATCACCAAGGGAATACTGGTGTCAAACAGATGTTGTTATTATTATTATTAATATTATTATTAGCATCTCTCTACTGGGATCCCCTCCACCAGCTGCTCCCTGTTCCCTGTTCTGCATTCCCTTCCCTTATTCCAGCCCTGTTGTTTTTCTCTGGCCTGATAAAAGTTGGACTACCCCCCTCTCTGGGGTGAATTCCAGGCGTTCAAATTGGATTGGCATTCAAACGCCCGAGCAGTTGCTGGCTGCCAGTCTGGGGAACAGGAACAGCAGGTTTTTGCTGGAGGGGACAACTGCTTTATTTCCCTCGTGGCTGTTGACAGCCAAGCAGATGTCCTACAATGATTATTTTTACCTCGGAGTCAGAGCGGGGCCTCCCGCCCATCTTCCCAGGTGCGGCTCCTAGACCCAGCACAGCCCAGCGCCTTGGTCCTCGCACAGGTGAGCAGGCTTCTAGCGCCACCTACCTCCTTTCTCCCAACTGCTTTCCCGGCTCCATCCGTAGGATTGGTCCGTCCCAGATGGAAGGGAGCTTGGCAATGGCTGCTTTGAGACTCCCCCCATCCCCCAGCGTAGCATTTAAAAATAGGTAAAGAAACTATGTTTAAGGGAATGAGCGGATTTGTCAAAATTCACTTTGAGAGTAAGAGGCAGAGTAAGATAAAATTGGAAGCCAGCTGAACTGAATTGAGCTGAATTAGCTTAAACTGAAGAGAAATGTTTTGTGGGATATCTTAGACTGAATTTGCAGTCCTAGACCATCTTTTCTGAGCAACAGCCATTCCCCTTCCCTCTCCCCAGGCTTCCCACCCTCGGAATCTCAAAGGCTAATATAGACTGTCAGAGTTGAAGGAGTCATTAAAGGTCTGCTAATCCAAATCCCTCATTTTGCAAATGAGTAAACTGAGGTTGAGATAAAAAAAAATGATTTGCTCAAGCAAGGCAATACATTGAGTGGAATATCCTTATCTAGACAACGAATGGTACAAAGGAAATAGGTCACATTATAATAACCCATATAGCTCTAAAGCTCTAAGGTTTACAGAGATGTTTCCTCTGACTCTATAAAGTAACAGCAAAAGTGTAATTATTATCCCCAGGAGGAAACTGAGTTAAGTGACTTGGCCACAATCACACAGCTTGTAAGTCTCAATTTAAACCCAGATCTCACCTAACTCCTGCCAGGATAAAAATCCCCATATTCTACAACTGAGCCTGATTGGACAAAAACTAGTCATTCCAGTAGCCATCTTCTGGGTCCTCACCATCGAAGTCCTTCAACTATGGTCTAAAGAACTGAAATTAATGTGGCCTGAGATTGCATTCCCTTTGTTGACTGTCATATCAAACCACTGACATATGAAATAAAACTCACAAATCATTTTTGGACAAACTGCCGTCTTACTGCACCTCCTCTATCCTGTACTTATAAAATTTATTTTTTAACTCAAATTTAAGACCTTAGGACAGCTGGAAAGTACAGTGGATTGAGTGCCAGGGGACTTTGTTGTTCAATCAATCATGTCTAACTCTTCATGAACCCATCTGAGATTTTCTTGGCAAAGATACTGAAGTGGTTTGCCATTTCCTTCTCCAGCGTCATTGACAGATGAGGAAACTGAGGCAAACAAAATTAAATGACTAGCTCATAGAGCTAGGAAGTGTCTGAGGCTAGATTTGAAGTCAGTTCTTCCTAGCTCCAGGCCCAGCTATCTTATCCACTGTGCCTCTCAGCTGCCCTCCATGCATAAATCAGAATTATATAAAATTCTGATTTTGTTTAGCAACCTACTATTCACCAATTTATTTTTATGGCATTTTATTTTTCCAAATATATTTGCCAATATTGAGAGGCATAAAACTAATAGACATATATCTTATCTTTCCCAAGGATATCCAATTCAAAGAACAAATCAAAGAGGTTTTCCCATATACTGGAGAAACTGTCCAAATGTGCCTATTTGGGGGTAACATGGTACTTACTGTATAAATCTTGGGATGCTGCCAAGTCTCATAAAAGAGATAATTAATCAGTCCAAAAAGTTTGCCCTGACTATCCACATGAAAAACAAAGTGAACAGAGAAAGTCTACTGCCCAAACAATGATATAGTTACATGAAATGCCAGCAGAACTTGGCCATCACTCCAAGAAAGAGAAAAAAGAATATACCTACATGCATGTATATGTAATGAGCATGTATATGTTTGTGTGTATATGAGTGTTGTGCTATATGCATACATATATAATGTATTGTGAACATGTGTTTGTCTGCATGCATGAATGTGTGTGTGTGTGTTTGAAGGAAGGGGAAAAATCTATAATTTCATTATCATAGAAAACTCCCAATGAGGAATTTCTTCCAATAATAAAGATCATTATCTTCTCCACAACTTATAGTTGTAGAGATATGCCTAAGGTCATTGAGAAGATATATGACTTAACCAAAGTCACACATCTAGTATTTGTCAGAGGCAAAACATAAAACCATGATTTTTTGGCTCCACCTGATTGCCTCAGTTTCCTCACCTGTAAAATGAGCTGGAAAAGGAAATGGCAAGCCATTCCAGTATCTTTGCCAAGAAAACCCCAAATGGAGTCATAGAGAATTGAATATGATTGAATAACAATAAACTTGTCAAACACCCCTCCGTGTTGCTCCTTCCTCCACCCCATACATACATATAAGCAGAAAATATATTTCTTGAACAAATACCACAAATGGACAATGAAGAGAAGCTCCAATAAATAGGTTAATCTGTGATGTTGGAGGTAATACCCACGTCAGAGAAACCAAAAATACAGAGAGAATTGCACTATTATCTTTGCTAATTAACTTTGTTAGTGGTGAAAGTTCAAAGTTGTTTTAATTTACATTTCTTCTATAAGTGATCTGAAACATTTTTCATTGGATCGTTGATAATCTATATTTCTTATGCTGAAAATGGCTCATATCTCTGCAACCAAGATTAGAAGGAAAGCAGAAAACTGGGAAACAACTTTTACAGCAAATGTCTGATAAAGGCCTTGTGTGTCAAATATAGAGAGAATATATAGAAGAATATAAGTTATTCCGTAATTGATAAATGGTTGAAGGATATGAATGGGCACTTTTCAGATGAAAAAACAAAAGTTATCTTAAGTCATATTTTTAAATGCTCTAAACCATCACTTAATATAGAAAAATGTAAATTAAAACAACTCTGAGATACCACCTTACACCTATCAGACGTAAACTGGAGTCTTAATGAAGATTAAAGTAAACTATTTTCACTTTTTTTCCAAGTTTTTTCCTCTTATTCCATTTCTTCTTTCACAACCTGACTAACATGGAAATAATATTTTACATGATGGTACATATATAAACTTTATCAAATTGCTTACTGTCTTATAGAAGACAAATCAATAGGAAGGAGAGAAAAATTTTGGAATTCAAATTTTTATTTTAAAATGATGTTTAAAATTGTCTTTGCCTGTAACTGGAAAAAATAAAATACTATTTAAAAATTTAAAAAGAAAATTCAAATTTTGTTATCACCTGCCAATTGAAACAGAATTTATTTCCCATAAAGGGACACAGTTCTCCTATAGTTGTTTACTTGAATTTTAACTGCATCAATTTACTGGTTACTTTGCCACTTTTAACCTGTAGGTGGTTACCTTAAAGATCAAGTCACAGTGATCTATATGCTGGAGAAAAATTCCAGATTTGGAAACTGAAACCTTAAAACACCAAAGCTAAAGTTGGAAGATGTAGCTTTGAATACTGGTTTTAATACTTACATTTGCTATCTCTGTGATCTTGGGAAAGTCACTTTCCCTCGTCATTCATAAAAGGGGTTTAGATTAGATGATTCAATTCAAATTTAATGGAGCTGTTCACAAAAGCTTTTCCAAACCTTCTCCTTTCTCTTCAAGACCCTGATGCCATCCTATTTACCTTTTGTCTCTACAGATGAAATTACCTCCAACTTTACTTAGAAATAGAGGCACATGTGATCTGATAGTCTTTGTCTTCTTTAATCTGTCTTCTGTTTTTGACACTCTTGACCATCCCTTCTTTCTGAATAATGTCTTTGCTTGGCTTCCATGACATTGCTTTCTCTTAGTTTTTCTCTTATCTGTCTGGCTGCTCTTTCTCACTCTGCTTTTCTGATTCATCATGCCTCTCCTACCCCTTAAAGATGGGTGCCCCTCAGAGATCTATCCTGGATCCTCCTTGTCTTCCTCTTCCTCCTCTCCGTCCTCCTCCTCCTCCTCCTATTCTTCTTCTTCTTTTCTGACTATATTCTCATTTTTGTGGATGTCATTAATTACCATGTTTTCAGTCATCATTTCTTTTCAGAAAGTTCCCACATCTATACAACTGTCTCTCATCTCTTTCTTGAATCACAATCTCAAAATTCCAACTTTATGTTAAGCATCTCCATCTAGATGTGGAGCTAGTCCCTCAAACTCAACGTTTCCAAAGCTAAACTAATCATTTTTCCTTCAAACATGCCATTCCTCTTAATTCCCCATTTCTTTGGCATGTATCAAATCCTAATCACCAGGACATCCTCAAAGGTAACTCAAAAGTTATCTTTCACTTTAATCTTTCACTTTTTTCTCTCTCTCTTCCCCATAGCCAATCATTTGCTGGAATAGATTAATTCTACCCAAGACATTTCTCAAATTCTATCTCACACATGGTAAACACTTAATAAATGATTGTTGACTGACTAATTGACATTTATTCTCTCATTTTTATTCCATAGCTACTACCCTAGTTCAAGATATATGCATATCTTACATATGAATTATTATAATAGCACCCTAATTAGTCTCTCTCTGCCTCCAATTGAGACAAACTATCCTTTTCTAAACTATCCTTTACCCATTTGCAGAACGATCAAAATACCTAAAACACCAGTCTGGCTATTTTATTTCCCTACTCATTATTTCAGTGGTTCCCTGTTGCCTCTCAAAATAAAATACAGACTTCTTGACCTGACATTAAGTGTCCTCTATAATCTAAATCGAGCCTATCTTTCCACATTTATTTCACATTAATCTCCTTCATGTTTTCCTATTCTAGCCATACTGAACTATAAACTACTTCCTAAGCTCATGCTGTTGTCGGTAGAGGTATAATTATTCCCTGCCAGATCTTCATTTCTTCCAATCAACTTCCCTGGAGAAGTCTCTTTGTCCTTCTGCTCATAGCTTTTAGCATCTGAAAGGAATCCTAGAAATAATCTAAGATCCTTATTTAACAGATGGGAAAATCTTTATAGCCAATCCTAATAGCTTCCTTGACTTCTATCTCCCTTAGATCTTCAGCTGCTTCCTAGAAATCTATACCTGGGTATTCAACTTGCATCTTATATTCAGTATCTCCAGACCTGGAAAGAATTTTCTTGAGAAAGGTTCACAAGCTCTTCCCAGCTTCCCCTTTTCTCCTTAAGACAACACCATCACGTAGCTCTTTTCAACAATGAGATGATTCAGGCCAGTTCCAATAGAACTGTGATAAGGAGAGCCATCTACACCCAGGGAGAGGACTGTGGGAATTGAAAACAGCATTTTCACTCTTTTTTGTCGTTGTTATTTGCTTGCATTTTGTTTTCTTTTTCATTTTTTCCCTTTTTGATCTGATTTTTCTTGTGCAGCTAGATAATTGTATAAATATGTATACCTATATTAGATTTAACATTATTATTTTTTTTTTTTTTGCTGCGGCACAATTGGGGTTAAATGACTTGCCCAGGGTCACATAGCTAGGAAGTATTAAGTGTCTGAGACCAGATTTGATCTCAGGTCCTCCTGACTAAAGGGCTGGTGCTTTATCCACTGTACCACCTAGCTGCTCCCGTTTAACATATATTTTTACCATGTTTAACATATATTGGATTACTTGCCATCTAGGGGAGAAAATAAGAAAAGGAGGTAAATTAGGAACACAAGGTTTTTTAAGGGTCAATGTTGAAAAATTATCTTCGTATATGTTTTGAAAATAAAAAAACTTCAATAAAAAATTACACCCCCCCCCCAAAAAAAAGCAACACCATCCACTCACATTTGAAACTGCAAAGGAAACTTTGAGTCTTCCCTTGTCATAAAATTACCCTTCCTCTAATTTATTCAAATGTCCATTCCTTTCCCCAATTGATAAATAGTCAAAGTTTTCAGATGAAGAAGTTAAAGCCATCTGGAATAATATGAAAAAAATTCTCTAAATCACTATTGATTAGAGAAGTACAAATTAAAACAACTCTGAGGTACATTTCACATCTATCAGACTGGCTAATATGACAGAAAAGGAAAATGATAAATGTTGGAGAGGATATGGGAAAACTGGGATACTAATGCATTGTTGGTGGAATTGTGAAATGATCCAACTATTCTGGAGAGCAATTTGAAATTATGCCCAAAGAGCTACAAAAGAAATACTACATCATCTGTATTCCAAAGAGATCATTTAAAAAATAGAAAAGAACACACATGTACAAAACTATTTATAGCAAGGACAGCTAAATAGTATAGTGGATAAAGCACCAGGTCTGAAGTCAGGAGGAACCTAGTTCAAATCCAGCCTCAAACATATAACTAACTGTGCAAGTCACTTAACCCAATTGCCTAGCCCCACAAAAATGTTTATAGCAGCTCTTTTTGTGGCGACTAAGAATTAGAAATCAAGGGTATGCTGATCAACTGGGGAATGGTTGAACAAATTGTGGTATATAACATATATAGCACTATTGTGCTATAAGAAATGATGAGCAGGCTGATTTCAGAAAAACCTGGAAACACTTACATGAGCTAATGTTGAGTAAAGTGAGCAGAACCAGGAAAACACTACACAATAAGAGCAACATTGTTTGGATGACCAATTTTGATAGACTTTTCTCTTCTCAGAAACACAATGATCTAAGATCATCTCAAAAGAAAATGTCATTCAAATACAGAGAAAAAACTATGGAGTCTGAATGCAAATTGAAACATACTATTATCATGCTTTTGTTGTTTTTTTCTTTCTTGTGCTTTTTCCCTTTTGTTCTGATTCTTCTTTAACAACATGACTAACATGGAAATACATTTTAATAAGATTGTAGTTGTAAAACCTATATCAGATATTTTGACATCTTAGGGAGGGGATGGGGAGGGAGAAAAATGGAAACTGAAATATTATAAAAATAAATGTTAAAAATTAGTAAGTAATTTCTAAATGTCCATAGCTATTTATTGGACTTATACAGCTCCTCTTGAATCCATCCTGATCCTTCCACTTCTACATCAATTCAAGGTCTTCATCACTTCTCACCAGGACTTATCCCTTCCTAAGTAATGCTGCTTCTCAAATACACCCTTCACATAGCTAAGGCACAGATCTGTCCATGAAATATAATCACTCTCCACTGCTTCCAGGATTAAGTGTGGACTCTTCTGCCTAGCATTTAAGGGCCTCCACAATTTGGCTCTAACTGACCTTTCCAACAATAGTTCACATTAACTTCTCTTCATGCCCTTTATAACCTGTTGCCATGGCACAGTAGAAAAAAAAAAGCAAGAAATATAGGTCAAAATCTACTGCTAAAATTTTATTTGCTAGCTATGTGACCTTGGGCAAATTATTCAAATGCACCAATCAATAAACCCAATGAGCACCTATATATGTCAGATACTGCTAATTGCTGGGGACTTAAAAAAAAAAAAGAGGCAAAAAATTAGTTCCTGCTCTAAAGGAGTTCACAATATAAAATATTTGGATCATGGATTCATAGCTGGAAGGAATCTCAGAAATTTTTTAATTCAATGGTCCCCTGTATTTTTTGTTCCACAAATTCTTTTCAACAACAAAACATGTAGTGAGCTCTCAGGGTAATTTCATATACTATTCACAATACTCATTACAATTATTTATAACTTAAGGCACTATTAAAGAATTTTTGGCCCAAACCCCTTGGACCATTATCATAAAATCCCAAGGAGTTTGTTAAACTACTAATATAGCCTAAATTTCTTGTTTAACCAATGAGAAAATTAAGACCCAGAGGCATTACACAATTTGTCCAAGGTCACATAGCAGACATATGTTGACATTAGGATTTGAACCTAGGTTTCCTGACTCCAAATCCAGTCCTCTTTCCACTGCATCTGATCCTCAATTTGGGCCATCTATAAAACATTGTGGATAATTCTTGCACTACCTACTCCCACAAAATGTGAGCAATCTTGAAAGCACTATGGAAATGTGAATTGAATTGTTACCAATGGCAACTTGTAATTTTCTCTTACTAGCAAAAGAGGCTCATTTTATTGCAGCTAAATATCAGTATCACAGCAAAGGTCTATTGACTACCTTTTCAAAATGGTGACCATGGCCCAATAAATCAGGCCCGTGAAAAGGGCAGTTTGTTGTGTATGCCCAAGCAAGGAAGGGATTGAGGGCAAAAAGGAGGACAATCAACTTGGACCCTCTCTCCTCCAGAGCTCTCCCTTTACGTTCGTAAGTCCCCTTGTTGTTCCTCCACTGTTGAGGGGTCCTAAATCACTGCCATCCCCAATAATGGGCCTCCAAACAGTTTGTCTCTGGTTAAAAAGAAGGGCAATATCAATAGCCAGCGTCCAGCTGAGCTAGGAGGTTGGGCTCTGTTGTCTGAGACAATACATCTGTCACCTCAAAACCCATAAAGCTTGAAATTAATGTCCTGGTCTGTGGCTTGCTTCCATCAAAGACAATGAGGACAATCTGGGAAAGTGAGATTAGATTTGGCCATTCCTTGGAGCCTGGGTGATGAAGTGGAAGGAAATGGGGGGAGATGGGCACTAGCTTGGCAAATGTATCTGGATGACTGGAGTTGGAGGGTCTAGACTCGGGCCCTCACTCTACCACTTTCCAGCCATGGGCCTCTGTACCTAATTTTTTCCATAGGTGCCTGTACTCCCTGCAGTTGTAAAAATCAGATGAGTTGAGGAATATGAAGTGCTTTATAACTATCAACCTTTGCTCTTATTCCTCCTGGCTCAGCTTGGCCATGAGTAATGAATTATTCAGCTCCAGCAATTCTCTAAGGTATTCTACTGCATCATAAATGAGTTGTGAAGTAAATCAATGGATAGGGTACTCAAAACAATCAAGAATCATTGATCCTTTTGGAGGCAACTAGGAGGCATAAGGGGATAGAGTGCAAGGTTTAAAGTCAGAAACCCTGGGTTAAAATCTGGCCTCAGACACAAATGGGCTAGGTGATCCTGAATGAGTCATTTAACCTGTCTGAGTCAGTTTCCTCAACTGTAAAATGGGGATATCATCCCCAGAGTTGCTGTGAGGAGCAAGTGAAATAATATTTGTAAAGTGCTTACATAATAGGAATTTAATAAATGCTTGTTTTCTTTCTTTTAAATTTTGGAGTATCACCCTCATCAGCATTGTTAAAAGTACATAGGATGGCTGAGCTACACACAAATGACCCACATTTGGAAATTCAGAAACTTCAGAATTCTAATCCAGTATTCTAATAAATACCCCAGTTCTGACTCCATGGTGCTGGACAAGAAGATGGATGTTCCTTCTCCCATCCCCATTAGCTTATTTTGGGATCTGTATTTGTCTCCAAGGATGACATCTTGGACAAAAGCCTTCTGAAAAATTGGTCTTAATTTTGGTTTGATTTTGTATGTTTTGGAATTCATAAGATGCTCCTAACTATAACAAGATGAAACGATGGGTAGAGTACTTGATGTAAAGTAAAAAAGAGCTAGCATTCGGAGTTCCCAAAAGTTTTAACAGGATTCCCACCATTTTACAGAAGAGGAAACTGAGGCTGACAGAAGTCAATAACTTGCCAAGAGTCACACAGATAGTAAGTCAGAAGCAAAATCTGAACTCAGCATTTCCTGATTCTAAGTGCAGTATTCTATTCAAGGCACCATTTAGGAAGCCCTGAATTCAAATCCTCTCTTAGATACTTAGCTGCAAGAGCTGAACATGTCATTTAACCAGTTTGTGATTTCAACTTCTTCATCTGAAAAATAGAGGGGATGGGGCAGGTAGATTCAATGGGTCCCTTCAAGGTTCAAATTTATGATCTTATAAATTCCTTTAACTTAATCCCCAACAAGCAAACTATTGTAAACTTAAACAAGGTTTTGTTTTTGTTTTGTTTTTTTACCTCGAATGGCCTCAATTTCCTTCTGTAGAAAATCAAGCAAGCAAGCAAGAAAGTATCCTATATGCCCGTTACAATGCTTTAAAAAAAAAAAAAAAAAAAAAAGGCAGGTCTCTGCCCTAAATGAACTTACATTCTATAAGGAAGCTGCAATATATTCACCAAACAAATGTCATACATTTGAACCTGGGTGGGGTCTTATATGTGAGAAATCTGAGCCTAAACAGAGTAAGGGACTTACCTGAAGTCACACAGATAAGTGACTGATGTAGGATTTGAACCCATGGCCTTCGCCCCACAAACCACCCCCTCCATGAGTTCCCTGCTTTGGGCTTTAGGTTTTCTGCGCAAATAGTCCCTTCCAGCTCTAAACATTGTATGGTCACGGTAGAAACATTCTGCGTCCTCAGTTTTAACTTTCAATGAAGCTACCTTGAAACCTCTGCAAGTGGACTTGAGCTGATGAGGGGTTCACAGCGGGGAGGAGAGAAAGGGTGAGCGAGTGGAGGTGAGGGAAGGTTTCACCGCTCTGCCTACTAGATGCTAGAGGAAACAGCCCGTGGGGAAGGGTCTCTGGGTACAGGTGGGGTGTCTAGGGCTCAACTGATGTCCCAGCTCTTCCTGTCGTCTCCTGGACTCACAATCCAGGCTATTCAACCATCGGGGAGACTCCCCGGCCCCGCGACTTCTTCGGTCCTTGAATCCAACCTGCGCTTTAAAGTAGCGGCCCTAATTCGGGAGGAGGATCTTCGGACCCCGCCTCCTCCCCTCGGGGAGCCGCCGCCAGAAGGGTCAGAGCGAGTGCTGCGGCCGCGCGGAGGCAGAGAGAGCCCCTGGTACCCAACTCTGAGGAGGACGCCTGGGCAAGGCTGACCGTGCCGCGGGTCCCTTCCAGGTGAGAAACAGGCCCTCCAGACAAGGGCAGGGGCCACGGGAGGCTTGGGTCGGGGCCGGACTCGGGGGTCCATGAGACCCCAGGGCAGGACGAGGTGGGGCTGCTAAGTGGGAGCATCCCTACCAGCCTTTGCAAAAACTCATTACTAAGTGTTCGCCGCTGAGCTGGACTTCTAACGCCTCTTGCCAGTCGCAGGATTAGGGGAGTAGAGAAGTGCTACTCAAAAGTCCAGGAATTGTGGATTAGAGTTTATTGGAGTCCAGTATTAGTAGTTGGTAACTGAATAGATGTTGTAAAATGAGCAAATCCCTTTCTCACAAGAAGGTAGTGCAAGTATTTATCACTGTTTTTTCAGGGACCAGAAAAGAGACTGAAAGGGGTTTTTTTCCAATAATTTGTCCAGAATCACAGCCAGGAAGCTGGAGAGCTGAGAGCCCAAGTTTCCTTATTACATTTTTCTCCTTAGACTAATATGGCTTCACAATATAGAATGCAGAATGTAAAATATTAAATCTGGAAGGAACCTAAGAACATGGGCTGCAGAACAAGAATGAATTTAGAACATAGAACTTTAGAGTATAAATGATCTTAGAACACAAAAACTTAAGAACATAGAATGCTTTAAACCTAACAGGAATCTAAGGAAATTAGCATTAGAAGAGAGCTGGAACATAACATGTTAGGTCGGGAAGGGACATTAAAGTATAGATGATGATGTTTTGGTCCCTTCCAGTTCCAATAAGTCATTTTCCCCTCAAAGGTCACTTTTAACCCTGAGGGACCATTTCTCTATGAGTCCTCTGGGATGGCTCCAATCAGGCTTCCTTCCCCTACAGACCATATTTGGGGCCAAATATGTGGACCCCTAATACAGTCCATTCTCAGAGTGGGCTCATTTTGAGGGGGTAAGAGAACAGGGAAAGGGTGTTGGAGGGAAGAGGAGGGGGCTATAGGGGAGCTAAAGTTTGGGGGTGAATACGTTTCTTAGCCTCATTTGGCTGACTCAGTAATCTGAAGATTCCAGCCTTGGTGTTGACACAACCAGTCGTGAATCATTAGACCCTTCAGGAGTTGGCAGAGTTCTGGGTTTCGGTGTCATTTTCTCTGTTTACTCCTACTACTTCCTTTCTATAATTATTTGACTCTGGAGCTAGAGGATAGTAGAGATGGAATGGAATTAGAGAAAAGGCTGAGGAATGTGACCTTTTGTCTCACAACACAGAAGCTAAGAATTCTCCAAGGTGATCCCATTTCCCAGGCACTGACCCCATATGCCCTTTCTCCCTCACCTTGGCTTTTAGTTGTATCTCCTTTGGAATGTAGGTTAATTATGTGGTTAAAAAATATCATTAGGGGAATGAGCTGATTTGGCCTTTAGGAACATTTGATTGGAAATTATTCCAAAGAAGCCAGAATTAGGAGAAAATGATTTCTCCAGACTGGTTTTAGAGGTGCAATTGGCTAGAAGCAGGGGGATGACTAAATTGACCATTTATTCTAAAGAATCTAAAGTCAACAAGACTAGATAGAATTCTCAGCAAGGCTCACTAGCCATGTATAAAGCACTATATGGGGTGTTGGAGATACAAATCTAAAACAGCAGTCTGTAACCTCAGGCAGCTTACATTCTTCTAGAAAGCTTCAACATGTATATAATTAGGTAACTACAAGATGATTGCAGGGGGAGAGCACACACAGCCAGCGGGATTAGACATCTGAGTTAAGTCTTGAAGAATGTCAAAAGTCTAAGAGGCAGAATAAGAGAAAGCATTACAGGCATAGGGAACAGCCTATGTAAAAAAATGGAAGTGGGAAATGGAATGCAGAATTTGGTAATAGAAAAAAAAAAAAAGGCTGTTTTGGCTGGAACATAGAGTATATAAAGGGGAATAATGTGAAATAATTCCCAAAAGGTAGGCTGAAGCCAACTCAAAAGACTTTAAATGCTAAGCTGAGAAGTTTGTATTTTTTTTCCTAAATACAATAAGGAGCTACTAAACATTCTTGATCAGGGAAGCTAGACAGTCAGACTTTTGGCAGTTCTTTGGAGTTTAAAATATCACATTGAAAGCTATTGCAATGATACATCCTCCCAGACACTCAGGGTTGCAATTTGAGAGTCATCTTTGACTCTTCCTCCTCCTTAACCCTCCTAATCTAGCCAGCCAGTTGCTGAGTTTTATGCATTTTATCTCTACCACACCTCTTAGCCATTATCTATTTTCTATTCACATCACCTCAAAATATTCTAACTCAGACCCTAATTCTCTATTCCCTGGACTATTTTCATAGCATCCTAATGGGCCTCCATGTTTCAATCCATATTCAATCCATACTCTTCAAAGATACTAGAATATTCACCACCTTACTTCCCTGCTCAAGAATCTTCCATGAAAATGAACGGATGCCCATCAACTGAGGAATGGGTAAATAAGTTATGATATATGAATATAATGGAATATTATCTTTCTATAAGAAATGATGAACAGGCTGATTTCAGAAAAGCCTGTACATGAAGTGCTGAGTGAAATGAGCAGAACAAGGAGAGCATTATACACAGTAACAGCAAGATTGTGTAATCAACTATGAGAGACAGCTTTTTTCAGCAATTCAGTGATCCAAGATGATTCCAATATACTTGGGATAGAAAATACTGTTCTCAGATCTATGTTTTCTTTCACAACTTGACTTGTATGGAAATGTTTTATATAACTTCACATGTGGTTTCTTAATTGTGGGTGGGGATAAGGGAGAAAACCTAGAACTCAAAAATCTTAAAAAAAAAAAACAAATATAAAGATTGTTTTGAATGTAACTGGAGAAACATATTAAATAAATGGATAAATGAGCTAATGAATAAATAAATAAATATATGAAAAAAACTACTATCCTCATCCAAAGAGAGAACTATAGAGACTGAATGCAGATCAAAGCAAACTCTTTTCACCTTGTGAGGGGTTTGCTTTTTTTTTTCTCATGGTTTTTCACTTTTGTTCTGATTTTTCTTTCACAATATGACCATTGGGGAAATAAACTTAAAATGATTATGTATGTATAACCTACGTCAGATTGCTTGTCTTGGGGAGGGAGGGTGAAAAAACATTTGGAACTTAAAATTTTACAAAAATGAATGTTGAAACTATCTTTGCATGTAACTAAAAACCATAAAGTAGTACTGAAATTTAAATTTTAATTTACAAAAAGATTCTTCCATGGTTTCCTGATGCCGCTAAGACAAAATATAAATTATTGATCCTGGCATTTGAAGACCTCCATGATCTGGACCAACAAATCCAATTTCCCAGACTTTATTGATATCATTCCCCTTCATGTACTCTACCCTTTAGGTAGACTGGCCTAGTTGTTTGCAAACATTCATTCTTTATTCTCCATATCTTCACACCACCTATTCCCATACCTGGAATGGACTTTAACTTCATTTCCTCTTCTAAGAATCTTTAACTTCTTCCAAGGTTTAACTCGGGTGCCACCTCCAATAGAAAATCTCCTCTCATTAGTCCTCCCTCCTCAAATCATCTTGCATATATAGATATAGATAGATTAAAGCACTTATGAAGCCTTTACTAAGTGTCAGGTACTAAATTATTACAGATATAAACTAAAGGATACTGGAGAGTTCTTTCCTCAAGGAGTTTCTATTCTATTGGGAAGACAGTACGTACAGGGGAGCTAGAAATGGCAGAGACTTAACTAAGCAAGATAAGGCCAAGATAAATCCAAAGTGACCTATAAAGCTCAGAAATGTTAGGAGTAGAGTGCAATTTTCTGGTTGGGAAAAGATGAAGATGGTGGCCTAAATGGATACTGTCCATCCAGAAATATCCAAGGAAGACTATATTGTATCCCCCAGTACAATGTAGTCCCATAAAGGCAGACACTGTTTCATTTATATCTTTTGGTCATCAGCACCTAGCAGAGTGCCTTGCACATAATAGATACTTAATCAATTAATAAATATTAATTAAGTGCCTACTTTGTGCCGGGCACTGTGCTAAGTACTAGGTATGCAAATGTTTCTTGAATGTAATTGAATCTGTAAAATGTAAGTAATGATATTTACGCTTCCTACCTCACTGGGATGTAGGGTAAAAAGAATTTTATAATCTTGAAGGTGTATAGAAATGGGAAATGTTATTCATAGAATTTGAAGGTGGTTAGAAGGTTCCTCTGAATAATTCTTTTTTTTTCTTCCTGTTACAGGGTTCCTGGCAAACATCCCAGTGATCCCTAAATCTCCTCAGCTTTAGGCCCACCTGCTGTGCCCCTAGTATAAGATCCATTATTCCCAGAATGTCAGGAAGACTTTCTTGGTTCCTCCTCCTCTTACTGGTAAATTTGGATGTCTCTTTATGGCCTGTCAGAGTCATACTGACTGACCCTGTGACCTTCAATAAGTGCATCTTCCATCCCGGGCTTCATCTGTACAATGGGAGGATATGGACCAGATAATGTCTAAACTCTAATTCCCTCTGAAATAAAAATCAGTGGTTTTGTAGTGGTATTTGGGGGAAGGAAGGAGCACTGGGTCCAGGGAAGGGGAAGGAGGTTCCTGAATACATTCCTTTTCTTTCCCATTAGCCTGTGGGTGGTGGGAAGTATACCTTGGTCCAGAAGTCAGATCCTTAATACCATCATGTCTCTCTGGATTTGTGTCTGTGTCTGTCTCTTTGGGAGATCGAGAGTTTCTTCTGGAACCCCTCAAACTCTTCGTCTTCATTGAAGACCCTCAAACATACAGGTAGGTGCTGTCAATCCTAATATAGTAATAAATAGCCAAACAGAAATTCAAACCCAGAACTTATGGCTCAATAGCACTTTCTGGCTTTCTACTTAAACTCTTAACTACTTAACTTAACTTGAGAACTTAACTTGAGAACTACTTAAACTACAGAAACTGAGACTTAAACTCAATTTCTACTCTAATGCTTTTATCACTATAACCACTTCTAGAGTTAATAGAATTGTAGCCTGAATAGAAATATTCAGTCATTGGCTCAGTCAAAAACCATTTATTTGGAGGTGTAATAAAAATAGCTATCATTTTTATGACACTTTAAGATTTGATAAGTGTTTTAGAAATATTATCTCACCCCACTTTACAGATGAAGAAAATGAGATAGGCAGAGATTAAAGTGATTCAGACAGGTTTACATATCTAGAGAGTGTCCTGAGAGTGGATTTGATCTCAGGACTTTCTGACCTGAGGCTCAGTGCTCCATCCTCTGCTCTTTCCATGTAGCTGCTTCTAGAGTACCTGTAGAGAGGATTCCTCTTCAGGTAGGAGTTGGACTAGATGGCCTCTTAGGTCCCTTCCAGCTCCAGCATTCTGTAATTCTATAATTCATGCACTCATACCTATCCTATGGAGAGGAGTCCATAGATCTGAATTCAAATCCCACCCCATGGGACCTTGGCAAGTAAGCCACTTCCCTTTTGGGGGCCCCAGTTTCTCATCTATCAAATGAGCACATAGACAACTTAGTCTCTAAGGCCCTTCCATTTCTAAACTCTCAACAATGCTAAGAAAGGACCCTGTTCTTGGTCTCCCCTTCAGTCAGTGACTCATTCAGACAGTCGATAAGCATTTATTAGGCACCTAGTGTATGCCAGGCAATGTACTAATAATCACTAGGATACCAAAAAAAGGCCTTTTGCAACCAGTCTGCTTGAGGACTGTGCCCTATCTTAGAAATCGCAATGCTTGCCACATAACCTCCAGTCAAGGTACAGTAATCATGCCACAGCTATGAAGTTTCCAAGCTGAGGGAATATTTTTTGTCTGATGTCATAAAATGGGGGGATGGGATGAGGAGTGGAGGAGGAGAGGAGGAGGGGAGGACTTCCAATCCAGCCTCTTCACTTTACAGATGAGGATCTTCAAACCCAGAGGGTAAAGGTGACTTGAGAACTCGGATTTTTTAACTCTGGACCCAGGGCTCTTTCCATAAATCATGGTTTCTCTAGCCTCCATTTCCTGGTCTGTACAGTGAGGTATTTAGGACAGATGACTGCTAGGGTCCTTTCAAGATCTAATCATAGATCATGAGGCTGGAAGGGTCCTTGGAGATCACCTAAGCCAGCCACAGTCTTCACCCTTTCTCACTTAGTCTTTCCCTTGCAGCTCCAGGGTCTTTTCCTGCAGCCATGGAGACATCCAGTGGGGTCTATGAGTTTGTGAGAGGCTGGCAACTAGACTGGTGGGATGCCCATAACTTCTGTGACCAGTGTTTTGCCCAGCTAGCTGTGGAGCCCCAAGATGAGGCTGTGACTGAGCTACTTCAGAGAAAAGTGCAGGGTCCCATCTGGCTGGGCCAGAGGACAGCCTTGCTACAGAGACTGCAGCAAAAGCGTGAGTGCTGTCCATTTGGGGGGCTGTAAGGAGGGAGAGCAGTCACAGATAACTTTGGATTTGGACCCCTGGCAGAATTAAAAACAGGGGCCTTCTCCCATCTTGCCCAGAAACATCTCATAGGTGTGTAGAATTAATTTTATTTGTAATATGTTTCATTAACTAACAAGCATTTATTTTTCTTCCTTCCACTCTTCTCCTTACTCCACCTCTCAAAAAGAAAAACAAAACTTTAAAAAAAATATGCAAAACAAATTCCTATGTTGACCATACCAAAAATGTCTCATTTTGCATCATTCTTGAACCTGCCACCTCTTTTTCAAGAGGTAGATAATATACTTCATCTTTGTCCTCTGAAATAATAATTTGCCATTATTGTCCCTCCGGCAAGTCCTGCTTTTGCATTAATTCATTCTCCCAAGCATGTAATAAAGGTCACAGGATTCTAAGTTATAAGATAAAGATCATCCCATTAAACTCTATTTTATCAAGAAAATTGGGTCTCCATCTGAAGAAGATAATTTCTTAAGTTTTTTTTTCTCTTTAGAAAATTATTATTGTTCTCCTACTTCTGCTCTTTTTACTCTGTATCATGTAAGTCTTCTCAGATTTCTCTGATTTTTGTCATTTTTATGGCATAGTAGTATTCCTTTATATTTACATATCATAATTTGTTTAGCCATTCTCCAATTAATTGATACGTAGTCGTAGCTTTTAATTTCCAGTTCTTTGCCATTACAAAAGAGCTGCTAAAGATATTTTTGTATATGTGACTCCTTTCATCTTTCTTTAATCACTTAGTGGGAATACAGGCAGAGCAGTGCTATTAAGCTAGGTCAGATTTTAGTGACTTTGGGGGTATCATTCTAACGTGCTTTCCAGAGTGACTGGACCAATTCACAGTTCCATCAACAGTGAATTAATGGACCTGTTTTCCCACAGCTGCTCCAACATGTGCACAGCATTTGGAGCTACAAGAGACCTTTGAGACCATCTCATCCAATAGATCAGCAAATTGGGGCCCAAAGAGAGGCGGTGTCCAAGCCACACAGTGTGGGGCAGAACTGGGATCAGAACTCAGGTCCTTCAGTTCCAAATGTGTGCTTTCTCTACCAGAGGCCAGCCCCAGCCACAACACTCAGCTGTAGATCTAGGGGCTTGGACTGGAGGGGCTTTAGGGCCCTGGGCCTCAGGCTCCTAGTTCAGGGTTTTCCATAGGGAGCTCTTCTCCAGGGCTGCCATGCTCATTCCTGGGGGTCACGGGGTCCCCTCTTCTCACCCTCCCTCAGGCACACACATGCTGCCCACCCTGGTGTTCGGGGCACAGACAGATACAAGGCATGCCAGGCTGCTGGTGGGCTTCCCTGCGCTGCCAGCCATCACAGTCTGCACCCACCTCCAGTGGGACCTGGCCGTGGGCAAGGGGGGCACCATCTTTTCCTATGCCGTGCCAGCCTTCTCCAACGAGCTCCTGCTGCGAGGTCTCACCGCCCACGATGGGCTGGTCCACCTGGCCCTTGTTGTCCATGGGCACCATTCCCCCTACCTGCCGGTCTTCCCTGCGGATGGAAGGTGGCACCATGTCTGTGCCACATGGGAGAAGTGGAGGGGTCGCTGGGCCCTTGGGGCCGATGGTGAGCTGCGGGCAGGAGCCCAGAGCCTTTCCCCGGCCCAGTCCTTGACTCCAGGAGGCGTGTTTGTTATCGGGCAGGACCAGGACTCTTTGGGGGGCGACTTCAAGAAGGAAGAGGCCTTCAGGGGCAACATCACCAATCTGTCTGTGTGGGCCCGAGTCCTGGGCCCGGAGCAGCTGGACATGGCCCGAGCCTGCGAGATACCCAGCGAGGGACTGCTTTTTGGCTGGAATTGGGGGGCCCTAGAGATCGCCCCCGCCCTCCAGGAGGTTTTGCTGCCCTTCAGGTGCCCCGGTAAGTCCCTTTGGCAAGTCCTGCTTTTGCATTACTCATTCTCCCAAGCATGTAATAAGGGTCACAGGATTCCGAGCTATAAGATAAAGATCACCATTAAACTCTATTTTATCAAGAAAATTGGGTCTCCACTAAAGAAGTGATATGCCCAAGGTCCTAAGTCTAATAAGTAACCGAATCAGAATTTGAACACTGCTCTCCTGACTCCAATCCAGGGTTCTATTCACTGAACCAATTGAATTTAGGTGAGCCTCCCAACATTTAGTTAGCGTTCTATTTTATGGGTCCCTTGTGGGCTTGGAATGGAAGAACCTGGAATCAAGGCTTAATCCCAGCAGCTAATGGCTGTGCGATCTTGGGCCAATCACTTCACCTGGTGTTTAAGGCTTACAAAGTGCTTAGCTCATAATACTTTAAAAAGGAAGCAATGCTCCTATTATTACTCCCATTTTACAGGTGAGAAAACTAAGAAACAAAGAGTTTAAGTAAGCTGCCCAAGATTATACAACCAGTGAATGTTTACAGTGAGAATGAGAACCCCATTCCTTTCACTTAAAATCCAGTATTCAATCCAACTGCCATCATCATTACCACCACCATCATCATGATTATGATGATCATCATCACAATTATTGTCATTATTATTCCTTCACATGGATCTCTGTACTGAGTGCTGGAGGAAATACAAAGATAAATGAGGCAGGACTCTTGTCCCCAGTCTGCTATGGCATATATGCAATTATTGAGACATACTGGTAGGCTATATATACAACTAGTATCCCAAAGTGATGTCTGGAGCATCCTTTGTATGACCTTCCTTAGGATGTATGAAGGAAAAGTATCATTTTATTAAATAACCGGAGGAAGTAATTATGTAAGGCATAATTTGACTTCCAGGTGGTTCTATACTCAGCCCATCAGCTCAGTAATCCCACCAAGGTCTCTCTGACACACGGCAAATTAGCCTTCCTCTTCCTTTGGCCCCCATCCCTCACATTCCAGAGGAGTAGATCTTGGTGGGGAAAACCCCACTGAGCAGGTTCAAAATTTGTCTAGGGTATGAAATGGTACATTGCACAAAAATCACTAAATACTCAAGTAGGTCACTGGCCTTGGGGTCAGGAAGAACAGAGCTCAAATCCAGACAAGCACCTGTTTCAATGTAGTTATAGCATAATTGGTGATACTCCAGAAGGGATTCACACCTTGGGTAAAGGGGCCAGAAAGGCTTCTCTGAAAACCCTTTCAGCACTGAGACTGCTGTTTTTGCTAGAGGACTGAACCTGTGCCCTGTGCCCACAGTGCCTGTAGAAGAATGCCCAACTTTGGATGCTGGCAGTGGAGCGCTGGGGTCTGAGCCGTGCCTGCAATCCCTTCCTTTCCTCTGCCATTACAGGCCAGGTAGGTTTTGCTTGCCTGTACCACCCTCCAATCTGCTTCCTGGTGGGGCTAGAATCAAACCCGTGTAAACAGTCAGAACTATTGAGAGAGGGGTGGTGAGATGGAGTGGGCTAGGTGTAGGGCTAGGGACTTTAAAGCTCAGTTTGTAATTCTTGGATGCCCGCCCCTAGACCACTGGATCAATTGTCTTATACACAAGGTGCCAAGCAGATGTTTATATCATTTTTATTCAATCCACATTTTGGTTTTGCAAAATTGCAAATTTGGGTGACATTTGCAAAATTTAAGATGTGGCAAAAAGATCGTTGGTTTCAGAGTCACAATTGAGCACAGTAGATCCAGTTCTATAACTAATTAAATGTAAATGTTTTCAGACTTAACCTCTCTGGATCTTATTCTCATAGAGGAAATTCATGACATTTAGAGCTTGAAAAGGCTTTAAAATTTTTTTCCTCCAAGTCTCTAATTTTACAGATGAGAAAACAGGCCCAGAGAAATTAATTTAATTGCCCAAGATGACACAAACAGTAAGGAGAAAAGTCAGAATTCAAACCCAGGACCCCTGACTCCCAAACCAGTGAGTGTACTAACTACTCTGCTACTCAGTTGTCTCATATCATAACATTAGCATATTAAATTAGACTGTCTCCATAGTCCCTTTCAGTTCAAATGGACTATGTTCTAGCATTGTATCTCCTAACATTCTGTGTTCTCATATCCCTTCCAGTAATAACAATCTCTGTTCTAAAGGTCTCTTCCAGTGCTAACATTTACTGCTCTAAAGTGTCATTCACCGTTAATATTTCTTCTGTTAAAATAGTCCATATTCTAAGATCCTATCCACTCTAGCATTCTACAGTCTATGTTTAAACATCTGTTTTTAAAGCTCCTTTCCAGACCTAACATTGTATTCTTTGTTCTAGCAGTTAAATGTTTTAAGATCTCTTCTGGCTTTATGTTTTATATTCTAATTGGTGGCTCTAAAATTTCTTCCATCTCTAACATTCTGTGATTTGAACAGCCTATGTTCTTTTTTTTTTCTTGAACACATTTTTTATTAAAACTTTTTATTTTCAAAACATATTCATGGATAATTTTTCAACATTGATCCTTGTAAAACCTTGTGTTCCAAATTTTCCCTCCTTTCTCCTCACCTCCTCCCATAGATGGCAAATAATCCAATATGTTAAACATGTGCAATTCTTCTATACATATTTCTACAATTTTCGTGCTGCACAAGACAAATCAGATCAAAAAGGGAAAAAATGAGAAAGAAAACAAGATGAAAGTAAACAATAAAAAGAGTGAAAATACTATGTTGTGATCCACACTCAATTCCCATAGTCTTCCCTCTGTGTGTAGATGGCTCTCTTCATCACAAGACCATTGAAACTGGTCTGAATCATCTCTTTGTAGAAAGGAGCCATGTCCATCAGAATTGATCATTGTATAATCTTTTTTATTATCATAGCTTTTTGTTGACAAAGCATATGCATGGGTAATTTTTCAACACTGACCTTTGCAAAAACTTTGAACAGCCGATGTTCTAATGAACCATCTAGCTAGGTCTCTCTGGAGAGGGAAGAGAGGGGAATGGGTCACAGAACTGACTTAGGAACAGTTTAAGCAAAAGAAAATCTGGTTCTCTTCCCTGAACCAGTCCAAGATGCTATATGCTACATTTGCTTCTTTTCAGGGGTATATCAGCGACTAAGAGAAGTCCAGAAAACAGCAGATGGGGAGTTTATCAGCCGAGTCAACACTCTAGCCAATGCTACGGTGGTGAGCCAGAAAAAGTTTGGGGAGCCCCAAGCATCCCACTTAAGGTGTTGGGAATCACAGGATGGCGAAATTCTGCTACAATAAATTCTCACTAATTCAGACCCATTTAATTAGAACCTCAATAATTGAAAATTGGCATAATGCAATCAAGGAAATTAGCAATGTTGGCATTTCAGGACTTGACATTTAGCTTTCCAAGGAGTTCAGCAATACGTGCAGTAATGCTGCTTTTTCACGGCATCTGCATTTTCATTGGGAATGGCATTCCCTCCACCAGCAGCCCCCTCCCTAAATGACTGTTTTTAAAATGATCACTAGTCAACCAATTTTTGGTGATATGACATTGGGTCAGTCATTTAACCCTGACGAGCTTCAGTTTCCCTGTCTGTCCCTGTGCCATGCTCCACTGACAGTTACATATGGGGCCTGCACAGGAAACCTCTCTGATTTGGCAGAACCTGCTGAATTTTTCTTTCTGTTGCTATAGCATTTGAGAACCCAGAATTGACTCTACCAGGCAACGAATGTGCTCATTACAAAGGGCTTTTATCTGTTTATTATAATAGTGTTGGTGAGACCCCAGAGTTCCAATTCCTATGTAAATTGGAGAGCCATAAAAGTGTAATTTTTTTAGAAATTCATAACAATTGTTTCTACTTTCTTCTGCTTTTCAACTTAAAAATGATTTTCTTCAAAATAACCCTATGAGGAAAATGGTTCAAGAATTATATCTACTGTTTTCCTTTATAATGCAGTTCAGGCATTTTCTGCATAAAACCTTTTCTCCCAGACTACTTTGCACTTAACTATTTTGTGTGTATATTTGTATTTATTAACTTTATATAAATGTTAGATATATCTTACATACCAGTTTATTTGTCCTTATTTCTATAGCCTGCCCTAATGAAGATCCCACTAATTAGGATCACAGTAATTGAAAATTGTCATAATTCAGACTAGGGCTGTATTTGTTCTTATTTTTCTCCACCATTAGAATGTAAGCTGCTTCTTGTGAGTCAAAATTGTTTGATTTAATATCCATACTGTCCAGCATAGTGTCTGTCACATAGTAAGCACTTAACGAATATTTTTTTATTGGTTTACAAATTAGGAAGTTGAAGGTTGGAGAGTTAAAATGATTTGCTGAAAAAGTATCACAGTTAATGAGAGACCAGGACACAGTTCAAACCCAAGTGTTTTGCTTCTTCCCAAAGTTAGACTAAAAGGCCAGGCCTCAGTTGAATGCAAGCAAGGACATACATACACTAAGCATAATGAGGGAAGAAACTTTTCTTTCTCTTTTAAAAAAAAAAACTAAAGATACTTTCATTTATTATTGACCAATTATATTTTCAGTTTTTAACATTTATTTTTTTCTTTTTTTAAAAATTATTTATTTATTTTATTATAGCTTTTTATATACAAAGCATATGTGTGGGTAATTTTTCAACATTGTCCCTTGCAAAAACTTCTGTTCCAAGTTTTCCCTCCTTCCCTCCACCCTCTCCCCTGGATGGGAGGTAGTCCCATTCATGTTAAATATGTTTAACATTTATTTTTTTAAATTTTGTGCTTCCAGTTCTCTCCATCCTGCCCCTCTCTTGCTTCTTAAGAAGATAAGCAATATGATATCGATTTTAACTGAAATCATGCAAAACATATTTGCATATTAGCCACATTGTAAAAGACAACACAGGACACACATACAGGTGGAAAGCTGTGAGGATAAAATGAGATATTTGTGCACATGCACACACAAAGGAAAAACAAAGGAAGTGAAAAAAGTCTGTAATCAGTCCTCTCTCTGCAGGTGGAAAGCATTTTTCATCATGGGTCCTCTGGAATTGTCCTGTTTGCTGTTACAAATTAAAAACAAAACACCTCAAATGGAACTTAGAAGTCCGCCCCCTTAAAAAAAAAAAAAAAAAAGAAATAAGGACTTCTTCACATTTCATTATTACTTGGCATTGTCCTAAAATTTTATTTGCATTTCTATGTAGCAATAACAAAAAATAAATCACTGGATCATTTTTTTGATCAGAATAGCTAAGAGAATTCCCCCTCCCCAATTTAGCCAATGGGAAATGCCTTGCTCTCTGGCTCTTCAACATAGTCCTAGGTCCTAAACTCCCAGCAGGGAGCAAAAGGACATTTGGCTTCTCTGCTCTCAGCTTTCCAGAGATGACTTTGCAGAAGATCCCGGGTCCCTGAGTGTGCCTGAGGCAACCAGCTTCTTGGGGATCCTGGAACAGGCTCTGGCAGCCCAAGAGACCCCCCTCCAGGCAGCTGACCTGCTTGCTGTGGTGAGCTTCCTGAAGAGAGTTATTGCCATCGAGGAAGGAGAGCAAGACCCTTCTGGACAGCAGGAACATCTCATCCAGAGCTTCTTAGCAGTGGCTGCCCTACTATTAGAAGAGCAAACTAAAGCCCAGTGGCTGGAAATTAAAGAGGTAAATCTCAGGGAGTAGAAGGGAGGAGTCCAGCTGCCCTTATTGTCCACTTATGGGTCACAGACACCTTTGATAAGATCGTGGGCCACTACAGAACAGCATCAAGCCTCAGGTTCCATATTAAACAGGATAATGGTACCAACCTGCAGGCTTTTAAGGAAAGTTATTTGAAAAATTCAAAGTACAGTAGACAGATTTGTTATTAGTACTCTGCTTATCTCACTGAACCAACTGTTTTAAGCACGAGAATACTTTGTAAGCAGTAAAGCACCATACAAATGTAAGGTGTTAAATATGAGATATAAAGTCTAATAACTTGGTCTCAGCAGTGAATATTATTCATATGAAATCATAGTCATAAAGTTTTATCGCTTAGAACATAGAAATGGAAAAAGCTATCTCTAATTCAATTGAACCAGAGTTTATTAAGAACCTATTACTTGCCAGGTACTGTACCCCATAATGGTAAAAGAAAATAAAAATTATATCGCTCATGTCCTCAAGGAATTCACAATTTAACAAATAGGATAAGATGTGTACATTTATTTTGTTATTCATGTGATCTTATGAAGTATTATGTTTTAATTCAGTCATCTCTGTGACTATGGGCAAGTTCCTTCCCTTTTGCCCAGAGGCAGCTAGATGGTACCCATGGATAGAGCTCTGGGTCTAAAATCTGACAGATCTGAATTCAAATCCAGCCTGAGATATGCATTAGCTGTGTGATTCTGGGCAGGTTCACCTTTTAGGTCTTAGTTTCCTCAAGTATAAAATGGAGATATAGCACAATGTCGGCACTGTGCCTGGGATGTAGAAGGTGCTTGATAAGTACTTATTCCTTCCTTCCCTCTCTGAGGCTTGAACTACAGGGACTTTAAGGTCTTTTTTGACACTAGGATTCTTTTTTTCTGTGTTCTAAACTGTGTCCTACCCCTAACATTCTAGCAGGAGATAGAGCTCCTGAACCTAGAGTCAGGAACAGAGTTCAAATCTGTCTTAGTTCACTGGGCAAAAGTTACCCTGGATAAGATACTTAACCCTTTCTGTCTCAGTTTCCTCATCAGTGAAATGGAGATAATAGCCTTTCCCTCCCAGGGCTGCTTTGAGGATAAAATGAGATAATAGTTGTAAATATTTTGCCAACTTTAAAGCACTGCACAAATGCTAGCTGTTATTATTATTGTTGTTGTTGCATACCATAGATCCCTTCAATTAACATAGATTATTGACAAAAGTGTCAAATAGGAGGGCAGTTCTTTGCTGATGTTGCAGAGGCTATCTGAGGATGGAGGGAAGTGATACAGCTATAGAGGAAAAGGGGATTCTCAGTTCAGACTGTAACCATGAGCTCTGTCCTCAGATCACCAGAAGTCCTATGGTTCTGGTGGAGAGCGTGGACCGCATTGCCGTCAGCCTGAGCCTCCTCCTCACAGCTGAGAAATCCAATATCTCCATCCAGAAAGGCCCCATAGGTAAGTATACAAGATGACATCCTGATCCAACTATGTGAACTGAAGAAATGTGCTTCCTCCATGAGCTTCCCTTCATTTCTTCTTCTGTAAAGTGGCAATTATCATGCTTGTGCTTATATAATCTCAGGGTTGAAAGGAAAAGATTCCTTTCTACAATATCTCCAACATGTCATCATCCAGCCTTCATTTGAAAATCTTCAGTGAGGGAGAACTCATTACCTCTCAAGATATCCCATCCTACTTTTAGATACCCTCAAATTGCTAACAAGTTCTTCATTATATCAAGCTGAAATCTTCCTCCCTGGATCTTCTCATTGTTCCTAATGCTATCCTCTGGGACTAAATAGTATAGTTAATCCCTTTATGCATAATCGGTTATAGAGACAGGGCTCTCTTTAGGGATTTCCTTAGGGAATTCCCAGATGGAAAAAACTTCCTCCAGCAAGGCAGATCAGCATCTCTTCTGCAACTGATAGTCTTAGAGAGTTTTTTAGAGCAATAGTTCTCAAGGTGTGGTCCAGAGAATCCTGGAGGGATCTCTGAAACCCTTTCAGAGGGACTACAAATTCAAAATTAGTTTTCATTTCTAATCCGGTAAACATCTATAAATGTTCAAATTCTTTGAATAGATTCTCAATAATTTTTAATAATATAAAGATACTGAGAAAAAAGTTTGAGAATCACTGACCTAGAACACTGAGAAGTGTCATTCCTAGAGTACTTAAAGTCAGTGATCATAGTCCTTCAATCCCCCTCACCCACCCAAATCTTCTCCAAACTAAATGTCTAATTTCCTATTTTGGCATGGTGTCCAATCCCTTCAACATCCTGGTTATCCTCTATCAATGTCCTTTCTGGATAGAGGTTCTCCTGAGTAAAAGTTCTAGAAAGACATCTATGTAGTACCAGATTTGACTGGTCCTTCAATCCACCCTTCCTATAGCTGTTCAAAATGATATTTGACAATTGATCAGCAAACTCAAGTGATCAAATGCAAGTTCTTCTGCCCTTTACATCTGGCTCCTACTTGTCTTTCTAGCTATTTTTATAATTTTTCCCTTCAGTCATCTTATGAGCTAACCAAACTAGCCCTCTTGTTGTCCCTCACATGATACCTCATCTCCTACATCCATCAAGCATAAACTACTTATTTTTTTTTATTTAATAGCCTTTTATTTACAGGATATATACATGGGTAACTTTACAGCATTAACAATTGCCAAACCTCTTGTTCCAATTTTTCACCTCTTACCCCCCCCACCCCCTCCCCTAAATGGCAGGATGACCAGTAGATGTTAAATATATTAAAATATAACTTAGATACACAATAAGTATACATGACCAAAACATTATTTTGCTGTACAAAAAGAATCAGACTCTGAATTATTGTACAATTAGCTTGTGAAGGAAATCAAAAAAGGCATAAACTACTTATAATATCTGACTCTTTCCTCTTGCCTCCTCCTCTTAGAAATCCCTATTCCCCTTCAAAGCTCTACTAAAGTATGCCCTTCTACATCTCTACATCTTCTACATCTTCTGAGCTCCCAGCTGCTAGTGCCTCCTCCCAAAAAGTCCCTTGTATTTATCATGTATAAATTTTATGAATGTACATGTTGTTTCTCTCTTGTAGAACGTAATCTCCTTGAGGTCAGGAACTATTTCATTTTTGTCTTCAAGTTTCCAGTATCTGACACACACTTCATACGAACTTAATAAATGCTTAAGGATCAATTCAATTACCAAGCAGGAAAGACTTGGTGATTAGGCCCAGTGATAGACTATGAGGACCTAGAGACATGAGGCTCATTACCAGGACATTGGCCATAGCAATTAATGAAGACCTACTCAGGTACTCCATGTCATTGGTTCTCTTCAAAAACGGAGGCTAGGGGCAGGTAGGCAGCACAGTGGAGTCAGGAGGACCTGAGTTCAAATCTGGATTCAGACACTTAGTACCTACTAGTTATGTGATCCTGGGCAAGTCACTTAACCCAATTGCCTTGTTTAAAAAAAAAAAAAAAAAAAAAAAAAAGGAGGCTCAACAACAACAATATGGAGGAAAGCTGTGATCCACAACGATAAAGTCATGGTCCTTGACATATTGAATAGTATAAAACATTTCTACTGACAAATTCACTTATTATAAGGAGGAGGGGGCAGAAGGGAGGGTCTACAGAGGTCTGTACCCTGGGCCAGTGCATTGTGGATCCCAGGTTCAGGGGCGAACATCCAACCCTAAAAACACAAAGTTCCAACCATCCTGAGCATGGGATCCTGCTCTTTCTCCAGGCATTGAAGCTCGAAGCCTGAACCTGAGAGACTTGGCCAATAGCGAAGACTACTTCAAGAAGATTCCAGGTGGGCCAGAATATATCCAAGTGCCTTTTGAGGAAATAAGAAAACTTCAAGGAAGAGGTGAGCTCTGGGAGATAAAACTGGTCCAGTCTCTCTGGGGAATAGAGTCTGAGAGACTCAAAACTTTCTTCTACCTCAGGCCTGTTTCTCTCGTAAAATTTCTTTATGAAGAGAGCTCAAAAAAATTCCTCCAGATGCTTTCAGGCAGAGGATCAGAGCCACCACCACATTCCCAAGTGTAGCCTAAGCCAGGTTAAAATGTAATTGGAAAATGTTTAACAGAATAAGAATACAATAGAACATGGATAATGTCGATACAAATGTAGAGGATATTAGTATAACATAGTATCCCCATCTAGTTGCCTTTGATACCACTGCTTTAAGGGATCAAACAGTACTCCTCAGTGGGAAGAGAGGGGAGGGACCCTTAAGGATCTGAGATGAGGTTCAGAGGGGAGCCAAGGCCCAGACCTTAAGGAGCCCCACTTTGAGAACAAAGATGGAGTCCCTGCTTTGAGTCCCCCAGTCTGAGGGGAACGTCTGCTCCGACATGTGAAGGAATATCCTGGGAACATCTTGCCTGAGTTGGAGACTGGACAGTTACAAAGAAAAATATGCCCTGAGATAATGAAGTGGGTCAGAGAAAGAATGGGGCTGTGGGACTGAGTGGGTTAGTCATCTGAAGGGGCTATACCTAAACAGAGAACGTTTCCCATCTGCCCAGGTCTCTCCAAAGTCACTGTGATCAACACCTGGTTTGCCTACAGTGCCCTCCAGCACTCCTTGGGTTGGGAAGGGCAGGAAGGTGGCAAGGTCCTCATTCAAGACGCCTCTATACCTGAGAAAAGGCAAAAGTGAGTGGGGACTTTTCTCCTTGGGTCCTTCAGGGTGGCAACTTCTAGAGACTAAAGGATGCTGATCATTATGGATACCTTTTTTCCCCAGAAAAGGATTGATTGATGGAATGGAGGGAAGATATAATGGTGGGGAAGGAAAATAGAATCACAGAATATAGATTTAGTTCAAATGTCAACACCTACAAGAGGCCTCTACTACCTGCCCCAGCTTCTAGTGCCCTACCCTATTAAAATGACTATATTGATTTTAAATGTATTTGCATATGTTTCTGTGGCCCACATCTCCCTCAACAGAATGTAAACTCTTGAGGACAGGCTCAATTTCATCCTTGTCTTTGTATCTCCACGGCCTAGGATGGTGCCTAGAACATATTAAGCATTTAATAGATATTTGCTTGGGTAGCTGATAGTTTCATATAGGAAGGCCTTTACAAAATGGAATATTGGAGCTGAAAGGAATCTTAGTATCTACAATGTTAGAACACAGACCATAGAAGATTAAAACTAGAAGGGACCTTAGAACAGAATGTTAGAACTTGAAGGGACCTTAGAATGTAGAATACAATAGTTTAAAAGGTCCTTAGAAATTATCTTTATTTTATTAAGCAGGAAAGTGATCTCAGGGTCATGTATGTCAGAGTTGAGAGAGGTAATGGGACTTATAGACACACAGATAGGACTAGAGCTAGGACTAGAAAATAGGTGTTCAAGACAGGAAATGATTAGAGCTGGTCACATAGCAAATTTGAGGCTCTTCCCTCTCAGGAAAGGCTCTTTCCATTTCAACAATCACCCATTTTGTTTCCAGGTACCTACATACGCAGGTAGGATCGGCCATCATCTCATCCATAGTTCTGATCAACCTTCAGGAGGTGAGCACAGCAGTGCATTTCCATCTCCTACACCAGACCCAGGTAAGGTAGGGTGGATGGCATCCACAGTGACAGATCTATCTTTCTTTATTTTTTTTTTACTTTTTATTGACAGAGCCCATGCCTGGGTAGTTTTTTTACAACATTATCCCTTGCACTCACTTCTGTTCCAACTTCTCCCCTCCCTCCCTTCACCCCCTCCCCCAGATGGCAAGCAGTCCTATACAAGTTAAATATGAGTGACAGATCTATTAAAAGACCTTAATCATAGCCCTCAGCCTCAAAAAGAGATGCCTTCCCCTTCCTCCCCTGCTTATCCCACTAGCAAAAATTTTGAGGCTCAGAGAGGAACTTGGACAGAAGCAGAGAAATGTTTCATTTATCTGCTTTCAAATAAATAGCAGCAAGCAGAACTATTGACTAAAAATTAAGGGATAGAAAGCCAGCCTTGATTTCCAGAAGCCCTGGGTGCTTCCTCTAGCACATGCCTTCCATGATCTACATCGATCATCTTATGAATCTTCCCACACTAATGCAGAGCAGCACTCTTCAGCTTAAGGTCTTGGCAAATTACCTGGAGGCATCTGAAGGTTAAATGAGTTGTTATAACCAGAAGAAATCAAAGAAAAAGGAAAATAACTCATAGAAGCAAAAATACTTATAACAGGTCTTTTTGTGATGGCAAAGAATTGGAAGTTAAAGGGATGTCCATCAATTGGGGGATGGCTGAATAAGTTATGGTATTTGAATGTAATGGAATACTATTGTACTTAAGTGATGATGAAAGGAATAGGTTCAGAAAAACCTAGGAAGATTTGTACGAACTGATGCAAAATGAAATGAGCAGACTCCGAACAATCTATATTAGCAATAATACCAATATTATGAAGTAAATTGACTTTGAAAGACTTAGTAATTGAATAATACAATAATCAGCCACAATTCCAAAGGACACACAATGGACCATACTATCTACCTCCAAATAAAGAAATGATGAATTCAGGGTACAGATCAAAGCAAAAAAGGGGTTTTACCTTTTTAGCAGAGTAGGGGAGAACATGGCTAGTGTGAGAATTTGTTTTGCACGACTATACATATTTGTAATGGGTTTTGTTTTTCTTGTCTTCCAAATGGGTTGGGGATTTGGAATTTAAAATAAAATTAAGTCATATGCCATATTCTGATACCAGTTATGTGACTTTGGGAAAGTCAATCTTAAGTTCCTGAGGTTCCTAAAATAAGCATCATCATTTGTACACTACCTCTCTCACTGGTTTGTTGTGGTAAAAGTGTTTTGTAAATCTTCAAGTACTGCAACAAAATTTGAGTGACTTTTGAAGAGGCAGCATGGTCTAATATTTAAGAGCTTGGATCTAGAATCAGAAGAATTTAGTTCAAATTAAAAACTCTGATGCTACATCACAATATCCTATTCTTAAAACTAAAGGGGATCTCAGAGATTCTCTAGTAAAACCTCCTTAATTCATAAATGAGGAAACTGAGACCCAGAGAGGTCAAATAAATAACTTATCTAATATCAGATAGATAATAAATAGGGAGCTAGGACCTAAATCCAGCTCCTCTGACTCCATCCAACATTCGCTCCAACACTGTATCATTAGCAGTCTCTTACAAGTCCCTTAAGAACTCTGTGCCACAGTTTCCTCATTTGTAAAATGATGGTAATAAAAGTAATATTACTTACCTCACAAGGTTATTTTGAGGAAAGCCCTCTATAAAAGCTCAAAGAACTAAAGAAATGGCAATTATCATTTATCTTATTTGAAATTCAAACTGTTCTCTCTTTTTAAACACTAAGAGCTACATAATGTTCTGGCACTTAAAACCCTAATTCCTCTTGAGCTATTGCCCTTCTGGGTCCCTGACCCTTTTTTCTATCCCTGGGCATCCATTGCTCATAATTCTATTCCTTTGGAAAGAGCTGTAACTAGTACTTTCAATGGTTCTCACTTTCTTCTAAGGATACCATGCAGATTTCTCTGTCTGCAGTTTAAAATCACTTCACCCTTAACCTATCTTTCTAGGCTCATTAGACATTACTACCCTTCCCTTACTCTACACTTTGGCCAAATTGACTTTCTTGTTGAAAGTGTCTGTCTCCCTTCTCCATTCCTTGAACAGGCTATTCCCCCTTGCCAGAATGCATTCTTTCCCCATCTTTGCCCTTTCAGAGGCCTTAATTCTTTCAAAACTCAGCTGCAATAGCACCTTCTACATCCAGTCTTTCCAGATCCCCCAAGCTCCTGGTGCCTCATTCCTAGAACTTTCTTTCATATTTTTATGAATTTCATATTTTTACATACAGTTACATATCTAAATCCTGTATACTCCTATAGACTGCAGATTATTTGAGGACAGTCTTATTATCCCTGGCACCCAGCTCAGTGCTTAGTGCCTAACAAATGTTTAGTGATGGATTGGGAAGGAAGTAAACTCTCTCTAGTTTTCCATTCTTGCATTTTCTTCTCCTGCAGGACTTTTCAGATAAACTTGTGGAGCCTATCTGTGCCTTCTGGAACTTCAGTACCAGGTGAAGTAGCCCTTGATTCAGGAGAAGGCAGCCAGCTTGCTATAATTTGCTCCAGACTAGGATTTCCTGAGAAAGATGGGAAAGGGGCAGTGAAAGACTATAGAATCCCTCATTTGGAGGGAAGGGAGGGAATGGTGGACAGAAGCAGAGCAATCCCATTAGATCTGGAGTCCTGAATCCTGATACTGCTTCTTAACATCTGTGTGATCTTGGGCACAGGGACCTAAACTTACAAAGTCTCAGTTTCCTCATAAAAAAACTGGAATAGGTCAGAGGTTCTTAACTTTTTTGTGTGTGTTATAGATGCTCATGAATTCCTTCTTAGAATAATAATTTAAAATACATAAAATAAAATACATAGGATACCATCAATTATCAAAATATAAAAGTTCCAAATTCACAAGCTTCAGATTAAGAATCCTGAATTAGATTATGTTAAAAGAATTATCTAAGGGTTCATGGACAGTAGGTGGTAGTAACTGCATTAGAACTCAGCTCTTTTGCCTTCAAATCCAACATTCTATCTACTATACCAGGGCAATCTGGGCCAAGTCACTGAAATACTCTAAGCTTATGTTTTCTCATCTGTAAAATGGTCATAAAAATACTAGTACTAGCTAGGTTTTTGTGAAGAAACTACCCTGTAAACCTTAAAGTGCTGAAGAAATGGGAGCTGATATTTTTAGTCAGAATTTATTTGAACAGTCTTCATGCTGTTCACATATTAGAATGTGAACTCTTTGAGATCAAAGGATCTTTTGTATTTTTAGCCCAGAACGCTACCTAGAGTGAGTGTCAGATGCTTTTTCATTCATCCATCTATCCATTCATTCATTTGTTATCAATTCATTCATCCATCCATTGATTCATCCATTTATTCATCCATCCATTCATTCATTCATCCATTTATTCATTTATCTATTTATCCATCCATCTATCCATTCATTCTATTTATCCATTTATCCATCCATATATTTATCCTTCTATCCATTTATTCATCCATTCATTCACCATTTATTCCTTTATCCATCCATCCACCCATTCTTTCATGATGTCTGCTGTCCTTAAAACCCTAAATTCTTTTATTTTGTTCAAGATGAGACTTGCTCTGACAGGGAAACATTCTAGATGATCACTCTTGAGGGTGAGAGGAGAATAAGGAAATTTCTAAGCACACTAAGATCCCTTCTTTTTCAGTCTTTTTATTTTTTCCTCTGTTTAGCCAGACTTGGGAGAGTTGTCTTCCCATGGTACTTAGTGTAGTAGGAAAACCAAAAGCACTAACTCCTCCACTATGTGACTCCTCCACTAATTCTGTGATTTGAAGGGAGTTATATCAACTCAGGGAACCTTGTCTTTTCCATTTGCAAGATAGAGGTAATGGTTTCTGGCCCCCTACCTCACAGAGTATTTTGAGGTTCATGAGGAAGAATGGTACAGGGAATGTTTTCCAGTCCCAATTCTTACATGTCCTAGCTTTGTGACTGTGGGTAATTAAGTCCCCTAAGCTCTCGTAACTTTGGTCATGGGTGACCTCCTAAGGTCCCTTCCTGGATTCAGGGATTCTATTCCCAAATGAAAGTGATACAGCTAAAAATCATGTTATTAGCAATGCCACAGTGACCCCTTCTGGCCGATGAAGGAAGGAGATACCACTGAAGGAGTTTGAACATGTTTTACTTTCCAAAATCACATTTAAGTCTAACAAATTATCTGAACAAGAATTCCTTATACAGCCTTTTAAAAATAAATAAATAAATTAGCCATCTGGCTTGTGCCTAAAAATTTCAGCTACTACCTCCTAAAAGTGGGGCAGCCCCTACTTATTGTAGTATTTATTGCTAAATCAAGCCAGGAATTGGTTCACTATAACAGCCATCAACCTATTACTTGTTCTGCCCTCTGGAGCCAATCAAAATGAGTTTAATTGCTCTTCCATAGGATAACCCTTCACATACCTAAAGAGAGCTATGATGTCCTTCTAAGATTAGACATCATTGGTTTCTTAGAGTCTAGGAGATAGCATAGTTTCCAGCAGAGCAGTGTGGGTACGTGCCTAAACCTAACTGAAGCCCCAATTTGTCATATTTGCCAATGTCCTTGGACACCACAGGAGCTGGCTCCTCCACACCCCTGACCCCCCAGTTCTGCCACCGTGCTGCTCATTGTCCACTGGCTGTGCTGGTTTGTCAGTGTCCCCGCTGAAATGTGGGGCCCAGAAACAAGCATGATATTCCCAAAGTGGTCTGACCAGGACAGCGAGGAAGGGAACTGTCACCATCCAAGTGTTAGACATGAAATTCCTGTAATGAAGCCTAAGGTCCTGTTAGCTTTCTTGGCTGCCAGGTCATTCCAAAGACACCCACTTTTGGGGGAAACCCGGTATAGAACAAGGTTCCTTCTTGTTAGATTTGACTGATCATTCTCCCCTCCCATCACTGAACTTCATGGGCAAATCCAGCTCAACAAGGAGCTAAAAGTCCTGCAAGCTCTCTTATGAGCCTTGGAGCCCTAGAGTCCCCAATAGTTTGTGAAAATTGGGCAATATTTCTGACCCCCTCCACCCCTTTAAAAACCTAAGCCTTCCTCTACTTCTTACATACCTGTTGGGTTTTCATACGCTTTCCTGGCTTTATGGGTTTTCTTTTTGTTTTTTATCTTAAAGAATTCCCATTGATTTCCAAGGGAAAATGTGGGGGGACATGATTCCTTCCTATTGCTTGAGGGGAATGTGGTAAAAGGGAAGAGAAAGCCCCTTTAATAATTGAAGGGGTCTTTTGAATGGGGAGCAGAAGGTAGGGAGGGTCCCAAAGTGATGGGTGGAGGAATAGTTGCCTGCCTGTCATGCAATCAAATGAGAGACACACATCGAGAGAGAGACAGAATCTATACCTATATACTACATACTATGCATATGCATATAAATGTACATATGTATATGTATGTAGATACTTAAAGGCACAGCCAGATATATACATTTACACACATCCAGTAAGAAGTTACTGT
This sequence comes from Sarcophilus harrisii, assembly GCF_902635505.1. Lineage (NCBI taxonomy): Eukaryota > Metazoa > Chordata > Mammalia > Dasyuromorphia > Dasyuridae > Sarcophilus > Sarcophilus harrisii. The sequence goes on from NC_045427.1 coordinate 448,308,406, forward strand.
TCAACACTAATAATAATGGAAATCTTTGAACTGCTGCTGCTGCTAATGATGAATATGATGATGATGAATTAATTATGGCTGCTTAGAGAAACTCAGAACAATCCTGACAAGGAAGAAAGGCCAGGCTTTTATTTATTTCTTTGTTTGTTTTTGCTGAGAAAATTGGAGTTAAGTGACTTACTCAGGATCACACAGATGGATAAAGCTTTGCACTTATTTGGAGTTTTTCTTTGTTAATATTTGGGCTCTCAGGGAATAGAGTTAGAAGGGAACTTCTGCTTTCTAGGTAAGCAAACTGAAACCCAGAGAGATTAAAGGAATTTTTATTGTTCACTCATTTTTTTAGTTGTTTCCAACTCCTTGTGGCCTTGTATGAGATTTTCTTTGCAAAGATATTGGAGTAGTTTGCCATTTCCTTCCCCAGCTCATTTTACAGATGAGGAAACCGAGGCAAACATTGTTAGGTGACTTACTAAGGTCACACAGCTAGTAAATATCTGAGAATAGTTTGAACTCAGGTTTTCTGACCAGACCTGGTATCACCTAGCTACCCCTATTAAGGGAATTGCTCAATATCAATTAGGTAGTAAGTAGAATGGGCAAGATTTGAAACTAGGTCCTCTGACTCCCAATCCAGAATATATCTCTCTGGGATACATGTGCTCTTCCATTCCCCAAGCCTGCCTGAGAATAATGGGGAGCAGAGTCCCAATTCAAACTCCAGGCCCACAGAATTCAAATACAATGTTATTTCCATGACATCACAGCTGTAGCGCCTGCACATGTGCTGGGGTGTTTTTAGAAGTTTTGTTGGTATTTTTTGCTTTTCACATCATGTTTTCTTTTTTAATTAATTTTTTTCAATCAACAAGCATTTCTCTTCTCTCCCTCTCTCCTCCTTGCCCCAACCTCACAAGAAAGAGAAAATAGGAAACAAAAACCTTACTCCTCTACCCCAAACCCTCCATTTAATAAAGAAAAGGTTGAACAAAACCAAATGGATGGAGCAATCAGATCTGGGAATGTAAGCCTTATTTCACACCCAGCATTGGAAAGGAAAAAAGGCAAGAAGGGAGGGTGAAAGAAAGGAAAAAAAGCAGGGATGGAGGGTTAGAAGAAGGGAAAAAAGGCAGGGATGGAATAAGTAGAATACGTTTACCAGCCCTATTCTGTAGATTATTAGAAAGCTGAAAGGACAAATCCTGTCTAAGGTCAGATATTAAATAGGTGGCAAGATTAGCATTCAGCCTGGTAGCAGAGGTCCCTTCCTACTTCCCTGGGTAGTAATAGGACAGTGTGAGCTCATTCTAATGAAAGATCCTATTTTCCTCCCGTACCAGCTCTGAGGCTGGGGGCTACTGGTCCAATGAAGGATGTGCAGTGACTGCTCAGCACCCAGAATCTACCTCTTGTTTCTGCAACCACAGCACCAACTTTGCCATCCTCTTACAGGTGTTTGATGTCCAGGTGGGTCAGAAAAAAGGAGAAGGGGCTAGGGGAAAGTATCTGGTGATAGAGTTAAAGGGTTCAATCAGTACTGGAAATAGTGAGGTGCCACTGTGGATAGAGTGGCCTTGGAGTCAGGAAGAGTTGAATTTCAAATTCTGACTCAGACATTTACTAGCTGTGTGACCTTCCTCAGTTTGGGCCTCAGTTTCCCCACCTATAGGGTAAGAGAATAGAATAACAAAGCAAATCCAATAGATTTGTGATAGAGAGAGCCATTCACATCCACTGAGAAGACTATGGAAACTGAATGTAGATCACAGCATGGTATTTTCACCTTTTTGTTGTTGTTTATTTTCTTTCTCATTTTTCCCTTTTTTATCTGATTTTTCTTGTACAACATGATAAATGTGTAAATATGTATAGAAGAATTGCACATGTTTAACGTATATTGGATTATTATCCAGGAAAGGGGGAGAGCGAGGAGGGAGAGAGAGGGAAAAAATTTGGAACATAACATTTTGCAAGGAGGAATGTTGAAAACTACTCTTGCGTGTATTCTGAAAAATAAAAGGCTATAATTATTATTTTTTAAAGAGAAAGAATAGAATTCACCTACTTCCCGGAGTTGTTGTGAAAATCAAATTAAATAATATGCAAAGCACTTTGTTAATTTTAAAGTGATAAGGAAATGCCAATTGCTATTATTAATTATTGTCTTTAATAATAAACCAATTACAGTCATCAGAATCCTGATTGGGCCAAGGTTGAGGTTGGGGGAGGGAGGGCAATGGGGGTAAGGATCTACAGGAGGAGAATGTTAAGGGTTGGAAGAGATATGAAAATGTGGAGCTGGGAAAGACCTCAAAGCACACAATGTCAGAGCCATGAGGGAATTTAAACATTACCCAGTCCAAGCTCCCCACTTTAAAGATGAGGAAACTGATGAAAGGAAAAGCAGCTTTCCCCTACTAGTCACCCTAACATGGGTAGAAAAAATGGAGAAAGAAGGCTCCAATACCTTGGATCTCCATGTGGTTTGGCCCTGTTCATCTCTTCAAACAGAGGAGCTCTGAAGAGGAGTCTGTGCTGAAGACACTCTCTTTCATTGGCTGTGGAGTGTCCTTTTGTGCTCTCATCACTACCTTCATCCTTTTCCTGGCTGTTGGGTAAGGGATCCTCAGACATCTGATGAGCCCTGCATGTGCTCTGCCCCAGACTGCCCTGCACCTCACAAGGACTCCCCTGGGACTCATATGGTCCCCTTCTCAAGCATCTTAAGAGAAGGAGATGCTCAGGTGCTCCCTCCAAAGTTGGCCCTACCATCTAGCTCCTTTCTGATCTGACCATTCACCTCTGCACCAGCTAGAGGCGGGGAGAGCACATGAAACTTTGCTGAAATTTGGGGATGAAAGTCGGTCTTTCAGCTTTTTCTTCCTTGTCTTTTTTCCCCTCGGCACCCTTCTCTCTCTTCTCCACTTTCCTCTCTGCCTCCTCCCTCTTCATCCTTCTTTCCTTCTCATCTCTTCTGCCTTTGTCATCTAATCTTCTTCTATTCCATTTCTTCCTTTTCTTCATCCTCATCTTTCCTTCTCCATCTTCCGTTCATCCTTATTTTTCTCCTTTTCCTATTCATCTTTTTGATCTCATCTCCCTTTCTTCCTCATCTCTTCCTTTTTTGCCTCTTCATCTCCTCCTCTTCTCCCTTCTCATATTCTTCCCTCCTCCTCCTTTCCTTCTCTCCCTCCTCTTTTCTTCTGCTGTCTCTCCCAGGCTCCCACAGTCTGAGAGGACCACCGTTCACAAGAACCTTATCCTTGCTCTAGCAGCTGCTGAAGCCCTTCTCATGTTCAGCGAATGGGCAAAAGCCAAGAAGGTGGGCAGTCCTAATCTTGGAGGTGTGCTCATGAGTCAGAATATGGAACATGGGTCCTAACTAGACAGAGAAGGCTTTGGGCCTAAAATTCACTTCTCTTTCTCCTCCTCCATCCTCCTTACCTCCTTAAGAGAGAAGAAGGAATGGAATGAGTATTTTCATTCTCTAGATGGAAATCCAGAAGTCTAGGACAGTTTTACATTTAATATTTGTTCTGCAATCCACAAAAAAACAAATTAAAAACGTATGGCCTCATTTGTGTGTTTTCTCTTACCAGCTAATCAGAGTGCAAACATTAATTCAGATCAAAGACATTTACTTTATAATAAAACAAATAATAACTATTTCCCCATATATTCAGATACACACTCTCCCATGAGTACCACATCTTCATTGGGAGAGGATACACAAAAACAGGGCATATCCAAAGAAATTGTGTGGAAGAATACATGTACCCCAGCAAGTGGAGCAGCTAGGTGGTGCAGTGGAGAGAGTGCTGGATCTCAGGTTAGGAAAACCTGAGTTCAAAACTGTCTTCAGACACTTACTGGCTATGTGACTGAATGAGGTCACTTTAAAAAAAATCTCAAAAAAAAAAATCTTTTTTGCCTCAGTTTCCTCTATTATAAATTGGATAATAATAGTATCTACCTTACAGGATTGTTGGGAAGATCAAAGGAGATAATATTTGTAACAAGCACTTAGTACTGTGCCTGGAACACAGGAAGTGCTATATTTTTTGTTGTTTGGTTGTGTCTGAGTTTTTGATCCCATGGACCACAGCACTCCAGGCCCTTCTATCTTTCATTATCTCTTGAAATCTGTCCAAGTTCATGTTTTCCATTTCTATTACATCACCTGTTCATTTCATCCTCTTCCATTCCCTTTCTCTTTTGCCTTCAGCCTTTCCCACCATCAGAGGCTCTCCAGTGAGTCCCATCTTCTCCTTGTGTGGCCACAGTATTTTAGTTTCAGATTCATTTCCTGACCTTCCAGTGAATAGCCTGAATTAATTTCTTTAAGTATTGATTTATTTGATCTCTCACCAAGGAACTCTCACTATAATTTGAAAATATCAATTCTATGGCACCCAGCTTTTCTTATTGCCCAGCTCTCACAACCACACATTGCTTCTAAATACATATGAACTATTATTATTAATTCATACCTCTGATGCTCCAGGATCTGTTAGTTTCTCCCTGTGATGTCATCATACATGACTCTCAAATTCTCTGCTGCCATCTGCTGGTCTCCAGCTGCTTTGCATGCTTGCTTCACCTGTCACTGATGATTAGAACTAAAAGGACTCTGGCTCTCATTGACTGACCAACAACCCATTGGCCGAGCCCCACTGGGTCCCTGTTTGGGCCCTGATTGACTCAGAAAGAATAGCAATTGCTTCCATTTTGGCCGGAAATCCTAATGGTCTCCCCTCCCAGACTGATTAATTGATTGATTTTTTGACTAGGTAAAAGAGGCTTCTCTGGCTCATTTCTTACCTAGCCTTAACCACTGAATGGGAATTGCCCCAGTCAAACTGAGACCTGCTGGCCTTAAAAAGGCTGCGGTCTCCCCCTTCACCCAGGGCCACCTCCAGACGCCCTATATCTGGCCACTGGGCCCAGGTGAGTCTGGAAGAGACAGTGAGGCAGGTGACTGCACTTGCATGTCATGGCATCAACTCCCTAATGTCATGATCCTCTTTCAGAATGAAGGACAAACAACAAAGAGACAACCTTTAACTCTTTTGTAATTTAAGTCCTAGCCAACTAGGTAGAGAAGGTGTTTTTAGTTTGTCTTTTTAACTATTTCATCCAAAGTTATCCATCCATATTTACTCAGTCAGTCCAACTCATTATCTATCAGGGGTTCTCAAATTATGTAAGGCCTGCGGGCCAGATGCGGCAGCTGAGGACGTTTATCCCCCTCACTCAGAGCTATGAAGTTTCTTTATTTAAAGGCTCACAAAACAAAGTTTTTGTTTTTACTATAGTCCGGCCCTCCAACAGTATGAGGGACAGTGAACTGGTCCCCTATTTAAAATTTTGAGGTTCTAACCCTGAATTCTAAATTATAGCTCCCAAATTCCTTTAAATTCCTATTATATCTCTGGATTGCTGATCTTAAGATTCTTCAAATCATCCTGAGAATTCCACTTAAGAAATCTGCAAAGAAGTAAAATTGGGGAGTTTTTCCAACCTTCCTAATTGTTCCTAGCTGCCTCATCAAGACTGAAAAGAATTGGGTAAAGCTGGTGAGCGTCATCCTACTTCTTCCTCACACATTTCACTCACTCCCCCAAAACAAACCATGTTATTCCCTATGTACTTTTGGAAATAATTGCCACTACCATATCTCATCTGAACCTCCAAAAACCCTTGGTTGGAAAGAAGGTAGCATATATTTTACAGATAAGGAAATTGATGAAATTCAGAGATAGAAAGCAGCTTACCCAGAGTCACTCAGAATTAGTGGCAGTCAAGACAAAAATCTAGATCTTTTGACTTTCATTGTATCACTCATTCTGGTGAATCAGTAGATCAGATAATAAACATTGATTAAGTGCCTCCTATGTGAACCACCCTCCTGATGCAGCTGCTGATTTTTAATAGAATTTCTGATAGCCACCTACTCCCTTAAGGTTTACTAAATGTTTCACATATTTGATCTCCTTTGATCCTCACAACTATCCTTTGAGGTAGATGGTACAGAGTATTATCATCTCTGTCTTATTGATGAAATTGAATCTCAGAGACATGAAGTAGATTTCCCAATGAAATAATAAAAGAACTGGACCTTTTCCATATCCAGTGTTCTTTCCATATGTCATAATTTTTTAATCATGAAATGGTGGCCCTCTTATCTTCCATTTCTTTAGCATTTTTACAGTTTCAAGGTGTTTTCCTCTTACTATAACCTCGTGAAGTGGGAGGTGCTCTGTTGTCCCCATTTTATGGATCAGGAAACTGAGAGTCAGAGATGAGGAATGTCATTCCTTTGATCAAGGCTTCAGATTCTGAATCAGATTCCTGACTTGAGTCCCATGAGTGAGATGGAAAGGAGAGTCCCACGAGTGAGATTTGAGGTGGTCCAGGATGTGAGAGATGATACACTGGCCCTTATACTTGCCCTTCCCTGTCCCAGGTGGTGTGCATGGTGCTGACAGCCCTCTTGCACCTCTTTTTCATGGCTGCCTTCACCTGGATGCTGGTCGAGGGGCTTCTGCTGTGGAGTAAGGTTGTAGCTGTCAACAAGAGTGAGGACGGGAGGATGAGATTTTACTACATGATAGGTTGGGGTAAGGATTGAGCTATCAGGAGACCTATAAAGAAGGGAAGTGGGAGGAAGGTGAAGAGATCACTAGACTACATTATCACTTCAATGATGTCTTAGGGATGAGCCTATGTGAGAGACAAGCTGATATTTGGACCAAAATGTCATAGAAAGAGTGTTGGATTCAGAATTAGAATATCTCAGGCAATATCCTGTGTGATCTTGGAAAAATTACATCTACCTTGGGTCCATTTTTGCTTTGGTCAAATAAGGTCATTGGACTAGGAGGTCTCAAGTCTCTGAATTCTAAATCTATCTCCACTAGGAATCCAGGGCTCTAACCACTACTCAATACTGCCTCTAATCTTGAACCTGGATTGAAATCAGGACTACATATGCACAAATTCTGTCCCTGATGATGTTCCCCAATCTAGACCCAAATTTTCTGTTCCCCACACTCCAGCTTCTCACAAAATTCCCCTTATTCCACCTAGCAAAAGATAAAGGAGATACCCCAAAGTGTCTAAGAAGTAGTCTGAAAAACTAAGGCTATTTGGTCTGAGATAATTGGGGAGAGAAGCTGGAAATGACTGTTAATATCTTGTTGGTCTTGATGGAATTGAGGGAATTAAGACAGGGAGTGATTAATTGTAGAAAATGAGTAAACCACACTGTGACTCAATTTTGGAGTTACCTCAATTCTCTTTCTAATTAATTGTGGGTCTAGTCCAATTTCTGTCTTGTGAATAAACTTTATCAATAGTAGGAATTAGGAGAAAACCTTATTGTATTGTATAGTTTGAACAATTCTTGTGTGGCTGAGAAACTGGACTACCTCTATCTGCTGCTTAGAGACCTTAACTAAATTTTCTCACAATTGTACATCTCAAGCAACTCATATGTCAACTGAAAACCAGTCCTGTATTGATCAATCAGTTATTGTCTTACAGACACTTAGAGGAGTGGGACATCTTTTTCAGAATTCAGGGAATTGTATCTGTTTGCTCTTCCCCTCTCAATTTAAATCCCTAATCTTTCATTCACTTAGGAATCAGATTATCTAATGTTTAATTGTTTCCTTTTAATTAAGTGGCCTTATTTGATTATTTTTAATGTATAAAAGTCCATCTCCCCTTGTATTCGGTGTCCAGCCCCAAGCTGAGGAATGGACCTGGCCCCAATTCGTTAGGCAGTTGATATGTATTGCTTAAAAAGTTGGTATGCTTGGAAGGTAAAATTTTTGTTTCCTCAGTCATTTCATCATTCATCCACCATCTCTCTCTTCCACAGGTCTCCCAGTGGTCGTTGTAGGTATCACTCTGGCTTCCTCCTTTGATGGCTATATGGCTGATCATCACTGCTGGCTTAGCTTGCGGAAAGGTGTCATCTGGGCTTTTGCAGGACCTGTCCTCTTTGTATTGACTGTGAGTGAAAGGCAGGGACAAGGGGAGCCCTGAGAGGATGGCTCTGAAAATTGGGATTGGCCAGAAAGAGAATATTCAATGAGACTTAAATGAAAAGGCTCCAGGAAATCCAAGAGAATGGTGGATCCTATGGGAATAGAAAGTGAGTTTGGAGGTTTAGGATGAAATGTGGAGATCTGAGAGATCATGGATAAAGTCTAGAGAAGAGGGAGGGGAAGAGAACAGATCCTGAGGGGATAGGGGACAGGTTTAGGAGAACTAGATTAGGGTCAAGAAAATTGTAGGTCCTGAGGAGGCTGATGGCTTGTTATTGAGGAGTGGGAGTGGGGAGTGAGGAAGAGAAAAGAGCTCCAGGGAAAAGGAGATAAGATCCAAATGGACAAAATAGGATTGCTATTTGGGTAAGTGGGTAGAAATACCTGGAGGTGAGTCCTGGGGGTCTGGGTTATTGGATTTTGGAGGACTGATAAAGAGTAGTTATTTCTTCCTCCCTAATAATAACTTTTTATTTTCAAAATACATGTAAAGCTGTCTAGGAGAGGGGGTGAGAGGATGGAGGGAGAAAAAAATTGGAACACAAGATTTTGAAAACTTTTTGTATATATTTTGAAAATAAAAGGCTATTATTAAAAAAGAAAATGAAAAAAGAAAAAAAACATGCAAATATAGTTTTCAACATTCACCCTTGCAAAACTTTGTGTTCCAAATTGTTCTCCTTTCCTTCCCCCTCCTCTTCCCTAGATAGCAAGTAATCCAATATATGTACACATCTTCTATACATTAAATAGTAATTCTCGATAGGAAGAGAGGGAGAAGGAACAGAAAGCAAGGCACTGAGAAAGCTAGAAGAAGGACCCAGGAAGGATAGAGAGAATAAATGTTGAGCAAATAGGAGTATAACACATCCATTCTATATCTGGCCCCCAGGTGAATACCTTCATCTTGTTCCGAGTGGTGATAGTTACTGTGTCCAGTGCCCGGCGAAGGTCCAGAATGCTGAGCCCCCAACATAGCCTGGAGAGGCAGATCGGAGTCCAGATATGGTAAAGGGCCACTGGGACCACCTATTGAGGACTGGGCATCAAAGAGAAATTTTCAATGACAATCTGAGTTTGATAGGGGAATACTCAGGTTGATTGGCACATCTAACCTAAATCTATGGGCCCCCATGATGATACAGTAGAGAGGATGCTAGGACTTGGAGTCAGAAGACCCAGCTTCAAATTCTATCTCTACCCCTATCTATGTGAATACAGACAGTGTCCCCGAGCTTGTTTCCTGGTGTGAAAAAATGGAGATAGTAATATCTGTATTCCTCAGAATATTGTTATGAGGCTCAAATGAACTGATGTATGCAACATATTTTGCAAATATTTAAATACTGTGCATTGAATTAGAATCAGAAGGCTTCCACTTCATCCCTGTGTGACTTTAAACAAGTTCCATTTTTTCCTCTGAGTAGAGAAGGAAGGAGTTGGAACCAGTTGGCCTCTGGGCCCTTCTAGCTCTGGGTCTGTGACCCTATGAATATTTGAATGTGTCTATGGACAGGATCATGTGGTGGATCTGTCCCATATCCCTCCAGTTCAGGAAGGAAACAAGGAGAGACGTGTCTTTGCCCGAGGACACAGTCTGGAATAGAAGGCCCAAGCTGAGCGTTTCTCCCAAGTTGAGAACCTAAAGTAATAGGTAGTAAGAAAGAGCTGCCAGCTAGATGGCCCAGTGCCAGGCCTGGAGTCTGGAAAATCTGAGTTCAAATCTGGACTCATACACTAGTCATGTGATCCTGGGCAAATTACTTAAACACTCTCTGCCTCAGTTTCCTCATTTGTAAAATGAGGATAATAATAGCACCAACCTCCCAAGCTTATTTTGAGGATCAAATGATTTAACAATTGTAAAGCACTTCACAGTTCCTGATACAGAATAAATACTATTATAAATGTTAGCTGTTATTATTTTTCCCAAATAATCCTTTGGAGGTTACTTAACCTTTCTGAAATCTGTTTTCCCATCTTGAAATGGCCATGCTATTCCTTTCACTACTTCTTTCTTGAAGGCTATCTTTTATTTGTCTCTCTAAAAATAAATCTTAAAATAATATGGAAAGGAAAGGGTAAAGAAAAAAATCTTGTGTCACTTACGATAGAGGAGAAAAGATGGCACTTTTGGTTAGTGGTCACTGAAACAAAGCTGGAACATTTTAGCCAGTCTACCTTTGTTGAGCTGATAGAGAAGTAAAGGAGCAATTTCCTTGGCCCATTTCATAGTCCAAATTTCCTTCCAAAAATAACTTCCTGAGAAGTTCTTGGAAAGAGAAATTTCTTCATTGTAAAAAGTAGTGTTTGTTTGGGATGTGCCTTGGGAGAGAGAGTGCTCTGAATGAGGGATGTAGAATTTAGGGGGAAAATACATGCAAAGATAGTTTTCAACATTCACCCTTATGTTCCAAATTTTTCTCCCTCTGTCCCCCTCTCCCTGCTCTCTTAGACGGCAAGGAACCCATCATAGGTTAAACATGTGCAATTCTTCTAAAAATATTTTCACATTTATCATGCTGCACAAGAAAAATCAGATTAAAAAATGAGAGAAAAAACAAGCAAACAACAAAAAAAAGGTGAATATATTAGGTTGTGATCCATACTCAGTCTCCATAGTCCTCTCTAGATACAGAGGGGTCTCTCCATCACAAGTCTTTTGGAATTGGTCTGAATCATCTCACAGAATGATGTTTCACCAACCTTCCTAGTTGGTCCTATTTCCTGCTTATTATTCCTCTGCCCAAAAAGGCTCATTCTCACAATACTGTTTTTATTACCCCTTTACAGAATAATGCTTTTAGTATATTAACTAAAATACATAAGATTACTAAGAAAATCAATTATATTGAAATTCAGTTATCAAAAAAATTAAGTTTGTGTATTCTAAGTTCAAAACTCCTGGTTCTAATTCAATCTTTCCTTACCCTCTGCTCCCTATTTATTTTACAGGGAGAGAAAAGGGAACTCAATGCCCATGATCACACGACTGTTCGTAGACTATTCTGTAGAGTGATGGGAAGATAGGACAGAAGTTGCCTTCCCTGTCCTTGGTCTTTAATGTAGGGGGATGGGAGCAGAGGCTTAGCTGTCCCTCTGGTGTGTCCCACCTTAGCTTCTGAACTGATGGGGTTTTCTCTCCTTTTTTCCCCAGGGCAACAATCAAGCCTGTGTTGGTGCTGCTGCCAGTTCTGGGCCTGACTTGGCTGGGTAGCATGCTGGCACACCTCAGCATGGCATGGGCATATGTGTCCATCATCCTTAACTCTTTCCAGGTACTCCCCCACTCAGGGAACAACAGAAGAAAAGCAGGAGAGAGGGCCTGGGTCCAGCTCATCGGCCTTCCTGCACATCCAGACCCCCTATTTTCTCCTTATCATTCCTCTGCCCAAAGTATCCCATTACAGAAGGTGATTCAGCAAGCAGAGGAGTCAGACTCCAGGATCGGTGTTGGCCCCACTCATGGTGACTGAGTAATGAGATCACTTTACATAGGAGCCTTAAAATTTGTAATCTCCCAATCCAATGCCCTTATTTTACAGATGGGTAAATTGAGGCCCAGAGGGGAAAATTATTTGCCCAAGGTCACCGTACTAGGAAATTTAAAAGGTGGGATTCAAACCCAGGTTCAACTCTTTATTGAATTAAATCAAATCCTCTGGCTCCAGATTCAGGGCTTTTTCCACCTGCTACTGCTCTTTTTGACTTTTCAGGAAACTCAAAAATAGGTTAAATCAGAACATCTGGATTTAAACTCTCACACCAGACAATTACTGGCTATGTGGTGTTGAACAAGACATTTCACTTCTCTGAGCCCCAGTTTCTCCATCTGTAAAAGTGAGTCAGAGTAGATGGCCCCTGAGGTCTCTTCCAATTCTAAATCTGTGATACTAAGTAATTATGTTACATACATTGTAGCTACACGCTGTGTAACTTTAGGCAAGTCCCCGCCCTTCTTTTAGCCTCATCTGTAAAATGGGGATAATAATGCTTGCCCTCCTTACATCATAGGACAACTGTGTGGAAAGCCCTGTGTGAACTGTTATTGTGTAATCTTATCTTATAAGGTAGAGAAGCCCCAATGGGACAGCGGGATGCTTGTGCATATGTGTGTATAGATTTCCAGAAGCCCTGTGTCTGACCCAGTCTAAAGTGGGGAGAAAGAAGGGGTTGGAGAGGGAGGGGGACAAAATTCTCTGCTTCCAGGTCCTGTATATGGGTCAGTAACATTCATCTGGTCTCTGAGGCCTGAGGAAGTGTCCAACCATATCGTCCAATAGAACTCTTGCTCCACAACATCATTTCCATGGAGTCCCAGGATCCATCTGCACTAACTCCATGAACCATCCATAGCCCCTAGAAGATTATACTCAAAACTTTCTCCCCTTCTCCCTACCCAGTCCAGCTTTCAGCAACTGACCTTTGTCTTTTATTGGGAAAGAAGGAAAAATCTGATACTCATTCACACTAAGACTAAGTCTTTGTTTTCTCTCTCCCTATCTCTGGCTATGTTTCTCTCATTTTATCTCTTTCCTTTCTCAGCCTATCTCTCTCAGTTTCTTTTTTCCTGCCTCTCCATGTCTCTCCCTGTCCCTGGGACAGAGAAGCAAGCTTCCTCTGAGGAAGACAATGGGAGGTGGAAAGCATCAGAGCACTCAGGATGTCCCCCAGTCTCTGGTACCCACTGGAGGTGCCCATTCCTGTTCTAGGGCTTTCGCTTCCTGATCAGACTTCTTAGTTAATTCTTCCTTCATTGGATAGTGGCAGATCCTCAAGTCCCTCATTTTCGTAGCTACTGACTTTCTCCAAGCCCACCTTCTGCCTCCTTCTCCTTTATTTTCAACTTATTCCCTTCCCCTATAGATTTCTACCTCTCCTTGATTCTGTCTCAGTTTATGTATATGTCTGTGTGTCTTTCTTTTGCTTTCTCTTTTTCTGCATCCATCTTTCCCCGTGTAGGCCTGATGAGATCCTGATTAAGTAGGTGGGGTTGGCAGACAAAGCCTAAATCTGATAAGATTACTCCCTGAGAGGGGAGCTAGTTAGTATAATGGATAGAGCAACCATCCCTGAAGTGAGGAGAACCTGAGTTCAAATGTGTCCCTGGGCAAGTCACTTAACCCTCAGCAAAAATAAGAATTCCCTGAGGCAAGCAGAAAAGGGCATTGTTGGGGTTCAGCTTGGTCTTACAGTCCCATCCTTGTGGAGGTCTTGGGTAACCCCACCAACTTACCCAGGACCTCATCAGGCATTTCACTTAGTACCTCTACATTTTTTATCTCTCTTTCCTGCCCTAGTCTCTCTTTTGCAATTCTGTCTCTGCTTATTCCCTCCCAATCTCTACTGTAGCTCATCTCAGGTTCTCCATCTCTGTCTTTGCTTCTATCTCTGCTGATTTCAGTTTTTCTATGATCTTGGCTCTGATAAACTCATGTGACATTAGAGCTAGGAGGAAACTTGGGACATCAAATTCAGAGCATTAAAGCATAAAATTGTGGTGGAATATAGAAAGTGAGGACTGGAAAGGACTTTTGAACATGAACATGAACATAGACTTTAGGAGAAGAGGAAGGGAAGGGAAAAGAATAAGGCAAACAGATAACTTGCCAGAGTCACACAGCTGGTAAGAGTTTGAAGCTGGATTTTAACTTGGGACTTACTAAATTCCTTGAAAACCCAGCTTCTTAAACTGTAGTTCGCAACCCACATGGGGACTTATAACTTAATGTGGAGGTCATGAGATTTTATTACCAGTAAATGTTTGGTTTATGTATCTGTCTTACATACCTATATACTTAGCGTCACATAAAAATTTCTCAGGTAAAAAGGGGCTCACAAGTAAAAACAGGCTTAAGAAGCTGTGCTTTAGAACATAGAAGGTTAGAGGTGGAAGGGTCATTAAAACAGACTATTACAACATAGACCTAGAAAGACTAGAAAACTTTAGTCCAATGGGTAAATCACAGGGAGTATGAAACAACCCCAACACTCATTTTGATGTCTCAGGCCACTAGAGGGCAAAATCTCCCAAAGGAAATGCCAACCTTGGTTTTTCTCCGGGAAAAGGGAGCTGGTATTCGGCGATCACCATTCCCCCGTTCAGCTCCCCCCCTTCCCCCTGACCTGACATCTTACAGCAGAAAATGGCAGGCCCTGCGCCCCTGCCCACTCCTCCCTCCAGAAGCAGGTAGATTATCCCAAGCCCCCAAACTGGGGTAATGATGTTACCTTTTTGTGTTATGTCTCTAGGGGCTGTACATATTCCTGGTCTATGCTGTCTACAACAGTGAGGTGAGCGGTGGGGAAGGGTCTAGCAATGGGCACTCTAAGATTGCCTTAGTGACTGAGAATGTGACGCAGTACCCTCCACCTCCAGCCCTGACTGAGTACCCCAAATGGTCGCAATGATGCAGTCCAGAGAAGGAAAGAATGAGGGAACTAAGTCTGTAGAAGGGAAGGAAAATCTCAAAATCATAGAATCTTTGAGCTACAATAGTCCCAGGCTCTGAGATCTTGAGTCAGAGAGGCTCTTGGAGGCCATTAAGCCCAAGTGACCCACTCAAAGTAACTTGCACAGATAGCTGTGAGATTTCAGCCCAAGAGCCTCCAATTCCAGAGCCAGTAGTCTTCCAGTCCAGCCCCTAAGTAAGAGGACTCTCCTCTGTCCAGCCTGACAAATGGTCATCCAGCCTCTACTAAGAATCTTCAGTGATGGGAAACCCATTACTTACTGAGGTGGCCAGTGTCATTGCGGCACAACTCTGCTTGTTAGAAAAGTCATTCTTGTGTGGAGCTGAAATGTGCCTGGCACCCACTGCCCTGGTTCTGTTGTTGGGGACCAAGCAGAAAGAGTCTAATCCCTGCCTTTCACAGAAGCACCTGGTGGGTGCAGTGGCTGAGTGCTGGACCTAGAATCGGGAAGACCAGAGTTCAAATCTAACCCTAGACATTACTAGCTGTGTGACCACAAACTCTGTTTGCCTTAATTTCCTCAGCTGCAAAACAGAATAACAGCATCTCCTTGTAAATAGCACTTAGCATATATAGTTCATTGTTCAGTGGTTTGAATCACCCCCAATCCTTCATGCCCCGATTTGGGATTTTCTTGGCAAAGATACTAAAATGGTTTGCTATTTCCTTCTCCGGCTCATTTTACAGATGAGGAAACTGAGGCAGACAGGGTTAAGTGACTTGGCTCAGGGTCACACAGCTAGTGTCTGAGGTTAGATTTGAACTCAGATCCTCCTGACTTGAGGCTCACTACACCACACACTTGCCTCTTGGCATATAGTAGGTGCTATATAAATGCTTGTCCTCTTGTCTCATCCATGGGATACTCCTTCAGATAAAGAGTAGCAAAGACCCTGATTTTCCCTTCAGCTGGCTCCATTAAGTGGATTCTGATAGACTCTTAGGGTCTAGGACCAGAGTTTAGCTCCAGGGTTGTCTCCAAAGTCCAGCTAAATCAGTACCTGCTGCCCCTATTTGAGACTGGTTCGATTCCCCTGGGACTAGTTCATGTCCTAATTCTATCCTAGTGCACTAACTGTGTGATGTTGGGCAAGCCACTTTCTGGGTCTCAGTTTCCTCCTCTGTAAAATGAGAAGGTTGGACCCTGTAGCTTGGACTTTCTCTCATTTCTGTGGTGATATTACCATGGGTCTCATCCCTCTTTCTTCTCTCACTCCCCATCCCAGGTTAGACTTGCCATACAGAGAATGAAGGAGAAGAAGAAAGCTCTCTTATTCACAGTAAGTATAGCGTGTGAGATGCTGGGGGAAGGCAGAAGCTTCGTTTACCTCCATATTGCTTTGCTGATCTCTATATTTTCTCCTACCTGTGTGATATAAATGGGATGTATTTGACAGCACTTTACATCAGCTGTGTCTCTCCTTTCCCTTAGGGGAGGCAGGGAACTTGGTATTTAGCAGTCTAACTCAGGGGCCAATGCATGCATAGCTCTGCTTTCTACCCACATCTCCCAACCTCTGGACTTCCAATTTACTTCAGCCCTCTTAGCCATCCTTAGGGCAGACCCAAATCATCGGGGGATTTGTGATTTACAGAATTGTTCTCGGCCAATAAACTACTCATCCAGCCCAAGGAACGCAGCTCCCCAGGAGATGGAGAAAGGTCTTCCTCCTGTTCCTGTCAGCAGGACTTCTACCCCAGCCACAGCCATTCGGGCCCCACCCCAAGGGAACATTGTCCGCCAAGGTACCAGGTGGCCCCCTTTCCTTCTGATTGCAAGACCTTGGGCAAGTCACTGTGTCCTGTTATGTGATGTCCCTTCTCTATCTCTCTTATCTTCAGTATTTGACTAGTACTTTTCCCTTTTTAAAATTGCCTTAAATCCCAACCCTGTGGTTTGTGACCCCATTTTGGGTTTCATAATTGAATGCAGAAGTCACAAAATCATGATTTATTATCAGTAAATGTTTAATTTCTATGTCTATTTTATATGCTTATATACCCAAGTCATATAAAAATTTCTCAGGAAAAAAGGAATCACTGAAAAACTTTAAGAAATCCTGGCTTAGATTGATCCTTAAACCATCCCTATAGGCAGCATAGTAGAATGCTAGATAGCTAAAACAGTAGCAGAAGATTTGAGTTTAATAATAATAACAGTAACATCTATTTATCATGTTAAAGTTTGCAAAGTACTTAGCAAATACTAACTCTTGTGATCCTCACAAAATCCTGGAAGGGAAGTGCTAGTATTAGCCCCACTTTACAGATGAAGAACTGAAGATGAGAGGTTAAATGACTCACCCAGAGTCAAAGAGTAGATGTCTAATACAGGATTTGAACTCATATCTTCCTGACTCAAAGTCCATCACTCTATCCACAATCTCTGACATTTAATAGTGGGATGAGCCAGAACAAGTCATTAAATTTTAACTGAGCCTTGGTCTCCTCATTTGTAAAATGGGGATAATAATTCTTGTACAGCCTAGCACACTGAGTGTTTGGAAGAATGTTTTGTAAATCATAATATACGCAAATGGAAATAATTTGGATTAAGCTGAAAAGGATCTTTAACAATAAAAGAGGTTGTTAGAGGTGGAACAGACTTTAGAACACTAGAATAACTCCTGTTTTTAATAGCACTTTAAAGCTTTTGATGGATTTTCTTGTCAGGATGACCTCTTGGTTACAGGCAGTGTTATTAATACTTTATAGATTAGGAAACTGATGATAGCTAGCAGGGAAACTTAATTTAAATAATGACAATAATAACAATTAATAAGCATATATTGCTTTAGGTTTGATCCTTACCACAACCCTGGGAGGTTAACTCCAGATTGTTTATCCCTTTGCTGGAGTGGAGTATTCTGGGAAGGGATGATCATTTTTTCATTGGCTTGAAAGTTCAGTGGTACAAAATAAGAAAGGTGACTTGTTCTCTATCAGTGTCTAAGGTTTGGTGGTTTATTTTGTTGAATCGGTTTTCAGTCATGTCCATTTCTTTGTGACACCTTTTGGGGTTTTCTTGGCAAAGATCCTGGAGTGGTTTGCCACTTCCTTCTCCAGCTTGGTGGTTTGGGGGCTCCATTAAAGCCAAACTTTAGCACAACTGTTGTTTTTGTAAAACTCTAGGGAATCTCGGTGCCAAAATCCCAGTGGGTATTTCATCCATCATGTCATCGGAGAAGTCAGTAAGTAGCCTTTGGACTTGGTGTTTGGGAATGGGAGCATTCTCTGAAGCCCTGAACCAGGACACAGATCCCGAGATGCCTTGGGGCCCCAGGGACTCATCACAAAATTCCATCACTAAAAAGGACCCTTGGGATCTTGAATGTCAGAACCAAAAGATACATAAAGACATGAAATGTTCAGGCTGAGAGGGAGCTTGAAGCATAAACCATCAGAACTAGAAGAGATCTTGACTGTTAGAACATAGGACATAGGTCGTTTGAGATGGAAGGGACCTTAGAGACCATCTAATTCGATGCTATCAGTCTAAAGCTAAGAAAACGGGGAGCCCAAAGTCTCAGTGAGTCAAAGACAGAGCTGGGGCTGGAACCCCATAGTTTGATTTGTGTACTGTTCTTTTCACTCTATTAAAACTGCCTCTAGCCCCTGGGTCTAACCTGGGCTATCCCAACACTGGGGCATGCTTTTACTGTCCAGCACAGAAAACAGAATGAAAACAATTGGAAAGGTAGAGCCCTGATCAGATGGTCAGTCCACTGGAGGCTCCCCCATCCCCTTCTGAACCTCTGATGGACCAGCTAAGGCTCACCACCTGGACCCCGCAGGCCAGAGGAGCTTTCAGCCATCAGGGCTGAGTAGGCAGCTGGGCATTCAGTTACTGGGCAGAATAGGCCTGAGGGAGGTGCTAGCTGGGAGATGAGCCAGGGGACATGATTTCTGAGCCCGGGAGCATTAATCTCCACATGGTGTCTGAATGCCAAGGCCAAGAGACGGAGGGAGGCTGAGAGATCGAATCAGTTTGTTGCTGGGCTGGTGTTGGAGGGGAGGAGGGAGATGAGGAAACCATTTCATAACAGCTGCAGCTGTTGGGAAAGGGGTGGGGGTGGGCAGTCAGTTCCTGATCTGGTCCAGGAAAAGCCAACTTTACTAAAAAGGGGTCCCGTTCTCCCTCCCACAGCCCCTCAGTATTCCAGGAAGGGAGGAATCCCAGCTAGTCTAACCTTGTCACTTTACAGATGGAGAAACGGAGGCCCAGGGATGAGGAAGGTCACAAGAAGAAACCAGTGAGCCCCTTCCCACAGACCCCTAACTTCTGAGTCCTTGAAGAATACATGTGGTAGGGAGGAAGGAAGAAAGGACTGAGTTGAGAAGAGCTGGATTGGAAATGGAGGGCAGATTAGGGGCAGACACAGGATGACAGAATATTGAAAGAGGACAGAAAAAGGTTTGAATTGAGTGATAAGAGAAGGGAAGGCATTTCTGGAAAAGGTGGAGGGGTCCTGGCCAAGGACAATTCCTGGGTAGAATTTAGATGGGGAAACTGAGCACAAAATTCCCATGGCTGCCCCTGGTTTGGGATGTGCTAGTAACCCTGTCTTTGATTTTCATCCCGTTTTCAGGCAGTGGAGTTGACAGCATTCAAATCCTCAGGTATGAAATGGGAGGAGGCAGAGACAAAAGCCTTATTGAGGGTTGGGGTCTGGAGATTGGGGAATAAGTGACTTAGGGCCAGAGCTCAGATTGGGGCAAACCACTCTGCCTTAGAGCTCAGCAACAGCTCCCTACCCCCACTCTTGCCCTGGAAATTCTGGGGTGATTCAGAAAGGAGCCTAATCTGAGGAATCGGAGCTCTCCCTACCACTCTCTCCATCTTGTTCCCCTCCCCCCCCAGTTCCTGTCCCCCCTCAAAGCCTCCTCTATGTAGTTTCATGCCACAGATTTCACCATTAGACCTTCATTCCTTTAGCTTAGTGCTTTGTCCCCCCGAAGAAGATTCAGTTGTTGATTCCTCAGTTGATTGGTCCCTTTCTAGAAAGCAGGATTTGTTTTGGGGGACTTTTGTGGGAAAGGCAAGGAGAAGACCCTGGGAACCTTATGGCTGATAGAGTGGGTGAGGGAAATGACTGAAGTGGGGTGGGGGGTAAAAAGGGAGAGGGGAAAAAAGAGTCTAAACTTGAAGAAGATAAACAAAGCAGTTTTGAGTCTGGCTGCCTTGGCCCCACCATGCCCCTTTCTTATTTCCCTTCTGCTATTTCTTCCCCTCCCCATTCTCTCCTCCCACAAAAGCAGGAGATCTCATCTCCCCCTCCCACCTGCCCCCCCTTGTCACCAAGCACAAGACCTCCCTGCTCTCTACTCTTCCCACTATACTATTTCCTTTTAGATAGGAGGCCCTCCTTTCCCTTTACCCCCATCCCTCAAAATTCAGAGATGTCTTTTCTCTCCTCCCACCTCCCTAGGCTCTCCCTGCTCAAAAGCAGAAGGTCCTTTCTTCCTTCATTCCACCTCCCCCCAAGCCCAAAGGCGGGAGATGAGTCTCCTTGGACTGACACAAGAACCACTTATCCACCTGCTCCCAGTTTTCCTTTCTTGGTCTTCCCCCTCCCCCCTTCCTACAGTAGCCCCTGAATCCAGAGGTGGCCCAGGTGGAAGAGGATATTCAGAGCTGGTGGGGTGCTATCCTGTTGCCTCCCCCCCCAGGAAAAAAGGCAGCCTTCTTCAGTTGGGAAGGACTGTGGCTGAGCCTGATGCTGAGGGGGATGAATGTGGGGAGGAAGAGGGAGGTGTAGAACCATGGCATAGCCCCTCCCCAGTCCCCTGTAGCTATCTGCTTGCATCTATTTGCCCCTGATGCACATCACCTGCAGTATTGTGGGTTCTATGCATGATACCCGGATATTTTTGCATAGATATATAGACATATAATTACCCTTCTAGTCATCTGTGCCCCCCCACCCCCACCCCAGGTTAACTAAACAAGCCCATGTCCTAGATAAATCTGGAAAATTTACTGTCCTAAGCCATTCGGTGTAGCAAGGTCACTATCATTTATCTCCCAGGGAATTGTCAACTTCTGAGAAGAGCTCACACTTTCCCCTCACCCCCTTCTCTACCATTTTCCCCTTCCCCCATCCCTGTCCTAAGGACAAAGGGAAGAAGAGGAGAGAAGGGGGAATCTTAGAATGTCAGCACTGTTACAGAGAGTTGGAGCTGGATTATCCTTTAGAGCCCAAAACATGAACTGTTAGAATCAAAAAGGACCTTAGAACAGAAAATATTCATTATTAGGCACCTACCTCCCCATCCCACCCCACGACCACCAGCTCCATAATGATGGCTGTCTTTGTTCCTCATAACTCCATCAACTTTTAGCACTTTTTTGAACCCCGAACTCCTGAGCTTAAGAGATCCACCAGTCTCGTCCTCCCAAGTTATGAGATAACAGGTGTGTGTGTGTCGGGGCCAGACACCCCATTTTACAGAGAAACTACTGAAAAAGGGGAATAATGTGCCTCCAAACACAACTATTTGGTAGCAAAAGGAAGGTCTCTGCTGGAACAGTTGAATCTGATGAATCTCAGAGTTGAAAGGACTCCAGAGAGTACCTAGTCTAATCCTATCTGAAAAACCGTGCCTTCTTGTCTCCTCACTGAGTGGTCTCCCATGAGAAGATCTCCACAGACGGATTCTTCACTGACTTAATGGCCATCCGTGTCACTTTGAGGCAACTTATCTCAAAAGGTAGCACCTCCTATTGTTAGGTCCAACTCTGCAACACTGGGACTTTCATCCAGGGAGCTGAGTTACTAGTGGCTGACTTTGGAAGGCCTATAAAGGACTTTCCTTGCAGATGACTAACAACATTTTATTTTTCAGAGAAGGGGAGGAGGACCAGAGACTGAATCCCTTGCCTGGTGTTCCACAGTCAGAAATTAGCAGAGACAAGGGTCAAAGCTAGTTTTCTCCATTTTCCACTATTTCACAGGAACTCTCTAATTTTACCTCTGACAAAAACAGTCATCAGAATTCCCCCTCCCTCAAGTCTTCTCTTTTCTGGGCTAAATCCCTCCAGTTCCACCAATAACATAGTGCTTTCAGCATCTTAGCCATCCTCTTGTGGATAGTCTCTTACTTGACAGGATTCTTTATAAAACATGGCACTCAGGACTGAACACAGTACTCCAGAATCCAGTACTAAGACTAGGATGGAAAGGAAGCAGCCTGCCAGTTGGAGCTAGGGAATCTGAGTTCAAATCCTACGAAACTGGGACAAGGTGACCTTGATCACTCTAGGTCACTTTATCTCTCCAGGCTTCAGTTTTCTTCATTTGAAAAATGAGGGGATTGACCTAGATCTTCCAACACTAAAGTTAGGATCCCATGAACTTCCCACTCTGGCCACCACATATTTATTAAAACAGTCTAAGATCAAATTGACTGCATAATGGATGGTAAGTTTCCTTGGAGGCAGGAAGATCTGGATTTAGAATCTGCTTCTAGCTGTGTGACCTTGTATAAGTCACCTAACTTCTCAATACCCCCAAGCAGCTCTCTAAAATTACAGAACATAAAAAAGTTCTTTCTTAGAAACTTCCTATACTGATTTAATAGGTTCCATATTAATTTAATAATTTTTTTAAAGTCTCAATGAGGCTGTTTGACTGCCATGTCATACTGTTAACTCATGTCCAGCTTGAGGTTCATTAAAGCCCTCCAATCTTTTACATACAAACTATTGACAAGTTACATTTTCTCCATCCTGTTCCATTGTCCCCTCCACTTTTAATATTCTAAAGTCCCATTCAACTCTTACATTCCATATTATAGCAGTCCATTGTTCTAAGATCCTTTTCAACTCTAACACTGTGCTAGAAATGGTCCTCATGTGTCTTATTTCATCCCAGGCCCTCTTTCCCCTAGAAGCAAAGGCTAGTATGGACAAGGAGGGAAGGAAGAGCCAATGAATTTAGTAGGGGAGAGAAACAGAGGGAAGCAGTGGCCCTTTGGGGGGGAAAAAGGTCAGATTGTCCAGGAAAGAAGGCATGGCCCATGGCTTGGAGAGTTACCATATGGCTCGTCCTTCACCTTACACACCTTGTTCCAGTCTGGTCCCTGGGCAGGTTTTGCAGGGGGAAACATGCCCTTCCCTGGACACTTCCAGTCCCATGGATTTCCTCTTTCTTCCTCTTAGCCCTCCACGACCCCTCAAGGTTCATCTTCAAGTGCCAGGACCCAAGATGACCACCCAGACCCTATCCCCTCCACGTTTTTTTCTTCCTTTTCCTCTGAGGCAAGAATGAACTCAGAGCTTCCTCCCTCTCTCCTCTCCCCACCTCCAACTCCTGTGACATAAGCCTTGTCTTAACAAACAAGGGATGCCAGCAGCGCTGGCTCCTTCTTGGCTTCAAGTGATTTCTGCATTGTTTCCTGGGGATAATTTCATTATCCTCAGTGAATGCACGTTGCTAAGCCATGCATAGCAACATGGAGTGAGCTTCTCCCTGACTCCAGGAGGGCGCTGCCCTGCCCAGCAGGGCCCAGCCCCCTGGGAGAAACAGGGAAAGTAGCCCCAGGAGATACAATCCCCCCACTTCTGGGAACCTCCCACCCCCCTCAGGAAAACAGTTTTGTCTCCTACCCCAGCCCTTCTCCCTCATCTCAAAGAAAAAGACCTTCTTCCCAGCAGAAAGTCGGGTTACCTTCACCCTCCTAGGGAAAAATGCTACCCACCACAGCCTACCTGTGATCTGGTTCTTTGCCCTGCTAAAAGTCTGAAGGTACTCTATTCCTCCCATCCCCAGGAAAACAAGCTGTCCCAACCCTCAAAGGATAATATATCAGAAAGGTCAATCTCTGCCCCCCCAAAAAAATCTGGATACACCTCCACCAACAGTCTACCACCCTCATGCACCTCCCAGCCAAATGTCTCCAAGGATCTGGGTCCTCCTATCTCCCAGAACCACGCCCTTCCCCCTACCAGTCAGTCAACCAGCATTAAGCATCCCTTAGGTGCCAGGCAGTGCTAAGTGCAGAAGCAGCCAGATTTGTCCTATCTTCCCCTCCTCTCCCCTGAAAAAGCCTTATTTTCTCTCTACTAGTCTATACTTACCCCTAGAGGCAGAATTTGATGGAATATACTTGGGAAAATTCTGAATCCTTGTAGAAGTTAAAGCATTAGGTGGCAGATGAAATGGGCATGTGTAAAGATCCCTTGCCTTCCACTCCTTCCTTTCCCTTCTCTGTTCTCTCTTTCCAGTGGAAGTAGAACATCAGTAGGTAACCAGTTCCACCTTTAGAACTAGGCTTAATTCTTCACCAACAGTCTCTGGTCTATGCTCAGGTTTCTAGGGAAAGTGTCAACATGACCCTAACAGAACTTGTGAAGTCCTTAGAGAAGGTTGCCTGCCCATAGTGCCAGTCTCGGGCCAAGCTTTCAGATGTACATCTTGGAAATCAGCACTCCACCCCCAGCCCAGAGGAAGAACTTGGCCAGCACACCAAGGACATGGGCCTTGCACACAGGAGGCATGAAATAAACATGTGTTGACTTGAATGGTGGCACTGAATTGAATGGAATAGAACCAGAGACCTGGGTTGGAGCACATGTTCTCACTGTGTGGTTTGGATAATTCACCTTTTACAATGTGTCTTAAGATAAAATTTCTGACCCAACACAAAATCTGGGTTAGAAGATTCCTCAGAAGTTATCTTGTGGTCCAACCCATGACTAAAGAATCTCCACTATAATTCACTTGACTCGTGGTCATCTAGCAGTCTCTATTTTCCAAGGTAACCCATTTCACCTTTGAACAGATGCTAGTGTAGGAAGCTTTTCTGGACATCAAATCCACATCTACCTCTTTGCAACATCCCTCTATTGCTTGAGGTTCAGTCCTCTGGGGACAAATGGCATAAATCCAGCCCATAAGCAGCTAAAATTTCACCCTCAGTCTTCTTAGGATAAACATCCTTATTCCCTTCAACTGATCATCCTAGAACATGCACAGATTCAATGATCTTGTTGTGCTTGCCCTCCTCTGGGCAATTTCCACCTTCTCATGTCTAAGATTCACCTACCGTTTGGTACTAGGTTTTTGGTTTTTTTTAATACATAATGATTATAATGCAATTAATTAAAAATAACAATCACAAAACAATTGACATTGGCTGCAGCAAAATAATAAATAAGACTGCCCCCCCAAAAAAATAGATATGAAAAATCACTTTTCCCCAAACTCTTACTTTTTGCAGAGCTCACTGTCCATAAGTATGGAATATTGTAGAGGTCAGTGTCCATGAGTATGGAATATTGTATATAGCATCAGCTTTTTTTGATATATTCATAAGCTTTACTAGATTTTTCTTCTCTCCTTTTTTCTTTTTTTTAAATAGCACTTTAAAATTTTATGCTTTAGCCTACCATTTGGTATTGTATGGCACTGTAGAGAATGTTAGAAAAGACAGACTTTGGAATAATGAAGCTTGAAGGGACCTTAAAATAATAGAATTTCAGAACTCAAAAAGACCTTTATAATATGGGATGTTAGAGCTAGAAGGAACAGTGGGAAAAATATTGGGTTTGGAGTCAGGAAGATTAAATTCTAATCCTGATACTTCCACTTTCACTATAGAGTCACATTTCCTTCCCCCCACTCAATCTTTTTCATCTACAAAATGAAGTTTGGTTATGAGCAATATCTCATAGAACAGAGAGAAGCAATAGAGGGTTAATCCAGTTTAAAGAAAACTTGCCAAGATACACAATTAAGTTATTCAAAGATGAAAATAAAGGGACTGAACACACAAGAAAAATGGAAAATGTTAGCAAGAAACAGCAATTTTCTCTATTGAGAATAATGGGGCAACCATACTTGAACCCTAACAATACAGTTGTGTTCATAGAGTTAGTTTTGAAGAGAAAAAAATGGGAAAAACAGCTGGATGGAACCAAGAGGCTATAGAGATCCTTGCTAGAGGCAATAAATTTGTGGGGACATACTCAAACTATCCAAAGGAGAAGATATCAAAAGCATGGAAAAAAATTTCAGGTATCTGAGAGAACAACGTTAACTACTGACTTACACATCTACTCTTTCTCATCTGTACAGAATCTTTATCAACATTTTCTCTATATAAATTTAGAATATTTCTGATGAGAGAATTTTTAGGAAACAAGGAGGCTTTTGCAAGTAAGGTATTCAACAATGGACCACACTTTATCATTTCACAATTTATTGAAAGATGTAGAGAATATAAGATCCTATTGTGTTAATCCTTTGTTGATAATGAAACATACACACACATACACACACACACATTTGATTTGATAGAATAAGACATTGTCTTACTGGCTCTTTGACAACAAAGTATTTCCCATTTGTGCATCAAAATTACACAAGATTCCTTGGAAGACATAACAATAGAAATAATCCTATTCAATGATTCACTTGATAATAAGCATCAGGCAAGGCATAAAACATGGAGATGGATGCATTATCTCCAAAGAGGTTCACCGCTGCAATAGAGGAAATCCAGGGCAAAGTCTAAATGGAAGTGGAGCTGATGAAGTTCTCTAGATTGCCTATTTGGGTATGTTGTTGTTCTGATTGCATGGAGACTCATAAGAATGCAGAATTGCCTAGAAAGAGATCTGTAATTTGCAAAGGAGTTTGGCCTTTCATAGGCCAAAGAAAGACTAAAAGGATGAAAAAAAGTCTATTGCCCAGATTTTAACATGCACTTAATAAGCTCACAGAGCTTGATCTGCGTGTGTGTGTGTGTGTGTGTGTGTGTGTGTGTCTGGGACAAATACCAAAAATGTACAATGATTTAAGCCCAGAACTGCACAGGACAAAGAGAGGAAGGTGGATTGCTTTGGGGAAATCACAGAACTTACCACAAGCTTTTCATGAGAGCCAAGACCTATCTTTTCAATACTAAAATGTTGAATCATGGAATATAATTACCTCTGAAAAACTAAAAGTGAGCATCCTACAGAGAGGACATGAGAGTGAGAGTAGCAATAGAGTGCAATATGTAACCATTGAGAAGCTTGTAATAATAGACAAAATCAAGGAGGAGATGATGAATTGCTCACATGGCAAGAATGACAGATGACAGATGAACATGTTCTAGATGCTTTCCCAGCACACTAAAATATAGAAACAAGACAGAATGGCCTCCAGAATCTCCACACCTAGAGCTCTAATAATGAATTTTTGGGAAGACATAATCAAAAATTGTACAGAATAGGCAAACATAGGTGAGTTGAACTTTACACTGGTGGAGGGAACTACTGAAGCTGTTTGAGTAAAATAAAGCAGTTAATTTAGATGATCATGGAGGTCTTCTCCAGCTTGTGAATCAATGAATAGAATATAAGAACATGGAATGTCAGAAGTGGAAAGGAACTTAGAATTAAATAATGTTAGAACATGGTACATAGGCAATTGGGAGATGGAAAGAAGCTTAGAACAGGAGAGAAGACAAGAATCCAAAGAAAACTTGGAACAGAAATTGTTAAAACTGGAAGAAAACTCAGAAGTCATTTAGTCCAAATATTACTTGAAACATGAATCCCCTTCACTGCCTTCCCCAATGTTGATCTGTGTGGCTTTGGATGAGCCACAGCTTCCCCATCATAGAATTAAGAACTGAAGAGGACTTCAGAGATTATCTAGTCCAGTAATATCATTTTACAGAACAGGAAACTGGGACCCTAGAAGGTAGCTGACCCAGAATAGAATTCAGATCCTCTGACTCCAGAGTCTTTGGTTTTGCTATTCAACATTCTTCAGCATGGGAAATAATCCCCAAAACAAGATGTCAGAATCTAGGAAAAGACTGAGACTTGAGATGGCCAGAGAATATCTGTGATCTGCTTTACTTCTCATAAGAATAATAGCTAGCACTTACGTGGCACTTTGCAGTTTGTGCTTTACATTTATTATTTCATTTGCTCAAAATTTGCAAGAACTTTGTGAGATAGATGCTATAATAATATCAATGAGGAAATTGAGTTGAGGATAAAAACTGACATGTCCGGAATCATACAGCTAGTAAGTATCACAAAGTATCTTTAAGTATCCTAAGGCAGGATTTGAATTCTAGTCTCCTTGACTACAAATCTATCCACTTTACTACCTAGTTACCTTGTATCCTTCCCTCCTCCTGGACCACCTTTAGGATCTGGTCCATCATACACACAGCAGCACTCAGATATATAAACACACAAGCATATTCACAAACCTCAGTCCTGAGACCTGTGCCATCTAAACTTTTCATCTGTGTATCAGTAAAACATTTTTGAAACCCCCCATATGAAACCCCCCATAATTTATAAATTACACATATGTGTGTGTACTTCTGTAACAAGCAAATTATAAAACTTATATCAAAATTTAAAGTGCGAGATAAAGATAACACAATATTTGATCCTAGATTCAATAAGCAGCCACTTACTGGAGGAGTGATGGGCGTGACATAGTCAGACCTGTGCTTAAGGAAAGTCTCTTTTGGCATCTGTGGAAGATAGATTGAAGGAAGAACAGCCTTGAACAGAAGATGGGCTGGGAGGCTGTTCCAAAAATTTAGGTGAGAGGTGATGAGGTCCTGAACTAGAGTGATGGCTCACAAGAGAGCAAACACAGATGGGAAAGATGTTGTGGAGATAGAAAAAACATTTGGCGAGTGATTGGCTAAATGGTGTGAGGGAGAGAGAGAGGAAAAGATGACACTGAGATTGCAGAGCTGGGGAATGGAAGGATGAAGGTTCCCTCCACAGTATTAGGACAGGTCTGAAAGGGGCTGGGCTTAGGAGATAAGATAATGCACCGAGATTGGCAATGCAGAGCATAACTCATGCCCTCTTATCCCAGTCCACCAAGATTGGGGTTGGGGGAGAGCAGGGCTCTCACTCAGGGCCACTGAAGCACATAGAGTTCCTCCAGGCCTGCCTGCCAAAGTCAAGGTCCAGAAAGCCGACTGTGGGACTCCTGAGCTGGGAGGAAAATTTGTCAATGCAGTCGCTTCAGGTGACAGGGGCCAAGGGGAGATGATAACTCTGGGGTTGAAGGGTGGGGCAGCACCCGCCATACTGATACAGTGGGAGAGTGTTGAGTGATCATGGGTAAAGGGGGCCATTTAGTTGTGCTTGTCAAAAATCCAAGACTGGATGTCTCTAAGGCTGGAATTTTTAGCCTCTTTCCCTCTGATTGATTGATGCCCACCTAGGAGTGATATCATGGTTTCCTGGGGTACATAGTCCCCACTTAAAAGACCACTGTCCTAGACTCCTGGGTTGGAATGGTTGTGACCCCATTTTCCCCTTGAGAGTGGGGATCACTAGCCTCAATACGGCCCTTTCTCAAAGCCTGTGCCGTGGATTTCACCCCAGGAATGAGTTGTGATGCTGGAGATAGGTCCAATTTTCACTGTTTTTCTTCTTCCACTTATATTGATCCCAGTGCTACTTCATGGCATGGAGGGGACTCTGGAGTCTAAAACATTCTGCCAGGGTAACACTGGGTGGAGCTGGAAAGATTTGGAGACTGGGTGTCTCTCAGATAAGGACCTGAGAGATTAGACATAAATTTTTGGTCACTACAACTTTTCCTAACTCCTTCATTTTTGTAGGGTGTGTCCCCATTCTTCCAGTAGCCCAAGTGCTAATCCTGGGAAGCATCCTTGGTCCTTCACTCTCTCAACCACCATCGCCCCCTCAAATCCAGTAACTTGCCGGCTCTTACTGATTCCACATTCTCAATATTTCTAGAATCCATTCCCTTTTCTCTACACATACCATAGCCACCTTCATCCAGAACCTCAACCCCTCTAATTGATACTAATGCGAAAGCTTCCTATCGGTCTCCTGTCAACCTCTGCACAGCTGCTGAATTAACATTCCTAAATTAGGAATCCAAACATGTCACTTCTCCACTTCAAGAAACTCTAGTGGCTCCCCATTACCATTAGGATAAAATACAAACTCCTCAGACTTTTAAGGTCCTTTATGCTCTAGTTCTTGTCCATATTTCCATGCTGATTACATAGTAATTCCTCCCTCACTTATTTTTCAATCAAGCTAACTTGATCTGTTTGCTCTTCTCCATATGAAATATTCCATTTCTTCCCACTGCATTTGCATGAGCTGTCCCCCTTATCTGGAATACTCTCTTCTGCCCTGCCCCAACCCTTGGAACTCCTAATTCTCTTCAAAGCTCTTTCCAGCTTCCTTTGATTCCTCCAGTTTCTAGGGTCCCTTAGTATGCCCCACTAACTCATCATTTCTTTTGTATACATCCTGTATGTATTTTCTAGTGGTATGTAAGCTTTTTGAGGACACAGACTGCCTCACTTCTGTATTTATATTCCTAGAGTAGGTGCTAGTTGGTTGATTGATGAATACCAAGTGCCCTTTTGACTCACCTCTGGGGTGATGTCCATGGCACAATTTTGGACCCCCCCTTACCCCTCCCTTTTGATGAAGAAGGAAGAGAGAGTGGTAAGGAGGAATAGCTTCTGCCCCTGACTCTAGAGTCATCAAAAGGGAGGGATAAGGGGGGTTCCAAAACTGTGCCATGGACATCACCCCAGAGGTGAGTCAAAAGAGCACTTGGTTTAGGCTTCCCATATTTAGGGATCTCCAAACCTCCATTTGTAATGTTTGCATACTGGGAGAGGGGGTTGGTCAGAGGATGGTTCTTCCCTCCCCAGTTTCATTGCTCCCTACATCCTTATAATGTCTCCATCTCCATGGAGATGGATGACATATATCCATACTGGATTAGATTCATCCTGAATTTGAAAAGGTCTGAGGGAGGGAGTGAAGAGTCCTATTTCATCCAACACAGGGAATTAGAAGGACTCCTGCCCATGGTGGGGAGAGGGGGAATGGTGGGAAATTAAATCAGGGGTTCCAAGGTATTCTCACCAACCATCCTGCTCACCTTTTAATTCTCTGAGTCCAATTAGTGGATGCCTACAGCTAGACTCTTTTACCCTCTCTCCCTTCTACTCTCATCAAACACCTGTGCCCCCCTTGACTGAGCTCAACAGATGCATGTGAGCTTACACATGGCTCTACACTCCTATTCTTATCCCCCTTCCACTATGCTAATGTCTATCCATCTTCTTTGTTTTGCCAGTGGCTGGATTACCTTGGCATATGGGAAACTCACTTTAGGAAGTAGAGGACCAGCCAAAATTCCTGCCCCATAGATTCATAGAATGTTAAAGCTGGAAAGAAATTTAGAATACAGAATGTCAGAGCTGGGAGGGAGCTTAGAAACCAGAATGTCAGAGCTGGGAAGGAGCTTGGAACACAGAATGTCAGAGCTTTTCCAGCTCAATTTACAGATGAGGAAACTGAGGCAAACAAGATTAAGTGACTTGTCCAAAGTCACACAGCTAGTAAGTATATGGAACTAATTACATTTGAACTCTGGAAGATGAGTCTTCCTGGCCTCAGGCTGGTACTCTAATCATTGAGCCACCCAGTGTGCACTATGTTTTACCTTACCACCCCAGTGTTTTAAGAGTGTGCTTCTTCGATGTCTCTACCTGCATTTTGAAAACCACTGATCTCCCTCATTTCTTTTGATTCACTTCCCCCTACCCCTAAAACACACCCCCACACGTGCACACAGAAACACACATGTAAATGCATGCATGAGTGTGTGCACACACACGCGCGTGAGCGCACCCACACCCTTGGTAGAGAAATGGGAACATAGTATTCAAAACTGGTGATTTACACCTGTCCATCTTTGCTGAGTTTTTGCCCTTGATCTTATCCATCCCCCTCCACCTTCCCCCAGAGTCTCAACCACAGAGAATTGAATTGATACTTAAAGCTTCAAAAGACAAAAGTAAAAACACTTTGAAACCAATTGCAAAATTTATTGGAGGAGGGCAGAAGGGTAGAGACCTTCCCATTGGGGAGGGGGAGACACTTAAGGGCACTTCTTGTTTTCCAGAAAGAGGACACAGTGTGTGTCTCCCATCCGCTGGTCAATGGGCCACCCAATTCAAAGTAGGGATTGAATCACAGAGACTGACAGACGGGAAAGAGAAACACCCATGCTCTTGAGCCAAGGTTCACCAGATTTGGGCAAATTGCAACAAGGAAGGCTCTAGGGGGAAAGGCCCTTGGTTCATCTATTCATGCACTGTATTGTTCTGAGGGTCTCTTGCCCCCACACCTTCTAGATCGCCAGCCAGCCCTAGTGAATCAGGCAGACTGGGGAAGAGTGACATGAGTGCCAGGAAACTGGACCTGAGAACAGACCTACAAAGACTCTGGGCCACCAAGAATACAATGCAGAAAAGGTGAGGGAGGCTTTGGGATGGGGCTTGTGTTTGGGTCAGAAAAGATCCCAGTAGGGAAAGGGCAGATAGACCAGTACCAGGTAAATAAGTAATTCATTTTGGATGCCAAACCATTAAGACTGGCAAGCAGTAGAGTCCCCATTTCCCAGCCCTTCACCTGAAAACAGCTTTTGTCTCCCTAAGCCCTGTAAAGGTGACCAGGTGCAGGCTACAGACAGAGCTCCTTGGCAATCTGTTTTCTTCCTGGGTGTCCGAGAGAGAGAGAGAGAGAGAGAGAGAGAGAGAGGGAAGACCACTGTGTCTCCACAGTGGCAGAGGCTTCACAGGCTCAGAATTTCTCTCACATCAGCCCTCTTCCTCCCCCGACACACACAACCATCCTGAGAACCCTCATAGGATCTGAACTACCCCCAAAGGTCTAGAGTTCCCTTGGGGGATGAGGGTGAGCAAGAGACCCTAACCATTCTGAATCATGGAATCTCTGAGATATAAATTACCCCTGAGCTCATCTGGTCAGAGAACTCCCCCCTCATTCCTGACTATGAATCCTCCTCACAATGTCCCCAAGTTGTTTATTCAGATTTTGTGAAGCTGTCTGGTAGTGGGAAATCCATTCAATATTTGGACAGATCTAGCAGTAAGGATGTTATTCCTTAAGGATATTAGATCCTAAATCTGTCAGTTTGAAATTTCTACATACTGCTCCTACAGCAGTCCTCTGAGGCCAGGAGAAATGGGTCTACTTGGGAATCCTCAAATTCTTGCAATTAAAAGAACTTTAGAGACAATGGCCCAATTCCACAATGAGCCTAGGAAAGAATAAAGGTGTTGGTAATGGGAATGTAACAGCATGAGGGAGCTGTCAGTGGGCACCAACCCTAAATCCTTTCCCCTCCCTCTCCTCAAATCCTAGGATTGTCCCCAAATCTCTCCATAGAGATCTCCATTTCCCTCTCAAGGCATGACAGAGACTGTTGGAGAAAGCAGATCTTTTCTGAAGCCTTGCAAATAATATCAGCCTGGATTTGTCCAATGAGAGGATGAATTGTGAATTGTATCCATTTTTTGCTCTAGGGAAGGCAGGAGGTGGGGGGAGGATTTCCTGTGCCAGCCACTCTCCAGGTTCCCTCTGTTCTCCATAAGCCTCTGCTCAGGGTGACTCATTCTTTTATTGCTAAAATAACAAGATCTATGAAATAGGGGCTGAGCCCCACCCTACCTCTACTCATTCTATGTTCTCTTAAGGGTTCATGAAGAAATCAGACAAAGGCATGATGAGCCAGCGCTGCGGGCTTCCCCCCTGCCCTTTCTCTGGGGAGGCTTTCTGTCTCCTCTCTCCCTCTCTCCCATCTTCTCCTGTATCTGGGGTAGGTATTGTGGAGTCTGAGTCTGTCCTGTGGGGAGGCTGAGACTAAGGAAAGGGGGCTCCCTGTGAAGTTACGCCCCATCTCGTTTGTGCCCGGCCCAGGCTTCAGCCTCTCGGCACAAAGATCATCATGGAATAGAGGGGATGCCCCTCCTGTCCCCTGAGAGCCCGGGGCTGGAGACTGGCACTTGGTTGACTTAGCCACGCAGTCACTGGCTGAGCAGCTCTACAGAAGAGAAAATGGCAGGGCTAGAAAGGACCTTATTGATCATCTCGCCCAACATCTCCTCTTCAGTTTACGGAGGTGGAAATTGAGGCACAGAGAGGGAAACTGCCTTGTCCAAGGCCACAAGGTGAGTCAGCGTGAGGTCAGGACCAGAGTTCAGGTCTCCCGACTTCCATGTCAGAGCTCTTTCTCTAGTATTCACCTCTCCTAGGTAATGACCATAGAATCCTAGAATTTAGAGCTGGAAGGGGACTTAGAGAGCATCCAAGCACTTCACTTTACAGAGAAGGAAACTGAGGCCCGAGGGAGGGGAAACGACTTGTCCGGAGTCACACAGGTAGCAGGTAGCAAAGCCGAGATTTGATCTCCCGAGACATCAGCCTGGCTCAGCAGGGCCCGGGAGTTGCAGGCACACATGGGCACATGTGCTCACACATGCGTACATACACATACACACACAGCAGGGGTCAGGTCCACCCCCCCCTCCCCCTTTTGTGGCGGG
This sequence comes from Sarcophilus harrisii, assembly GCF_902635505.1. Lineage (NCBI taxonomy): Eukaryota > Metazoa > Chordata > Mammalia > Dasyuromorphia > Dasyuridae > Sarcophilus > Sarcophilus harrisii. Next base: position 448,342,326 of record NC_045427.1, read on the forward strand.
AAGGACGCCCCTGGGAGAGCAGGGGTGGAGCAGTTCCAAGAAATAAGATCCACCAGGCTTGTGATAATAAAATAAATCATCTCCAGATATGGCCAAAGCCACCCCTCCCCTGCCCGCGGCCCGGAGGGTCCCCGGAGCCGGCAGGGCCAGGCCAGAGGCTCAAGTCCGCTTGGCGTGCAGCATCTCGATGAGCAGGTTGTTGCAGGGGACCTCCCCGCCCAGGTGCTTGTGGTAGAGGTACTCCTCGGCCTGCATGCTGAGGGAGCGCACCTCCGCCAGGCGCAGGAGCAGCTGCCGGAACTTGTCGCCGCAGTGCGGGTAGTGGCACATGGTGTACTCCAGCAGGGCCGCGTTGGCCTTCTCCTGTGCATCCTTGGCCAGGCCATGATTCTCTAGGAACTTCACATCTGCACAGAGACGGACAACATCAGCGTCAGCGTCCCGGCTCCTCCGCCCTCGCCCCCCAACCCCACGGCCGCCCTGGCACTCACTACCGGCACTGCCTTCCCCCGCTCCCTCATTGTTAGTCAGTGCGGGGCAATAGGAAAAAAGCAATGGATTTGGAGGGGGACCCGGATTCAAATCCCTGCTTTGCTATTTATTGTCTGGCTTTGGATAAATCTTTCCTTTTCTGGATTTTAGCTCTTCCCCTTTTAAATGGGATATAATGAGATCCATCCCCAAAGCCAGGAGGACCGGAATTCAAGGCAACACAGAGAGAGAGAGAAAGAGAGAGTCAAAGAGAGACAGATAGACAGAAACAGAGACAGAGACAGAGAGAAACTGGGGGTGAGAAGAGAGGGAAAGACACAGAGACAGAGAGATGAGAGATGGGGGAAGGAAGAGGGGGAGGAGAAAGAGAGAGAGAGAGAGAGAGAGAGAGAGAGAGAGAGAGAGAGAGAGAGAGAAGGAGAAGAAGGAGGAGGAGGAGGAAAAGGAGGAGGAAGAGGAGAAGGAGGAGGAAGAAGAGGAAGTAGAGGAAGAAGAAGAAGAAGAAGAAGAAGAAGAAGAAGAAGAAGAAGAAGAGAGTTACAGACAGACAGAAACAGAGAGACAGAAATGGAGACAGAGAGAAAGTGGGAGGAAGGAAAGGGAGAGGCAGAAACAGAGAGAATCAGAGAGACAGAAGAGGGGAGGGGAAAAACAGAGAGAGAATAAAAAGAGACAGAAAGTTACAGAGATAGAGAGACGGGGAAAGAAAGACAGACAGGAGTGGGGGGGGGGGAAGATACAGGAAGGGAGAGAGACGGAGCAAGAGAAAAAAAGAGACAGAGAGAGAAGGGAGACAGAGACAGAGGTGGAAGAGGGAGACAGAGACAGAGAGAGAAAAGAGGGAGAAAGAGACAGACAGATGAAGAAAAATAGAGAAAGAGATAAAGGGGAGAGGAGAGGAATGAAAGAGACAAAGAAAGGGAGAAAGAGAAGGAGAGACAGAAACAGACAAATAATGTCACCCTAGATAAGAGATATAGTCTTTCAGGGTCCCAGGCAATTCTCTAAGATTCTGAGTTGCAGAAGATGATTACCTCCATTTGTAGAAGGATTTTCCTTACCATCAAACAATTTATGTCAGTGAAACTATAGGTCTTGTCCCTATTCCTATAAAATGACTAAAATGGACTATATATGACTCGATACCTTTGATGTCTAATGGAAAGATACAGATAAAATGTTTTTCAAAATCAAAGGAGGAAGGGGCAGCTAGATGGTACAGTGGATAGAGCAACAGTCCTGGAATTAGGAGGACCTGAGTTCAAATGTGGTCTCAGACATTTGACAATTACTAGCTGTATGACCCTGGGCAAGTCACTTAATCCCAATTACTCCCCCTCCACACACACACACACACACACACACACACACACACACATACACACACACAAACACACATACACACACATACACACAAGAAAAGATCATGGAGGGGGGGAAGATAATGATAATTATGGTTGACATTTATATAACATTTACTTTGTGCCAAACCCTTTACAAATATTACGTCATTTGAGTCTCATAAGTCTCATAACAATCCTGAGAGGTAGGTGCTATTATTATCCCCTTTCTCAGATGGAGAAACTGAGGTAAATAGAAATTCAGTGATTTCCCCAAAGTTACACAGATAGCAACTATCTGTGGCTGATTTTGAACTCGTCTTCCCCATTCCAGACCAAATACTCTGACCATTTTATCACTTACTTTACTTAGTAAAAGATGATCAAGGAAATGATGATCAGATGATTAGAGACGATCAGATCAGGGAAAGTTTCATGGACAAAGTGATATTTAAGCTGGATCTTTGGAAATGTGTGGGATTTTAGCAGGTAAAGATGGAAAAGAATGGAATACCAAGCCTGGGGAATAGAATAGATAAAGGCACCAAAGCAGGAGAACATGAGGGTATTGACAGGGGACAATATAACTTCATCTGGTGAAGCATAAAGTACATGAGATGAAATTGCATTTCCTAAAATTGGAAAGATCATGGAGCATCCTGAGTACCCAACTAAGAAGTACAGACTTTATTCCATATAGAAATAGAAAATGTTAGAAAGCTATAGCTCATCCTGCTCAAATCTGTGCATTAGGAAAATGGAAGTAGCATTTTAGGAAGCATGGAATTGTGGGGACAGCAGCAGCATCACCAAATTACCCGTAGGCATCAGCTGTTCCCTTTATCCTTTTATCCCTATTCCTAGTGTCTGTATCCCCATCACTACCATCTCAAGCATCTCTTTAAAGTCACTGCAATCCCCATTCCCAACAAACCCATCACCATCATCCCATCTCCATGGTCACCAACCCCACCCCCATTACTGTCATTACAAAGTTCTGATAAAGTACTTGCTTGCTCTAAAACAAGGTACTTCAGCCCTTGAGGTCTGGGAAATCACAATTGAAGGGATATATATTCCTGTGCCAACTTCCATGGAGAGGATGCACAGGATCCCCTAATGTAAATATGGTAAAGGAGAAAGGAAATGGGATTCAGAACCAAGCCCTGCCAGCTCGGACCGATCACCTCCCTCCCTCTCAATTACTCAGCCTTTTTTTCTGTAAAATGAGATTAACACAGCACTTGCCCCACAGAATTGCAATAGGAAAACACATTTTGTAAATCTTTAAAAAGTCTAGAGAAAGAATTATTACTAACCCTGACAGGCAATCATTTAGCTTTTTAGTAAGGAGCTCCAGTGATAAATTACTCCTCACCTGAAGTGGTCTGTTTTACTTTTCGAAAGTTCTCATTTTTAAGGAAGTTTTTCTTTAATATAAGTTAAATTCTGTCTTCCAGCTACATACTCTCAATGTCCTCTAGCCTCAAGTCCATAAGCAGACTTTAATTTCTTGAAGATAATGATTCTTGTCCTGAGTCTTTCCGTTCTCTCAACAAATGATCCCAGCTCCACTTGTTGGAAACTTTTTTCCTGATGGGTCCAGAAAAAGTGTTGCCTACTCCAGGAAACCCTCTCCAATGCACCCTTCTTCAATATCCCCCAAATGAAAGGATCTCTCTCACCTCAGATTTTGCTAGAGCACTTTGTCTGGATTGCTCCTTTGCTTCCATACCATCTTGAAGAGAGTCTAGAACCCTGACTCCAAGAACCCTGGGAAAAGCTTAACTTATCAACCCTGCTTCTAGCCTGCCCCCAGAGCCATGATGGAGGAGACTAATTCCTGTGGAGAAAAGTCCCATCATCCCTATGCCTGATCAAATATCACTGAAGGACGAGTTGGCCCCCTTGGCAGCTTCCTTTGCAGTCTAGGCAGTCCTTGCCTTCTTGACTACTGATTTTCTCTGAGATACACACATAATGTCTGTGGCTGATTTTGAAAGACTTGAGTCTTTCCCTTTCCCATTCTTGGGGGATGGAGGTGGGAAGGGGGGAGATCAGATTTTCCATGATCATTTTTTACTGTCTGGGACTCATCAACACACCTGAGTGTTAGGAGGATTAAAGTTAGAGCTTTTTATAATGGGCACAGACCAGTCTGACACAATCTGAAAGGCTGAGACTCCCTCCACACACCCTCCCTTCCTCCCTCCCCTGTCCCTAAGGTTCAGCAGAAGGGATGTAAATGTACGGGTGAAAATTCACCCCATCATAACCTCTATTTTTGGAAAGATCTTTATGACACAGAATATTAAAATTGGAAGGAGCCTTACAACACAGAATGCTAGACCCAGAAAAAAAAAGTCTTCTCCACCAAAGACCTTGGAACCATCAGCAGCACTCATAAGCAGACATGATTTTATCAGTGCAGATGACATTTAAGAGGATGTGTTGCCATCTGCTTTGCTGCTGCACCTTAAGGACCCTGGGACTTTTCCATCTGACTTGTAGCTGAAGCCTCCTCAATGTGCTTTGCACATAGTAAGAAATTAATAAATGCTTTTTTATTCATTCATCATGTTTTACCTTATAAACTCCCTGAGAGTAAAGCTCACATTATTTCCTATCTTTCCATTCCCAGGACCAAATATAGGGCCCTTGCACACAGCAAACAATTTAAAAATTCTTCTGAAGGAAATTAACTGAATTGAAGGACAGGTGGGAAGGGAGAAAGGAAGGGTATAAGAATTTATATAGTGTTGACCAGTTCTGATGGACCTGGCCATCCTCAACAAGGAGATCAACCAAATCATTTCCAATGGAGCAGTAATGAACTGAACCAGCTACGCCCAGAGAAAGAACTCTGGGTGATGACTAAAAACCATTACATTGAATTCCCAATCCCTATATTTATGCCCACCTGCATTTTTGATTTCCTTCACAAGCTAATTGTACAATATTTCAGAGTCTGATTCTTTTTGTACAGCAAAATAACGGTTTGGTCATGTAAACTTATTGTGTATCTAATTTATATTTTAATATATTTAACATCTACTGGTCAACCTGCCATCTGGGGAAGAGGGTGGGGGGTAAGAGGTGAAAAATTGGAACAAGAGGTTTGGCAATTGTTAATGCTGTAAAGTTACCCATGCATATAACCTGTAAATAAAAGGCTATTAAATAAATTAATTAATTTTTAAAAAAAAGAATTTATATAGTGCCTACTATGTGTCACACTGTGCTAAGCTCTTTTTTACAAATATTATCTCATTTGATCCTCCCAACAATGCTGCAAGGCAGTTACTATTGTTACCCGATTTACAGTTAAGGAAACTAAGGCAAACAGAAGTTAATGGACTTGTCCAGATCATGTAACCAATAAGCATCTAAGACTGGATTTGAATCCCTGCACTACCACTGGGTAGCAGGATGACTGGAAAGAGCATTGATGGCATAGCCAGTCAGAGGGAATGGACTTAAATTGCAGCCACGTGCTTGCTACATGTGTGAGTTTTGGCAAATCATTTTATTTAGCCTCCTCACCTGGAAAAAAAAAAGGAAGAAGTTGAACTAGATGACCCCTAGCTAGCATTCTGTGTCCTGAGGTTCCTTCCAATTCTAACATTCTATGTTGTAAAGATCTTTCCAACTCAGGGGCCAGTGATCAGGTGAAATCTGTATTTCTCTGCCTGTATTCTCACATCCCTCCGGGTGAACCTGAGGGGCAGGAGAGGGGGAAGGGAAAGTGGATCCTCAGCCTCTCAGGTGGAATCGGCGGCCCAGTCTCTGCCCCTCATGAAAAGCCCTAACTCTAATCCCCCTAACACTCAGGTGCTCAACCATCATGGAAACCCTGATCCTCCTGCCCGCCCACAGCGCCTGTCTAAGGCCCTTGTTGTCCACAACAGCTTCCAAGGAAATTTGAGCCGGAGCAAGCAGAGACTAACGTGCCCCCAGATGCTGATCCCTGATTCACCCCCTTTCCCAGTCACACACACACACACACACACACACACACACACACACCCTACAGCTTAGCCCCAGCATCCAACACCACTAGAGCAAGAAAGGACATACCCAGCACTCAGAGTGCTCTCCCACCCTAGGAAATTGCTTATAATTTGATGTTATTAAGTTAAAATTAAATTATAAAATCAAATAATTATTAATTTCATCTAAGATTTAGTAATAAAATTTTTTGAATAAAAATAGGACTGGGTACTTAACTTCTTTGACTCTTTCATTGTCCTATCTGTAAAATGATGGGACAGGAATCAAGAGATCTAGATCTGAATCCCTATCCCAACATTAACTCTTTAATCTAGGATAAGCAGCAGGGCTTCTAGGGGGTGCAATGGAAAGAGGGCCAGGCTGAAGTCTGAAAGACTCATCTTCCTGAGTTCAAGTCCCACTTGACACTTCCCAGATGGGTGATCTTGGGCAAGTCACTTAACTTTGCTTCAGTTTCCCCATCTGTAAAATGAGCTGAAGAAGCAAATAGCAAACCATTCCAGTGTCTTTGCCAAGAAAACCCCAAATAGAATGGTGAAGAGTCAGACGACTGACAGGGTCTGAAACAATAACAAAATGAAATGGGATTTGTAGACTTCAGAACTTTCCACAAGTGGGAGGAAACATCATTATTACATTTAACTCGGTGGAGGTGTGATTTTGTGGAAAGAACACCAGAATAAGCCTGAAGACCTAAGTGCATGACGTTGGGTAAGTCAATTCCCTTCTATGCTGAAGGGTCTCAGTTGATTTAGAAAAACAAAACAAAACAAAAAAGGAGTTTAGGGAGGAAGCAATGAACTTGGAGCTCTCAACTGGAGTCATAGAAGCAGAGTTTATATCCTGGGCCTGCTGCTTACTACCTGCATGATCTTGGGCCAGATCATGGAAATATCACTTACCCTCAGTTTCCCTGTTATAAAGTGAAGGAATTGGACTCACAATGGGGGATTCCTTCCAGTTCTAGTTAAAGATTGTATACATCTCCTCTATCTATGGGCTCCTCCTATGGGGCCTTAGTAGGGCAACTTCATGAGCTCCACTGGCTTAAAAAACACTCCTCACCTGCCGACTCTCTGCCCTTGTCAAGGTTGATTCTCAGACAACAGGTACTCAGCCCATTGCTAGTGTAGACCTGAAGTCTTTCCAGCCTTCTAATACTGCCCAAGCTCATCTTTTGCTGGCAGAGAACTCTTTGAGAGCTCAGTCATCACTGGGCCATATGAGACACTGAGGATGGATATCAGGATAAGAATATGTACATATCATTTAACAAATTATTAGTAGTAGTACTTTTTTATTTCCCCAGAGATTTACACACATGGCTCTATGAGGTAGTAAGTACAGCAAAGACATCTCCCTTTTTAGCAACCCAGGCTCAAAGATATGAAAGTATTTATTTGCCAGTGGTCACATAGCTAGTAAAGTCAAGACTTGAAGCCAGACCTTTTGACTGTAAGTCCAATAATTTTTCCAACAAGATCTCAACTACAGACACAAGACCTGTTGCTCCCAGTTCTCTCCAGATCCACCCCAATATTTTGCATATTAGGAATGAACTTCTCTATCAAAATAAAACTCTGAAACAGCTCAAGGGCAGTTTTAAGTAATGCTTCTGTATTTCCAGAAGTCAAACATCCTCCTCCTCCTCAGGTAACCTGGCACGATAGGGTCAGAACACCTGGCTCAAGTTTCAGTTCCCTTGTTACTTAAAATGGCAAATCACTCTGTCTCTGGACCACAACTCTCTCTGTAGTAAGGTAGTAAAATGGGATTTTACTCTGCTTACCTGGATACATAACTGACCTCAGAGTCAGAGATGTGGTATGTGTAGAGGCCACATATTTGCTGTGTGACTTTAGTCAAGTCATTTAACTCCTGAAAGTCCCCAGTTAACTCTGTAAGACTATTATTTGTGAAGGAGTTCTATATCTGCATTGATAGGAGATATTTCCTTACCCCATTAGCATAGGGAACTTTAATACTAATGAAATCATTAGTCCAAACATGTGTGTTACATATACATATATATATACATATATACATATATGTATATGTGGTATCCGTCATATCACCAAAAGTTTTCATAGATCTAAAAGCATTGAATATCTGAGATGGAGGACACTTCTTAGAACCCAGCTTCTTAAACTGCGGTCTCAACCCCAGATGGGTCCTATAAGTAACTGAATGTGGGAGTTGTGAAGTTATGATTTGTTATCATTAAATGCTTGATTTGTATACTTATTTTATATATCTATATATCCAAGGTCACATAAAAATTTCTCAGGCAAAAAGGGTTTGAAAGTTTAAGAAACTCTGCCCTAAAATACAGGTCTTACCAGGCCATTCACCTGCTCGTTAAACTCCAATTACTCCCTATAACCTCTAGGATCAAATATAAACTCATTTAGTTAGGTTTCAACCTACCTTAGTATTATACACGACTTTTTCTCCTTCGAATACTCTACAATTGAGCCCAACTTATTCACTGTATGTATTTCTTCTTCAGGAAATTCTTAGTTTCCTCCAAAACTCAGCTCAAGTTGCACTTCCTACAGGAAAAACTACTGATCTCCCCAGGGACTAGTGTCTCCTCCCCATTACCTTGAATTTTTGCTTGTTTTTGTACACACACACACACACACCACACATACATGTTGTCTTTTATGATGAAATACAAGCTCCTTGTGGGCAATAACCATTTAATTTGCTTCCCTGGGCCCTTTTTTTCATATTTTGGGGTTTTATTGCTCCTGTGTCTTCCTTACATCTTCAGGGAACAGTAAATTTCCTCAAGATCCTCTAGGTCAGGTGGATGTTGCTATGAGCCTTGGAGGAGGTGCTCCTTTGGGGAGGCACCCCAACTCTAATAAATCTACCACCTCTGACCCCCTCTAGGGGCCAAGAGCCTTCCTTCTCTGACTGTGACCTTGGAATAAAGGAAGAAAATAAACATTTATTAAGCAACGATTATGTGGCAGGCATGTGGCTAAATGCTTTACAAATATTACTTTATTTGATCCTGACAGCAGCCTTGAGAGGCTCAGTGCTTAGTACCGAGGAGGTGCTCAATTGATTCTAGATTGATTGATTGATTGACTGGCAGGTTCTACAAAACTGGAAGGATCCCAACTGGGAACAGTGACAGACTTTATGTCTGCTGTGGGATGACCAGCCTAGCTAAGAATGAAGAGGGTCATTACAAAGCTGACCACCAGAATAATCAATTTCACAGCCACAGAAACTCTTAGAACCACCTGCCAAGTAACAGAGGGCTCACAATCTGAGGAGACAGAGGGCATGTCTACACTGATAAAATCATCAAGCTTTGGAGTATTTGGTATAAGTAATTTTATGGTATGAAAATTATTAGATCAATTTAATATAAATATATACAAATAAAACAATCGTGTTTAATATAAACATCAAAATTATATGAATAATTGGATAGTACGGAAATATTATTTAATCATAAAATTATTGACTCTGCTACTCACAACCTGTATAGCTTTGGGACAAGCTCCTTCCCCTTCCTGAACCTCAATTTCTTCATCAGTAAAAGGAGAAATAGAGTGAAGTGATCTTCAAAGTCCCTTTTCACTCTACATTGAAGGATACCTTATGATAACAACATACATTTCTACAACACTTGGAAATTTTCAAAGGACTTTGCTCACAACTCTGTAAGATATGTTTGATCACTCTGTGACAAAAGAAGAAACATGGTCACATAGCTGGTGAATGTCAGAGCTAGGATTCAAATTATGGTTTGAATTCAAACCATAATATGAAACCCACTTTTTTTTTTCCTACTCAGCTGCCACTTATAAGTCTACTTGCTCATTTTCCATGGGAAATATCAAAGGACTAGAGAGTAGCTAATTCAGGGTCATCCAATGATTCAGCAGCAGGGGCAAAATTGGAATCCAGGCCCTTTAACTTCAGCCTTATTTTTCCTATATCCCAAGAACCGAGTGAGGTGCAGAAAGTAGGAGAGACTAATCTAAGATATTTAGGTATTGCAGTGGAGAGAGCACAGGACTTGAAGTCAAGAAGATTGGACTTCAAATCCAACCTTAGATATTCACTAGCTATGTGACTCTGCACAAGTTACTTAATCACTGTCTGCCTCAGTTTCTTCCACTGTAAAATGGAGATAATAGCATTTCCTTCCAGAGCTGCTATGAAATTCAAATGAGGTGATATCTGTAAAGCATTTAGCATTTGTCTGGTACATAATAGTTGCTTAATTAATGTTTGTTTTCTTTCTTTTCTCTAAGGTCATAATCAGAGAAGGTTCCTGGCCCTTAGGAATACTCTGGGGGGGGGGGGGGAAGACGGATCTATTAGGGCTGAGGTGCCTCCCTAATAGTGCATCCCCCATAGGGGACTTCACAACATCAGCTTGATCTAGATGATCTTGAAGAAATTTACTGTTCCTTGAAGAAAGTGGGGAACAAACAAGAGTGACAAAGCCCTGAAAAGAGGATTTGGGAGAAGGCAGTTTGGTGCTGTAGAGTCTTGAACTTGGATTCAAACGGTAGCACTTCCTAAGAGCTTAGACATCCCCTCTCTGAGACTAAATTTCTCATTCTTAAAATTAGGGGATGCTGTGCCCTCTCATCTGAACTCTGAGGTCTCTTCCAGTTCTCCTGTACAAATGTGCTGATTATCCACACCCCCAGTGGGGGAAGACCATCTCTGGGATTCAAGAGAAATAATCATTTCTCTCCTTCACAAGCTCCAGCTGACAGCCCAAGAGAGACCACTGTATTATTGTATGTGACCTGGACCATTGGTATCTAAGTTAGAAGGGACCCTAAAGGCTATCTAATCCAATTCCCCAAGTCATTTTGTTGAGAAGGGAAAGGGAGGTATAAAAGGAGAGAGGGAGAGGGAGAGAGAGAGAGAAGTAAAAAGTGAACACAAGGAGGTAAAATAATTTGTCCAAGATTACACAGATAGTAGATATCAGGAGCAGAATTGGAACTCAGGTCTTATGACTTCAGAAACAATGTTCCTTCTACTAAGCTATGATAAGTAGGATACATTTACCTTTTCCCCCCTTCCCCGCCAATATCATACATAGAAGGACTGAACAGGTTATGGGCTGGTAGAGCATTCAGCAGTGAGTATCCATTTCCCAGGGTCATCAGGGACTAAGAGTAAGTCCTTCCCTATTCTTCCTCCAAAACTATTTGTCTTGTAAAGTAAGGGCACAGGTAGGGACTACTTTGGACTATCAGCTAAGTGAGACAGTAACACTGTGCTGGGCAGGGGTTAAGGGAGATGAGTCGCGCCTTCCCTTGTGAAGCTCCTTTATCCACAGTCACAGACTTTGATGGAGATAGGGCAGAACTTCTTTGGCCAATTCAAACTCCACCCCTAAACCTCTCAAATGGAGCATCAAGGTACAGAAGCTCTCACCATCAAAGCTTTAAGTCCACTTAGTATACAATATTAGAACTAGAAGGGACCTGAGAATATAGAATATTGAAGCTGGAAGTGGCCTTAAAATATACAATTACAAAATATTACAACCAAATAGGTATTAGAAAATATAACATTAAAACTGGAAGAACACAGAATGACTTACATATAAATAAAAACAATAATAACAGCAACAAAAGCCAGATAAATTTAAAAGAATCAGAAGGGTCATGCAAACAAACAGGGCAATTTTGTTACTACCTTGTTAAAATTATTTTGGCTTTTTATAGTTACATTTACCATCATTTACAATCATTCTTTTTGTTTTGTTATAGTAGTCTATTTGACTTTTTTTGTTCTTGTTTATGTAATATGTATACTTGTCAATGAAAATCAACATAGTAATTTTTAAAAAGAACATAGACTATGAGAGAAGAGAAAAAAAACATAATGTCTGAGATGGAAATGATGATCTCAGGCCAAAGACTAATAGAATATAGAACACCAGAGATGGAAGGGATCTTAGAAGAGTGTAAGATCAGAGAATATCTGAACTAGAATATTTGTGCTGGAGAGGATCCCAAAGGCTGTCCAGCTCAATCTTTACCTGAAGCAAGAATTCCCTCCTCAACATTCCTACCTAGAGCTGCATCTCAGCCTGAACTTCTGACTTGTACAACTTCTACCCTGTAGTCTAAACTCTACCCTCTCTGGGGGATCCAGAGAACAAATCTTCTCTCTTTTTCACAGGTCAGCCCTTGGGATACTTGAAGACATAAAGCACATCCCCATCCCTATCCCCAAGTCTTCCTTTTTCTAAGCTAAATAGCATTCTAATACCATGGTCCACAGACCCATTTATCAAATATCTGCCCATGGGGGCAAGAGGAGAACACCATTCCTTCACAACCCTTTGCCTTGCAGGATCATAATAATTATCCCCATTTCCATGATGCCTTTTTCACACCCTTTGAGGTAGAATCTGCTATCCCCATTTTATAGTGAGAGAAAGTGAGACCCAGAGATATAAATTAACTTAATATTAGGATCGTAGATTTAGAGCCAGAATGGACCTTGGACATCATTGAGTGCAACCAGACATTTACAAATGAGGAAGCTGAGGCATGGAGCAAGAAAGTGATCTGTCTATGGATATATTTATTAGTAATGAACTGAGATGTGGAAACTTCAACCTGACTTCTTGACTGTCAAATACAACTCTCTTCCCACTTTCCCCACTTTCCTAGAAATACCACCTTCTGCCTCACCCCAAAATCTAGGTGGGGGAAGCCCCTGCTTTTTAGGTTGAAAAAGGTCAAATGATCAGAATCACCCCCCCCAATTCATCTTTTTTTCCTCTCTCTTCACAGATCTCCCTCCCCTACCTGGGAAAGAGGGGGTGGGGAAGCTGAGCATCTGCCTCAATCCTTTCCTGCCTTTGGGGACCACTCTTTATCTGTGTAGGGTGACAGTGGGTGTCAGCAGCAAAAAAAGAAGTTATATTGATAGATGTCAAACCCAGGGCCCCCCCTTTGAGCATCCCCTGACAATAGGCAGTTCTGCTGGATGAACTCGCCTGAGGTTCTCAGGGGAAGAGAAAAAAAAAAAAAACCTTTTTTTTTTTTTTTTTACTGTTTAATTGAATATTTGAATAATCCTTTCATTCCTCCGAGGAATAAAGAATGTTGTCCAAATAACATTGACTCACTCCATTGGGAGACAGGGAAACAGTTGCAAAGGCTGTCGGGCACAATGGCCCCCCTCACACATCTCCAGCCTCTGGGATGATGTGTGTACCCTCAAGTGGGCCTGCTATTCAAGACGCCTTTTGTTGGCGAGAAGCTGTTGATAAATTGCAAACGCTTAAGGGAATGTGCGCTCTGAAAGCCGCCCGGCCCCCGCCTGCTGCCGCCGAGCTCCCTGAATGTGAGTCATGAAATCGAATGTTAGGTCAATCCATTAAGCTTCTATTAAGCCCTTCTGTAGAACAAAGCTACCCTGGGCCGTCTCCATAAATATTGCTATTTTGAGAAGAGGGGTCCTAATTTTAATTAAGCCTCTTTACCTGCTCAGGAGAGAAATCTATTTAGACACCAAATGGCTGTCCCTCGTGCGGTGCGTGAAGACAAGCTCCGATTGTGCTGTTGCGGGGCGGTGGGGGGGGGGAGGCAGGGAGAAGTGATTGCATCCCGAGGTGCTGCTTGCCGTGGGCGCATCCTGGCCAGTTAGGTCAGCCCCTGACCGGTCTCCAAAACTGCTCATCAGGAGACTGGCCTGTCTGGCTACCTGGGAACGGGAGGAGGGAGGGGCAGAGAAAGGGGGAGGGGTTCAGGAAACCAAACACCCCCCACCCCCCGGTTTGCTAAATTCTGATCAGTTGGAGAAAGGATAACGGGGAGAGGACGGGTTTAGTGTGGGATGCTAGAAAGGTTGGGGCTAGGAATCAGGAGAGTTAGATTCTAATCCTAGTTTTGTCAGCAATTTAAGGGAGATTTCATAGGAGATATAGATTACATAGGTGTGTGTATCTGTATGTATATACATGTATGTGTATATATATCTATATGTATACATGTGTGGATGGGTGGACAGAGAGAGAGATAAACGGGAGAGAGAGAGAGAGAGAGAGAGAGAGAGAGAGAGAGAGAGAGAGAGAGAGAGAGAGAGAGAGAGAGATTTCATCCTTAGGCTAAAAGGAAAGGAAGGGGAGGCAGCAAAAGTAAAATGTAGACTGATGACTCTGGAATTAAAGGATCCAGGTTCAAATCCAATCTTTGGTGCTTACTGCCTTTGTGATTTTGGATTTAACCAACCCAGGGTTTTTTGTATTTGCAAAATAAGTTGGTTGGAGAGAAATGGCCTCTGAGATGTCTTCCAGTTTTTTAGTTCTATAGATCTAATTCCTTCCCTTCCCTCAACCTTAGAAGCTGTAGTCTAAGGGTCTTTCTTCTTCTAGCCTATGATCTAGGACCCTTTCAAGTTGTAAACAATATGATCCCATGGAAAATTATATGGGCTAATATCTCTTAGATCTCTGTTCTAAGATTCTCTTTCTCATGTTCTATAATCTCTTTCTGCTCTGAAATTCTATATTCTAAGGTTCCATTTTGGAAGAATGTATTAGAGGCAAAGATCAAAAGTGACCAGACTTGATACACTTATCCACGGTGGACAAGGCTGATATGGCATAGAGGGGTACCTGAATTCTTAAGAAAATTAAGCAGATTAATCAAATTTTGAAGTATCCTGTAGGTCAGGTCCTGCTGATCAATCGATCAATCTATCTGTCTAATGTAGTGGGAAATTAAATTCAGTAGTTAAATACACTCACTAGCTGATCAGGGATATGTGATCTAAGTCATATAACTTTACTGAACCTTAGTTTTCTCGCCCATAAAATAAGGATGATAATTGTTGTTCTAAATACCTGATGGACTTGTGGTGAAGGGAACAGTTTTTTTCCCCTAGCCTTGAAGTGCTATAGAAATGCTGACAATTCTATTAATAATAAATTATAAAGTGTTATAGGAATGAGAGCTAGTTACAGAAGTAGGGAATTAATGTGGGAGGATAGAAGGAAAAGGCCTTTAAGACTCCCACAGATATCATCAGATCAGTCTGGGCAGAAATGTTGAGATGGAGGGGACAAGGAGGGAGAGAAGCAGGTTATAGAACTATAAACCCAAAGAAAGGAAGAAAGGGATTGGTGTGACAGAGAAAGGATTTAAATTTGAGAAATGGGGCAAGGAGGAGTTTTCTTTGTCACTGCTCTGATTCTGGGATATTTAGTCTGGGTCAGAAGGTAGCTAATCATAGAAACACAGAAGTCTTGGGCCAGGAGCCCAAGAAGGCGGCACCCAGGGTGAAGAGCAGGATTGTATCCTCAAGCTGGCCTAAAGACATCCTCCAGCTGAGGTGTTCATGCCCCTTAGTTCTTTTTTGGACCAGGGAGAAGGAGATTATCAGTGAAAGGAGGCACTCCCCCTTTCTTCTCCTCTGAGAGAAGTTCTCCCATTCCAATCTTTGTGTCCTGTCTAAGGTTTCCATTCTGATTGGGAATTATATGATTCACTTCTGGAATTTAGGGAAATTCTAGGCATGGGGCTAATTACAATAATAATTTAGGATTACATGATTTAGAAACAGAAGCAGCCTAAACAAAATCCTTCATTTTGTAGATGAGGAAACTGAGACCCAGAGAGGGTCCAAGATCAAATAGCTTAACTGAGATTCCAACTCATATATTCAAATGACAAATTCACTGTTCTTTTCATTAAACTAGATTTTCACATTTATATAGCATTTTGTGAAATAAAAATATAAATGTAAATCATTATTGTTGTCTTTATGATCTACAAAACACCTACTTCCTTATCTGTAAAATGAGAAATTTGAACTAGATAACCTATAAATTTCCTTCTGCCTCTAAATCTATGACCTTATCATCTTCACTGACATTATTTCATTTGATTCTCACAATAGCCCAATGGGGAAGATACCAGACGTAGTATTGCTCCCATCTTATGGATAAAAATATTGACGAAAGATATGACTTGTCCAGGGCCACTCAGTAAGAGAAATATTGTTTCTATCTTCATCTTTTGATGATTCCAAATTCAGCATGATTTCCAATATGCCACCCACCCTTAGCACTTCTTTCCTGCTCACTATTTAGTAGCTTGGAGTATGTCAAAGTAAGAAACAATTCCTTAGGAAGACTAGAACTTACTATTTTCCAGGTTTTCATGCTTAGAAAACAATCTTTACCTTCTCCAAATCAACTATTCACTCCAATTTCCCACAATTATCCCCCAAACACCTTACTCCTTCCTTCAATCACCTCCCCACCACATGTGCCCCCATCATCACCTAATTATAAATATATCCAAATCATTCCCCAACTATTTACTCCCCAAATCATCTCAATTATACATATACCAAATCATCCCTATTATAAACAATCTCACATAATAAATATCTTTTCTAATCATTCTCAATTGAATGTGCCCATAATCATACACATATAACCCAACCCCTGCTCACAAACAGGAAGAAAATACTGGTCTTTAAAAAAATATTTATAGCAGTATTATTTAGGACAGCAACAAGTTGATAACGAACTATATACTCAACAACTGGGGAATGGCTAAATAAATTGAGATATGTTGATATAATGAGATATCATTGTTCTTGAAGCAATAATAAACAGTAGCATATCACTAAACCTTGAGGTCAGGAAGAACTGGGTTGGAGTCCTGTATATAACATGTAGTGGATATGTGACCCTAGGCATTAATATAATAATAATATAATAAACATTATCTACTTTAAAGTTTGCAAAGCACTTTGATTGTCACAACACTGTGAGGTAGACACTATTATTACCCCCATTTTATAGATGGTGAAACAGAGGCTGAGAGGTTATAGGATTTGCCCACAGCTTATCAGTGTTTGAGGCTGGTTTGGAACTCATTCCTTCTGATTTCTGGCACTCTAAGCACCCTCTACCTGCCCCAGGCAACTATCTAATTCTCTAAATTAGGCAGATGTTCCCCAGCCTTGGCAGTTCACTGAGTACTCTTTACACCAAAGAAAATAAGGACGGCTCCCCTCAAAAAGGTGGAGGAGGACAGAGCAAAGGGAAGGGAGGTTGACAAAGGTACATATGAAAATTTCAGAAAAATATGGGAAGCCTGGAATGAAGTGATACAAAGAGAAGTGAGCAAAGCTGAGGAGGAAACAACATTCATATGAGAGTACCACTATGTCAAAAAAGACAATATTCAATGACAGCAAAACTCTAGCTGAATACAATGGGTGATGCCGTTGCCTCCTGGGCTTGTCAAATTTAAAGCACACAGCATTCCCTTTTTTAAAACAAACAGCAAATGACAAAAGGATACAATTGTACTATTATCAATCATAAACATCCCTTTGTGTTGTTTTGCTTTTCAGGGAACTCACTTTGTGATTTGTTGGTATGTTTGTTTTATAGGGAATAGCTGTGTTAAGACAGAATTTATTCATTTAAGAGGGAAAAATCGTCTATTTACCCGCCCCGCCCCCAGCCTTCTCTTCTAAGCTCTCTTCCCTCCAACTAAGCTGGACAGGTCCGTTCCCCTGCACTCCCACTCTCAGCACTCAAGTCTATGCTTCCCCCACTCCATGCTTCAGTCCTCCCTCCCCCCTTCTCCAGAAGACTTCCCACCTAGCCGTTGAAAGCCAGTTCAGCACCAACTTCTCCCAGAAGCCTTCTCTTCTGGTCTCCGCTCCCCTCTCCGCTTCCCAGTTTGGTGATAATCTTTCATATTACCCCGTTTTCTAACACTGCAATGTATTTGTCATATAATGTTGTACACTGGAGATATCTGGATTTGTGTCTTATTTTCCTGCTTGATGTTAAAAGGCAGGAATTTAGTCTCTAGATTTTGCATCTTTCCCAGCCCTGGGTGTGGTGCTCTGCTCAGTGTTACTTAATAAATGTTTGTTGAATGGATGAATCAATGAATGAATCTTCTTGCCCAACTCAAATCTTGATATTCATTGCAAAATCTCCAAACTCCCTCCAGAATACTTGACATTCTGCAACTAGGAGGTGGCTATTATGTTAGCCCACTGGCCTTTGGAATATGGCAGAGCCAGATTGGGCCCCCAGCCAAGGCTGATGAGTATCAGACTAGCCCCCTATCACTTGGAGGGTGTACGGGCTGAGGGAGTGAGAGGAGGGGGTGAGATAGATGTCTTTAGTGTAGCCTGATGCTGAGACCATCTGTGTATCCTTGCTAAATTGCTCTAGATATAAGGTAAACAACTAGACCTCATTGTGAAGGGTTGATTGACAGGGGGTGATAGATGCCTGCCTGACTCCTCCAGAAGAAACCAAATGGCTAAGGTTTTTCTGTGAACCATGCTCCCCCCAGTGTGGGGGGACGGAGGAAGGAAATAGTTTTCCAGTATCAAAGAAACATGAAATATTAAAGCTGGAAGGCACTTTAAATAAGAGAATCCCAGTATTAGAAGGAATTTCAGGACGTAGGATGATTGAACAAAAAACATAATGTTTGAACTGGAAGAAATCTTAGAATAAAAAATTTTATAGTGGAAGGGATCTAAGAGATTATCAAGTCTAATTCTCTTGTAATACAGAGGAGGAAACTGAGCATCAAATGAGTTAATAATGACACATTCAAGGTCACAATATCTCTGATTTGAATCTTCTGACTCCAAATCACATTGCTCAATACCTCCCCCTTTCCCATCTCCATCCAGTACTCTGGTCCCATCCACACCCATCTCCCACCCAGCTGCACACTCACCAAGGCTGAAGAGGATGAGGAACTTCAAGCAGACAAATTCCTGCCTGTCGACTTGTAGCGAGTGTAGTTGCTGTACAAGCTCCTGGGCCCGGAGCACTAGGCTATGGAGAAGGGACCCAGCCTGGGCTGCCACTGTTGATAAGTCTACCTGGAGTAAGAGAAAGTAGGACTCAGGATCAGAAGGAAGCCACCAGGGCCTTTTACCCAAACCAGAGGGGGAGACTGGATGATGTGATGTGATGTGATTAAAAAAAAAAGAGATTCTTCATTTTGAGGGAGAGACCTGGCTAAAAGAAGAAGGTATGTCAGTTCTTCCTTTGGGTCTCATCTACAAAATGGGCTAGATTCCCTCTAGGGTCTGATCTTGTCTGGCTCTGAATCTGTGATCTGAAGAGGGATATTTGCAACAAAGACCACCACACCTATTCAAGAGGGTCTAATTCTCTTTTTCTCGTCATCAACCCAATTTCTCGTCATCAAGTCATCAACCCAATTTCTACACCTACATCCCCTTATGGACACACAACCCCCTCTAGAAACTATGGTCCCTGGACAAGACACAGACATTGTCTGCCCAGGGCTGGGCTGGGAGAGCAGGGAAAGAGTTTGTACCTCAATTTTATCCACTGACTGATTTCATTTGAAATCATTCAGAAGTTTTCTGGTTATTGGAACTGGGAGAGAAGGGCAAGAGGCAGCAGTGCATTATGTATAGAAACCTGGCCTCAGAGTCAGAGGCATCTGGGTTTGGGTTCTGTCTCTGACCCACATTAGCTGCGTGACTCTGGACGTCACCGAGTCACTGTTTCTTGGGACCTCTAGGTAGATCTAAGATTCTAAGTTACACAGCAAGATTGTGTGATGATCTTCAGCAATGCAGTGATCCAAGACAATTCCAATAGACTTGGGAGGAAAATGTCATCCATATCTAGAGAGAGACCTCTGAATGCAGATTGAAGCATACTATTTCCACCTTTTTTGTTTGCTTTTTCTTTCTTGTGGTTTTTCCCTTTTGTTCTGATTTTTCTTTCACAGTATGACTAATATGGAAATATGTTTTAAATGAGTATACATATATCAGATTGCTTATTGTCTGAGAGAAGGGGGAGAGGAGGGAGAAAACATTTGAAACTCAAAATCTTACAAAAATAAATGTTGAAAACTGTCTTTACACGTAATTGGAAAAACAAAATACAATTGAAGGAGAAAAAAAAGATCTTAAGTTACAGAACAGCTGCTTTTCTGAACTGGTAAAGGTTGTTTCTTTATCCAGAATTCCCTTCACTTCATTCATAGATTCACATTCCCTCCAAAAATAAAATCTGGAGATTTTAAAACATCAAATTCTTGACCTGGAAAGAACCTTAAAACATAGTATTTGAACTGAGGCATAAGTATATCAAGCAATAGAATGTTAAGGCTCCAAAGAACCCAAGAACATGACTGTTAGAGATGGAAGTGCCCTGAGAATACAGAATGCTTGATGAAAACAAAACAGAGCTCCATGTAATCATAATATCCAAGCCTGTCGTGGAAAAAGAAATGAAATAAAGCATTTCCCCTTTCCTTGCAGAGCTGAGTTGACTCTGAGCGTGAACTGTCTATGTGGGTTAATTTGCCTGAACTGACTTTTCCCCCTCTTTCTTCTTTGTTACAAAGGAAGGCTCACAAAATAGAGGAGGTAGGAATATTCAGAAATGAAAATGAAAAAAAGATAAAAGATCTCAATAAAAAATCTATTTTTAAAAGAATGTAGTATGTTTGAGCTAGAAGGAACCATAGTATATAGAATGTTAGACCACAGAAAGAACACAGACTGTCAGGGGTCATTAGAATATAAAATATTAGGAGAGAATTCAGAACACAGAATGTTAGGACTGAATATAGAATGTTAGTGTGAGAAAGGACCTTAGAGATCATTTATTTCCACATCCTCATTTTACAAATATGTAAACTGAGTTTCTTATCTAAAGTCACACAGTGGGTTAATGGCAGACCTGTGAGCATTTCCAGGTCCTCATAGTTAATGGACCAGGTCCAGAAACCAGAAATCAGGAGGTCCAGGAAAAAATCCTATATTGTTACCACCATATTCAGTCTATACAGTTCTACAGGGGACCAGGACAACCCCTCTTTACCCCCTTTCTCCCAGCAGGGAATCTTGTCATTTTGAAGTTCTGAACTCCTTGTCCCTAAGGTCCAGGCTAATGTCTCCCATCTCTGGGATGGAGGGACAAAGAAGTAGAGCATTTTCTCTTCCTCAATCCTACCTTTTCTTTTTTCAGTTTATCTTTCTCTTCCAGGGTCCTCCCAGAATCTGATCCCAGAACATCCTAGATTGTCCCACCTAGTTCTGTCACATCATATCAGAGACCACTAAGGGACTAGAAATGGAAAATTACTCTCCCCGATCACACAGCAAGTCAGTGATGGAGCTGGGTCTCCAGGATACAGAACCTTGCTGAACCCAGAGAAATATGGAAAGAGAGGAGCTGATGGGAGAAGAAGTGGAGACAAATCCTTACCACCAGTCCTTGAGACCTTGTCAGGGAGGGTGGTCTATGCTGTCAAAATTACGTTTATAATACTACTATTAAAAATGCCAATCTTCACTTTAATATAATAAATATTGATAGATGTATCCCACAGAAGCAAAAGCTCTTCGGTAGGGGCAGTTCTCTTCATTTTGAAGAGGGCTGTGAGACCACAGCGTTGGAAAACTGAAGATCTAATCTAAGTACTCTTAATTTTAGGATGGGGAAACTGAGGCCTCGAGGGGTGAGTGGCCCCTGGGAAGCGGCAGCCCTGGCTCTGGGTCTTCTCCCCCGATCCCTCTCCTCCCGCCCGCCCTGGCTTTGCCGCCCCAGCCCCGGCCTCGGAGGCAGGCAGGAGCCAAAGCGGCAGTGGCTGTACCCAGAGATGACACTGCCAGTTTCTGAAGGGCCCTCCAGGCACAAAGAGCCCTGAGCCGCCGTTTGCTGTTGTTTGTGAATCATTGTACCTGGTGAATGGGAGCCGGGCTCAGACTGAGCTCCCTGAACAGGGTCAGCAGCCCGCAGCTCTCTGCTCCTTCCAACACAAGCCTACCAGAAGGCTCGCGGGCTCACGCTGACCCACACGTGCTCACCCCTCGGCACCACGTGCCCGCTCCCCACCAGTGGCAGGGCACGTGCCCACACTCACAGCCCGGGCACCCTGGCGCACACGCTGGATCCATGTCCGAGGACACCCTCGGAGCCGCAGGCACCTTCCTGGCCACAGACACACCTACAAACTCACACTCTGAACTCTCAGATAGACAGAGCGCTCCCAACGCACTGGAAATTACCCTGGATAGGAGAGCAGCTCTGGGTTCAAATTTCGGCTCATCAACTTCCCTCTCTGTGTGATCTTTGCGCAAATCACTTCCCTCTCTCAGTTTCTTCATCTGTAAAATGAGGGGGCTGTACTGGACGACCTTTAAGAGCCATTATTCCAGTTCTAAATCTATAATTTGTTGTTGTTTAGCCTTGTCAGAATTTGTTGACCCCTTGGATTATATCACAATATGGACTTTTCTTGGCAAACATAGTGGTTTGTCTCCAGTGAATTAAAACAAATAGAGGTCAAGTCACTGACTGAGATTTGAATTTAGGTTTTCCTGACTCCAGATCTAGCACTCTATCCACTGAGCTATCTAGATGCTGCCAAAAAATACAAACCAAAACCAGGAGTTAAGTGACTTATCCAGGATCATACAGATACTAAGTTCTTATCTGAAGCTCTATTTGAATTCATATCTCCCTGACCCCAGGTCCAGTGCTCCATCCATTGAACCATCTAGCTACCCTATGATACTATCATTAAACACACACAGTACAGTACAGTGTGTACTGTACACTTATTTTCCTTTCTCATTTTTTTCCAAGTTAAGCCTCCAAATTGGGAGATAAATGATGCTGGAGAGGGTCAAGACTCCATCTCTGAAACAGTCATGTCTAAGATTTTAAATTAGGAGGTGGTGAGAGGCTAGTGAGAAAGGACCCCAGACTCCTTTGAATGTAAAGCCCTCTCACTGGATGTGTTCCAGTGGAAACCACGTGGCAAGTTTTGGATCATGGCATTAAAGGCATTCATTTGTGGAATAGAGATTGGACTAGATATCCTCAAAAACCCTTTTCAGCTCTGAGACTCCATACTGTAGCCATCTATGTTGTGTGATCTGTTGTGATATCGCCACTTGGCAGTTAACCACTTTTGCGTCTTTATTTTCAGTGCTATGGAAAGAGCCTCAGGCTTCAAGTCAACAGATCTGGGTTCCATTCTTCCCTTCATTGATAGATAATTAACTGTCATTTCCCTTGCTCACGCCTTACTTTCCTCATCTGTAAAATGAGGTTAGCAATTCCTGCACAACCCACACAAATCTCAAATGCTTTGGAAAAACAAAATAATATATTAATATTATTATAAATTAATAATTATTAGTAATGATGTAAATATATGATTAATTAATATTTAATAATAATATATCACATTGAAAATTTTATTGAGAAACCCAAACTTTCTGGTTGCTAAAGGGGAAAAAAGGAAATATACAAAAGCATATAGAAGAGCTATACCTCAATTATTTCAAACAGGGGAATTGTAAAAACAAAAACAAAAAATTGAGTAGAACAGAGAAGAGAAAAAACAATTCTGTTCCTTTTTGGAATCTCATCCTTTAGAACTTCAGATTTAGAATACAAAGCCTAGAGAACAGCAGGTCCCAAAGTATTGCCAGAAATAGGGGGAAAGAGAAGGAAGGTGGAAATTATAGGAAGGGGTGAATGAGAAAGAAGAAAAAGTGGTACCTCCTGGCCAGTGACCAGCAAAATGCTCCCCTCCTTCCCATGTTGGATCTGTCTATAGATGTGGTCGAAGACAAGCAGTTCACTCCAGCAATTCTGCAGAAGTTTCATCTGATCGGCCACCTGTCACAGAGACACAGAGACAATCAATTGGTCCCCTGAGCACAAGCTGCGAGTATCCCGAGAACCTGCAGGGGAGGTACCAAGTGTAGTGGCGGTTGTAATATAGTGGAAGGAAGACCAGACCCAGGAGCAAAAGACCTGGGTTCAAGTATCCTTCTTAACTTGCAATTGTGAACCCCTTAGGTTCATAATCGAAGCCTCCTCGATGGTGACTCCTCCTCATTCCCAGTTCTTGCTTACACAGTTGTTTGTCAGAACTGGAAGGGACTTCAGAGCATGAAATGTTAGGGTTAGGACAGCTTTGAGAATATAGAATATTAGTGTCAGAGGATCTCAGAACAATAGCAAGTCAGAACATAGAATGTTAGAGATGAAAGGGAGCTCGGAAAATAAGAGCATGGGCTATAAGAGATTAGTGTTGAAGACAGCGTGGGAGAAGTTCCAGTCCCTCATATTACAGATGAAGAATGGAGACTCAGAGGAAAGGACCAACCCAAGGTCACATAATGAATTACCTCTGCTTTTCAGTTCATAAATGGCCACCTGATGGTGGCTAAGTCCCTTATGTTTAACAAGACTGGCTATCAGACCATCCACCTGCCTATCAAGAGCCTGAACAGAGGTTAGCACTAAGCAGGGGGAACAGTGTGCTCTCCTTCACTCTCTCATGCTCCTCCTCTTCCTTCTCTGTCTTTCCTCAACCTTCCCTTCAACTGTCCAGCCCTAACAATTGAACAGGACACCAAACAGAGCCTAAAGCAGGGGACCATCGGCCATCATTTCTGTTGAAGGAATGATGGTATGGAGGTCTGACCTGGTGAATTGTGGGAGCCAGGGCCCTAGAGACAGAGAAAGAGCCTCCATCCCCAGGGCTATTAGTGCTGGAGCTGAATGAGATGAGAGATAAAAAGATCTCCTGAAGCCAGGAGAAGGGAAAAGGGTCACTGTGACCCAGGGATGCGGAAACCCCAGAACAGCTTCTGCATATAGAGAGCATTGCTGGCAAAAGCCAACTCCAGCCTTATTCATTCTAAACTCTGCCTTACCCTCCATCCCTCCTTAGCTTAGGACAAACAGTCTGGGGATGGGAATCTGGAGAACTGGGTTCTATTCCAGCTCTGCCATGAATCCTAGAAATTGCTTCTTCTCTCTGGGCCTCAAATTTTTTAATAAAATGAGGATAATAATCCTTGTCTCCCACACAAAGTGGTTCTGAGAACAGAACAGAACTATACTTGGGAGAGGTACTACTATATAATTAATAATAGACACCTTCTCCACAACAATCTTATGAGGGAAACAGTGGAAGGATGACTATCCCCATTTTAAAGATAAAGAAATTGAGGCCCAGAAAAGGTCAGTTCCCCGAGGTCACATTGCCAAACTTGAACCCGGGTCTCTCATCTTTCCCAGTCTAATGAAAAAGGTGGAATAACCCTAACCCAATTCATTATAAGAATGCTTGGAGTGACTGACTTATTCCTACAAATTCCTTGGACTGCAATGGGAGCCTATTTCATTCTCTCCTTCTTGCTTCAATTTCAACTCATCTCTATGCTTAGTTAAGAGATGGATCAATGGAACTTTCAGTCAATCAACACAGCATGAAATGGAAAAGACCATTAGCCTGGGAATCAAAAGACATGATATCTGGTCAGGAATGTGCTGGGAAAGGTTAGGGTCTGGGTGTGCAAGGCACATTATAGTTTAATCTACTGCATTATTCATATTTTTCTGACCACTTTCTTAAGTCTAGACAGTCAACAAAATCATAAATCAAGCCCTGATTTGTCAGTATCTGCTGACTTCTGAGTTGTAAATGCCCACACTGAAAACTGAAGAATCCAGTTATCCTGGTGGCTTCCCTGACTCTAGTCCTGTCTCCATCATTCATTTACAGAGACTTTGGCCGAGTCACTGCCTTCACTGGATTGGTTTCCTCATTCTATAAATGTAGAACAGATCATCTCTAAGTGCTCCAAGCTTTCACATCCTGTGTTCTGAGGTCCCTTCCAGTTCTGACATTCTATGTTCTAGACAGTCCCTGTCTGTTCAAGCATCATATGATTCTGTGAGTCTTTTGGAAGGCAGGTGGCTGGGACCTTCATTTAACCAGAGACAATTGGTTTAACCTTCACGAAGCTCAAGTTAAAGGTTATTTTCCTGTCCATCCTTCCCCCTGTGCACATGCCCTCTCCTCCCCCAAAATATATATAAAAATAGAAATTTATAGCCCTTAGGACAAAGTTGGCCACCACTCCCCTGGGCCAGCCCCACTCCCTATAGCCTACAAGTCCTCCTCCCTGGACTAGGGGAGGCTGCAAATCTTTCCCTGCACCTTGACACATCTCATCCCGTCTCGTTCCAGAAGGGTATTTATGGATGTCACGCTGACCTCGCTCCCGTCGCCCCCACCCCTGGCCTGCCGAGGGCCTCTCACAGCAGACCAGCCCCCCGAGCCCCCTGCACCCTCCATGCTCTGATTAGTCTCCTTGCCGAAGGCCAGCTCGGGTCTGTAATTCTCGGTGGTTGACATGCTCCCGGCTGGCCCTACAGAGTGGCAGGCAGGGGGCTCATTTGTCAGAGACAGACTGACAGAATTACTGCCCCTTAAATGAAACCATATATCTGGGGAGTTAAATCTGTTGCCAATCGTGGCTCCAGGGGGCTTCAAAGGCCAGACGTGGAGTGTGAACTGATGTCAAAAGGGACTATTAGCCATAACCCTCCTCCCATGGTCCTCCCCTGCTCTCTTTTCAACCCCCGCCCCTTCTTCAGCTTTCAGAATAACACAGGGTTTGGGCAGGGTCGGGGCAGAGAGGATTGTAACTCTCTTGGGCAGTGGGTACCACAGTAGAGGGCAGGCTGTCTGAAAATAAGAAGTTAGAATGAATTCACTCCCAAGAACTTTAGTGGAATCAGCTTTCACCCGTCAGCTAGAAGAGGCTCGGTGAAGCTCTGAGATTTTATGTTCTGTCCCAAGTTTTCTTTTACTACTACCTTCTAAGGCTCTTTCTACTACTAACATTCTGTGGCCTAACCTCCTATCTCTGATGTCCCTGTCAGCTCTAACGTTAAAGTTCTCTCTCTTCTTGGAGGTCACCCGTGCAACAGATGCTGGGGGAGTAGATTAGCCAGGATCCCACTATAAGGGAGAGAAGGCTGGGGTCTGAGATGCTTTGCCAATTAAGGAATGGGGCAGGACCTTCCAGCTGCCCCCACCCTCATGAAGCCCCTGGCTCCTGGGCTGCTGAGCCCCACCAGGTCCCAGCGGGAAAGAACGCACATGTGGCCCAAGCTGGCAAGAAGGTTCTGGGGGCCAGAGGGGACTTAGCTGCACAGCTATTTTAACAACACTGTCCTACACTATGAGTGGTGTCCAGTGGTGTGGGATAGTAGGAAGGTTTTAAGAATATTGTAGAAGGCTCTGAAGGATGTTTCTTGGGGCAAATGCTGACCTGGGCAAAGGGAGACAGGAAGCAGGAAGGCCCAGCCAGTAGAAGAGGAAAAAACACTCATCAAAGTGGGCAGAAAGCCCTGGATGGGAAGGGCTGGTGGGGATGGCACCTTAGCAGCCACCCTGCCCTGGAGTCCAGGGTCTGCCTACTCTGCTGCCCTCCAGATGCCTCCATGAGGCCTGGGCATGGGAAAGGACCAAGGGCCTCCCAGAAGAGATGTTTGCCTCCCCTGGAGTCCATATTTCCTAGCTAAGTTGCCCCCATGCCACAGCTCGCTTCCCCAAGCTCCACGTTTACATCCAGCTATGAAGTATGACTTATCCTAGCAGACACAGTTGCTGCCCATGGGCTCCGGGGCTGTGTCAGCCAGCTTCTACCCGGTAGCCCCCGAGAGTGGGACACAGCACTCCCTCCGTCCCCCCAGCCTTCTTTCTCCCAGGAGGCACCCTCTGGAGTCAGGTACCTAAGACCCTCCCCTGGTCCTCGCCCGCCTGGTCTCGGGAGCCGAGAGGGTCTTTGCTCTGTGGGACACTGGCTGTGGGGCTCTCTGGCCTGCAGCACTGACAAGCGCCAGCCTAAGCTGCACCAGCCCCAGAGCCCACTTTGGCCCCACTGTTTACAGTCCCGGTCCAGGCACAACAATGTCCCGGCTGGAGTGAAGGGCAAACACTGATAGGCCTGAGACAAACAGCACCTCCCCACACGGACGCCTCCCCCCACGTCCTGAAGCCAGCCCGGCCTGAGTCTCGGGCAGCTCGGCCGCCCACCGAGGGAGCGGGACCTGAGAGGGCGGGACCCATGAGTGCCCTCTCAGAGTCCGTGTCCCCACCCTCGGTGGTGGAGACGGGGGCTCCCACCGCCCCCCGAGAAGGCCCGCTCCATCTAAGGGGAAGTTCTTTATTGTGTCTCTGCTGTCTCTGTTGCCTTCCTTCTTATCTCAGACTGAGGGACAGAGGATGGAAGGGAACCAGCCCAGGAGTTGGGAGAGCACTGTGAGGCAGAGGCCAGGCTGCCTTTGCCAGAAACACTATCAGTAGGAAGATCCCAACTATCCTCTTCTCCTCATTCTTGTCCCTTAACACATCAAAGACTCATTTCCCTTGGAATTCATCTGGTCCCAGTCTCCATTCTAGAGGAGAGCTGTGATCCTGAGTGACCCTCCTGCGTGTCAGAGGTGGGACTTGAACCCAGCTTCTCTGACTCTGGAGGCAATGACTTCCCCACTGGGCCACGATGACTCTCCACCAGCGCACTAACCTTCTGGGCCTAGATAAAACTATCTAGAGAACTGAGAGAATTGCTGAGGCCAGAAAATTCATCTACATGAAGTCAGCTTATCTGTTCCATCCTCAGTGAGGCTGGTCCTGGCTCAGACGCACAGCCCATCAACAAAGTCCCAGCCTTTTGGGTTAGTGGGATTAGTCAGAGCTCCCCTAAACACGGCCTTCAAGAACTAAGCATCAGAGAAACCTGGGGAAGGTTTGAATGAATTGTAGGCAGAGGGAAGAGAGCAGAACCAGTGGAACAATATATGGTAACACACATATTATGTATATGCATGTAGAAAAATACAATAATAATAACATATTTATGCACATATGAACATATGTGCAGGTATGCAAAATAATACATATATAGACATGTAATAATACATATAATATACATATATACATAATACATATATATAATACATAAAACATATACATGTTTTCCAGCTGTGGGCAAAGCCAGGCAGGCAGGCAGGAGAATACACAATAATACAATCCCTTTCCATAAGCCCAGAAGACCAAAAGGATCCAGGACCCTATCCTGGCATTTACAGTGTTCCGAGAAGCTACGTAAAACCTCTGAATCGATTCCACCTCTTTCACCAGAGAATCCCACAGGGCAGAGATGCAAGAGACCATACATCTGGGCACCATCTTGGGAGGCAGCTCAACCAGAGCTCTCACTTTACAGGTGAGGAAACTGAGGCCCAAAGACAGAGACTCATCTAACAGGACATAATGAATGAATGGAAGAGTCAGATTGGAGACCAGGTCGCCCTACTCCCAATTCATTCCTCTTCTCACCACATTATATATCACAAAGATACAGAAAAAACAACAGAGATATCTCTTCATTGGACTGGAGGACAGTTGAGACTGTCTGCTTCAATTTTTGAATTTAAATAAATCAAAGAGGGAAGCAGAAATAAGAATAGGAAGAGCAGGAGATAGGGAGGAGATGGAAAGAGAGAAGGGGAAGAAGGCAAGGGGAGGGAAAGAAAGAGAGAACTAGGAATAGTGGAAAGAGCAAACAAAGACTGACTAATTACTGCTAATTGTTGTCTGATTGCACAAGTCACTTAACCCCTATGGTCTCAGTTTCCATCTCAGAAAATGAGGATCCTGAGTCCCTAAGTCCCTTTCAGCTAAGCTAAAGAGAGGAAGACAAGAGAAGGGAGAGGGCACAGTCCCAGAGGGAGCTGGAGGGAAGAAATCAAAGAGGAAGACAAGGCAAGGAGAAACGGGAATGGGAACCGAGATCTGATGGACTCTTTTCTCTGTCATGTCATAGGAGCACAGGAAGGGACCTTGGAAGAACTCAGGTTCACACCTGCCATTTGACAGCTGGAGGATGCAGGCAGGGCCTGAGGCCCAGAGGAGCGACTTAACTTGGATAAGCTCACCCAGATAAAAAGCAGCAGGGGGGATTGAGGTGCCAGGAGAAGCTGACTTCAAACCCAGCCTTAGATACTTGACACTTACTAGATAGACCCTGGGCAAGTCACTTAACTGGAAAAATAAACAAATAAAACTGCAAACAGCAGGATCAGAAACACAGATTCAACTCCTAATTCATGCTCTTCCCATGCTCCATCACACCATGTAGTGGACACTAGTCTTTCCCAGTAGAATCACAGATTTCTGACCTGAGAACTACCAGAAAGGAAGAAAGTTATTGAGGAGAAAGAGAGGGAAAAGGAGAGGGATAAAAAAAGGGAGAGAAAAGGAGAGAGGTGAGAAGAAAGGGAAGGAAAGGGGAGCAGAAGGGAAGGGATAAGGAGACCATTGGCCTGGGCCACTCACCTCCAGCTCCTTGAAGACCACACAGCTCCGAGCCCATTCAACAATTGAGAAGAGAGTCTGATCCGCCATCTTGCACATGAGGCCGAAAGGAGTGGGACGCTCAGGCCGGCCCTTGGCGGGCTCCTGCAGGCAGGCCAGGATTCGGGCCTTGAGCTGGCCTTCGTCAGGCTCCAGCTGAAGCAGTTTGAGGATGAGCTCCGGGACCCCTGGCAGGCTGGGACCACTAGGATAGGGCTCAGGGTAACCATAGGGCGGGGCTGGCTCGTGGGGGCTGGCATAGGGCTCTGGGTACTCTGACTTGATGGCACGGCCAGGGAAGGCAGGGTAGAGGTAGCCCGCCAGAGGGCCGTGAGTGGGCACAGCCATGGGCAGACCTGGCGGACCGTAGGGGCCCCGCTCATAGTCACCAGGCGGCCCTGCAGGGGGGGCGGGGGCCAAGCCCTTGGCCCCCGGGTGCAGGGCTGGTGCCAAGGGATAGTCAGTTTGTGGAGGAGGTCCCATGGGTGGGCCCGTCTCAAGCTTGAATCCATTGGCTCGGATCAGGGCCTTCTTCTGCTGTTTTAAGGCACGGTCTCGCTTGTACATGGGACCAAACTTGTTTCTCCCACCTCTCATTCGGTCTGCCCGAACAGCTGTGCAGAAGGCAAGAGGGACCTCGTCAAGCAGTCCTCCCAGTGAGCAGAGAGAAGCCCCCAGACCCCCTTGGCTCAATCTCCGTCCCCCACCCAGCCCTGGCTCTTAGTGGCTAATAAGTGAAAGCCTGACGCTCCAGGTCTGCACAGGGGCCGCTTCTCCCCAGGGCCCTCTGTTTCTCATCTAAAAAGGAAACTATGGAGCCCTAAGGGTCCTTTCGATCCTAGCATTCTGGGTTGGGAGCTTGGTGTTCAATTCTAAGATCCTATGTGCTAACATCCCAGGTTCTGACCGTGTCATTCCTCTGCTCAGAATGACTTCTTTGGATCCCAGCAGCCTCTAGGATAAAATACATATGCCTGAGCTCAGCATTCAAGGCTCCTAGAATCTGGTTCCAACCATCCCCCTGCTCTTGTTTCCTTTCGTGAGCTCTGTATTCCAGCCAAGCTGTACCCCTAGCTATTCCTCGGACCTGACATTCCCTCTCTCACCTCTGAGCATTCCCAGACACCATCCCTTATGCCTACAAACTGACTCCTCAAACATGCTTGTCAGAATCCTCATCTTCCCTCAGCTCAGCTCAGCTCCTACTTTTTCCACTAAGGCCTTGCTCAGACTTCAGCACCAACTCCCTCCCCCAGACTTTTCTCTCTCTTCAAATTAGTTTTTTTTTTTTTTTTTGTCATTGTATTTCTTTTTTATGTTTATGTACAGATTACATTCCTCAGAGTGAAAGCTTCTTGAAGGAAAGAGTTCTGCCCCCTTTTGTATCTCTAACCCCTAATACAATGCTTTGTACACAGGAGGCAATTAATGTTTGTTGAAAGGAATGGAATTACAATTCCTTACATTTCTATCATTCTATATTCTGAGGTCCCTTTAAACTCCCACATTCTCTCATTTTTGGTCTAACAGTCTATATCAGTGGATCTCAAAGTATGGTCTGGAGAATCCTGGAGATCTCTGAAACCCTTTTAGAGGGTGTACAAATTCAAAAATAGTTTTTTTTTCCAATATGGGTAAATGTCTATAAATATAACTCAGATAAACAAAAACGCTTTGGAGAGATTCTCAATAATTTTTAATACGATAAAGATACTGAAAACAAAAGTTTGAGAACCACTGGTCTATATTCTAGGGATCCTGCTAACTGACTTTTATGTTCTAAGGTCCTTTCTAGCTCTGACATTCTCTGATTATGATTAAATTAAATGAAGAGTGCTTCACCAGCCATACTTTCATAGTTATATAATGGATCTTCCATAAAAATAACCCTAACTCATTTACCAATTAGTTTCTGAATCGTATTGCAGGTGACTAGCAATTCACTGCAATTGGGACTCGAAGGAATATGGCTTTGCCTAAGTTTGAGAACCCCTTCACTCTCTGTACCTTCCAAATAAATTGTTGCCCTGGGCCTCAAATTGTCCAATCCAACTCTGATCTATTGTCCTAGATTTAAGCAAATGCAGGTGAGGGAATATAGGGAATTGAGACTCCTACTTTTCCTCTTTCCCTCTCAAAAAAGGGGTTGGGGCTGCTGAGCATCTTTTTTCAGGAGGGGGAGAACAGCCTGCCCCATTGCCTTATGGGAGGAAAATCCTGCCTGTATCAAGTTTCTGGGCTTCCCGGATGCTGGTGTTTTATTTCCCCCATCTGTACTTTGTATCTCCCTAAGCACAGTACTCGGCACCCCCGGAGGTGGTGCTTAATAAATGCATATTGTATTGCATTGTATACATGTTTCTTCTCCTTGTCAGAAGGTAGTCAGGGAAATGGATTACTTATTTTTGTATCTCCTACAATGAAGAGCACTGGGCTGGCACACAGTAGGTGCTCAGCATTTATTTGAATGAATGCATAAATGGATCTCTATTTGTTCAAACCTGAGTGAGGCAGCCTCAGGATCCAGCCCTTCCGGAAGCTCCTTCCCCCCGGGAAGGCCTCCCTAGTCCCCAGCCAGATGTTCCTCCCACGACCCAAGAATGTGTCACTTGGCTGGGAACAGGTGCTTCTCTGCAGCACAGCTTTCCCTCCTCCCTCCCTCCTCTATTCGGTGCCCTTCCCCCACCATCTCCTAGCACAGACTGAGAGCCTTGTAGGGAACAGGCAGAGCCCTCCCTTGGCCCAGGAAAAGTAGGGGGAGGGAAAGAGGGAAGGAGAGATGGAGGGAGGGAAAAAGGGAAGGAGAGATGGAGGGAGGGAAGGAGGGAAGGAAAGAGGAGGAAGATGAATAGAGGCCTCAGTCAGTCATTGCTTTGGGTCGAGGCTAATTCCTTTCTCTAGAATCTCCTCTGCTATTCCCTCTTCCGTTTCTGAGACTCACAGAGACAGCATTGCCCCGGTCCCTGAACCCAGCCTTGTTGAGGAATATAGTAATGATGTTGATATTGTAGCCATGGGAAAAGTCCTATCTAGCAAGTCAGGAAAGAATGGATCCTAACCCTGCCCTGACTGTTGGATCACTTGGTGATCTTGAAAAGATTATATTGCCTTTCTGAGATAAAAAGATCTTAGAAACTAGAAGAGATCATCCCCCAGTTTTATAGATGAGAAAAGTGGTCGAGGGAAATGAAATCATTTGGCCAGTCACCCAGACAGTGTGCCATCTTTTACCGCAATGTTAATACTCTTTCTATTGTACCCCACTGCCTCCAGCCAGGCAACCTCTAAGGTCCCTCCAGTTCTAAAGTTCTTTGTTCTAACAGTTAATGATCTGAGGTCTTTTCTGGCCATAACAATGCATGTTCTAAATTCTAAGCTCCGTGTTCTATTGTTCTTTGAGATTTGAGTTATGAATTTCCTGTCTTTTCCCCCACCCATGGAGAAAAGGGAATTTAGAGGCACTTGAAAATGGACCAGTGCCATTTCTTGTATCCCCTGGGTAAGAGGATCACAGTAAAAACCAGCGGAGTCAGCACTGCAACTCGGCCGTCTGAAGAAACCTCTCTGGAGCATCTTCAGTGCTTAGCTCAGATGCTGCCTCCTTCATGGAGTGTCCCCTGACTCTTTCCCTTGACTCTCCTCCCTGATCATACCAAAAGTGAGCCGGCCTTACAGTATTTTATTTATACCCCTTTTCATCACCTTATCAAGTTCTTTTGCATACTTCCCTTATTTGCTTTAGTCTCTTTAGTCTGCTACAAACTCCCTGAGGAAAGATACGATAATTTAATCATCTTGGTATCACCTTCAGCAGGGATGAGTGCAAGGTCATGCACACAGTAGTTGCTTAGTAAAGGTGTGTTTGGACAGACAAGTCCATGGATTTCCAATTTAATCGAACTATTCAGTTCTCAAAATGAGACCCTTCAACTCCATACCATCCGGGTTTCTTTGAGCCAGTGACATGACCACATGTCTCTAATGTCAATATCTAAGAAAAGAGTGCCTGGGAACATATCATAAAATTTGGATATCCCAGCCCTATTATCATACAACTGATTGGATCTCAGAGGGCATACCTTGCTTATTTTTCTTCCATATTCAAAGGCAGTGTGCCATAATGAGAGAAGGGATGGATCTGAATTCAATAGACCTGTATTCTACTCCCAGCTCCAACACTTTGCTATGAACATTGTATGCTTGTCTGAACATTCAACAAGTCATTTTCCTTCTCTGAGCTTCATTTCCTCATCAGTAAAATGGGGATAATATTTACATTCCCCGCAAATTCATAATGGAAGAATAGCTGTGAAATGTTTAAAATACTACATAAATTTGAGTCCTCCAATGCATCTTTTTTTTTCTTCCATCCTTGGGTAAAAGTCCTTAAGGGAAAAGGCTAAGATATCAATGTTCCTTGATTTATAGACAATCAACAAAAGGGATTTTAGAACACAGAACATAAGAGTCGCAAGGAAGGAATTTTCAATGTGAAATTCTGAAATTGTTCCATTTGAGCCAGCCTCTTTCATTTTTTCAGAAGAGGAAATGTTAAATTTCTTGTCCAAGTCACGTTGAGTTAGTGGAATTAGAGCCCAGGCTTATGGCCCATTTTCCCTGACTTTTGTCACTGCACTAGCAAACTTGACAAGTTCATGAAACCCAATTTCAGAAAATGCACCTATGATCTCCAGAGATCAAGATCAGTACTGCTAATCACCCAGAGAATAATGTAGATCCCAGTTAGAAGCTGCCTCTGTTTACTGAGTTCCCCCTTCTCCAGGGTTCCCAGCACCCTACCTGCCCTCACCTGCCCTCCCACTCATTGCACTGGTTAAATCGGGCCACCTCCCCTCAGTTCTCTTCCCCAACTTCCCTAGCCCTTCTCTCTCTTTACAATAAACTCAATTCTTGCTCCCCTTCTACACTCTGCAGAGTGGGGCACCAGCTGGTGCTGGATAAGAAGGAAGCAGGGAGGAAAAGGGGGATTCTATGGCTAGGGCATGTGCGTGGAGTTAGGACTGGGGCTGGGACCCGGAGTCACACCCACCTTCCAGCCGCATCCCCACAGTCAGGCACTTCTGGAAGCGGCAGTAGGGGCACCGTTTACGCTGTGTCTTGTCAATCTTGCAGTTCTGGCTCTCGGTGCACGTGTAGTGTTTGTTATTCTGTACGGTGCGTTTAAAGAACCCCTGTGTCCCGGGGAGATACGGAGTGAGTTAGCACCCGAGAGTCTGGGAGGGGAGGTCAGATAAGGGAGGAGGGGGAGAAAGCACCTGCATAGGGGAGAGGTAGCTGGGAGAGGATGAAGGAAGAAGCTGTGGGAGGAGGAGAGAATAAGGGGGGAAGAGGAGAGACAGATTACACGAAGAGGCCGGGAGAAAGGATTCTGAGAGATAAAAGAGGGCATGGAAGAGTAAGAAGACTGGGAAAAATGGGATAAGAAATGAAAAAAAGGAAAAAGTTCATTAAGGGAGCAGAAACATAGGAGAGTGCTGCAGGACTGGGAAACTGAGGAGAAAAGAGAAGAAAAGACTGGAGAAAGGGAAACGATAAAAGAAGATAGGAAAAGATGTGGGGAAAGGGAAGAGAACCCAAGAATAAGAGGAAAGGACCCTGAGAAAAGGAAAAGATGCCGAGAGTGAGGAGAGGATATATGAGGGTGAAGAGAAAAAGAAAGAGACAGACAGAGACACAAAGTCAGAGACAGAGACAGAAAGAGGAGAGCAAAGGAGAGGATAGAAGAGAAGAGGAGGAGAGGAGAAAGAGAAGAGGAGGAGAGAAGAAAGAGAAGAGAGAAGAGGAGAAGAGAAGAGAAAAGAGGAGAGAAGAAGAGAAGAGAAGAGAGAAGAGAAGAGAAGAGAAGAGAAGAGAAGAGAAGAGAAGAGAAGAGAAGAGAAGAGAAGAGAAGAGAAGAGAAGAGAAGAGAAGATGATGCTGGGAGAAGGTTTAGAGAATGGGAAAAGTACATGGGAATCCAGAGAAAATGTAAAGAGAAAGAAGGGACCAAGATGTGAGAGAAGAATATCTAGGGACAGGGGAGAGGACTTAGGGGGTAGAGAGGGGACTTTGGGAGAGTAAAAACAAGGAGAGAAGGCATGAGAAAAGGGAAGGGGATCTGGAAAAATGGTTGGATAAAATATATGGGAAAAGGACAAAGGGGGAATTTGTGAAAACATGGAGAGAAGGAAAAGAAGTCGAGAATAGGGATAGGGAGAGAGGCAAGAATATAAAAGGAAAGAGAAGAGGATATGGGAGGGAGAAGGGTTGGGGAAGAAGATACAAAGAAAGAGAATGAAGAACAGCTTTTCCATAATTAAGAGATTTCATAACGAGATTGGGAGAGGTCAACAGGAAAGCGAGGAAACTTATTTAGAGTTCCCCAGGAACTGCCTTAACTCTAGGTGAGAAGACACCCGGAACAGGGATCTGGGAAGTGGGAGCAGGGAAGGGAGCTAACGCACTAGTATGGACCAAAGAGGGGCTATGCAGAAGGGAAGCTGCGTTCTTGGGTCAAGATAGTTCCTCAGCAGGCAATCGGCACCAAAAGAAAAAGGCTTCTAAGCAGCTCTGAGGAAAGATTCCAGGCTCGAGGGCTGGCACAAGGGTGTGACAGGGAGAGGATCTATGTCCCCAGGGACCCTTTTTTGACCTTGAAGGGCAGTGACTCCCAGAGCTAGCCAGGACCCTTCCTATCTAAAATTAAGGGGATTGGAGAGAGGCTCTCCTCAATTGACTTCGCAGGTTCCAGAAAACTCCGAAATGGGGCAGGTGCCCACTTTGGCTTGAATACTAGACACGACAGGGAAGACCTTGTGTCTGGTCAATCCCAAACTTATTCTTGCAACCATTCAAATGGCAATGAAATTGGGGCTCCGTACAGCGGGAGCCTGGAAAGGATTGTGGTCCCGGCCCAAAGCCTCATTCTGGGAGGTGAATGTGGGAAGCAGGAGCTGTCCAGAGTCAACGCTTCCTGCGCTGTTAAGGCCCGGGCCACTGCCATTTTACTTGCCTTATCCCACCACATTACCTCCGTGACTCCCCCAAACACTTCAAGCTCCCCTTAAATTTTGGTTCTCATACCAGGGAGTCGCCGACATCTGTCACCTTTCTATCTCGGTCTATCCCAGTCCTTACCGCGTTCAGTCACACCTCACTTCTCCCTGTCCCCTCCCTCTTGGGCTCACTTGTCCCGAGAACCTATTAGGGACTCGAGATCCTGTCCTGGTCAGAGCATACATTGGTTACTCTTCCTTCCAACCAATTTCCTTTTCTCCACCTCCCCCCCAACCCCCAGCCAATTACAAGTCTTAGCATCTCTTCACTTCTCTCTTTCCTGGCTAGCCAGGTCAGACCCCCTCGGGCTATCCAAGTCATTGTGTCAGGCGGAACAAGCACCCGATTCGCCCTCTCCATCTTTCCCAGTCCACGAGGGACAGTTAGCTGGCGGGCCTTTGCCCTTTCTGCTGCTTCTTGAGGGTCCTCGACTGTCTCTTTCCCTATAGCTGGTCTGCCTTGGCCAGAGTTCCTCAGTCACTGTGCTGCCTGGCCATCATCCCTCCCTTCTCGGCTGTTTGCGGGAGCTTCCTGCTTGTCAATGACCGGCCAGAACGCCCCCGAGTTTGTCCAAATCCCTCTCAGTCCTGCGGTGGGCCTGCGGGGGCAGCTCACCTTACAGCTCTCGCAGGTGAGCAGCCCATAGTGGTATCCGGACACCTTGTCTCCGCACACCGGGCATAGCTCGTCCAGGTCCTCGTCGTATGTGTAGTCCATGCCCTCGGCGGCCGCCTGGAGGGAGAAGAGAAAGGGAAGAGTCACCACAGGGCGATCAGCCCTGGCTCTGAGGGTATAGAACCTGGTACCTAGCAGGGGGGCCGCGGCGCAGCAGAGCCAGGCGTGGCTCAGGGCTACGGCTCAGGGCTATAGCGGAGCCTTTATTGCGCCCGCGGGGCCCTGGAGAAACCAGCCTTCCCCCCCAAGGAGGGGTCCCTCCCCTTTCTCCCCTCTCACCCGCCCCCGTGAGGGCGGGAGGGATAGCGGGTGGGGCACGCAATGTAAGGGGACTCAAACTCCGGGTTTCGGGCTGGGCCTCTGGGGATCCAGCAGCCAGAAGCGGCACTGCCAGGCCCTGGCCTTGATCGTTGCCAGGGGGCCAGCCAGTGTCGTCGAAGAAGAAGTTTGCAACCCAATACTCTTCTCTGGCAACAAAAATTCCCCACGAGCGAGTCAAGCTCTCCAGGACTAGATGAGGGCAAGCTACCTGGAAGAAGAGGAAGTAATGTGGAGCGGGGGGAGAGGGAGAGACTGTGAGGGAAGTCAGGTCCTGATATCTTGGCAAAACAGAATAAGTGCTGGTGTTGGTGAGATCCAGGGCAGATAGAATGATAATGGTTAGAAACAGAAGGAGTAATGCTCTACGAGTAAATCCAGAACAGAGACAGAGACCTCTAGGAGAAAAAGAGACCCAAAGCAGAACAGAGCCATTTCACCTTGGAAAAGGAGGCTGGAGGAGGTAGAAACAGATTTCAAGAAATGAAAATGGAGAAATAGACGTAGGGAAACATAGAGGGAGGGGGAGGGGGAAGAGGGAGAGAGGAGGGAGGGAGGGAAAGAGAGAAATAGGAGGAATGGAGGGAGAGAGAAAAAAAGTGAGACGAGGGAAAAGACAGAGACAGAGAGACAGAAAAATAGAGAGAGACAGAAAGAGAGGAGGGGAGGAAGCAGACAGAGGGGGGGGGGAGGGAAAAAGGGAAGGAGGGAAAGGAAAGAGGTAGAAAAAAAGAGGGACACAGAGAGACAGAGAGGGAGGGAGGGAGGGAAAGTAGGAGAAGAACAGAGGGAGAAACACAGAGAGAGAGAGAGAATCAGAGATTCACAGAGAAAAAAATTCCGAAATTTGACCCCAGGTAGAAATAGTGAAGCAGAAAAATTAAAACAGAGACAGATTTTCAGAGGGGATTGAGGGAGAGGCCCAGCCAAAGTGGCCAGTGTTCAGAGACTAGGGCTGACTGTAGAAAACAAAACAAAACAAAAAGAGAGAGAGAGAGAGAGAGAGAGAGAGAGAGAGAGAGAGAGAGACCGAAGAATGGCTTGAAGACAGAAATAAATCGACGCAGAGACAAGGAGAGTGGAACTCCGGCGGAGATAAAGAGTTTGAAATCTAAAAGAAAGGCATAGACTCCAAGAGAAACTGAGGCATAAGAAATAAAGAAGCATAGCGATATGGGAAAGGTAGAGACTTACGGGTGGGGGAGGCCACTAGAAACAAAATTATAGAGATGAGAGAGTAGAGCCAACGGAATAATGGAAATAGAGGCAGAGACACAGCAAAGACTGAAACAGGATGCCCAAGTCGGACGGCCAGAGACTGGGAGGCGAAGAGAGATACAGATTAGTATCAAGGGTGGCAACGGAGGCAGAGAAGCAGAAACAAAGAGGAGAGAGACGTGGAGAGATAAGTGGGTATCGAAGGAGGCCGAAAGAGACGTGAGGGCTTAGCAATCGAGATTTAGAAAGAGAACCTCAACAACAGAGATGTGAGACACAGCGAGAGACGGAGATGGACTGCACCCTCAGAGACACTGCGTCCAGAAGCAGCAGAGACAGAGGAGAGGAAATGGAAACAGACACTGAATGCAGAGACAAACACTGACAGAAGCGGGGAAAGGAGGGATGGAAACGGACACACGGAGAGGCAGAGACGCACACCGAGATATGAACGACAGAGACTGAAAACCAGGCACACCGAGATGGGGACGGACACCTTCAGCAGTACTCATCAGAACCAGAGACAAAATCAAAATATGAAATGCAGAAACACCCAGGGACAGAGATACTAGAGCCAGGAAGAGAGAGAGATAACAGGTAGAGAAACGGAGACATCGAGAGAGACCTAGCCGGGCGGCCGCCGCAAGGACAAGAGTCCAGAGCCAGAAAGCTCGTCCGCCGTGGACGGACTCTCGCCCGAAATCCCTGTAGCTGGGGCCCTGACCATAGAGGGAAGCTGAGAGAACCCGGGATCCGCCCGCCCCATCCCGGTATCCAACCCCGCCCGACCCCCCAGTCCCTAGCCTTCCTCCTCCTCCTCCTCCTCCACCACCACCTCCTTGTTCCGTCCGTGGCCCTGTTGGGGTTTGGGGTCTTCTCCCTCGTGGGGTCATAGGCGCTGGGACCCACCTGCCCAGACGAACACCGGCCGGCTATAAGCCGCACCCCGTCCGGCAGCTGATAATCAGCACTATGGCTCAGCTCCGGAGAGAGTCAGCTCCGCGGTGTTGACAGCCCCTGGGGGCGGGGGCGCAGGGCTCTCCTGGGCGGCTTCCATCTGGGGAGCTCTTCTCCGCCCCCCGGCCCCGGCCTCCGCTTCCTCCTCAGAGGGGGGAGGGGGGAAAAAGCCCTACCGATTACACACGCCTCTACATATAAGCCAATACATCACTGTCCACAGCGACCCCCATTTTCAGAAGAGCTTGCACTGACTGGGGACCGTGATTCTTCGCGGCAGGAGAGCCCCCACATTTCTGTTGCAAATGGAGACTCTTGGCATGTCTGATACACCTGTAAATACGGTATCTCTTCTCTAGCTAGGTTCAGAAAGCATGGGTTGAGGTACCAGATTCTCTGACCTCATGCCCATCCTCTATCTAAGACCTTGTGATCTTGGGCAAGTCAATTAATCGTATTGGACCCCGTTTCCTCCTCTGGGAAAAAAAGATTTTCAGACAACATGCTTCCAAGTTCTATGTTCTAAGCTCTAATATTCCATATTGTAAGATCCTCTTCTTTGGCTTCCATGATCTTTGATTTAAGGTTTATTTCAGATTTAATATTCCACGTTCTAATGTCCTTTTCTATTCTGATGTGTTGTGGCTCTAAAATTGCATATTTTAAGGGTCTTAATATTTCGGTCTGAAAATTCTAGGTTCTCTTCCTTCCGATTCTACGTCCCAAGAGCCTATCTCTGCGTTGGAACTCCCAAACCTGCTGCCTGCACTTTCCTCCTTTTTTTCCATCTGTGACCCAGAAAATTTGGGATACTCAAAGATTCGATGATCAAGCATCAGGGTTTAGTTTTGGGGACAGAACTAGCCTCCCCAGCTTCACCTTTGGAAAAGAGAAAAAAATAAATCAAAACCCCATCAAATTTGTACCCTTCACAAATCGGCAATCTCGAGACTGTTTGCAAATCTCTCTTAGACTAAAGGGATATTGGTGGATTCTTGATTTGGTTTGGTTTGATAGTTTTTGTTCTTACGTTTTCTTCAACTTTTATTCAGTTCGGGGTGAGGGGAGATAGGTCTGAGACCAGTGGGAGTGAAGATGCGGAAGGAGACATACCTCAAATACTGCATGACAAAAAAAGTAAGACACCAGAAAAGTTCCTAATTTGCAATGGAGCCCAAACTCCATTCCCAGATAGCTCGACCCAGGGGGGAAAAAAAGTAACCCCGAGACGCAGAAAAAAGCCGGGAACTGAATGCTTTGAAGGATGATCCTATGGGCATTTGATGAGATGGTAGGAAAAGGCCCTGAGGAAGGAGGGAAGAACCAAAACAACAAAACACATATATGCCACCTTACCTACTATACTAGCTTAGTGATTATGAGCAAGTCACGTGTAACCACTCTGTGCCTCAATTTCCTCATCTGTGAAATTGGGAGGGTTGGACTTAATGATTTCTAAATTACACAAGCTACTTTCCCTTTCTCAGGTTCAGTAGCCTTATCTACATAATAGGCATAAAAATCCCCACACTGTCTATTTCACTGCTGCTAAAGAGCTTTGTCAATCTTAAAAAGCATGAAATGTGAACCATTGTAATTCCTCCAAGAATAAGTGGAGTGTTAGATGAAGGACTGGCGTTAGCTTTCAGAAGACCAGAGATGAAGCCCTTACTCTTACTTACACTAGCCGAGGGTTAAGCCACCACCTCAGCGTGCCTGCAAGCAATGTACTAAAATAAAGCCGGGTTGCTAATTTACGTGTGAGGAGAGTGCCCACACAGAAAATTCCCTATGCAGATGAAATCAGGGATCCAGAATTTAGGGTTATGTACACAACATATATATGTGTGTATATCGTGGGCAAGTCACATGACCCTGTTTGCCTCAGTTTCCTCATCTGTAAAATGAGCTGGAAAAGGAAATCACGGATACAGAATTTACGTTTGTGTACATAAAACACACATGTGTATGTCGTGGGTAAATCACTTAATCCTGTTTGCCTCAGTTTCCTCATCTGTAAAATGATCTGGAGAAGAAAATGGAAAACCACTGCAATATTTCTGCTAAAAACCAACCAAACAAAAACCCAACAACAAAACACAAATGGGGTCAGGAAGAATCTAACACCACTGAAACGACTTAACAAAAATAGACGCATGATTTTATATACATATTTATGTATATGCATATACATGATTTTATATTTTCAACAAATAGAAAGTCTCTGTCTCTCTCTCTCTAATAAACAACTGATTAAGCTCCTTTTGTATGCAATATGCTGTGCCTGGAGCTCAGGGAGATTTATATGTAACTATGATAAGTATGATTTCATTGTGCTTGTAGATAACCCCGAGTGATACCAACGCTATAAAAAAGGTGAATTATCCCCATTTCACAGAGAAAACTAAAGTCTATCAAGAGATTCTGAAGCGAGATAGAAAGCTAACGAAGGCGTCGGGATTCGAATCCAGCGTCGCGCTGTCCCTAACAACTGCGGCTACTTTCACTATGTTTGGCTTTTGCTAAACTTGCCCACCTAGAAAAATTTCTTTCTAGGAAGGCACGGGAGGACTAACAGTTGAAGAACGTTCTCTCCTTCCCTTGACCTAGAAGAAAGAGCTCTGGAAGCGGGGGTTCGGGGTGTAAGGGTTCGGTTAAGCAAGGACTGAGCTCTGAGATCTCTCACCACCCAGAATTCGGTGTACCTTCCCTCAAGTCGCGGGTACAAAAAACGGTGGGAGTGGAAGCCCCTTTCCCACGGACTTGGGAGTTCGCACTATCCCCGAAGCGGGCAGCTTGGAAGATCAGGAACTGCTCCATTGGTGGCAGTCCTGAAGCTCCTTCCTTCAGCCTCCCCGCCACCGCGAGGGATGTGGAGCCACACTGTTTTTTTCCAAGTCCCTCCTTGTATTAGTGCTTCCAACCTTAATGAGAACCCCCCTAGGGAAGGAGGGACAGGAGTCGTCCCGGTTTCACCGATGGAGAGACTGAGGCCGGGAAAAAGGCTCTTTAAGAAGTTTAAGGGATTTTAGTTTCTATTAACTATAGGGTCTCGGAGTAAAGTAGCAGAGATTCAGAAAGCCGCGGGCCGCGATCGAGGCCCGGTTCTCACGCTGCGGTGATTCTGAACAAATTCCTTAACCCCTTTGGTCCTCGATTTCCTTTCTTGATGAATAATAACAATATAATAATAATTAGTATTTATATAGCGCTTTAAAATTTGCAAAGCGTTTTACATTTTTAAAAAATTTGATTCTCACTGTGACAGGCAACACATATATCATTATTATCCCCATATGCAGAAGAAGAAGAAGAAGAAGAAGAAGAAGAAGAAGAAGAAGAAGAAGAAGAAGAAGAAG
Organism: Sarcophilus harrisii; assembly: GCF_902635505.1. Classification (NCBI taxonomy): domain Eukaryota; kingdom Metazoa; phylum Chordata; class Mammalia; order Dasyuromorphia; family Dasyuridae; genus Sarcophilus; species Sarcophilus harrisii. The sequence continues at coordinate 448,385,997 of NC_045427.1, forward strand.
AAGAAGAAGAAGAAGAAGAAGAAGAAGAAGAAGAAGAAACTGAGGTCAAAAGAAATTACGTGACTTGATCAGACCCACTATAGTGTTTCCAGCTCCCCACAGGCTTCGGCACCCCAGGGGGCAATTAGAGCATCTGGTTCAAAAAGTCCGACCAGAGTTAAGGGCCATAGGGTACATACAAATAAAGGTAGCTAGACTGACATTTGGACTCGGATTTCTTGAAGAACCGATGTCACAGCCCCTGCCATTCCCAAGCGTTCTTTTGCCAGATCGTCACAGCCAAAGAGACGGGGGAGCAAACGTCTGTTGTCTGAAAAACGCGATCTTTAAACGTGTAAGCAGCCACTACAGACGCGACTGGATCGAGAGGTGCAGCAGATTCTCATTGCTGCGGCATCCTCCCGAAAAGTGGGGGCAATCCCTGGACCCTGCTGCCTTTCTGGGCTCCTACTAGAAAACTTGGGGCAGGCGGGGAGGGGGGGGAGGGTGTGTGTGAAGAGATCGTAAGAAGGGGGGAGTTATTCAGTTCCTCGGTAGCAATGCAATAGTCTAGATTGGCTCGCCCTTCCAAAATCGCCCCGGGCGAATCCTTAACCCACCTTCTGAATCCCACCACCAACATATGCTAGTTCTTTTTCATCTGGGATCAGAAGACCTATATCTGGCATCAGGGAATACCCTGGGCACGCGGGCTCGCTCTCTCTCTCTCTCTCTCTCTGTCTCTCTCCCTTTGTGTCTCTGTCTCCCTCCTTCTCTCTCTGTTCTGTCTGTCTCTGTCTCTGTCTCTGTCTCTCTCTCTCTCTGTCTCTCTCCCTTTGTGTCTCTGTCTCCCTCCTTCTCTCTCTGTTCTGTCTGTCTCTGTCTCTGTCTCTGTCTCTGTCTCTGTCTCTCTCTCTCTCTCTTCTGCCTCTGTCTCTCTCTCTTCCCTTTGTCTCTGTTTCTGTGTGTGTCCTTCTGTCTGTCTCTCCCCTGTCTCTCTCTGTCTCTATCTCTCTCACACACAAAGTCATAAGTAGATATACACACACACAGCCTCCTTGAAAATAGCGGGGTGTCTCGGTTATTCTTCTCTAGCATCTAGCACAGAGATTGGCACAAAGTAGGAACTTCATCATTGCTTGCTGGGTGATTGAATGCCAGACTCATCGGGACAGATGCAGACATATTGGGATACATAGGAGGACAGATGTACATTTCTTTCACTTTGATCTCAACTGATAGATACACAGACAAATAGACACATATACATAAACACCAAGGCACAGTCAGATAGAGATGTACAAAGATACACACATACGGGCACAGAAAGAAAGGCACAGGTGCATATTATATTCCCAGTGAGTGACATGAAAACACAGACACATGGCTAGGAACACACAGATCTTAGACACATTAACGGCCCTATGCAAACGCAAACATTGTTAGACACAGATGCACACAGAGACACAGAGATAGACATGCAACCAGGAAGATACAGATAGATACATAGAGACACTCACTGATACAGACATCTCTGCCCCTCTCTCCCCCATACCACACTGGAAAGAAGAGAAAGATCAGAGCCCTGGGAAGAGGCTCATGGGGGATCAGAAAGAAAGGGTGGGGTTGGGGCTCAGGAATATGGCTGCTACACTCAGATCCATTCCCCTACCCCCATTACTTCCCAGGGAAGTGTCTCCTGCAGCGCAGCATTCTATGTCCCTCCTGATACAAGGTGCCTTGTTTTGTTTTTTTTTTTTCATGATGGAAGCAATGGATAGGTAAATAATAATAAAAATCTCCAAAGGAGCAGGGGTCACAAAAACACAAGAGATATTGCCTCTCTCAGTGCAGTTAGGTTAAGAGGCAGGAGGATGTACAGTATCCCAGCCTAGGGGCATTGAGAGAATGCTAAAAAGGAGAATGTCAGAGGTGCAAATATCTTAGCACATAAAATATTAAAGTTGGATTAGATCTTGAACATCATGGAATTGAAGCCCATCATTTTAAAGGTGAGAAACTGAGGACCACAGAGTAGAATTGCTCAGGCTTGCACAATTAATTAGTAAAGCTGAGCCTAGAGACCAAGTCTTCTGATAGCTTAGTGTTCCCTCTACACCACACTCTAGCCCAAAGAAGCCACTCGGCATTTGTTCAGCTGTCTGACTGGGGGATGGGGGGCAGGAAGCAAGGAGGATCTGCTCTGGGGACCCTTTTGGGAAAGGAAAGGGGACAAACAAGATCTGCACTTTTTGGAAGTGGTATGGGATAATAGATTGGGAAGTGGACTTAGAGGCAGGAGGACCTGAATTCATTTTCCTCCTCAAGCAAAGTTTTCTGATGCAGGGCAAATCACTTCTCTGTGCCTTAGTTTTCTCATCTGCAAAACAGACTTGTAGAACTCATTGGCTTCTAAGGTCCTTTCCAGTTCTAAACCCATGATCCTATAATTCTGGGGGTACTAAGGAAGATTAAGGGGAGTTGATGTATGGTACCTTCAAATCCTTTTTTCATATTCTCGCCCAAACCAAATGCAGCTTCAATAATAATAAATCACATTTCTGTAATCCTTGAAGATTTACAAAAGCTCTTTTCTTACGACTATTCTGTGAAATAGAGTGCAAGTATTATTATCCCCATTTTACAGAGGGAGCAATTGAGGTTCAGAAGGGAAATGAGTAATTCAGAGTTCCTACGGTCAAAGGGGAGAGGAAGGGGAAGCTCTTAGTCCTAGAGCCAGGTAGAGATCGACCTCTTCCTCCCTTCTTTCCTGTTTTAATCTCAAATAGAAAGACTGCAATCCTGAGGGACTAAAGGGCCACCGATAGGAGCAGCCTCCAGAATGACCAAAGTCCTCCTTAGAGAGCCAGGGGGCCCCCCAGTTATGGTGCATGTCCAGCCATGCCCATAAGGAGACAAACACCCCCGTACAGACAAGACATGTGCGCAGACCCACAGCTGAGGGAGAGCTGAAAGGGACATTAGTAAACTGCCTTGTCCTTCTTGAGCCCGGCCCTGAGCTCCAAACCGAGAGGAAACCACCCTCCGGCCATGATTGCTGCCCCGAGAGAGGGAGGCGAAAGCCTGTTTCCAGGCCCTCCTTCTTCAAAGGGGCCCTAACTGGGCACTGGCCAGGAGCCAGTATCTCTCCCAGCTGATGCTTCCTTACCTAACTAATGCCCACTATCTTCCCCCCCCCCCCAACATTTCTACCGTCTTCCGTTTCTGAATGAAGGGAGCAAAGCTACTGGAAACAGCCGCCGGGCTTGAAATAGGAGCAGCACGGCTCGGATTTTAGCTCTGACATGTAAACTCTTGGGTGATCCAAAGGCAGTCATGCTCCTCTGTGAGTCTCAGTTTCCTCATCTATTAAATGGGGACACTCATACTGCCTACCTCAAAGGGAAAGAACTTTGTAAATCTCAAAGCCCTGGGAAATCAAAGCTCGCTTTCCTTGGAAACCCTACCATTATAGTCTCCAAGGAGGGCTGGGGTCCCCTGACCACCCTCAGTGCCCCCTACCTGGGCCTCTACAGCGAAGGCCAAAGCCAGAGCCCGCGGCCTTGTCTCAATCAGTGTAGATCCGTTACTTACTGGGAGCAGGGGCGCCTCTTGCAGGGCTCAGGGGGCCGGCCGGCCGGACAGACAGACAGGCCAGAGCTGGGGCCGTGGCTGGGCTGTGGGTGAGGCGCAGGGAGCTCCCTCACGCCGGCAGGATGGGTGGGTGGGTGCTGGCTGCTGGCCCTGTCCTGGCCGTCCTTCTCCTCCTCCAGCTCCTTCCCTCCCATCTAGGGTGTGGGGGGGCATAGGAGGGAGGCCCCCGCCTGAGGCCCAATCAAGTGTCTCATTGGTTTCTGCACCCACGTGATTTGCTGTCTCTTCATTTTTTCTTAGGAGAAAAAAATAATAATAAGAGAACTGTGGGCTGGGGGGTGAGGGGGCTGGGTCCAGGGGGAACAGGCATCTAATGCTCCCCAGGGTGGAGGGTAGATAAGGGGATCTATGCTGTCAATTAAGCTAAAGACAGAGGTGGGTGGGAGGGAGCTTACGGGTGGGGGGGAAGGAAAGAGAGGCACAAACTTCACTGGGGAGGAGAGCAGCTCATTATCGAGGTGGGAAGGCTGAGGGCCAACCTGATTTATGGGCCCATCCTCCACAGCTTGCAGGGCTTCTTGGTCTCTCTCGCCTTTACTCCCCACTTGGCCTGTGAGGTCCTGGCCCGGGGACCCAGCCTGACTCCCCGGAGACACAGAGAAAGGAGTAAGCCCCTACACAGGCCTGCTAAAAAACTTGGATGGTGCCTGTCTAGCAGGCAGGGGGATGGATGGCATGACCTTGAGAGGATAGCTTCCCTTCCCCCACTTTCCCAATGCTCAGAAGGCAGATTTTAGTCTAACGGGGAAAAAAAAATTTCTTAACAATTGCAAAAAGGGAATAAGCTTTCTTCGAAAAGAAAATTGACTTTTATTTCTGTGGTGTTTTAAAGTTTTCTGAGTATTTCCCAGCTTTATGAGAGAGGTAGGGCAAGTATTACAATTTTTAACAGATGGAGAAACTGAGGCATTACAGGACATGAGTAAGTTACACTGCTAGAAATTCTCAAAAGCAGGACTTAAATGCAGGTTTCCCAATACTAAAAACAAGTGCTCTTTCCTTTATATTACACCCTATCTTTACCATTGGGGAGGGGATGCCTGTTCAAGTATGAACTAAGCTAGTTATCTTCTAAAGTCCTTTTCATTTTTGAGACACCAGAATATTATGAATCCTTCCCTAATAGCTTCCATTTCTATAATAGTTTAAGAATTTATTTATTAAATACTTGTTGATTGATTAATTGACATATAAGGCATTTTCTTCACAAGAACTCTATGCTATTGGTAGGATAAATGCCACAAACTACTGGGGAGCTTGAAGAGAACTTCAGGACCATTTAAACTTTTTTTTTCTTTTTTTAATAAAGCAACTGAAATACTGAGAGATTAGATGATTTGGCCCAAGTGACTTAATCTGAGCTAGAATATCTTTTTTTTTTTTCTTTTTAAAAAACTACATTGTCAATCAAAAGCATTTATTAAATAGACTTAATTTATCTAACATAATGGGGAAATAAAAGGTCTTCCCTAAGTAAAGCATCCATAAACTAAACATTAGCGCTTCAATTCATCAATAATTACATGTCAAATATGTGTATTAAGAACCTGTGTGTGTTGTGTAGTACCCTATGCTAAGGGTTAAAGAGGCAGAAAATTTAGAAAAAACAGCCTTTTCCCTCAAAGAGTTTATAGTCTACTAAAGGGGAGATGACAAACACAGATGGCTATACCATACAAGGAGGCATGATATAATCGATCATGAATGAATGAGACTGGAGAAAGGCGGAGGCAGAAGGGATTAGAGAGGTGGTATTTGAAAAGATGGGTAAGAATTCAATGTGATTTTTTAATTTTAAAATTTTATTTTTTATTTACTACCATTAAATGAAAATCTTTAAATAAATCATATGCTTACTTATTTCAAAAGAATATACAACAAAACATAAAATAGATAATTTTGATTACATAAAATTTAAAAGTTTTTGTACAAACAAAACCAATGCAACAAAAATGAAAAGAAATGCAGAAAATTGTGGAGAAAGTTTGCAACAAAATTCTCTGATAGATCTCATTTCTCAAAAACACAGAGAATTGATTCAAATTTATAAAAATACAACTCATTCCCCAATTGATAAATAATCAAAGAATATAAACAGGCAGTTTTCTGATAAAGAAATAGTCATATGAAAAAATGCTCTAAATAACTATTGATGAGATAAATGTATTTAAAACATCTCAAACAATCAGATTGGCTAATACGACAAAACAGGAAAATGATAAATATTGGAGGGGATGTGGGAAAACTGGGACACTATCAACTGTTGGTGGAATTGTGAACTAATTCAAACATTCTGGAAAAACAAACTGGAATTATGCCTAAAATTGTACCTATGCAATTGATTGATTGATCCAGCTATGCAAGGTCTATATCCTGAAAACATAAGGAGGGGAAGTGAGAGAATCTATTTGTTCAAAAATATTTACAATAGCTCTCTTTGTGGTGATTAAGAATTGGAACCTGAGAGGATGCCCATCAACTGGAGAATGACTAAACAATTTGTAGTATGTGATTGTGATGGAATATTATTGTGTTATAAAAAAAAATGACAAATGACATGATTTTAGAAAAACCAAGAAAGATTTGCATAAATTGATGCAAAGTGAGCAGAACCAGAAGAATGTCATATACAGTAACAGCAATATTGTTTGATGAAGAATTGTGAATGACTTAGCGATTCTCAGCAATTCAATGATCCAAGATAATCCCAAAATATCCATGAGGAAGCATGCATTCTGCCTCCAGAGAAAGAATTAATATTATCTGAATACAGACTAAAGTATGCTATTTTGGTCTTCCTTCTTTCCTTCTTTCCTTTCCCTCTCTTCCATCTTCTTGTATACAATGGCTAATATGGAAACATGGTTGTACATGTATAACATATTATATTGCTTATTGTCTCAGAGAGGGAGAGGATAGAATTTGGAGCTCAAAACTTTTTTTTTAAGGTTGAATAATTGTTTTTTAATACATAATTGGAGGAATACAAACATACAGATATATAGATACATAAAAGAATACATAGAATAGTATTTAACTTTTTTTTTAGTGGGACAGTGGAAAGAATATTAAATTAATCAGGAGTCAAGAGAGTTACATTCTTGTCCCAGCTCTGCTGGGACACTTTGTACCTGGAAAGACACTTCCCCTCTTGAATTTTATTGCCCTTATCTAGAATACTAAAAGTTTAAATTGGATCATCTCTAGGGTTCTTCCCAGATTGGGAATAATTCTTTAGGATGTTTGCTCCTTGGATAGAATGTAAATTCCTTGAGAACAGGGACTGCTTCCTTTTAGTCATTGCTATCACCAGTACCTATTATATAGTAGGCACTTAATAAATGCTTGCTAATTGATCAATTAATTCACTATTATGAGGCCCCTATTAACTCTAACATCTTATGGTCTAGCTTTCTATTGTCTCTGTTCTGAAACCTTGAAAGAAACTACAAGATAGCTACAGATGAGTTTGACCAATATGGCTTTTGAGTTATTCAAATTCTTTTCTTAATTCTTTCTTGAAGATCTTTATCATTGGATGAAGCTTCACTTCTTGCCTCTCTTGGTCTAGTGGACCTGTGGCCTCTACTACAAGCCCCATCTTCTCTCAGAACCTCTTCTCATTATAGGATCATCCTTTTAGAATGGAAAAGGCCCTTAGAGTTCATTTAGTTCAAGCCTATTCCTTTACAAATGAGGAAACTGAGGTTTAGAAAGGCTAAGTACTTTGCTCAAGGTCACAAAGTAGTAAGACTTGAACACAGGTCTTCTGATTCCAAATCAATCATTCAATCAACAAGCATTTATTGTGGATCTACTATGTGATAGACTGTACAGGGCTGGAGAAGTATACTTGAAACAAGGTGTTAACTCAGTGGAATTGATGAGATGATGGTTCTCTGTGTCACATAGTATGGTGATGTAATGGTTCTCTAGTTCACACATATTCAGTGTGCTGTAATGATGTAATTGTACTAAGGTATATAAGGGTTGAGAAGGACTGGAAATGATTCATTCCAAATCTTTGACCAGCTCCTGGTGGCCTTCCTGTCTTCATCACTTCTCCACTAAGACCAAGGACTTGGGCTGATCCCGAGGTCCTCCAGAGAGCGAGTCTGGACATTACAATAGGCCTTGTGCTAAACACTGTCACACAGGAAGAGAAAAAAGAAATAGCTCCTGCTTACATTCTGTGAGAGGAGACAGAGGAGTTCATATTCTGTCTGTATCAGTAAATTCAGAAATGTATAGTTGTTCAGTCATGTCCAACTCTTCATGGTCCCATTTGGCATTTTCACGCAAAGGTACTGGAGAGGTTTGCCATTTCCTTCTCCAGCTCATTTTACAGATGAGGAAACTGAGGCGGACAGGGTTAAGTGATCTACCCAGGGTCACACAGCTAGGAAGTGTCTGAGGCCAGATTTGAATTCAGGAAGATGATTCTTCATGACTATCCCCCTTAGTTACCCTATTCAGAAATATATGTCGACATAGGTCTATTAAAAAATCTGGTGTCCTTCCACAAACCTTGCTGCCTCTCTTCAGCTCTCTTCTAAGGCAGCAATAGCTTTATAGTATTCCCATTTCAAAGCCCACCCCAACGACTTTTTGCATCCTTCCTCCCAAAGTTGCCCTTTCCCAAGTGAGGGACAGCTCTATTTCTCAGATCATTGGATGAGTGACATAAAATCAGCCCAATCTCTTTTCTAGCTCAACTTGCCAGTATCACTCCCTATCTCAGGTATTCACTTCCTTACTCCTTCCCCCCTCCATTGTTCTCCCCCACCCCCAGCTCTAGAATTCATCTATATTCTAGAATATAAATGCTGTAAACACAAATGAATAACAAAAGATAATCTCTACTATCCACCTGAGGACAATTGTTTTCTTTACACAGTTTGTTAAGAGTTGTATGTTCAAAAGGCTGCTGATTTATTTTGATCAAACCTGTGCTTTTCACCAATGGAGGGAAATTAAGTTAGGAAATTTTCTTACCTGATACAGATAAACAACTGCTCTACAACTCTTAAGAGAGTTGCACGGGGACATCAAGAGAATAATGACTTACCCAATCATGCATCTCATCTTTATGAGCCAGAATGGGACTCCAGTCTTCTAGATGGCACAGAATCAAGGATACCTGAGTTCAAATCCATCCTCAAACAATTATCATCTGTGTCATCTTGGGAAAGACACTTAAAAAACCACACACACACACACACACACACACACACAAAACAAACAAACAAACAAACAAACAAAAAAAAAAACTCTGTTTGCCTCAGTTTCCCCAACTGTAAAATGTGGATAACCATAACACCTACCTCCTCAGGTTTTTGTGTGAAGGATCAGATGAGCTAATATTTGTAAAGCACAGTGTCTGGCACATAAGAGGTGCTATATAAATGCTAGCTATTATTGTTATCTAAGGTTTCTTGACTCTAAAGACTCTATTGTTATAGTGCCTCCTGTCCTGTCTGTTTCTAATGATAAATTGGCACCTGCTCTGTAGCTCATGCTCTTAGAGAACTGCATAGGAAGCTTTTTTACCGTGTTTTTACCCAGGGTTACAAAGCTAGTTCTTTCTTAGAGGGAGGACATGAATTCAGGTCTCCGAGGCCAGCAACTTTTTTTTTTCTTTAAATAGTATTTTATTTTTCCGAATACATGTAAAGATAATTTTCAACATTCATTTCTATAAGATTTTGTGTTCCAAACTTTTTCTCCCTCTCTCCCTTCTCTTCCCCCTCCCCAAGACAGCAAGCAATCTTATATAGGTTAAACACGTATAATCTTTCTAAACATATTTCCATGTTTGTCATGTTGCACAAGAAAAATCAAAGCAAAGGGGGAAAACACAAGAAAAAGCAAGCAAACAAGCAATAACAAAAAGGTGAAAATCCTATGCTTCAATCTACATTCAGTCTCCATACTTCTCTTTCTGGACATGGATGGCATTTTCCATCCCAAGTTTATTGGAACTTTTCTGGATCACCAACTTGCTGAAAAGCCCCAAATCCATTAAGTTGATCATCACATAACCTTCTTGTTACTATGTACAAAGTTTGATTCTGCTTGTTTCACTCAGCATTAGTTCATGTAAGTCTTTCCAGGCTTTTTTGAAAACAGGCTGTTCATCATTTCTTATAGAACAATAATATTTCATTACATTCATATACTATAAATTATTCAGCCATTCCCCAATTGATGGACACCCTGGAATTTCTAGTTTCTAACCACTACAAAAAGGCTACTCACAAACATCTTTACACATGTAGGTCCTTTTCCCTCTTTTGTGATCTTTTTGGGATACAGACCTAGTAGAGACATTTCTGGATCAAAGGGTATACAGTTTTATAACTTTTGGGGCATAGTTCCAAATTGTTCTCCAGAACAGTTGGATCAGTTCGCAACTCTACCAATATATCAGTATCCCAGTTTTCCTCCTCCCCCAACATTTATTATTATCTTTTCCTGTCATCTTAGCCAATGACGGCAACTTTTTTAGAACAACAATAATAATTATTATTACTTACAGTAAAAATAATAGCCACTGTTGATAATATTGCACAAATTACATTTTTGAATCTCATTTGATCCTCTCAGCAGCCCAGTGAAAAAGTCAGGGCAGGTATAATTTTATAGGCAGGGAAACTGAGGGTCAGAATAGGTGAATAAATGCAATAAATACAACTATGTATGAGGTTCTGGATTTAAACACATGGGAATACATTAATTTAGAGCAGAGATGGGATTCAAGTTCAAGTCTTTTGTTGCATGGTTCAAGCTTTCCTCCTAATACTGACTTCCTTCTGGTATGAATGAAAGTTGTCAGGGGAAGGAGGAGATTGTTGGAGGCTATTACAGGACAACAAAGATATGGAATCTGCCTTTGTAGAAACATCAGATCCCCCAAATTATGGAAGGCACTGCATGAAGGATTTAGTTGGTTGGTTTAGAGGGTTGGTTGGAAGTAGGTTATCCAGAAATGAACCCCATATTCCTGATTCCCAGACATCCAAACCGTGTTGTCTCATCCTGAGACTATTCTCAGCACCTGGGACTTCCTCACCTGGAACATCCAAGCACTCCTGCAACCTTCCCAACCCGGAATAGCCCCCTGTGACATCCCTTCTTTTCTCCCATTGGTGAATTTTTCCAGGAGCCTCCATTTTGTAGAGGTGGTCCAGAGCCAGCCTTCATTCTCCTCTTGGACCATTATCAGGCTTCAGAATTATGTACCTCAAAGTACCTTCTCCCCTTCCACTTTCTTTCAGTTTCCTCTGTGTGCTGCTTTTTCCCATTAGAACTGAACTCTTTAAGGACAAGGAGTGTCTTTGGTTGTATTTTTATCTTCAGTGGTTAGCACAGTGCCTAGAACATAATAATCATTTTATGTTTTTTCCTTCCTTCCTTCCTTCTTTCCTTCCTTCCTTCCTTTTTTCCTTCCTTCCTTCTTTGCTTCCTTCCTTCCTTCCTTCCTTCCTTCCTTCCTTTCCTTCTTTCCTTCCTCTCTCCCATCCTCCCTCCTTTCCTCTCTCTCTCTCCCCTTCCTCCCTCTCTCTCTTCCTTTCCCTCTCCTCTCTCTCTTCCTCCCTTCCTCCATTCTTCCTTCCTCCCTCCCTTTCTTTCCTTTCCACCTTTCTATTTTCCCTTCCTCTCTTTTCCCCCTTCCTCCTTTCCTCCCACCCTTCCTTCCCTCCTTTCTTCCTTCCATGCATTTTCTTATGTCATCTGACTTCAGCAAGGATTGCAGTGGGGAAAAGCATACATTTAGAAAGTGAACTCAGAAGAATTCTATAATTTTCATTAAATATTTACTATTCATTTATCCTGGTGTAAGTAATTGAGGAAGAAGTCATAAGGAGAGAAGATACAGTCCTTCTACTCTATCAAAAAGGAATCAGTCACAGAATCATGCATTCAGTATGTCTACAAGGAGTTTACAATATGACTGGGGGACAAGAGACTTACATAAATTAAGCAGGAAAAAAAGTTAAAAAAAAAAAAAGACAACAAATATAAAGGATACAACCCTGGCCCTTTGACTTTAAAACAAAGCAAAACAAAACAAAACAGTGATTAAGTGCCCAAAGATGGAGAGTGACAGGAAGTGCCCTTACTCTTGCCTCTGAAGAAGAGATGGATGGCCCTTATCACCAAGGCTAACCTATTTACTTGTAACCCTGATTGTATCCCCTTTTATCTCCTGCAGGTAGATTGCCCCTCTCTATTATCCTTTCTCTCTCTCTGTCTCATCTTCAATCTCTTCCTCTCCACTGGCTCATTCGTTGCTAAATCCAAACACACATGTCACCCCCCCCATTCTTCTACAAAATACCTTACTTTTCAGAGCTGTCTCCTCAAGCTATTCGCCTACATTTCTCTGCCTTTTCCTGTTCTATACATCTTGCCTTTGCTTCCCCTTCTCCCACTTTCTTCTCAACCCTTACCTTTTTGCTACCAGGTTTCTGCCCGGCTTTGCTAGTTAGTATAGCCCACACTTACCGAGACTCAGACAGAGTTCTCTTTTCTCCTATCAATGTCATCAGTTCCCATGGGATCAATAACATCTTCATGCCATTCATGAGTATCAGTCTTGTATCACCAACTGCCTACTGGAATTGAGAATGGAATGTTTGGTAGATATCGCAAATTCAACGTGTCCAAGTCAGTTCATTATCTTTCTCCCTAAATCCACCCGTCTTCCAAGTTTTTCTGTTACTGTTGAGGACACCACCATTCTTCTGGGTTGGAATCACGCCCTTGTCCTCACTCTTCCTCCTTTAATATATCCAAATAGCTGCTAAACCTTATTCTTATATTCCCACAACATCCCTTTCATCTCTCTCCTTCTCACTCAGCCACCTTCCTAGTTCAGGCTCTCATTACCCCTGTCTATTGCAATAGACTCCTAATTGTTCTCCCTGGTTTTCCCATTTCCAATGGATCCCTCTAAAGTGACATTCCTGAAGTACAAGTTTGTCTATATTACTGCCCTGTTCAATAAATCCTAATGAATCCCAATTATGTCTAGAATCAAATACAAACTTCTCCATTTGACATTTAAAACCCTCCACAACCTGGGTTCAACCTTTCTCCAGGTTTATTTCACATCACTTCTCTTAATGCATGGTACAATCTAGTTAAGCTGGCTTTCTCTGTTCTTGGTAGTAATGATCTCTGTCTCTCTCTATCTTTCTGTCTGTGTCTGTTTCTCTGTCTCTTTCTCCCCTCCTCTCTCTCCTCTTTCTCTTGGTCTCCCCGTCTTCTCTTTTTCTGTCTCTCTCTTCTCTGATTCTGTCTCTGTCTCTTTCTCCTCTTTCTCTGGGTTTGCAGAGAAGTCCTCTCTTCCACCAAAAAAAAAAGTCCTTTATATATATATATTTTTATATGCTTAAATGTATACATGGTAGGAGGTGAGCTTCTTGTGGGGAGATTCTATTTCATTTTTTATGTTTGTAACCCCAGTGCTTAGCACAATGCCTTATACAAAGTAGGCACTCATTTATATGTTTACTGATTGATTAATGTGCCTGTTGTCTCCTCCTATAAAGTGTAATCTCTATGAGAGGACAGTTCCTCCATCCTTTCCTTCCTTCCTTCCTTCCTTCCTTCCTTCCTTCCTTCCCTCCCTCCCTCCTTCCTCCCTCCCTTCCTTCCTCTCTCCCTTCCTTCCTTCCTTCCTGCCTCCCTTCCTCTCTCCCTCCCTCCCTTCCTCTCTCCCTGCCTCCCTCCTTCCCTCCCTTCCTCTCTCCCGGCCTCCCTCCCTCCCTTCCTCTTTCCCTACCTCCCTCCGTCCCTCCTTCCCTTCCTTTCTCTCTCCCTCCCTCCCTTCCTCCCTCTCTTCCTTTATTCCTCCCTTCCTTCCTTCCTTCTTGAAGCCTTCTTCTGCTCTTCTTGCTTCCATTTTCCAGATCTGCTTTTTTCCCCCTTCTGTGAAACAAGGGGATGGTATTGTGTGTCTTCAAGGCCCTTTCAGCTCTGACATTCTGTGATTCCAATGCTGGAATATCAGATTTGAGATTATAGAAGTGAATGTTTTTTTCTTTACATCAAGGAAAAAACTGATACAGCCTTGTGTGTCCACTACTCCCAAATTTTTTCTACAGTTATTACCTTCAAGAGAGTGGAGGATGCTGTCCAAAGTCAGCTTCTATACCTTAAAGTAGCCACAGCTAACAAATAGAGGTAGTAAGGAGAAATATCAGACAGAGGGTGAGAGTGAAAGTTCCTATTTTGTAGATCTTTAAGTCCAGGTGAGACAGGAAAATTACCAAATCCTGGGAATGAAGCCTTCCCACATTATTGGGGGTTGTTTGGGTTTTAAAACTTTTAATCAGGGGCAGATAGATAGCACAGGACAGAAAACATCAGCCCTGGAGTCCAATCTGAGTTCAAATCTGACGTCAGATATTTAACATTTCATAGTTGGGCAAGTCATTTAACCCCCATTGCTTCAACCAAAAAACCCCAATCCAAAACAATAAGTATTTGTTTTTCATTTTTAATAATAGCTTTTTATTTTCAAAATACAAGCAAAGATAGTTTTCAACATTCACCCTTGCAAAACCTTGTGTTCCAAATTTTTCCCTCCTCCTCCACTAGACAGCAAGTAATCCAATATATGTTAAACATGTTCAATTCTTCTAAATGTATTTTCACATTTATTATGCTGCACAAGAAAAGTCAGATAAAAGGGGGAAAAAAGAAAAAAGCAAGCAAACAACGACAAAAAAAGATGGAAATACTATGCTTTGATCATCATATAGTCTCCACAGTCTCTCTCTCTCTGGATGTAGATGGCTCTCTCCATCGCAAGTTTATTGGAACTGATTTGGTTCATCTCATTGTTGAAGAGGGCCAGGTCCATCAGAATTGATCATCATATAGTATTGTTGTTGAAATATATAATGATCTCCTGGTCCTTCTCAATTCACTCAGGATCAGTTCATGTAAGTCTCTCCAGGCCTTTCTGAAATCATCCTGCTGATCGTTTCTTATAGAACAATAATATTCCATAACATTCATATACCATAATTTACTCAGCCATTCTGCAATTGATGGGCATCCACTCAATTTCCAGTTTTTGGCCACTACAAGCAGGGCTGCCACAAACATTTCTGCACATGGAGGTCCCTTTCCCTCCTTTAAAATCTCGTTGGGCTGTAAGCCCAGGAGTAACACTGCAGGATCAAAGGGGATACACAGTTTGATAACTTTTTGAGCATAGTTCCAAATTGCTCTCCAGAATGGCTGGATGTGTTCACAATTCCACCAACAATGCACCAGTGTCCCAGTTTTCCCACATCCCTCCCACATTCGTCATCTTAGCCAGTCTGAGAGCTGTGTGGTGGTACCTCAGATCAATAAGCATTTGTTAAGTGTTTGTGATGTGCTGGGAGCTGGGAATACAAATGAAATGAAGTAGTCCCTGCCTTCAAAGAGCTTGCATTGTACTGGAAAGGTAGTGTGTACACAGCCAGGGCTGTGAGGAGCCTTGTGGAGGCATGAGGGGCATGGCGCCTGCCCTAACCCTTGTCTCCGTGCTCTCCGATCTCCTTCGAGTCTGATTACCTGCAGGAAACAGGCTGCGTGTCTGTTCATCGGCTCCTTCGATCAGTCTGAGGCAGGTCTGCTCCCTCTGATCCAGAGAAAGATGGGAGATCACAGGTTTTGATGAAGTGGAAGTTGCGGCCGGGTCCCAGACCTGCCTCGGCTTTCCTGAACCGATGGCCAGGCTCCCAGTGGGGAAGGAGGGACCCTCCTTTCTTCCTCTTCCCTTCCCCTGCAACTGTGGGAACAAAAGTCCAGGGTCTCTTAAGTGGGGACTTTCCCAAAAGCTCTAACCTGTTTCCTGGAAGCTGGAACAAGAAACAAACAAGGGAAGAGACATAGAGGCAGAGAGACACAGAGACTCTTAGAATAAGGCACAGATGAGAAAGCAGAACTGTCCATGTCTGCAAAAGCACAGAGACCCACAGAGATGCAGAGAAGGGTGAGAAGGCAGACCCAGAGGGACCCGGAGCGGGTGGGGAAAGGCGAGGAGATGCAGAGGCAGGAGCTCAGACACAGGGAGACAGCGAGAGACACATTCACAGATATGAAGAGATCCAGAGAGACCAGACTGGACAGAGAGAGGGGCTGCCACAGGGCAGAGGCTGGGGGGACAGGCGAGCCCCAGGCCCAGAGGCAGCCCTGGGGGAGCTGGGGGCTGGGGGGGGGGGGGGGAGCTGGCCAGCTTGGTTGCTGCTGTTTCCGCTGCATGGCCGTTATCAGCCGCCTGCCAGATGTTCAGATCCGATGCCAATGTCAGGGAAGTAAATGCCGAGTGGGGTCAAGGCTGAAGGCCGAGGGAGCCTCAGCTGCTGGCCCAGGGGAGGGGGTGCAGGAGGCTCTAAGAGGCCACTTCCCTCTCTCCCTTCCCCATCCCAGTCATTAATCGTGGGGGGCTGCTTTGGGTTCTGGGGATGCCCCACCGCCTCCTCTGAGGCCTTGAGCACTTTCTCCCCAAGGCCCCCTGCCTCTGTGGCCCCTCCTGGCCAGACCACCCAGGGGAGGGGGACCTGAGGGACGGACGAGGTAGGGAGCCCATGTGTCTGTAGGGAGACAGGGACCAGGACTCAGCTGGGAAGGGCAGAGGGGGAGCCCACTAAGGCAGGGCCCCCCACCCCGCAGTAAAGCCCAGCCCCAGCAAGGAGAGGGGGACTTCCTTCCCCTCACAAAAACCGACACTCAGTCAGACTCTTCCCGGGCCTGAGCTGCCGGCACAGCCAGGTGTGTCCTTGCCCGGCTGCACTCCTGGCCTGGACAGCCAGCATTGGGCAGCCGGACAGACGTGCGCGCAGGGACAGATGCACAGAAGGCCGCAGCCATGGGAGAGGGGCCCACGCACGGGCTGGCGAGAGGAGCTGGGCTCCGGCCGAGGTGGGAGCCCCCGACAGGCCCGGGCCGGGCGCGCCGCTGCAGAGAGACATGCGGAGGTGACCGGCTGTCCCTGCGGAGGAGAGTGTCCCAGAGACCCTACGGAGAGCGGCTGGCCCACGGGCAAGCACAGGGCACACCCTCGGACTGTGGACCGCAATCACAAACAGACCCAGAATCCCAGGGCCCGAGGGAGGGGGCCTGTCTGGCCCAGTGAGGGTTAAGAGGAACACACACAGACACAACGTCTGGGATGGACGGACAGACAGACAGAAGCAAATGTGGGTGAAATGCTCAAACACCCACATACACATGAGGCAGGCAGGCAAACGGACAGACTCCACACAGGACCACCAAAGTCCTCTCCCATCCCGGCGAGGAACACCAGACATGTTGGACCCCTCCCTCCCCCAGCTTCTCTGGGCCCAGGTCTTCAATCCTCTCTAATCTCTGTGCCTTCACTGAGATCCCCTTCAGATGGCCCTGTGTACCTATTTACACATGGTGGTTTGCTGTCTCTCCCACTAGATTGGGCACCTCTGTGCCACTGTGGTTGGACAGCCTGCCCACCTGAGCTCAGTCCCCTGCGTTGGGGAAGCTCCTACTTTCTTACCCACCATCCTCCAGTCTGTCTGGCTGCTCTGACTGATTGGTGAGCCATTCACCCACCGCCCAGCCCAAGGCCAAGCTGCCGGGGTAATGGGGTCCAGAAAAAGCTGGACTTGGAGGCAGGGAGGCCCTGGGGAATTCTCCCAGGTGCTCACGAGCCATGGTCCCACCTCCTGGAAGGACCTGATCTCCTTCCTGCTCTTGCGGGTGGTCTAAGCACAACAGGTCCACTAGTCTCTGGGGAGTTCTGCTTCCCTCCCCCGGGGGCCCCTCTCCCCCACCTCCACCCCAGGATCCCCGAACCCCCGGAGTTCCCACTATGTGGGGGGTGGGGCAGGTCCAGCTCAGCCAGTTGGGATGGGGGAGCAGTGAGGTGCAGCCTTGAAGACCAGCTGAACCTCCCTCAGGGCCCTTATCTTTATCCCCCATTATCGGCTAGGTCGGGCCCTTCTCTTCCCTGAGGCACGTTTCTGGAGCGTGCCGGCCCCAGCTGTGGCCCCACTACCGTGGGCGGCTTATCTCATGGCCTCCCCCCAGGCCTGCCCACACCCCCAGTGGAATGGGACTCCCTTGGGGTGACCCAGCCTGGCCTCACAAATTCCTCCACTGAGGCGGGGGCTGCCCCCCCAAAGTCTTCTTTTGCCTTTCTCTAATCCCATTCTTCCCCAGTATCCTCCTGTATCATCTCTTTCTGTGTCTCTCTCTCTCTCACACTGTTTGCTGCCCTTTCTTCACATCTGTCTTTAACTGTTTCCTTCTCTTTCTTGCCTAGCTCTTTGTTTCTGCCTCAGTTTCTCCATACTGTTCAAGATTTCTGCTTCTCCACATCTGTCTGTCTGACAAACTGTTTTTCTGTCTTTCAGTGTGACGTTCTTTTTTTTTTTTTTTTTCTTTTTTTTTTCTTTACTAGCCTTTTATTTACAGGATATATACATGGGTAACTTTACAGCATTAACAATTGCCAAACCTCTTGTTCCAATTTTTCACCTCTTATCCCCCACCCTCCCCTAAATGGCAGGATGACCAGTAGATGTTAAATATATTAAAATATATCAGTGTGACGTTCTTTGCCTTCTGGTTCTACTACAACCCAGGACCTCAAGGTGTCTTAAACAGGGGGTCTGCAGGGAAAACTGTCCCAGCAATGGGAGTCTGTGAATTACTTATCCCTTTTCTCACATTTTGTTTTGTTTGCCAGTTAGGAGAAAAATAGGCTTTAGGCAAGTACTTCTCTCTCCCAGACCGCAGGGGGTCTGGTCCAGGCGCCCGACTTCACAGGGAGGGGGATCCCGGTGGAGCCGTGTGTGCCCTTGAGGCCGGGGCGAAGGCCAGGGAACTAGCAATGATGGAACAACTGCTGTCGCCCGGACAGGCAGGGGCCTTGGGTAGGTAATGGATGTTCTGGCCCCGATGACACCGGGAACCAGAGAGATGAGTGCCTGGCCGCTGACGTGGGAGATCGGCCTGACATGGCCCTGCCCACTCCAGCTCCGGAGAAATGATCTCAGCCTCTGAGGGACACAGCAGGTGAGGGCCCTGGAGGCCCAAGGCGGGCAGACACGGGGCCTCCGTGGGGGGCTCCAGAGACAATGGGGGCACAGACTCACGGTCAGGACAATATGTAGACAGAGAGACAGAAGGAGAGCCAGGCTGGTACAGGAAAAGGAACTCAATCAGTCCACAGGCACACATTTAGCACCTACGTGCCGAGCACTGTGCTGTGTGCTGGAGAAACAAAAACAAACATGAAAGGCCTTGGCTCAAGAACTGCCCTTCTAAAGGGAGCCAACACGGACATACTCAGACACATTCAGGACAAATCCAAAGCCCCCGTTCACCGTGGTAGCTGAGGGGCTGGTGCAAGAGGAGGCAACACAAAGAGAGCCTGAGACAGAGACAGAGGAGCACGGGTTTAGGAGTGGGGCGGTCTCCCCCAACACCCTCGTTCTGAAAACGAGAGAACCGAGGCAGAAAGACGATAGTCACACAGAGACAGGATTTGAATTCAGGGCCCCTGGAAGCCGGATCTAGGGTTCTTATCAACAACAGCTGCTTCCTGTGATGCTGAGCCCAGTGTTACCCTCTAGGCTGAGCCCAGCGCAGCCAGGCCATGAGACACTTCCCCCCTCCCAGAACCTCAGGATAGGGGGGCAAAACCTGCATCATCAAGCCCCTGAGCATGACCAGGAAGCAAGGTAATAAGCTCTGAAAGCTCCATCCTTCCTTCTCCTTCTCCCCAACCCTTCTCCAGACACTGGGGCAGCCATGGCGGAGGAGAAGTGAAAGGAACCTGTCTTCCTGCCTCCCTCCCGGCCAGGCCCAAGAAGCTCAGCTTGTGGTGGGGCTTCCTGTTTGCCGGAAGCTGGCCCTCTTTGCAGGCCTGGGAAGCGGCAAACCCGGGCCAAAAGGATGGTGGCAGCACCCGGGCCTTCCGGGAAATTCCGCCAAGTGCCCCCTGCACCCTCCCCTGCTCTTAAAAATAGCTACTCTTCTGTGGCCCCTGCTCAAAATGGCCAGCGCTGAAGTGGCCAATGGGAACTTCCTGTGCAGGCCGGTCCCTCGGGGACAGGCTGGGCCTGCTCCAGGCAGCTGAGGACACAAAGTCTTCTTCAGGGGGAAATAGTGGAGGAAGCCGAAGGGAGTGCTTCCCACACCGGGGAAACACTGGGTTCTCCCAGACTTTGGGCCCCGGGCAGAGAAGAGAACAGGGGGCAACAGTGAGAGCCCCCCCCCATTCCAATAGAGCCTGCCCCTAAACCAACCTCAGATGCATGTGCAGGTCCAACTGCTTCTGGTGCCATCTGGGATTCAGCCTCTTCCTAGAGCTCTGAGGCAGTAGGAGCATCTTAATTCAAGGGTAGGGAACCTTCTTTTTGCCGAGGACCATTTGGATTGTTTATACCACCACTCATGGGCCATACAAAATAATCAGCTTACAGAACTCAAGCAGCGGGAGGCGGTCATACCTGGCTTTTGGCTGGTCGGCGCCCATGGTTGCCTCAGCAAATGCTTTTCCGGGTGCCCTTGTGTCAGACATTATCCACCCCTGATCTGTTCTATTCCAACTCCAGCAAAACTAAGTGATTTGTCTTACCTAGTCACCGAGGTAGTAGGTGTCAATGACAGAAACATGAAGAAGTGACTCATTATCTCATAGAAACTATGAACTCTAATATTTTAAAACCTAATACAGATTGTTAGCAGTGGGAGGGTCCTTGGAACACAGAACATGAGAATAAGAAATAGGCTTCAGAAATCACAGACACACTCTGTCTCAACAATTTATGAAGAATTTGAACAGGAGCAATGGCAGGAGATGCAGGTCACCTGGTTACATCAGTTTTTATTGATCCATTGCTTCCCTTTGCTATGAGAAAATGCAACTTCATGGCTAACCCTAAGTAGCTTCTGTGATCCAGAAACTGAACTCAACCATAAGGACTAGGGATCTGATTTGGGAAAAGAAGGGGAGATTTCCCACCTAAGAGCAGTTCTGGGATCTGTCAAGGATGGATGGCCTGGAGCTGGCAGAAGGAGCTGTTGAAGAAGTGCAGTAGTAGCCATGGTGAGGCCTTCTACATGGACCTGGTTACCAAGGAAACGTTTCTCAGGGAGCCCCTAGGCTCAGCTCCCCTCACTTCTCCTCACAGGTTGGTCATTGTGAGTGAGCCGGGCGCTCCTGCTGACCTAAAGTCCTTCATGGGCAGGGCCAAGAGTAGATGGCTGGGCCATGTCTCCAGCAGGAGCTTGCCAGGGTGTGTGGGCGAGTGGAGATTCTGGCCAGAGTGTTTTAGAAGCCTATGAAGGGGAGGACCCAGTATTGTAGGCATGTTCCTTCTTAAGCTTCAGGGCTTCTCCTGGAAAACAAGAAGGGCGGACTACAGAACCCTTTTAGTCTCTTCAGTCTCTAATAATCTATGTTGAGAGGCAAACTGACATAGTGGTCTGGTGCTGGAGTGGGGATGGAGGGAGAGGGTTTTTGCTAGACATGAGGAAGAGCAGAGCTCAAATCCTGTTTCTGACACGTCTGTGAACAAGGTTAGTAACTGATCTTTCTGAGACTCCAGCTTCTCATCTGTAAAATGGAAATACTTCTCTTGCAGAGTTGCTTTAAGGCTTAAAGGATACTTTAAATAAAGTGCCTTTTAATTTAAAAGCACTAAATCGAGTCAAGTTGTTATTCTATGAACACTTCCTAATGTTGGAGGTTTTCCATACTACTGTATTATGTGGTCATACTTCCACAGTTCTATAGTCAAAGGCAGTGATATCCACCTCAAAAGGAAATGAGAACCACTAAATGGTACTTAAGGTTCAGAAAAACCACATATTAACTTCATTTATGTTTCATTGTAGGGGCAGCTAGGAGGGAGTCAGGAAGGATCAGCTGAGTTCAAATCTTCCTTCAGATACTTACAAGCTATATGCCTGGGCAAGTCTGCCTCAGTTTCTTCATCTATAAAATGAGCTGGAGAAGGAAAATGGCAAACCACTCCAGTATATTTGCCAAGAAAACCCCAAGTCGGGTCAAGAAGAGTCAGACACAATTGAACAATATATTTTATTGTATTTTTATTTATTTTGTTAAAATTCCCAGTTACATTTTAATCTGGCTTACGGTTGCACTAGGGGCGTTTTGGGCAATGTTTTTGAAAACTCTGGTTTAAGATCTGTTCTAGTTCTAACATGGTTAAGTTCCATCTAGTTTTGACATTCTCTGAGTCATTATGAAGGTGATGTCTCATTCCTTCCCTAGACTTTGATCCTAGCCTCAATCTTCCCATCATCCTCACTGTTCCAGCCCCAATCTTATACGTGTCTCACTGACAGAAGCAATTGTTTGTATTCCTAAAACATCTCCACATAGTGGGGTCTCCTCACCAGGTACTTCTTAGGGTTCCACCCCAGGCATCAAAAGATCCGAACAGGGAAGTCATTTTGGACCTCAGTAAAAGAGCAAACAGGGTTTGTACCGTATCACTGCTTACTCAGTAGACTCATCTTGCAGGATTGACCTTATGGAATAATTGTAAAAAGGGGGAGGAGTAAGAGCTAGACTAATACAAGAACAAAATGTCCTAACTTTCTGTGTTCTAAGGTCTGTTCTAGCTCTGACATTTATGTTTTAAATTCTAGCATCCTTCCATAGTAGCGTTGTATTATTCTATATTCTATAGTCCATTCCAGTTCTGAACTCCTTTGTTCAATCAAATGACAAGTATTTAAGTGCTCACTGTCTGCCAGTCATTGGTACCAAGGCCTAAGAATGTAAAGACAAAATCCAAACAATCACTGCCTTCAAGAAGTTTTCAAAATATTAGGATAAGTAACATGTATGTGGACTTTTTTGAGGCACTAGAGCAACTTGGGGAATACCAAAAAGTCCCAGATGGTTGGAATTTGAATCAAGCTTTAAAGGAAATTAGTGATTCTTAAGAGATAAAAGGAAGAAGTGAATTCAAAGTATAGAATGATCTAAGGTGACAGTCTGGGCAAAGGCATGGAGAAGGGAGATAGAAGTGTTATGTGTAAAGAATAGCAAGAAGTCCAGTTTAGCCAGACTGTAGAAGTCAGTTTGTAAAGGGCCTTAACTGTCAAAAGAAGTAATTTTTATTCTATCCTAGAGGCAATAAGGAGCACTAGAATTTTTTTAGTAGAATACTGACTAGATCAGATTGGTTCTTTAGGAATATGTTTGCAGCCATGTAGAGGACAAATTGGGAGAGAGGAGACTTGAGGGAGGGGAAAAAATTAGGTAGCTATTACAACAGTCCAAGCAAGAAGTGAAGACCTGAACTAAAAGGGTGATTGAGCAGGAAGGTGACAGATGAGAAATGTTGTGGAGGTGTGTTGACAAGACTTGTGAATTAATTGGACATGAGGGATGAGAAAGAATGAAGAGACAGGGAATAACTCCAAGGTTATAAGCTGGAGTTAAAAAAAAAAAAAAAAAAAAAAAAAAAAAAAGCAAGGTGGTGTATATACAGGAATAGAGGTGTTAAGAAGAGCCATAGTTTGTTTGCTTTGGGGGGATAAATTATTTTGAATGTGTTGAGTTTGAGATAACCATGGGACATCCAGGTAGAACTGTCTAATGGGCAATTGGTATTGTAGAATGAGATCTTGAGACATTAAAGTTCCTTACAGACATTCTACTCTTTAAAGTCCCTTATAATCCTAACATTCTTTGTTATCACATTCTATCTCCAAAAGTTCCTTCTAGCTTGAAATTCTAGAATGTCATGAAATCGTTTATGGAAAACATTGCCCACCAAGCAGAAAAATTCTTCCATTATTAGATGGATATTGTAGACACAAAAATTTACAATTATTCCATAAGGTCAACCCTGCATGATCTTGCTAAGTTTCTGACTACTAAGCAGTGGTATGGTACAAGCCCTATTTGCTCAATGCCCAATTTAGCCAGGAGCAACCCCTATGTTGTTCTTAGCCTGACTGCAGGGGACTACTTCCCTGAGATGGCAAGACTGGAGACAAGATCTAGATTCAAATCCTATCTCTGAAGCTCAACAGCTGCAAGTCACTAAACACCTAATCTGCAAAACAAAAAGGTTCTATGAAGTATCTTACAATTCTAAATAAATCTATGATCCTATGATGTACAATGTCAATGTTGTGAATATCCGGAGATGAAGGAAAATTCACTCCAACATACACACATATATGCATAGATACACAGACACACACACACACACATATATATATATATATACACACACATACATATGTAAAGAGCACAGTACATACTATATATAATGTTCTAAATCACCTGCTAAAGAATGCTCAATATAAAGTAGGGAGAGCAATGATAGTTCTCTGGTTTTCTCAAACTAGAGAGATAGTAGAATGAAAATAATGGGGCACTTGGAGTATTGGCTCTATCCATGAACAAGTTCCTTCCTTCCTACTTCTGAACTTTATATATAATGTCCCAGGCTATGAAATTGAGAGTGGGAGTATCAGAGATACACAGGATCACAAATCATGAGTTTTTATACCTTTATTTACCTATTTCACAGGGTTGTTGTGAGGGAAAAGCCTTGTTACTTAAAGAGCTACAGTTACAACTACTTGGTGCAGTGTAGGGACATGAGTTGTACAACTTAAAAGTAGACTTCTTTATAGGCTGATATGTAGATCTATTTTCTCTCCTGAGGGGGGGAAAAAAAGAGGCCTTCCTTGCTCCTACTGGATTCTATGGAGTCAACATTCATTCTTGTAAGAAAACTTCCACCTAGTACAATGCCTGCCAAAGTGTGGGCTAAGAATACTGGTATATGGGGAGGGTCTCAAGCTGGAACAGTATGGCTTACCAGATTTGAGGAATGAGAAAAACTAGGTTTCAGTCTGTTCTGTGTGGGCTTGGGCAAATCACTCTGAACCTCAATTTCCTCCTCTGCAAAATGCCAGTGTTGGAGTAGATAACTTCTAAGATCATCTCAAGTTCAATTATTTCAGTCCCCTCATGTTTCAGCTAAGAAACTAGCCAGCTGTGTACAGAGTGAGGTCACTGTCAGGTTCTCTGCAATGGGACCTCCCAAGGTGAATTTTGGCAGTGATAGGCTTGTAGGCAAGAGGTATGAACCTAAAGTAGACATTATTAAATGTGTATTACAGGAGGGAATTTAAATGCTATACAATGCAAGTGCTAGAACAGAATATTAAAATTGGAAGGACCCTTAGACCAAAATACATTAGAGGTGTAAAGAACCTTAGAGGTCATTTAATTTAATTCAATTCAATTCCATCACTTTACAGAGAAGCAAAGGAAGCCCAGGGAGGGGAGTCCCAGGAGATTATTGTTTGAACTGTAGCCAGACCAAGATAGTCCCAATTCTTTCACCACCATATACTGCCTTAATAGTAAGCCTGAATATCAAAACATTAAATTTAGTTCAATTTAAAAAATGTCATTGCACTGTGATCTAAGCAAGGTTCTTTCCCTCTCAGGGTTTTGGATTTCTCATATGTGAAATGTAGCTTGAACTCAAATGATCTGAGACCCTTTCCAGCTCAAATAATTTATTACATAACCCATATTCTTATATTCTGTATTCTAAGGCCCTTCCAGCTTGAGAATATGATCCCATACATAAAAGCTTGCTACATATACCTCCCTAATCTACCCACCCCACCCCATCCCATCCCAAAGAAAACAGCTCAGACCAATCTGTGTGCAGAATGATTCACATTTATTAGTTAAAATATCTAACACTTGCTAAACACTAATTGGTCACATTTCCACAGGTAGTCAATTCACAGAGCAGGGCTGGATAGGGAGGTAGCCAAAGTGGCCATCTGCCTTAGCACCTGCAATGCTAAACAATCGCTTGGTCATAGTCTAAGTGAAATTGGACAAGTTCCCAAAGGTGGGGGTGGGGGTGGGGAAGTCAGCTCTGCACCATGGCACATCACTGGGGTGCGCTCACTGGGAGTTCTGTGGAAGGGACGACCCAGAAGCCTGATTTTACACAGGGGACCACCCTGGAAGTGAGGAACACAGTGCAGCTTCCAAGGAGAGATGACCAACCCAAAGCTGGTGGTGATCCAGAGAGCCAGATCCATCCCCAGGGATGGGCTGCCTGGCCACAAGTCAAGGTGAAGGTAAAATCAAAAGCTAGGGCTGGAGACCAGCGGGGGCAGGGCAGGGGCCAATCCAGGCATTTCTCCCCCTATCTGTCACGAGTACACAGTGGGAGGGTCCAAGTAAACACACAAGTAGGGTCGCGAGTACATTCGCTACAGAAATGGCTTCACAAAAAGCACCCTCTTAGTGCCCAACACTGCTAATGCAGTTGAGGATGGTTTCAACTTGGCTGGCTTCTGCCTGAACACCTGCCCCTAGGGCAAGAAAAGGTAGGTTCCTAGAAAGTAAAGGGTTAGATACCTTCCCTCACCACCTAGATTTTCTCTCCCAGAGAAAATCTGGGCCCAGTTGCTCTAGGCCCTAGAGTTACAGAAACTCTAGGGAAGGTGGTCTAGGTAGGTGAGAGAGGGAGCAAACAGGATCAGCAAACATCACATTTCACCTCCAGAGCAGCAGCACAGAAAAAAAAAAAAAAAAAAAAAAAAACATTTCTACCCCCATATTGGATTTCATATCTCCCTTCTTCCCCCCAAAGAAACATGTAAACAAAACCAAAATCACAGTATTCTTTCTCCACACATTCTTAGACATAAGAGGTAGTTTGTTTTATATGGAAATTTGAGTCAATAATGTTATCAACTATTACGAAACATTTTACAGAAAGAAAATAATCACATAAGGACCTGGCATAGCTAAAGCTGACTACTGTGACTGGCTTAGAACCAAGGGCGACACTGGTACAATGCTTTTTCACAGGCTATGAAGGACTAGGAAAGAAGGGCTATTCCCCCCAGTCTTAGTGATTTTGGCCTAGTGTTGATTGGGATGAGAGAGACAGACAGAGATCCTTGAGAGAGATCAACCCCTTCCCAAGGACAAAGGCTGTTTTCCAAATCTCAGATTGAATAGTAGTATGGTGTACTATAAAGAGTAGTCAGAATACCTGGGTTTGAATCTGTTCTAATACTTGCTGGCTGTATGACCCTGGGTAAGCTTATTTAGTTATCTTGCATTTAAGTCATTTCAAAGAGCACAACAAATGAGCTACTATTTAATAATACCTGCCTTATAAGTTGGAAAGTCAGGGAGGAGCCAAAAATGAGAAGAGCCTTTCTTTTTACAAGTTACCTAAATCAAATCCAAGAGGAGAAACTTAAATCTTGTAGGCCATTCTAATTAAAATTTTCCCTGGTCATGAGACTTTCCAGAGTAATCTTAGAATTAACCCGGTCTCTCTTAAGGGCTTTGGAATTATTGGATAACTTTGGATCTGACTTTCTGATGCTGTTGGGGATGGGGATGTCCCCATATGTCTTGGTTCAGTTCCCACTGTATTTGGCTAGAGTTTCTCTGGAAAGGTGGCCAAGCTAGTGCTGGCAGTTTCCCTAACAAAGGTTTTCCTGAGAATCCCAGCTCTAGGAAAAGAAAAGAAAACCCGAGCCCTAAAAATAGGTTCACCATATATTCCATACCTGCCTAGGATTTTTTCCACCATCCCCACATCTTTGACTAGGCATACCTTCAACTTCTTTCCTAGCCTGCTAGTCCATTGGAAAGGCTTCTGAATCTGAAGGTTCCAAAAAACAAGAGAAATTACATTTCTTTCCCAAAAACCCAAGCCACTCCACCTAGAAGGCAAACAGAG
The DNA here is from genome assembly GCF_902635505.1 of Sarcophilus harrisii. Taxonomy (NCBI): domain Eukaryota; kingdom Metazoa; phylum Chordata; class Mammalia; order Dasyuromorphia; family Dasyuridae; genus Sarcophilus; species Sarcophilus harrisii. The sequence continues at coordinate 448,413,416 of NC_045427.1, forward strand.
GACATGGGATAACTCTGGGCTGTTGCTTAGAATAAGTTTGGGAAAATCTAGGTAACCTGTTCCGATCTTGAAGCACGTAAAAAACCTTGGAAAAAAGCCATCTACTGCAGTCACATCAAGCTGAGGGTTTCTGTGGGTCCTGTATTTAAATACATATATCCCTGAGCTTTTGCCTGTGCCACACTTGACACAGGCCACCCCCAGAAACCCTACAACATGAAGTCCCCGAAATGTCAGCACTGGCCTTCAGTTTCTGTCACTGAGTGCCTCATTCCTCTATCTACTAGCCTCTAACAGAGCAGAAAGCCACTTTTCCTCAGACACAGAAACCTCTTTACAGTTGACTAGTATTGAAACCTCCAGCCAAAATAAAAAGGAAGAAAGGATGAACAATATTGAAGGATGTAATCCTGAAGGTGAAAGTGAGTAGTATCATTTTATTATTTTTCTTATTTGGGGGTGGAGGTAGAGTTTTAAAAAGTTAATAGAGAGAGAAAAAAATTAAAGTTTAAGAAAAAAGTTATTTGGAAGGTCTGGTTTCTCAACACAAAATTTAATAAAATAAAAATGAAGGTGGAAAAATGGCCACCCACACATTTTGCTAGCGGTCCACTCTTGGATTAATAGGCCTAAATTAGGCCAGCACTGAGTCTGAGTTAAAGACTTGGAACTGCTGCTCATCTATTTAACATAAAGTAAAGGTAGCACAGGTTTTGCTAGAAAGCAGCAATGATATCCTGATGCACTTAAGGGAAAGCTGCAAAATATCTACGGTTTTGACAATTCCTCCCATGTATAATATAGTTTAATTCATAGGTTATGGGAATTCATCTTTGTATAGTCTTTGATGATAGATTTTTAGGGGTAGAAGAGACATTGGAAATCATCTAGTTTACCTTACAGAAAGGCCAATTGACACTAGGAGATGGTGGGAATGACCTATGGTAGTAGAATTCAGTCTCAGAACCATAAAATTAGGACTAGAAAGCCTTTGTAATATAGACTAGACACACAACAAAAGCTATGATATGTGGCACCTCTAGGATTTGAAGAAGAGATTCTGGCCAATTGGAGGATGGAGTTGGGGTAAGGGCTCTAGCAGGTTAGGTATGTTGATACCTGAGAAGCAGATGGGCCTGACCACTTTTTTAATCACTTGATTGTTTAAAGCGACCATCCCCCAAGGAAATTAAAAACAAAAAGCCAGGAAATAAGAGGTTTTGTAAGGCAGTTCTCTATTTCCTGGGGTTTTAAAATCCTTGCCCAAGATTGCAGCATTATTACTGGATGGTTCTCAAACTTCATTTGTCAGATTATGAGGGAGTAGAGGTAAAGAGGAATGCCCTCCTGGTCAAGGGCACACCCAGGGAAGAATTTAAGGAGAGTGAATGAAAGGTGTTAGACAATAAGGGCCTACTTATCTGGGAGCATCAAACCCACACCAATACTTTAGAAGGCAAAAAGAGTACCAAAATCAATCTTTCCAATTTTCCAGGGAGGATTGAGAGCAGGGGTCATTTAGAAGATTATCAGGAATGCAGTTGTGAATTGGGGGTGGGGAGAGAGATGGGGAGGGAGGAGCAATGGATGAGTTATCAATGAGCCATAGATTTGAGGGTTGGTTAGTTTTTTCACTTCCTATATGATCTAATGGAGTGACCTGAATTCTGTGGAAAGAATACTTAATTTGCAATTAAATTCTGAGTTCATATATAGATTCTCCCTATTAAATTACTGTTTCTTCTTTGAGCCCGTTTCCAAAACTGCAAACGAAGAGGTACGGATTAGATAGTTCTCCTAAGGTCCATCCCAGGTCTAAATCTACTGCCCTATGTTCTCTCTGGGGCTTAATTTCTCCATTTATAAAATGTACACACTATCACTCAGGGCTTAAAGTACTGCAGGAAGGGGACGAATTATTATTCTTTCTTACCAGGACCAGTTTGGTGTCTAGTCATAAGCAAGCAGGATATTAGTTTCTTAAGGGGAGTGTTTTGGGAAGAGGAAACTAGGTACTGTTGTACTAATCTTTGGAGGGTAAGACTCCTGGTTTGGGTGTGGAAGACACCTAAGTATCACCTTAGAAGATGGCATTATTAAGATATGCAATAGCCAGTTTGATAATGGCCAAAATTGCCCTGAATCAGACACGAAGCATGAGCAATGAAGTTCCAAATCTTAGCTCGGGACAAAGGAAATTAAAAGAAAAAAAATCAGCACAACTCAAGGAAAATGCAGCTAATTGCATTTTCATGCAGCAAATTTTTGTTGCAAGTGATGGCTGTTGGTGGCAAAAGAGAGAAGGATCTGAGACACTCAGATTTTTTTTCTTCCACTGGCAAAAAGGCTTCCTGCATTAATAGAAGAATGGCCACACACACACACACACACACACACACACACACACACCCCTCCAACCTTTATATTGTGTCCTTCAAAACCAAATTCACAAAAACATCTAGTGGCTGACCTAATGTCTCTACATTGCTAGCTATACTTCTACCTTCTTATCATAATACCTGAGTTTGCAATGCAACACATTCACTTTACCCTGTTTAAAAACACAAGTCTTCAAAGGACTTGGTGCAGAAGACATTAGCGGCTGTCCACAGGTTAGGCTCCAGCTTGGTACTCTGTCATTTCCTTACACAATTTGCTCCACTCTTCTCCTTTCAGGAATGAAGGGGCCTTTGTTCAAGGAATTTGCTGTAAATCAGCATTTGGCAAAAAAGCATTTGCACAAAAGCAACTCAAGAACCTTTCTCCTCCCTTCAAAAATGAACAATTTGTTCTGCTAAATATTGCATTATTTGGACCAGTAAGTTCTTATTGGCTAGAGAATAATTTTCTTTGAAACTGTAAGCAGATAGAGCAAAAGCTCAGTTTAACAGAAAAGCAAGTGATAATGGGAAGGAGGGAGGTGAGGTATGGATTTTGGCAAGATCATCAGCAAAGATTCAACTTAAGCTGCCAGAGCCCACTCATCAGGAGTAATGATCAGAATTGCTAATGGCCCTCTCTTCCTGCTCCAGAGAGGAAAAAAGTAGAGTGTTAACCTGCCTACAAGGAGATCACAGTCGCAAAATTCAAGTCAAGAAAACGGGGAAAGCATTTCAAGCTTAGAAATAAACAAACCAAACAGAAATCTTCCCATGGATAATCAGGTGTGTGCATGTACACATTGTATATACATATACATTTGAGTTTTCTACTAATGTCCCATTCTGATACTGAGTCCTTAAAGGCTGCCATTAGCATTCAAGCTCTGGTTGGCCTGTGTGTTAAAGATTTCAAAGGTGGGCCCAGAAACAAGCTGTGTTCAACTTTGGAATGCCAGGCTAAGTGGCCAGAAGGCTGACTATCATGAGAGAAACACCTTTGGCCACTACCACTCATAATACTGTGGAGGCAGGATTCATCCTGATGAAGCGTGGAATCGTGTGTGGATACACACATCCACATCCACACAGACATATATACATATGCACATCCACACACATATTTGTATACATACATACACATTAAAGGTGATATTGAGCCATATGTGCTTACTGGATTTGGGGAACACATGCTATTGGGGAAACTCTAATTTTCCAAACCAGGGAGAAATATAACATTACAGTTCTGCTGGTCCCAGCAGTGGTTATATACCCGTAACATCTCATTCCATTACAAAGAATTCCTTTACAAAGTCCAGGACAGACTACCCAGAAAAGAGGAACAGGTCACCTGGGAAGATTTGCAAGCCTGAGCAAGAGAGCAAACATGGCCTTCTACTGAAAGAGATATATATAAGCCCGTGTTCACACAGGAGAAAGCTTACCCTGAATGTGTATGGAAACTGGGCTAGTTTAGGGCCTGGGACAAATCATCACCCCAGAATCTGCAGGCAGTTTGGGGAGCTCCAAAATCTGTTAATCCCAGCTCATGGAGGATGTGACCTTTCCTGAAAATTATGAGGTAGTTTAAAGAGTCACAACCTCCCTGGCTAGGACATTTAGCAGGACAGTAGCATGGGAAAAATTGGTTAGGGCTTTTTGACCCAATTCACAGAACTGTAGAGTTGGAAGGGATCTGAGTATATTTAGTCCACTATAATCTGAAGGGGGAGTCTCCTCCTGGCACCTCCATATAAGCATCCAATCTCTGTATAAATAATTGACAAGAGATTTCACTACCTTAGACAATAATTTGTTTGGAATCACATTTTCTTGCCTCAAGTCCAAATGCTTGAAGGAAATGTGGTCCCAGCTTTATGTATCTTTTTAACCTCAGTAAGAAGAGTTTTGGTGATTGGCCAGTAAGACACTCCAGGCCAGGCCAGGGATGAGGCAGGTTGATGGTTACCTAGGAGAATTCTTATCTGTGCCAGAGAAGGCCTAGTGTCCCATCAAGCAGAGTATCCCTAGTGTATGGGCAGGAGGTCTTGAAGGCATTTAATCAATGTTTGTTGGGTGTTCAAGATAATTCCCTGCAAAGCACTCTATTCTTCTCTTCTCATTCACTTAGGTAACACTTTACTTTGGTGTCTAGAAAATGAATTCCACGTGGGGCAAGTGTGGTGTCTAATTTAAATTCTTTTCAGAGTTCTGAACGAAGGAGGTACTTAAATGTTTGTTATGTAGTACTGCAATGGAATTTGCTGATCATCATCAAGGCCCAGATGAAAACAGTGCAATACTCCAAAGCCAAGGAAGGAGTGGCTGGCTGGCTGTCCCAATAGATCTCCAATCTGGTAGAGAAGGCAAGACTTTGAGAAATTCTTACAATCCTTGAAAAGGTATCTATTTAAAATGGCCACTGAACAAAAATGCAGAGAAGATTATGACATTCCCCCCCATCTGCTTCTCTGCTCTTTACCTTCCTCCAATGAAGCGAGAAAGAGGAGTTTGGAATTGGGGAGAAGTTTGAGAGCCAATGTGGTGTAGTGACAAGGAGGCTAGATAGAAATATGGGTCAATGTATGGGCTGGGCTAGATGGTCGGTCTCTCAGATTCCTTCCAATTCTAATATTCTGTGACTAGAAGACCTCCAAGCTTCAAATCTACTCTTCTTACGATATGTTCATTTCAAAGGCCTTCCTCCTCAGAGATGTTTAATATATCAATTAAAAAAATTAACCAACAAAAAAACCCCAACTGACCTCCCCAAGATTGATGGAAGGCATGTATTTGCTGGTAGAAAAAGGCAGTTTGCTCTCTAGCTCAAACCTGTGAGGTCTGCTGAGAAAATAATGGAAAAGTCAGTATTTCAATACCACCTTTTCCTTGAGGTAGTCTTAGTCAACACTATTGAAATAGTTAGCTCCCCCCACCCCCCCACCCCTCAAATATAAAGAAGAACAAGACCTAATTAATGACAACATTGTAACATTAAACATTCTCACATTCTGTAAACTGTAAGGAAATGCATCTTTAAATTCATACAGAAGTATGTGCATTGTGTTGAAGGTCATACATTCAACTCTGTCGTGAAATAAATATATAGAAAATGAGTTTTAAAAAAAACAACAAACAAATAAAAAGATTTATGCTAGAGGGGCAGTGCTCAGCTGCCTCCATCCTGGTCTCGGCTCTCCTGTTTCTCTTGGTGAGCCCTGCGCTCCCCCCAGGCAGGGGATAGGGCAGGGAGCTGGCTGGGGGAGGGAGGGGGGGGAGGGCCTTATTCCTTGCTCCCACTTGTCTTGCAGGAGTGCAGAACAGCTTTAAAAAGCAGTGGCAGCTGCTCCAGGGGCACGTTCACCATCTTTCCTGGGGGAGGGGAAAGGGAGAGAATGGGTTAATACAAAACTGCACAGGCTCTTTTCTCCAGGCAGTGTTTTAGAGGAAAGAAGTCACAGAAAAACAAGAGGATGCCCTGAATCTCTGGCAAGTCTTGTGGAAGAGCTGAGAGAGCTTGCATTTGTTTCTTTGGGTTGTTTTGTCAGGGCTGATCCATGCCCTTATGATTAATGGTATGCTAGAGACAGCAGGACTCTGAAAACAGATCTTCTGTTAGGATATCCCTAGAATTTGGGAGATGGAAGAGTCTTTCAAAGATAACCTGTTAGAACAGGAAGGGATCTTTGGATATAGAACGTTAAGAGATAAAGGATCTCAGACTAAAGAATGCTAGAATACTAAATGCTCAAATTTAGCACATGGAAAGTTATTAATAGAAGAGAACTTGGTACCTTGACTATTAAGGGTCAAGGGAACTTTAGAGATCATGTCATCAATTGCCCTCATTTTACAGATGAGGCAACAGAGGCCTAGAAAAAAGCAAGTGACTTGATGACAATCTCACAGTGGCAAAGCGGGGGCTAAGTGTCTGGTCAATGCCAGAAGAGAAATGAAGGATCAGCAGGGAGAGAAAAAAGAGCTTTCTTTGGAAAGGATTAAGGCCTTGGTGATGGGAAGTTGTAGGGAAAGGAGAAAAGGAAAAAGGGGCTAAAGAAAGGGGGTGGGAGGAATAAGAGAAAGAGGGACGACAGAAAAAGGGAGGAGGGAAGGAGAGGGAAATGGAGAGTTACCTGCAATATATCGTATCTCTGGTAAACACATCATTAGATCGGGAAAACGATTTGGCTGATGAGGGTACTTATACTCGGTGAAATCCTGGCAAATATACCAATACCGCTTGTTCAACTGCTCCAGCTGTGAAGCATTTGTTAGGCCCCTGATATCTGAGGATGTGCAACAAAGTGGTTATTAAAGGAATTTAAGGATGATAAATATACCCTGCCCCCCACCATGCAGGTTAAGAGGGAAACATGAGAACCATTTCAAATATCTGCAGGGAGATAGTTTAGAAAAGGGACTACACTTGTTCTGGGTCCCAGAGGATGGAATTAGAAACAATGGGTAGAAATCACCAAGAGAAAGATATTGGCTCAATATAGGAAAAACTTCCTGCCAGACAAGACTAAGACTGAAATGGACTGCTGAATGATGGTGAGATTCCCCATCATTGAATAAATTCAAGCAGAAGTTGAGTGATCATCTATTTGGGTTACTGTAAAGGGATTTTCTGTTTAAGGGAGGGATCAGACTATATGCCCCTGTGGCTGCTTTTAGTTCCAAAATTCTGATTCTGTTCTTCAGAGTTATTTAAATACATTTTGAGGGAGGTATAGCTTTGTGCGGCTTACTTAGGAAAGCCAGGTTCAAATCTCAGCTTTGCCATTTACTACGTGAGTAATCTTGGGCAGGGCAGGCCATCTCTGAACTTTAGTATTCCTCATTTGTAAAAAAGGAGAGAAAACCTATATACTTCTTTCATGGGATTTTTTGTCTTTTTTGGTTTGTTATTCTGTGCTTGACAAACATCATTAAACAGATTTATTTCCACATACATAGAAAAAAAAAAAATGAGTTAAAAAATGATTATACATGAAGCCATTAATCTCTACTATGTAAAGACTGACTTTAAAAACTCAAAAGTATTAGCAGCAAAGCTGTCTTGCCTATCTCCTTTTGAACCTCTGTTTTCTCTACATTTTAGAAAAATGCTAAGATCCTTTATCTTCTTCATTTCTATTACTAGTCCTCCTCTCCCTTCCTAAATTTAAAACGAGTAAAAAGCCCCCTCTTGTAACAAATAAACACATTTAAGGACAATAAACAGACACTGGACATGTATATGTATGTCAATCTGCCCTTCAAATTCTCTAATTTGTCCCATAGGGACACTGAGGAAAGTCCTTTGTTGACCTTAATAGTTCTTCTAAAGAGATGGGAGCTATTCTTCTTATTTTTTCTTTCTGAGAAGGACTGGGCTTTGACCATGGGAAGTTAAACAATATAAGAATATGTGAAAAAAGTTTAATGAAAACCTGATAAGGAACAGAAGTGGCCTGCTTAAAGAAGGTCTGACTGAAAATTAACAATGACAACTTCCTATAAGGGTATAACATTTCCCAGTTTTCAAGTTTACATTTGCCATTATCCACAGAGAGGCAAAGAGACTTTCCCAAAGTCACACCAAGTAATGGACTTAAGACTAACAATCTCTGTGGAAAAGGTGACAGCAACATTATTGTTCCTGTTTCATAAATGGGGTAACTTAAGTAGTCTGTCCAAGGTCTCCAATGCTTACAAGATCTCTGTGATGAAAGGAGTACAAACATTATTCTCTTCATTTGACGGACTGGGAAATTGAGGATCTAGGAAGTACAATGACTTGTCCAAGGCCATGGAGCTATTAAGTAGTGATGTTGGGTCTTGAAAATAAATCTGATTCTAAGTCTCATAAAGCGGCTTCTTCATTTTTAAAATTATAATACCTAAGTAATAAATGATATAGTAGAAATTTACTCTTGGAGCACATAGCCCAGAGCCTGTAAAAAAGTGTTTTAGAATTAATAATTAACATAAAAAAGCATACCATGTACCTTTCCAATGTAGGATTAACATATGAAGAGAAACATAATGCTTCATTCATCTGCAAAAAGCATTTTTGTACAATACTGTCTTACTATGATTGGACTATCAGAACAACCAGCAATCTGTCACATCAGCCTTATCTAGGCCAACTTCATCAGTCACTCTGTTGTTCCTCAGTGGCTGGTAAACTTGGGACGTATTTTACATGACGCATGTACTGTCCTTGGTGTCTATGTTTAAATGCATTAAAATGGACTAAACAAAGTGGAGTCTCTTCCTTCCTCCATTAGTTATAGGATTGCTGCATTTCAATTAAAAAACAAACAAAAAAAAAAAAAAAACCAAAACACTTTCCCTGTACTAAGGGGAAACATGAACTCAATGCCTGTGTCCCAGAATGTGAGAGTACTTGACCCATCAGGAAGCTTAGCAGATAGCAAATGTCTAAAACCACAGAAGTCAAGAATGGAAAAAGGGGCATTAGAGACTATCTACTCCAATCCACTCATTTTCCAGAAGAAGGGCTGGAGAGAAATGAGTTGACCAAGATTGCAGAGTAAAATAACAGTCAAGATTTGAATCCAGGTCCTTTGATTCCCAAATCCAGTGCTCTGAGAACAATACCATGGTTATAAACCATGACCTATAACAAAAATGCCTTAATACTTCTAAAAAGTGATCATCTAGTGTCTGATGGAAGACCTCCAAGGATAAGGAACTAGCATGGAAAATCAGGCACTACAATGTCTCTGTCTCCCAGGAGCTCTAGCAAGTGTCAGACAGCTCTCATTGTCAGCAAGTTTATCTCCATTGAGCTAGAACCTTCCTCCCTATAACTTGCTCTCCACAACTCTTGGTTTTGTTCTCTGGGACTAAGCAGAAAAAGTCTGTCTAATCCTTCTTTTACTTGACAACCAAACATTTGATATTTTAAAATAACGATGGCATCCATCTTATATTCTTTCCCTAGTTTTTGCTTCAGGTCCTCATTGCTTTGATCACTCCATTTCTGGCATGGAGATCCACAGCTTCACTCTCCTGGATACACTTGTCCAGGTATAGTCTGACGAATTTAAACAATCAATCATCAGGCACCTCCCTTGATTTGGCTACTACATTTCTATGCAGTCTAAGTTGACTCTGGTCACTATGTGTCACATTGGTAACTTATCTTGAGGCTGCAGGTCACTAAATCTCTCAAAGTAACTTGCTGGACTTAAACTTTTGTAGTTGATTTTGTTAAAAATCAATAGTTGCTTGTCCCAAGCATGGGATTTTATATTTTTTCCTTTTGAAATTCATCTCTTTAGACCTAATTTAAGAATATTGGTCCTTTTTGTGAAGCAAATAAAAGAGGGACAAGCTTGTTATTAGGGTACCAGTTAACTTTGAAAAAGGCCTTGACCTAACACTCACCTTGATTGAGGAAGTTGATGGCTTTCATGCAAGCATACTCCTCGTTGCTGACCTTCAGCTGATGAAACTTTCGATACAGGTAGATCAATCTCTCCATTACCTCCATCCCTTCTTCACTAAATCTGTAGGGAGGATGAGGATGTAAACTTTAGGTGGTGCATAAGCTAGATCCAGAGATGCAGTGAACATTAGAGTATACAGTATTAAAATACGGAATTAGAAGATTCTTTAGAACAAGATATGGTAGAACCAAGAAAGAAGGCAGATATCATTTAATCCAAGCTCTATTTTACAAACAAGAAGCCTGACTAAAACAGATTTAAGTAATCTGCCCAAGGTGACACAGCTATTGAATAAAATAGTGGACATTCCAGTTTAATTCCTCTCATTCTGAATTCAGTGATTTTAAATTCTACTATGATGCCTCTTCTTGAGGACAACCCCCTACCCGCTCCTCTTTGCAGCAATAAACTTTCCATCCATCCTTCATATTGTCACCTGAATAATTTTTTTCTAATGCACAAATCTGCTCCCTGTCACTCCAGTGCTCAAAATCCATAAATAGATTCCTCTGTGGCAAATTTAATAAAGGTTGAGGGGCTAGACTCTGGTGGTGTTTGAGGTCCTCCACAATCAGGCTACTTCCAAATCTTATGAGGTTGAAAACACATACATATACAGTTTGCTCTAAAAATGCATTAAATTGAACAGAAAAATAAAATAGGAACAGTATACTACTCCTCAATTACATGCAACATGCTCACAGACAGAACATTTTTAAATGAGAAGCCCACAGAGGGTAAAGAGAAAGGACAACTCTTAGCCAAGAAGATTGCTTGAACAGAGACAGACTGGTCCCATATTCACCTCATTCAAAATCTGAAATCATCACTAGATAAAATAATGATCAAGAAATTTAATGAAGAAACAAAGTGGCCAGCTTCACTAAAACTACAATAAAAAGTCAGCCAAAGTCAGAGCCAATGTATGTAGATAAACAGGCAGCCTCCCAAAGCAGGCAGAAAGATTGGATGGCTTCCCTGAGAAATCTTCAGGGAAATCAGAACTCTGGAAGCTCCAGGGAATGAGAATGATCAGAGCAGCGAAGCAATACTGAGACCAGGACAACCCAGCAAACTAGAGGGGCTTTAGGGCTCTAGCACTAGTCAACCTGAGGCAACATAGAGGGTCCTGAAGATCTAGTACTTAGAACCTCAAAGATCCGGGGGCCTGACTACAGAGAGTGGAAATTAGCACAAGAACTCATGGCAAGCTCAACAATTTAACTCAAAAGCATAGCATGGGGTATCACCTGGTCCTGGAACAAAGCTTTGATTAAAAAAATTAGAGCTGGAGAAATAAGTAAACCAAAGAAAACATTGACCAACATTTAAGAAAATTATTATAAATCTAGGGATGCCCCAAAACCCAGCTAAAAATAGAAAAGCAACTCAGTAACAACTGCAAGCAGAGACTTGAAGAAAAAAAGGTGATTTTTCTATAAGGATTACATGCCAGCCACCTAGAAGTACAGAAGGAAGAGATTAAAAAATGAAACAAAAGCTCTTGAGGAAAAAACTAGAAGAACAAACTGTTTAGAAAAATGGTACTCTTCTAGACAGCAAAAAAAGAAAACACTCAAAATCAAAAGATTGAAAAAAAAAAGTAGTGAAGAAAAACAATAACAACAAAAATTGAATTGGAAAACAGGCATTAAATTTAAGAATTATGGACTCTCTGAAAAGCTGGCCAAAAAACAAAAAATTTAGACGTACTATTTCAAGAAATAATAAAAGAACACTACACATATTTGTTAGAACCAGAGAGCAAAGATGGGATAGGATTCACTTGAAATGAACACCAAAAGAAAAAATATACCAGGAATTTCATAACCAAAATCTGGAGACTCCACATCGAAGGAAAAAAAACAAAACAACTATAAGCATCCATCAAAGCGTTCTAATACCATAGTCACACCACACACTTGGCATTTTCTATCAGGAAATCTTGGGATATTGTATTCCAAAAGGCAAAAGATAAATGCCCAGAAACAAAAGAAACTCACTCTGCAAAGCTGAACATAATCCTTCTGGAGGAAAAATGTGGATCTTTCATAGAAGAGAGGACCTTCAAGCATTTCTGAAGAAAAAGACCAGAGCTCTTACTCAGCTCGAGTCTTTACACAGAGGTGATTAGGAACTTTGAAATACAAACACAAAGATGAGAAATCTACAAAGGTAAGTTTATTTGAATAATTAGAAGGGGTTGAATGATGTTGGAGGGTTAACATTCTAATAGGGAGAAGAAACAATGTCATCAGAGTACTACTGAGGGAGTAAGGAAGCAAGGGTCGGTGGTAGTAGAGAGGGGTAGGAGTGGGGGTGTAGGGAGTATAAAAAGGAGCAAGAAAGGGTACAATTCATTGTCTCTCACAATGAATGTGCTTGAAAATGTATAATTTTGGAAAAGGGAAACATATATATCAGATGAACTTTATTCTTATTTGGAGCAGACAATGAAGCCTGAAAACACATATATACACAGTTTGGTCTAGAAATGCATTAAATTAAACAGAGAAACAAAATAGGAACAGTAAGGGATGGGGATAAGAAGGAAGGAATAATCACAAGCAAAATAAACTTTTTGAACCTGAATTAGGGTATTGAAAGGTTTTTAAAAAATGAATCCAAGGGAGTACCCATCAAATGGGGAATGGCTAAACAAATGTGGTATGTGAATATAATGTAAAGATGAATTCAGAGAATATTAATTAATATGAACTGATATTAAAATTAAATTAAATTAGAATAAAAGTGAGTAGAATCAGGAAAACAACTTATATAAGAACAAGAGGCAGCAGTTGATAAAGCACCGATTCTGGGGTAAGAAGGACCCGAGTTCAAATGTGGTTTCAGATATCTGATACTTATTAGCTGTGTGATCCTAAGCAAGTCACTTAACCAGAATTGCCTTGCCTTGTCCACCACTCCCTCTCCCACTCCCCCAAAATAGAATGTAAAGCAAAACAACTTTGAAAGACTTAAGAACTCTGATCAATAGAGAAAGACAGGATCTGGGAACATAAAATATCAGAACTGAGGGGACTTTAGAATTCATCTAGTCCAAGTTCATTTCACAGATGTGAAAACTTCACCCAAAGAACAAATCAACAATGCCTAATATGACTTACTGAAATTTCCAGAGACAGTAAATGACAGTGTTAGACTTGAGCCTGCATCTTCTGACTCCAAGTCCTAAGCTCTTTCTACTATATAAAATAACCTCTTGTTCCTTTACACATTATAATCATCTAACTTTGTGTTTTATCCCCTTATTGGTTCAAATTATCTCATACCTTACTCTGTCTCACACTATGTACTCTGTCCAGATCATTGGTATCCTGGCTCTGAGCATTTTCTCTGGTTGTCCTTCAAGTCTGGAATGTAAATCCCGGATAAAAATTCTTCTTAATCACGGTGCCTTTCTTCTTTAAAGTAGCATATTTGTCCAGGGTTGTGTCATCTTGTCTCCCCCAATAGAATGTGAGCACCTTGAGAGAAGGGACTGCCTTTTGCTTTGCAAACACATGGTAGGTGTTGATGTTTATTGACTGACTGGTGGCAATTTCAGTAGGGCAGGGACCACAACTTAGTTAAACTTTGTATCTCTAGCTATATCATGTATGGCTTTTCAAAGCACTTTATTAAAAGTCCATTAGCTTAAATATTAATTATTTCATTTTTCAATTAGGAAAGCTGAGGCTCACAGACAAGGAATGATTGAACCTGGCTTGGTGAGCAATAAAGCTGAATGGGTTACATTGCTAGTTATTGGTAGAATTGGCATTTGAATAGTGGCCTCATGAGTAAAAGTCAAGAATGGGCTCTTTATATTATACTATGTTATTCTTAGTCAAATGGCACCATTTCCCAATGCTTCGTGTTGATATCATTATTTCACTTTTTATTTATTTCCAACACTCTGAGATTTGCTGCAGTATAGAGGAAAAATACTGGGTTAGGATTTGGGAGACACCTGAGGTAGAAGCTTGGTTCTCCTACTTATTGGTATATGCCTGGACAAGTTACTTTCTCACTTTGGGCCTCAGATGCCTCACCTGGAAGACAAGGTGTATGGACTAGAGTGACTGCTAAATCTTACTGCTAAGCTACTTCTCTGAAGCTCAGTTTTCCATTCTGTAAAATGGAGATATTAATATCTACTTACTTACCTCATATAATGTTGTGAAGACCAAATGAAATGATGTAAGTCAAATTTAAAACACTGTATAAACATGAATCAGCTCTTGCTCCTGCTGAGCTGGACTGCTGAATTTTGGATTGGAAGTTCCCTGAGACTATTAACTACCAGGAACAGAAGGGCCCTCTGGTATCATCTTATGAAATCCCTTCATTTCCTAAATGTAGAAATGCAGGCTTCAAAGATGCGCAATGAGTTGTCCAAGGCAACACAACTAGTAAGTTTTAGAGCTGGGACTTGAAGCCAGGGATCCTTACATTCAGTATAGCAATCTTTCTACTAGTAAAACCTGTACCTAATGTTCCTATGGATTACAGTGGATATAATCAGAAGCCCTTCTAAAGCTTACCAAACACCTCACTGTTTCCTTTCCCTTATGTGATTATTGGGAAAGCTGGAGTCTGAATTAAGAAAACAGCTCTGCTGTCCAAGTCTCAATCTGGACTCACAGAGCACCCCAAGTGAGACCAGTCCACTTCTGCTTCTAATCTGTCATCCCAGGCCAACAACTTTGCCAGGTGGAAACAATATTCAGGGTCACAGGTGGGAGCTCTTGAGAACTAGGAGAAAGATTACAGCCAAACGGGGGAGGCAAATCCTTCTCTGGGTGATGAGAGAACTTGGAAGGCAAAGACAAGGAGGGCTGCAACTGCAGGCACACTAACAGGAAGCTGAATGTTTTAAAATCAAAGAAAATACCACGGTATGGAGAGATGGGTTATGCTCCTTGAAGCCAAGAATTCATCTCTATTATCATTATCAAGACGGGATCCGGAATTGGAAAACCAGGATTCAGATCCAAGTGGAGTCAGTCACTACTCATCCATAGCCCTAACTTTTCCCCAAAGTTAAATTAGGGGGTTGGACTAAATAATCTCTAAAGTATTTTGTCATAAATACTATGAACCTTCTTATCATTATGAGATTTGGAAAGTATTTTGCTAACTCAAAGTGCAATATGTAATTATTATCATCATCACTGATTTTTACCAATATATTATTTTACATGATTCCTAGTTAGCATTTCATCCTTTACTAGAATTGATGTCTTTGTCAATGTGGAGGAAGTAACCCTGGACTTCCCCCTCTGGAGGTCATGTCAATAGTGGGTAAGTTCTGACAAGAAGAAAGACCTGGTGAGAGATAGCCTTTGTTTCTGTCATCTAGGTAAATGTGGAGAGACTCGTCAAAGAAAAATGAGTGGATAGAGTAGGAAATCTTTTGTCCACAGTGACTCATGAAACCAAGAATCTGAGAGGTGGAAATTGACAGTAGGGGGACCACAGATGAATCATTTTTGAAGTACTGACAGGTATACAAAATTCATAAAATGAAGTTGCTTTGAAGAGAAGACTGTTAGTCAAGAAGTCCTAGCAAAGGAATTTTTAAGTTAGAAGGGACCTTAGAATAGAGAATGTCAAAACTGGGAGGGACTCCTCTAAGAAAAAAAAAAAACAAAAAACATGTAATCTAATCTGCTCTAATTTAAAAGAGAATTAAAATTCAAAGTAGCTTAATTGTTCATAGTTGCTTTTTCTTGTCTCCCCCAATAGAATAGGAGCTCCTTGAGAGAAAGGACTATCTTTTGCTTAACAGTGCCTGTTACAAGGTAGGTGTTCAATAAAGGTTTACTGACTGACTGGTGGCAATTTCAATTAGAGTAGGGACCACATCTTAGCTAAACCATCACAAAGATGTGAAGTGACTTGTCCTGTGTCACACAGCTAGTAAGTCATAGAGTTGCATCTTGAATCTAGGTCCTCTGCTTCCAAATGTGGAAACTCCACCAACATGCCTTAATGCTTCTGGGTTATTGAGAGAATTATTGGACATTATATTGGACAGTGAAGCTTTCCCAGTATCTTATTATCTTCTAGGCAACAGGCAGTCACAGAATTAAGATCCTTACTCTTTTTAACACATGGTTATGGATGATAAAGCACATATAAACTATCCAGTGCTATAGATCTGTGGAACTTTATTATGATTGAAGCTTCTTTTCTCTAGCCCATTGACAATGCATATCTCTTCTCTTCCAAACTCCCTAGTAGCTGAAAACGGCCACTGACGATTGGCTGTTTGCCCCAGTGAGCTCTGCCTCATCTCCGTACAAACTGGACTGCTATGTTTCCACACCTCCCCTTTTCAAACAAAGCCCTTCTCTGTTCTATGGGGCACCCACTCTTCCCCAGCTCTGGCTTTTCCCTCCTCCACAGGCTGCCTCCGCCTCAGGGTTCTGACATCCATATAGCCTCTGGCTACAAATTATCAGGATTCAAAGCAAAAAATAAATAAAAGCTAAGACAAACAAGGCCTTTCTTCTTTTCCCCATTCCTGTCCACAAGTATAACAGGACAAGGAAAACATTCTCGACAGGTTATCCAAAAATCACTGGACCATTTAATCAACAATTGAAACTGACATAGAATAAATTATGCCTCATTAAGGTTGTTGGAAGACCAATTCTCTTCTAAAATGTAGTGCCCAAGACTGGATATGGTATTCTAGATCTAGTCAAGCATCAACTTTGTCCTCTGTAAAATAAGGGGATTAGACCAGATGGTCTTTCTAAAGTCCCTTCCAGCCTTCACATTCTCAATTCTTCATTCCAATAGTCAAGATTCAAAAGTTCCTAGGGCAAGAAGGGTTCTTTCTACTAACATTCTATGTTCTAAGTTCTCTTGTAGTTCTAATAATACATGATTCGATGATACTTTACTCCTTTGTTACGATAAAGTATCATTGAATCATCTATCAAGACAGAAAAGTCTTCCCATGGCTCCATAACTTAATTCTCATGAGTGGATTAAAAAACAAAGTAAAAGTCAAAGAAAATGTACATGCCAGTTTCCCAGAGCTAAGTAAATGGTGCCTTAAGAGTGAGAGAGAACAGGATCCTGTTGAGAAAGCACTATATTTCAAGAGTTCTGCTTGGTTACTATGTGACTCAAGGCAAATCATTCTTCCCTTTCTGTTTCAAGTTTCCTTATTTTGAAAAAAAAAAAAAAAAATGGGGCAGATAATCTTTAAAAAAAACTCTATCAAAAGATTATTGTGGGAAAGCTAATCATAAATCTTGATATAGAACTGAAAATTGTCATTCCCTAGCCTGAATACAATTTCTCAATCTCAATCCCTTCTCTTCTCAGGAGGCAGAAAAACTGAGGTTATCCCACTGTTAGAAAAGACCAATCTTTGAATCAGGTTTTTACTATATGCTGCATTGTCAAAGGCAGGTCATTCCACTCCTCTGAGCCTCAGTTTCTTTATCTGTAAAACAGAAACACATATTTTTACTACCTACTTTCTAAGATGGTTATGAGGAAAGTCACTTTGTGAACTGTAAATTGTTACAGGAAGGAGAGGTGATGATGATGATGATGATGATGAAGACTACTATGACCTAGATTTGGCAATTTGAGTAAAAAGCACAGGAGCTAGAATGAATCATTAAAAGAGAGCTAGCAGTGTCTTAGCAGCAAAGTTCAGAAAAGCTCATTAGGGCCAGGAGCAGTCTCAGGCTGGTGCTATAATCTGCTTTAAATCAAACTCACTAAGTCTCACTCTCTGATAAGAGTCTGATTAAGGGAAATAGGAACCATAAATTTGATCTAATATTAGTAATGCCAAAAAAAAAAAAAAAAAAAAAAAAAAAAAAAGAAAGAAAGAAAGAAATTGCTTATGTAGTTGAAACTCCATTTTTTACTCTAAAGTTGTTAAAAGGTAAAGATATATCTGGGAAGAAGGTGCGGAGGAGAGGGAACAAGAGAATAAAGAAAGAGCCTATACGACATATACAATCTCACATTTTAATCCTAGGCACATATCCTTCTCAGCACAATAGGACATATTTTACTTAGTGAAACAATCTGGTAACTTTCTTTCTCAGTTTACTGCCCTCTAAAGTCCCTCAGATTCAACTTTATTTCCATTGACAAAGAGCTCCATGTTGTATAATCTTTGGCAAATCACCTGGGTCTTCTCTTTATGCCTCAGTTTTCCCCCCTGCAAAGTGAGCACTAGAATACCTATAAGATTCTATCTAGCTCAAATATTTATGTTTCAAGGTTTCATTATTCCATGATTTTGAAATCTTTTTTAGTTCTACACTCCTTCATTTTAACATTCTAGAAACCTAGATTTAGAATAAAGACAGCAAGAGATTCCAATCCTATCTTTTACATTTGCTGTGTAATCATGATCAAGTGATTTAGCTTTTTTAAAGCTCAGTTTCTTCCTCTAAAAACCCGGAATAAAAAAAAATCTGGTTAACACCTATCTCATAGGACTGCTGACAATCAAATGAAGACATCTGTTAAACACTGCAAAGCACTACAGAAATGCCAGCTAATATGACTTTTATTATTTTGACATGATGTCTTTAACATCCTATGTTTCAAAGTTCCTAGTACAGTTAAAATCCTATGATTCTAAAAGACATTTTCACGATCCCTAAATCAGATGCAGGAACAGAACATCCTTGTTAAATTCTCCTAAGCAGGTTGATTCCACAAAAGAAAAACAAACAAACTCTTGCTATCTGGTCTCCCTGTCTCTCCTTATGTTCTTGTTTCCCCTAATTCCAGAATAACACTGGGGCCAGAGGGAGTGCTGGGCCTCACCAAGCCCACATCCCTGGAGAACACAGACTGCCAACAGCTCTATGATATCCCCTGACCTGTGAAGTGACTCCAAAAATTCATCACCCTGGAATGAACAGTGCCCAGCAGCTGACCCTGCAGAGAACTCTAGGCATGCCAAATGCAAACAAGAAGGGCTGGCAGCCCTCTAAGCAGACCCTGACAATATTAGGATAGGCAGCCTGCTATCCAAACACTTGGCTGCCCCGATGCTAGGTCTAAGGAAGACCAAAAAAAGGGATAAAAATAATGAATTAGCATCTCTGGCTCTGGTTAGGTCACTCAGAACATCAGATAGCTTTGTTTACTAGACAGAGTGTCAACTCGGTTAAAAATACTGTCATTTATATCTGACCCTCCAATCTCTACCTCAGCCTTTAAAGATCATTTATAATGGAATATTATAACAAGGTCAGGAAGACACAACCTTCTCCTTTGGTTAGCTCCCAGAAAAGATGCAAGTGCAAGAGCTTGCAGATATAAATTTCTGTAGAGAGCCTTCTCTTCTCTCTCTCGCCACTCTTTCCTGGTAAAGTTTCCATTGGTTTAGTTATTATCTTTATGAAGATGACCCAGTACTATATACCCAGCTCAATCTTCCAAGCTCTAATGCCACATTAACAGCTGCCAATTGGACATGCCAAACCTGATATTTTCAGAGAAACCTCAAACTCTAAATGTCCAAACCAGAACTTAGTCTCTTACCCCTAAAACCCATCTGTTTTACAAACTTCCTTATTTCTGTCAAGGGTACCACCACCACTATTCTTCTAGTCACTTGATTTTGTAACACTGGTAGCATTCCTAATTTCTCACTCTCTCTCATCCCATATATCCAGTCAGTTGACAAATCTTCACAGTATGCGTCTCACAACTGATACCTTAAGTCTGCTCACAGAGCCATCACCTTAGCTCGGACCTGCATTATTACTTCTCCACCGTATCTCTACAATGCCCACTGAACTGGTCTCCTTGCCTCAAAACTCCATCAATCCACAAAGCTGCCAGCACAGATGTGGTCATGTTGCTGTTCTTCCTTCTCTTTTTGAAGGGAACCAATGACATCACAGGATGATGTCTTAACTTGCTTGTGAATGGATTTAAGCGAGGCAGAGCTGTACAAAGTTGTGAGCCTCATTATATCTCTTCCTGAGAAATCAAAGTCCAGTGACAAGACAAAAGTTAAGACGACTGCAAATGGCCTGGGATGCTGTGGATGGCCCTGCACTCTTTGGGTTCTCAAACCAAACTCTAAGTGCTTCAGCTACCTTTATGGCCATTGGGACAAACTGTTCTCAAACACATGTTCTGTTGGGGGTAGTGTTCATGTTTTGGATGCTTGGGAGTAGCCACCCCTCCAACTCACTGATGGATTTGAAGCCTGTATTACCCTCAACTAGTTTAGTCTATCTGCTAAGAGGGGGTGAGGCCACTGTGCATACAACAACTTCCTGGAACCACAGGTAAGAATTGGGTGAATTAGGTGGACACCAAAGGTGGATGAGAAGCTTTGAAAAGGGCTGGGCAGCCTTCATACCCTTTTATTCAAATTCAAGTGGCTACTTATTCCTTCTGGGATAACTTTGCATTGGCATAATAAAGCCCTTCATAACCTGGCCCCACCTAGCTTTCAGTCTATTTGCTACTTCCCTTCCAGCCAAACTGGCCTTTTTACTCTTCCTAACATGCAAGCTCCAGCTTGTCTCAAAGGCCTTTGCAGAAATCACCTCCATTTCTGGAATGTACTCCATTTCAGCTTATCTCCAACTCCTAAAACCCCACCTTCCTTTAAGAACACCTCTAGTAACATCTTTTATACCAAGCCTTTGCACTGATCCATTCTACTGCTGCTAGTGCCATCTGTTATTGCCTTATATTTATTTTGTCCTTGTTCTGTATACACTTAACTATGTACAACTTCCAGTAATAACAATGATGATGATGATGATAGCTGATATTTATATAGCACTAACTAGGTACCACCCACTGTGCTGAGTGCTTTACAATCATTACATAATTTGATCTTTTACAACAACCCTGGAAGATAGGTGGGATTGTTATTCCCATTTTACAGATGACAAAACTGGTTAAGTGAGTTGTCCAGGGTCACATGATTAATTAGTGTCTGAGGCTGAATTTGAACTCGGGTCTTCCGGACGCCAGGCCCCACATTCTACCTTCTGCATCATCTGGTTCCTTTGACAAGCTCTCCAAGAGTAAGGACTGTTTTACTTCTGTCTTGTCTCCCCTGACACTAGCATAGTACTCCCAATGTAGGAAGTTCTGATATTCACTTGATGATTTGACTGAGCATTCTGATACAATTTCTTATCGGCTTTACAAGTTTTATTCTGGACACTTTATGAGAGAACACTGTTCTTTAATATTCATATTAAAAAGAAAAAAAAAAAAAACCAGCTGGAATTTGGCATCAGTAGCAACAGACCTGGGTGCTGTTGCTTTTATTTTTGCTACTTTGGGCAAGTCACATAATCTCTTTTGATCTGTGTGTGGGAAGGGGAGGAGGGAAGAGGAAGGAGGGAGAAAGAAGATATAGATTAACATGATAAATTCTACCATCTTACTAATTTCCTTCCCTAGCTTTCTTCTGGCTCCAGGACTTCCCCACTTGTCTTCTTGTTTCCCAATAGTTTCTATCCTTTTCTGTCAATAGTCTACTAGTACATGTAATACAGGCACATGGTGAAGTCCTAAGGGAGGGATGACTTGGCTGGAAGAGGTGAGAATTACCCATGGCTTATGTAATGTGACATCCAAGGAGAAGGACAAAGTTTTCTTTCTCTTCCAATAAGGCTATTTGTGATGTACATTTCTTGACTGATAAAAGCACAGAGGTAACTTTGTTTAATGATCCTCAATTATTAATATCAGCAAGAACATAAAATATGCTTACTATAAGTAACTGTCACTGTCACAGAGACAGTATGTAAATGGAAGAGGGTTTTTCTAGTTTGAGATCCTTCTGATGCTCCCAGTGGACAATGTGATTGCATCAAGTTCCAGAATACTACTCAGTGAGAGATGTAATTACTCAACATCCTAGATTAACAACACAAAAGGTAAAAGCAAAGCATGTGGGCATTTCTCACCCAGTGGGCTGCCCACTGCCCAGCCAATCAAGAGCATTTATTATGTACTTAAAATCTTCTGAGGACCATACTAAGTACTGGAGATACAAAGAAAGGCAAAAACATTGTCCCTACCCCCAAGAAGCCCACATGCAAATGATAGAAATGACATGTAGACAACTGCATACATACAAGATATCCACAAGGAAGATGAAAGGTGACTATAGAAGGCTCTTCGAGGGTACGGAGGGAGTGAGGGGGAAAAGGGATGCAGTAAGAGGGGCAATCATTTGAGTTAATGATGACAAATGATACATAGTCCTTTTAAGGTTTGCAAAATGTCTTAAGATACACTATCTCATTTGACATTTAAATCAGCCCATCATACATATATCTTGGGGGCTCGGCAGATGGACAAGCAGAGCACAGACTTTGACAAAAGGAAGAAAAGAGGCTGGATGACATCTGGGAAATTGCAGGCATTTTCAATGACACCAAGCTTCTCCATGATACAAAACCTACTTTTATAGCAGCAACATTCTGCCAATAATGCTATACAGCTGTGTACTGTGAAACAGGGAAGACATAAAGGACAATAATGTATCCCATTACTCATAATAATCTGAACTGCAAAATGTGATATAAGGTATATTCATCCAGAAGACATGACATGAGTGCCCTGAGTGCTATACCTAAGGAATGCTGAAAGAGCTAAAGTAAGGCTCCCTGTTGGGTAGCCCCACTCCAGAGAATTCATAGGAGGATACTATCAAGAAATGAAGAGAATGATATAAACAGATTATAATCTGTACCACTGGAGAGAGTTCCCATATGGAAGAGATCACGAGTATTCCATTATTACAGTTCCTACTAGTGCTCTCAGTCTAGATTAATCCCATACAGCTCTAATATTCAGTCTAAGACCTGTAACATTTGCAACTCACTGAGTTGATATGGGACCAAATAAGATGATGCACCTAAAACAATTTGCAAACCTTGTATCATTTTGGCCTACAGCTCAGAGCCCATTCTATTTAAGTTTTGTATGAATTATTTTCACCTACATTTGTCACTTTCCTTTCTGTGAAGCCAAGGGCTCTGATCCCTAAAAAAGTCTCTGTGAAAAGCTCTGTAATGGAAGCTTCTGAAGGTTTTTCCATCCTTTCCCTCACCTGTGCAGCTCCTCATCAGATGGTGAATACTTGGATGTCACATCTGCCAGCTCCCCAAAGATGTGTTTGCTATACACGGTGAGGGATGACAGCAGAATGAGCTCCTGCCATGTGGAGCTCAGGAGGCAGGTATAGTCCTTGATTGAAAGCTCACAGAAGAATGGCAGCTTCTTGATCCAAGCAATTTGCCTGAACAGCAGCTCATCTGCCAGGCGACAAAGCAGCGCAAACAGCTCAGCCTGAGTTACAGTGTACCTGGGGACAAAAGCAGTATGAAGAATTTAATCAATTAAGACTCCTTATCTAAGAGGGAAGGGAGGGGGAATTTTATGTAAATCTCCCCACAAAACTCAGGATGGATGTTTTATATTTTGTGGACCTGTGAATTGGTTTGGTCATTCTAGAAGGCAATGATACCCAGAAAGAAATCAAACTCTGCATGTTCTTTGACCCAGCTATAGTATTGATTCTATATCCTAAAGACATCAAAGAAAGAAAAAATAATCTATATGCACAAATATTTGATATTTGTATATATATATATTCTTACATACAGCCATTCTCCAATAAGAGAACACTTTTTGGTTTCGAATTTTTGATCGCCATGAAAAGAGGTATTAATGTTTAATGAAATGGACAACTTCAGAGGAAACTGGGAAGATTTATAGAGGACAAATTTATACAATGATAATAATATAGAGTAAAACAATTCTGAAATACTTTGGATGTATGAAGAATGAAGTATGCCATTTTGTTCCCTAAGAGAGAAAAAACTCAAAAAGCAGAGACATATTTCCAGATATAGACAATATGTGAATTTGCCTTGTTAGACTATGTACTGTGGAATTAAAAAAAAAAATTGCTTGTAGGAGAAATGGGAGGGACAGATTAAATTTAAAAAAGGAAAAATAATTCCTTAAAATGGTTAAAAAAAAAAAACAAAACAAAAAAAAAACTTAGGATGGTAGGTTAATTGATTGCTCTAAGTAGTGACTTTATCCTGCTGCCCACACTGTCCTCTAGTGGTGAGGACCCAGTCTTGAAGTTCCCAGGCAGCGGTAGCAAACATGGAACCCATTCAGTGCTAGTTTTTGTCAAAAGTTCAACATGGTAAGACCTAAGAAAATTGCCTGTCCCCTGCCTCCCTCCAACCCCCTAACAAAGCTGGAAAAACTTTCAGAGCTCAGTTGAAAGAGCTAGAAGGGACCATAGCATATGAAATACTAAGAGTGTCAAAGGGACCTGAGAACATACAGTATGTTATGAATATGACTTATATTTTCCAGAGGAAAACTGAAGCCCAGGGAGTTTAAACAACTTTGTCCAAGATCACATTACTAGATGGAGACAAAATCAGGTCTAAACTACCACTAGATCCACTTCTCTGTTCTTTTGCTGGTGTCCATATTTATGTATACCTAGACATACAGTTATTATTTCATTGTAGAGGTACTGTGAAATAACAACTCCAACCAATTGGATCTATGGCCTTTAGAAACGCCATGACAGTGGTAGTGCAAGTATTATTAACTTCATTTTACAGCTAAGGAAGCAGACTCAAGGACACTAAATAAGTTGGCCATGGGGAGGGCGTAGGGAATAAGCATTTATTAAATGCCTACTTGGTAGACCAGTCAGCTAGCTGGCAGAGTGGACAGAGCTCAGAGTTGGAGTCAAGAAAACGTGAGTTCAAATGTGAATTCATTAGTTATATGACCTTGGTCTCCTTATCTATAAAATGAGCCAAAGAAAGAAATGGCAAGCCATTCCAATATCTTTGCCAAGAAACCCCAAAAAAGGTCACAAAGAGTTGGACACAACAGAAAATTTGAAAAAAAAAAAAAAAAATCAGTAAAGTGCTAGTCACTATGCTAAGTATTTTACATTTGATTCTCAAAATAACCTTGGGAGGTGGGTGCTGTTATGGTCCCCGTTTTATAGTCGAGAAAACTGAGGCAGAAGGAGGTTGAGTGACTTACCTAAGATCACATAGCTAGTAAGCATCTTAGGTTGGATTTGAACTCAGGACTTCCTACCTCCAGGCCCAGTTTTCTATTTACTATTTTACCTATCTGCTATGGTCATACTGAGTGTGTCCCAGGAATCTGAACTCAAGTCTCCTGAACAATTTAAGTGCTCTTTCCATTATGCCATTTATTATCTATAAACATTTAAAAATGGAGTTCAATGCAAACTGTTCAAATAACAAGTATTTTGCCATCCAATCTGTCTTCCTTGATCCCCAGTATCTCATTCTAGATCTTGGAGTATGTGGAGAGAAATGCCTGATAGGTATTGGAAAGTAGGTACCTGTTGTCTTGTGCTGAGCTTCAGGCCCCAAAACAACCACCTCTTAGTGTATCAGGTCATGAACCACTCACCCGTCTTCGATCAACATGGGTGTGCCCAGGGGTTCCAGGTCCTCAGCAAGCACCAATTGATGAATCAAGCTGTGGGACTGGGGGTCCAGGCTCCGGGCTTGGGGGGGCAGCAGAGGCGAGTGAGCGGAATAGCTAAAAAGGTGCGGTATATACTGATAGTGTGGGGGCATTGGGGTCCCCATGTACTGCTCTCTGAAGGCAGTGAATCCATTCAGCTCCACAGACCTACTAGAAGAGGAAAAATTTCATTTTAATCAAGGTAGCTGCAGGCTCAACTATCTTGCATTCACCTTACTCCACTTGAAAGAATGAAGCACACATCATAGCAGTGCATTTGTCCTTGGCACCTGCCCATGAAGGATATAAGCAGCCATGTGTGATGAGAAGAGGTTTCAAATGGGAATCAGAAGGCCCAATTCTTTCTTAGGTTTTAGAGCTGAAAGACGAAGATGAAGAAACGGAGACCCAAAGGGCAGAAATGACTTTCTAAAAGTCCTGGCTAGTGAGCAGTAGAACTAGGACAGACACACTGATCTTTCCCATGATGAAGTGATAAAATCAAGCTGCTTTTGAAAGATCAAAAGTATTAAGACACATTTAGAGTTTTAAAGTTTACAAAGCGCTTTCTTCACTATAATCTCTTTAAACCCTTCTTTTCTTCACATCTCGGATCCTTCTCCACTGCAGTCCTTCCAAGGGGGCTTTCCTTAAATGCAGACCTGACCATGCCATTCCACAGGCTACCTTTATTTCTAGGATAAACATTAAACTCTTCTTCACAATCCAAACAATATTCTTCATCCTGTCCTCTGTGATCCAGGCAAACTGGCCTTTGCAGTATTCCAGATGCCTCTGTCCTTGCACTGGCTGTGCAGTCCCTCCTATTCTTGACCTCAGAGATTCTCTCTTCCTTCAAGATGCAACCATTCTTGGTCCCCCAGCTACTATAGAAGTAACCCTTCTTTCCAATTACTGTTTTTATCTTTATATGCTTATTTATAAAGTCCATGTTGTTTTTCATCTCAGGAAATAAGGTCCTTGTAGACAAGGCCTGTTTCCTTCTTTGCCTGAAACCCAGCACAAGGCCCAATACGTCATTAATGAATTCTGTCTCTTACTATAAAAAACCATTTTATTGTGTTAAGTAGATAAGAAATGTTCTACTAACATGGCTCTCTTCAACAATGAGATGATTCAAACCAGTTCGAATTGTTCAGTGATGAAGAGAGCCATCTATACCCAGAGAGAGGACTGTGGGAACTGAGTGTGGATCACAACATAGCATTTTCACTCTTTTTATTGTTATTTGTATGCATTTTATTTTCTTTCTCATTTTTTCTGGTTTGATTTGATTGTTCTTGTGCAGCAAGATAATTATATAAATATATATGCATATATTGAATTCAACATATATTTCTACCCTGTTTAACATATATTGGAATACTTGCCATCTAGGGGAGGGCATGGGGGAAGAGAGGAAAATTGAAACACAAGGCTTTACAAGGGCTAATATTGAAGAATTGTCCATGCATATGTTTTGAAAAATAAAAAGCTTTAATAAAGAAAAAAAAAAAAAAAAAAAGAGACCCCCCCCCCCCAAAAAAAAAGACATGTTCTACTATTATGGAAGTATTTGAGTTTCTTTCTCAAGCAAATGAAGTCTTCACTCCAGTGTTCCACTGCAAAGTTGTAATACATTACAATGAGAAGGTTATTTTAGCTCCCACATTCTAAAACTTCTTTGAGTTTCAGTTTCCTAGCTTGTGTGAGGTGGTAAAAAGGTGATTCAACTCCTTTTCATTTCCCTACCCCAAATCCCTCAATCTAAACTCTTTCCAGATCAGAGCAAACTGATGGAATGCTAGAGCTGGAAAGGACCTAGGAGATGCTTTATACCATCATAATTTACATAAGAAGCAAAAATGGTCCCAGATCTAATATTTATCACATGTTATCACTCCCCCAGCTCCACATTTGACTTGCATAAAAGTCAAATGTTTTGTTTATTTTTGAAGGAGTATGTCTATACAGCCTTTTCTCTTTCTAAGAGACATCATCTATGGGGACTGCTTCTAAGGGGAATGACTACTTGAACCAAGATTCTGTCAGGCCACTCCACCCCTCTAAAGTTTTATTTTTTCACAGTTAAAACTGAGGGGGAAATATTCACTTTAATTCATAGGCAGTAATCAGTAAAGTGCTCTGCAGATCATAAAGTCTCCCAAGAAAGGGAACAAATTTCTTTGAATGACTCCCTATTGCCTAAAAAAATCAAGTTTAAATTCAATTTAAGGCCAACTTTTCTGTCCCATCTTTTCTTATCACTAACAAAATAGACTAGCTGTGTATGCTTTATCCCTTTCCACAAGATCACCATCTTTAATCTTTGCATCCTCAGAACTGAGTAGGCTCTATGACAAGTGATAGGAACTTAATAAATATTTATATAGACTTACTTGGGAGTCAGGAAACCCAAGTCTGAATTTTGCCATGAGCTAGTTAACTTTTTGGAAATTCCATTCGGTAAAATAGGGGTGATGATATTCCTGCAACCTACATACACTTCATTAGACATCTGGTAAAGCAATGGATAGATCTGAATTAAAATCTGGCTTCAGACATGTGCTAGGGTTGTGACCATGAACAAGTCCCTTAAATTTGGCCTGCCTCAGTTTCCTTCACTGGGGAATAACAATAGCAAGGGTGTTGTGAATAATATGAGATAATATTGGTAAGAAGTGCTTAGGACAGTGCCTTGTAGGGGGAAATGTTAAAAGTGCTATAGAAATGGAGATTACTTCCTAGGTGAATGGGATTATTCCCCCCTCCCCCTTTTTGATCTGAAGTCTCCCTTTTCTATGCTATTCCCCCCCAAAATGGATTTTGTCCTTAATAATGCTTGCCTCCATCAATTCTACTTTCACATATTAAAATAATTTCTTTCTTCCAAGGTCTGTTTATGTGACCCCTAGGCTGGGCTAGCAGGATTCAAAATTCAACCCAACTCACAACTCTTACAGCAATGTGTCTGGACTTCTTTGCATTAATCACCATCTAACTTTCATATCTTATCTGTGTTTCCATTTTGTCTCTGCAACTAGACCATAAACTCTTTAAAGGAAGGAACCCTGGTCTTATTCGACTTTCTGTAGATCACAGTGACTCTTAGGACAATAAGGACAATATCTGGCTCAGAATTATCGCTTGTTATTAATAAATGGTTTTGAACGATAATAATAGTTTATAAAATGCTTTCTTCAGAACAATCTTCTGAATTAAGTAGGGCAAGTATTAGGGCAAGTTTTACAGACAGAGAAATGTAGGCTCAGAAAAATAAAGTGACTTGTTCAATGAATTCATGGAGCTCTTAAGGAGCAGAGTTTTGAAATTAAGTCCAAGTCCTCTGACTCCAAGTCCAGTATTCTTTCTATTACAACACAGTAACTCAAATAAGAGTAAAGGAAAATCAGAATCCCACTTCACTTAATAGCAGAGGAAACAAACACTGAACATTTAGATACTTTCTTTAAGGTCACAGGAAAGTCTACAAGTGAAACCAGTTTCCAGACTCCTGGGCTAATAATCTCTAATAAGAAACTTCATAAATTTTCAACCCAGAAATGTAATTTTTTTTTTTTAAATAAAGATTTTCAAGGAACTCCCAACCCATAATTATAAATGACAAGGAGAAAGACATAAGTTCTTGGAAATGGCCATAAAACACAATGTTAAAGCCAGACAGAACCTTTAAAAAAAAAACAAAAAAAACACAAAAACAAAAACAAAAAAAACCAGGATTGTTACAACAAATTATTTAAGTTGGAACCTTAAAAAAAAACTGTTAGAACTGAGAACGTTATTTACTCAATGTCTTTATTTTATTGACGCTATAGCTTTCAGGATATTGCAAATCTATTAACTAAACACTTCTTGAAGGACATTTTATCTCAAAATGAGGTAGGCAAAAAAGTTTCTAATTTTAGAGTCCCATTCTTAAAGAACTATTAATTCAATACGATAGACATTGAGAAAATAAGAGGAAAGTATATTCTTTTTGAGGATCCCACCTTGAGGACAGTGTAGAAACTGGTGAAGGCTGGTTGCTCTCAGAAACTCCATTGCCAGGGGAACTATGGTCACTGTCTCCATTGGTGCTCCAATGGTTTGCCTCTTCCTCAAATTCTTGCCCAGACATAATTCTTTCAATCTCTTCCTCTGATATCTTTGGTAGGGAATGAAAAATTACCTGTTATTGTGGGGATTGCAGCTCATATTAACATAAGATGTTAAAGGTAGAAGGAGTTAAAAATATCATCATATGGAATGTCAAGACTGGAATACTCAACACAAAATACCTAGAACTAAAAGAGAATAACAATATTAGAATTGAAAAACACCTCTGAACATAGAACATCAGATGCTTTCCAATCCAACACTGCCATCTTTTCCTGGATGATTAAAATGAAGCTCAGAGAAGTAACATAACTTTTTAAGGTCACAAAGTTAGTTAGAAGAATGGGCATCAAAGGTCCAAGTATCCCAAGTTCCAGCCCAGGGCTCTCTCCAGAATAACACAGAATTGACAGACATGAGTGGGGATTTTGTCTTTATACTGACTGTATAGTTGGTTCCTGGGGTATTTGACATGAAAAAAATGAACTCACTGCTATTTATATACACAGTTTCTTCTTTTATTTTCTGGTCACATGTAGAGAAAAAGCAAATAATTTTTCTTAGGAGGCCTAGAAGCTATGGGAACAAATTACAAAGAATTTTATAAGCCCCATCCAGACAAATGGTATCATCAATCAGTAGGACATTTACTAGGTTCCCCACTTTGCAACAACTTAAGACAAGATGATGACAGGATTTATTGGAGACTTTTCAGGACTAGAAGGGCTTGTTCCATTTTAGAAGGCACAGCCATGCCCTGTCAATCAGATAGTGAAGAGATTTACAGGTATGTTTGGGTGGTGAAAAGGTTTGTTAGTATGTTTATGCAACGAGATATCAGACACTCTGGACATCACAGGGCCTCATTTGAAAGGAATTTCTTTCATAGGGCATAGTAGGCCAATTCCTTTTATCATATAATGTTAACACTAGGAGGGTCCTCAAAACATGGAACATTAGAACTATATGAATACTGTAAGAGTGGAAGAGACAGAAGAAGCTTAGAACATTGAATACCTAATTGTAGGGACACATGCCAATAAATTCCAGTTTATTAGGGAGGATGAGGCTGACAGATCTAAGTTCAGTTGTTCTGAAATGCAGTGGGCTATGGTGATTGGGTCTCTACACTAGGTCTGGCATTAATATGGAGAGCACCCAGTAAGCAGGCCTTCATGTTGTATTAGGAGGGGTGAACTAGTCAAGGTTAGACACTGAGCAGATCAAAATTCCTGTGCTAATCAGAGTGGAATCAGGCCTGTGAGCAGTCTCTGTATTTCTAGCTTACCTGAGATAGAAAGACCTGTCTTTAAAAAAAAAAAAAAATGTGGGGGAAAGGAAAGGAAGAGAAGAAAAGGGGAATGGAATGGAAAGTAAAACGAGTAAGGAGAAAAGAAAGACAAATGAAAGGAGAATACAGAATTTAAAGAACATGAAATGCTAGACCTTAACTATAAAATGTACAGATTAGAGCTAGAGAGAACCAAAGAGATAATCATCACGTTACAAATGAAGAAATGAAAGCCTAGGGTGAGGAACTGATTTGTTCATGTTCCATAGCTAGCTAGGTCACAAACAGATCCAGTATTCCAACTTAGGTTTCTTGGCTTTCAGTTCCATGTTCATAGAACACAGAATTAAAAATTTTGTTAAACACAGAAAAGAGCCCCTGATATATTATTATATAGAAAACCTAGGGTCCTTAATTGTTTCCAGAGGCAGTATGCTACAGCAACAAGAATTATGGATTTGTCTGCAGAAGATTTGGGTGTGAGTCTCCAATTCCTCATCTGTAAAATGAGATGGTTGAATCAGTTGATTTCTCAAGTCCCTTTCCATTTCTAAATCCTATGATCTATATCGACATAATTTGACTCACACAAAAAGCATTTGATAGTGATGGCTGTTCACTGGGAATGAGGGGACATTTAAGAATTTTTCTCAAATATAAGCCTTCTACTACTGGAATTCATTATAACTTGAGGAGATGGTAGAACATAAGCAGTTTTCTATTTATGTTTGCAATCAATGTTTTTGTATATCCTGGAACAACTAGAGTAGTAGTTCTGCTAATTTCTGAAGGGCAAGGCTGCTTATGATCACATATAACGGAAAATAAACTCTTAAGAGGGCCTTAAGAGTCACTGGAAAAAAAAAAAGCTTTGCAATAAGACTCAGGCACAGTATCTATTAGAAATCTTAAGGATGTTTTTGGAGGGCAAAGGCAATTATTCCATGTACCCTGGCATGAGAGGAAACTCTGGCACAGATGTATTCACAAGGCTTGGGAATGAACAGATGGAAAACACATAGTGCCCTTAGGACGCTTGATAGGTAAGGGCATAGTACCAACCTGGACAGGCCCAATGCTTTTGTTCCTGCCTCCTGGCATGCCATCTTCTCTGATTGCTGAAAGGAAACAGATGTCAGAGTAGTTAGAAACATCTCTAAAAATCTGGAATAACAACAATAACCCACATTTCTTTCTATAATCCTTTATACTTACAGAATATTTTCCTCATAACAACCTTGTGAGGCCAATAGTTCAAGAAGCTGAGAAGGACTTTAAACACATAATGTTAGAACACAGAACACGTAACAGAGGATTCAGGAAAGGATTCTTAAAAGAGGCAACATTTGGGCACAGTGCCATGGAGGGCCAGGAACAGATTTTCTATTAAATTTCTTCTTGTTAAAGAAGAAGGAACAGAGGTCCATAGAAAAATACATGGAAGTGAAGCAAAGGAGGGAATCAGAAAGACAAAAAACACAGATAAAGAAATTTGTTTAAAAAAAAAAAATTCTCAGTGGTTTTTAATTTAATTAGGGGATGAAGTCTTCAATATTATCTTGATATAATAGTTTATGAATAGTTGGTTGGTTTTTTTTGGGTTGTAGCAGCAAGTGAAGATACAAGAAAGGTGTTTATTATTGAACAAATTACTACCTGCTATGCTACCTGCCATCTATGATCTTGAGAAGGATACTTAACTTCAACTAAGTCCCAGTCTCTTCTTCAATAAAATAGGATTAACATTTTAATTAGATACTAAACATGGTTGTGAAGACAATGCTTCTTAAAGTACTTTAGAGCTACTATTTATTCCCGGACTATAAAACTAGAAACTTCTTATACATTTTAATGTCTAACATAAAAACAGATGGTCAGTAAATGAATAAACAACCTTCTTTTATCTTTTCCACATTCACCAGGATATCCACCAACCAATATCAATTACTTTTTGTTGTTGTTTTTCAGTCGTGTCTCTTGGTGACCCAATTGGGGTTTTCTTGACAGAGATATTGTCAAGTATGCCATTTCTTTCTTCATCTCATTTTAAAGATGAGAAAATTGAGGCAAACAGGTTAAGTACTTTGCTTAGGGTCACACAGCTAATAAGCATCCCATACTGGATTTGAACTCAGGTCTTCCTGACTCTAAGCCCAGTGTTCTATCTATTATAACAATGAGCTGCCTTCTACTCAGTATCAATAAGCAGTTATTAACTGTCTACTACATACTAGGAATTGTGCTTAGTACTCGTGGTAAACACCAGACTTAAGGGTATGCTGTAAAGGGGGAGACAATATCCATAAGAAGTTTCAGCTGCAAGTTAGGTAGCAAAGGCCCCTTGGATCCCCGGGGTAGGGTGGCAAAATAGGTGTTAATTCATTCTCTAATGATAGGATAAAATAATATCAGTTTCTGATCTTAAGCCATTTGAAAGAGGCAAGGACATTATTTGTGAGAACTAATTTAACCTGTACCTGAACAGCAATTTCTGCTATAAGGAACTTATTACTTTTTAAGGCAGCCCATTAATACACTCTTGGCTAACTCTATATAAAGTCTTTTCTTCTTTCAAGCCAAAACCAGTAAGTCTATGCTACTTCAAAATTTCTAAAGTGAAGGGGTTCTGATTCTAGGTTTTAGAAATTACTTTCAGTGACCTCAAAATCTTTAGCTGCCCTGGTTAGAAGGAAGATCTAGCAGATGTCAGCTTGGAAAAGAGACTTATTTCTGAACTTTAATAAGATTTTTGTGGGAAAAGCTTTTGGAAGGTTATGAAGTACTATAGAAAATAGATCTATTTGATTCCAATAGATTTACCATGAAAAAATCATCTAAATCCAGAGAGAGAACTAAATACATCTATTTTCACCTTTCTTTGGTTTGTTAGTTCTTTCTTGTGTTTTTCCCCTTTTGTTTGTATTATTTTTCACAACATGACTAATATGGAAATAGGTTTAAAATAATTGTATTGTATAACATATATATCAGACTGTTGCCTTGGAGAGGGAGATGGGAGAAAAAAAATTTGGAACTTGAAATCTTACAAAAACAAATACTGGAAAGTATTTTACAAATAATTGAAAAATAAAATACTACAAGTTTAAAAAAATAAAAAGAAAATCAAACTATTATTCCTACTAGTAAAGCTCTTTAGATATTTACAGACAGCTATCCCTGCTCCATAGATCAGAACCCCTTCACTTTAGTTTTGAGGACACTGAGTCCCAAAGGGCTAAGTGACTTTTCCAAGGTCACAGAGTAGCAAGAGAGTAGTCAGGAGTCAAACCCAAGTTTTCTAATCCTGAAGCCACTGGTGTTCCACTGATATCACACCTGAGACTGAACTCTCTTGTATTCATGACCTTTGTTTCAACATGAACAAACACAGGTGCCCATTATTGGCTTCTGAAACCAACAGTCTGTTCCTTTAAGTTCCTTCTGTGAAGTTGAAATGAACTTCTCTTCAACTTCTAATTTCTGAAATCATTTTGAATTGTTTCTTGGAGACAGTAAGAGAACTAGCTCCTTGGCTGAGCTTCAATTCTTGTAGAAGTATGATTATACACTTAGATATAACTATGTATTTAGAGAAGGACATGACAAATCACTTCATTATCTTTGCTAAAAAAAACTCCAAGTAGGATTATGAAGAGTTAGACATGCCTGAAACAACACAGCACTATGTAACATCAACGTAACTATTTATATAAAAACATATGCCCAGGGCAGTGGAGAGAGTTGGATGTCAGAAGATCTGAATTTCGAACTGGCATCAGTCATTTATTTACTAGTTGTGTGACCCTACCTGAGCAAGTTACTGCTTTCTAGAATGACTAGAATAATGCAAAGCTCTCCCAAGACTTCTTCCATGTACCCATCTTTTCATGACCTTCCCAATACTGACTATTCCCCTCTTTTGTCATCTTTATCAATTTGTTGAGTGTTTGAATTTCTTTTATTATAAATGATTTGGAATATTCTTTCACATGTTAATGGTTTGAAATTCTTTTGAGAACTATTTGTTCATATAACCTTATTGACTAGGGTAAGTTGAATTGAATTTTAACATCAATTCTTAGATTTTTAACCAATAAATGAAATGAACCCCCATCTGATTCAATAATTGTACTTCTCTAGACTATATATACCAACAGTTCCTTCAATTCATAGACAACCTAACAGCATCACAGGCACCCTGATGGGTAGGGAAACCTAAATTTAATGCGTTTTCTCTCATTAGAAATTTTTGCTTGCTGTCTAAGTAGCTGATCAATAACTCAATTACTAAGAACCTTTATTATGTGAATGGGCTCTCAGAAGGAAAAGAATTATTTTGGAAGCAATATGGTAGAAATGGAAAAATTCCAGAGGACCTGCTGCAGCAATCTCATCTCTGCTACAAATTCTTTATTTTAGGTAAATCATTTTATCTTCCTGAGTCTCAGTTTGCTTGTAGCAAAATTATGGGATGAGACTGCTCAGATACCTTAGAACTCTAACATTCTGTGTTCTAAGAATGCCAGTTCTAACATTTTAGAAGAACTTAAGTCTCTCTTCCAATATTACCATTCTTTGTTCTCTGCTCTAATATTCTATAGTTCAAGGTTCTACATACATCTGATGTATGATTCAAAGTCCCTTCTGTCTCTAACACTTTGTAATCTAGGTCTTTACCAGTTCAAATGTTGAATGGTTTAGTGCTGCTATGAGTAGATTCAGTTAAAATACTCATTACATTTTCAGTTTTGTCTTCTTGGTAATGACCAGGAGATGTCAGTGTTTCTCTCTCAGTCAGCTACGAATAGGCAAATTATTGTTAGGTTTTGCTATTTTCTGCCAAAATGGGGGACATTGCCCACCACCTCTCTACTCTCCTCTTTTATAACAAGGGGAGAAAAGTTAGCTTACCCCTTTCTTCCCAAAAAACAAACAGAATTTAGTACAAGAAGGAAAAAAAAAAACCTTCCTAAACTCCTCCCTCTGTGAAACTAGGCAGACTGTGTTGCAGCCACTAAAACCTAATAGCAGGAGTGTGCTGGTAAATGTTTTAACAACCAGTTGTAGAACTATAGGGGAAAAGAGAATGTTTGCATGATACTATGTTAGGTTTAATCTGCATTATTAACATTTTTTCTGTTACTTTCCTCTCTTAAATCTAAACAAAAACAAACCATTAAATCAAGCCTTGGAACGCTAATATTTGCTAATTTCTGAGGTATAAATGATATATCTTTAAAAGAAGACAGGCAGTAAAAGCAAGCAATGGAAGTGTAAAGACTCAACATAAACTAGATGAGGGGGGAGTGAATTAGTGGCACAGTTAGCAAGATATTACAAGGTGATTGAGGCTCTAGAGAGGCAGCTTATAAAAGCACGAATACTAAATTTGGGTACAAGAGTCCTGGCTCTGCCACAGACCAGTAACATGGCTGTGGGTGAGTTACTCCTTCCTTTCTGGGCCTCATCTAGGCCAGATCTAGACTCACAACAATCATATGAAATATGATATGCCACTATTGGTATCCCAATCTACAGATGAAGAAACTAATGTCCAGAAAGGGGAAGCTTATTGCCAAAAGAGACATTTTACAGCTTATTCTCTGACAATGGGGAAAATTATTTTAGCCTCTCTGGAACTCAATTTCCTCCTCTGTAAATGAAGGGATTGAAAGAGATGATCTGTAAGATTTTTCCTAGTTTGAAATCCCTTTATCCCCTTATCATAGGGAGAGCTGACATGTCCACCCTAGTTTACATATCCCAAGACAGTATGATATAACAGAAAAAGCCCAGCATTTGATCTGGAGTTAAAAGAACTAGGTTTGGAACTAATTGAAAGGTCTGATGCAAAGACAGTGAAGGACTGGAGAAAAGTATGGATGCCTTAGGGATTTGTAATTTCAGGGCCTTTGTTTCGTAGTAAAATGAGTGGAGAGGATTCAAGATGTAAGGGCTTTTAGAGCTTCAAATTCTATGGTTCTTAAAGTCCAGTGCTAATTCCATTCCAATGCACTGGTTATCAAAACAAATCCAAAGTCCTTTTTTCAGTAACTAACCCGTCTTATCAGGAAGAGATAGGAGAAAGAACTCATCTTTATGACTTGGTAAGAACACTTGATGTCAGTCCCTTTGGGGATAAATCAGTGACCCTGAGCAAGAACAATGACCCTGAGCAAGAACAATGCACTGCTGAAGATCTTTTATGTTCTGGTGTTCAAAGTTTCTCTGTGGATAAAATTCACTGAGTATTAAATCTGGAATTGGGAGGACTCGGGTTCAAAACCTAAGTGTAGCATTTATTAACTATCACCTAATATCTTTAAACTCCGGTTTTCTAATCAGTAAAACGGGAATTATAATACCCACCTCACTGGGTTAGGAACCTTGAAATGACAACAGATGCAAAATATTTTGCAAACCTTAAGCTATATATAAATATCAGTTATTGTTATCATTACTGAACCAAAAAAAAAAAAAAAAAAAAAAAAAACCCCAAAACCCCACATCCCATGAATAACTCTTGTTATTAAGAATCCAAACAGTGAAGTCACGGGGAACAAGCCCTCCCTGTATGAAAATTTAATTGGCAGGAATCATAGTGCCAATGCAATCATCATTTCCTTTCAGCACCTTTGCCTATAACATCCTATCTTAAAGAGATAAACACATAATGTATTAGTTTTGGACTTATAAATGGATGATTTAAATCTAGTCTAGTTTCTGACACTTAGTACCTAGTGACAAGCTCTCTCTCTTTTTTTTTTTTAAAGGCTACTTGATTAATAGATCCTTGGACATAATGTTCCTAGATCCTGTCAAGGCTTTTGACATAATCTTTCATAGTATTCTTTTGGACATGAAGGAGAAATGTAGGCTAGATGATAGTACTATGAAGTTCAATGACTAAAGGGAATAATAATCATGAATGAGCTGCTATCAATTTGAAGAGTGGTCTTTAGTGATGTCCTATTATCTGTCCTTCACCCTGGGCTACTAACATTTTTACCAATGACCAGGGATAATAATGCAGATGGAATAGTTAATTTTATAGTTATGAAACTAGGATAGCTAACATCATAGAGAACAGAATCAAATTCTAAACCCACCCCCCAAAAATTTCTAAAAGCTAGAATTATGGGGAAGACAAGGCTAGATAATCATTCCAATAAGAAAAGATCTTGAAGTTTCAGTGAACTGAAAATACAATAGCCAAAAGAAGCTAATGTCCCCTCAGGCCTCATCCTCAAAGAAAGATGTGATAAGCCACTGCAATCTGCCAAGGTCTGATCGCCTCTTTAGCACAGAGATTTCTGCATTACATCTAAAAAGGGCAGTAGCATGACAAAGTAAAACATATTCAGAAAAGGGTGACCAAGATATAGAAGTAATTGGAAATCATCAGGATTAACTGAAGAAACTGGAAATGTTTAACGTGAGTAGAATATAACTTCTTGAAGTTTGAAATTCTTTTTCATTCCACTTTTTTATTCTGAGTACCTAGTATGGTGCTTTGCACATAGTAGGCTTTTAATAAATATTTCTTGGATTGAAGTAGAAAAGAACATCTCAAACTTTCTCAATAGGAAGGCATATCAGACATATATTTAGGACCCATATAGAGCTATAACAACAAGTGTAAACTACAGAAGAGGATCTTTTGGGGGGATTTTCCTGGAAAAAAGACCACTCATTCTAGTGGATGCCTGTTGAATTGAGCTGAATCAGTTATAACATTAGAGGACAGAATTATATTTCTGACCGGGGTCTAAGAATAATATTGTGTTAAAACTGGCAATGTCTTCATAACAGGAAATATTTTACAAAGCAATAACTCATTTCACAACTTTAAAGATTAATTTTAAGGAATATATTTTTCAGTCCCAATTTGCAAAGTAGGAAATCAGGGTCCACAGAAATAAAAAGATTTGCCTATAGGTCACAAAAATTCTGCCAAATGGAGCCTGGATATGGACCCAGATGTCCTGACTCCAATCTTAATACTATCTGTACTAGGCTTTCTCTATACTTATGATATAGAACACACAGAATGTTCAAGAGGGAAGAAACTTTAAAGGGGTAGTGTTAGAACATAAAAGCTACAACATTAGGATAGCTGAGAATTAACCTAATAATAAATGGGTCACTGCTGGATGAGGACTAAAGCACATCTATATTCTTAAAATTTTTAGCTCAACTTGGCCTGGCATGCAGTGGGCATCATCCTTCTTAACTTGGTTTTTGTTTCAATGATGGTGATACTTTAAAATCAGTTACAATGAAAACATTGCCATTCTTTGTTTTTTAAACGTCTTGAGCAAAAAAGAACAAGGATGGACAAGAGCCTGTTAAATAATAATAATAAAAAAACAATCGTTCTATATCTATAAGAATTCGTTCTATATCTATAAGAATTCTGGTAATGCCAAGAAAAGAGGAAAGACAGAAAGAAAAAGAAGGCCTAAAGTAACATGACTGAGGACAACAACCAAATAAAAAAACACTTGAAAGAATTCTTCAATTCTTCATTTTCCCTCAGTATTCATAGCTAATCAGTTGCCAAAGAAGTCAATCAATAAACATTTATAAAGTATCTACTAAGTGCCAGAAACTGTACAGATGCTAAGGAAAGAAAAGACAAAAGCAAAACATCCCTGGTCTCAAGGTGTTAACATTTTAATAGAGATAGTCCTATTCATTCTATCTACATGACATCACTCCAATTCGATCATTCTCCTAGTTCAAACTCTTATTCTCTGTCCTGGTCTAACAAACAGATAATAGCCCAACCGGTTTCAGTAGTGCTTCCAGTCTTTCATTTCCTTATTTATTTGGTCCTTTACGTGAACTACCAACATAAACTTAATGCATGTTTTAAATCATATACTCTTCTATTCAAAATCGTAATTGATTCCCATGGGATCAAGTCCAGACTCCTAATGCTATTCCTTCAATGCTCTCCACAATCTTTCTTCACTTTTGTTTTCCACTACTTCTTCATGAACTATCTGCTTCTGCCCAAATGAACTGGCTCTCTGTCTTCTGAGAACCACTTTGTCACCACTTCCAAGCTGTATTTGTCAGTTACTTTTCCATTCTTTGAGGCCCCTTTCAAAGGCCACTTCCTTTAGGAGGACTTTCCTGATTTTCCCTTCTCCTAGGTGAAGCCAGAAGATAGCCCTTCCTCTCTAATGCACCCACATAGCATATCTTTCCCTTGCTGCATTGATTTCCCTTGGGCTTGCCTAAGAATTATTACCCATGTCCTGGTCTTTTCTATCCTACTAGAATAGACGCTCACTGGGTTGCAGAGGAAATGAGAGGGAAGGAACATCATAAGATATGTCTCTTAGAGTCATAAAATATGACTCTAAGGTCCTTTACAATTTATAAGACCTGATCTGAGTAGATCCCCGGAACATTTCTGCAAGACAACTCAGTCCAGCAGGCATAATTTCAGGTCAATTCATCAAATACTTAATGTCCATTATATGTAACGTAGGTACTGTGTAAGGCCCTTGGGATATACAGACAAAACCAAAATAGGCCTCAATGGCTAACAGAGGAAAGGGGAAGAGGAAGAGGCAAAAGACACACACACACACAGTAATTTGAGGAAACTTAGCATTAACAACTGAATAGTCACTGAAGCTTCTATAGAAAAAGTAAAATCTAAATGAAGCTTTGAAGGAAGATGAGAATAGCGCAGAGGAAGAAGGATTATTATATATTCCAGGTATGGGAGACAGCTTGCACAGAGGTAGAAGACAGAAGGTCAAGTTGGGAGAAAAGTTTTCCAGTCTTTGTAAAGACTTTCCTATCTGGAAAACTGGGTTGAAGCCAAATTGTGAAGGGCTTAAAAAAAAGACTAGGAGAAGGGTTTGCAATGTATCCTAGAGGCAATAAGAAGCCCTAAAAGATTTTTGGGTGAGGTAGTGATGTGATGAAACTAGTTTCCTCAGATATGGGGAGCAAGACACAGTCTGTGTAGAAAAATAAGAAACTGAACAGGGATATCAATTAGGAAGCAATTACAATGCTTCAGGAGAGAGGTGATTAAGGTTAGGACTTGGGGTAATAAAATTTAGGAGTGAAAAGAAGGGAAGGATTTGAATAATGTTGTGGAGGTGGAATTAATAAGACTTAACAACTAGTAGGAAATGGTAAAAACTGGGACTCAGAGAGAATAAGTGATTTGCTCAAAGTTTCTTAGGCAGCAAGTAGCTGAGACTACAGTTTTTTGACTTTAAGTTAGATATTCATTCTACCACACCACAACTACCATATGCACAGCTACCTATGAGGTCCTTGAGGGGAAGGATTATGTCTCTTACTGATGTGTTGATTTGTATTTTTCCAGCACAGTTCCTTGTAGATAGGACACTTAAGAAATATTTGTTGAGGAAATTATTGGCTGCCTAAGGAGTTCCCCTGTAAAGAATCTTTGTACAGAATGTTAGAACAGAAATCATTAGACCAACAGAGATCATTAACAGACAAATGTTAGAGCTAGAAAGGACTTTAAAGCACAGACCATTAAGAACTAACTAAAAACATTCTTCAGTACATGAACATGTATATGGAAGGAACTTTGGAAAGCATTTGAGTGAAGAGCAACAGATTTTTAAAAAATATACTCTAGGACTTGGCTTCAGACCTCTTCAACCATCTAGGTATTTAGGAGTGTTTTCTTTCTTTCACTCTATACTAACTGGAGCAGCTGATAAATATGTGAACTTCATTAGTTAAAACTTCAGACTTTAAGAAGTGAAAGAGGAAATACACCTACTTAATTCTAACAAAGAATTACCTTAGAAAAAACAGGAACCTTGGGAGTACATGATCATTTCATTAGCTTCTGTTCTGGGGAAGAAAAGGTTGATGCATGTGTACCCTAAATTGTGGGAGAAGATTTCACAGTCTCACAGGTAGAAGCAGACTTTGAAAAGGAAGCTGGCTCAAGAGGGTTGAGAATGGGACTCCTGAAAAAGTCTCCCAAACAAGGAGAAAAAGCAGGTACTGCCCCAAAAGACTAAAAAGTTTTGACTACACATGCAGCTCATCAAATTCAGATTTTAAAATGGCTTACACAGAATATGGAGGCGACTGCAAACAACTGAGAATGGACATAAAGGAAAAGCATGGTCCTAATAAGAATGTATTTGCAATGCTAATGCACAACACATAAGCTTAAACTAGCAAGGAACATGAAGAACAACAAAGAAATTTGGAATGAAGGACCAGAAAAGGATCACAGGAAAGAGAATGCTGCTGTTTAGGACAGACAGCCTGATAGGAAAAAACTAAGAAGCCAGCACTACTCAACTTTTTATTCTTTTATTTTTCCTTCCAAGGAGCAATGATTTTTGGAATGGGAAGGACACAGCAAAAATTATTCACTGGGAGTAAAAAGTCAAGCAAAGTAAGAAAATGATCTAGTATTTAGTAGTTCTTGGAGTTTCAAGTAACCAGACCTGTAAAAATTACTTTTGAGAAGATATAATTTCTGAGCTGTTATTATGCATCTTGGAATGTAGGGAAAAGAAGAGCTGACTTTGCAGAAATGGAGAATGACAAATGACCCAATTTTTTAAAAAAGGAAAAGTATAGAATCCACAAACCAGAGGCAAATGAGCTAGAGTTTTATTCCAAATTCCAAAACATATTATTAAGATGATTTCTGAATATTTTGGCAATAGTGATCATTAAAAGCTAGCTTAGCAAGTCATGCCAGATTAATTTTATTTCCTTTTCTTATAGGATAGATTGTATAACAAGGGGCTGTTATAGAAATAGTTTACTATGATCATGGCAAAGCAAATGATATGGTTTTGTATGCTATTCTTTTGTTTAAAATGGGAGGGGGTAGCATGGTATAGTGTGGGGCTTCTTAAACTCTTTCCACTTGCAACCTCTTTTTTTGCCCAAGAAATTTTTATGTGACTCCAGGTATAGAAGCATATAAAATAAGTATACAAATGAAATATTTACTGATAAAAAATCATTAGGGAATTTATTTCAAAACAATTCTTTGGTATACATATAATTTCACATTTATAAAAAATAAAAGCAAATTTGCAACTAATGAATTGAATTGTACTTGTTTATTTTTACATAAAGAATTAAATCTTAGTGAAATATCTGATATCCTACCATTGCTAAATTTTCAAGACCCCCTCTCACATTCAGTTAAGTGACCCCATATAGGGTTGTGACTCATAGTTCAAGAAGCTTTGGTGTAGTGGATAGTGAGTGGCCTCTGAGCGAGGAAAAACTACTTTGTTCGGTGATGAAAGTCCAACTTTGACATATATTGGCTGTGTGAGAGTGGGCAAATCACTTAATAGTAGTTAGCTTTCTAAAACTATACATTACATATTAGTTGCTGATCTGTATTGGTAAAGCAGGTTCTTTATTGGGAGGCATTCCTGGTGTTAATGAAATCAGGGAGAAGGAAAGAACTAGATACATATCAATTGATGTTATAATATCAACCTGGAAAGCTTGAATTTATATGATCAACATTTTAATCAGTGATATGTGTGAAGGCACTGAAGTCCTGTCAAATTTTCTAATAATATGAAGTTTGGAGGGTTAGCCAACAAGTTGGATAATAAAAGTCAGAATCTTAATGATTCTAATACAAAGATGGGCCAAATCAATGAAATTTAATAGAAATAAATGTTAAAAAGTATGACAGGTTCAAAAATCAGTTTAGCATTAAGTGTATTCTGCTCTTGTCAAACTACACAGAGAATACAAATGTCCTGGGAATCAAATTTTAGAAAAGACACA
The DNA here is from genome assembly GCF_902635505.1 of Sarcophilus harrisii. NCBI lineage: Eukaryota > Metazoa > Chordata > Mammalia > Dasyuromorphia > Dasyuridae > Sarcophilus > Sarcophilus harrisii. The sequence continues at coordinate 448,456,996 of NC_045427.1, forward strand.
AGACAAACTTGCCAAGATCATAAGAGGATTAGAAAACATGCACAATGGAGATCAGTTGAAGGATCTGGAAAGAAATCTAGAAAGACAACACAGGTACTGCCTTTAAGTATATGAGTTGTCATATAAAAGAGGGATATTTCTTATATTTGATCCTAGAAGTCAAAACTAAGGGTTACAAGTTATAAAAAGGTACACTTTAATTGTAAGTAGGAAAACCTTGCTAATGATGAAAGCAATACAAAAATTGGAATGAGCTGCTTCTAGGAGGCAAGAGGTCTTTAAGAAAAGGCTACACAAAACTCTATGTAAAAAATTCTTGGTCAAGGGTATGATTTGTAGTAGATAGCTCTACGATCTTATCCAATTCTTAAATTCCATAATCAGCACATGGATCAGGAGAACTCAGGATATTGTGTGTTGGAAAGAACCTAACACTGGTGAGAATTGTGTGCCCACAGAGTTTCTCTTACCTTTCCTGTTCATCCCCATCTGCAGGCACTTGAGCAGGCGGCAATACTGACATCGATTCCGCTGTTTCCGGGACATAACACAATTCTTGTCACGACTGCATCTGTATACCCGCTTGTTACAAATGCTCCTCTTGAAAAACCCTTTGCAGCCTTCACAGGAAATGATACCATAGTGCAACCCTGTAGCTCTGTCTCCACAGATAAGACACGTTCTTTGTTCGGCTCGATCATCTGAAACAGAAACTTAAGAAAAAAAAGTTCACGGTAAAAAGAGCTAAAAAAAAGATTTAAAGAATATGGTATTGCCCCAGGTATCTCTCCCTCAAGAATCCCATCCCAAATTTAAGGAAATGCCAGAGTCTGGTATGTATTCTGGAAAACCCAGTTGTTGTTTATCCTTCCCCTTCAAAAAGGACCATGATTTTTCCTGCATTTTGTGACAAAACTACTTCTCTATCTACTATGATTTTGTTTCCAGCCTCATCATTCAACTGAAATTGTTCCCTCCAAAGTCATCAAAGAATTCTTAAATGCCAAATCAAATAATCTTTTCTATGTCCTCAGTCTTCTTGATTTTTCTTTGACCTAAGACAAAGCTGATCAATCAATTAAGAAACTAAATGAATCTGAATGCCAAACAAAGCATTTTGGTATTTGATCCAAGAGACAACAGGGTCATAGAAACACTGGAGTTTAGGGGATTGTTATGATCAGACCTGTGCTTTAGGTTGAATGTAGGTTGGAGTGAAGAGACTTGAGAATAGGTTGACCCACCATAAGATTATCGCAATAATCTAGGTGTGAAGTGATAAGGGTCTATATTAGAGTAGTGGCACTGCTAGCGAGAGAAGGGGATGTATTCCAGAGATATTGAAAACTCAATATACTTTAGCAACAGCTTGAATATGGGGCTGAGTGAGAGATGATGAGGAATCCAAGATGATTCCTGGATTGGGAGCCTGAGGAACTGGGAAGATGGTTTCCTTGGTTGGTTGAATCCTTCTCCCGAACATATCCTCTGAACCACAGGAGTCTGTTGGGGTTTCTGTGTCCTGTTCTTCCTCTATACTATTTTAATTGGTGATTTTATCAATTCCTATGTATTTAATTATCTTCTCTTTGTTGATGATTCCCAAATCTACCTACCTAAGTGGATATCCAATATATCTTAAATTTAATATGTTCAAAATCAAACTCATTTATCTTTTCCCCAATCCCCCTCCCTTATATATTCCTAAAGCATATATTATCCTTTCAGTCACACAGATCTACCTAGGTTCTATCCTCAACACCTCCCTATTTCTCTCACTTCCTTCCCTTTGTTTTCCCCAACACCAATCTGTTTCCAAGGCTTGCTGATTTCACCTTTTCAATGTTTCTCAAATATGTCTCCTCTCATAATAAAAACATCCTAGTTTAGGCCTCCATTATTTCCTAATTGAACTACTACCATAGCTAGATGGGAGGAGGGGGCAATCAACCTGCCACAAGCCTCTCCCCACTGTAGTCCATCTTCCATTCAGCTACAAAGTGATCACTTAAAGACACAGATCTGACTATCACTCTCATATATTATAAACTTCAGTAATTCTCTAGACCTCCAGGATCAAATGCAATACCCTCTATTTGACATTCAAAGCTCTATACAATCCAGATGCCTTCCTCTACAATTTTCTTACACTTTGCATGCCCTCACACATCCTTTAATCCAAAAACATTGGCCTTCTTGCTATTTCATGAACAAAATATTCTCTCGACTCTGGACATTTTCTGCTTGTTCCCTAATACCTAAAATGCTTTCCTTTCTCATGTCTATCTCCTGATTTCCCAGGCTTTCTTCAAGTCTCAACTAAAATCCCATCTTCTTTAGGAAAACTTCTCCAACAGCTGACTTTTCCTTCCCAACTCTATCCTCCTCCACTTCTACATCTCAGGAAGAAGTGCTCTTTCTCCTTGCCAAGGCAAATCTCTAGAGGGTGACATATAGATATGCATTGTTGATCCCATCCCATCTTCTCTGGTAAACTGCCTCCCATCCCCTTAAGTGTTTCTCCCAATCTACCAATTCTTTCCCTACTACCTACAAACATTCCTATCTGTCCTCCATTCTTAAAAACCTATACTTGATTTTACCAGCATAGCTAGTTTCTGTCCTGCATGCATCTTACCCTTCCCAGCTATACTTCTTTGACAAAATTGGATATACTTGCTGCCTCCACTTCTCCCACTTGAATCTAAATCCTCTGTAGTATGGCTTTCAAATTCAACATTCAACTTATCCACTCACCAGTGATATTTTAAATCCCCAAATGTAATGTTCTCCCTCATCATCAGTTTTCTTTGCCTTTTCTACTAATCACCTTCTATCAGATATGTTCTTTTCTCTTCAATTTCAGGACAATGCTTATTGTTGATTTTTCTTTCTGATGACTAGTTTTCAATCTTCTCTGCTAGTTCTTCATGCCAGTCACACACGGTAACTGTGGTTATCCTTCACAGCTCAGTCCTGGTCCATCTTCTATTCTTCTTTTATACTATCTTGTTTGTTGATGTCATTTATTACTGTGTGTTTAATCATCAACTCTGTGGAAAATTCCCATTCTCTACATATTCAGCCTTCACTGAGTTCCAGTTTCAAAATAGCAACTGCCTTTTGGTCATCTCAAATTGGATGCCCTAATAGCATCTCAAAACACACAAAAATCTAAGTAAGCTTATTAACCTTTCCTAACTTTTCTCTCTTTTAAACCCTATTATTTCTATTTTTTTAAAATTCAATTTTATTTTCATTCCCAAGTCTAACCTTTGCCCCTTGTACCTCTCTCACCCATTGAGAAATCATATGTAAAGACATATAAAATAGATTTCCACATTTGCCACTTCCAAAGGGGGGAAAAGCAAGAAAGAAATAGAAATAATGCTGGATCAAAGAGTATGTACAATTTAATACCATTTGGACCAGTTCCAAAGAGTTTTCAGAATGGTTGGACTAGTTTATACCTTTCACCAATTTGCACTTGTATTTGTACTCTGATTCTATCATCACTTCTTTATCTAGAGGAGGCTGGTATATAACACCATAAGTCCTTTGGAATTGTGGTTGGTCATTTAATTGATCAGTTATTAAGTCTTTCAGAATTATCTTTATAATATTGCCGTTACTATATAATTCACTCTCTGGCTCTGCTCACTTCACTCTACATGGGCTCATTCTGTCTTCCCAGGTTTTTCTGCAACCATCCACTCCATTATTCTTACAGCATAATAGTATTCTACTTTCATATACCATAACCTGTTCAGTCATTCCTCAATTAATAGATATCCTTTCATTTTCCAGTTCTTTGTTACCACAAAAAAGCTGTTATAGATATTTTTTTTTACATATGGACCCATTCCCTCTTCCTTTGATCACACAGATATCTTTGGGATATAAGAACTAATAAACTAGTAGTAGCAATACTGGATCAAGTTTAATAGCTTCTTGGGGAATAATGCCAAATTGCTTTCCAGAATAGTTGGAGTAGCTCACAGCTCTACCAAGAGTTCATTAGTCTACCTATTTTCCTATATTTCTCCAGGATGTCATTTTTCTTTTCTTTTCTTTTTTAATAGTCTTAAACCAAGGTAATGGGTATGAATTGGTTGATTTAATGTACATCTTTTTAATCATTAGTGATTTAAAGCACTTTTATATGGCTATTGATAGTTTTGATTTCTTTCTCTGAAAACTGCCTATTTATATCCCTTCCCTTCATTATTTACCCATTGGCATATGACTCTATCAAACTTTACTATTACTTTCAAAAGCACCACCATCTCCCCAGTCACCTGGACTAAAAACCTAGGTGTCATCTTTGACTCTTCTCTCATATTCACTTCAGATATCAGATATGTAGCTAAGACTCATCATTTCTCCACTCATTCAACTAGTTCAGGTTCTCATCATCTCACATAGAGACTAGTGGAATGCCTCCTGATTGGTTTCCATGCCTAAAATCCCTCTCCACTCCAATCCATTCTCCATTCAACTATCAGTATTTTTCCCCAAAGTATAAAATGTGACCATGCGCCAGTCTCCCTCATACCTCTAATGCCAGGGGTTCCCTAGTATCTCCAAGATCAAATATAACAGACTGTTTGTGTTTAAAGTTATTTCTCATTCCTGGAATACTCTTATCCCTGCTAACTTGTTTTCCAGGCTTCCTTTTAAAATAGTTCAAATCCCACCTTTTACAAGAGGTCCTTCCCTATCTTTTCCATAGCTTGTGACTTCCCTCTAAAAATCTTGGGGCACACATCCCAAAATTCCCTTTGACCTTCTATCTACTTTCTATCTATACTTATATAGTTATTTGTAAATGATCTCTTCCATTAACTTATGAGGCCTTTAAGAATAGGGTCTGTGGATGCATGTTTGCCTTTCTTGCATCCTCAATGCTCAGCACATTGCCTGGCATGTAATAAAGCATTTAATACATGCTTGTTGATTGACTTACAACAGGCAAACAAGTCCACGTGAATTTGGCAAAACTCCTTGCTCACCAAGTAATAGGAAACAGGAAAACATTCTTTCAAATGCATTGATTGATACACAGTAGGAATCAGACAGGCAATCCTATTTAAGGGATGCTCTTATCAGATGCGATACCCCCATGGGAAGCATTTAACATTGTCTGTTATCATCAACACACAGGTACTTCTGACATTGAGGATCTGGACTCTGTGTCTGCTTGTTTCAGTAGGATAAAATTTCAGAAAGCAAGTCTGAGCAAAATGGTAGGGCAGGATGCTGGGACCTAGGGAAGTCTCCCTCAAATCCATCTGAGAGGTCCAAGGTGGATGCTGAGTTACTAGATGTTAGGATAAAAAGACCAAAACAAACCAAAACAAAAAAATGTGAAATGTGCTGAGACCTTGCTCTAAAGTTAATATTATTTGTGAATTCCTGTGCCTCCCTTGAGACCAAGTACAGTCCAGAGAATTAGAACTGTATTCCTGAATATACACAAATTTATGGAAATGAACTGTCAGTCTATGCTTACTTATAGGTCATTAACCAGGGAATTATGACTACCACCACAATACTAGGACCAGTTATAAGTGATTATGAAGTCTAGTCCCAGATTAATCATGAAATTGCCTATGGCTTCACTAGTCTGTAATCTAAAAATACTGCAATTGAGGAAGAAGGGACACTTTCTCATGTATCAAAGCCTTGGAGGATAATCTTATTTGGGGGGAAAAGAACTTCTCTATGGTAATGAGAGGTGGAGGCTCTATTATGTACTCAGGTAATGGTAATTTACATGTGGAGGAAGAACCTCCAACCAAGTTCTCCTTTAATGACTTAACTTAAATAATGTGAAAATGGTTTTGAGTCCTCAGGGACTAAGTTGAAAGGGCCAAAGACCTGACAAATGAAAGCAGGTTTTGAGGACAAGTTCAGTCTATTCATAGAATCATAAAATAATAGATTTAGGGTTGGAATAGACCTCAAAGGTCATCTAGTCCAAAAAGCCTAATTTTACAGATGAGGAAATTGAGGCCAAGAGAGTTTAAAGAATTTGACTAAGGCCACACAGATAAGAAGTTATAGTCAAGATCTGAATCTAGGTCCTCGGATACCACACCCAACATTCTTTCCTCTGTACAGCATTTTCTTCCTAATTCATAGCACCAAAGTGCTAGTCATTAAGTAATAATATTTTTCCCCAGTAAGACCACCTAGGTCTATGCCTAGGCATAGGCAAGCATATATATTGGTAGAGTAAACCTACACTGATTAAGTCATTAATTTTTTTTTTGAATGTTGAAGGTTTATTTTGACTTAATTCAACTTATCTTATAATCTCCTAGGATTCAGAGTTGGAAGTCCTTAAGGGTTATCCAGGACACCTTCCTAATTTTGTTTTATTCAAGATGGCAAAGAGGGGATATGATCTTGGACACAACAAAATCTTGGGTGAAAATGTGTTGTGGAAAGAGTGCTTAGAAATGAATTCAGAGTTTTGGATTTTAAGCCCTGGCTGTGCCACATATCATCTGCATGACAAGTTACAATTTCTTTAGGTCTCACTTTCCTCCTCTATAAAATGAACTAGTTGAAATGACACCTAAGGATTTAGACTTGGGGTCTCAGAAATCAAATCTAGCCTTCTTACCACTGTTCAATTCAAACATTTAATAAGCTATGTGACTATATCACATAAGTCACTATGTGACTAATTTTGTGTGGGACACTGAAAGGAATACTCAGTTTAGATAAAACATAGTCTTTGTCTTCATATGTCTCCATATGGATATGCCATATATAATATGGCATATCTACATATATTATTGTTCAGTTAAGCACAATTAGAATGCTGTAAAACTCTTCAAATATCTGTTAGATGTCAAATAAAAGTTTGATTATATTGCTATAGCTTATCTCTCCTTGCTACCTACTACCATCCTAGCTGGCTGCTTCCCATATTATTTATTGATATGATTTCCCTCCATTCTCTTCATACAATATTAGCATGAGAAATAAAGAAGTGATTCAAAGTAAACACCATTCAGTGCAGACCTATTAGTTGCCTGCACAGATTCCCATGACTGCTTCCCCGGGGTTTCTTTTAACTGTAGTTAATGAAGATCAAAAACCAGAGACATACTTCTTTTTATGTGGTATGTAGATATTGTGTTACCTCAGACTCCTGTCTTCTTCGTCGTCGTCTTCTTTTTTTTAAACCTCAAACATTCTCATTTAAACATCATACTTCATATTTGACATCAATAAAAGTCATTATGTCTTAGCCGATTAGGAAATACATAAGACATTCAAAACCACTAGGCAGAGTCCAGTGAACAGGCCAATTCTGGAAGCCGAATTTTTGTCAAATTTTAGGAAAAACACTGCCAAATCACTTCTCTTTCTCTGGGCCTCAATTTTCTTATTTATAAAATGAATGAATCAGAGCAGATGATCTCAAAGGTCCTTCCTTCTTCCCCTAATCTAAACCCTACATTCCTATAAACTAAAGTCTGAAGTAATTGAAAAGCTATCATATACAGATCTGACCACACGAAATCTCATGTACAAGGCACTCCAGTAGCTTTCCTAATAGTCTATAGGATAAACTCCTCTGTTTGGCCTTTGAAAGCTTACACAAGTTCCCACCCAATCTTTCTATTCTCATTGCAAATTTTTCATTCCCCATCCAGCCAAATCTGCCTTTTCTCCCAGTGTCTTGGGGCCTGACCATCCCACATGGTTGGCATGCACTTCCTCCTTACTTACACCCAGGAGTCCCTCCTCTATTTTAATAGGAAGAGGAAACATGATTAAGCTTAAGAACTGTCTTTTACATGAAGCTTTTCCTTACTATCTCTATTGTTAAGTATTCTTTCTTCTAAACTACCTGGAATTTAACTCTTTTGTACAGATTTGTATTTATTCATACTACTTATATTTTAGTACATATCTGTGGACTTCCCCATTAGAACAAAAACACTTTGAGAATAAAAGATAAAAAGAATAAAGATGAATTCTTTAAAATTTTATAAAATAGCATTTGATACAATGTCGGTAAATTGTATGATAAATAATTTCTATGAGGCATAAAGAGAATTTATTTGACCAAGTTTTAAATAAAAAGGATTTATCCTTTATATTAGTTCAGCCTACCCATAAGCACTTGATATTCTTCCATTTGATTAGACCTGATTTGATCTGTGTGGAAAATGTTTGGTAATTGTGTTCATATAGTTCCTGACTTTGTCTTGGCAGGTAGACTCCTAAATATTTTATATGACCTACAGTTATTTTAAATGGATTTTTTCTTAGTATCTCTTGCTGCTAGACTTTATTGGGGATTTATGATTTAAAAGTCGCCTGGCACAGGTTTACAACCATCTGACACACCAGAATGAGAGACAAACAAATAACCAGAGACATCAAACCGAACTTATATTGAAATAATAATAATGTATTATTTTATTGTCTAGAAGGATGGCCTCCAACTTAAATAGAAACATGGGTTATTGATTTGTATAAGAGAATCCCAATACACACACACTGGCTTAGTTTTAAATTTTGTAATATTACCTAGGTTTTATTATATGTTTTACTTATCTTGTTAAATGTTTCTCAGTTACTTCTTAATCTGGTTCCTCTGGCAGTGTTTGCTACCTTTAATCTAGCCCACTGAAAGGTCAAATGACTTGCCCAAGGTTAAGCCACTTTGTGAAAAAGCTGTACAACTGTACATAAATATGGAACAAGTTTTACTGAGTAGTAGTAGAATAAAAAGTCAGATGTCCACCTCAGTGATCAGTCTCATGGTATTATTGACAAAGGGATTATACAATAGTTCCTTTTCCAAATCTTAGAGGATATTTTAAAATGTAAATTATTGTGTTCTTAAATATTCCCCTTTAGACAAAATGGGCAAATATAGTGATTGTTGGTAACAGCCAACAAACGGAAGGAAGAGAAAGCTGGACAATGGATAAACCTTAACCTAGATGGAACTTTACCCTCTAACTTCCACAATGTACCACTTCTTTCATAATATATTTTAAACAATTTTTCCAAATACAGCCAACTGGGATACAGTGTAAAGAGTACTTAATGTGAGTATCAAAAGATCTGAGTATATGTTGTGGCTCTGCTTACTTCTTTGAGCTTGAGTTTCTTCATCTATCAAATGAGGGATTCAGATGAGATATCTAAGGTCTCTTTTAGTTCTAACATTGTGTGTTTCTAAGACCAAAGCTATAATTAAAGTAGAAAAAGACAGCTGGGTATAGTGGAAAGAGTTATGACCAAGATCAGTAAAACCAACCTAGACCCTCTGACTATCCTATTCACTTTTTTTCTATGAAGACTCAAATATATTAGGGTTTCAAGATGGCATGCATGTTTCTTCTCTGCCTATTAGCATGTTTATAATTCATCCTTGTGCAATCTCTTCCAAATCATCAACTACGTGTACCTTCTTATGTTTCTCTTGCCTTTTGTGTTACCATTTTAAAGTGTCCATTAAGTTCTAGATTTATCATCATCAGGAACTTTGGGAATTCTCTATTTATTTCATTAAAGACCTATACCATCCAGATGTGCAGAACCTGATTATGAACCAAGCACAAATGAGCAAGAAACAAGTTCTAGCAACATATAACTATGTGACTCTAGAAGCAGTCTAGAAGCAGTCTAGAAGAAGTCTAGAAGCAGAATAGCAACTTAATACTAGCCTTAGTCCAGCACATAAGCCCAATTAGAACCTCAAAGAAAAAAAAAATTCTGGCTATAAGGAATAGAATAATATTTGGAAGAAACAGAATACAAAATAGGTAACTAAGAAGGAAAAAAGTAGCAAGAATGAATAACTTAAGGTAATAAACCTTACTCAAGAATTATACCCAATAACTTGGAAATCAGAGTGGGAAAAAAATAGAAACTGACTTCATGAGAAAACATAAAATATTAAAATGAAATCAAAAGACTAATAAATTATAAGGTATATATTATTATACATATCTTATGTAAGATGACCAGGAACAGGTCCAACAAAAATAGATATCTAAGAACTATCATATTACCAGAAAATCATGATCTCACCCACGAAAAAAAGCTCGAATACCATAACACCAACAGTCATAAATGAAATCTAGATCTCTTAATGCCACAGGGCAAAATGGCAAAAGAATCCATTGATTGCTTCCTAAAAGAAACTACCAAAAATCATTCTTTTTTTTGTTTTTTTAAAGGACTATCACCTAATTTCAGGGTCAGTGACATGGAATATTCAAGAATCCAGAGCTAAAAAGCGGATAGATATAGCATCAGGAGAAGAAAGTACTAGGGCAGAAAGATTTCAAGGGAACTTTGAACTACTGTTGAGTGAAGTAATGGGTGCCATCTTGCACCTCTGTGCAAGGCACAAGAGTAAGAGTAAGCAAGCATGGGCCTAGCTATAAACTGAGCAAGAAATAAGTTCTAGCAACATATAACTATGTAACTCTAAGCCTAGAAGCAGAATAGCAACTTAATACTAAGCCTTAGTCTAGCACATAAGTTTACAACAACAACAACAAACCAGAGGAAAAGTCTTACACCAATAAGTAATCAGCAGTTTAGTAAATCCGAACCTGTAGAAGGTCCCAGAGTGACTAAATCTAGCAGCTGTCTACTGAAGTCATGTTTAAGATTCAAACTTGAAACTTGCAGAGCTCAGACCCAAAAGGTAGTAAATAGATCTTTTCCTGGATCACACCACATATGAAGTAGTGAAAACTTGCAGATTCCTGGAGCTGAAAAGCAGAAGAATGTAAAAGAACCGACTCTAAGGCAAGATATCACTCCCTCCCTTACCAAAGAAATGTGCAGAACTCAGATCTGACAAAATCTGAAGTCAAGAAATAGAAGGGAGAATGAACAAACACAAAAGGAACCCAACCAAAAAGAAATACTCTGGTAATAAGGAAACAAGAAATACAAACACAACAGAAAAAAATAGATTGAAAATATCTTTAAGCAAAGCCTCAAAAAACAAACAAACAAACAAACAAAAAAAAACAGATCAGATACAAGCCCAAAAAGAATCCCTAGAAAAATTAAAAAGTTAAAAAGGAAAAGAACAAAAAAATACTTTAAAAATCAAATGAGAAGCTATACCAGATCTTAAACTATTACTAAGCAGTGATCAACCAAATAATCTGGTACTGGCTAAGAAACATCATTGGAATGGATTAGATATACATTACATCATAGTAAATGACCATAGCAACTTAATATGTAATAAACCCAAAGATTCCATTCTCCAATTGATAAATGGTCAAAGGATATGAACAGACAATTTTCAGATGATGAAATTACAACTATTACATACTCATATGAAAGAGTGTTCCAAATCACTATTGATCAGAGAAATGCAAATTAAGACAACTCTGAGATACCACTATACACCTGTCAGATTGGCCAGAATGACAGGGAAAGATAATGCAGAATGTTGGAGGGGATGTGGGAAAATAGGGTGATACATTGTTGGTGGAATTGTGAATACATCCAGACATTCTGGAGAGCAATTTGGAACTATGCCCAAAAAGTTATCAAACTGTGCATACCCTTTGATCCAGCAGTGTCTTTACTGGGCTTATACCCCAAAGAGATACTAAAAAAAGGAAAGGGACCTGTATGTGCCAAAATGTTTGTGGCAGCCCTGTTTGTAGTGGCCAGAAGCTGGAAAACGAATGGATGCCCATCAATTGGAGAATGGTTGAGTAAATTGTGGTATATGAATGTTATGGAATATTATTGTTCTGTAAGAAATGACCAGCAGGACGAATACAGAGAGGATTGGCGAGACTTACATGAACTGATGCTGAGCGAAATGAGCAGAACCAGGAAATCATTATATACCTCAACAGCGATACTGTATGAGGATGTATTCTGATGGAAGTGGATTTCTTCAACAAAGACAAGATCTAACAATTTCAATTGATCAAGGATGGACAGAAGCAGCTATACCCAAAGAAAGAACACTAGGAAATGAATGTAAACTGCTTGCATTTTTGTTCTTCCCAGGTTATTTATACCTTCTAAATCCAATTCTCCCTGAGCAACAAGAGAACTGTTCGGTTCTGCACACATATATTGTACCTAGGATATACTGTAACCTCTTTAACATGTATAGGACTGCTTGCCATCTTGGGGAGAGGGTGGAGGGAGGGCGGGGAAAAATCAGAACACAAGTGAATGCAAGGGATAATGTTGTAAAAAATTACCCTGACATGGGTTCTGTCAATAAAAAAGTTATTTATTTAAAAAAAAGAAAGAAAGAAAAAAACAAAACAAAACAAAAAAACTGGGGATAAGCCAGGATGCAGTTTGACTTCTTTACTATCTGACCAAGCTCTAAGGCTCCAAATGTGTTGAATAAATGAAAGAGTCTTGTTCCAAAGAAAATAAACTATTTTGAGAAGTTTACTTTTCCAGGGCCTATTGTCTAAGGTGAAATTCCTAAACTATTTTTTCTAATAAATCAGTTTCTTATGAAAAAAAAATAATAAATAAATAAACCCAAAGATTCAAGCTTTGGGAACAAAAATTCATTATTTGACAAAAACTGTTGAGAAAACAGTATGATAACTATATAAAAATGTGTGTATAGTATATGCATGTGGCTTGTGAAGCTCTATAAAAAAGGTATTATATTTGGTTCTGGAGGTAATGCTATACCTACTATATACATTCTACTATATAGAATGTCTTAAGCCAGAAAGAAAGAATTCAAGTGCTGTTATGATTACACAGGATTTATCAGTCACTAAAAAAGGAATGGAAAGTTTGGAATATGATATTCTAGAAAACAGGGAGGAGGGTAGAAATGGGACTTTATTGAAATAGAGGAATTTCAAGCATTCTTGTTGAAAAGATCAAAGCTGAACAGAAAAACCTGACATTCAAACACAGAACATGAGAAGCATAAAAATGGTAAATGAGAGAGAAATCATAGGTTAAACTGTTTATATTCTTATTTGGGTAGATGATATTTAACTTATAACTTTATCATCACCAAGGGTCTTGGGAAGAGTCAGATTACTGGGAAGGCACAGTGATGATGTTGATGATCTTGAAATAATAATGGAAGGACAGGGAAGAGGAATGCACATAGGTTGTGGGGAGAAAGAAATGGAGAATAGGAAAAATTCTCACATGAACAAGGAAGAATTTAGACAAGGGAAGAAGTATGAGGGGAGAGGGAGAAGATGGAAAACAAACAAAACTTAAACCTCATTTTTATTTCAACTGGCTAAAGGAGGGAAGAATACACATATACACATAGCTGGGTACAGAAACTCATTTTATCCAATAGAATAGTAGAAGGAAAGAAATTAAGGAAAAAGAAAGGATAAAAGAGGAGATGGATTCAGGGACAGTATCAGAAGCAAAACCTTTAAAAAGGGGACAGGGAAGGGGAAAAGAAGGTAAAGTATTAAGAGAATAGGATGAAGAAAAACACACAGGTAGCAATCATAATTATGAATGCGAATTAGATAAACTCACTCATAAAATATAAGAGGCTAGAAGGCTGGATTAAAAACTAGAATATAACAATATGCTATTTACAAGAAACACACTTTAAAAAGAAAAATATACATAAGAGTTAAATCAAAAGGCCAAAGCAAATTCTATTAAACTTTAACTAAAATATTAAAGGGGGGAGGGGAGGAAAGAGAGGGAAACAAACCAAAAAGTAGCTTCAAAGGATGAAATCCAAGCTATCAACAACCACATTAGAAAAGTGCTCCAAATGGAAAAGGACCTTTATGTATACAAATATTTTACAGGCACTCTTTTTTATAGTAGTCTAAAACTAAAAACTTAAAAAACAATAGTAATGCTAAATATATCATGCCATATGAATGTAATAGAATATTAATGTGCCATAAGAAACGAAGAAAGGGGCAATTTCAAAGGAAAATTGAGAGCTGTATGAACTGCATAGTAAAGTTAACCAAAAGCAGAATAATTTATATGATGACAACATTAGAGAGAAAAACGTCAAATACTTTGGAATTTGATCAACACAATGATAAACTACAAGTCCAGAGGACAATAGATGAAACATACCACTTTATGAACTGACACAAGATAGCCTTGCCAAGACTGCCACATGTACAGGATTTCCCCTAAATCTATTACCCCACCACAATCTCCTAAAATATCTATTGCAACAGCAAACCAAATAGTTAGCTAGTTTGAATGTTTACTGGATCAGATTTTAGGTAGGCTATACAATTTAAAATTCAAGCTAGTGTGGTTCAACTGAAATCAGGAATAGCATGATTAAAATGTAATTTGTTAAACACAATTTTAGACCTACAAAGGCTTAATATTAGAAGGAATTTTATACATACAATGTTAAAACACGGAATATTAGAGTTGACAAAGACCGTACGTAAAACATAATTTTCAAATCCAATTCACAAAATGTCAGATAAAAATCACATCTGTGCAAGTGGTCTCATTTTACAGATGAAGACATCAATGTTCAGGGGGATGAAGTAACTTGGCCAAAATCAGTTAGTGACCTATGAAAAACTGGAATCTATCTTTTCTGACTCATAAATCCAGAAGTCCTTTCATTAGACATAGCATTGCCTCTTTGCATATCCAAAAACATATAAAAAGATATGATTCAATTCATACCAAACACAGTAGAACACAGCTTATAACCCCTCTTAGAAGAAAGCAAATTATAGAATAAACTCATACTTGTAATTTATTCCAAAGAAGCTCATGTAAGCCTTCTTTGGTTCAAACTGCCTTGCTTTTCAGCAATCATTGAAAAACTACTGAACTTAGTGGTTTTACCTATTGCTAAAATATTCCTTACAAAGATAAAGAATATAGTTGCAATAGTGAATAGACAAATTGGATGTATGTAAGCATTCTTCATCTCTATCCCTATATGGATTTTATCCAATAGAAGAGTGATTCGACTTGTTCTGCTTGGCCAAGGAACACAGGGATTAAAAACAAATGGTGAAATATTTTGTCCCATAAGGAAGAGCTTCTTAACAATTAGAACTGTTCAACAAAGGCATGCTTGAACTGCCTCAGGAGATGATGATTCCATATGATTGTAAGTATCTCAGCAGAAGCTGACTACTTTTGGGGAATATGCTGAAGAAGGGATTCACAATCAGGTACAAGTTGGACAAGAAACTCTAACATCTCATCCATGCCTGAGAGTCTATGGATTAATGAATTATGTGAATTAACACATGGCTTTTCTTCAGAACTATGACAGAGATCATAATACAAAACTGTCTTCAAATTATGCCCAGGTAAGATAAGACTTAGATGGCATATGCTAATTTTTCAAATATCTGAAAGGGCTAATATAGGGAAGGAATAGGCTGATGATTGAGACTGTTTTCAATTAGTGGGAATATAAAAAATGGATAAAAAGAAGTTACAGGGAAGTAGCTTTTGGCTCAAATAATGAGGAATTTTCTAACAATGAGAATTATCTAAGAACAGAATTGGCTGCCTGGAGGTAATACACTTTTAAAGATCTTCAAGAAGCTGAATGACCACCTGTTAGAGATGCTACAGAATTCCTGCTTCAAGCTAGAGATGACCTCTATAGGTCTTTCTACCACTAAGATTCTTTGATAAACTTCACTGTAATTTTGTCCTTATACTGGCTATTAGTACAGAACTAGAACTGAATCTTCAAATTGTATCTCTGTATCTCAGAACCCCTTTCTAGTTCTGCATCTAAATTTCTGGAATCTGACTGGAAAACTAAAGGAATTGGATCTTTTCAAATTAGGAAGATAATTCCCTCAGAGGAATGGCAAGACAAAATGTGCTACATTAAAGAAATGTAATATTACTGTGCTGTAGTAAGGATGAATAAAAAATAGAAGCAGGAAAAGACTTACACTAACACAAATTGAAGAAAATAGAGCCAGAAAAGCAATATAAATAACAATCACATCAATGGAAAGAACAACCATAACAACAACAACAACAACAACAAAGTTGCAAAATTATAAAGAACAAGCTTGTTCAAATCCTGGTTCAGACCCTTAACATTTACTAGCTAAGGTAATCCTGGGCAAGTCACAAGGACTGGGAGAGGAGGAAGAAGGGAGAAGGAGAAAAAAAAGAACAACCTTGGTCCCAAAGAGGAGATACAAGAAGAAGCCTCTTTTATACTTCTGCAGGGGGTTCACAGATGTGGAATGTTGTATATAATACCACCCTTTTTGTATTAATCAGTTTTGCTTTGTGTGTTTTGGATTTTGTTGTTGTTGTAGTTGGGTTTTTGGGTGAGGCAATTGTGTTAAATGACTAGCCCAGGACCAACAAAATTAGTGTTAATTATCTGAGGTCAGATTTGAATTCAAGTACTCCTGATTACAAGGCCCAAATTGCATCCACTGTATCATCTAGCTGTTCTTGTATTAATCAGTTTTTGCAGATTTTTTGCCTTATAATCTTCTTCTTTTGTTTTTTAAATTCATTGCTATAAGGGACTCTGTAGGAGAATGAGGAGGAATATGGGAGAACATAATCCACGTAAAAACAAAACATCAATAAAAATCTATTAAAATTTTTAAAAAAAGAACTGCTCTAAATTGGAATGGGGAGACAGAGAGAAAACAGACTGGGCAATCACAAGATCAGTAGGAGATGTGAATATCAGTAGGAGGTCTAGAAAGACAAGCAGGTATGATAGTTTCATTTATAAGAAAACTTATTTTCTAAGACTTATTTCATTCCTTTAAGGCCCTCA
This sequence comes from Sarcophilus harrisii, assembly GCF_902635505.1. Lineage (NCBI taxonomy): Eukaryota > Metazoa > Chordata > Mammalia > Dasyuromorphia > Dasyuridae > Sarcophilus > Sarcophilus harrisii. Next base: position 448,473,761 of record NC_045427.1, read on the forward strand.
AAAGCAATTTATTCTAACTTTTTGTACTTCTAGAGCGAGTGTCAGCTTCGCATTTAAATAAAAATATCAAACTCAAAATGTGATTTTTCAAATCAAAACTTGATTATGGTTTATGATATACATTTTCTGAAAGACCAATGAAAAGTTATCCTAAGAGCCTTCCCAGAATGGAGGTAAGCAGCTTTAAAGCTCTACCAGAGATCTTTTCAAAGTCAGGCAGAGTATTAGTAGAGAGGAATCAGTCTGTTTAAATATGGAGAGTACTAGAGGAGTAGTGGGATAAAATGATTTTTTTTAAACCACAGTGATTTACAAACAATAGATAGAAAAGGGTAGTGGATTTGTGTTGGTAAAAGTGGTAATGTTGGCAGTAACTTGGGGATCCGTGATGAGTTTCCTCATCTGTAAAATGAGATTGTATGATTTCTATAGCCTTCCAGATCTAAATTCTCTGTTATGTTCTTTTCTGGTTAATCAGTTTTACACTTTTTTCAGGTAAAAGGTAAATTTGAAAAGCATGCTCAGACAGCATTTAAAATTCTGAATAACCTTCCCAGATGGTAAGGCAGCACACATAACAGATGAAAAAATAAATAAATAAATAACAGCAGAAGAAGGAAAACAAGGCAGGTCAGCTGTGAGGCTAGGAAAGCAACAGCTGCTACCAATATCTGGAACAAGGACATCAGTTTCTCACTCTAAGGTGGCCTTTATAAGCAGCATATAAAATCAGGAGAGTGGAGTAGACCTTTCGACTAATGATATTTCTTAACTAGTCACTTTAGTCTATCTAGACTGGAAAGCTGAATGAGCTACAGAGGGAAAAAATGGAGAAAGCAGGTAAAAATTTCTATGCGGGAGAAAATGGTACTTGGGGAAGTTTTATCATCTGGATGATTTTTCCCTTTTCCCTAAGTTTCTTTATTCTCCTAAAGCGTCTGTGACTCTAGGGGGGAAATCTTATGCCTTGATATATACTAGACAGCTTGAAGCCACAAGCACAGAGATCATAAAAGACCATGGGATTGTAGTATTCAGACCTGAAACAGACCTTGGAGATGGCCTGGGAAAGAAACTACAATTGAAGCAGTCCAGTTCATCTAAATATTAAGTAGCAAAGTCTGGGTTCAAATCTAGATTCTCATCACTCATTAAATATTGGTGCCTATTGAGCTGTGTAAAGAAAGGACTATTATCAAATCCTCAACAGATGGTATCCTTTACACCTTTAAAATTCTTCCTTCAAGTATGCTTGGACTAAGGACTAACAATTGGGGGGGGGGGGGGTCAAGGGCGGGGGGAAGAGAAGAGAAGGAAAGAAAAAAAGAAGTAAATAAAAAAGATTATAGCCTAAATAAGGAGGCTGGGAGACTTAAAACCATGGTTTCAGTTCTAACCTTCATGACCAATTTAAAATATGAACTTGGGTTAATCACTTGTCCTAGTCAGTTTCTACATCTGTAGGGCATAGTATTTGCTATACCTCATAAAGATTATTCTAAGGACTAAGTGAGATAATGGATGTAAATGCTTTGGAAGCCAGGAAGCTTAAATCAATACAGTGAATTACAGTGGAAAGAATGAAAGATATGGAGCCCTAATCCTAGGGGGTTCAAATCACAGGTCTACTCCTTTTTACCTATCTGGACTCAAGACATACAAGAAATTTACTCTCTCAAAGTCAGTTTCCTCATCGAGAACAATTTGGTCTTAGTGGGATATCTAGTCTCCAGGGCTCAAATCTATAATCCCGTAACTTCAGTTCAAACTATGTCTCTCAAGACTTCCCTTGTAAAGGGTTTACAAAGGCAATGTTTGAGTTTACTTTCTTTCTTCAAAAGGTGGTCTTCAAGCACCAGCTAGATGGTTGCTGGTCAAACGTGGAAAGAGGGCATTCTAGTTTAAGGCTCCAAGACTGGGATTCTATGTGATGTCACTATTTTAAAACTTAAATTTTATTTTCCATAAAATGAAGGGGTCAAACTACATTAATTTTTGAGGTCCCTTCCAGTTCTACATTTTGTGATGGTTTTTTGTTGTGGTTTTTCTTCTGGAATCTCTAAAGATTATAGACTTAAAAGAATCTCTGTCAAAGAAATCTTTAAAAGCATAAAAATAAGAATCTACTCAGCTAAGTCAAAAAAGGCAATTGGCATCACAGGCTGATAATGCTCCCAATTTAACAAATATAACATTTAACATTACAATATAATATATAATATGACACCCCAGGTACAAGTCTCAGAGTCTGTACCTTTGCTTGCTTCGGACAAATCATCTCCTCTAAGCCCATTTCCACAGCTCTAAAACATGTATCCTAAGACAATCATGGATAAGAACTAGAAGTTTCTTGTTAGGAAAGCACCTTATAAATTATGAAATGCAATCTGTCTGTGTATTATAAGGCAATATAGGGCAATGTGATATAGTGGAAAGAATATTGAACTTATTTTCAGAATAGACATAGACTATAGAGAAGGCCCTATAGGGACTTCAAGTTTTTATCTGTTCAAATAGGAATAATGTTAGCTTCCTCAGCTCCATCACAACAAACCAGATGATATATGTAAAGCACTTTTAAAAACTCAAAGTAAATATGAGCTAGTGTCATAGTGATTCTGATAGCTCATATTTGATTGAAATGACCTGGAAATATACACAAACAGAAGTGTAGAAACCTTCACAATCTAGGCATTCTTTCCTAAATAAGTACTTTTTAAAAGAATCAATAATTATAGATTGACTTCATTGTTGGATCTATATTAGTCCATCAATACTTACATCTTGGAGAGGCACTGAAAATAGACAATGAATTGAATCATATTTAAATAGGAAATGACGACTGGGTAGGATCACATTTGGCAAACTGCATAGTGTTTTCAATTATCCTAATTAATCCTAATCCTGCTACCTGTCACAAAATTTCCTCTGCCTTTCACTGTTTTCTCTAACTCTGAAATTAAGTGGCAGAGAAGGTGGTAACCTACATTGAGGGAATAAATTTGTCCAATTGGAATTTCCCTGTTAGTGAAACCTTAGGCCCAGTCTTTATCCTTCTCTTTCTACTTGGTGAAATATGTTTGCCACACATGGAATACCACACTGTTGCAAGAAATCAAAACACTGGCTTCCATAAAGGATGATAAAAAGATACGTGATGGTGCTACAGAATGTTGCCAATGATGTGCCTGGGAAAAGTAGCACAGAGTAACATTATTTATCATCAAAGATAAATATGATAGAAAAAGGAAGCAAGCTGCTTATGGAGTTAGAGATAAGAGTTGCATAGACTGAACCTTGCATTCTTATTTATGAAATGTTGAAAGACTGATAGGCTCTGAGCACTCTAGGAGCACTTTTTATGGAGCATTTATGGAAATGCACAGACAAGAATCACATCAAATAAAAGATTTAAAAAAAAACCCACATATGGACTGGGAATTGGATCTTTATGAGACAGTAGCTCTGAGTGATCTATAATAGTATCAAACTGAAATAGAAACATAATTTTGCAGCCAGGTATGTATTGAGTTAGATCATGTCAATTTGTGGTTTTCTATGTTGCATTATATTTTTATTTATTTTGTCAAAATTTCCCAATTACATTTTAATCTGGTTCAGAACACATTTAAAAGGCTGGGCAAATTTGCTGAGGGCCTTGAATCTGATACTGATATCTATAGTAACTAGGTCATTCCATTTCCTTTTTTTTCTTAATTTTATAAAGTATAGAAACTTGTAGACACTTCTTGTTCCCAGTACAGTTCTATACTTTCCCACCTTGATAAAGTCCATCTGAAATATATGCCCTACCCTCATTTCCATTTGTTGAAAATGTCGTTCTTTCTTTAAAGCCCTTTTCTGCTCTAAGAAATATTTCCTGATGCTCTAAAAATAAGTCATCTTTGCTCTTCTAGTTTTTTTTTTTAATTTTTGTTTTGTTTTTTTTTGCTCTTCATATACATTTTTCTTTTGTCTCACCTTTTAGCAAATTAAGTTTTTCAGGGTCATGGGATCATGGCTTTTTTGTCTCTGAATTACCAAGGAGGCTAGATTATGGCCATGTAAAGAGAAATCAATGAATAAATGAAATATCCAGATGATTTCTTCCTCGATTTTACTAAACACTATTTGTCACATCTTACTTTGCAGTATACTGATCTGGACATCTTTGGTCCCACTGCAGGTATGCAAAAGTCCTTGAGGGTAGGAGTTTCAACCTTGTATCCTCAGCACATACTTAATAGTATGTGCCTTTTACTATAAGAGATTAATAACAGTTTGTAATAAGTAAAAAACCACAACCTTTTCCTGTTAGATTAATTAATTTCCATTTCTCAGGTAATAATATATATAAAGTCTTAATTTGTATTAAGAGAGTCAGTGATCTAGGACTTCCAAGATTGCTGCTTGAATGGAAACAAGCTGCCGAGATCCTATATATTTTTCTTTCTACTACAGTAAACCCTGCAATGGCACCAAACTGACTTCGAACATGAAAAAAAGACCAAGAAATAAAATGAGAAACTACAGTGACTTCTTACATACCATAAATGAACAAAAAGTCAGCCAGAAGTTCATTGTCAATAGGAAAAAGTTCCTCCAGCAAAAAGAGCTCCAGCATGACCAGAGAAGAATATGTCACCCAAAAGGCTCTTGGTCCAGAGCAGAAGACTTGCCTAAGAATGGAGGGGCCTCGGAAGCCCAGCCAGCATTGCTCATATTACAGCAACAGAATGAATAGAACACACATACTTTGTCTCCAATTTTCTGGGTTATTTTCAAAGAGTATATTGGACACTTTCTAACCATTGAGAACATCCACACAGAAGAAGCAACAATGAAATGTTAAAGGACACTTAGCTCCGAGTCCAGGGCTCAATATAACTTTCTGAGACTTAGGGATACTACCTACCTTTTGTTGGACCTGTTTCCTTTTTTATAAAATGAGTGACATAGGAGACTTAAGTGGCTTCCCAAGTCACTTTGAGGTATAAAATTCTGTGTACAAGTTTAATAGAATTTTACAAGTCTACTTAGAAGTAGCCTAGAAGGACAGGAGAAACAGAAGGTTCTTGTTTGAAGATGGGGACTGGGGGGTGGGGTGGGGTGGGGTGAATTGGTTCTTAATGGCCAAAATAATATTACATTCTCAACACCCTGAAGTTTTTTGTATTCCAAAAAAAGTTCTTTCTCCCACTTCAACATACTTGTGTATGAGAATCTGCTTCCCTATAACATGATAGCAAAGTATTTTCCATCTCTAGGGCCTTAATGGAAATGAGGCTACTTGGTATTTTGAGAGTAAAGCTCTATGAATTAGCAAAATATGGAATATGGCTGGAAAGCATATATGGAAAAATATATGCTTGTTCTGACCTTACAAGGTATGTATTTCAAAAAATGGACCAATAGCAAGAGCATATGCATTTTCATTCACAGCAAATGATGATTAATGTGGCATATACTTTGCTGTGTAGTTTTGTTATATCTGACTTCTGACCTCATGGACCATATTGTACATGAGGTTTTCTTGACAAAAAGTCTTTTGCCATTTCCTTCTCCAGTGCATTAAGGCAAACTGATTAAATGATGAAGCTGAATTTGAATTCTGCTCTTCCTGACTCCAGGACTTCCTATTGTCATATGCAAGTAGCATACAAATGAATCTTAGTCTCTATTCACTTGTCATAACTACAGATATGTAAAAGTTTATCGATCCATAATCTTCAGTCAAAAAGATTCCCTTCGGTAAAATCTATTTAAGTAAACAAACATTTCTCACTTATAAAGTAAAGATCCAAAAAGAAAATTTCCACAGAAAATGACCTAGAAAAAAACCTTATAAGAGAATGAGGGCAGCTAGAGGTCACAGTAAACAGAGCACCAGCCCAGAAGTCAGGAGGTCCCGAGTTCAAATCAGACCTCAGACACTCAACACTTACTAGCAGTGACTTCTGGGCAAGTAAATGAGCTCCAATTGCCTGGGGTGGGGGAAGGGGAAGAATGACAATACTAAATTGAAAACATAGTAAACAGAATATAAAAATCATATTAGTTGAAGATTTAATTAAAGCCAAAGGGGACTTTAAGAGATCATCAAGACCAGCCCCCTCATTTAACTGATAAGGAAAAATGAGGTCCAGAGAGAATAAGCAAATTGCCCACATAACTCAATTATTAAGGCAGAGATTGAATCCACATCTCCTTGACTCCAAAACCAGTGAATGCTCTTGCCTCCTATCCATGCTACCTTTCCAAAGGACCTTACAGATCACTGGATTCAAACTTGTCCTTTTACAGGAAGGGAAATGAAGGACAGGAGAGGTCAAATAATTTGCAAAAAGCCCAAGGAGCTAATGATAAGCTGGAAGGTCAGAGCATTAAAGCGCACAGTCTAGCAGAAAATTCATGCAATGCAGCCCTCTTCAATAGTGGAGATCATAACTATCAATTTCATTACAATGACTACTTCTATGTGCAGTTATCTAATGATAACTCACATTTCTAGGGTTTTCTAAATATTTGCCTTACAACTACCCAATAATAAAGTATATTCCAGACCTTATTATGTAATGGGGAGGGGGAAGAGGGGAAGAGATCAGAGAGAAGGTTCAGAAAGCCAAGTGATTGAGCCAAAGGCTAATAATAGCTAATTATCAATGACATTTACAAAGAGAGTCCTGTCAATTTTGAATTTTACAAAAAGGAATCTCAGTCTGATTCAATAGCCTTCCCCTTCTAGTTGCAAATGAAGCCCATGAGAAGAATAGCTCACTGGCAAAAGAGAAGATTTTCAGAAGAAATTTTTTAGCTAAAGCAAAAACTCCAGAGAGAAATAAACACTGTCATTATTTGTGAAATAGCTTTCCTTATTGGTAATTGTTTCTTGTTCTCCAGAATGAAGTAGTTAAGAATAAATGACATATAAGAGTGATCCAACATGCTCAGTCCCAGAGACCCTCCACCATTCTAGGAGTCTACCATTCCAACTTCATTGAAATTGGGAGAGGATAAGCGGAATAAGGTACTACTAAGTCTGATCACATTAGCGGCTTTATAGAGCTTTAGACATTTTCTTCGAAAAGAAAAATGAAGATATCTTTGTGATTACAGAGAGAGGGGAGGAAAAAACTTTAGGAGTCCCATTAAATCTGATTACAATCACCTCTGCATACTTACTCTGATTCAAATTTAAGGAGGATTAACATAAGCTCTCTTCAAGGAATTTAGTTCACCTCCTTTACTGCAATCCCCACTCTAGTCTCAAACTCCAGTAGTTCCCCAATCAACACTACCATAAATCCTTTAGCAAAATCTAAGATCCCAGGGTTAAAAGACCTAATAACACTCTTCAGATCTTTCTGGGTGGAGCATGTCACTAGGCAGCACCAGTAATAAGGAGGCAATCTAGGCTCTATAAAGCCATCTATGTAGGCACATCCTGAGAACCATTCTTAGAGGGTCTGGCTATAGGTCTTCCTATTTTCTTACTGCAAAGCATTTCCATGAGATCTACTGTGCATTTTACTCCTCTTATTTATAATTAAAAACAACTCTAGCTATCACCTGAAAAAAAGTTTAAGGAATCAAGAATTTCTCCAACGAAATGTCTGTAGTAAGTTTTTTAAGAGGTAACTCCTTCTTCTGAATACTATCCAAGTGTGCTACTTTTACACTCCCACATTTTAACTACTGTGTCCTAAGCAGTGGGTACAAATAGCAAAATGGACATTATCTCCCTTTTCTCCGCCCCCCCACCTCAGTTTTCCTATCTGTAAGATGATGGGAAGGACTAGATGGTTGACAGTGAAGGCCTCCTTACATCTTGAACATTCTATGCTCTGCTCCTCCATTCCAAGAGTTATTCTTAAGATTACTTTCATCTCTAAAGCTCTATGTTCTAAGGTTCTCCAACTCTAAAGCTTCATAATCCTTTTTGTAGCTGATCTTCTTTGGGAAGAAACACATTAGAAGATTGGGCAATACAGGCCAAACTAAGTGTTGAAACTGAGCCTTTAACTCTGATGCCTAATTGACCTTTAAAACGGTCATTTAGAACCTGCACTAAGGTTAGACCAGGTTGTTTACACAAATGAAAAAAATTCTCTAGGAATTCTGATAGGTCGGTCCCAAGGACAAACTAGGAAAGCTCCACAGCTTATTAAAGTCTGTTCTTTGATATTTCTTCCCTGTTCAGTGCAGATTCCTTGGTTTTTACTGTTATCAGAGTTAGCAATGACTTCTAGATTAACTTGAGTTCTTAAGTATCTTAGTATTGGCAATGTCAGAAACATTTTAGCAGCTTAAAAATTTGAACATAAAAAGCAATTTTCTTGGGACATGATCTTAAACTACAGATTGTTTTGGCAGACTGTAGCTTCATTTAAATGGAAAATTTCAAAATATGCAAAAGTAAACAGAATTATATAAATTTATACTATTTTACTAAATATAACGTCTGCTTTATATTTAACATGCCAAGTACACTTTGAAGAACAAATCAAGAGCACTAGATTGGTAAGAGGTGGGTCATGGCTGTCCCAGTTCTGATTCTCTTTTATGACTCATTTCTATTTCTCTGGGCCTCAGTTCACGCACCTTTAAAATGGTGACATAATCAGGAATTTTGGTATTTGGGATTAGAAATAGTAAAGGCAGGAAGAAGATAGAGTGGAGACGACAAAGTTGGGGATCTTCATTATAAGTGGTAATGTCCAAAGGGTGATGGGCATTGGGAGATCCAACACCTTCAGACTGTGCCTGGCTCTTATCTAACCCAAACCTTCCCTTCTACATCATGGCAAAAGTTTCTGGGGTAGAAATGGGGTTGAAGGGGAAGCTGGGATCAAGACCTTCTATCCTCCTGAGCTATACTCACCTATCTAGCCCCTAAGTGGTGACGCCCACTTCTAGACTTTAGGTTGCATGGGAAGCATCCGGAGTCTTAAAGTCACATAAAATGATACCTAACTCCAACTTTTGGTAAAAGAGTGTTGGTATAGGGTTATGGTGTGAGATATGGAGAGAAAGAATCCTTTTAAATTAAGTAACACGTGAAATAAAGGCCCTGTTGGTACTATCTCATCTGGACTTCAGTACTTATCTCTTCTGGTCCCTTTCAAGCTCTTAACAATCTAAGATTTGACATTATCTTTTAATATCTCCTTCAATTCTAACAAGTAATAAATACTTGATTCTACATTGGTAATAAATATCTTCATAGCTTTAATACTTTGGCAGAATTTTGGGGCACACAGGACACAATAATAAACGACTCCCTCAACTTCAAAATAAATAATCCCATAAACAGAGTAAAGAAAAGGTTTAGATTTCAGGATAACTCCTGGGTTTTCTATGCTCATGCCTCTGGGCCTCAGCTTTGTTCTCTGAGTCCATTGTAAGTGGGGCGCTAAATCAAACACAGTTGCAGCTTCAAACGCCAGCCTGCGGCTGGCCCCAGTGTGAAAATGTTAAAATGCTAAACTGCCCCTAGGAAAAAAAGCCCAACCTCATCTTGAACCCAAAAGATTTTTCAGGCTCCTCCTGCATACTTCCCCTTACCTCCTACTGGAACATTTAAAGGGTAAACTGTTTCAAATGCATAGATGGGTTTCAAACCTATTTTAATACACTGAAAAAGATTCAGAAAAGGTTTTGTTAGTAATATTAGAATTTCTCGGACCAATTCCTTCAGGAAATCTAGCTATAATTCACCCCCCCCCCCAAAAAAAAAAAAGTTTGAAGCACTAAAGCAATCATATAAAAAGGCCCTGGTTTTGATTATGAGGCTTCCTTCTAATATCCTATTCTCTACCCCAATCCCACCTCTTCACTCAAAAATTGAAGATAATTCCACAAGCCTTAAAACAATCCAGATGTTTATTTTTCTCTCAAAAGATCCTTTCTATGTTTAAAAACCCAAACACAAAGTATATGAAACGATGTGGATAATGGGGACCAAAAAGAAGGTTCTAACAATTTAAATCATTGGAACTCGGCAGGCCTTGATAAAGTCACCTTAGGGCTAAAGAAATGTAATTATTAAATTTTCAATCCATTCCCTACCTGTGCTACCAGTTCTAAAATAGCCTAAAATCCTCACAAGACTATCTCTTTGAAGAGGAGACAAGGAAACGTTTTAACACCAGAGTAAGCAGGCTTGGGTTCGAATGTCAGTCACAATTATCACTTCTGGGACCTTGAGCAAATCACAAACTTCACTTAGATTGTTTCCTCTTTGGTAAAATTGTGTTGAACTAGATGGCCTCGGAGATGCCTCCAAGCTCCACATCTATAATTCTATGATGCATATATATACAGTCTATAGGGGAAAAAAAAGTTTACACTATAAAAGAAAACAAAGATATACACTCAACTTCTCCGCAAACTCTTGTAGACAGAGACCATGGTGTTTTTTTTTCCTTTTTGAATCCTCACTGACCATCACAGTATAATTTAAAGATAAAAGTAATTTTAAGCACAATAAATTGCTTAGGGGTCCTCAAACTACGGCCCGAAGGCCAGATATGGCAGCTGAGGGCAATTATCCCCCTCACCCAGGGCTATGAAGTTTCTTTATTTACAGGCCCACAAAACAAAGATTTTGCTTTTACTGTAGTACGGTCCTGCAACAGTCTGAGGGACAGTGAACTGGCCCCCTATTTAAAAAGTTTGAGTACCCTTGGCTTAGAGCCTCAAATTGAATTGGTAGGCACTTAAAAAAACATCATCCAAGTATAAACAAGTCACTTCACCTGTGAGGTTCCAGATCACTCTTGTGCTACTTGCCTGACACTGGTGAAAATCATGAGGATATTTCTGGCTTAAAAGAAACGGATCTTGTCCATGGCCTTATGAGGAACTGGGTGTATGAGTTCTGGAATATATTTGGATATTTTTGCAATATATTTGAAGAATCATGTTGGTCAAACTGGTTTAGGAGATGGAGCCTTGGCATTCTGGGAGAAGCCCTCAATGCTAATTTAGAAGCCATCTTCCTCAGCTGTTACCATCAGCTGACACCTTAGGGATTACATGGAGAGGAAGGAGGCAGTGAATTCTTTCCTTCCAAGAGCGAACTTTCTCTATAGGCCATAAAGTATTTGCATCACAAAAGACACTTGCAGCAATTATCTCCAGGGATTTCTAGGAGAGGGGTACAGTAGGGCAACTGCAGCAGGGTCTAGTGCAAAAGGCTCTCACGAGGCTTAGTCAAGATATTAGCGTACTAGTTCTTGCACAAATTCTGTACTTGTTTCCTCATCCATCTGTCCATCTATCTCTTGATACATATTTGTCCTTTAACAAGTTATTTCACCTCTCTAAACCTAGGTCTCCTCATCTGTAAAATGAGAATCCAACTTCTTTACAAAAGTGTTAACCCATACAAATGTGAACTATCCTCCCAAGTGTTAGTGTCTTTTTCAAAAGAACTACACCTAGAAAAAGAGAACAGATAAGTGAGGATGGGATGAACTATAAAATGCTCAATTCCATAGGACCTTCCTTAAACTAACAACAGTGGTTTGTGCCTAATCATTTTGACTATATCCCCTCCAATTGCTCACTTTTCAGAGATCTACCAAAGTGATATTAATAAACACTGCTTTGAAAAATGGATTTAAAAGTGGCTGGCCCTTCAGCCTGATTTCTTGGTTATCACTCTGATCTAGACTAATTTCAAAATAATACACATTGCGCATTTGTTGAGCCAGGCTGAACTTTTAAGGGCCAGTACAAGCTATTTAAGGGGAGGGATTTCACACATGTGTAACTGAAAACCTCAAGAATCTGGATCTTTTCAATGCTCATAATGGTGCCTGACTACCAATATGGAACAGAAATACTTGTTCCTTAAATCTTCTCAATTATGGTACCAAGATCCAAAATTACCTTTTCCTGATGAATAGTGTAAATGAAAACAAAATTAGTAATTCACAGGAAAAATTCACGTAAAATAAAGAGGAACATGTACTCCCCATATTTACAGGGCAGTTTTGAGAAAAGAATTTTGTAAAATACTAACAAAATCACATAAACCTGTATTTCAAAATATGGAATGTTTTAGTTGGAAATATCTAACAACACAGAATGTATTAAAACAGAAGATTAAGAAAAATAGTATTGTGAGAATTTGCAGGCAGAGAATTCAGGATTGAATTCAGATTTGACTAGTTACTTCCTTATTTAACCTTAGGCAAATCAATCACTTCATGGCTCGGGGTCCAGTTTCTCCAACTATAAATTGAGGGGAAGGGACTAGACAATCTCTAGTTTTGAATCTCACTAAGATCCTAAGTTAGAGGAAGAAGAGGCCCTTAAAATGTAGATGGTTTGAACATAGGATGGATCTTATAAGCTGATTTGGAAAAGGACTTCAGAGGTCAGTCAGTCTGACCCATATCTGAAAGCTGGAATTTGAGAATTGTTAGAGCTGGGAAGGAATTTAAATTAAAGAATGTTAGAGGTAGAAGAGTCCTCAAAGAAACAGACCCAGAGAAGACAAAATGGTTAAGATCCCACAAGTCATCAGTGACAAAAGAATTCCACTGTACCATACTTCCTTTTATAAGATATTATTTGTACTACTGTTGAAAACTATGATATTCAAAGAAAGCTAAAAACTTTGAGTAGGCCAATTCTTGAGCTATTTAAAAAGATATGATCCTTCAAGAGTGAAGGAGGTAAGGCATATGTTTCAGAAATTGGATTCTGGTTATATACTGCCTTCCCAGAAGGTGTTGGTAAGAGTTGTATCCATCACTCAGTTCACACAATGGTTTTCTCCTTCCCCCATTCCCTTTCCCCTAGTTATTGATCTTTAAGAGATGCTTAGAGTCCCTTCCCCCACCTTTCTCTAAGTCCCAACCCCCCATTCTGAAAGATAGCTTAAAGAAGTAAGACTTCCTGCCTAGCGACTGACAAGGCTGAAAGAGCAGATTGTGCGGCCCCTCGGAAAGCCTGAATAGAATTAGCCCTCTGTGAACTAAAACAAAAACATTTGTCCGCCCAGCTGTGACAAAGGTTAATTTAAATGGACAAGGCCTCAAATATGGAAGAATCAGGGTTGCAACAACTCTGAGATGACAACTTTTTTTTTTTTTTTTTTAAACAGTAGCTGTTTATCTGAATCCAAGGCAACACACTTTGATGTGGTTTTATTAATTTGAATTTTTCTCTTTAATTCTAGAATAATGTTTTTGGCCCAGTATAATAGCTTGTTTTGACCATTGTGCTTTCAAAATTAATGTGAAGAATTCAGGTGGTAACAAAAAGTGTAACTTTACATAACTTTTTCCTTAACTTCATCTCATTTTTAAAAAAGTATATGTAAAGTGGGAAAGGAATACTTTGCCTCTAAGGTCCTTTCTAGATCTGACATTAATTATTCTAAACTTGAAAGTACAATCTAAATTGCTGAGATTTTGCTCTAGAATCCCTTTCAGTTCTAACACATCTAATGAAGAAAAAAAAAATTCACTTAGTTTTTAAAATCCGTAATAATAAGATTATTGAGTTTGGACGCAAATATTCAACAGTTGGTGAATAAAACTCTGAAATATCAATGGAATAGAATACTAAAAATGCTACTAAAATAACGGATAGCCATACTGAATATAAAGAAATTTGTAACTGTTAAGTGATATGAATCAAAAGAAAGCAAAGCCAAAAGAACATCATGTACAATGGCAGATTACATTAAAAAAAAAAAAAAAAACCTACACAAATAACTGAGATGATGGACAAAGAGAAATAACAGAAATAGGAGAGAGTAATTATTCTGAACATTATTTTCCCTAGCAATACGCTTTAAACTATTAATAGATGGAATTGCTTCACCCTCAACCCCAAAAAGGAAAAGAGGAAGGTTCATTTTATTTATCTCTTCTCTGGGGACAAGATCATATATTTTAAGGTAATAACACTATCACAGTTGTACAAACTTTGCTTGAATACTGTGACTTAACTTTTGTACTACTAAAGAAACATCCCTAAACAAAAATTCAGGCCAAACAGTTAAATTGTGTGTGTGGATTTTTTTTTTTTAATTGAATGAAACGGAATTAACAGATATGTGCAACACTTTGTGACTGCCACCAGGAGTACATAAATAAATCCTAACCAAGCACTGCTTTTGTTCAAGAAGTTTACAAATTAGAAAAACAGATGAAGCACAAATCTAGCACATGTTTGGCCCCTAAATCTAGTTTTCTATAATCCCCAATATTATTCTCTCGGCATAAACTACAGCAGAGAATTTGCTATTAAGAATGCAGTTTCTGGAACAAATGAATTAGGTTTCTCAAAGAATCAGGCCAAATTCTGTATTCTATACTCTTCCTTGTAAATTTTTTAATGTTCAGGATAGATATCTGGGAAAGAATGAGGGTGGGAGGAAAATTGGGAGGACTGGCTTGTAATTTGCAAAGAATTCCAGGGGAAGGGGCCAGGACTCCATTGCAATTCATGTACAATCAAAACTGACACATTACTAGTAAGGGTGAGGGAGGAGGTAACACATTATAGAAGCCATAATTATAACAAAGAAAGCTCTCCACAACACTCCTCCCCATCCCCCGCAACTCTCTAGTCCCAGACAAACGTATCCCTCACTATGCAATATATGCACAACTGGTTTCAAATCAATTCTAAAGTAAGATAGCCACAAATTTCACAGATGTTCTGGCAGATGTTTAAAAGGTTGACAGGTTCTGAACTAGAAAGTCCTATTTAGAATCCTATTTTTAGAGAAAATAATTCAGGATTTTAGTGGGGCACTTTAAATTCTCTTTAATGTGCCTTACAAATGCAAATTTTGCTAACTTTGTGGTCCTGGGCATGTCATTAACCTCACTAAACTTCCTTTTTCTCACTTATAAAGTGGATATAATAATTTTCCCCCTACTTAGTAAATGGGGATAAAAAAAATCTGCATTTACATACACCCCGAAGTGGAAAGGCACAAAGCGCTATAGGAGTTAGGTTTTATTATTTATTAGCCATATTTAAAAACAACTTTCTCCAACTCCACCCCCCCCCCTTTGAGAAAGAGGGAGAGAATTTCTAAGCTAAGCACCATTTTTTGTAATAATAAAGGGAAATATTCCCATGATTTCTAAAGTATGATCCTAAATTCTATGCCACTTCATACAAGGTTGTTGATGTAAAATACCCCCCCCCCCAAATCTAGAATTGAAAAGCTGCTATCACGTTAGGGTTTACCAGCAAAATAAACCCCAAAACTGCGCAAATGAAAGTTCTCAGAATTAAAAACATAGAAGAAAAAGAAAGAACTTACATAATTGCCCCCAGAAGAACAAAATGAGTAAGGTACACAATCTTTAGATGTGGAAAAGAATTTGGAACAGAAACTAGCATATATAATATTAGAATATATTCCAACTCTCTCATTTTACATATTATCAACGACTTTTACCATTTCCACAAAGCTAGAAAATATTTGACCCCAGTATCAGAGTCCCCAGAGAGCCCAAGCTGCCTTATCAAGGGCCCCACAAGCCCCTGATACTATCAATAATTAACAATAGTAAATGAAGCTTTTCCCAGATGGTGTCGTGGATTAAGGAATTTAAAATCTAAACACTTTAAGCGCTGGGATAAACAAGAGTAAGTTTAAAAAAAAAAAAGTAGCAAACATTTAGAAGCTAAAGACAAGTGATTGCTAACTATATTCACACACAAGTCTCCAGTTAACATAATTTTTTTAGAAAGAGGGAGAAAAGAAAGCCTTCCCAATCTCCTGTCTTTTAGCTCTAAAACGGTTAAACCCCAAATTAAGAGCTAAATTGTCGCCTAACACAGAAAGCAGTTGCCCGAGGACTCTGCTTCCCTCTCCCTTAAAGAAGCTTCTGTTTGCTTATATAAACAGTCCAAGAAATTTTCTCAACCTCTCCTTGCCAGCCCTGTATTATTAATTAGCCCTTTCACTTTACCTTCCCATGTATCCATTTCATGCTTCTCCGAGTTTGCTGAGAAGTTCTAGAGCAGCCATGAAGAAGGAGAGATCACAAAACAAGCCCCAGCCTGAAGAGAGACCTCACCATACTTAGTGCCAATTTCTCTCTCCCAGCTTTGCCTTACAACAGTCATCCTCACAGGTCAGTTTACAAGCTGGTCATGTGATTACAAAGTTCAAGCCCTGAGGTCACAACGTGTAAGGAGGCCGTGGACTACCAAAGGTTATCTAAGTGGAACTGATAGACTTTTTTTCTTGAGTTAACAATGATGCCTGGCACTTACCTCAGCACACTCTTACAGTAACCACCCTCCCACACTGAATGGGCATGGCAAACACAGTGAATATAAACACACAGAACAATAAACTATGCAAAAGGCTGTGTTTGGGGAATCCCCCTCCTCCCTACACCTTAGCTTGTTAGTTTACAACTTAAAAAAAAAATTCTTTTAAGACACTTCAGAAGGGTCTGGGCTGAAGTCTCAGGACCTGGCTGTAAAATTTTTCTATCAAGGAAGAGAAAATGTGGAGAGTTTGTGTTGTTTTGGTGAAGGCTATTGCAATAAAAACGAAAACATATCAGATCCTAGAATCATACTGTTGGAACTGGCAAGCAACTGGAAAGATGGAATGGTAAAATATGCAATGTAAAAAAGTTAAGAGATGACAGAAACCTGAGAACAGGCAATGCTAAAATTTGGGAGTTAAGTCCAATACACTTTCGTCCCATTTGGTAGAAAGAAAACCGAGGCTTAAAAGAGGGGGTGGAAATTTTGCCCAAGAACAAACAGCTAGTAATATAAACGAGCATTTATAGAAAGTCCTTTGAAAAACTTTCCTCAAAACAACTAGGTTGCAAGTATCACTTTCCCTAATATACAAATAAGGAAATGGGCTCAAGGAAATGAAAGGACTTAGAGCAACTAGGAAATATCAAGAGTGGGAATTCAAATCCAAGTCTCCAAGAACAGCCCTCATTCTCCTATGCCAACCACACTGCCTATAATATTCTTGTAGTTATTTTATTACATTATTGTATTATATATAGTAGTATATTATATTACAAGTAATTACTTGTAAGTAACTCCGGTTTATGATTTCTTATTCTCACCAACGAACACCAAAAAGCATATATATGATTCAGGATATGGAAAGTCAAAACCAAAGCCAGAAACATAATATCATAAAGAGAAAAAAGGCTTTATATCTTCACTTCCATAATTGATGAATCTGATTTCATTCCCCTGAATCCATTAAGATTTTTAGAAAACCCCATCACGCCCACTGCCTTCCTAATTAGTAAGCACTTAAACATTACATAGAAAAGCTTCATATTCTGGGGGTTGCATGGGTACACACAATTGTTTTAATATTACCTTGCAAAAACCAGGAAAATCTTAAGAGAAAAAGGATTACTCAGTGAGCCATAAAACAAAAGTAGTGTGATGAAAGCATAAAGAGTATGGAAATTTGATTTTTAATCCAAGCTCAACCATTTACTAGTCCTGAAGCAAATCATTTTTGAACCCTGCCTTGATTTTCTTATCTGTACAACAAAAGGATTGGATGAGGCAATTTCTGAAATCTAACATCTATGTGTTCTTATTCAAGTTTTATCTTTATGTTCTTTTAGTCCTTCCTACTTATTCTAAACATTGAATGTTGTGATTTTTTGTTTTTGTTTTTATTTAGGAAGCTGTCATAGCCTAAAATAAGGCTTACAGGAGCCAAAAAAATGCTTCCTAATTTAAAAACAAAAACAAAAGAAAAGAAGACCACCAAAACACTTTTATTTTCAGAAATTTTTCCTTCTGGTCCTTGCTCAGCCTCTTAGGGACAAACTCAACACAAGATACCTCTTGCAGCATTCCCTAGTAGAAAGCATTCCTTTTTAAAGGGTAGGTAGTAATTCATTACTTTGTTCTGATGAAACTAACTGGCAAACCACGCTATGGCCGATACTAGTGTCTTCTCTAGCAAGGAGAACAAAACACTGAGGATCATGTCACAAATCGGGCATCTCATCTCAAAGAGGTGCAATGATTTAAAGGGAGAAGATCAAGCTAGTGATTTCTCTTCTAACAAACTCAACCACAGAGGCTTTAGAAAAAGCTTGTTTTAGAAGTCATATCCACCAAAAAGTAGGTGACAATCTAGTTGAACTCTGCTCAGACTATATTTAGATTATTACATTCAGTTCTTGGTGTCACAGGTTAGTTGGGGCATTGAAAAACTAGAGCACATCTCAAGGAGACCAACCAGGATAGGGAGGGGCCTGGAATGCATGACTTGGGAGCATTAGTTAAGGGAATTCAGGATGATTAGCTCGAGGAGAGAAGATTTTGAAGTCGGGGGATAGATACGATCATAGTTTTCAAGTATTTGATCAGATTTGATGAGGAAGGATG
This sequence comes from Sarcophilus harrisii, assembly GCF_902635505.1. Lineage (NCBI taxonomy): Eukaryota > Metazoa > Chordata > Mammalia > Dasyuromorphia > Dasyuridae > Sarcophilus > Sarcophilus harrisii. The sequence goes on from NC_045427.1 coordinate 448,492,148, forward strand.
ATTAGATTTGTTTTGCTTGACCCCAGAAGGCAGAATAAAGACCAGTGGATTCAAGTTTCAGAAAGCCAGATTTCAGTTCAATATGATGAAAAACTTCCCAATTGTCCAAAAGTGGACTGGGTTGCCTCAGGAGGTTTTTTTGTGTTGTCCCCACCAACAGAAATTCTAAAGTAGAAGCTGGATGACTACTTGCTTTGATTTTGTAATCCAGAATACTATTTCATGTCAAAATTTAACTAGACATCTTAATATTCTTTCAATTCTAGGATTCTATTATACATACAACTTGCTAATATAAACAATGAGATCTAATTTCAATTTGGTCTTTCTTCATGACTAAATGAGTTTTCAAACTCATAGAGCCTTATAGGTCACCTTGTCCAAATAACACCTGCAGCAGAATCCCTTCTACAACATTCCTGACAGGTGATTATACAACCTTTTCTTGAACCTCCCCAATCAGATCTCTTGAAGAAACCCACATTTGTGTTTCTGAGGTTATATGAATAAACTTGTCCCTGACACCACCTGTGTGACTTTGGGCAAGTCACTTAATCTTGCTGGGCCTCAGTTTCCTCATCCATAAAATGAAGGTTCTGAGGTCTACATCTGAACTTTGAAGCATAGATTGGTGATCATGAGATATATAAGTTCATAGAACTATTATTAATTTTAAGAAAATCAAGATAAAATATTGAATTTCCAGGGGGAAAAATACAATTCTTCTTCTTGTCTTTTAGGCCCTTGACATTGAACACTCTCTATAACAAGGGAAGGAGCTTTAATTCAGCAAAGTATATGAATAGATGAGTTACAAATTAAACAGTTCTGAAGTCCTTACTACAAGTCATGGCTATGAAAGCAATTCTTGCAAATGAAGTTTGATAAAGAAAACAAAATGATCAATTGGAGATTCTTTTTTTTTTTTTTAAACATCGTGTATTTTTTCCTCCTACTGAGGCAATTAAATTTAAGTGACTTGCCCAGGGTCACACAGCTAGGAGATTATAAGTGTCTGAGGCTACATTTGAACTCTAGTCCTCCTGACTTCAGAGCTGACACTCTATCCACTAAGTCACCTGGCTGCCCCTAGCATCATGTATATTTTATAAAAACACTTCAGCGCTCATAAAGCTTAAGGACTTAGCTTATCAAATTTGGCAAACATTTTTTGAACATCAATCATGCATCAAGACCTCATGATATGTTCTTAGAATCAAGTGTGTGCCTTCAAGGAGCTTATAATCTAGTAGGATAATAAAGTTATGCCACAAGTATATGTGTGTGTATACACACACACACACAAATAATAAATAATATACACTAAAAAGATGCCACTATGTGCTGTGCAGATCACAGAGAGCCACAATAAATTCTGAAGAATAGTTGTATGGTCACAGTGGTCATTAAGATTATTTAGGCAATAGTGAAAAGACCAGTTTCTGAAATTATGGCTCTTGACTTCGTAAGAGATCTCATAACTGAATGTGGCAGTCACAAAATTATGATCATCACTAAATGTGTGGTTGGCACACCTATTTCACACATCTATATACCCGGGGTCAGTAAAAATTTCTTGGACTAAAAAGGGTCTTGAGTTCAAAGTTTAAGAAGCCATGGTGAGGGGATGAATTGAAGTGAGAAAAGCCTGGAAATTAGGATGATACTTTCATGAACAAATGTTTATCCATTGCCTAGATTTCTATTCTGTATCCCTCCCTTACCAGAGAGACATCCAATAAACTAATGGTACAAAAATCAAATAGAAATAGATCCTTTATGGCAGCATACTGATGTACAAAACCACAAATTAATATTATCAATGCAATATAGTATTCTTATTTTCTTTGTTAATATTTCCCAGTTATATTTAATCTATTTCCCTAGGAATTTTGTAAGGAGTTTACCACAAGTTTGGCTGCCCTTACTACCTCTGTTGTAAATAAATGGTGTTTTGTTTTGTTTTTTAAAGGGGGGAAAAAAATTCAGCAAAACTGATAAAACATATTGAAAAAGTCTTGTGGCATGGTACTGGTTTAATAGATAAATTAAATCCTAACTTAATATAAACACAAAAAAGGTAATTTTGTATACTGCACACTAGTACATTGTATTCAGTTTTCAAAAAAATTTTCGAACTCAATCTCTGCAGAAAAGCAAGGGAAGTATCTTCTCATATTTCTTCTTTTGAGCTAAGCTTATTATTTATAATTTTGCAACATTCAGTTTCAAATATTATGTGGTATCCTTTCCATTTTCATTGTTGTAGTCAATGTGTATACTGTTTTCCTGACCGCTTGTTTTACTTTGCATTAATTCATGGAAGTCTTTCCATCATGCTCACCATTTCTTTTGGCACAATAATATCCATCATGTTCATGTATTATAGTTTGTTTAGCTATTCTCCAACTGATGGTCACTGGATGTTATTTAAAGTAGTCTAGTAAAAAGACCCAAGGGTCTGAAATAGGGTATGAACAATGTGAATAAAAGAGGAAAAATCAGATGAGAATATTATGGAATTAAGAGCAAAAAAAATGCTGACTCTGGAGTGAGAAAACTGGATTCAAACCCAGCCTTTGATGATTCCTACATGTGTCAATGTTCCTGGGCTTCAATTTTCTCACGTACAAAATGAAGGAGTTGAACTTGATAATCTGTGATATCAGTATGAAAGAGTATGTATAAACTCTAATTTGCACCAATGGAGGAAGCAGCTATAGTAAAGAGATAGAGGAAGTTATGTTATTGTCTCATTTACTACTGATAAAAATCCTTGTGATGTATTTAGGTAGGATTATTATCATAATTTTATATAAGAAGAAACTGAAGGTCAAAAAGCTATAGGGACTTGTCCACCCTCCAATTGACTCATAATAAGAACTAGGATTTAAATTCTGGTTCTCAGATCTACATATCCACCAATCACATTGTTCAACAAAGAACATGGCAGTGTTATGTGGCAAAGAGGACTATTAAAAAGTTATTCTCCAGGATGTGAAAATCAGCTAACTAGATAGATTTATTCTCACTTTCTCATAAGCTTTCCAAAAAATATACTGAAGGCATTCAAGTTTAAGTTGGATGTTTGATGAAGACACTATAAAAAATGATTCTAACATTGGGCAAGAGATTGAGCCAACTATCAAACTATTACCTATATTGGGAAACCTCTCAGGGCCTCACATTTGTGTATATGCAAAATGAATGTATTAGTGCTGTAAGAAATGAGAAAGAAACATGATGAATAGAAAACCATGGAGTGAAGTAAATAGAGCCATGAGAAAAGTCACATAATGACTATTTTATGCAACAATACAAAAAGAAACACCACACACAAAAATTAAATGTTGGAAGATTCCACATGATTTGAAAGGACTTGAAAGAAGTCCTCCTGCCATGAAGAAGGGAAGATCCTTGGATGCTATACCTGTTTTCAGACTTGTTTAGACCAATATTTATTGGTCATGCTGATTCCTCCTTTTCTCTCTCTCTTTTTTTCTTGTCTTTGAAAAAAAAAAATTGATATGAGTTATCTCCCTAGGAGGGTAAAAAGATATTAGGGGAAATAATGATGTAAAAACCAAAAGAAATAAACAAAAAATTATTTTAAAATGAGTGTATTTGACTAAATATCTCAAGTCTCTTTCCAACTCAAAAATCATACAACTTCTCTTTTAATTCTAAGATTTTTTTTCTAATTCTGAGATTAAAAAAGGTTTCACCTTATGTTTCAGGGTAAGTATTTCTAAAAGTGAATTCTTTTATAGGTGACACCATTCAAATAACTTATTGTGGGAATAAGCTTCAAAGGTTCCACAGATGCTGGTTTTCACAACAGACTACTTATGCTTCTGCAGAGGTCAAGGGATGGGTGGGTATGTAGAGAATTGCTAAGAAAAGTAATTTTCTACTTTGTTTTCATATTCTGACCCTACTTCCTTACTTTCAGAAGAAAGGTTTTAGTTTTCCTCTGACAGTATTTTGGTGGAGGACCTCAGAATTAAAAGACTCATTATTTTTTTTAAACTAAGGTCTTATTTTTAGAATTTTGAAATTCTGTTTCCTAGAGAATCTTTCTATACTAACATTCTATATAATAGGTATGTTCTATCTATCTTTAATAACTGATTTTAGAATTCTTCCAGTTCTAACATCCTGTGTTTTAAGATCCCATACAACTCCAACATAAAGTATCCTACATACTAAGATATTGACCAGTCTTAATATGCTATATCCCAACATTCTTTAATATAAAGTCCCTTCTTTCACTTACATTATAAAATCTAAGTATTTAATAGAAGTTTTAGATTGGCTATAGCAAAAGAAAACTGAGAAGATAACACAAAGACTGGAAAATTTGTGGGTTTTTTTTGGGGGGAGGGAGGGCGGAGTGGGAAGGTATAAGAAAGTTTTGCAGAGGGAAAGAAAATCCTTTAGCTAAAGTATATTTTAAATAGGGTAAAGGTTTGACTTGAGGTCATTCTTTGGTACCTCCACTGGTTGGCCCAGCCCCAATTCCAAATTCAACAAATCCTACCCAAGAACAAAGCTCTTATTTTTAATTGATGGTTTGGACTTTAAAAAGTCTGCAAACTGGCTAAGCTAGTTGCAAACCAGCCCAGTGGCAATCCTGATAGCTGCAGACCCTCCCTCCATGCAGAGGAGCTAGAGGCTTAACCTGTTTATCTACACAGAGACAAGAAAAAAATGAGTTTACAATTCCCCCCTATCTGGCATACCTTGGCTGTGACTGAAAAGAAGCTACTTTATTTTTTAAGGAATGATACCACTCAAATCCCTCAAGGGATGTCAAGGAAGGACTAAAGTCATGTGAAAACTCTTTATATTTATGCCTATTTGCTATATTTCATTCAAGTTTAATCCTCTAAATGGCAGCTATACACCAGAGCAGGTCTCTAACTCAGAAAGTGAGGCAGTGTGATATAGTGGAAAGAGTGGGAATTTGGAGCCAAAAAACATTGGTTCATTTTTCTACTTTCATCAGTGTGGGTAAGATTAAAACTCTCTGGGCTTCAGTTTTCTCAATTGCAAAATAAATATATCATGCTTGTGCTATTTTCTCAATGCTATTTTAAGAAGAGACATTAACATAGACTTTGAAGTTCAATAGAAGTATTGGTAGGTTTTCTTCCAAGGTAGATACATATTGGAAAGAACACTGTATTTAGTTTTCAGAGGGCTTGGGTTTGATTCCTGGCTGGGCTATTTGTGATCCATATGAACTTGGACAAGTAATTTCATATTTCTGTGCACCTCAGTAGCTTCACTGGTCAAACTAACAATGCCCAGGTCCTGCTACCCTAAGAATCAGGTTGTAAGATGGCTTACATTTGTGTAGTGTTTTACATAAATTATTAATCTTCCTCCCAGCCAAACTCCCAATATATCACTTTCAAAGGCTTGGGGGGCAAAATGCCATTCATTTCATATCCAAGTATGAATCAAGAAGCTTGCTTGTCTATTCTCTCCTCACTGCCTTGCCTGGTCACATCAGGGCTTCCTAATTCCTCTCTATAGATTAGCTGTGTATATGATCAGGACTATAGATGCTGAATATGACAAAAGCCATTATTATAAAGCAACCTAGGGATTTATAATCTGGCCTTAAAGTTCAAACCAGTTATAATAAGCTTCATTAACAGAAACAAAGAATCTAGAAGACACCATCCTCTTTTGTACATGAGTATTATGCTAATATTTTATGAAGGGCAATGAAATTAGAGGATGTTCAAAAAAGGGAAAGTAGTACCAAAAAAAAAAAAAAAGACATGAGGAAAAGATGAAAAAGCTGGGGATATATAGCTTGAACAAGCAAAGACTGGAAGTGGAGGCAAAGAGATGATCACTTTCTTCAAGAATTAGACTAATTCTGCTTGACCCAGAAGACACAAGTAAATAGTGGAGAGGGAGATTTGGTACAAGGAAAACTTTAAAATAATTTTCATTCTTAGAAGTCTTCAAGTTATCAAGTGGGTAATCCCTTTCCAGGGATGTTGTAGAGATGGACTAGAATCGATTACCTTTGAGTTTTTATGAGTTCTGAGATTCTATGGTTCTACTAAAGATCTTCAAACCTTCTCATCTAGGCATTTAGGTGTGGCACCCATTTTAAAACATCTCTCTCACGCAGAGACCTGGGCATTAGTGTTGAGGAAAATACAAAAAGTTTAAATGAGATAGTTCCTACTTACCTTCATGAAACTTCTGGTTTAAACTAGGGATTGGACACCTGTAAGTAACTAATATACAATAAGGTATCAGAAACATGCCAAGTGTTATAAGACCTGAGAGGGAAGTTTGTTACTGAAATAGTAGTTCAAGGAAGGCTTCATGAAGGAGATGGCATTTGACCTGGGCTTTATAAAAGAGGTAACACATCAGCAAGTGAATAGGGGAAGTGGAAAAGGGGATGGAAAACAGGTTAGTAAAAACATACAGAAAGGAAATTGCAAGGAGGTGGTAGGGCAAAGTGTACCTAAGAAATAGTACACGAAAGAGATTAGAATTAAAGTACTCTAAAGTTAAGATGGCATTAACCCGTGGATCTCCTTGAACTACAGGCAATATGAAGACAGGGTAGAGGTGATAAACTAGAAAGAAAAGATCAGGGACCAGTGATATATGAGATATAGGTAAAATTAATAGGACCTAGTTAAGTTATTAACTATTAGAAATGGAAGACTTCCTTTTCTTGGCAAAGAGTAGGGGGATTTGGGGTGTGGAATGCTGTTAGACAAAGCCATTGGGTTGGTTGATTTTATTTAATTATTTTTCTTTGTCTCAAAAAAAGTTTAATGGAGGGGTGGGTGAATAAAGAACTCTATCCAGAAATGTTGGAGATATAAAAGCAAAAAGCATTGGTAAAACCTTTAATAAAAACCAAGAAAGGGAAGAAATAAGAGCATAGAAGACCCAAGTGAATGACAGGTCCAAAAAGAAATAATGAGTCTAGAAACAGGGCAAAATAAAAGACCTTTAGTTGATTTTAATCATGGGAGTCATGTTCCTTTGGCTATTAATTTTGGACGTTAAGAGATGAGAAGAGTTTAGGATTGTTGATATTTAAAACTAATCATTATAACAATCACATTTCTATATTGATGCTTTGACTTTAGAATCACCCCAACTAACCTATATATAAAAAACAGGCAACGTAAGTATAACTATAATTTTTATAAAGGGAAAACGATAAACTGAGGCCCACTGACAGAAAATGATTTTACCACAGTCACATGGCTAATAAAGTGGGAACATCTTTTTAGAGTTAAATCCAGATTATTTGACTCCAAGATTAGGATACTTTTTATTGACATAATGTTAGTCTACCAAGTAGAGAATATCATAAAGCAATCTTTCCAAACTTTTCTTTTCAGGCTGGAACTCACACTTGATGGCTTGGAAGATAAGCAGGGAAAGTCAAAATAACATAGTAAAAAGAACAACAGAATAGTCCTAGTCATGGCACTGGGTAAGTCACTTCCCATTTCTGAGCCCGTTTCCTTACATGCAAGAAAACTGAGTTCTGAGGCTTTTTTCTAGTCTAACCTTCTGCTTTAAGGTCTCTTCAAATGCTCCATGAGCCTAAGGATGAAGAAAGGTTACACTCTCCACCCTGCTTTTAGTTTAGCCTCCTATGCAAATGTCCTGCTTTCTAACATCAACCCAAATGGTCAAACCACTCTTAATAAAACTTTTCTGCTAAAAGGAGGGAATGTCCTCGTAGATAAGAGGCCCTACTCCCAGCTCAGCAGGTGCTTCTGCTTCATCAATCACAGCTGTCTCTTGGGGGTACTAACCTGACCCATGTCAGTAAGTGACCAGACATCACAACAACACTTCCAGTAAGGTCCAGTTTGCTTGGTCTCCCTGCCAGAGGCAGTCAACTACTGTTCTCAGCAGTTCTGGGAATAACCCAAAATGAAAGTCAGTCAGGCCTAATGAGAGGACCAGGGTGTGAAAAGAAGTACATCTTGGTACAAAGCTTTATTTTGTTTTCTGATTCTAGATAAGGTTGAAGAGAAAAATAATTAAAATTCAGGGGCAAGTCTCTTCCTGCTCTAAAATTCTAAGAGTCTATGAACTGCAATTTACATCCAGGATGATAGGATTGAAGCAGCATAGGAAAGAGATTAAGAAGGCCTGGACTTAAATCTTCCTATGTAAGCCACGGTGACAACATTCCCTGTTTCCTTATCAATAAAAGTGAGTATAATAATATACTCACAACTTTCCCAGGACTGCTATGACAACCAAATGAGATGACTGTGAAAACTCCACATAACTTGAGAAGTGTTTATAAATAAAAAATAATTATTATTTGGATTAGGAGTTAGGAGTTAGAAATGGAAGGAAAGTTTGTTTTGGTTTAGAGATGATTCCCACCTCTCAAGTCTCTTAACAAATGCAAAATTTCCAGGTAAAAACTGGTATTCCAAGTCAAAAAGTACAGAAGATAAAAGTGTATAAATGTACCATATCCCGGATTATACTCCAGAGGAGAAACCAGAATGAAGAGCAAGCAAAGAACCTAGCCAGTTAGCAAGCAGTGGGAAGAAAAGACTTAAAATGGTTTTGGGGAAAATTTCTTGTTAGTTTCCTTCTGTTTTGAAATAGAAATGCTAAAATAAGAATGGAGAACGTCAGAACTGAAAGGGACCTCGACACAGCGAGTATTAGAGCTAAAAGGTCATGACATATCGAACATAAAGACTTTAGAAAATGTGTAAATAAATATGAATAACTCCAAGTGTCTTTTAACCAAGCAATAATCTGAGAGCTGTATAGGAGGATATAGTAAAATTTACTTGTAAGTAGATGATTTCGCTAACACTACATATAGCAATCTTTGGACATGTTAAAAAAAATTATTTACCCACACTGGCAGAGGAGTAAGGACCAAGTCATACCATCTTAGGAACTATAATAATTTACTCAAAATGACAATTAATACCCTCAAGATTTCCCTATCTTCTTCATTAGATAACTATATTAGAGGGAAAACACATGGAATAAGTCTGATGCACTGAAAACAGACATAGATTAAAACTTGAGAACTTAAATAAAGTTACTTTACCACTAAAGGGTCCTCAATTTCCTCACCTTTAAAAGGGGAAACTTTGGACTACCTGATCTCTAAGGACCCTTCTAGTTGTAATATTTTGTTGTTCAGAGTGCCCGACTCTTTATGACCCCATTTGGGGGTTTTCTTGGTAAAGATTTTGGAGTAGTTTGTCATTTCCTTCTTCAATTAATTTTATAGTTGAGCAAATTGAGGCAAATAAGGTGAACTGATTTACCCAGAGTCACACAACTAGTAAATATCTATAGTTAGATTTGAACTCAGAAAGATAAGTCTTCCTAACTCCAGGCTCAGCACTCTATACATTGTGCCACCTAGCTGCCTGTCCTTAACATGATCATTGTCATGTTATACCAATGATAGAGAGTGATATACCAAAGATTATAGTGAGGACTGCTTGAGAGGCAGGGGATTGACTTCTTAGAAGTCATCCATTCCAGAAAGTTTTATATGAATTGAAACAAAGTAGAAACAAAAAACAAACAAAAACCCTCAAAAACCACTAATATCAATTTGAATTAAAGGAAAAAAAACTGTATGGGAATGACCAATGTTGGCCTAGTCAAAGATTTAAAAAAAAAAAAAAATACATTTCCTTTCATTCTTTGCAGAAATGTGAAATTAGGGTATACTGTTAGAATTAGTTGATATGTTAGTTATACCAAACTGTCTCTCCTCCCTCCCTCCCCACTTTTCTTTTTATTTTTTGCTACTATGTTTTAATAGATAGAGGAGAGAGATTTTGGAAATAAAGGCAATGTAAAACACATTTCTTTAAAAAATCATCTATGCTGCTTGCTTCAGCAGCATAAAGACTAAAATTGGAACAATAAACAGATTAGCATGCTCCCTGTGCAAAAATGCTAAGAAAATTTGTGAAAAATTCTATGTTACATTTTTTTTAAGTTACATGAGGGTTTGAGAACCTCTAGATCCTCTTAAGAATTAACTCCTAAAAGTTCTAAAAACATAAATACTTACCACTAGCTGTCTAGACCTCCAATGTTAGGATATTCCTAAGCATTTTTCACATTGATTAAATTATCACATCAACTAATATACAATTTCAGCTCTTAGGTATCAAACCCAAGTGCATTTCCATAGGATGGCACGAGGCAGTAAGAGGTACCAGGTGGATCAAGTTTATTCATTCTACAGAATGGACACAAGCCTATTTAGAAAGTCCTGATTTTGACATTTGTTATATATCTTGTAAGCCCTTGAGCAATTCCTTTTATGGAGCCTCACTTTTCTCATCTATATTATGAGGAGATAGGATTAGATGATCTCTAAGGAATCTCCCAGTTTTTTCTGGAGTTCTTGAGCGTAAGGTTCCTTTAAACTCTACTATAATCCTTTCCCCATTGCATCATGTTAGGTGGTGGCAACATCACCACAGCAAATATGCTAGCTTTATGATAAATTAAGAAATAAATATTTATTAAGTACTTATTTTATGTAAGCATTGGCAACAAAGACAAAACCACCATCAATTTCTAACCTCAAAAAATTTATATTCTGTGGGGAAAAAAGATTGGTATAGAAACAGGAAATGTGTTAAAAATAAATAATTATATCATCCTAGGTGCCTCCCCCCATTAGATCATCCCCATCTCATATACCTCCCCCATTATCTCATTGTTCTTGTTACCCTATAAAAGAAATCTTGTATCTGACATTTTGTTGCTGGATTCTTTGAGACGATAGTCTCATTCAGCCTTGGGACCAACCATGGATCCATTTGGTCCCAGTAAATCTTTCCATTAAATTGTTCTCTAATCTGTCCTGCTCATTTTCTCTGGCATTACAAACTAAAGTCAAATTTTTCTATTTTATTTCTGATAAGCACCTTTTATTCCTTAAGAGTTCTCTCCCTTAACCATAATTGTAAAAATTGTTTATTTTTTAATTGTTTTATAGCTTGACCATTCATATTCATGTTACATATCCATTTTAAGCTTATTGTGGCTTATGGCTTAATAATATAACTAATCATATTATTAGAAATACATATCAATATATAATATCAAACAATATCATGTAATGATGATGTATATGATGATTTAATTCCTGTCAAAATGCTTTTCCTAAAACATGCTTCTCTCTCAACAGTTTAATGTAACTTTTTTCTCGACAGTCAACAAACATTTATTTAACATGCCAGGCATTATATTGATCCCTAGGCATTCAATAAAGTTAAAACAAAACAAAGTAGTTATTGGCTTCAAGAAACTCCTATTGATTTCAAAAATTCTGCAAACAATTGTTCATACAAAATATAGACAATGTGCATAGATATTAAAGGAATTATTTTGCAGGAAGGACTACAATTAATTCATTAGTAATGTAAAAGATTGGGAAAGGATTCCTGCAGAAGGTGAGATGTGATCAGTCTTGAAGACAGAGAATCCAGAGAGGATAGGTGAGAAAAGAGAACTTAATGTAAACTTTTTCAAACCAGAAAGCTGTTTCTATTTTGGGAATCTGTCCCTCCCTTTCAAAGTTAACACAATCTACTATAAATGTGTTTAGTAAATCTTTGTTGCCCTGGGCTAAGAAAGCACTAAGCCATTTCTCTAAGATTCTTTCAAGTATTATATTTATTCTATATCCCCAAAAACAAGATAATAAAAACTAATATCACTCCTAAAAAGTAAATGAAATGTCCAAGATCACACAGCTAAAAGCATCAAAATCAGGAATTTATGAATTAAATCCAGGGTCACAGTATCCCGGATTTCTGTATAGCAAGCAAATAAGCCTCATTAAGGCATGGTGTTGAACATTAGATGTACAATGAAAGCCAAACTCTTGAAGCTAAAAAGAAAAACAAAAATCAAAAGAAGGAAGAGATTTAGAATATCACATTGCAAGTCAATCGTCAAAACAGGACTAGAAGCTAGAATTCCTGACTTCTAGGCTTTAGTTCTTTTTACAAAGTCCTTGGATACCTTCTAGTGAATATGGTCTTACTCATCTAAAAATCGATGGGTCATTTTTGTTCAAAATTCATCCAAATATCCTGAAGCATTTATCAATACCCACAATTTTACACAAATTAATCTAAATGCTGGAGATGCAAATACAAAAGTGAGTTTTCTAGTCATCATGTTCACAGAGGATATACAAAATAAATGGATGAGGCTGTGGGATTCTTGGAATCCTTGAATTTAGTTTTTTAGAATTTTGATAATTGTATTTTGATATGCTTGGTTTCCTTTATAATACTGTATATTTTACTTTGTGCATTTAAAAAAATTATCTACGAAGGACTCTCTTCTTCTAGACTGTCAAAGGGATGCATGACACAAAGAAGGTTAAGAGCCTGTGGAAGAGGAGAATCAGGAAAGGTTTTCTGAAAAAAATGGGATTTGGGCTGAGTCTTGAAGTGGGCCAAGGGAATCTAAGAGATAAAGGGCTTAGGGGTTAGGCAGGTCAAGATAGAACATCATGTAGGAAGACTAGCAAGGAGGGGAGTTTGACCAGGTTGAAGAATATGGGAAGGAGAGTAATGGTCAGCCTAGAAAAGTATGTTGAAAAACCAGAACTTTCCCTAAACTGTTCTTGAAACCACCAGATAACACTCATCTAATCACCAATTGATAAATAAATTCAGCATACAATGTTTAAAATAAAACTAACATGACTTTGTAGTTGCATCATATATACCTACCAGATCATAAACCAGAGTCTACCTAGCTTAACAGATGTTCAGATTGCAAGGGAACAATCAGCCATTCTATCTCCCTAAACTGCCAAAAACTGATAGTTGAACTCAGAAGTACTGCTTTCAGTTAAAGAAAGTAAATACACAAACTAGATTTATTTCAAATGTCATCTCTGTAAATCAATATCTGTCACTTGAGCTGGCTGCTTCCTCTTTCTGTGCCTCAGTTTCCTCATCTATAAAATGCTGAACAAAGGATTAAAATGGCTTCTTGGTTCTGTTATTCTACATCCTTCAGAGTTGAATTTAGAAGGTAGATTTCTCAACTGGTACAAAATACAATTTTCCTTTTGTGATCTTTCACAGATCTCTATATAAAGTGATCTTTCCATAATGCCAATTTGTCCACAGATGTGCAGGGAGGGCCAAGCTCAGGGAGGGTGGGAGCTTGCACATGGTTCAAGGACATATGACATGTGGGAGCCAATGTGTGAGATGGAGTAGGGCAGATCTTCTCTTTCTGGAGGTTTCAAGTCAATATACCACTTCTCCAGGGGTGGTGATGTCTGCCTGTCCATACTTTTGTCTTTACTGGAGGGCCTTTTATTTAATTTTTTTTAAAAGAGGTTATTTTTGTTTATTTATTTGTTTTAGTATTCTGGGTTGATGGTGGAAGTGGTAATGGGGTGTGTGTGTATGTGTGTGTGTAAGAAAGGAAAAGAGAGAAGAGGAAGTAGGAAGCTGAAGAGTAGGAGTAGAAAGAAAGCAAAGTAAAATACAGCAAAGCTTCTTAAGCTATAGGGTAGTGACCTCATATGGGGTTCTGTGACTGAACATGGAGATCAAGAAAATCTGGCTACAGTCAAAAGGTTTCTTTTTTTTTTTTTTTTAAATAACCTTTTATTTACAGGATATATACATGGGTAACTCTTTACAGCATTAACAATTGCCAAACCTCTTGTTCCAATTTTTCACCTCTTACCCCCCCCCCACCCCTCCCCTAGATGATAGGATGACCAGTAGATGTTAAATATATTAAAATATAAATTAGATACGCAATAAGTATACATGACCAAAACGTTATTTTGCTGTACAAAAAGAATCAGACTCTGAAATATTGTACAATTAGCTTGTGAAGGAAATCAAAAATGCAGGTGTGCATAAATATAGGGACTGGGAATTCAATGTAATGGTTTTTAGTCATCTCCCAGAGTTCTTTTTCTGGGCATAGCTAGTTCAGTTCATTACTGCTCCATTAGAAATGATTTGGTTGATCTCGTTGCTGAGGATGGCCTGGTCCATCAGAACTGGTCATCATATAGTATTGTTGTTGAAGTATATAATGATCTCCTGGTCCTGCTCATTTCACTCAGCATCAGTTCGTGTAAGTCTCTCCAGGCCTTTCTGAAATCATCCTGTTGGTCATTTCTTACAGAACAGTAATATTCCATAATACTCATATACCACAATTTATTCAGCCATTCTCCAAATGATGGACATCCATTCAGTTTCCAGTTTTTAGCCACTACAAAAAGGGCTGCCACAAACATTCGTGCACATACAGGTCCCTTTCCCTTCTTTATAATCTCTTTGGGATATAATCCCAGTAGTAACACTGCTGGATCAAAGGGTATGCACAGTTTGATAAATTTTTGAGCATAGTTCCAAACTACTCTCCAAAATGGTTGGATTCGTTCACAACTCCACCAACAATGCATCAATGTCCCAGTTTTCCCGCATCCCCTCCAACAATCATTATTATTTTTTCCTGTCATCTTAGCCAATATGACAGGTGTGTAGTGGTATCTTAGAGTTGTCTTAATTTGCATTTCTCTGATTAATAATGACTTGGAGCATCTTTTCATATGACAGTCAAAAGGTTTCTGAATATAATACACATTGCTGTATCAAATATTCTGCAAAGATTTAATTCTATTATGTAAAAATAAACAAGCATATCCAACTCATCAGTATACAAATTTACTTTCATCTCTAATAAATGGTAAAATCCTATATATAGCAAAGAATTGTTTAAAACAAATTCCTTTATGATTTATTATCAGTAAATGTTTGATTTGGTATACCTGTTTTATATACCTATATACCCAGGGTCGAGGAAAAGTTTCTTGGGCAAAAAGGGATTATAAATGGAAAAAGTTAAGGAGCCAACACACTTTGTTTGTTTGTTTTGGCAGGGGAATGCAAATTTCTTTGAGAATCCTTTACATGAAGTTAAATTTGTGTAATGCAACTTTAACATAAAGCAAAAACTATCTGTACTTCTATAAGGCTCTTCTGACAACTTCTAGAATCTTCTAATCCTAAATTTTATGATCCTATAATGTAATTTTAGGGATAATATTAAAAGAAAAAGACCATGCTCTCAAAAGAAAAGCCAAATCCCCTTTCTAAATTCCCGACCCACTATGAAGATCTACAATCTGACCCCTTCGTAAATAGTAAATGTCCCAATTCTATAAGAAATTTTATAATCTTATCCTTTCTCCTTTTTTTATGAATTGGCTCAGGGTACCTGCTAAACTTTGAACATATTTCCTTTTGTACTAAGTTTTTTTTTTTTTTTTTTTTAACTTTGAAAATCCAGTTAATGTGCTTTCCCCATGAAGCCTTGTCCTAATGTTCACCCTTCTTTTCCCCTCCCCTGACCTAAGGTAGATGTGAGCTCTCTATCATCTTATAGCACTTTAACCGTACATTGTTTTTGCCTTTACCATATACCTCCTGTTGTACATGTTGTATCCACTGTAAACTCTTGTAAGGGCAGAAATGGACAAACCACATTGCACACAGTAGAACTTTAATAAATTCTTGATGAATTAAAAATATACAATATACCACTTTTAACATTTTCAAATGTTAAAAACTTCCATTTTTACAATTCTTTATGATATATAAAACAATTTCTTCAAAACCTCGTGATAAAGATACTATAAATATAAAAATGCTCAGAGATGTCAAAACTGAACACATCAGAAGGAACTGACTTTTTATAATCATATAATTAGAAAGTGGCAAACCAGGATTTGAACACAGGTCTTCTGGAATATGTTCACTGATCATCAAAAAAATCTAACTTAGAGAAGTCTCAATCTTTGGATTCTAGTAATTATGTGAATTTGGAAATATCTACTAAAAATCTAAGCCTGATTTGTTTGTTGTTTCAGCTGATTCTTGATCAAATTTGTGCCTACTTGTTATTCTTTTTAAAGATAGAAACAATGCAATGTAGTTTTCAAATTTAGGCATTACAGGTTAATTACAGGCCCTTAACTGGCTCATCATAGTCACATGGAAACTTCACTGTATTAAAATGAGGAGTTACTGGACTGTATGCTTTGTGTTTAAATATTTTATACACAGAGATCTCTTTCAGGCCTAGCAGTATGTATTTTAAGATTATATTCTCTGAAAGATAAAACAAAAAAATTTTGCCCAAACAAAACAAATATAGTTAAAATTAGAAGGGAAATTGGCAACCAGGAAAATGTATAACCTAAGTTTCTGTTATAAAGGTTTCCAAGACACATAAAAAACATAATCAAATTTATAAAACTAAGAGCCATTATCCAGTAGATAAATGGTCAAATGATAGGAAGTGGCAGTTTTCAAAGAAGAAATACAAGCTCCAAATAGAGTAATGCACATTAAAGGAGCTCAAATCCTATGTAACAGCCATCAGATTGACAAAGTTTAAAAAAAAAAAAAAAAAAAGGAAAATGATGAATGTTGGAAGGGCTGCTGGAAACCAAGCATGTTATTTATTCACTATTAGTGAAGCTATGAAAATGGTCCAGTTATTCTGGAAAGCAATCTGAAACTATGCCCTTAAAGTTATTTTAAAAAAATATATGAAATTAATTTTATAGATGAGAAAACTGAGCTTCAGAAGATTGGAACTTGATGAAGGTGCCAAATGTGGCTAGTAAATATTACCTATGTATTTTATATAAAAAAAAATAAAATAAGCTGACTAATGAATCCCGTTATTCTGGCTCCAAAATCCAATGTTCTCTCTACTATACCACATCACTCTACGAAGTCTGTAAAGTGGGAAAAGACAGACCATTTGTTGTTTCAAGAACAAGCACCATTCTTCTCCAAATAGCTTTGGATTATAAAGGGATGACGTTCAGTCTTCTATACAATTTACCAATGACTTAAATGCAGGCATAAATGACATGGCCATCAAATTTGTAGGTGGCTTGAAGCAAAAATAAACAGCCAATATATTGGTTGATATAATCAGAATCCCAAAAATTTTTTACAGTCCAGTCAAAAAATAATCATTGTTGGCTTCCTGCCTCAATCTATACATACAATAAGAATGTTAGAGCCGGATGAAGCATTAGAAATCAACCTAACTACTCAGTTTACGCCAGAGGACACTAAAGTCTTCTAAAAGGGCAGAAAAGATCTGCTTAAGAACTACAGAACCACAAAAATATCAGGGCAAAAGTATCCTGAAGGTCATTCCACCAAACTTGAAGGGGGACCATTTGTTAAGCAGGATGATTGCTTAACAGTAGAGGGCAGCATTCTACAAATTGACAAGAAAAGGGATGGGCAGGCAAGGCAAAAAAGAAAAGTCAGAGCTACCTTAGAATCCTTGGCTGCAGAAGGAATATAAATTTATGTACATTAAAGGTTCAGGAACTTTTACTGTGGTTCTGTTAGTAACTAGAAAATCACAAATATATACATGAATCTATAAATTAACTGGTCTGAGAGACTACCAGTCCTAAGCAAAACAGATCAAAAGAATAAATAAAAATACTCATTATATTCTTTTTGCAGTGGCAAGAAATTGGAAATTGAAGGAATGTCCATCAATTGGAGAATGGCTGGAAAATTATTGTATATGAATGTGATGGAATACTATTATTTTGTTGAGAAAATAATGAAATGAATGATTTTAGGTAAATTTTTAAAGATACATAAAGGGATGCTAAATAAAGTAAGGAGAACCAGGAAAACAATTTAGACAATAACAATATAATAAAGTCAAATAACTTTGGAAGACTTAGAAATTCTGATAAATACAGTGATCATGATTTCTAGGGTTACAGGATGAAATATCCTATCCACCTCTTGATATAGAGAAGATAAAGTGCAGATTATGACATTAAAAAAATTTGGATATAGCCAATGCAGGAATTTGTTTGACTATCTGTGTTTATAGTGGGTTTTGTTTTTCTCTCCCTCCCTCCCCCCCTTCCAGGCAAGTGGGAATAGGCTAGAAAGAGGGCAGATTTTTGGTTATTAAAATAATACAATTTTAAAAAGAAACAATATTTCTTAAAGGAAAGAACTATTCGTCTATAGTGAAAGGATAACTACCTCCCAAATACCACCACTTAAAAAAATTAAATCAGAAGGAAAGAGACTTGGGGAAATAAAATTAAAGAATATTTAAGTTGGGTGGGGGTTTAAAATCCTCTTTTCTACAAATAGCTTGTTTTGTTGAATTTCACTTAATTGTATTTCAATTATTGTGTTTTTCACAAATGGAAAGTTTTGTGGAAACCTTGGATCAAGCAAGTCTATCAGCACCAATTTCCAACAGCATGCGCTCAATCAAGTCATTGGGTTAAATTTTGGTAATTCTCACAATATTTAAAACTTCCATTATTATTTTATCTGTGATCTTTGATGTTACTACTATAAATTATTTGAGGCACCATGAACAAAGCTCATCTAAGATGAAGAATTTAATTAATAAATGTGTGTTTTGATTGCTTCATCAATTGGTCTCTCTTTTCCTCAGTCACAACAATTGAAATTAGGCCAATTAATAACTCTTCAATGGCTTCTAAGTGGCAAAGACTTTACTGATATAAATTATAACTCCTAATCAAAGATTCCTCCTACCATTCCACAATACCACTTACTCAATTAGTATGCAATGTTACAAAGGTACAAATATAATAAGGGTGTTTTAAACAATTTCCTTGTCTTTTCCATATTCTGTGAATAGAGATCCTTGTAATTTTATTTATCACTTTTCATAAGAATAAAATTTTGATTAAAGTGCTTTTGATCTGAACTTAAAAAGCTTAAATTAACTTTTATTGCTGTATGGTTACTCTAGGAAAACAGATACTGGTGATTTGTCTAAAACTAAAGCACCATCAAGTTACACAGACTGGATAGAACTTTCTACCAATTTGTGACTCTTCATTCACTCTGAATAAAAGTAACATATCTGTATATCTGTATACATACTCACATATTTGCTGAGTAGATCAAGACAGAATGTATATAAAGTGTTTGTAAACCTTAAAGTACTACATGACAGTTGTTATTAATATATTAGTCAACTTATTCTAAACTTCAGTTCCTCAAACATAAATGAAGAGTAATAAATAATCTTTGCAGTTAGTCAGCAACCATTTATCAAACATCTTCTATGTACCAGAAACTAAAAGATAATCCAAAGTGAAGTAAGATGGCACAGTGGGTATGCCAGTCAGGCCTGGAGTCAGGAAGACTCATCCTCCTAAGTTCAAATTTGACCTTGAACACTTCCTAGCTGTGTGAAACTGGGAAAGTAACTTTACCCATAATTTTCTCATCTATAAAATGAGCTGGAAAAGGAAATGGCAAGTCACTCCAATATCTTTGCCAAGAAAACCCCACATAGGGTCCCAAAGAGTTAGAAAGGACTGAAAAAAAATGGACAAAAACAAAAAGACAATACACAGTCTCAAGGAACTAACAGTCTAGTGAAGGAGACAGTATGCAAACAAAATTTAAACAGGATAAATAGGAGATAATCCAAAGAGAGCAAACATTAGAATTAAGGGGACGGAGGAAGTGGTTCTTTCCTACAGAAGATGAAATTTAACTGGTACTTGAAGGAAGCTAGGGAAGCCTGAAAGTGGAGAGGAAGAAGAGCTATCCAGGCATGAAGGATATTAAAAAAGCAGCCAGAGTTGAAAGACTGAGTGTCTTATTCCAGGACATCAGGGAAGACAGTGTCACTTGATGGCAGAGTACCATTTTTTTTTTTTTCCCTTTGGCAGGGGCACATAATGCTAAAGTATAAGAAGACTGGAAAGGTGAGAATATGGCAGTCTATGAAATGCTCTGACATCAGAGGACTAAATAGTTTACCTTGGGTGACAGGGAAATATAATTTATAGTGTGGAAGGGTGATATAATCAGACCTGCACTCTGGGAAGATCACTTTGAGAGCTGAGCAAAAAATCAACTGGAGGAGAAAGGGATTGTGACAGGCAGACCAATCAGTAGGCTACTACAATAATCAAGACATGGGATAATGAGGGCCTGCAAACCGGGGAGTGGCAGTATCAGGAAGGCGAGAGGGCACATTAGAAATAGTATAAAGGTAAAATCAATAGGTTTTGGCAACATATTGTATATACAGGATGAGAGAGAATGAGAAGCTGAGAATAACCCATTTTGAACCTAAGGGACTGGGAGGATGGTGGCCCTCAACAGCAATGGACACATTAAGGGACAGTTTGATGGGAAAGATAACAAGTTCAGTTTTTGACTTCTTAAGTTCAAAATATCCACAGGCCATCCAATTCAAAATGTCTAAGGCACCTGGAGATGTGAGCCTAGAGGTCAGAAGATATGAGTCATATCATCATATGGCGATGATATGTAATGATAATGAAATCTATGAAAGCTGATGAGATCACCTAATGAAATAATGTAGCAGGAGAAGAAATAATCCAGGACAGATTTCTGTGGTGAGTGTGAGCTGCATGAAAATCCAGCAAAGGAGACTGAAGAGTGTTCAGATAAGTAGGAGAACAAACAGAAGAGAAGAAGTGTTGCGAAAATCTAGAGAAGATAGTATTGAAAATGAGAGAATGAAGAATGATTAAGTGTCAAAAGGTTGCATAGACATCAATAAGGAAGAAGACTGAGAAAAGGCCATTAAATTTGACAGGTAAGAAATAATTAGTAACTTTGGAAAGAGGAGTTTCAGTTGAATGATCTGGAAAGTAGATTGAAAAGAGTTAAGATTGGTAACAGGAAAGGAAGTAGAGGCACTAATTTTAGATGGCCTCAAAAGACCATTTAAAAGGCACAAAAAGGAAGAGACATATGGGTTGACAGATAAGAGAGGATAATAGGGGAGATTTGGGCAGGTTTTAGATAGTAGGGAAGCAGTGAATAAAAAGGGAGAGATTAAAGATTAATGAAAGAGTACAGATGATAGAAGGAAAAAATCTACTGGAGAAAAACAGGCTAAAATGGCATCACTAAGGACTCCTTGTTATGTAAAATAAGGATGACAAAATAATGACAGAAAGAATCTGGGCAATCCGAGTGAAGTGGGTAGAAGAGGAAGTATAAGTTAAATCACTTCAATATTTTTCAGTGAAATACGAATAAAGTTCTAGCTGAGAGGCTAGTCAAGGGAGGGAAGACTGGAAGGTTAGAGAATAGAATTGGTTCAACAAGGGATTAAGTTAAAGAAGAAAAGAATTTGCAGCCAGTGGAGAGTAGATAACCTAGAAAGAACTGAGGGGTTGAAAGATCAAATAAATGTATGATGTGGGTAAAGAACAGGGTCTGGGATTCTAAATCACCAGGAGAGGAAGGATGACAAATATGTTATGATAAAGATTAGAAACATTCAGAGTTGATGAACATGGAAATATCGCATTTGTGAGTACTGCTAAGATCAAGGATACAATGATCTCTGAAGTTGAGATGTAATGGATGAGTAAGTCATGAGTAAGGTGAGAAACATAGTAGAGTGTTTGAATTAATCTTGTGCCACAATTCCCTTTTGCTGTCCTGACCTAGTTTCCCCATTGTCCTATTTATTCTGCCTCAGGTTATAACCTTTCCCTCTTAATGTTTGCTGAGATAAAGGTCTACCTCAGTTACTCTGCCCCAAAACTCCAGGCTATAATCATTCCTTCTTAAATGGTTGATGAGATAAAGGTTTTATATCTTTAGGTTATAATCATTCCTTCTTGATGTTTGACAGGATAAAGGTTTATCCATTTTAGATGTCATTAGAATATCAGTAATCTCCCTTCCATTGTGTCATCCTAGGGCCTCCCCTGCCATTAGGTTATCCCCATCCAGGTACAGGCACCCACCCATGATGTCATTGTTCTTGTTATCCTATTAAAAAAAAAAGTATCAGCCCTCTGATGCTTAAGGGCTGGACTCTTTGAGTGATAGTCTGGTCCAGCCCTGGGACCAAGATCCATTTGGTCCCAGTATATCTCTCCCATTTAATAAACTATTGAATTGGTCTCTAATCTCTGTCTTGCTCAGTTTCTCTGGCATTACAGTCTCAATAGCATAAAAGAAGGATATGAGGAGAAAGGAATCAGACAATGAATTTATTGAAGAAAAAAGAGCAGTGTCCTACAGAAAAATGGAAAAAAGCTATCAGAATTTGGTTTGGGTAGTATGCATGATAAAATAAATATTGCCCCTCAACTTCCTCCCTCCCCAAAAAAAGATAACTGAGTGATGGTGGTAGAGGGAGAATCCAGAAGTGACTAGAAAGAGCAAATTGTGCTGAAGTGATAGAACAAGAGGGGCAAGTAGAAATAGAAAAAAAAAAAAAATTACCAATTACTACCTCAAAAAAGATCCTACAAGGAAAACACATAGGAACATTATTGATACATTTCAAAAACCCTAGATCAAAGAGAAAATTTTACAAGGAACAACATAATTCAAATACGCTAGATCTACAATTAGAACTGTATAGAATTTATCAACAGCTTCAATAAAAGACTGCAGGTCCTAGAATAATCTTTATCGATAATCAAAAGAACTAGACTTGTAGTCAAAAATATTATATCCAGCAACATTTAAGAATTAAGAATAATTATTATTAAGAATAATGTTGAACAAAAAAATGGACATTCAACAGATTTTAAGGAATTTGTCTCAACCAAATCTGAACTCAATAGAAAATTTAACATGAGAGCCAACATCAAAGACTAATTTCAAGGGATTCAGCAAGGCCCAACTGTTTTACACAGAGAAATATAAACCATATCCCCAAAACTGATAATAACTAGATAGTCCAAAAGAAAGATTGGGGCAGAGCTGAGTATGAACTGACCCTAAAAGCAAAATCCTAGCCTAGGAAAGAATAAAAATGGTAATGGTAATTACACTATATGAATGAGGTGCAGAGGAAGAAGTGAAACAGAGTCATTAGAGGAGGGTGAAGGATTGGTAGTTCTGGAAAACTACACACACCAGTAATGGGTTAAATAAAGAAACACACACACACACAGACAGACAGACACACACACACACACACACACATCCCTCAAAAATGGTAAAGCACCTTATACCAAGAAGAGTATAGCATCTTCAAAATTATTTTTATTTTTTGCTGAGGCAATTGGGGTTAAGTGACTTGTCCAGGGTCACTCAGCTAGGTAAGTGTCTTGAGATCAAATTTGAATTCAAGTCCTCCTGACTTCAGGGCTGATGATCCACTGCCCCACCTAGCTTCCCCACCTCCCAAAATTATTTAAAAAAAAAAAAAAAAAAAAAAAAAAGGAAGAAGAAACAGGATAAGACAAAGGTATACAAGGGTATGTAAATTTACTGCAAAGAGACAAGGTATGTAGATTAACAGGAAAAGGATAAAGAGGGAGGGAAAGGATAAGATGGAATTCAGAAGAATGTTTAGATTAATGAAAGTGGGATAAGGTGTGTAGATTAATAAGAAAGAGATAAAGATCAAGAGAAAGGGGAGAGAAGATAAGGGAGAGATCTATGGGTGGAGGAAGGTTAAATAATAGCAAGGCTAGTTAACAAATAGAACCAAAGTAAAGAGCAGGATAGGAAATAAAGAGACCCACAAACACAGTAACAAGAATCAGGAGTAGAATTTATTAGAAAAAAAAAAAAAAAAAAAAGAAGAAGAGCTAGTATTTACTGGTTTCAGATAGAGCCAAATTTAAAAGATTCAATCAAGAAAGAAATCTATATTATATGTCAGTCATATTCACATTGTTTTAAATATATGTTTATGTATAAATGCACACGTGCATATATGCATGGGTATGTATGGGTTATATAATGTCTTCTTGAAAATGAAATTTATTGTTATTTATTTTGAATTCTCCCTGAGGTTCTGCTGGACACACGATAATGTTTTGTTTTTTCTTTTTTGTCTTTCTTTTTCTATTTATTTTTTTTTCTTATTTTGTAGTTAGTTTAAATTTTTTTTTTTAAAGTGAGTATGTCTGTGGTGAAACATTAAATTTCATCCAAGTCTCTCATCTCCAAGTCCAGTATTCTTTCCTTTACAACACAATAATTCTAATATTTCAAAAAACCCATGACTTCATTACTGTGAGTACTCCTGCTACTTCCATAGACAAAGATCTCAAATTCTCCATACCTCTGTAAACAATTCTTTATGAGTAACTTAACTAAAAAAATTTGCTCACTCAAAGCCAACATTTTGGTGATGAACCTCACTGTACTTATATAGATTGATTTTAGAAGGCAGACCTCTTTCCTTCTTCCATAAAGTTTTACAGCTTGGTAGGACCTGAGAGAGCTTACACTATATTGCCATAATTTTTGAGAATCCATATTTATTTCCTCATCCTTTGGGTTTAGAGCTAGAAAAGAAAGCAAATCAAATGTAAATGAGTTTTTTTTTTTTGTTTTTCATTTGTTTTAGTCATGTCTGACTCTTCAAGACCCCATGTTGACAAAGAAATCGGTTTGCCATTCATTTCCTTCTCTAGTTCATTTTATAGCTAAGGAAAGTGTGGCAGGATTGTACTACTAAGTATCTGAAACTAGATTTGAACTCTTGCTAACACTCTAAATCTGGTGCTCTATCCACCGCACCACTTGGTTGTCACTATAAAATGAGAAGGGTGAATTAAAGAAACTGAGGTCTCAAGAAAGGAACTTACTTGCTTATTATCACCCAGCTAAAAAGCAGCAGAGCCAAGATTTGACTACAGATCGTCTGATCTGGGGCTCCTTCATTTGATATGTGGAAAACAAGGGCCACAATATTGGCAAATCCAGGCTGCCCTCAAAATTTTGAGAATATACCATCCTGAAATTGTGAACTTGAAGGGCACTAACTTTAAGACAATCTGCTTTTCAAAATCACATAAAGTGTTTCCTTCACAAGTAATTAGAGAATGTTACATCGGAGTTCCTAATTTTATTCTCATCATTGGTCAGTATCCATGAGTTGCCCCAGATCTGTCACATTACATTAGCATATCTCCTTTTCACTGCTACCAATGATAAGAACAGTCTTCAACGGGGCTGTATCATTCATTTGTCTTGCTCCAGTTATTCTCTGATGTGTTCTTTTTGGCAAGAGATTGGTCATTTTATAACTTCCACACATTGTTAAGGCTAAACCTTAATATTTTGAGATATATTTGGTTTCTCTACCAAATTCTTTCTTTACCTTATGATGTAAAGGCACATATTGTCTTCTGAAAAACAGGCTATGTGAAATCTAATCCATGCAAAAATGGCTTTGAAAATGGGCTTGGCAATGGATTTTGTATCCATCACTTGGATACCAACCTAGCCAAGTGTAGAGAGACTCTGAACAATGTGTTTAAAGAATATGAAACTCTGGAATCAAGAGGTCTGGGTTCAAATTCTGTTACATCATGGAATATTTTAACTTTTAATAACCTCAGTTTCTTTCTATATAAAATGGAAATTATAACATCTATTTCATGGGTTGTTGTGAGGAAAGCACTTTGCAAACCTTAAAGTAATACATAAATTTGAGTTGCTTTTATTAGTACATAGTTGGCCATCAAATGAGCTTTTTTGATTATAGTTACTCACAAAGATTAAGTTATTCTTGTAACTAGGAATTATACTGGTAGAAAGGGGACTCACATAAATGAAACAATGGGTCCATAAATATGTATATGATATAATTATATAGGTCACAGTTTCACTGACATCCTCCTCCAAGATTTGTTGGGGTCCTGAGAGTTATGCAAGAGGAGAACAAACTATTCTCACAAATTGGACAGCTTTCGATTAAGTACAGAAACGATTCATTCCTAGAAGGGTTGACTTTTGAGTTTATGAAATTTTTTGAACAAATTAACTGGTGAAGAATTTTATTTAAAATAATACAGGACTTGAAATCTGTGCATCTGGAATGAACAATCCATACTAAGAAATTATGAGGCTTATATTTTTATTTTAAGTATTAGGAAATATTTCTTAAAGATCACCCAAGGTCACTCCACTGAGCGACAAAATTTGAATCCATATCTTTTTCAAATAATGTACTCCAATATTTATCAAGTAAAAATAAAGTATAAAGCAATTAGCAATGAAACAATAGTTAACAATACTTCAATAGCATCATGACCTCCTATTGATAAGAATACTCTTCTTCCCATGATACAGATCATAAGCCCTCTATACCATCTTACTTTATATAATTCTCATCCATAGCTTTCGATTAAAGTTCCACAAAGGATTCAAACAACACATTGTAGACCTTTCTACATATCTTTATGTCAATGAAGCACCAGGATTATTCCTTTATTTTCTGAACATTCTTTTACTTGACTTTTTGTACATATCATTGTTGGTAGAGGAATATAGTGTATTAATTATACATAACACAGCTATCCATTGCCAATTTTTTCCCTTCAGTTTTTATTATTATTCAATGGCATTCTACTACTAACTATATAAAGCATCATTTTGGGGTTTTTGTTTGCTTTTTATTTTCACAAATTTATTTTTGTAGGTAATACATGTACATTCCTTTTTTACATATGAGTCATGTTGGAAGAGAAAAATCAGAACAAAAGGGATTTTGTTTTCTTTCTTGTGCTGTTTTTCTTTTGTGCTGACATTGTCAGCCCTTTCCAATACTGTGTCACTTCTGGAATGACTCCTTTTTTTGGTCTAGCTGTTCATCTTGTCTATCTGATCTGGTTCCATTTTTACTTCCTCATAAAGCACATCAGGGTCTGTATGTTCTATGAAAACTGGTGACTCCACTGACAATGTAATGAAAATAGTTCATCAGGAAAATGCTGGGAGATGTTGCATTTTTTTGTCTGTTGTCCTTGCAGTTTTATTTTTAAATGCTCTTAAAATGATCTGGGTTAAATGGATTTCATATCAAGTTTTCTGCATACTTTTATTACTTTTTGATGTTTTATAATCTTCAAATATCCACTTTCAGAAGATTTTTTAAAAAGCTTATAAATTATATAAGTTAAATTTCTAGTAAGTATTTTTATCTCTGTCAATAGTGCTTTTAAATGTGAGTTGGATTTATTGTAATGATATCATATCTTCATTCTTTCTATTAGTTTAGAGTTTATTTTGCCCTCTGTTTTGATAAATTAATCTTATGATCATAGCTGATTAAAAATGACTAGTTATATAAATAAAATTTTATTTCTGGCATTGTTGGATGGTCTTATCTAGTACTTTCTAAATTTCCTTGAAATGTGTGTGTGTGTGTGTGTGTGTGTGTAGATAGGTTTATTTATACACATACATACATGCTGGCTTTTGTTCTGATTTTTCTCTTCCAGCATGACTCATATGTAAAAAAAGGAATGTACATTTATCACCTACAAAAATAAATTTATGAAATTTACCCTGTGAGGAAGAAAAAAAAAGTACTAAAAACTGACAATGTCATCAGAAGCTCTCCTCAGGAAGGGTCCGATCCCATGAGCCAGTTAGTTACTGAAGAATACTAAGGATTTGAAGAGCTGAAGATCAGTGAGAACATTTCTCCTTTAACTACTGTGATCCTGCTCTCTCCTAACTTTCTTCAACTTGTTTAATCATGAATAGTTTTTGTTAACTCTGTTCTCTAAGATTTTTGTCCACTCATAGGTTCTCAATGGAGATGCTTTCCAGATCCATCTAATCTAATCTAATATCTTTTCTGAAATCCAGTCTTATATTATTAATTGCGTGGAAATTAATCCCATCTCAACATCTTACTGGTAACTCAAACTCAACACAGAAAAGAACCTTGCATGTAAAAATCAGGTTCATCTGATCTTCAGAAAGTCCCTTCTCTCTGAGTTTTCATCTCCTCATTCATAAAATGGAATCAACACCAATTCTACCTAAAGCACTGTGCTAGTAAGAGGAAAACATCATTGTGAACTATAGTTCAAAAGAAGTAGTTCTAATCTCCACTGCAGTATATCTTCTCCGTTAAAATGAGAGCTTATTGGGGAGGAGAGGGGGAAGAGTGGGGGGAAGGTTCCTACCTTTCTTTGAATGCCACTACTTAACACAGTGCCTGATATAGCCTATGCACATAATAATGCTTATTGGCTTAACCTGCTATCAGAAATATCTATCAGAAATGCTATCAGAATGAAGAAATTCACAAATAATTTCTTGAGAGGTCAAGGAAATCTTATTTCAAATTATATTTTTTAAAAGGTAGGGAATATAGGGGTTAAAAAAAAAAGGGGGGGGGGGGAAGGCACTAGATACCGAGCCAAAAGACTTGGGTTTAAATTTTATTTTCTGGCTTCTATTAGGTAGGACTTTGGAATTACCTCATTTTTATCTCATTTTTCTGAACTGAAGTTTCCCAATTTATAAAATGAGAGTATTATATTAGATTATTTTAAAGATTAGATGAAGGTACAAGTGTCTTCCTCATGTTCAGTGAGACTTGAACTACTTGGCATTTCTTACTGCAAACTCCCCTAATTCTCTTTTAAGTCAAGGGTCATCCACTGTCTTTCCTAATTTGTTCTATAATTTGTACCCTGCGTAGAACACTAAACTCCAAGCTCCTGAAGGAGATCCTTTTTCTTCTAGCTCTCAGAATAAAAACTGGGTTGAGTGGCAACTAAATTCCAAGCTCCTGAAGGAGATCCTTTTTCTTCTAGCTCTCAGAATAAAAACTGGGTTGAGTGGCAACTAAAATCTGAATTAGTAGAACTTGTAGGACTGTAGCAACTATGCATTTGCAGAGAACATCTCTAGTACTTGGCAGTGTCCCACTGCAGTATTTCTATTTCCATATGTACATCTGTATATGGTTTTACTTTTCATCACTAAGTGGCTCAAGTATATGCAAAGTGAGTGAAGTAGGAAAAGGAAAACTTTGTTTCATACAAACATAAGAATTATACTGCTGGGACCTCTTTCACTATGAAGAAATCCAACAGGAAAGTAGGTCACCAAATTAAATACTATATATTCTAAGCAACCAAGACAATCAAAGTGTCAAAACGTTAACAAGCCCATCATTACTAAGTCTTTGATGTAGGATGTCAACTTACAAATTTCTGGGAATATGAAGAAAGACAAAAAAAATCTGGTCCCTGTCCTTAAATATCTCACACTCTAATGAGGGAGATAAGATGTAAACAACCTATATAATATTTATGTATTTAAGTTTATATGTATGCAAATAACATAAATATATATGTACAAACTCCATGTATCCATATGCATTCCCTTCTGAAGTCATCGGTGTAAACAGAAAGAATAGTAAGAATTGTTAGGGATGGTAAAAATGACAGATTAGCCTCT
Organism: Sarcophilus harrisii; assembly: GCF_902635505.1. Classification (NCBI taxonomy): domain Eukaryota; kingdom Metazoa; phylum Chordata; class Mammalia; order Dasyuromorphia; family Dasyuridae; genus Sarcophilus; species Sarcophilus harrisii. The sequence goes on from NC_045427.1 coordinate 448,521,463, forward strand.
GTGGGAAAATGTAGCAAAGTATTCACATTCCCAACATAATTGGGAAATAGCTAGTAGAAAATTTATTCAGTTGAAGGTTCACAGGAAAGCACATCTGTCTTACCAAATCATTGCTGTTGATGTAATAATGTATAGTTAGCAATGGGATCACTCTGACAACAGAATATTATTTATTATGGCATCTATCTACCTGCTCATTGAGTTGCTAAGCTGAAATATTCTGCACTTGTAAATTCTTCTGCATGTGTTCAAGGAAATTATTAGAATCAGAGCCTTTGATCAGGTTTCCTTTTTGATTTGAATTCTATATATAAGAAGTCTAAAAGTAGTTATGTTTAAATTTCTCCATGCAATTCAATTGAGATCTATAGATTATGTTAACAGAGGACCCTATATGGCTAAGGTGACAAAAGCTTTCCATTCTCTTTATGCCTTTAGCGCTATGAAAATCAGAATAAGACAGTTGGATGAGCCCTTACAACAAAAAATTTAGAGTTGAAGGGAACAAACTACAGAATATTAGAAAACATAATATTAAAGCCCATACATGAGAAGATTAATTTTTAGTGACCAGGAAAATCAGCTATTTGCTTCATTTAATCCTCTCATTTGTTTCCAAAGCAGGTTTAGCAGCTGGCATTCTTTTTGCTTAGGGAGAGTTTTAAGTTTCAGAGGTTTTCACTCAGGAAGGGGATGATAAATTCCATAATCTGAACTCACCACAGAATTTCTAATTTTTCTAAACTCACAGGGATGTGTGGCTGAGCTCAGAAAAAGGAACCAAATGGCCCAGCCTAGGTATGGAATCAGCCTTGTGTGCAGTGGAGTCATAAAAGAGATTTAATTTTCTATGACACATTGAGTCTATGTTTTAGCCTACAGAACTCCACAGCTGTGTCCTAATTTTTCTGCCCTTCCTTCCTCCCCCCTCTTATCCTTGTGATCTCTACATTATTGCCTTTTAAGGCACTGCTATTCTGGGATCTCAGTAGGATACCATGGTCAACTATCTATATTTGAGACAGCCATACCATAGTGGAAAACATCCCCTTTAACTGGGTTTTTATGTAATATAGATATAGAAAATTCTTAGGAATTAAAGTAGACTACAGTGGTAAAGACTTTACAAAGTGCTTTTCTCAATAACAAATATGTGAGTTAAATAATCCAAATTTATTAGCCTCCAAATTACAAATAACAAGAAGAGATAATATAGCCTCCCCAGTCCTTTGCACAAGTGAGAGGGTAGGGTCCTACACAGGTGTAGAATATTATTGGTTTTAGTTAATTCCTTATCTCTTCTTTCTCTTCCTTTTATTTTTTAAAGATCTTTGTTAAAAGAGATGGTTTTTTTTTTTGAGACAAGAGGGAAAGAGATATAGGGGAAATGTTGATGATGAAATGATATAAATAAAATCTATTTTTTAAAAAAAAGTTATTCTCATTTTTAGATGAGGAAATTGAGGAATGGAGAGTACAAGTAACCTACTCAGATAAAAGCTAGAAAGTGTTAAGATTCTGGATTTGAACCGAGATTCTTTCTGACTTTTAAGATCAGTGACATTTCCATTATTCCAAGTTTGATCAGTAAATAGAGGTGCATTTTTAGAAATCTCTCAAAAAGCCTTATTTCAACTATTATAAATGACATAGCATTGAGATACCCCTGAAATGAAAGACACTCCAATGACCGCTTAATTTAACTGGTTAGTACTATACAGGAACCCCCCTATAAGTAATCATTCAATCTTAACTTGAAGACTTTTAGAGAAGGCAAATTTTAAGACCTCCCAAAGTATCTGTTCTTTGAAATAGCAATAATTATTTGTTAGGTTTTCCATATGTTAAATGTCAACTCCCAAGGAAACCAAATCGAATTCCTTTTCCACATGATAACCCTTTGAATATTACAGAACAGCAGTCAGACCTCCCAGAGTTGTTTTTTTTTCTTTAAAAATCCAAGGTAAGTCCAAGGCATACTCGGTTCCTTCAAGCAATTTTAGTACTGAGGCTACTCACCATTCTGGTTTCCCAGGTCCTTAGTCAACTCATATTCTAGTACTCTATGAGTATTTTCATTTTATATGGGTGTATAATATGCTGTGGCAGAAAGAACACTGAACTTGACATCAAAACAATCATAATTTTGAGCACTACCTCAAATATTTATTAGTTGTGAGAATCTTTGTGACATTTAACTCTTAAAATATCTGGGCATCTGTCTCACCCTCAACTATATAATATCTAAAGAAATCCCTTCCTGGTCTAAACCCTATGATCTTGTCCATTCCCTTTCTCTATTTGCCCTATAATGCAAATCATCTGTCTTCCTCAGATGAAGTGACTCTTGAAACTCTTGAAACTATGAAGAAATAACTCTTGAAAAATGAAGGATTATGCCTAGAAGTGAGATCGGAGTGAAAGGGTATGGAAGAAAAAGAAAGGACTCACGTAAAAATATTTATAATAGTATTTTTCATAGTAACAAAGAAGAACATATAGTGGAGGGAAGTAGACACTAACAAATTGGGGAAATAAATAACAGAATACAAGAAATGGGAATAAGAAAGTAAGAAAATTAGAACACTTATGTGAGCATAATGAAGCTGAATCAGAAAAACAATAATAAAAATTGAATTGAAAGAATGCTTGGACCAGAAGAAAATAAGAGAATGTATTTCCCTTTCTTCTTCGCAGAACTGGAGAATTATGGGTGTGGCTATATATTCAATACTATTGAACCCAGTTAACTGGGATGAGTAAAGCATTATTAATTTGCTTAACTAATCCCTCTCCATTTTATTTTTAACTGTTATAACAGATAGTTCTGAGTAGAAGGACTGAGGAGGATATATTGGGAAATAGAAGAGGTGTTAGAATGAAAGACGAAAAAAAGAAAATGCTTGCATGAAATCTCTCTAATTAGTTAACTGGCCCTTATTAAATGACTACTAAGCATTAGACATTGTACTAAGCAATAGGGACAAAAAAAGGCCAAAAAAAAGGTCCCTTATCTCAAGGAACTCAGAGTTTCATCTGAAAACAATAAACAAGAAACTACATAAAAACAAGACATATACAGCATAAACTAGAGCTAGTCTCAGAAGAAAGATACTAAGATTATGGAGGGTAGGGAAAGGCCTCTTTCAAAAGATACAACTTCAACTGAGACTTGAAGGAAGTCACAGAGGCACAGATGAGGGGAGAGAGAGAGAATTCCAGATATAAAGGAATTGGGAAAATGCCCAGAACTTGGAAGATGTAATGTGTTTAAGGTACAACAAGGAGGCCAGGAACACAGGGTACATGGAGATGACTGAGTACATGGAAAAGCAAGAAAGGACCAGGTTGTGAAAAATTCAGAACACCACAGAATTTTATATTTAATTCTGGAGATGATAGGGAGCGAGCCACTGGAGTTTACTGTGATTTGGTTAGACTTGCTTTTTAGGAACATTAGTTTGACTGGTGAAGAAAAGTTGGAGTGGATTGGAACAACCAGCACACAATTGTAATATTCTAGGCATGAGATAAGCAGAGCTTCTACCAAGCTTGTGGCAGTGTCAGAGGAGAGAAGGGGAATATATAAGAGATGTGATGAAGGCAGAATTGAAACACCTTAGCAAAATTTGGATAGAGGAGAATGAGAGTGAGAAGTTGAGTATGTCGTCTAATTTGCAAGCTTGGGTCACTAAGAGAACTGTGTTATTTTTTAATAGTGATTAACGAAGTGAGGAATGGCTGGGGATGGATGGGGTGGTGATGGTGACAGATGAATGACTAGTGTTTTGGCATGCCGAGTGTAGGATATCTGTGGAGCACCCAACACCATCTAAATTGTCAGTTGGAGATGAAAAACTAGAGGGTGAGATAAGTTAGTGTCAAACAAACAAATCTTGGAGTTATCTGAATAGGAATGAAAACTGAATCTAGGGAAGCTTTTGATATCACCAAGGGAAATATTATAGAGAAGAAAAGCCAAGATATTAACAACACTGTGAGACATCCAAGGTTCGTTAGTGTGACCAATATGAAGATCTAGCTAAGGAAACTGAGGAACTTGAATAGAAATAGGAGAATCAAAAGAAAGATCAGTGTCATGGAAATCTAGAGAGGAGTATCAAAAAGAGAATAATCAACAAGTATCAAGGCTGCAGTGGTCACGGTGAGTGGCATAGTAAATAGATTAGATAGGTATAAAAGTATTGCCTTGCTGCAATGCAGACACAGTTAAGGTTATAAAACATTAAAACAATTTGTAGTGGAATCTATCAGCATAGTTTCATGATTTATTCTAGCTTTGTTTACACCATGTGAGTAGGAGTAAATAATAGTGAATAGTAGGGATAACCTAAAACTAGGATATGGAAGGGCAAAATCTTCCATATAGACAACAGTGTAAAGTTGAACTGATTCTCCAGGTTGTCAAGGTGTGAAGAATAGGCTCTGGAGTTTCAAGGCAGAGGGAGAGGTAAAATGGCAACAGATTACAATCCAATAAAGGAAACTCAGAGTTCATGATCAAGTCTTTGAAATAGTATTAAGAGGTGATATAGAAGAATAGTATGGAAAATGAATAAGAAGATAAATTAGGAACTTAGGGTATTTGAGAGAATATCAATATGTAGGCTGAAATCTCCCTACACTCAGGCCCTGAACTCAATGAGGAATGAAGTAGAATATTCTGTAATAAATATATAAGAAGATGGGAATGAACGAGATGAAGTGAGATCTTTGAAGACATTTGTGAAAATCAAGTAAGGCTTCATCTATTTCAAAGTTTGAGTAGGCCTGAAGGACTTTAAACATTAAGTCAAGGGCATACTTAAGTGCCCTTCCTGATATCCTCCTATGACATCAATATCTTTCTGTTTCGGTCAAATATGGGCAACTATGAACTTATTGGTCAAGTTCAATTTCTTGGGTAGTTCCCGAGTTTAGAATGTAAGATCCTCAGAATGAGGGTCAGTGGTGGGAAGGGGTATTTGCATTAAGGATTAAAAGTGTTGACCCTTCTTTTGGAAGATGTAATGTTGTGTTTAAGGTATATGTGGTTCAGACAGCATTTAATTAAAAAAAGCTGGAGAGATCTCTAGAAGCAAAGCAAAGTTTATTATACGAGCTTGAGAGAATCGGACGTCCCACCCATGGAACAGACAATCCAAGGGAGGAAGCACCTTAGGGGCAGGGTCAACACTTTTTATCCCTAATGCAAATATCCCCTCCCACCACAGACACCCTCATCCTTATTGGCTGAGGATCTTACATTCTAAACTCGGGAACTACCCAAGAAATTAAACTTGACCAATAAGTACATAGTTGCCCATATTTGACCTAAACAGAAAGACACTGATGTCATACGAGGATAACAAGGGGGACTTAAGTATGCCCTTGACTTGATGCTTAAAGTCCTTCGGGCCTACTCAAACTTTGAAATAGATGAATCCTTACTCGATTTTCACAACTTTCTTGAAAGATCTCACCTCATCTCGTTCAGGTACAATAAGGAGGCCAGGAACACAGGGTATATGGAGATGACTGAGTACATGGAAAAGCAAGAAAGGACCAGGTTGTTTGTGAAAAATTCAGAACACCACCGGGGAGGGGGGGAGGGGGGAAGGGGGGGGCGCAGAGGAGGGGGGAAGGGGGGGGCGCAGAGGAGGGAGGGAGAGAAGGCAGGGAGACAGGGACAGGGATGGACACCTGATTCTCTCAAGAACATATAATAAACTTTGCTTTCCTTCTATGCTTCTAGAGATCTCTCCAGTTTTTTTTTTTATTAAATGGTGTCTGAACTACACAGAAACTATACATTTAACTCGTAACAGTGAACATATATTTTGCTGAACAAATGGTTAGCAGAATTATTTAATTAATTAACAAATGTTTAGCAGAATTATTTAATTAAGATCTAACAATCTCAAGTGCTCTGAGTTTTGCCAAGATTAAGCTTCTAATTGTGGGATTTTTAAAAAAAAAAAATATTTTTTAATACACATTGCTTTATGAAATCATGTTGGGAGATAAAAATCAGCTAAAGGGAAAAACCATGGGAGAAACAGCAAATAACAATAACAACAGAAAAAAGAAGTCAACACAGTATGTGTGTTGATTTACATTTAGTCTCTATAGTTCTTTTTCTGAATGAAGATGTCATTTTCTGTTCAAAGTCTATTGGAATTCCTTTGGATCACTGAACCTGTGAGAAGAACCAAGTCTTTCATAATCACTCACTGCACATTCTTGCTGTTGTGTACAATGTATTCCTGGTTCTGCTTGTTTTGTTGTGCCACAGTTCTCTTTTGATGTCCTGACCTAATTTCCCCATTGTCCTATCAGCCTCAGATTATAACCTTTCCCTCTTAATGTTTGAGGAGATAAAGGTCTACCTCAGTTGCTCTACCTCAAAACCCCAGACTATAATCATTCCCTCTTAAAGGGTTGGTGAGGTTTTATATCTTTAGGTTATAGTTATTCCTTCTTAATGTTAGAAAGGATAAAGGTTTATCCATTTTAGATGCCATTAGAATATCAGTAACCTCTCCAGTACCTCCCCTCCATTGTGTCATGCTAGGTGCCTCCCCCCATTAGGTTATCCCATCCAGGTACCTCCCCCATTATGTCATTGTTTTGTTATCCTATAAAAAAGCTTGCTCTCTGATACTTAGTGCTGGATTCTTTGAGATGATAGTCTTGTCCAGCTCTGGGATCAGGATCCATTTGGTCCAAGTATATCTCTCCACTTAATAAACTATTAAATTGGTCTCTTAACCTCTGTCTTGCTCAATTTCTCTGGCATTATAGTTTCACTTAGCATCAATTCAGGTAAATCTTTCTAGGCCTTTCTAAAAATTGGCTTGTTCATCATTTTTTATAGAACAATATTTTATTACCTTCATATACTACAACTTGTTCAATCTCTGCATCCCCTCCTTTTCTAGTTCTTTGCTCCCACAAAAAGCTGCTACAAACATTTTTGCACATGTGGGTCCTTTTCCTTCCTTTACAATTTCCTTGGGATACAGACCCAGTTATGGCACATTAAAATATGTACAGTTTTATAGCCCTTTGGACATAGTTCCAAGTTGCTCTCCAGAATTGTTGGATCATTTCACAACTCCATCAACAATGAATTAGTGTCGTACCTTTCTCACATTCCCTCCAATATTTATTGTTATCTTTTCCTGTCTTTTTAGCCAATCTGAGAGGTGTAAGATGGTATCTCAGAGTTGTTTTAATCTGCATTTCTCTTAATAATGATTCAGAGCAATTTTTTTATTTTTATTTTTAATATAACTTTTATTGACAGAATCCATGCCTGGGTAATTTTTTTTTACAACATTATCCCTTGCACTCACTACTGTTCTGACTTTTCCCCTCCCTCCCTTCACCCCCTTCCCCAAGAGGGCTATACATGTTGAATATATCACCTTATAGCCTAGATACAATATATGTGTGCAGAACTGAACAGTTCTCTTGTTGCCCAGGAAGAATTGGATTCAGAAGGTAAAAAATAACCTGGGAAGAACAACAAAAATGCAAACAGTTTACATTCATTTCCCAGTGTTCTTTCTTTGAGTGTAGCTGCTTCTGTCCATCCTTGAACAACTGAAACTGAGTTAGATTAGAGCATTTTTTCATATGACTACAGATGGCTTTAATTTTGCCATCTGAAAATTGTCTGTTCATACCCTTTGACCATTTATCAACTGGGGAATGACCTGTATTCTTATAAATTTGACACAATTCTTTACATATTTTAGAAATGAAACCTTTATCAGAAACATTGGCTGTAAAGATTTTTTTTCCCAGCTTTCTACTTCCCTTTTAATTTTGGCTCTGTTTGTTTTGTTTGAGCAAAACCTTTTCAATTTAATGTCATTAAAGTTGTCCATTTTGCCTTTCATAGTGTTTTCAAGTTCTTTGGTCACAAATTCCTCCTTTGTCCAAAGATCTGATAGGTAAAATATCACTTGCTTTGCTTTGTTTATGGCATCATCCTTTATGCCCAAATCAATTTTTATCTTATTTTGGTATAGGGTGTGAGATGTAGGTCTATGCTGAATTTCTGACATGTTTTTTTCTAGTTTTTACAGTGATTTTTGTCAAATACATTATTTGTATTTGTATTCCAGAAGCTGGAATATTGGGTTTATCAAATACTAGATCACTGTAATCCTTGGTTATTGTGTCATATATTTAATCTGTTCCACTGTTCCACCATTCTATTTATTGATTAGTACCAAATAGTTTTGATGACTGCTGCATTATAATATAGTTTTAGGTTTAGTACTGTTACACCATCCTTTGTATTTTCCCCCCATTAATTCCCTTGATATTCTTGATCTTTTGTTCTTCTAGATTACTTTTTTAAATTATTATTTTTTTAGTTCTATAAAATATTTTTTGGCAGTTTGGTACACCACTGAACAAGTATTTCAAGTTAGGCAGAATTGTCATTTTTATTATATTAGCTCAGCCTACTCATGAACAATTGTTTAGATCTGACTTTGTGTGAGATGTGTTTTGTAATTGTGTTCATATAGTTCTTGGGTTTGTCTTGGCATGTACCCCCCCAAATAGTTTATTTTGTCTAATTACTTTAAATGGAATTTCTCTTCCTGTCTCTTCATGATAGACTTTGTCAGTAAAAATAAGAAATATAGGTTTATTTTATATCTTGCAACTTTGCTAAAGCTTGAATTGTTTCTAGTAGATTTTTGGATGATTTTTTAGTATTCTCTAAATATATCATCATATGATCTGCAAAGAGTGATAGTTTTATTTCCTGCCAATTCTAATTTAATTTCTTTTTCTTTTCTTATTGCTAAAGCCAACATTGTATTAGAGTGCAATGCTGAACAACAGTGGTGATAATGAGCATCCTTGTTTCATTCCTGATCTTATTGGGAATGTGTCCAGCCTCTCTCCATTACAAATACTGTTTGCTGTTGGTTTTAGATATATATTGCTTACTATTTTAAAGAAAGCTCCCTTCATCACTATGCTCTCTAGTGTTTTTAATAGGAATGGGTGCTGTATTTAAAAAAAACAAAAAAACATATCAACGTTTTATAATAACTGATCAAAACACTGAATAAACTGAAAGGAGCTTAAAACAAGAAATTAGTACTGGAAGAGGCCTTACATACCAACTAACTCATGAAAGCAAACACTGAGGCCAAAGATGGCAAATTGAGCACATTATTTAAGTGCTAACTATATAAGAAAAGACAGTTCTTGTCCATTGAAAGGTCCGGGAAACAACAAATATTAAGGAATAATGGCTAGGGAGGTATAGAATGTTACTGAGAGGTGAGCAGGGCTCAAGGAAGTAACTAATACATCCAATGCAGGAATAAGAGCATTGAGGAGGCACAGTGGATAGAAAGTCTGAAAAGAGTCATCTTTCTGAATTCAAATCTGTTCTTAGATACTTATTAGCTGTGTGACTCTGGGCATGTGTCACTTAACCCTGTTTGCTGAAGAAAATGGCAGACCACTCAGTCTAGTATTTTTTCCAAAAACCAACATTAAATGGGGTCACAAAGCCTTGAACAGGGAAAAAAAAAGACTGAGCAATAACAATGCAGAAACAATGACAGAATTGATTCTATTATGTTTATGATTCCATATCTAAAAGGGTAGGGGAAATGGTTGAGGAAGAAAGGGACTGTGTAGGAAGAAAAGGTATACAGTGAAAGGCAGCAACCACTTCAAGTTGCTAAAGGAAAAAACTGGAAAAACACAATAGTTACCATCTTGTCCCAGTTCCCAGTTGTTACACAAGAGACTTCAGGAAATTTCATCTTTGACTTTCTTTTATTAGTCCCTCATATGCATCTCAGTAAGACACTAACCTCTAAGACATCCCTACAGATGAACTTCCCAAAATACACAGCTGACAATTTCACCAATTGACTTCTCTTTCCCTCAGGTTCACTTCAATTTTTCAGAGCCAAGTTACTTGTCCCACCCTCAGTGTAAACCAATAACAAGTCTCTATCCTGGAGGGCAGCACAAAGGCTCAGAGCTGGAAGCCTATAGCTGTGGTGCAAACTAGCAGCCTATGAGGCCCAAGACCCAGGGTTGGCCATCACGTGCACCCACCTCTCCACTGCAAGCCAGCAGCAAGTCCCTGAGCCCTGCTCCAGCACAATAAGCTTAGAATAGTACCCTTGCTACTCCAGAAGCAAGGCTCATTGTTTACAAAAGTTAAAAAAAAAAAAAAAAAAAACAGCCTAAAAATGAACAAAAACAAAAAAAAAAAATTGGACTTGACCCAAAAAAGTGATTTGGAAGCTCAAGGCAGAAACTTAAAAGAGAATAACAATGTCAATATGTCTACAAGTGAAGATTAAAAGAAAAATGTGAATTAATCCAAGGCTGCAAAAGACCTCCTGGAAGAGCTCACTCAGAAAGGATTTTTAAAAGCAAATAAAGAGTTACAAGGAAAATTGAGAAAAACAAATGAGAATAATTGAAGATATTAATACAAAAAGAAGCAACAGCTTGGTAAAGGAAGCAGAAAATAAGGGGAAAAGATGTACAAAACTTTATCAAAGAAACAACTATTTAAAAAGCTAAATGGAAAGTAAGGTATAAAACTTCACTGAAAAAAAGAAATTCTTTAAAAATCAAAACTAGGTAAAAGGAAGCTAATAATTCCATAAGATTTCCAAAAAATAATAATAATGATAAACAAAATCAAAAGAATAAAAAAAAAAAGTCAAATTACTCATCAGAAAATCACCTGTCCTTGAAACAGATGGAGATCAAGTAACGAAAAAATTCTTGGACTACAATGAAAGCTAAGAACAAACAAACAAAAAAAAGTGTGGATATTACATTTCAAGAAATTATCAAGGAAACCTGCCCTGGTATTACAGAATCAGAGGGAAAAATAGAAATTCAAAGAATCCATCAATATCATCTCCTGAAAGAGGTTCCAAAATAAAACTCACAGGAATATTATAGTAAATTCTTGGATTCCTTGGTCAAGGAGAAAACATTGCAAGAAGCCAGAAAGGAAAAATTCTAATCATATTGAGCTATAGTCAGAATTATACAGGATTTAGCACAGTTTCTATATTAAAGGATCAGAAGGTTTGGAATAAGATATTCTGGAAGGCAAAGGTCTTAGAATTACAACCAAGAATCACTTCCCAGTAAAATTGAATATAATCTGGATTAAATTAAAATAAAAGTGAATTTCAAAATGGTTACATTACCTATATGTAGAAATATAAGAAAATTAGAAGGGAACATATTACTTAACAGACTTACACAAAAAACTTCAGGAAATTTCATCTTTGAATTTCTTTTATTGGTCCTTCATGTGGCATCTGAGGTGGAACTGTTACATGTAAAGCAGATAATTTTGACTGATTTTGTACAAATAAAACAAATATAACTAAGGAAAAAAAAAAACAGAAAAACAAGGGGAAAATATAAACAGTTTATCAGATGAAGGTCTCATATCTAAAATATATAAAGAACACTGTCAAATTTATAAGAATGAGTCATTCCCCAATTAATTAATGGTCAAAAGATATGAACAAGCAGTTTTTCAGTGAAGAAATCAAAACAATTTATAGTCACATAAAAAATGTCCTAAATCAGGGGTCCTCAAACTTTTCAAATAGGGGGCCAGTTCACTGTCCCTCAGACTGTTGGAGGGCCTTTAAATAAAGAAACTTCATAGCCCTGTGTGAGGGGGATAATCGTCCTCAGCTGCCACATCTGTAGTTTGAGGAACCCTGTAATCTAAATCTTTATTGGTTAGAGAAATAAAGATTAAAACAAACAACCTTTACCAAAACAACCTTTGTTTTATACTGTTATCAGATTGGCTAAAATGACAGAAGGGGAAAGTGATGAATGTTGGGGAACATGTGGAACAATTGGGTCACTAAAGCATAGCTGGTGGAATTTTGAACTGATCCAATCATTTTGAAAAGCAATCTGGAATCATTCTGAGTTATTAAACTGCCTAAATCTTTTAACCCAGCAATAACACTTTTTGGTCTATGTCCAAAAATAATTAGTGGAAAAGGAGCAGAACCTATATGTTCTAAAATATTTGTAGCTCTGTGGTGACAAAAGAACTGGAAACAGCAAGAATACCCAACAACTGGGGAATGGCCAAACATGCTGTTGTAAATGATTGTGATGAAATACTACTATATGCTATAAAGAAATCATGAGTTCAATGATCTTAGAAAAAACATGGAAAGACATATATGAAACAGTGAAGAGTGAAATGAGGAGAATCAAAGGAACTCTGAATACAGTAACAATATTGCTTTAAGAACAACTTTTGAGGGAATGTGACTTTGTCTAATGCCCAAATTAACTATAAAGGACATCAACTATAAAAGAAGGTGCTATCAGTAGCCGGTGAAAGAAGTGATAAAAGAAGTACATATATAATTTATATATTATTTACACAACACACACACACCCCCCAAATAGATCTCATCTCTGGGAAGGGGGAAAAGGGAAGGAAAAAAAAAGAAATTTACAGGATAATTTTGCTGTATATTTAAAAGGAATAGCAACTTGTACATAGGAGATTTGGAGTTTCGTGTACAATCACCTTTTATTGTATTATGCTGGTTTTATTCCATAAATAAGATAAAACACACACACACAAAAAAAAAAAAAAAAAAAAAAAAAAGAAAGAAAAGAAATCAGGCACTAAACAAGGCAGTTGTGGAAATACACAATGCTGGAACTAGATGGAATTTTAAGAGAATCAAATTAGAGCATTCATTGTACGGTGACTTGAAAATCTTAAAGAATTATTTAAAAGCTTGAGCTACTATGATTAATATCATCTAATGCAGCCCCCTCATTTTACAAATAAGAAAACAGAGATTTGGTGAAAATCACAGTTAAGAAAAAGGCAGAACTGAGCCAAGATTTTGATCCAAGTCTGTTGACTCCCATGCAACATTCTTTTCACTATACCACACTGTCTCTAGTTTGGAACATAGACAAGTAGTTGTTATGAGGTAAAAACAAAAGGTTATGGGACATAATATATAAAAGCTAAAGCATTATTACGTGTGGTTGGTTTAAACTCAAACTATGAAGTCAACTTGCATTAACAAGATGAAAAGAGCTTTCAAACATTAAACTAAAATGTCACAAATGACAGTGTTGGGTAATGACCTAGTTTTCCAGTGGCCTAAGAAGACTGGAAATAAATCCCTGGATCCACATGCTCAGACAAGGTTGATAAGAGGGACCCTGACTGTTGTGCATGATTAAAGGCTGTGTCACAGTTCATTGGGGACCAGATTTCTCCAACCAACTCCTTGGCAGTTTTCTACATGACTAGAAATCAGATAAGGTTTTACCCAACCAAAGGGAAATATTAGGGATAGATTTCTTCCTATTCAAATTATTCAGAATCCTCTAAAATGCTGAATTTAAAGCTAATTTGTTGATGTACTTACTGAACTTGCAATGAGAATAAATTTCCATTTTTAAGAAGGGCAACATGATAGTGATAAGAACATTACACTAGAGTTGAATTTAATTTAATAAACATTTATTAAGTACCTTTTATATGCTAGGAGTTATACTTACAAAAAAATCTAATTGTCTACCTCAAAGAGCTTGCATTCTATTTGGAAGAAACATCATGAGATCATATAGAGAGAATTGGAAGGATCCTCTAAAGGCCAATTATTTGAAGACAAATCCAAGTTAAATGACTTGTCTAAGGTCACATACTGTGAATGATAATGGTAGGATTTGAATGCAAAAATTACTCCAAAATCAGTCTTCTTTCTACTCTTATGTTCATATAAACATCTAAGTACAAATTAAATTTCTGGGCTAAGGCACTAACACCTGGGTAGAATATCAAGAGATTTCCTGAGTGAGGTGGCACCCAAGTTGAATTTGAAAGAAGCTAGATGCTTTATGATGCAGTATTGAGAAGAGAAGGCAAAGAAGGGGGCTGGAATGGGAGCCACACAAGTACAAGATAGAGAACAACTTGTACAAAATTAAGACACAAGGTGTAATGTTCTATACAGTAAAGAGTTGCCAGAGTCAGTTTGGTTAGGAAATAAACTATGTAAAGGAGATTAAAGTGCAGAAAGCCTAGGAAGATAGAAAAAAAAAAAAATCAATTCTAGTTTTGGACTTGTTGAATTTAGATACCTATGAATAGCTCAATGTATTGAAACTGATGTAGTCATCAAAAATATATTGAGAAAGGAGTATATGAATATAACACTACAGTATGCTCCTTCAAAGAGAGTGATAATGATGCAGCAAAGGAAACAAGCCAGACAAGCAGGAGAACCAGAAGAAAGTGTCATGAAAATTCAGGTAGGAGAAGGTATGATGAATAGCATCATATATCACACCAAAGTCAAAGAGGATAAAGACTGAGAAAAGGCTACAAATTGGCAATTAATACAGCACTAGTAACCTTGGGAAAAGCAGTTTTGAGTTGATTGATGAGAGGGGACTAAGCAGTGCTTAATATTTTTCCACCTAGCTACTTTCCTGGACATTATCATCTCCAAATTATTCATCATTCTACAAAATGAAATCAACTTTTATTTCCCACCAGGCTACTTTTCTGGACTTCATCATCTCCAGAAATCCAGTATTATGCAAGATGAACTCAAATGGGAACATACCCCATTGGATCATTTCCTACTCTGGCCTCTCACCAGGTAACCTCCTCCTCTGTCGTTCTTTCCAACTCTTCCTCCTCCCCCCCCCCCCCTTTAAAAATTTATTATCACTTTTTAATTGACAGAGCCCATGCCTGGGTAATTTTTTTTGCAACATTATCCCTTGCACTCACTTCTGTTCCAACTTTTCCCCTTCCTCCCTTCACCCCCTCCCCCAGATGGCAAGCAGTCCTATACAAATTAAATATGTCACAGTGTATCCTAAATCCAATATATGTGTGCATAACCGAATAGTTCTCTTGTTGCACAAGAAGAATTGGATTCAAAAGGTAAAAATAACCTGGGAAGAAAAAAATGCAAACAGTTTACATTCATTTCTGTGTTCTTTCTTTGGGTGTAGCTGCTTCTGTCCATCATTGATCAATTAAAAAACTGAGTTATGTCTCTTTGTCAAAGAGATTCACTTCCATCAGAATACATCTTCATACAGTATCATTGTTGAAGTATATAATGATCTCCTGGTTCTGCTCAGTTCACTTAGTATCAGTTCAAGTCTCTCCAAGCCTCTCTATATTCATCCTGTTGGTCATTTCTTACAGAACAATAATATTCCATAACATTCATATACTACAATTTACCCAATCATTCTCCAATTGATGGGCATCCATTCATTTTCCAGTTTCTAGCCACTACAAATAGGGCTGCCACATTTTGGCACATACAGGTCCCCTTTCCCTTCTTTAGTATCTCTTTGGGGTATAAGCCCAGTAGAAACACTGCTTTTCCAACTCTTTTTATGTGTGATTAGATTAGATTGTTAGACCCTTGAGAGTAGGGACTCTACTTCCTTTCTTTGTTTTCCTGGTGCTAAGCACAGTGCCTGACACATAATAGGAATTTTAATATATGTTTATTGATCATACTATTGACATTATTACATGCCAGATAACCTTGCCAAGCCTTTTTACAAATATAATCTCATTTGAGAATACTTTCGAGAGGTAAGTGCTATTATCACCCCCATTTTATAGGTTTACTGAGGCAAACAGAGAGATTAAGTACTTAGCCCAGAGTGTTATACAGTAAGTAAGTGTCCAAGATTAGATTTCAACTCAAGTCTTTCTGACTCCAGGCCCAGCATTGGGTCACCTAGCTGCCTCTGAGATCAGAAGCCAGATTGCAGGAGATAAGTGGGTGCTGAAATGGAAAGGTGAAAGCAGTAAATTCTGACAAAGCATTTGGCTATGAAATAAATGGAAAAAAGAGGAATGGGCACTCATTAAGTGTTTACCATATACCAGGTGCTGAGCTAAGCGCTTTACAAATTTTCTTTATTTAACCTTCATAACAACCCTATGAGATAGGTGCTGTTATTTATCCTTGTTCCACAGTTAAGGAAACTGAGACAGACAGTGGCTAACCTTGGCCAGGATCACATAGTATGTGGCTGAGACTGAATTTGAACTCGGGTCTTCTGGATCCAGTCCCAATGTACCATTATAGACAAGGTAATAAAGAAAGAATGGACTGAGAATCTGGACTCTAATCTAAACACTGGCATTTTTTTTTTTTTACCTGTGTGAGCCTAGAAAAGAATCGTGGTATCTTCCAGGAGCTTAGATTCCTCATCTATAAAATTGAGATAATGGTGTCTGTTATAACTGCCTCATTCCCATCAAGGTCTTTTTGCAATAATACCTCATTGTAGTTTGGAAGTGATCCTGAGTTTTAAAAATTAATTTTTATCTTTTTTATTTTATTCTTGACAAACATCAAAGAATGTTAATACTTCAAAGAATATTTTGCAAAGAATTGTATATTGCAAAATACATTTTGAAAAGAATTGTATGTCATATTACAAATCTCCATTACAAACAGATTGGTGTTCAATAAATTCAATGTGTTTGTTTTAGAACTGAATCTGTACATATATCACATTTTTAATCTCCCATCTAACACCTGTGAATAAATGGGTTATCACTTACTCCATCACTGATCTTCTGAAATTGTGCATGTTTACAACAATGATCAAAATTCTTAAGTTTACAAAGCGTTTTCTTCTGATGAAGTCACTTTAGATATTGTTCTCCTGATTCTTTTCATTTCAATTTGTGTCAGTTCCTAAGTCTTTCCATGTTTATCTCAATTAATTCCTTTTGGTTATTTCAGATGGCACAATAATACTCCATTATATTTACACAATTTAGCATAATTTGCTCAACCATTCTTCAAATGATGGAAAATACATTATTTTTCAGTCCCTTACTGATACAAAGGTGCTATTAGAAATATTTTAAAATGTATTTTCTTTTGTCTTTGTATTTTTCATGTGTGACTCTAATTGCAGTCTCTATGGGTCAAAGAGTATGTACAATTTGAATGGTTTTGGAGGCATAATTCTAAATTGCTTTCCAGAAAGACTGGATGACTTACCACATTCCAGGAAAGGTGCATTAATGTAGATATCTCTCCACATCCTCCCCAATATTTACTATGCCCTTTAAATCAATCTAATGGATGCAAGGTTGTATTAATTTATATTAATTTGCATTTCTCACATTACTGGTATGGATATTTTTTCATATGCTCGTTTATGAGTTTTTTTTTTCCTTGAGAAATACGTATTCATAGTTTGATCATTTACTAGTTGAGGAATAAATAACTTGTTCTAATGTATTTAAATTAGTGCTTTATCTCTTAGACATCAGGACTTAATCCAATAAACACTGCAAAGACACTCCCCCAATTATTTTTCTTCCAATTTATTCATATTGATTTTATTTGTGTAGAAGCTCTTTCAATTTCATATAATTAAAACTATCTTTTTGATATCTCTGTGATCCTCTATTTTTTTTGGGGGGGAGAGGTGGGTGTCAAGAGTTCCTCCACTTTGTGAAAGACATGTCCCTCTACTATTCCTATTTATTTATGATGTGTGATCTTGAGTTCTTAAAGGCAAACTAGCTTTTAACAGGGTCTCCTATTTTAAAAGGTTTTAAAGTGAAAATTAGAGTCAATTATTCCAGTACTATCTATATTAAGTACAAAAGTGTTCATTATTTAAACCTCCAAGTAATGTTTTTGGCCACAGCCACATTATTTTAAGTGACTGTATAAAAATTCACTGAGATTCCAATCATCTTCCTACCACGTGGTCTTGTCTTACCATTTCTCTCTGGTCCTTGCTTCATAGCCCAGCCCTGGGCTGCCAGACTAGTGTAAATTCACCATATCTGAGTTCAGGCATATCTTGCTGCAGTCTAGCCATCTTACTGCCATGGTCTCAGAACATCCATGCCTTCTCCCCCATTTTATTCTTGGAATAGACACCAAATTAATTATAGCACTCCTGAACTGCCCTATGATTACATTCCCTTTCCCAGTGACTCTCCAGATTGAAATGCTCCTCTTCCCTATGTACCATTCCCATATTAGAGACGAAATTCTTTGAAGGGAGAGAATGTTCAAATCTTGCCTCAGACACTTTACTGGTATAATTGCTCACAACTTTTCATCCCTATCAATAAAATAGGGATAACAATAATACCTTCTTTATTATGAGAATTTTTAATTATATGAATATGAGAATAATATGAGTTATTTAACATAACATTCATAAAGCACTTTATAATCCTTACCTTCTTTATTATGAGAATTTAACAACATAATATTCATAAAGCACTTTATAATCCTTAAAGTGCTAGCTATATTACTGTTGTTGTTAAGTTTCTTAGATTAAAAGTATTAAAATTTTCAAAGGACAATCACGTTGGATTTTTACTTTTTTTTATTTTTAATTTTTTAAGTAAAGTTTCCTTAGTCAAAAAGGACAGAGCAGGGAACTTCCTGTGGGGGGGGGGGAAAAAACTTACAATTCCCCCCCCCCCCCCCCCACAATCTACACCACTGGCTGCTGTAATAAAAGAAGTATTATATAAAACCTGAATTGCTTAATAAAGCAATAAGTTGCAAAGAAGGAGGGTTTTTTGGTTTGTTTTGTTTGTTTTTATTTGTTTTGCTTTTGAAATGACTACTTGTCAGAAACACTGTAGTCAGGATTCCTATTCCAGTATGAACTAGGAAATTATGAATGATAGGATTCTATGAACATAAACTACCAAATACTACAGAAACAGGAATTGGGGGGAAAAAATAGGTTTCAAGATGTTTTCCAAGCTTATATAATAGCTGCCAAAAATTTTTCAATGCTATTTTATTTTTCCAAATATATGCAAAGACAGTTTTCACCTCTGCAAAACCTTGTATTCCAAATTTTTCTCCTTCCCTCCCAAGAGAGAAAGCATCTGCAATCCAATATAGCTTAAATGAGAAATTCTTCTAAATTCCATATTCATCATACTGCACACACACAAAAAAATCTGATCAAAAAGGAAAAAAAAAACACAAGAAAAAACAACAACAAAGGTTAAAATACTATGGTTTGATCCACACTCAGTCTCCACAGTCCTCTCTCTGGGTGCAGATGGCTCTTTCCATCACAAGTCTATTGGAATTTCCTTGAATCACTTCATTGTTGAAGAGACAATTCCATCATAGTTGATCATCAGAGAATCTTGTTTTTACTGTGCACAATGTTCTCTTGGTTCTGCCTACTTCATTCAACATCAGTTCTAAGCTTTTCTGAAATCCAACTGTGAAATTTAAAAAGGCACTATGCCTCTGTGAGTCTTGATTTCCTTGTTATAAAAAGGGGTAAAAATCTATCATGTTGTGAGCAAAGCCCTATAAAAAGATCTATTATTGTTATCATCAAAGGCATAACAAATCTATTTGAGTTTTTCCAGACATTATGCCTTGGCTTGAGCCAAATGCATCCAAGGATAACTCAGCATTTAAAAGACTTTCCTAAATGTGGCATTCCAGCTTCTGTACATTGGCTACGAGTGTTCCCAGTCCTCATTCTCTAAATAGATTTCTTTCCTCTCTTCACTTCCATGAAATAAACCCCAGAGATTCTTTCAAGGTTCAGATGCTATATTCCACATGCTACAGAAGAGATTCTTAACTTTGAAAGATGAACTTAAAAAAAAATTATAACTGTTTAATATAATTGGTTTCCTTTGTCATTCTTTTTTTTATCTCTTAATAGCCTTTTATTTACAGGATATATACATGGGTAACTTTACAGCATTAACAATTGCCAAACCTCTTGTTCCAATTTTTCACCTCTTACCCCACCCCCACCCCCCCTCCCCTAGATGGCAGGATGACCAGTAGATGTTAAATATATTAAAATATAACTTAGATACACAATAAGTATACATGACCAAAACATTATTTTGCTGTACAAAAAGAATCAGGCTCTGAATTATTGTACAATTAGCTTGTGAAGGAAATCAAAAATGCATGTGTGCATAAATATAGGGATTGGGAATTTAATGTAATGGTTTTTAGTCATCTCCCAGAGTTATTTTTCTGGGCATAGCTAGTTCAGTTCATTACTGCTCCATTGGAAATGATTTGGTTGATCTCGTTGCTGAGGATGGCCTGATCCATCAGAACTGGTCATCATCTAGTATTGTTGTTGAAGTATATAATGATCTCCTGGTCCTGCTCATTTCACTCAGCATCACTTCGTGTAAGTCTCTCCAGGCCTCCTTTGTCATTCTAGGTATATTATTTTGTTCATTTAAAAACATTCTAGAAAGGGGTCCTGAGGCTAGAAACTACTAAAGAGGTCTGTGACACACACAAAAAGCCAAAGAATTCCTGTGCCACAGGAAGACTTTTTTTTTCCTCACCATTATTACTTTATTCCTCCTCAAATTCTCAGATATAATGGGAAGACATATTCACTAATTGGGGAAAGGAAGGGCAGAAGAAGAGAATAAGCATTTATATAGCATTTATTATATACCAGGCAATGTGCTATATACAATTTTTTATAAAAATATTATGTCACTTGTCCTCACAACCACCTTGGGAGGTAGGTACTATTATTTTACATTTGAGGTTACAAACTGTGATTAATTGACTTATCTAGGGTCTTAAAGCTAATAAGTGACTGAGACTATATTGGAACTCAAGGCTTCCTAATTAGCATGTCTAGTCCTTTATCACTTGTGCTAACAATTCCTTCATGGAGAATAAAATAAGTAAAATCAAAAGAAAAACATTCAACTACAATAATGTCAAGGAAAACAACACTTATTAATTATGACAATAAATATAGAACTGGTGATAAAAAATACATCTCTGTAAAGAAAGAAAAACTATAAATTTACAATATAATATGTAGTCAGGGTGTTATGTCATTAATTTTACTTAAATGTTTTTATTGAAAAGGAAAGTTCAGTTGAAGGGGACTTCAAGAAAAGATTAAGAAATGAAGACCATAGTTTAAAAAGGCATTTTCCCCCCTTAAAAATATGTGCCAATTTAACTATTTACATATTGCACTCTGTCCTGACATAGAATGTAAAATCCTTTAGAGCAAGGACTCTTTTTAAAAGTTTTGACTTTTTATTTCCAAGGCCTAGTAGCAGTTGAAAAAGTAGTAGACCCTAGGTAGATAATCTGGGTCCAAGTCTTGGCTTCCACATTTCCTAGATGTTGGATGTCACTCCTGGAAAAAAAAAAATCTATCTGTTAAATGGGGATGCTATCTTTTGTACCTCCCTGATTTGTTGTGAGGGGAGCACCTCTGCAAACTTTTATTAATTCTAGGTGTATTTATTATTATGTTGCAGATATGCTTTCTAAAATCCATTTCATGTAAAACTTGTGCAGGGGTGTTGTTCTAGGTCACAGAACAGGGTGGCTGAAGTTCTACTAAATCAAAGTTAATACTCTACAAAGTCTCTCCCTAGAAAGAGAAACTAGCAGACACCCAAACAGGCAGCTCTGAATTACTGCCCGAATGGTAAGGGCTTCATATTTCAATGATCAGGGGTATGGTCCAATCAGCAAACAAACCCTATGTACTGCTAGGGATCAGCAAATAGGCTGTGTCCCAGCCATGCACATGACTCAATTTGCTTCTGTCCATCATCTAGGTCATATGTAGTTCAATTGAAGTAGAGCAGACAGACAGGGCTGCAAAGCTCTCTGGGGCAGTTCAATACCCTTGTCTAGCCTATATCTGACTACCTATTTTTCCCCCTTTCTTCTTTCTGGACAAACTCACAGCTCCATCTTTCTCTTCACTGAATCCCAGACTGGCCAGGAGTTCCCAGTCACTCACAAGAGATTCAGAGAAGTTGTTCTCAATCTGTGCCAGCTTGAAGTTTGTTTCCTTTTTTGTGTATGTGTTGTATTGGCTGCTTTTTTTTCCTCCCCATTTTGACAGAGATCCAACTGTTCTTTAAAAAAAAAAAAAAAAAAAATCTTGCATAACAGTTCGGGACTACTTCGATTCTTTGCCTAGGTAAGCACTTTATTATTATTTTTTTAATTGTTGGGGAGGGAAACAACAGATTTTATAAATAGAATCTGGGGGCATAAGGCTTTACTAAGATCTTGTTAATTATTTTGGCAATGAAATTGTCAGTGGATTTTTAGAGTCTCATTTCTGCACGTGTTCCTTTGTTCTTGGAACAGAAGCTTTTTAGACTCATCTAATAAGGCAGCTGGAGAGAGTTATGAATCAGTTATTGCGAGAGAGACACAAAGGTTGTCTCAAGCGCCTCTTGGCCTTTTGATAATGATTTCTTTCTTTTTGAAAGGGGGAATATGTTGAAAAATGGGAGAAATTCACAAAAGACCAAAGTATGGAAAGGATTCCCCAAAAAGTTGAAAGTTTGGAACCTCCTTTGAAAATGCTGGAGTTTTATGTAACCAAACACTCTCACTGCCTGGAGGGCTCAGGGAGGCAAATATAGACAGAGAGGAACTGAGCCAGACATGGACAAAGGCATGAGCCAAAACCAGACAGTCCAGGTCGCTCCACAGGCCAACAGTGGGTGAGACAGGTCAGCCAGCTGCTGTTCAAGGGGGGAGTGGGGGAAGGACGTGTGAGGTGCTTATGTATGTGTTCGTGACTAGATTCTAAAAATTGCCAGCCATTTTCCCTAGCCAGGCTTTGTGCAATCTGATGGAATGTATGTGTTCAAGGAAGTCTTTGCTGTGTCCAGTAGGAAAATTGGGGGTGGGGGGGGGGGGGGGGAGGGAGGGAGGGGAAACAGAAGTGAGGTGTGGAAGAGAGGAGCGGGCCAGAGGGAGAGAACCAAATATTTCTTAATGCATTCAATTTTTTAAAAGGGTGTTAAGGAGGATGTTGTAAGGGGTAAGGGGAAAGGGTGTGGAAATTTTTAGTGAGCTGGAATGTGTTGAGTGACAGGAAGTGCCCCA
The DNA here is from genome assembly GCF_902635505.1 of Sarcophilus harrisii. NCBI lineage: Eukaryota > Metazoa > Chordata > Mammalia > Dasyuromorphia > Dasyuridae > Sarcophilus > Sarcophilus harrisii. The sequence continues at coordinate 448,544,436 of NC_045427.1, forward strand.
AGCCTCCCCTCCACCCAATCCAGACGAGACTGCTTTTGTCTAACTCTGGTAATCCACACACTCCAGTTTACAAAGCTGTCTGAGTTTAAGACAAAAAGTAACATAAAAAGCATCACACACACACACACACACACACACACACACACACACACTTTTCCAACAGTACCTGTGATATGGCAGGAATGTAAACAGTTCTAACCTATGAAGATACAAAGAATATATGTGGAGATGATTGGGGGTGGGGTGAGGTAGGTTACTTTTTTTGTGTATGAGAGAAAGATACATTAGTTATTCCACAGTAATGATTATGAATTATATGATCTTTGTTTACGGCAAGTTAAGACCACCAAAAGTCCTGCATTCAAAGTCTCAGCTTTGCCAGGTTCACAAAGGTTAAAGTTGGTACTTTGGTCAGGGGCTTGTTTTGCTGAATTGTGAAGTGCCCTTGAAATTGTTTGAATTGCCTTCATAAATGAGAGTTAGGGCCCGAGTAGGCTCATATAAGTACTGGGCACCAGAACTAGGAGAGAGTCCCCCCTTCTGCCCTCACCTCCCCAGTCAGGATGGTGACTAAAGAAGAAAGAATATATGTGGAGGTGATTGGGGGTAGAGTGAGGTGGGTTACTTTTTTTGTGCATGAGAGAAAGATACATTAGTTATTCCACAGTAATGATTATGAATTATATGATCCTTATGATGTGCCAGCTTGTAGCCATCAAGTTATACTTAAAAATTTAGAAAACTTTTAAGAAACAATCTGCTACTGGATTTAGAGCCATTGAGAGATTCCACTTTAACTTCAAAGTTAACAACTAAAGTCATAAAATGCTTTAAAAAAAAAAATTAAGAGATGTGTTTAATATACAACCCCCTCAACCAAATTATCCTTAGGAATATCTCCACTGACTCAATGCCTGAAAAGGCTTTTTAACAGTGGACCACTGAGTGAGTAGCTTAATCTGTCCTAGGCATGGTCTTCAGCCTTCATGGCCAACAGACATTATTCACATGGCTATTCGAAAAGTCCATTCATATATCTCACTACCTGGATTTGAATAGAAACCAGACACCAATTCTTCAGCTTCAGTCACTATTCCACCCACGGGACAATGGAGATTTGTTAGCACATAGTCACAGCTTCTGGAATACAAAGCTTACTACTAGAGAAGAGAGCTTCAGTTAACAGGAAATTATAGGGTTGGAGGCATTCCCCTGTAGGACCAGGGATACAAAACCAAACCAAACCAAAGCAAACCAAAACCCAGAAGAAAAATTTCATTATGTCATGTTGAAGAGTGACTTCTATCATTTTTTTTTAATTAAAAAAAGCTATCTTAAATGTCATGAATGCCCTATTACGAAAACATATAAAAAGTCAGCAATTCTGTGTCTCCAATTTCACTGCAAGGAATTCCCCAGAACATTGACATAGCCAGGGCCATAATAAAGTCATAGAATTTTATAGTTGGAAGGGATCTTAGAAATATTTAGAACCATTCGATATATGCAGAGAATGCCTTCTAAGAAAGAGTATTAGTAAACTTCCATTCCCATACCATGTATAAGCTTTATAAAAACATAACCATAAGTATTTTTGTCATAACTCTATGAGGCTAGTAGTATAAATTAGAGCTGAAAGAGATCTTGGAACACAGAACATGAAAGTTGGAGGGAGCCAAGAAGGAACCATGACTTGCCCAAGATTACATAGTAAGGAGATGGCAAATCTGACATTCACACAAAACTCTCTGAATTCCAGAAACAAGGCCTCTCATGAACACAGGATATACAAATATGAATATACATAAAATATTGGGGAAAGATGTTTACATGACATGTGGATCCAAGAATTTAAAACAATTAACATTAAGTAATTTTTACTTAAATGACATCTTCTTAAAGAGGACATTTCTGGATTTTTTATTAGATTTTTCATAAAAAGAACTAAAATTAGGCCCCACAGCTCTTATTTAACCTTCTGGTGAGAACTGTTTTATTTTCTTGATGATAAAATTAATCCTTAGTCATCTCATGAGATGAATTATGACTTTTCTGAGAACTGCTCCCCTGACCCCTCAAATACTAGAAGATTAAACTAATTTCTAAGCTTCTTTCATTGATGTCTTTTCCTGGCATCAAGGGGAACCTAATCTCTGGAAGTCTTCTGGCAACCCCAAAATTTGCTTCAAGAATGAGTCTAAAACTCTTATGAAGCCATAGATAAGCAGACAGACAAAGACAAGACACATACACATGCACATATACAGAGTCATCTGAAAACTATAGGAGGCTCAACCTGAGAGGCTAAGTGATTAATTTTTTTTGGCTAGAGCAAATTTTGAAGATTAAGAGTGTAGAGTGGGTACAGTCTGTGGAGGTGAAGGGAGTGTCTACACTGATGAAACCATAAATCTTTTCAAGTATAGAAGTAGTTTAAAGGGACTTGGGAAATATATTTTTTAATCTTTACCACTGGGCAAAGTGAAAAGACCTAGAGGCCTAATAGGCAGTAAAAAGTGTAAGAGAAAGCCAGCACTGACAATTCACTCTGCTTAGTCTGGGTTCAAACTTGGCTGATCTTAGCCCTAAGTCCTTTAAGTTTGGAGAGTACAGGTGACACAGTGGATAGAGCACCAGCCCTGAAGTCAGGAGGACCTGAGTTAAATAGGGCCTCAGACACTTAGCACTTCCTAGCTAAATGACTCTGGGTATTTAACCCCAATTGCCTCAGCCAAAAAAAAAAAAAAAAAAAAAGTTTGGATTGGACAGCCAGGATACCTTAAAAAGGAAATGATTTTTGTTTTTCCCACCTTTAGTCAGGGAACCAACAGAAAATGCAAGTATCAAGAACCGTAACAGTTTCAGGTACTTGAAATACTTTAAGAATTCATAATTTTATTGGTATGTATCTTATACCCAGATGACACAGGTTACAAACCTATTATGCCTTTTAAAAAAACTATCATAGAATGGGCCAAGAGGGGCTTTGTATATCCACTTCAATTCATTCCTTATATAGATAAGAAAACTAAAATCTAAAAAAAGTAATTTGTCAACATGGTAGAGTGCTAAAAAGAACCCTAAAAGTTGCTATATATAATCAAAACCATCTATTACCTAGTGGTCAGCCTTCTAGTAATATGCAAGAAAGATCTTAGAGAAGGATAAAAATTAGTGGTTTATGTAGTGCAAATTCCTTGCTTTCCCCAAAGGGTGACAATGTATAATAAAACAAGAGGTTCGGTTATGAGGGTGCAACTATAATCTAAAATGATTTACTTGATATCTGGTGCCCTTCCTATATAGACAAGAAAGGGAAAATAAATTGTAATTCAAAAATAAGTTGCCAAATAATGTTAGGACTATAAATGTCATCATCAATGCCACAGTAGCAACAAGTTTTCTTTTTTTTTTTTTTAAGTGCTTTGAGAATACAAGTGTTGGGATCTTATTCATTCCAACATTCCATCCAACATCCATTGTTCAAAGAAGTCAATAATAATGCCCATTCTGTAGCACTTTTAAGGATTTTGAGAATTCTTACTTTCAATCCATGATCCATGAAATAACAAGCTATGTGTTCCTAGGAAAGTCAAGAGTCAAAACAGTGTCAAATAGGTCTGACTTCAAGTCACTATTCTAATCATTACACTATGTTACATGCCTTTGTAAATGAGAATGCGACAGAAACATAAAATTGATGAGAATGTCAGCACAGAATTATAAATTCCCAGGAGAAGGGAACTCAAGGAGTGATATAAGCCAATCCATATTTGAAGCAAGAATCCCCTCAACAATCTGTCCAAATGTTAGGAAGTTCTTCCTTAAGCTGAAAAGAAATGTACCTATCTATAACACCCACACACTGCTCCTAGGCCTGCACTTAGAGGGCCAGCAAACAGTGACTCCTGCTTCTAAAGAAAAGCTCTTCAAATATTTGAAGACAATAATCATTCCAGTCTTCTCTTTTCCATGATAAAAGCCTCCACAGTGTACATAGCTTAAAATTACAATGTTCTCCCCCTCCTCTCGCACTCCCCAAGGATGTGATACTTTGTCAATATGTTTCCTAAAATGCAACCCTCAGTACTAGACACAATATTCCAGATGGATCTGACCGAAATAGAAAACATAGGCCAATCCACACTCTTCATTCTGGGAGTCCTGCAAATGAAATTCAAACATCACAAAACACTCAGGCTCTTTCTTCCCCATCTCCAACTCTTGTGACAGATATTAACTTGTCACACACCTCCCTCATTCTGACATGAAATTTATTTTTATTTAATTACAATTTATTATGTTCAATCTAATGTTTTAACATATTGAAATCTTTTTGAATCCTTTTCATTCATTCATATTATGTCATTCAACACATCAACTATTTCTCTAAGATTCTAGTTTTCCATAAATTAAGAAGGATATTCATTGATTAAAACAATACTGAGTAGTACAGGGCCATGGAAGGAGCTCTAAACCCTAACCCTAAATCCACTAGAACTTTCCCACTAAAGAGACAGATTCATTAAAAGTAGTCACTTTGGGTTTAACTGTATTAGTTCTAAATTTACCAGACCATATTTCTCCATATCATTCCTCAAAGGCTTCCAAGGACATAGGAAGGAAGGGAGGGAGGGAGGAAAGGAGAGAGGGAAAGAAGACAGGAAGGAAGGAAAGAAGGAAAAAAGAGAGAAAAAGAAGGAAGGAAAACCATCATTTATTTTCTACTATGTGCCAAGCACTGTGCTGGTTAAAAGCCTTTGCTAAAATCCATATGACCTGGGCTATTTATATTTTACCTTTCTATTAGCAAAATGACACTGTCAAAAAGAAAAAAAGCACAAATGATGTTAGTCATGACTTGTTCTTTTTCTTTTCTTTTCTTTTCTTTTCTTTTGGCTGAGGTAATTGGGATTAAGTGACTTGCCCAGGGTCACACAGCTAGAAAGTTTTAAGTGTCTGAGGCCAAATTTGAATTCAAGTCCTCCTGACTTCAGGGCTGATGCTCTATTTACTGTGCTACCTAGCTGCCCCTCATGATTTGTTCTTGATGAACCTGATATGAATGCTGATTCTTCAAGAATACCACATCACTTTCTAAATATTCACAAACCATTTCTTTAAATAACACACTAAAATTTTATCAGAAATTGATGTCAAATTTAATTCGAAGACTCCATCATTGAGACATTTACCTAACATAATAATAATTATCATCTTAGAGTCAAGTACATTATAGGAGAAGTCAAATTTTAGAGAACATGAAGCCCAATAGGATTCTTTGAACATGGATATAACGCTGTTTCTACCCATGATTACATAGTTACCTAATGAGAAAGAAGTCTGAAAATCACTTTTTGTTCCTGGTAGAGTAAGGATCTGAAAATACTGAAAAGTTTTATTGTTGACATACACCAATGTCCATAGTTCTGATATTAGCTATGTAATCCAGTGTATTATCCAGTGTTTTTATAGTAACTTGGACAAATGTAATCTTGTAATCTTGGACAAATCAAACATATACTAAGCACTATAAATATTTGCCACCATAAGGCTTGATTTCCTTTTCTGTAAAATGGGTTTATGTCACTTGTTTGTTGTCCTTCATGCTCAAATTAGACCAAAAATGACATCCTAATATTGGGGTCAAGGTACAGTGTGTCTGATGAGACCAATACAAGCTCAAAAGGCTCTATCACAGGTAGGGCATAAATAGTCCATATGAACATTTGGAATGGAGATGCTCTAAATTTGCACATCTAGTTCTTCTGAGCTACTGCCATTCTACTTTGCTCATATAGGTTTGCCATGCTGGGTGATCCTGTGCCAGTGTTTCCCATGTTTCATAATAGATTCCAAAGTTCTTCAGAAAAAATTAAATTACCACCTTAGAAGATTGTTGTGAGGAAAGTGTTCTTTAAACTATAAAGTAAATGAGACCTATTATTATATTTATTTTTAATCTTGACAATGTGAATTTCTTAAGGAAAGTTACTATAAAAACACTGGATAATATCAGAAAGATTCTTTGAATTAATGATTTATAATACCAAAATTAGTTGTTAACTACAGACCAAACTGATGTATGATTTATGGGAAACACTGTAATTTATTGTCTCTTTCTATAAAATGTGCTAGTTTCAATAACAAAAAAACTCTCAAGTTGCCTTCATTTTATCCAAAAAATGCAAACCCATCTTGAACACAAGTAAAAAGCAGCCTGGAACAGTAGAGCTGTGGATTTCAAGTCACAGATTTAGGAATCCTAGCTGTCATTTTCATACCAGTGTACCCTCATCTATATGTGAAGTTAAGACTACATAATCAGGAAGGTTCATTTCAAATCAATCACTATGCTCTAAGATCTCTTTAGGCACTATGAGTCAATCTTTTCAAACTGAGAAGAGTAATCATTACAGACTCCATTTTGGCATAGAAAATTTCTACTGAACACTCTAGATAATTTAGAAACTTTGTTGAGGTCTAGATTTGGGGTACCTAAATGAAGTTAGGGTTTAGCTGAGGTGTAGTGGCAGATTTGGGGTACAGGGAGTCAAACAGAGCTCCCCTGCAACTCCCTTGGATTCGGCGCAAGGATACGGCGGTAATTGAGTGGTGCAAGTCCCCAATAAAAGCATTTATTAGCCCGAGAGCTAGATTGATAAAAGAGGTTTATTATTGGGTTTGAAAGTAGGAGATAGGTGAAGGTAGAGATAAGGAGGGCACTGGACAGAGGATCCTCACATGGCTAGCATATTTGGAATCTCTGCAAAGAGGGGTTCCCAGCATGGCCCTTTTATAATAGGAGACTTAGCTTAAGGGGCTTTAGGGTGTAGCCCCAAAGTTGGCTCGGATCCGAGTGGGGCTGGGGCTGGGACAGGTCAGGATCTTCTATTGGAATTTAAAGGGACCAGGATTTGCGAGTCAAAGGGCAATTACATTCACTAGAGGGGTTTGGGAATCAGAGATAGAAATCTTTCCCACATCAACTTGAATATCAAAACTTGGAAATATGATCCTAATTATATATAGTAGTTTAGAATAAAAAACAGACTTTGGATTCCTCTAGAAAAAAGGAGCGTTCATACCTCAAAATTATGTTAGTACCTTATCTTGAAATAGTAGTAACTTTAGAAACTTGGCTTAGGCTAATATCCTACAATAACTTATAAGAACTTCCATATACAAAATATTCTAACTATCTTTAAGACCAACCCCTACACAATCTTCTAGATTGTCTACACTAATATGTATAATTAGAATGCTATTTTTCAATTTTATCCAGAGTATCCGAGTACTCAATATGCATTAAAAATCAATTCAACAAGCAGTTGAAATAGAACAGAAGAAAGAGCACTAAATTTATAATTAGAAAATCTAGAACAAATAAATAGTTAATGATTTATTCACTTCAAACTTTTTATTTTCTCTGTAAAGGAGGGGAGTATTAAGATCTGCCCTATCTAAAGCCTAAGATGAGGTACAATGGTCATATGAGATATGTAAAGAACTAAACAAAAATCAGCTATTCTTATTTATGGAATGCCTACTGTATATTCAGGCTACTGGAGTGAAATACAAAAATGAAGAAATAGCCTTTTCTCTTAAAGAACTCACTATTCAGTATTACATAAAGATGGGCACCCTTCTAAATTAACATTGTCAGTTTCTTAGAAAAGTCAGAACTTGGAAAAAGACTACCTCCTTTTAAATGCCAGATCTAATTTCCTAGGTCTATTGTCATGTCACACCTTCTTTGACCTTTAGTCAAACTTGAAAATGCCTTCTTTACTAGCATTGTTGTGAGAAAAGCATTTTGTATGTTTGAAGGAGAAATAAGCAGTATAACTATAGCAAACATTAAGAGAGGCCCTATATATTCAAATTTCAGCTCTGTTGTTTACTTTCTCTGTGGTCGTAGTCTGGTCACTTCAGTTTCTAGAATTTAGTTTCAATGTTATGAAATATGCAAGTCTGATAAATTGATCTGTAAATAACACTTCAGAATTTAAATCTTATGATCTTATGATGTTGGGCAAAATCAAGTTACTATACATGAGAGTCAATCTCATAGAAACAGAGAGATCCTACAAGGTAAGCAGACAAGGAGGCAGGCTGAACCATCTGGGCTGTGAAAGTTAAGAGCTGCCCTGTGGTTTGGGGCATGGATTGAGTTAGGATAAGAGGTAAGAAAACCTTCTCAGATGGTAATCCGTCTGGGGGAAAAAACTGGCCCCAAGAAGCAGAAGATTTGACTATTTTTATTAAAAATTAACACTGCTAAACAATGATATGATACACATTATATTTTTAAAAAGCATAAAAGTTCAAAAAATGTATGAAATATTTGAGAGAAAGGAAAATTATAGATGGGGATTTTGATGGAAGGTGTAGAAAAACAAAATTAGCAAAGTGTTCTTTTAGATGCTACTGGGATTGATTCCTATACTACTTGCAAAGCAATATAAGGCTAACTTCAAAACCTTATTAAGTTCATTCCGTGATACAAAGGGAAAGACAATTTCACAGAATCATAGAATTTGAAGCTGAAATTTTATAGCATGGCATAGTAGAAGAGAAGTTTGATTTGTAAATACTTAAGTATTTAAGTAGTGCTTAAGAGTCAGGCACTATGCCAACAGCTAGGGATACACAAAAAAGTCAAACACAGTCCCTTGCCCTAAAGAAGAATAAATGCTAATGGAAGAGAGATGTAAACTACTAGGTACATCAAATATAGAGAGAGTAGATAGGACCTGGGTTTCATGGCTCTAAGTTGAGCCTTGAAGGAAGCCAGGTAGAGAAAGAATATATATCATTGGTGCAGAGTTGGGGTGGGGTGATGGAGAGGTGGAAAAGACATAGAAGTGGAATGAGATTGTGAAGGAATTGCAATTATCGTGGCTGGATGATAGAATACAGAGTAAGATATGTTGTAAGAAGACTGGAAAGGTAGGAAGGGGCCAGAGGTTAAAAAGAACTTTAAATGCCAAGCAACTTTATATTTGATACTAGAGATAAGATGGAATTCTTGGAGTTCATTGGGAGTGGAGTGAATGGTCAGAGGTTATGAAAGTAAAAAGAATATGTAGTGTAAAAGTGAAAAATTGAGAATGACACTGAGGTTTTATTTTTGTTTTGCACCACTTAGTTCTATGATCTTTAGTACGTTACAAAGCCTCTCTGTGCCCCAGTTTTTGCAAAATGATGGCAATCTTCCCTACTATAGGGGAATTACATCTTTATAGAGTCCTTTTCAGCTTTAAAAATCTATAGATCCTGTGATGAAGAGTTTTCAAAGACATAATGTCAATGAGGCTGTAAGAAGCCTCAAAATATGAAATGATAGGACAAAGGCCCAGAGAGGGAAGTAATTTGCTCAAGTGCAAAATGCCTAAGTAGCATATGCAGTATTCAAGTCCTGCCTTCAAACTCAATGCATTTTTCCAGTACAGCATACTTTTTGCTCAATTAACTCTTGGATATTTCTGGGATCTGTGATTTAATCTTCGTTTCTGATGACTCACATATCCTTTTACCCTTCTTCTGCTATACCCTAAGGTAGATGGAATTTAGGCAGGGCATCTTTACCCCAACCCATAGGATTGTTTTTCTGAGGAATAAGCCCTTCCCATACTGGTCTAACCAAGAAGAAAAGAAAAAGAAAAAGAAAAGAAAAATGTTTGCTAATTTTATGCCAAATTAATATAAATGTTTACATTTCTAAAATTTAGCAAGAATAAAAAATGTAATTGATAGTGGAAGCAAAGAAAATATATCTGGCTTTTGGGAATTTAGCACAGTTTTAATAGTAATTGTTATGTTGTTTAACAAGTCTCTTTCTCAAATGCTAAATGGGATAAAGATCTTACTGATATGTAAAGGAGAGGTCATATCAATTTAATACTGCTTCTGGCTGGTGAATATACTAAATGGATTTAATTAAAGAAAATTAAAAGATAGGGTTGAACCTGATTATCTCTTAGGAAGTAGAATGTTAGAAAATAAGCAATAAACATTTATTAATTATCTTCTATATTCCCAGCACTGCTAAGTAAGCAATAGGATGCAAAAAGAAGGAAAAAGACAGTTTTTACCCTCAAAGAACTTTCTCTTTTTATTTTATTTATTTATTTTTATTTAATAGCCTTTTATTTAGGTTATATGTATGGGTAACTTTACAGCATTGACAATTGCCAAATCTCTTGTTCCAATTTTCCCCCTCTTACCCCCCACCCCCTCCCCCAGATGGCAGGATGACCAGTAAATGTTAAATATATTAAAATATAAATTAGATAAACAATAAGCATTCACGACCAAACCGTTACTTTGCTGTACAAATAGAATCAGACTCTGAAATATTGTACAATTAGCTTGTGAAGGAAATCAAAAATGCAGGTGGGCAAAAATATAGGGATTGGGAATTCAATGTAATGGTTAGAACTCTCAATCTAATTGGGGAAGAACAGTAGATCTATTATGTGCAAATGATATGTACAAATGCACATATAAAAATTTGTGCATACAGAATGAACAGAAAAAGAGGCAAAGCACTAAAATTATGAGGGACTGGGAAAGGCTTCAGTTTTGGACAAGTTGAGCTTTAACTGTCTACTACACATCCAGTTGGAATAGAGAATTAAATCCATGGGAGCTGATAAGATTATCAAATGAGATAGTATAGATGAATTAAAAAGTAGAATTTTAAATGTTATAGTTGAAGATTACTAAAAGAAGATCAGTCCAACTTTTACATTTTATAAATGAGGTAACAAATGCCCAAAGAGGTAACTTGCCAAAAGTTCTATAGCTGATAAGAAGGGAGTTTGTTACAACAGGAAGAGTGTAGAGCTAGAATTCAAACTCAATTCAATATTTTTTCTACCATACTACTGCTGCTCCAACCTTCACCAAATTTACTATCCAGGTCATTAGTATAAATGTAATACAACTTTCTGTTGACCATCTTCCGATTTTTAGGTAATTAATGGAGGCAAGAGCATGGCCACATAGATAAGCAAAGTTAGGAATTACCCTGTTGACAAAGCAATTTCAATCTGTATTTTAAGGGCTTAAACAAATTTAATATCTACCATGTAAAATGACAGCTTTGACAAACTGATAATAATGGAAATAGAAATCCAACATTTTTATGACCATTTTTTAGCTCAAATGAATTTGACCAGAAAAATGTGTTTAACTATGGAATCTTAATAGATTTTCAGTGGAGCCATCCTGCCATTAAGCAAATAAGATGCCTTTAAATTGTATATAGGTTGGTTTCACATTGACTCATTAGTCAGATCTAAGGTTAACTAACATTTCATGTAAAAACTCCAAGCTCTATTTAGTAGTAGATGCCAAGATGTGATTAAGACCAACAACATTTTCAGGCGAGGTGTGATTTAGAGAATAAGCAATGCAATGAAAGTTAAGACATGCCTATTTATTTGTTGCCTCAATACATTAATAGGAAAGGGAGAGGTAAAGAAATCTTCCATCTCACTACCATAAGTGAATAATTAGTTACTGAGTATGGCAGTTATTAAGTAAGGTGTAAAATTATAAGTCAACAAGACTCAACTCCTTAGTTCAAATTTGGCCAGTCACTTCTAGCTGTGTGGCCTTGGACAAGTAATAATTTATCTACCATTATGTTTTAAATTGGGAAATAGATCTCAGAGATTGATTCAGTCTCCTCATTTTACATATTAGAAACCATCCAATCAGGTTAAAGGATTTGCCTATGGCCAGTCAATAAGTGGTAAAACTGGCTTTAAAATAGATCTCCAGAACCCAAAGCCTCTGTTTTTATAAAAGAATAAAAGACTAGTAAGGATTAAAAGAAAGAAAGAAAAGAGCAATTCAATGCTGGTTTCTATACTAATTTACCCTGCAAATGAGAAAGAACAGCAAACATACCAGAAATAAAGCCTAGCTTCAGGTTCAAAGGACCACAATTTTAGAATTGGAAAAGACCTTATAAAATGTCATCTAATGAAGCCACATACTTAACAAAAGAGGATTCAGAAATAGGAAATGATTTTCCCAAGGTCACAAAAGTAGTGATTAGAAAAGCTAAGAAGAATCTCTATAATGAGGAATAAAGCTATGAAGAGCTTAGTTTTTAGTGAATTTTATCAATCAAAATAATGCCCATGGGGGGGAAAAAGTCCATGTACATTTCTTAAGACTTCACCTATCCAAAATTCTCATTTTATACCAAAATTCAAATTCATAAAGATCACGGACTTTTCAGAGCAGAAAGGGAACCTAGTCTAACTTCTTTCATTTTACATATTAGGAAATCCTGGCAAGAAGCAAAGTCAGTATTCAAAACCCAGGTTTTCTGTATATCTAATGGTATGCCTATCACATAGCAATGTTTCTCAACAAATTTGTTCAGTCATCTCAGTAGTATCTGACCCTTTGTAATTCCATTTGGATTTTCTTGGCAAAGATACTGGAGTGGTTTGTTATTTCCTTCTCCAGGTCATTTTAGAAAAGAGGAAACTGAGACAAACACAGATAATTTGTCCAAGGTCACATAGCTAGTTTCTTACTCAAAATTTGAACTCAGGTGTTTCTGACTCTAGGTCTGAAACTATCACCTAGCTGTCCTATTAAGACAAATGTTTATATGTTTATACTAATGTCTAAGGAACTGCTAGGTGCTTGGATAAATAAAGCCTGAGCCCTACCCTTAAGGATCTTATACTCTGTAGAAGAAAGGATACATACTCAAAAATAACTAATACAAATTATATAATTAAGTTTTAAATTTAAATTTTATTTTGGGGTAAAAGTTAAATGGGGAAGTGGGATTTGCTTTTGTTCAATGAATATCAAAGTCAATCAAGAATAAGTCTGTCTGGGATACTCAGTAGATTAGGAAGTCATATTAAAAATCAGAAGAATTCTAGCTTAGGTCATTTGTTACTATAATCCAGATTTGTGACCTAAAATTTGCTTAATTTTAATCAGTTTAGCTTTCCAACAAAGCCCTTTATTATTATTATAACAAAAAGGGAGGGGGAAGTATTTTTCTTTGGTTAACAACTTCCTTTAAGTAATCCATCAAAGTATTAAAAGTATCACAAGTTTAAAAGCTATCTAAATTATCTAAGTTATATCTCTGATCAAAATAACAATCAACCACAATTCCAGTGGACTCATGATGAAGTATAATACCCACCTCCAGATAAAGAGGTGATGTACTTAGAATGAAGACTATGGCTTCTCCCATCCCCCTTTCGACATAACCAATATGGGAATGTTTTGCTTGATTGTGTTTGTGATGGATTTTGCTTTCTCATGATGAGGGGAAGAGAAAGAATGAGTATCTGAAAATAAAATGATTTGAATTTAAAAAATAAACTATATGTCAGCTGCTGTGTAGAATAACTACAGAATTAAAAAAAAGTCTGTTAGAGTTGCAAGGGGCCTCAAAAATCATTTAGAGTACTACCCTAATTTAACTCAAGAGGAAACTGAAGTCTGAACACTTCTGGAATACTGTGTTCAGTCTTAGACACATTTTAAAAGGGGCATTAACAAGTTGGAACACATCCAAAAGAAGGTATCCAGGATAGTGAAGAGGCTGAACTGGGTATGAAGACTGATTAAAGGAGTTGGGGATATTCAAACAAGACAAAAAGGAAACTTAAAGAGAGAAACTGAAGTCTTCAAATATTTGAAGGGCAAGGCCAGAAAACAGAATGTATGTATACATTTGTATGGGAAAGTGAAGGAGTTGAGATTCAGATATGCAATTTACTCTTACTCTTATAGGCAAGATTTTAACCTTAAATTACCTCTGATTCCAAAGCAAGGACTTCTTAAAAGGACCATGGATTTGAAGAATTGGAAATGGGAAAGAAATTAGAGGTAATTTACTCCAAGTCCCTTGTACAGATGAATAACCTCAGAGAGATGAACTTGCCCATGGTCCTAAAAATAACGTGAGACAGTCAGAACTTGAACCTAGTTCCCCTGACTTTTAAGTATAATCCACTTTTTGTCTAGCTCCCTCCTTGGGCAATACCCAAAAGAGCAAACAACCAGCAATGCAATACATGTCGCAAAATTTATACATATGTAAATTTAAAAGTGTTGCTGATCAGGGGAAATCATCTTTTATTTCTCAAAGAATACTTAACAGACCACCATAGTCTGTCATCCAAATTCACAACTTAGTTGTTACTCAATTCCTCAATCTCTCTTGCCCTGTCACATCCCTTTCATTGCCAAGTCTGTTGATTCCTTGGCACAGTTCTCATATATATTTCCCCTTCTGTGCTCTGACATTTCCATTACCCTGGCACAGGCTCTCACAACCTCACCTCATTCCTGAACTACTGCATTAGTCTTTTTTTTCTGGTTGGTTTCCCTACTTCAAGTCTCTCCCCAAAGGGCAGTTAAATATCTCCTCTACTAGAATCTCTTCTTGATTTCCTTAATACTAGGGTCCAAAATACCTTATATATTTTGTTTGTAAATAAGTATTTGCATATTATCTCCTTCCTTACAGATGAGATCTTTGAAGACAAGGTCTGTTCTTTATATTCTGTATATCTGTACTTAAAATAGTGCCTGACACATACTAGGTACACAATAAGTGCTTACTGACTGGTTGACTAAACCTTAAGTGATTAGAAAAATAAGAACTTAAACAATTCTCTTGGTTACCAGATTACAACTACTACATTGAGTCCCTCCCCACCCACTTCTAACTTTTTCCTGTGAGAAGCTTATGGAACTCAAGTTTTGTCAACATCATTTGAATTTTCTTGACAAAGATTCTGGAATGGTTTGTTATTTCTTTCTAGCTTGTTTTCCACATGAAGAAACTAAGGTAATTAGGGTCAGTTGACTTACCTAAGGTCACATCTAAGGTGGGCCAGCATTCTATCTCAGGCATATAATCAGTCCTCTGAGAACTAGGAATTCTGAATTGAAATATACCTTTTTAGACACAACAAAAATGAATTTCTGGTTACCAGCAAGCATAGCTGGTATAATAAACTATTAAAGAATCTTCTGAAAGTAAGTACATGATGTTCCTGCTAAGGAATATATTCTTTAATATAGATGAAAAAGCAGAATGACATGGTTTCTTACTATATTGTATTACAGTAGAAAATATATTTAATTAAAAGTTGGTAGTCCTATGGTCAAATCCCCACTCTACACCAACTAGACGTGACCTTGGGGGCAAATTATTTAATCTTTCTGTGCCAGAAAGTCAGAACTTTTTTTTTTTCTTTTTGAGGCAATTGGGGTTAAGTGACTTTCCCCAGAGTCACAAAGCCAGCAAGTGTTAAGTATCTGAGGTCACATTTGAACTCGGGTCCTCCTGAGTTCAGGGCTGGTTCTCTATCCACTACATTCCAGAATTTCTTTTTATAATAGATTCTGAAAAGAGATAATATCATTTTAAATATTAAGAGGAGTTTCTGCTTGGAAAATAACCTCCCCCCCCCCCCAAAAAAAAGGGAATTAAAATCCCTTAACCAGGAAATTTCAAAGTCTGAAGACTTTCATTTAGTTGAGTCACAGTGGTTAAGAAATATTAAGCATTCAACTATTTAACCTTAGGAAAGAGTATTTTATTATTTATTTATTATTTATTATTAAAGTTTTTTAAAGCTGAAAGGAACTTTAAAATATAGAATGTTAGTACCACCAAGTACCTTGAAATCTGAGATGTTACAATATGTAAACAATACAGAATATTTAACAAAGCTAAAATTCTTGAACAACACAATATTAGAGTTCTAATAGAACAGGGGGAAGAGGGAAGAGAATGAAAGAAAAGGTACTACTATCATCCCTCATTTACAACTGAAAAAAACAGGCAAACAGGTTAAATGATTTTTCTAGGATCATATCTTAGGTTAGAGTTGAACTCAGAGTTCCTTGACTCCAGGCCCAGTACTATCTATATCCACTGTGGTTCCTATCTGCCTCTGCAGAGGTCCATATCAGAATCAAAAGGGACTTTCATTATCATATAAGGGACCTTCATTATCATCTAATCCAGACCTCTCATACCACAGAGGAGAGTAAGCAGCGGTTCAAAGAAAGGAAGTGACTTGTCCCATACCACAAAAATACCAGTAGCAGTAATTGAATTCATGGGATTTTAAAATCATTAAGAGAAATAGTTTGTGTCTTTAGGAATGTAGACATTTTATTTGTCCCAAAATCAAGTAATGGGGTACAAAGTTGATGCAATTAACCACTGTAGCTAAAGAAAATGTCTAAAGATGTTGTTAAGATTTGTGCACTAGGAAAGGTAATGAAGGAGATGACCTTTCAGGTTCCTCCCAACTTCTGACTCTGATAAAACTGATTCTGTGAAGAACACCTCTGGATTTAACTTGCCTTTTCTTTCTTATTTCTCTCTCTCTCTCTCTTTTTTTTTTTTTAATTTTTATTTTCTTCAGTTACATGTAGAAAAAAAATTTGGGGAGGGTGTTATACATATACATTCATTTTTAAAATTTATTTCCTTATGAATCATGTTGGGAGAGAAAATGAGAACAAAAGGGGAAAACCAAGAGAGAAAAATATTTAAAAAGAAGAAAAAAGTGAACATAGCATATGTTGATTTACATTTAGTCTCCACAGTTTTCTCTCTGTATAAAGTTTGTTGGAATTGCCTTGGATCATTGAACTGCTGAGAAGCAAGTCTATCATAGTTGATCTTCACATAATCTCGCTTTTACTACAGTTCTGCTCATTTCACTCAGCATTAATTTGTAAATCCTTATAGAACTTTCTAAAATTAGCCGGTTTATCATATTCTATTACTTTCATATACCTATTCAGCCATTCCCCAATTAATGGGTCCTTTTCCCTCTTTTATGATCTCTTTGGGATAAAGGCCCAGTAGAGTCACTGCTGAATCAAAGGGTATGCACAGTTTGATAGCTCTTTGGACATAGATCCAAACTGCTCTCCAGCATGGTTGGATCAGTTTACTACTACACCAACAATGTATCTTAGTATCTTAGTTTTCCCACATCCCCTCCAATATTCATCATTATCTTTTCCTGTATCTTAGCCAATCTGAGAAGTGTGAGGTGTTAATCCTTCTTTTCTAATTTTTTTCTCTGTTAGTCCATGAAAGAAGTAGAATTTGTCCATCCTAAGATCATCTCTTTTAAGAAGAGATCTGAGATGAGAATAACAATTTTGATAATTGATAATTCCCTAGATCTATGATTTTAAACATGTTTAAACACTGCATTCAGGGCCATGTCCAGTCAACCTGATCCATATCTAGTCACTGGACCCAGATGGCTCTGGAGGGAAAAGTGAGAGAAATGACCTTGTCCAGCCCTCCCCCCCACCTAAATACAATTCACTTCCATTGCATAGCATCCTCTCCCTGATGTTGTGATCCTCTTCGAAAATGAAAGACAAAAAACAACAACATCAATATCTTTCCATAATATTGCTGTTAAAAAGACATGCACTTCAGTCACATGCAGTTTGAGATCATTTAAGTGCCATGAAATTTCCCTAATGTGATCCAGCTTTCCAGTCCTGAGATGAGGTCATTGTTTCACTGCAGTATTTGTCTAAGTTATATGTATTAAAAGAAAAAGAAAAACTCAAAACACTCCCCTCCTCAACTCTCTACCCTAGTATTGCTGGAATGTGGCATTTGGTATAGCTGTAGAGGTGAACCTACGTTCTTGAAAGTTATTAAGATAGACATTTTAAAACAACAAGTTCTGTTAAGTCCTAGCAAGTTTAAAAGACTTTAAAAATGGAATACATGCTAATATTGTTTGTCCCCCAAATTCAAGCTAAGTGCAGAGAAGTTTATTACCTATTATACAGAAATGAGTACCTAGTGATAGAGTTCTCTTTATTTTGCCATGGCAACACATGAACATCATATACTAAAGGCATGGAAAAATAATTTGTCTCTCCGGAGGAATTGATCACTATAATAAAATCTTCTAAAGTACTGAAGTATGCAAATAGTATGTTGAACACCTCCCTTGGATATCCTTTAACTAAAAGAGACTATCAGAAATGATGTTTGCCCAATAATGAATTCCTTTTCTCCTTTCTTTGTTATAATCTTTTAGGAATGAAAACAAAGTTTATGACTAGTGTCATTTTCCTCACCCTTTACTTTTGAATTTTCACTGTATATCAGCTATTTATAAATGACATTGTTCTTGACAACTGTTGGTCAGAAGCATATAAGATAGTATCATTTAACATTAGCACACTGCATTTATTCTATATGGGTAACAGAATATTAAAAGGCAATAGGATGGCGAAATAGAAAATAAGACATTTTATCTTTTTTATCAGAAGACATGTCTTCTGAGCAAGTCACTTGCTAAATCTGGACTTATATCTTTTGTGAAATGAAAAGGATGCACTACATAATTCTGAAGGCTTCTCTGGGCTCTAAAATGTGCTATTTTTCTATATTATTTCATAATACAGCATTAACATTTGTGTTATATGTCATCAGAAAAAAATGCTGAAAGTCATTTCCTTTGAATTTATAAGAGCTGAACTTTATTGTGAGATTCTAGACCATGAGACAAACATCCATGGATTATCTCAGCTTCCAATATAATATGATGATGCTAAAAAGAGATAAAGGACCAAGTCTTTTTGAATAATCATTTGGTCTAATTATAGAATTTAAATAGTACAGTTTTTAGCTTGACAATTGTAGCCCAAAAGTTTGTTTGAATCAGGATTATAGGCTATTAAGAGCTAGAAAGACCTTTAGAGATCATTTAATTAAGACACTTAACAAAGGGTCACAAGCACTTATTAGCAATGCTCAGAACTTGGCTCTGACGTTCAATTATGAGATCATAGATTTAGGCCTGTAAGGATCCTCAGAAGTCATCTAGTTGGTCCCTTTTGTTTTGTAGCTTAGGAAACTGAGGCCCTGAAAAGTTAAATGACTTACTTGCCCAGACAGAGATAGTCTCTCAGTGAAGTGTCTTAGGTCTTCCTGACTCCAAATTCAGTCCTTTCCCAATATATAATGATGTCTTTATTTCTGACTCAAAATTTATTGCCTTTATATTCACCACTACTATCTATCTGTCTACCTATCTACCCATATCATAGTTTCTGTTTTTCCCCTCTATGAGCCTACTTAAGGACAGGTAAGTCTTCCCAAATTTGATCATTTCTCCTACAAAACAGCATCCACACTTTAAACTATTTTATGAGTTTTTTGGTAAAAAAAAAAAAAAAAAAAAAATTCATAGCTTGGAGGCCAGTTGTTTGGTGATAAGTCTCTCTGCACTTAGCTGAGCTATTCCTTGGACAAGTATTTTGCAGCCCTTATCCCTAAAATCTTTCCACCTTTATAACAGAGTAGTTATAGTCTCTATTGGCACAGCCTCTGAGGTTGGCTGGTACAATGAAAAGAATGGATTTGGAAAATATCTAGGTTCAACCTTTGACTGTACTAACTTATTATTTTATGGCCTTGAAAAAGTCATTATGTAGATATAAAAAGAATTGGTGGGATAAAACTCTCTTAACTTCCTTTCAGCTCTAAATCCCATGATTTTACAAATCCAAGGTCGCTCACACATAATGTTGAGGCATCAGAGCATGACTTCAGTTAATGTTGAACCATATTTGGCGATGAAAATAGGATATAGGAAAAAAAAAACAGGTATTTAATATGTTTCATTCACCTTCAAAATGGAGCCAAGGATACTTAGGCTGACCATATGACTTGCCTGGATCCTCTTTCAAGTAGCTCCAGAAGACAACTAGTATAATGACTGCTTTTTCTCTAGTTGTCTGGAAAACCTTTGACTAGAACTACTGAAAATTGTCAATTAATTCAATTCTACCATTTGTAGGTATTAATGAGATATGCAAATTATCTATTAGCTGTACAGAGGTTACCCTTCAAAAACTTCCAGAGTTACCTAGCCTCTTCCAGCCCACTCAAGGAAACAATTTCCCCCTTTATAGCAAAATGATGCTAAGATAGAAGCAGAGGGAGCAGAGGGGCAAATCTCTCATTAGCTAGTGCTCAACAATCCAGCAGCATAGGGGGAAAAGGCCAATTACTGAAATTCCATAGAAGTTGGAAGAGAAAACATAAACCTAGCTCCTTGGCAATATTAGTGAAGAAAACAAAAATAACAAGATAAATAAATTTCATTCAGCAAAAGTAGCTATGAATCCTAAAGCTTATACTAAAGGATACATAAAGGTTAAGATTAAATCTGCTCATGAGTTTAAAAAGTCTAGTATGGTGGGGGGAGGGGTGAAATAACACATATACAAAGTTGTAAGTAATAGACAATATTACATGATAAATAGAATTTCAAGATGGAAAGTGTTAAGTCTTTATGGAAGGGAGGGATATATTGCTTCTTGAAGGTAAGCAATGGGCAAAGAAGAAAAGGATATTCTAGGCAGAGGGAACAACAAGAACAAAATTATCATGATAGACGAGGACAAGTCATTCCCAAGGTGCAGAGAGCTGGGAGGCAGTGGGGTACAATGGAGAAACACTAAACTCAAGAGTAACAGGACTTGGCTTGACTCTCAGCCTTGCTACTACTTGTATACCCCCAATCAAGTCATGTCCCATTAGGAACCTCAACTTCTTCATTTGTGAAACAAGAATATTGGAAAAGAGTTCTAAGTCCCTTCCAACTCTAATTCTATAATCTTAGTTTGAGGATTGACTGTCATTGCTTATCATGTAGTCAAAGAAGCTAGAAAGGCAAGCAATACATTACTGTGGAGGGTCTTGAATGTCAAAGGAATTTTTATACAATCACTGAAGAGATTGGAGCAGCAGAATGACATAGCCAATGAGAGCCAAATTAAGTGTAATGAAGATACGTTTGACACCATATGGAAGGGTTAGTTGGAACCTGTTAGAACTGGAATATACCCTAATTAATTATTCAAGTTTCTTAATATCTCATTCTCTATTCCCCATTGATATGGAGTATGTATGGATATTTATATGTCTATAAATACGTTACAGAAGTATCAAACAAAGTGAGATCAGAGTAAGAAAATTTTATGTTCATGGATCCTGAATGTAAGAGGGAAATGATAGAAAAGAGTAGCCAAGAATACATTTCCACTTTTATGAGACGTTCTGGGACAAAGCATAACCATATAGAAAGAATATTAGATTTACAGGCAGAAGACCCTAACTAGCTATTGATCTTAAGCCATATTACTTTACCTAACTTAGTTTCAGTTAATTCAACTACTAACAAGAGTTAGTAATAAGTGTACAACCTACTTTACTTAATCAATTTTTTTGTGGGAAAAATACTTATAAACTTAAGAAATGAGAGATCATTACCTAAACGTCAGAAATACCAAATTTTGCTGATCCCATTAGCTTGTTTGAGGGGGATCTTTGGGGTCTTGTTCCTGGAGTTTCAGGGTTCTGTTATCCATAATGACACACAGAGCTTGGATCAAAAGCAGTATAAAAATAACAGTAAAATTTTAAACAGTAATCAAACAAAAAAGGAAAAATGTCATGTGGACAATAAACTGGCCGAAATGTAAAATGGAGTCCCACATTGAGGAGATTAGAATTGAAAATGTTGAGATTATATGCTTAGAAAAGGTTAATGGAAATAACATTAATAAAGCTCTATAGGCAACACGTAATTATTATCATTAACAATGTTTTCTTTTAAAAGATACTGTTGGTTTAGTGGAATATAGCTATGAAGAGAGCTAATAACTACAGGATTAATATTGAAAATAAAGGAGATTATATTCCTACTTTGCCTTGATCAGATCATATCTAGAATACTGCACCCAATTTTAGAAACCACATTTTTGGAGGGATACTGACAAGCTAAGCCAAATATATTTGGACCCAGACAGCAAAATAAAGAGTTTAAAAGGGTAGGTGGCAGAAAAGGAGGGCAGAGAAAAATCTCCCAACTTCAGAGCAGTCTAAAAATAGGTTGTTTTAAATAGTGAATTTCCACATTCTTTAAGCAGAAGCTGAATGGCCGCTAATCAGCTATGTTATAGGAGGATTCTTGCTCAGTACAGGTATCCCAGAGGTCCCTTCCAGCTCTAATTGCTTATTACTGATTATGACAAAGACTGGTAGGCAAAGCAGTTCCTATGCATTCGCTTCTGAAGATGCAATAAGTTCCTTGGACGTTAACTTCCATTTTTCTCCTTTTCCTTCTCCCCAAGCATCTACAATAAGAATATGTGGTTGTAATTTGTTACTTAAAGAAGAAAAAACTCATTGAATTGTAGACTCTGGCAGACAGATGGTGTTGAAATTAAACACTGAGCCTTGGCAGCTGCACTCTGACAAATTCTCACATTATTACTCTCTGGTGAGAGCCCTGTTTAGAGTTGGCATGTATCCTCAGAGTGATTTGCTAAGGGAATTTCTCACTTTTAGAAGGTGACCTACAACAACTGTCTTCCTAGATACCATTAGTAAACATCTTCTCCCACTTCAGGTTTTTGTTTTTAAGAAAGAAAAGGATTAACTGCCATCAGTACCACCTTAAACTTATTTGCCAAAAATTTTGGGGGGTTAAATTCCTGATATAGAGGAGAAAGCTTTGGATTTGGAAGACACAGAATTTCTCAGCCTTACTTACATTTTAATGTGCATGTGTCTCTAGAATATGTAACTTCTCTAGGCCTCAGTTTGCTCAATTCATTTTTAAAGGTGTACAAAGGACAAGTCTGACTGGCTGTTTTCTGAAGATACTTCCCATTCTAATTTTATAATGACTTCAACAATATGTTTTGGAAATATTAACTCCATTGTCCATCCTTCTTATTTTTATTTGAGGAAATGAAGGCCTAGAGAAGTTACCTTTCTCAGGTTCACAAATAAGAAGTAGCAAAGGTAGGATGAGAACTTAGATCCTCTGATTCCCACCTCGGTGTTTTTTCTATGCTACTACTCCTGCTATTATTAAGAGGATTTTTTTTTTTTCTATGAGAAATCTGTGGCATTAAAAACCAAATCTGTGTGTACTGATAAGAGAAGAAGTTCAGCACATAAATTAGACAAGGTACACAGGCAAGAATTATGGATTTGGAGTTAGGAGATCCAAGGTCAAATGGTATCTCTGCTATATATTAATTATGAAACTTTGAGAAAGCCAACAGGCCCTAATTTCCCTATCTGTAAAATGTAGAAATTAGAACATCCCTAAAGTTTTAACTCTTATGATCTTATAAAGCTAGATGTAAATTAGCTATCTTTACAAAATTTTACAAAGAGCTTAGTCACCCACTAGTCTCTAGGCCACACAAAACATTTAACTTATGTGTAGCCCTTAACTTATGTGTAGCCCTTAGTTTAGATAGCTACAAAGGAAACTTGCTAACCAACAAAACCCCCAAAACATGGAAGGCTAGAATTCAATTTGACCTAAATAAATCCAGAAGAAAATGTATAAATCTGTATAAGTAACAAAGATTGTTAGTGACTACATATCAAAACCATTCTTTCAGAAGAAGAAAATGCTATGATAATTTAAGATCTTGCTACTATATACTATATTGATTTTCGCTACTTGTCAACATACAGGCCACTGCACTTAGAAAACCCAATAATTCATCTTCAATCCATCTAATACCACTTTAAGATGGGATCTAAACACAAAAGACTTACTCCAATGTCTAATGAAACATGAGTTCTTATTCCTGATATATTAATGTCCTCAAAGTTTACACAAGTTTCCTCATGACCATTTTGAGATGGATAGCACAAATTTTTCTCCTACTATATAGATGAAAAAGCAGAATGAAACCGAATAAATAATTTGCCCAAAGTCACACCAAACAGCCAAGAGTTTACATAGAGCTTTTTGGTTTACACAGGTTCTCTGACCATCACAATAACCCTATAAAGTAAACATTATCATACTCACTTTACAGATGAGGACACTAAAACTGAGGGAGGAGAAATGATGTAGCTAGGATCACATTGCTAAGAAACTATCTCTTTTCCATTTTTACAAAATGTTGTCCACTTTTTTCACAAGGGAAATGAAACTCCCAGAAGATGTGACTTACCAAAGATTACAAGCTAATAAATATTGAAACACAGAGACCTGAGTTCAAGTCCAAGTTCCAAATTTAGAATTCTTTCATATAACTTTTTTAGCCAAAAGAATTACACTTTGGTACAGTGGGAAAAGCCCTATCCTTTTGCAAGAGATCTGGATTCCTATGGTAGTGCTGTGCTATAGTCTAAGGGCTACTGTACTGTTAGCACAGTAACTAAGGGCAAGTTACTTTCCTGTTTGCCTCAGTATCTTTTGCAAAATGGGGATTAAAAAAAAAAATCTCCGTTCTGCCTGAGTCTATTTCTGTGATAATACAAGATAGAGATTATCTTGTTTTATATAACTGAAGAGCTAGAATACAGGGTGTTAGCATGCACATTTATGGAAGTTGAAAAGGATCTTAAAAAGCAATTGATTTATCTTACAGGCTAAGTGCTTCATATAAACTTTAAAGCATTTTAGAAATATAAATATAAGTTATTAAAACATTTTTGAATTTATTCATGGACTAGATTTTTTTTAATTTTTCAAGTTTTAGGTACAAAATCATCCTATCTGATCTAACTATGAAGATAAACAGAATGTAGTATTAGTTTTTTAAAAATTATATTATTACTGATACTTAATATGTGGTTATTATATAAAATAGCAATTAAATCCAAATAGTAAACAAGTCACATGACTACAATTAATACAGGAGAAGTCCTATACTCTTCAGCACTTAACTTAGAATCAGAGACTACTTACTAACTGTAGGCAAGTAATTTCCCTTCTCTGGACTTCCTCTAAAAAGTTAGGAGGTTGAATTAAATGACCAATAAGGTTCCTTCTGGGTCTAAAATTCATATGATTCTATGCTACAAAAGAAAAAAGGGGGGGGGAGGGGTTGGGGAAGAAAGATCAAGAAATTGGCTTAATCACTGACAGCCAAAGTCAACTGTGGAAGTTTGGTGACATCTTCTGGGTTTGGTATCTTTTGTCCTATGCCAACTAACCCATCAGCTGTCTTTCTATGTTACCGTCATTACCATTCCTGACAGTGGTAACCATTAGTGTCCAAATTTCATCCTTTCAATGTTTAAAACATGTGTCAGTCTTTGATCCTCTGTGCCCTTCCTGTATGTCAATACTTAAAAGGCTTTTCTCAATTCTTTCAGCCTTGTCAGAAATGCCTAAAAGGCACATAGCTATTGACATCAACTCTTGGCTAGACACAGTTGGCAGGAGGCCCAAGATAAAGTACTATTTGGATGCTCCTAATAGTCATTATAATTATTTCCCCAGTCATACTAGCAATTAAAATAAATATCTCCCAGAAGATAGTCCAATATTTCTCAAATCACTTATATTATACCCTTGTATTCACCCATGATTAGAAAGCATTTCAAATGTGACTTCACCTAAAAAAGTCACAGCCTTGAGGCTATCACTCTGTGATGTTGGACATCTCACAATTCTCTACATTTCACATTAAAGACATTTTTAAGGCAACATTCAGGATTCATCAAACACTTCAATTCATGTTGATGCTACTAAAGATTTACATTTGTCTAGGGTTGACTGGGGAAGAGGATGCTAGGGAAAGAGAAGATACTACCATATATTTTAGAATAAGAAATATTAGTGCTGAAAAGGCCCTCAGAACGAATAATTTTATAGCTGAATAACAAATGTAGAATATTAACACCCATTTTAAAATTTAAAAAATATTAAAAACTGCAAGGAATCTTAAAACATAGAATTTTAGCACGTCATTAATTAAGATAGCTTAGTTACACAGCATTTCAATTGCAAAGCATCTTATATATATACACATACATGACCTTATTTGACATATCCTATCTATGTGACCTATGTGATTAAATGGACAAGTCATTTCATCCCTCAATGCCAAAAAGTCTAAATTTAGAAGTATTATATATGGTTGACAACCTACTCTTTTGATCAGTGGAGTTCTTCCACATTGATCAAAATCACAGATCACCTCTACTCTCCTCACAAAAAACACCCCTTGATACACAACAAATATCATATTGCTAGAGACATTTCACAGATAAGAAAACTAAGTCAGGAAGAAGTGACTTGTTTGAGAATCATAGAGCTGATTAGTGGCAAAATAAGCCTCAGGACTCTAAGTCCATTTATCTTTTCACATTCACTTTTTAGATCACACCACATTTGTGTTTTCTTGCATTTTGTGATGGAGGGGCAAACTCTCCTATTAGTACAAAGCAAAGTTATTTTCGTAAATAATTTTTAAAATACTATAAATAACTAAAATAGCTTGGAATCAACATTTCTACTTAGCCATTGACAATTACAGTGTTTTAAACACTTCTATAATTTACATAGGCAAGGACAAATCTCTAAGAGCAAAGATTAAGTTTAGTTAAGTATAAAATATTCAGTAATTAACTTTTAATTTGATAGTTAAGTTAAATAGTAAGAAATATATACATTTTTGTTACATTTCAAAATAAAGATTAAATATACCTTGATCCCTGCTCTTGCATATTTCACTAATTGGCTGTTAAACACACTTAAGCTGTTTAAGACTTTCAAAAGTAATGAACAGTACTCATTTAACAATTTAACACCCAGAAATAAAATTCAACACTCTTGCCATCTTTCACTAAAAAAAAAAAAAAAAAAAAAAAAAAAAAGTTACCACAAATTGTACCACATCGAGCTCTTCTGGCTATTGGTTTTATTTTGTTTTATTTTGTTTTTAAGATTTTGAAGATTCTAAATATAGATCAACATCTCTCACAGTCTACCAAGACCAGGTCAAAATGAGTAAAAGATTTATTCATAAAGGATTATAACATAAATAAAGTAAGAGCATAGTTTATCTGCTAAATTTATGTAAAAGGAAAGAATTTAGGACCAAAAAAAAAAAAAAAAAAAAAAAAGATAAATGAAAATGGTGGATATTGGAGAGGATGTGAGGAAACTGGGACACTAATGCAATGCTGATAGAGTTGTAAACTAATCCAACCATTCTGGAAAACAATTTGGATCTATGCCCAAAGAGCTATGAAACTATGCATACCCTTCAATCTAGTAATATCACTGTTATGTCTACATCCTAAAAACATGTAAAAAAGGTGGAGGTGGGGGGAGAACCTATTTATACAAAAATATTTATAGTAGTTCTATTTGAGCTGGCTAAGAACTGGAAATTAAAGGGATGCCCATCAAATGGGGAATGACTAAACAAGCTGTGATATATGATATGTAATGGAATTATTATTGTACTATAAGAAACGGCAAGCAGGATAATCTCAGAAAAACCTGTAAAAGCCATACATTAACTGACTGATGCACAGTGAAGTAAACAGAATCAAGAGAATGCTTTACACAATAACAGCAATATTGTTTGATGAAGAACTGTGAATGACAAACTATTCTCAGCAATACAATGATCCAAGACTATCTCAAAAGACTAATGATGAAACATACTATCCACCCTCAGAGAAAGAACTGATATTGTTTGAATACAGTTTGAAGAACATTTTTCACACTTTCATTTTTTTCTTTTATTTAAATTATATGATTGCACATGTCTAACCTATATTTGATTGCCTACTATCACAGGAAAGGGGAGGGAAAAAAAGGGAGGGACAGAATTTGGAAATCAAAATTTTAAATAAAAATATAAAAAAGAAAAGATCTTGAAGGTTAAGAGATAACATAGTATTGTTAAAACAACAACAATGGACTTGGAGTTAGAAAGTCAAAATTCAAATCCTTGCTGAATTAGTGTAACTATGGGCAAGTTATTTCACATCTCTCAGCCTCATTTGTAAAATAGAAATTATACTATTTATACTATATGTCTTAATAGGACTACTGGGAGGCATTAAAATACTTTAAATGTAAACTATTATCAAAGTGCATTTTTCAATAACTTTGAAACCATATACATAAATGAATACTCACTGATGTTGAAAGCAAATGCTAATCTTTCTGTAGGTTTGCAAATAATTCTACAGAATAACATTAAATCTTTGAATTATGTTATATAACCATTAGTTCTCTATCGGATGTTCTAATTTCCCCTATTCATATTGTGAAAGCAAACATTTTGGTTAAATTATACCCTATTGTAAGTATTTCCACAAAACTTTTTTTTTCCCCCAGTTCTAATTAAAGCCAAATGTAGTGCAAGAGGGAGGGTTAGTGCCAAATCAGCATTAGTTTGAGTCTGTTCTATCAAAAGAAAAAGAAATCTCACAGCAAATAATATGGCAAATTCATTCAGATATCCCCATGTAAACTTTTAAACAAGCAATCCCTTTTAGAAAATAAAGTTATAAGTTCAGGGTTACTGATTGATAGTGTCTTATCAGTTCCCAATAAGATCAGAAGTGAAACAAGGTTGCCCACTATCACCGTTACTATTTAATATTGTATTAGAAATGCTAGCTTTGGCAATAAGAGTTGAGAAAGAGATTAAAGGAATAAGAATAGGCAATGAGGAAAAAAATTATCATTCTTTGCTGATGATATGATGGTATACTTAGAGAATCCCAGAGATTCCACTAAAAAGTTATTAGAAACAACCCACACCTTTAGCAAAGTTGCTAGATACAAAATAAACCCACATATGTCATCAGCATTCTTATATACCACTAAACAAAACCCAAGAGAGTTACAAAGAGAAATTCCATTTAAATAACTACTGATTGTATAAAATATTTAGGAATTTATCTGCCAAGGGAAAATCAGAAACTTTATGAGCAAAACTACAAAACCCTTTCCACACAAATTAAGTCTGATCTAACCAACTGGAAAAATATTAAATGCTCTTGGATAGGGCGAGCAAATATAATAAAGATGACAATGCTAGCTAACCTAATCTATTTATTTAGCGCTATACCAATCAGACTCCCAAAAAAACTATTTTGATGACTTAGAAAAAATAACAACAAAGTTCATATGGAAAAACAAAAGGTCAAGAATTTCAAGGGAATTAATGAAAAAAAAAATCCAAATGAAGGTGACCTAGCTATACCAGATCTAAAATTTTATCATAAAGCAGCGGTTACTAAAACCATCTGGTATTAGCTAAGAAATAGACTAGTTGAGCAATGGAATAGGTTAGGTTCAAAGGACAAAACAGCCAATAACTTTAAGTATCTAGTGTTTGGCAAACCCAAAGACCCCAGTTTTTGAGATAAGAATGCATTATTTGACAAAAATTGCTGGGAAAATTGGATAGTATCTTATAAGTGCTTAACTACAAAAATTGAAATTACAAACCCAACCAAGGATTGTGAGCAGCATCTTGAAGTAGTGGATATCTATAGAACATTGATCAGGCAGCCAGATAGATGTTGGTAATACTCTTGGGTTTGTTTACTAACTTTGTGATTGGCACAAATTCCTTTATCAACTTGGGAGTGATGGCTCATATGTGAAATGAGGAAATTGGACTAATTGCTTTCTAAAGTTATCTTCCAACTCTGAGACTCTGTATTAATAGGCTGTTTTCTAAGTTTCCTTTTGGTCCTTACATTCTAGATCACATGATAAATATCTCCTACTGTCTGACATATGTAATAAAACGAGTT
Organism: Sarcophilus harrisii; assembly: GCF_902635505.1. NCBI lineage: Eukaryota > Metazoa > Chordata > Mammalia > Dasyuromorphia > Dasyuridae > Sarcophilus > Sarcophilus harrisii. The sequence goes on from NC_045427.1 coordinate 448,574,074, forward strand.
GGAAATTTCTGTTTTTTATAAAACGACCTAGACATAAAATTTGACTACAAATCTCACAAAAGTGCTAGTCAGCCAAATAATTACTATAAATGGCAATCATATTAGCTGAAGAATGCTAGTTTCAAAAAGGGATTAATTGAAAAAAGGCATTCACCATCTGAGTATCCAAGAATAGAATAAACATAGGACACAGACTATTTGAGAACAGATGATAAAATAGAAAGGCAATTGATTTATGCGGATTAAAAGATGGCCAAATGATCCCATTGGGTGCTTCTGTTCACAAAATACAGAATGTTAACAGTCAGAAAAGAATAGAGCAGGCATGTAGTCAAATCCATCTCTGTACAAGTCCCCTTTACTAAAATAAATAAATAAATAAATAAAAAATAAAACAAGTCCCCTTTACTTGTTCAATAAATCATCACAACCTTCACTTAAAAGAAACCCACAATCTCCCAATGCAACCCCACCCCATTCTACTCTTGCATAGCTTTAATTGTTAGAAAATTTACTCTTAAATTCAGCCTAAAAAGACACACAGACATAGATACACACAGAGACAACCCCCATTCCTCACCCCTTCCCCAGTTCTGCTCTATGGAACCAAGCAGAACAAATCTCATTTTTTCCCCCACAAGATAACCCATCATAAACTTAAAAGACAGCTAGGATCTCCCCAGTCTTCTCTTTTCCATGCTAAACTATTCCTAGTTTCTTCAAATAGATTCTCATGTGGACTTCTGGTCTTCTGAAACTTGTTCATATTCTATCTATACAATATGTCCTGTACCATGTGGATGTGATCTAATGAAAAGAATGCAGGATTCTTTGTTCACTTCCTATGATTTAGATTTCTAAAGGCACTCTTCATCTAACCTAAGTTAATAATAACTTTTTTTTTTTTTGGCTGATGACTAATTTAACTGAAACTCTTAGATATTTTTCACATAAACTAGAGAATCCCTTAAATGGATAATCAAATCAAGTTAACCACATTAGATCTTAATAAAGCAAATGATGAATTGATTTGATTTCATCATTACCCCCAAAATTATTTTTAAATGATATTTTATTGATATTTTCTGGTTTTTACTTCATTATGGTTTTCCCAAACAACTATATACCAAACCCCTTCTAGGAACCATACCACATAGAATTTTTGAGGGAAAAAAAATTAATACAGCTGATTCATACTGAAAAAGTTTGAATACATGAGTAATGTGTAACTCTTGTGGATCTCCCACCTACATGATGAGAAAATATCCCCAATCTCTTACATCTTTTTATTCAAGTTCTGCTTGATCTTTATAATCTTGTTGTGTTTAATTTTGATTGTTTTTTCGTTTTTTTGGTGTGTTATTATTCTTTTCATTCATATTGCTACAGCTACTGAGAATATTGTTTTCTTGACTCTGTTTACGTCATTCTGCATCAGTTCAAATAGATTTTTCTCTTGCTTCTCCATATTCATAATACATATCATTTCTTATAGCACAATACTTCATTACATTCATGTACCACAATTTGTATTTATCCTATAAAATCTGAAATATGTGGTGTAACTGGAGATGCAAGACGGTTTAACACAAAGTATTGTCATGAAATTTGAGTTCAATCCTTGATGTTGCCACTCAGTCTCTGAGCTTAATTTTCCTCATTTTTAAAATGAGGTTACTACTTTGTATTCTTCTAACCTCATAAAATCAGATAAAAGCCACTGGAAAAGAGGAAGGTGCCTCAAATTTACTCCAATTCCCATTTTTACAGATGGGAAAACTAAGATCCAGAGAGAAGTGATTGGCAAATTGATGGCAGAGCTGGAACTAAAACATTGAATACCATGTCTAGAGCTTTTCAACCATGCTACTCTTATCTCTATAATCTTATAACTAGATACGTGTAACAAGTTACTCTTAGTACTTTGAATAATAAATCTGTAACAGCCTAAAGAGAAAAACAGACACACACTTACACAACCACCTCTCAGTGATTTCTAAGGAAAAAAGGTGCCCCAGGAAAATCACAAAGAAATCATTGAGTTTGCCTATAAGAAGAGCTTCATACAGGAGAAAATTAAAATGTCACATTAATTCACATGATGTGATACAACAAGGAAAGATTTGTACTCAAATCATCTGAGTCTTAGTTTCCTCATCAGTATAATGGGAATGATACCACTTGCATCCTATCTTTCTAGCTGTGAAGAAATAGTTTTGTGAACCTTAAACCATTTTATAAGGTTAGATTATTTGTGTGTGGGAGGTAGAGTTAGAGTGGAGGAGGGTGGTATGGTGTGTATGTGTGTGTAGAGAAAGAGAGAGAGCAATTTAATATTATAAATTCTTCTTCATTATACACTATTAGTGCTAATGGACCACTTTATTGTGTTTTTGCTTTATTTCCTCTAGGTACCAAAGAGCAAAGAGTAGACACCAAGTTTAAGGTGTTCTAACAACAACATAACCATTTCTCAGCTGAAGCAATGTAAATTTTAACTGTTCTGGAACCATCTGAATGAGATGAAACATAGGAATAAATAGCATAATGGCATCCCCCAAAATTCCATTTCATAGCATCATTAACGTATCTGTGATCTTACTGATGTGGTTACTGCTTCTATTTCAACTTGTAAAGATACAATCCACTCATGCCCTCTCGTTCTATGCCATTATTATTCAAGCTTTTCAAATTTCAGTCTTCAATTGATCTTCCTGACATGTTGTTCACTGGAAACTTCACTTGGTTTTTTTGGCTTGGCTTTTAAATACACACACACACACACATATCATGGGTACCGTTAAACAATTCTTCTTATTCATCCATCATTCCTCACTCTCAATATTTAACTGATCTGCCTCCTTTTCTTGTAAAAAATGTCATTAATAAGATTACCTATATTCTGATGCCATTAATATCTTAACTATGATAGTTTATTATATATCATTTTACTGATTATTAAATGTTGTAGTGAAAGTACTATTATTGCCATAGAACAACTGAAGTTTAGGGAGGATAAATGATTTGCCCAACTAGCAGAACCAAGATACTCTTTTCCTTGTATTATACAGCCTCTCCATTTGCATTCAAATACTCTTGTAATGTTACAGAATTCTAGAATAACCTTATTCACCCAATTATACAAAAGCACAAACTGTGACATTTTATTCCACCACCTCTATGAAACTCAAATCAGATTCTCTGCTATAGTCCAAAAGTTGCTTACAGATCTAATTCAAGTCTTTAAATTCCAATTTTGGACCCTAAGGAATATAAATTCTTGTTATATTTGGATAAGTCCAAAATTAGACAAAATGAATAAATCCAGATTTCCAGTCAAGATTAATTTTGCTGAGTTTTGCGTCATCTGACCTTATCCAAGAATCCCTTTGTCACTGAAGATCTAGGAGAGGCAATTAATACAGTAGAAGAAATAGAATTTGGAGTCAAAAGACCTGGATTCAAATCCTAGTTCTCTTACTAGTTATATGAGATTGAGCAAGCCACTTTTATACCTTTGAATCTCAGTTTAACCATTCTTTAAAATAGATAACAAATTTATCTCTAAGATTTCTTATAAGCTTTTATATTCTAGGTTCTAAGTTTTCCCCAGTTCTAAGCTCAATGATCCTATGACTTCTAAAGATCATTTAAAAAGTGATAATGTGCTCCATGTTTGTAATATATATTTCTTAAAACCAACTAAGTGTGACACTATGAGAAATAAACTCAAAGGCCATGTTTTTTATTTCCCTGTAGCTCTAAAGGCTTCCTTCAGAAGTATAAACTTACTTTCTCACACACAAATAATGCATTTTCAATGTACAACGTTTTTGCTTAAGATGTAACACGTATCAAAACTTAACAGTTTTTTTTGTGACATACATATTACAAATGCAATTAAGACTTCGCTGCCTGATTATAATTAGGCCAGTTTGATCAACAAAAATGAATTTGAAAGTGAAAGTTTGAAAACAAAATGAAGCCAGAACTGAGGCTCAGATAAGTGAGGTGATTTACCTAGGGTGACAAAGGTATGAAATGGCTGATATTGAAATCCAAACCTCAGGTCTTTCTATTTTTAAATCTAGGTCTTTCTTATTATAATTCCTTAAGGAAAATAAGAAAAAAATCCATAGGGATACCTACATAACATTCCCTTGACCAATGTCATTTTGCCATTTACCCACCAATACAGGGTATTCTAAAAGACTAAGCTATAAAAGCTATATAAGCTATAAAAACCCTTTCATAATATCTTGAAATCCTGCTTTTATCTTCTGGTTAGCTTTCTCAGATGCAAAACAAATAACAATCCAAGGTAATGCTGAAATTCTAGTGGTTTAAATTCTCTTGATCAGTTGATCCTTTCTACTATTCCATTTGTGATAATATGCCCATGAAGCTAAGCACTGTTTTCTAAATGTAATAATCAATTATTTTAAGAACAGTTTTTAATTGAGGTAAAAATGCTATTATCTTTCCCATTTAACAAATTTTTCAACTTTGAAGTAACAGTAGTATAATTTTTCCCCCATATAAAATTTACAGTTATAACACAGGGTTGGGGCAAAGTCAGTTGCCTTCATTGTTTTGACAGAGGAAAAGATAATCAAGTTGATGATGTAACACAAATAACATTCAAACCAAATACTTGGTGAGGTTTTTTTTAATCTAATTTTTTGGTTATGTTTAAAATTTGTACCACCTGACTGGTTTCTACAACATCTAATTTTCAATTTGAAGGAGAGATTAAGAATGATACCAATTAAAAATGCAAAATTTCAAAGAAAAACATTTCAAAAGACTTATCCAATCAAACCCAAACCAGTAAAGAATTTTCTCTATACCATGCTGGAGAAGTAGTTATTCACCCCTACTTGAAGACTAGCAAGTTCAAGTTCTCAGATACGAAAATTGAGAAACTTTTTTTTAAAACCTAAATCTGTGAAACCCCTTTACTGTAATCTCCTCATTCTATCCTCTGAAGACAAGTAGAATGAATCTAATCTCTCTTCCATGCAAATCCTTCAAATATTTGAAGATAGCTATCACATTCTTCCTAAATTTCCTCTTTTCTAGGCTAAACATCTAATTCATTTCCTCAGACCTTCCTCATGGGACAAGGCTAAATAATTTCAAAGCCCTTTGGATGTACTTCAGTTTGTTCATAACCTTCCTTAAAATCAAGTAACTAGAACAGAACACAATATTCCAGACAGGGTCTGACCAGATCAGAGAGACTCTTATTCTGAACTCTAAGTTTGCATTTCATTTTCTGAATGTCATTTCACACTCCTGACCTTGCTGAATTTGCAGATTAATACAACTATCCAGGTACTGCCAGTCATATCTCTCTTCCACCTTGTACTAGTGTATCTGATTTTTAAAAAAACCTAAATGAAGAACTTTACATTAAATATACATAGACACATACACACACATCATATTAAATTAGTAAATTTAAAATTACATTTTAACCTGACAAAACCTTTTTGGATTATGACTGCCTTATTTAATGTACTAGTTAACTCTACTAGATTTAAGTATTTTCCTAGAGACACTCTTAAGACAAATTACTGAATACTTTTTTTTACCTCTTGTCTCTAGAATTCAGGTCATTTGCTGGCTGCCCACCACTCCCATAGTTGAAGTAGAAGAGGCATTCCTCTAAGGAAGTAAGTATTCTACTTAGCCCAATGGGGACAGATGGATATAACAAAAATATTAGAATTGGGAGTTGGCCAACTTAACTCTGAACTGCAGCTATAGCACTAACACATATGTCTATAGATAGTTTGGTTTCCTTCTCAGAAGTTCAGATTCATCATCCAAAGAAACACTAGTAGTAGTTCAAATTAATATAGCCCTTAAAAGACATACAATTCTTTTTTCTTTTTTTTTAAACAATAACCCATAAAGATAGATGATACAAGTAGTATTATACCCATTGTATAAATAAAAAATAAAAATAAAGGGTCATAATGATATATAATTTGCCCAGCTAGTTTAAGAGCAGACATTCAAACTCCTGTCCCTTTCTTTTCTGTCCCTGCCCTTTCTACTGTAAAAGGCTGCATTTCTAAAATGGGAAAGATAACACAATACTGCTTGCATTACAAATCTCCATTGTTGTCAAAAAAAATTATACATTTTAAAAGGGCCATTCTGCTGTGAATCACCATATCTCCACTGGATAGAATTTTTGAAAAACGAATTAAGGTGCCTCTCAGCAGGTATAGTAGACAAGAGGTGAAGAATGGATAACATATTTCAGTCATAGCCAAATGCATGTTTGTTTTGCTTAACTGTACTGAATTATGAGAAAATGTTTTATTGAAGGGAGAACAACTTCAAAAGAAAAATTTTAAATGGTTTATGAGAACCTCTTAATCCCCTTGTCAAGGATAAAGAAATAAAATAAGTTATGACTTATGAGTGTAGGGTGTGGTAGGAGCTCTAGGAATATATACCTAATTTTAAGTTTTAATCAAGTAGTTTAGGTCAAAATGTTATTTCAACATTTTAAAAGATCTATAATTTCATTGAAATGGACAGAAGAACACATCAGATAGGAAAGAGCTCTGAATTTGTAGTCAAAAAGATCCAAATCTGAAATCCATATAATGTAGACAAGTCATTACTCCTCAGTGTCAGTTTCTTCATCTGTAAAATGAAGGGTTAATCTCTATCATCCATTCTAGTCCTACAAACATGGAAAACTCCTATCATTTAATATTATTACAATATAGTTATACTTCAATAGACAGTTAAGTCTCCATGAGCTGCCACAATCCAAAGAAAAAATTAAATCTTTAGGGATAAATCCTTTGGTAATGAGGTTCTGATAGAATGTTTCTTGGACATATCTAGTCCATTTCCAGGCAGGCCCATCCTCAAAGACTTGTTGTCTGGCAGAACTAACCAAAGATTACACTATCCTAGCATAAACCTACAAAAACCCAGTCACCTTCATTCTTGAAATGAGTTATCAAAGGACTACTTATGTGAAGATAGGGTTTAAAATAGCCAATATAAAAATGAACGCAACATTTACATAGTTACCAATCAGCACCATGCAAAAAAGCAGCTCCTAGTCTTCTCTTCAAGTGTGACTGTTTAACTATAATCTCACAGTCTTGCAATTTATTAGCTCTTTTCTAACACACAGTTCCATCTCCAAATTAAAATACATGTGATGTAAGTTCCTGAAAGGAATATGCAGCTATCAACAACCTTTCAAGAAAAGATATATATGCACAAAGAGCATATGGAGAGCAACCTACAGATAACTTCAGTGAACATTCAACGCTGTCGGTGAGTTTTCAGATTTAAAAGAAACCATCGACCGTTGACTGTACCTTGAGGTTTATCAGATGCACTACTCAATAAAGCATGATTTATAGGCAATGGTAAAAACTGTTATTGTAAAAAAGTTATTAGGTAACATAGCTATTCCTGAAAAGACATCACTGGGAAGTTTTCAAAAATAATTTTCCTCAGCTTAAAATATAAAAACTGTTCTTGACTCATTTTTACATATAATTATTAATACTACAACACTAGAACAAACCCAGTAATAGAAACTGAAAGACGCAGCTCTTTCAAATAACTATACAAGGGCAGTTAGGTGGTCCAGTAACTAGCATAGGAGCAATTAGGTGGTCCAGTGGATAGAAATCGGAACCTAGAGTCAAGAAAACTCAAGTTCAAATAGTTCTTTACTAGCTGTGTGACTTTGGACTAGTCCCTTTTACTATTATCTGCCTCAGTTTCCTTAACTGTAAAATGAGGATAATAAACCTACTTCCCATAGTTGTTATGAACATAAAATGAGATACTATTTCTAAAGTACACTGCAAACATTAAATGCTATGTAAGTGCTATTTATTATTATAATAGTGAAGAAAGCACCAGAGACAAAGTAATTCAGCCCTTGAAATCCAGGCCTTCTACTAACTAACTGTGGAACCTTGAAAAAGTTATTTAAATATTCTACTTATTTAGGCATCATTTTATTTTAAACCATACATTATTATTTCCAAGTCCAGCGACCTACAAAGTCACAATCATTTTCAAGAAGACAGAAATAGGATGGGGAAAATGGTCACTATGACAAAAACAGTAGAATGAAAATGAATAACTTTACTAGTAAGTCACCAGAGTATCTCGAATAAGCCATGCATGCCCCTGACTGGACCTCAGTTCCTCCTATTCTAAAATAATGAAGTTGGAACAAATTATCACTAAGGTCCTCAAAGCTTTAATACTCTATAATCTTAGCACTAACACCAGCTTCTAAGACACAGTCCCAAAATACCCAAGACAAAAACTTTACTTATTTCAAACTTGCATTCCCTTCTCTTCTCAAGGCTTCAGGTTCATCATCTAAAAAATGATGTCACTGAATCCTAACCTAATAAATTCCTATTCTCAAAAAGTAAATTCCTATTCTCATCCCGATGTTAGAGAAAAAAGAAGACTACCACTGATCAGAATCAGTTCTCAGATGGGATTTCTGTTGGGCAAGAAAAGCCAAGAATACTCAGGGAGAGATGATCCCTAAGTCCTAACTCTGAAAATTATAATGTCTGCAATAAACATTCATTGCTGTCGGTGGGTTTCTGATCTTAATCAACTCACTGATCAATGAATGCAAACTGCGGATCAAATAAATAAAGGAGGAAGCATTGGTATCTGCCTTATATTTTGAATCTGTTCTAAAGTTTTTTTGCTAATGTCTTTAATTTCAGCTTTAACCTCACAAATCATTTTATTAAGCACTTGCTCCGTACAGGGTACTGTTCTTGGCATTAGGGAAGACACATACATACATACATACGTGTGTGTGTGTAGATATAGATAGATGATATATTTGCCTTCAGTCTTACAGGGGCACCACAATTCCTCTCTAAATAATTCTCCTGGCCTCCAAAATAATGTTCCTAAAATACAAGTCAGACCTGGGTACTAACCTACTCCATCTTTCAGAGTCCTTGGTATGTCTCTTCCATTATTACTTACTGCAAATACACATATATAAATGATTATGCCAAGTGGATAAAGAGTCAACTACTATTTGGTACTAAGGCATGATCCCTCAGTATCATGATGCTAAGCAATAAAGATATCAAGAAAGGCAAAAAAAACTCTGATGTCAAGGAACTCTCATTCTAACGCAGAGACAACATGCAAACAAAACAACTGTAAAAATAAAATACGCACGATAAATAGAAGGTAATCTTAGAGAGAAAGAACTAGCACTAAGGAAGCCTGAAAAGGCTTCTTACAGAAGGTAGGTTTAAGCTGGGATTTGAAGAAACTTGGGAAAACAGACAAGAAAGCACATTTCAGACATGGGGAACAGCAAGTGAAAAGGCATGAAATCTTAAGATGAATACATCTTTTACAAAGACTAGCAAGGAAGAACAGTTAGATGGTGCAGTGGATAAAGCTCCGGCTTGGAGTCAGAAAGACCTTGGTTCAAATCCAGCCTCAGACACTTTAACTAGCTGTGTGATCTTGAGCAAATCACTTAATTAACCTCAACTACTGCACCACAAAAACTCCAAAAAGACCAGCAAGGAGGCTGATGTCACTAGATTATAGAATACTTGGAAAGGAAGAGAATATAATGACAACTGGGAAGGCAGAAAGGAGATAATTTACAAAGGACTTTAAAAGCCAAATACAACATTTTAAAAATTTGGTCCTGCCATAGTCAGATCAGTGCTTAGGAGGATTACAGTGATAGCTAAGTGAAGTATAGACTGTAGTCTATATGAAAAGAAATTTAGGGCAAAGACACTAACCAGCAGACTATATAGTTCAAGTATAACGTGATGAGGACCTGCACTAGGGTAGTAGTGGTTTCAGAAAAGACAAGTGGAATATATGAGAGATGTTGCAAAGGTAGAATCGATAAGACATGGAAAAGATTGGATGGAAAGTAAGAGAATAAAGGGTTAATGACATCTAGGTTGAGAGCCTGAGTGACTACAGGGATAGTAGATATTCTCCATGACAATAAAAAAGTTAGAAATAAGGGAGAGTTTTGGGAAAAACAATGAGCTCAATTTTGGACATGTTAAGTTAAAGACAGGTATACCACACCCAGCTGTATGGCCAAAAGGCATTTTGGAGATGTCAGACTAAAGATCATATGAAATTAGAGGAGGGATAAAAAGATCTGAAAATCATCTGGACAGAGATAACTGAATCCATGGAAACTGTTGAGGTTATTAAGGAGTGTAATAGAGAGGGAAAAATAAAAAGGGCTCTGTAGACACATTCATAGTTAATGGAAGTGATATAAATGAAGATCCAGCAAAGAAGTACCTTATGAGAAGGAGTGGTCAGACAGGACAATCAGGATAAAGGAGTGAAACTTCAATATCAACTAAAGTGTGACTGACAGTGCCAAAGCTGCAGAGAGGTCAAGAAGCATAAGAACTGAGAAAAGGTCCTTGGATTTGCCATTTAAGAGATCCTTGGTAATTTTGGAGAAAACTGTTTTAGTTGAATGGTGAGACTGGAGCCAGAGGCACAAAGGAAAACAGAGATGTAAAGGACAGTAAGATGGAGAGGTCAAGTCAGGGATTTTTTTTTTAAAGGATGGCGTGTGAGCATGTCTGTAAGCAGTAAGAAGCAGCAAGTAGACAGGAAGAGATTAAAGATTATCAAGAGAAAAGAACCTGCTAAGAGAAGATGGCATAGAATTAAATTGTTTGCACAAGTAGAACAAAGATCATAGGGGAAGACATTTGAGTGCTTTGAGATGAGTGGAGAAGAGGGAGTTCTAATCAAATTGTCTCACTTCACAGAAATATGAGGTATAGCTCTCCTTTGACAGAATGGAGAGAAGGGAGACATGGAAAGTCTGAAGAGGGTTAAAAAGGTTTAGAAAAGTTGCTATGGTGCATGGGAGCATTCCTCATGGGAGGAATGATAAGCCAATCAATGAGGTGGTATTGCCTTGCTACAGTGAGGAGCAAGTTGAGATAAACACTAATTTGTAAAATTCCATGTTCAAAGTTGTATGGTCAGATAGAACAAAAATACAGAGTTGACTTTTTGAAGGGGATATTTGTCCCAAGCCTTGAACAAGAAGTAGAATTTTGAGTTGGTTTTATCTGTTTTTGGAGAAATTTACTCAATTCCAAGTGCTTGTTTCTCAAATCTCTTAGAGTTTCCCAAGTATAGCTAATGGTCAATGGGACAATTACTCAGAACAATGTAATTTCATTATATCATCACTAACCAAAGGTCCCCTGCACTGCTGCCCTTCCCACCCCACCCCCAACCCTCCTCAATCCTATACAGTGAAGTTGTTGGTTTTGTCATCTTAACACAGAGGACAATTTGTGTTCTTGAAGGTTCTGCCAGCAAGGAACATGATCTGGCAAGACCAATACCTAACATAAAAGGCTTTAATGAGGAAACCAGTGATGATAGACTAGTGTCTATTATATAGAGATCAGCCTAGCTAAGTGCAGAAAGCCTCATCAGTGAGGTTAACTCCAGGTGATTCATGACTGGTCAAAGAAACTCAAGTCTAGAGGGAATTCTCACAGTGACAAAAATGATGAATCTTCTGAAGTATAACAAAACATATTAATGGCAAACAAATAAACAAAAAAAACCTCAACATACTATCTTAAATCCTTCAGCCAATGGTCCCAAAAATTCATTGAATGGTGAATAAAAATCTAAGCCATTGACTGAACCTACCATCATTAACTGTTCTACATTTCACTACGTACCAGGCCCACATAGATATTGCTCCTGGGGAACTGCTGCTGGAATACTTTTTTATCTAATGTTTTGGTGGAACCAGTTAAAAAGTTGCTCTTTAGGGTTAACCTGTATTTCCATCCAAACTTAAGAAGGCACACTCTTTACAGTTTCTGTGGATTTGATTTCCTAGATAAGAAATTTGAGTTACAAAGGCCAAGAAAATAGTCACAATTTTCTTCTTGGCTAAAATTAAAATGTCATGATGGCTTTTAGAATTATATAAGATTGCTATGAGTCCACTAAATCTTTCATGATAATGGAAAAACAAGGGCTCTGGTCATGAATAATTTATTATATACTTAAGCTTTGGATTAGACACAGATTCTCAATGCAAGAATCATATTCAGTAAGGTACTCAAAAATGACTCTCACTAACTTTGCCATTATCTGTTGGCACTTATTTTGGAAGTTTGGAAGAAAAGAAAGAAACATAAATGAGATCAGACAAGATGAAACCAGTAAGACTCCACTGCTGAAATGGAAGCCAAAGGATGTCAAATGACCATTAAGGATTGAGATAATAGGAATAATAACACAATATCTAGAGATAACAAGATAGCTTAGATATCATCTAGGGAAGGCTGTCTGGTACAATGGATAGAACATAAGATCTGCATTCAGAAGGACTGGGTTCAAATTTTGGCTTTATCATTTGTGACCTGACTGACAAGTCTTTTTACTCTCTGGTAACAGCTTCCTTCTCTATGAAATGAGAGGACTGAACTAGGTCACTTCTGAGTTAGTCAACAAACATTTATTAAAGAAGTATTTGTTTTGTGGCAAGTACTCTGGCAACTGCTGACTCTTCTACCTGTAAAGCTATGATCTCCACCCTAGTCTAACCTTTCCCTTATAGATTGATTGGGGTAAGTCATTTACTTCCAGGTCACTGAGGTACCAAGTGGCACAGTTAGAGTTTAAACCAAAATGGCCCCCAACACAATGCTATTTCCACTCTAACATGCTACCGCTTTGGAAGCAAGATCAAAGCCAACTGAAAATTTTAATATCTGTACATCTGAAAATCTTATGAACAGTCATGAAATATTTTATTAAGGAAAAATCACTATTTCTTAGGGCCAGAACGGATCAGAGGTACTTTCACAGAAAAAGAGAAATATTTTACAAGGCAGTTTGAAAGGAATAAGACTAGCAGATGGGAGGGATCAGGAAAGGTTCCTTCAGATGGTTCTCATATTCTAGGTTATCTCCTGCCAAGGACTTCATAAATTTTATGGGCTTCCCTGCTATATCAGTGAGAGTGGATCCTACTCTACACTGTCTTGACTCTGCTCATAAGTGGAGGACAGTGGAGGACACATCCATAAGAAATATAGATCACAGCCTTTGCTTGGGAGCTACTTTTTACAAAAATGACAAGAAATGATTACCCAGTTTAAGTGCCAAGTAAGCTGGAGTACATTCAGAACAGACAATCCAGATGACCAAAGGTCTCAAGAGGTAAGGCAGAAAAACCAGTAAGAAGGAGATGAGGATCTGAACAAGTATGGTGGTTGTTGTATAGATAAAGAGCAAAGAACATAAATGAGAAATGTTTTGAAGGTAGAAATATCCAGATCCTTCACATTGCCAAACCTTAATATGTGAAGTGAGTGTGAGGAGTCAAGGATGATACAAAATGGATGACTGAGGATAATGGCTCCGTTTGGAAGAGGAAGGATTTGTAGGCAAAGATAATGAGTGACAACATCACCAACAAAATCCAACAGCAAGAGATACAAAGAGAAATTCCATTCAAAATAACTGTCAATAGTATGAAATATTTGGGAATTTATTTATCAAAGGAAAGTCAGGAATTATATGAACAAAATTACAAAAAACTTTCCACACAAATAAAGTCAGACTTAAATAATTGGAAAAATATTAAGTGCTCGTGGATAGGCCGAGCAAATATAATAAAGATGACAATATTCCCTAAACTAATCTATTTATTTAGTGCTATACCAATTAGACTTCCAAGAAAATATTTTAATGATCTAGAAAAAATAACAACAAAATTCATATGGAATAATAAAAGGCCGAGAATCTCAAGGGAATTAATGAAAAAAAAAAAAAAATCAAATGAAAGTGGCCTAGCAGTACCTGATCTAAAACTATATTATAAAGCAGCAGTCACCAAAACCATTTGGGAATGGCTAAAAAATAGATTAGTTGATCAGTGGAATAGGTTAGGTTTACAAGGCAAAATAGTCAACTATAGCAATTTAGTGTTTGACAAACCGAAAGATCCTAACTTTAGGGATAAGAATTCATTATTTGACAAAAACTGCTGGGATAACTGGAAATTAGTATGGCAGAAATTAGGCATGGACCCACACTTAACACCATATATCAAGATAAAATCAAAATGGGCACATGATTTAGGCATAAAGAATGAGATTATAAATAAAGTAGAGGAACATAGGATAGTTTATCTCTCACACTTGTAGAGGAAGAAGAAATTTGTGATCAAAGATGAACTAGAGACCATTACTGATCACAAAATAGAAAATTTTGATTACATCAAATTAAAAAGCCTTTGTACAAACAAAACCAATGCAAACAAGATTAGAAGGGAAGCAACAAACTGGGAAAATATCTTCACAGTTAAAGGTTCTGATAAAGGCCCCATTTCCAAAATATATAGAGAATTGACTCTAATTTATAAGAAATCAAGCCATTCTCCAATTGATAAATGGTCAAAGGATATGAACAGACAATTTTCAGATGATGAAATTGAAACTATTACCACCCATATGAAAGAGTGTTCCAAATCACTATTGATCAGAGAAATGCAAATTAAGACAACTCTTGAGATACCACTCACTACACACCTGTCAGATTGGCTAGGATGACAGGAAAAAATAATGATGAATGTTGGAGGGGATGCGGGAAAACTGGGACACTGATACATTGTTGGCAGAGTTGTGAATGAATCCAATCATTCTGGAGAGCAATCTGGAATTATGCCCCAAAAGTTATAAAACTGTGTATACTCTTTGATCCAGCAGTGCTACTACTGGGCTTATACCCCAAAGAGATACTAAAGAAGGGAAAGGGCCCTGTATGTGCCAAAATGTTTGTGGCAGCCCTGTTTGTAGTGGCCAGAAACTGGAAAATGAATGGATGCCCATCAATTGGAGAATGATTGGGTAAATTGTGGTATATGAATGTTATGGAATATTATTGTTCTGTAAGAAATGACCAACAGGATGAATATAGAGAGGTTTGGAGAGACTTGCATGAACTGATACTAAGTGAAATGAGCAGAACCAGGAGATCATTATATACTTCAACAATGATACTGTATGAAGATGTATTCTGATGGAAGTGGATCTCTTTGTCAAAGAGACATAACTCAGTTTCAATTGATCAATGATGGACAGAAGCAGCTACACCCAAAGAAAGAACACTGAGAAATGAATGTAAACTGTTTGCATTTTTGTTTTTCTTCCTGGGTTATTTCTACCTTCTGAATCCAATTCTCCCTGTGCAACAAGAGAACTGTCTGGTTCTGCACACATATATTGTTTATAGGATATACTATGACATCTTTAACACATATAGGACTGCTTGCCATCTAGGGGAGGGGATGGAGGGAGAGAGGGGAAAAATCGGAACAGAAGTGAGTGCAAGGGATAATGTTGTAAAAAATTACCCTGGCATGAGTTCTGTCAATAAAAAGTTATTATAATAATAATAAAAAAAAGATAATTTTTTGAACATGGTGAATATGAAATGCTCCATGGGACTTCTAATTTGAGACATACAAAATACATTAGTAGGAACAGCTGGATGGTGCAGTGGCTAGATTACTGGTCCAGGAGTCAGGAGAACCTGAATTCAAATATAACCTCAAACACTTAACACTTACTAGCTATATGACCCTGGGCAAGTCACTTAACCCCATTTGCCTTGCAAAAACCTTTTGAAAAACAAAAGGCATTAATAACCTGGGACAAGGGAGGGAGAGAATATGAATTCATGTACAATTTTGCAACAATCTTCTGGTCTACCTGCCTCAATTCCGTTTGATTTTCTAAATTAAGTTTTGATTCTATTATTTCCCTATTCAATAAATTCAAGTTAACTCAATTGCCTATGGAACCAAATTTAATCTGTTCTATTTAGCTTTTAAAGTCCTTTACAAAGTACCCCAACCTGTCTTTCTAGCCACATTGCATATTATTCCTAATTCTGTCTAAACTGTAATCTAGCCAAAACTAGTCTTCTCTCCCAAAGTGGTACAATACCATCTTCTGTCTCAATCTTAAAACTAGCTAACCATATGAACTACACTTCCTTCCTCTGCTTCACAGAATTCCTCTCTTCCCTCATGATAACAGTACAAGAATTATCTTCTATCTGAATGAAGTCTTTCCTGAACCCTGGCAACTGCTTTCCTTTCAAAACATAAGCATTAGCTAGCAGTAGTAATAAATAATAGCTACTGTTGCTGCTGCTATATTGGCTTGATGACTTTGCCTTCTGTAAGTCTGTACAAAAATCTCTTCTCCCTGATCCTAAATTTTCTCTTTTACAAACTAGAAGATCTCTGAAGCCCCCTTTTCTCATACAACACACTATGTTCTAAGGGCCCTCCATAGAAAGAAACATCTTAGGATTCTATTACTGACAATGTAGCAAGGGGCAACCCAGGAAAGATGAGGGCAGAAAGCTTCTTTGACTCTTCTAAACATAATCCTCTCTTGTATTTTTTGGTAAGACATTTGCAGATCACATACTAAAAGAGAATTCAACAGACTAGAAGATATTCTCAAGATGATCAAACATAGTCTTGTACCTCTAAGCTACTTATTGCATAAAACCATTCAGAATAGTCAGTGGGTCAATGTTCTATTTTCTTTTGAGAATTTTCAGAAAATCTAATCTCTATAGGCAGTAATCTGCGTTTTATGTTATTTAGGAACTATCTTCTTCTCCCTTGATCCTCTGGTCTTCTTTCTCTTTCCCTCCATGCTTCTCTCCCTCTCATCCCCAGTCAAGATCTTAGACTGTCTCCTCTACTTTTCTCTTCAACTTTTGGAAGCTAGATTAGAAACCTCTTTGTTTGTCTGTGTCTGTTTACCACAGCATCTGGCTTTTCTCAGAGCAAGCCAAGAAATCAGTTAGAGGGAATTAGGAAAGGAAAAAAAGTAAGGTTAGCTCTTGATTTCGTTTTTAGGTCTTTAAAGACTTCTTGCAATTTTCTCTATCTTAAATTAGTTAAATCTTACTCTTAAACTAAATTAATTCAATGGATTATTACTACCCTCTCTTACCAAACTTTCAGTTTCCTCTCCTGTAAAAATCTATTCCTCAGACTCACTACCTCCCAGGGCTGTTGTACTGTAAACCAGATCTCACTACAGAAATGTGAGCTGCCACTATTCTTTTATCACACAACAGAGAAGCACCTCTGGTAGGCCCTAACAGACTTGAAGGACAAACTTAATGTCAGACATTGTCTATGATGTGAGGACCATCCCAGATCAGTCAAGAGACTCATTACAACAAAATTGACTGCCAGATTAATTTTTTCAGCTGCCAACTCATGCATACTATTTACCATGGCCCAGATGAGAGCATCCACAGCAATGAAATCACAGTTCTCTCCTATTTATTCTATTTCTCTATCTGCTTGACATGAAGCTCAGGGAGGGAAAGAACCACAACTTAACTACTGAGTTATAACTGCCAAAGACCTCAGTCTCTAACAAGAGGCACAATAGCTGGAAGAGCACTAGACTGACTGGAATATCTGGGTTTCAGCCCCCAGCTTTTCTATGTGTTGCTTGTATAGTCACCTCTCTGATCCTCAGTTTATCTTGAAAACTGGGACACCATTTACACTATTTAAAGCATTGCTGGGAAGAGAATATTTTGTAAAATGACTTAGAAGTGTGCTACTGATTTTTATTTTTACATGGCAAGTTCCCATCAGGCTCCCCATTGTTTATAAACATACAATGCAATATAAAATCTTAATCCTAGTATACTAAATCCTCCACGAAGTGGCACCGCTTTACCTTTGAACACCCTGATCCCAACACTCATTCATTCTAGCATGTGTCATATTTCCCTTTCCCTTCTATCTTTGCTGACTGTCCGATGTGGGGAGCACAGATACCCCCACAACACCTTGACTTGCTTTCTTTTCTTCAGAGCCCAGATCAGGGGCTTCCTCTTCCTTGAAGTTTTCTCCCAACTCTTAAAGACCCTATGCTAAAAGCAATGTCGCCTTTCTTAAATCTGTTATAGAATTTTGCTCATATTCTTCCCTTTGCTAACATTATCTGTAGCAACAGTGGCATAGTTATTTCTGACAGTAAGGCGTCTGTCTTTTTTTTAACCTATCCTTGTCTGTAGACCCCAAAGACTTGTGCAAGTTAGTTACTGAATAAAAATTTGGTGAATTATGTTGAATTTTGCAGACTGTTAAGAACGGAAGGGACCTTTGAAGGTGGCAGAAAAATACACAGAGCATCAGAGCTGAAAGAGACCCAGTCTTTTTATAGAAGACAAACAGAAGTACAGTCAGTTCACTTATAATCTATAGTTAGAAAACATGAATTTGTTCTAAGGCAACTGACATATTAGGGAATATTGAGAAGATAAAGCAAATATGAAACTTTCTTCCATAAGACAAATAGCAAGACCAAAGAAATCTGCATTGCTTTATGATAATTTAAAAGATGCAGCTCTTCCAATGCCTAGTTCCATAAGCAAACCAGATCCCTCTCAAAGTAAAGTGTCATTTATTGTATATTTTCTAGTAAAGTAGGAGCTATGCTAGAAGGCCTGGTCCAAACAATTTCACTCTCTAGCAAAAGGAGTTATAGCCATAAACCCTAGGATGAGAAGTAGCCTAAGAAGCAGTTTCGGGTCCAAACAATGATTATTATAGTATTAATATATTTAAACCATTTAACACATAAAACACTGGACTGCCTTTCTTCATTAAGTTCCCTTTTTTTTTTTTAAACATGATAGTAAGGAAGTTCTTGATGTTATATCCCTAAATCCTATTTTCACCACTGACTCTGTGTTTTGTTTTGTTTCTTTCTTTTTTGTGTGTGAGATTTTTGTAGACCTCAAATGTCAAGTTTAAATATGACTGCTAACACAAAGAAAAGTGACTTGCCCAAGAGTCATGCATAGACTAAAACTGTATAGGTGAGATTAACTTGTAAAATGAATGAATTGCACTACAAATCTGCACTACATCTCATAGGATCAGTGGATTTTCTGTTTAATTATTAACCAACAACATTAAAGCACTGGGTAAACAAAAAAATATCGTAATTGCACCATATTTTCTATTTTTCTACCCATCCATATGCTCTTGAACAAGTCATTTAATATCACTTGGATTCAACAAAATTAAGAATTAGTAGAACCAGAGGAACTTTAAAAATCCTTTCCAGCTTTAATTACATCATGGCAAATAACTCACTCAGATTCACCAGCCTTTCACTCTCTGGTTAGGACTTGTTGCCCCCTAGTGGATTAAGAAGAATCTAACACTAAAGAAAGACCCAAGGCTGTCCTGCTCAGGCAATTCCACAAGATGGAGACTTAAAATATATAGTGGAAAAAAACAAGGAAAGCTGCATTTGAAAACCAGGTGATTGGAGGATCATAGAATTTGGAACTAACTTTGGAACTTTTATAGATAAGGAAGCTAAATACTATAGCTAAAAAGTAGCAGGATCTTGGACTGAAAACTAAGTCTTCCATCTCCAAACTGAGAACTCTTTTACCACCACAATACTGCACACATTTTTAATAAGACTATTTTGTCCTCTCTGCTAGATTCCAGTTGTATAGCTTTCAAAATCAAGAAACGTGTATCATTGTGCATTTATCTAAAGAGGTTGGCTCCATCTTAGTGTTTTCCTCAAAATAACCAACTTGCCCTCATTTTTTTCTTTTTGCAAGGTCACGGGGTAGGAAGAAGGAAAAAATATCTGCAGCACATGCTCAGAAGATACTATATTAATGTAATAAAATTATACAACCAACTAAAAATTAGATTTGAAAGATTTAACAATAACAATTTTTCAAATTTCCTAAGACTTAAAACCGATAAAGTCTTTTCTTCATAGATGCCTATCAGGTTAGTAATATGGATATTAAAACACCAGATGGAAAAGACCTTATCAATGATGTAGTCCAGTAACATCAAACTCAACTAGAAATGGGGGTCTTTAAATTGTACATAAAGATTCCTGCAGGGCCCATATTGACTTGGAAAACCAGACATTAACATCATCTGTGTTTTATTGTATTTTTTTTTTAATTTATTTTGTTAAATATTTCCCAATTACACTTTAATCTGGTTCAGGCTTCAGTCTGAATGTTGGATAGGAAGTGTGATTGATACCTCAGATCTAGTCTAAGAATCTAGACAGAAGTTTGTGGATAGATTTCAGGGAGTTCATGAACTCGGATGGAAAAAAACCAGGTCTTTATTTTCACTAAAACCTAATTGAAATTTAGTATTTCTTTCAATTATGTATTTTTAAAAGCAATATTATTCTTGAGAAAATGCCGTTTTACCAGACTGCCAAAAGTTATTCATGACACCAAAAAGTTTAATTAAGATCCTTGGATCTAGCCCAAACCTACAGCCCAAATTCTACAGATGATTTGAACACAAATCCTGACTCCAAATCTAATCTTCATTACTACACTATCTGGCCCATTCCCTCCCTTTCTGACCCCCAATACAACAAATATTTATCAAGTATCTACTATACACAGACCTATACTAAACAGAAAAACTTCAGGCAGAAGTTGCTACCTTCAAGATACCAAAGATCTCTAAATTAATGCAAAGATTGTGGCTACCTACTTTTGAATATATCTTTCTGACAGTTTACAATCTTCAATTCTGGTTGGTATAAAGAACAGCTTGAGTGTCAACACCCAGAAACGGGTCAGTGCTGTCAACATGGGGAAGAAATCTAAGATAGGAAATCCCAGCAGGACAGCTAAGCACAAAAAAACTTATCAGAAAAGAGCTTCCTTCAAAAAGAAAGAATCACTAGGGAGTAGAGTATTGATCCTAGCTTTGGAAGCAGATCCCCTCTTCTTAGCATAGGGACTACCTGGGGCCTATAACACAAACACTATGAAATCACCAGCTGGGTGATGGGAAGATCACAAGCCAAGGGAAGGTAGACTTTTACTTCCTTTGTTTCAGGGTAACCTCCTCTACCTTTTTCCTTGGTCCTAGTAAAGCCACCTTGTAATTCTTTCACATGACAGAGAAGATAAGACTTTGGTTTTCAAAGGTTATAACCAATAGGGTACAAGTACTAACCTACCTTTACGAAGCTAGAAAGGTTTTGAGGACAGATTTGGCAATGGACTGTCATGCTGTAGAGCAGAGGGTTTTCATCTTTTTCTTTCTTTCCCTTTTTTTTTTCTGCCATAGCCATGAAACTGTAGATATCTTATGTATGGCTTACTTTTCTTTTTAAATATCTAATAAATTCATCCTGATCATACAAAATTCTTTAAAGCCTTTGCTGTGAACCATAAATTTTTTTAGAACTACCCCAATGACCTTTTTTTTTTTTTTTTTTAACTTTTTTCACTACTTTCTTCACTCTCTCCTTTTTCCCATTGAGAAAAAAGGAGAGAGGGGAAGAGTTTAATATACAGTCAACAAAACAAATTCCCAAACTGGACTTGTCTAAAAAAAATGTGTGTAATTTTGGATCTCTGTCAGGAGATTACAAGTATTATCAGCTCTTTAGAATTGAGGTTAATCTTTGCATGAATCAGTTTCTTAAGTCTTGTGATTCGTCTTTATACAGTTGTCATCGTATATCATTATATAATCATTCTGCTCACTTCATAAAAATCTCCCCCCCCAAAAAAAACCCTAAAAGGTTTCCCAAAAACTGTCCCTTTCATCATTTAATAATAGTAAATAATAATGGCTAACATTTATATATAACTTACTATATGCCAGGGACTGAGCTAAGTACTCTATAATTATCTCAATTGATCCTCATAATTACCTGGGGAGACTGGTACTATTATCATCCTTATTTTAAGAATGAGGAAACTGAGGTAGACTGGTTGAATGACTTGTCCAGGATCACACAACTCACTAGCATCACATTGTATTTATTTTACGCATCTGTGATACAGAGACAACAGCATCTTTTTGATTCCTCAAACATGACACTTGCGCTCCTGATTCCAAGTTTACACTAGTTGTTCTCCATGCCAGGAATGATCTTCTCTCATCATCTAATTCCCACTTTCCCTGTTTTTCCTGCAAGTCTTAACTAAATCTCCTCTCTCCAGCAAGAAGCTTATTCCCAACCTTCTCTCCAACACTACCCCAATTTATCCTGTATATAACTTGCTGTACTAAGTTGTTTCTTAG
This sequence comes from Sarcophilus harrisii, assembly GCF_902635505.1. Taxonomy (NCBI): domain Eukaryota; kingdom Metazoa; phylum Chordata; class Mammalia; order Dasyuromorphia; family Dasyuridae; genus Sarcophilus; species Sarcophilus harrisii. The sequence continues at coordinate 448,596,278 of NC_045427.1, forward strand.
ACTGATTTTGGCCTATGTATCCTCAGTACTTAGAACAGTGCTTGTAGAACATAATAAAATATTTAATAATTGTTAATTAACAAATGTTACTAACTATAGTTTCCCTATAGTTTTAAAGTTACAACTATAAAAAGGTATGCTATAATCACATGCTAGCCCTATCTTTATTCTTTTTTGGATATTTATTGGCTTGGTAGTGGTATTTCTGGTAAAACACATACTCAGTTCAGTGACTGGGGCACAAGTTCCAAATTTATTCTCACCCACCAAGTGTATTAGTTTATCTCTTTTCCCGTAGCCCCTCCAGTATTTGTCATTTTTCATTTTTTGTCATCTCTGCCAATCTGATGAATGTGAGATAGAAACTTAAAATTGGTTTAATTTACATTTCTCTAACTGCTAGTGATTTGGTGCCTTTTTTCATATGGTTATTGATGGCATGGATTTCTTCCTTTGAAAACTGCTTGTTTGTATTTCATCAATTTACATACCGAGCAATGGCTCTTATTCTTAAAAATCAGTTTTTTAAACTAATATTGTTTGAAAACAAACTGAAGTTTGTTATTTTACTTTGCCTTCCTACCTTCCTTCCCATTAGTCTCCTTATACAAAATTATTAATATGGAAATGTTTTACATGATTGCACATGTATAACTTATATTGGATTGTTTATTGTCTGGAAGGGGAAAGAGAAGGAGGAATAAATAAAATTTGGAACTCAAACATTTTTTTTAATGTAAAAAAAATGTTTTGACATGTAATTGGGGGAAATTACTATAAAAAACAAAACAATTCTTTATATATTTGGAAATGAGACTTTATCAGAGAAGCCTGTTCCAAAGATTTTCTTCCCTGTTAATTGTTTCTCTTCTAATTTTAGATGCATTGTTTTTGTCTGTGCAAAATCTTTTCAGTTTTATGTCATCAAAATTGTCCATTTTGTCTTCTGTGATTTCTTTATCCCTTGTATGGTTTCTGGCTTCTTCCTTTTTCCATAGACACAGAAAGTATTTTCTTCTTTGCTCCTCTAATTTGTTTATGACACTACCTTTCTAAATCTAAATCACATATGCATTTAGTGATTAATCAATACCTAATTTCTTCCAGATCGCTTTCCAGTTTCTACAGAAGTTTTTGCCCAATAGTGAGCTCTTCCCCCACAGCCAGAATCTTTGCCAATTCGCTGATGAGGAGGAAACCAAGATGTAGAGATTAACAGAGGGCATAGCAAGTAATAAGAGCTGGAAGAAATGTTAGGAGGAGGCAGCTACTCCAACTCTGTGATAGCAAATGACTTGCACAACTTTGAAAAGCTAATGCATGACAGACTAGAAATTACAAACCAAACTCTGATCACAACCACCACAGCAGCCTAAAGCAGAACCTTTCTTTGTAAAGTATTGGGCTCTAATGCACCTCTCTATGGAACCAGGCCTCATACATTTTAAAGAGACTAGAAAAGTGTCCTTAGAATCACAGTTCATACAGGATCTATTCCATAATGCTATAAGAAACTCACTAATGTGTTTGGATTTAACTGAGGGGGAAAAGGAAAAAAGGAGTAAGCATTTAAAGTGCCTATTATGTGCTAAGCATTTTACAAATATTATTAAACTTCAGAGGCCTGGGTTTCAAGTCACCATTCTGCCACTAACTATATGGCCTTGGATAATTCAATTCTCATAAATAAGGAAATATCAGAGAAGGGTTGATGATCACTCATATTCTTTTCATTGTTAATGATCTATATTCAAATATTCTACAGATTCTAAAGGCCTCTTCCAGTCCAAACTATATTATAAGTGTCCCGTCATTTTATGGAAGTAGATAACTTAAGCCGCATCTACCCATTTTGCAGCTAGTTTTAATATCCTTTCATCACAGTAATAATTAGTGGGTTATCAGATTTTCAAGATGAATGGAATACTTATTCGTTACTTTCTTTCTTATTCTTTAAAAAAAAATTTTTTTTTTTTAAAGACATTTTATGCCTTTACAATTCCAGGTCCTTTTTTGAAAATTTTATCTTTAAACTTTTTACTTAGATCCTTCTTAACCTCCAAAGATACAATAACTTTTTGAAATAATGTTCTATAGTCAACTTTTAAAATGGCATAAATTGTTCTTCCCAAAAACTGTTTTATAAAAATTTACATGTTGCCAAAGAAGTATATAATTTGAATATTTATTTTGAATAACATAGGCTTCCTTGACCTTCTCTGAGGTTAAAGACAGGGGTCAGCAGATGGTCACTGTAGTTTACCTGCTGTTCTGTGGGGGAAGGGGACATTTTCCCTCCAAGTCAACCAGATGGTTAGCAAAAGAGGCCAAAAGCATCTAAATCCTGACCATCAGATCAATTCATTTCAAGCAGTAACTTATACCTGCTAACATCTGGAATGATCTCTAGTCATTCAGAAATTCGGGCTAACAACCTAAATACAGTAAAAATAAAATATTAATGCAGAAAAAAGAGTAAGACAAAATTCAGATTTGGTCATTTGAAGAGAGTGCTAAATTATATAAGCATATTACTGGCAATTTAAACAATATAACTATCACATTTTACAGAGAAGTAGCTAGTGACAGGAGTTGAGTATTGTGCCTAGTCAGGAATACCAGAGTTCAAAACTGCCTCAGATACAACTAGCTATATGACCCCAGGTAAGTCACGTAAGCTCAATTTGCCTCAGTTTCTCCATCTGTAAAATGGGGATGATAATAATAGCCATTTACTTCTCAGGGTTATTGTGAAGTTCAAATGAGAAAATAATTGTAGATTGGTTAGCTCAGTGCCTGGGCAAATAATAAATACTGTGTAAATGTTAGCTATTATTATTAAAGACAACTAAAACCCCAAAGAAGGGAAATAATTTGCACAACATAATACAGTTAGTGACAGGCCTGAAACTCTAACCAAACTGCCTAACTAATTCTAAAGTTTTTCTACGCCAAGAACCATTCACAAAAAATACTCATTTAAAAAATTTTGGAGATGAATAAATATCAAGACATATGTCAGTGGCTAAAACTTTTAATTCATTACTAACTTCATGACCAAAGTGTTCAAATTCCTCCATTAATTCAATGTTGAAAATGTATCTTGGGGCAGCATAGTGGACAGAGCATCAACCCTGAAGTCAGAAGAACCTGAGTTCAAATCTGACATCAGACACTTCCTAACTGTGTGACCCTGGGCAAGTCACTTAACCCCAATTGCCTCAGGGGAAAAAAAGAAAACGTATCTTAATTCAAGATATTTGCTACTTCTTGTCAAAAGTGTATGATGTAATTATTAACACTCCTTCATTACTAGAGTGTCCTTATACAACCCCTTCTCAGCTTTAAAAGCATCATTCTGGGAGCTGCTAAGGCCAAAAACAAAATTAATCCTTTGTGGCTAACTCTCTAGTGATCGGTCTCTCTGAATTTAGCAGGACTGGTCCTTAGACAGCTGCACAGTTCATCACTAAGCCTATATTCAAAGCTTTTCCAGTTAAGAATGCCTGTCTCAGCTTGCACATTAAATTAGCAAAAGCCTTTGTCAGCCCTATACCACAATGAGGCATCTGAGAAGGGCCCTGGGGATGCTATCCTTATAAAGGCAACAAAGGCCTAAGGGCAATAATAAAAAATGATAAAGTATGACAGATTCATATCAACATTAAATGTATCTAAAAAAGAAAATATATCTTCTTGTTCGAAACTGGGTTATTCTTAAAATCAGATCTTTGTCAATTATCATCTCTATGAGATAATCATCAGAATTTATCCAGCCCTACCCTCTTCCTGACTTCCAGATTCTCATTTTTAATAACCGACAGGTTGTTCCCCAGAGGCACCTCAAACTGAACAAGCCACAAAGTGAGCTTGTTGTCTTTCCCCCAAACCCTCCCATCTCCCTAATTTCCCTATTAGCTTTGAGGATACCGACTTCATCCCTATTCACCCAGGGTCACACCTAGGTGTTATCCTTGACTCCTCATTAATTATTGTTCTTCATATCCAATCCATTTCAAAGTTCCGTTGATTCTACCTTCCCCACACCTTTCACACATGCCTGCTTCAGTCTTCTAAAACTACCATACTAGTACAGGCCCTCATCACCTCACACCTGGACTATTACAAAAACTTGCTGGGTTGGTCATCTCATCTTTCAGCAAAATCACATTATCTCTGAAACTCACACTTTCTCAGTGGCTCCTTGTCCTTGAGGCCCCTTCATCTCTCTGATTGGAGAAGGTAAAGAGAGGACATCGGGAAGCTCCTTTCAGCTCCTCCATTTAAGGAAGGGGCCCAGATCAGCTATCTTATCCTCTATCTGGCTGAAGGACTTAAGCAGCTGGTTATCATTCCCCACCCCCACCTCAACCAGGTATATGCTCTCCCTTCCTTCTCTTCCTCCCAGCTAACTCTACTTTCAGCTTCCTTTAATATGTTTTTATCTATTACATTGCTACTTCTCAAAAAGCAGGAACTAACTTTTAACTTTCTTTGTATCTCTAGTGCTTAGCTTAGCATGATGTATGGTACACAATAGGTGCCTAATAAATATTTATTAATTGACTGCCCTCTGAACAGTCAGAACAAATATAATTCTTTTTTTCCTTTTATAACTGCCTTCCAAACACCTGAAGATAACAATCATCATCTTCCCCTCAATTAGAGTTCTTTTTTTCTCTAGGCAAAACATCTCCACTTCCATCAATTGATTCTCAATATGTTATGCCTCCCAGATCCTCATATTTTTGGCCCCTTTTCAATGAATGGAAAGGGAAATAATACTTTAATGTTTACAGACCACTTTTCTTACATCAAAACTGCAGAAAAGATAACATAAGTATTATTTCCCCCATTTCACAGTGGGAAAAACGAAGACAACGCTTTCTGGTGATCAAACTAATAAGTTTGAGGTGTTCTGGATCCATGTTCATCATTTAATTACAACACATTTTCATCTCAAGAACCTGGTGAGATAATATCTGGTGAACAATGCAGCGAAACTCCTTAAACAGGAGTTTTGTCTTTGGGGGATTAAGAGGGACAGCGTCATAGGAATAAGTAGCAAATTTGGAAGGGATCCCAGAGGGCAGGCCCAGTCCAATCCCTCCCCAAGTATGTATTTCATCTATAACATACCCTTCACTGTGTGACCCAAACTTACCTAATGGCTCTAGTTATTTGATAATTAAACATTTTAATTCTTCCTAAAATTACTTGAGAATAAACCCGTAACCAAAAAATTATTTCCCTCCAAAAGATGAAAAGGACAAAAGTTGGATTGACCCTGAAGAACAGCTGTTGCTAGTCCAACTATTTAGCCTTTGACCTTTCTTCTGGCTAGTACGTGAACAGTATCAATTGTTGTCTTGTATTATGTGCTGTTTACAATCCCTGTGTGGCATGAAAGGAATTAATAATTTAGCTTCCAGAGCTGATGGCCTTTATTGGAGAGCTTCCCGTTGGTTGAACAGAAGCCCAAGCAAGAAGTTGTCCTGAAGCCCCAGGGTTGCTTTTAATACCCCCCAGTTTACAGCCTAATTGGGCAACATAACATAAATCAATTATTTTTCCTGTTTTAAGCAACAATGCATTCTATTCTTAATGGCTACATTTCCGACTTCCGTGAATCAAGCCCATCCTTGTTCTTCCCGAGTTTTACAACTGTATAGTAAACATGGTAGTTCAGAAATGCTCGAAGAAGCACTGTGGAATTCAGAGTTGTTTGGTAAAAGGAGCACATAGAGGTTATGCTGTTTTGAACTTCCCTTGACCTTTGACTGCCCTTGTCCCCAGCTTATGCTAATTGGAAAGGCAAATAGGAAAGCTTCTAGTAGAAATGAACTTAGCCTGAACCTGCGACATAGCATTGGACTTTGAAGACCTGAGCTGGGCAAGTATCACAGGAGTCCCCAGTATGGGAAAAGTGACAGCCTCTCTCTTTGCAGGAAGTTTAGAGTATTGTCCCATCTCCTAGGCAGCCCCATCTGCTCAGGAATAAGGATCATGATATTAAATTTGGCAAATCATGGCTCGCTTCCCATCCTCCACCACTGACCTGTTTTCCAACAAATGTTTTGAAATGACAGAGTGTTAACAACAGTGGGTACCATACCCATCCTCCCATTTTTCAGATTCATGATTGTTTTTAGTATGAGTACCATTAACATAGATATTATAACTTCAGAGATCTTTGATGCCAGTATAAGTGCTTTCCCTCTCCCCCAATATCACAATCCCCTCCATGTTTCAGTGGATAATCTTCATCTTCTGTTGTTGCATACCCAAAATTCCTCATCTGACAGCCAATTTCTCAAGTTAGACCTCCAATGATAGCTAGTATTTATAGATTTGCAAAGAGTTTTACATAGGTTATCTCTTTTGATCCATACGACTCTATGAAGGAGGTGCTATTGTTTATCCCCATTTTACAGATGAGGAAAACAAGGCTGAGATTAAATGTCCAGCATCATATAATTAGAGTCTGAACGACCTGAAAGAGATTGTGCTACATTTGGTCTGGCCTTCAATAATCCAATCTTTCTCATCTTCTATAATTCTCTTTCATGTCTTTCTTCTTCAAAAAGAATATGCTGTAGGGATGCAATGGATAGAGCACCAATCCTGAAGTCAGGAGGTCCTGAGTTCAAATCTGCCTTCAGACACTTGACACTTAACACTTCCTAGGTGTGTGATCTTGGGCAAGTAACTCGATCCCAATTGCCTCAGCAAAAATAAATAAATGAACGAATGAATGAATAAATAAATAAATGCTGTGGGCATTTTAATTTGAGGGATGAATTTGTGAATTAATTTGAGTAATAAAAATCTAAGGCTTGGGCTGTTATTTATTAACCCCCTCAAGCTCTGTACTTCTTATCTGAAAGCAAGGTAATAATCACACATTTTTTATATTAGACTTATTCTCAAAGAAATTTTGAGTATTCAGAATAATAGCCTAATCATCTGAGCACATAGTTCCTTGAGAAAAGAAGGTAGTTATAAAATGATTCAGTGATCTAAAAAGGTATGCTATTACAACATGTAATTTATTACTGAATCACAGAGAAGAACCCCTCTAAATAGATGACCATATGTTGATCCATCATCACATAATGAGGGGAAGGGAAGGTTGGTATAGAGGGAAGAAATGACTAGCATATTAAAAAAGTGACAGAAAACGTTTATTTGAAGTCAGGACCCAGCAGAAAAGACTTGACCACCAGGGGCAATATGGCAGAGACTACATACATAGCAAGTCTGGGTAGGTTAAAATCATAAAATCACAAGACTGAAAGATACTATAGAAGACAAATCTAGACCAATTAATGTTTGAATGGGAAATACCACAAGTAATCATCCAGCTTCTAGTTGATCATTTGTAATGATTAAATATCTTAAAGCATATTTTTATTAGGACATCATTAAGAAAAGTTAGCTAGACAAATTTAAGATCCGTAAGTGTCTGTGGTCAGTTAAGGAATAGGACACTGTCTTGGCTTTAGGCTGTCATGTTTCTGATAACCACCCTGAAGTCAAAAGAACCTGAATTCAAATCCTACTTTGGACACTTACTTATTATATAATTCAATTAATCCATTTGCCTAGTTTCCTAAAATGGTGATAATAATAGTATATTTATTCCCCAAGGTTGTTGTGATCAAATAAGATAATAATTTTAGAGTGCTTAGAACAGTGCTTGGCACATAGTAAAAGTGCTTTGTAAATGTTAGTGTTTTTTTTAGCATCTATGATTTCACTGATAAGAATACTCCCCAACAGATAAAAATGAAAACGACTCTGTGCTTTATATTAGTTACCAAAGCTACTCAAAATCTGATGTACACACTTTCAGTGCTGGAGTCCCTTACAACTCAATTTCAGTGGGACTCAGATGATTTCCCTGTCACCGAGATTGTCCGAGGAGCCTTCCCAACTTGGTAGGACATGTCAGTTACCTGGAATCCTCTGAGACTCAACATCCCTTTCCTAGTATGAAAAACATTAAATAATATCTTGATGGAAGTAAAAATTAAGAAATCTTTACTAATAATCTTCAACTCTTTTTAAAGCCAAGGAAGAACTGTGGGATAACTACTCAGAGAGATATTTGGTAAACAACAATATTTAGAATTATGATAAAAAGTGAATCTCATGCCCATGAATTGGAGAATGGCTGAATAAATTGTAGCACATGAATGTTATGGAATGTTATTATTCTGTAAGAAACGATCAGCAGGATTATTTCATATATATTTAACACATTTAACATGTATTGGACTACCTGCCATCTAGGGGAGGAGATGGCGGGAAGGAAGGAAAAATTTGGAACAGAAAGTTTTGCAAGGGTCAATGTTGAAAAATTACCCGTGCATGTTTTGTAAATAAAAAACTTTAATAAGATAAAAATAAATGAATGAATAAATGTGAATCCCAGGTGCAATGTGGTGTCTTGTTGGAAAAACTGGCCAGCTAACTATATAAAAAGAATGGAAAGGCCTCCTAGTATATACCTGAAGACTCAAGAGCAGGAATTCCCCTAAGATTATGATGAAAAGATACCATGTATGTTTAGTATACTAAAACAAACAAAAACCACAGTATCTGAAATCAGGAGAACCTGGGTTTAGATGCCAGCTCTGTTACTTCTTTCCTCTAACCATAGGTAAGTTTCTTCTTCATGAACCTCACTGTCTTCTCTGTAAAAGAAGGGAGTTAAACTATATGAATGCTAAGGTCCCTTCCAGCTCTAAATCCAATGTTTCTACCAAAAGTTAAATGAATTAAAAGCAGAATGACAACAATTATTTTTTAAAGTATAACAGAAAAGGGACAAGCTATATAGCATGCTAAATTCAGATCAGATACTGTGGGGGAATACAATGTCATCTCCTTCTGGAGGTTTTCTTTCTTTCTTTTTTATAAAGATGAATTTTCATCTATCTGGAATAAATAATGTGTGGTACTACCAACAAGAATATAATGACCTGTCAAGGTTCCTTCTATTATTCAAAAATTCCTCTGAATCATGACAGTCCTCAAGTGCAGATTTTATTCTAGCTTTTTATCCACCTAAGTCAAGGCTGTTTATGAGAGAAGAAAAAACAGAAAAAATAGCAAGTGCCACTCATGACTACAGTATGGCATTTTCTACCCACCAGTTATTAAAACTTGATTTTCAACTTTTAAAAGTTAATTTCCATGTTATCCAGCAAGTTCTGCAGGTTACATTTTGCATCTCAATTAAGAAATATTTATTGGATATCTATTAAATGTTCTGCTAACTGCTCTGATATTTAGGGAATATTATTCATAAGATTATACATATGAACGTGAAGAACCTCTGAGAGCATCTATTCTAAATTTATAATTTAAAAAACTGAGGCCCAGAGACAAATGACTTGCTCAAGGTTCCATGCAATAAGCGACTTGAAGTATTCTTTTCCACTAACCCGGTATATAAAAGCTCTTTGAACCATAAGACACTGTGTAATGCTATTTTTGTTTCCTTTGCAGCACCTAGCAAAGTCTGAGCCAAAAAAGAAAAACATGGTATAATGAGGAATATGCTAGATTGGAAATTAAGCAAAATATAGGTTCAAATCCCAGTTCTGTCAATAACTCATTGTGAGATTTTGGACACTTAACCTTTTTGAACCTCACTATTATTGTCCATAAAAAGAGGGAGATAATACCTACCTATAATATCTAGTACTTACTTCAAAGGGCGGTTGAAAAGATTCAGCAAACTAACGCAAATAAAATGTGTTGAAAACTTTAAAGTGTTAGGGGAAAAAAAGCCCGTCATTATTCCTGCTTTACTTTCCTTTAAATGTAGAATTTGTCAATTTGGGACAAATTCTAAAAGCAAAGAAGATAGGGACAGCAAAAATAGATGCTTAAGCAATTCCAGGTTAAAGTAAAATAGATCATATTCCTAGTGTGATGAAAATAACATTGGTCCTATAGCAATGGGAGCAAAGTTCAACACAGAGTTGCTCCTAATAGAGCCCTCAATAAATCATTCCCTCTCTAGGACCTCAGTTTTCTCATCTCTTAAGATGAAAAGTCCCCATTCATTAACTAACACAGAAACAAAGGAATCAAATAACCGGCTATCAAAATAATATAGGTACCAAAAAAATAAGGGCAAAACAAGAGTGACCTATGTTAAAGCAGAAGTTGAATTCACTTGGTGGCAAAGTTTGCCAAATGAATAGATTGATAAGAAAGGGAAAAGCATTCAACAAGAAACATACAAAAAACTGTTAGGAGCACAGGTTGCTTTCTTCACTGATTCTCACTAAAGGCAAAAATTTCAGAAAAGGGCAGAAATCCAAGAAGGGAACCAGTAATGAAACCCAGTATCAAATCCATATATAAAGCCATAACAAAGCCAGGTAAATAACAGATCCTAAGGCAAGAAATCAAATACGATCCCACAGATAATACTGAAACTTTATGATATAGGATATAAAATATTTCTTTGAAAGAATAATTCAAAGATGGGGGAGGGGAGAAAGGGAAAAGAGGAAAGAGACAACCTCTATTTGAGAAGATACACCAAAGAAATCCAGGAGCCTAAGATGGGACGTATGGTACAGAGCATTTGAATGAAGATGAAAGATAGAAACATTAGTAATATTGTTATCACAAAACACCACAAACTACCTAGGACAGAAGAAGAAAACAAATGAGGAATTCAGGAAACAGATCACAGAGCTGGCACACAGACATGATACAGTAGTAATGAAGGACTTTTAATTATGTGGACATCTGCTGGAGCTTTCTCAGTTAATAATTTCCTGGCTCACTTAAATGATAATTCCATATTTCAAAAGATAATCACAAATGAGAAAAACTTCTCTTCTGGATCTAATTTTCACCATCAAAAGAACTGGCTGGTAAGAGTAGAAATAATGAAATTCAAATAGATTGTCAAACACAAAGACTGAGCTTTACTTGAATTTCTGTGTCTACCTAGCACAAAACAATAGATGATCAGAAAATGTTGACTTCACTGAAACCAATTCTTAGCCAAATCTTTAAATGTATATTCTTTATTATTCAAAGGATGATTGTTTAACATCTAAAAAATAATAGTAGTTGATCATGTCAGCATGACCTCAAGAATAGGTTATCCCTTTTTGATCAGATTATTGGACTGGCAGTAGAAGCAAATGCTATAATTTACCTAGATTCAAAGGATTTGGCAAAGTCTCTCATATTATTTTCATGTAAGAGAGAGAGAGAGAGAGAGAGAGAGAGAGAGAGAGAGAGAGAGAAAGAAATATGAGTCTTATGGTAATATGGTAATAAAGTTCACAGAACTGGTTCTGACACTCCCAAAAGCAAATTCAGTCTCAGGTTATATTAACAAAGGTAATATGGCCATGACCCCTCAGGACAGTTAGTTCAATCTTATCAAGCCATATCCAGAATATTCGATACCGTGTTGGACATATTTCATCTTTCATTTTTTAAACTAGATGAAAGAAACTAGCTTGAGCTAGAGATGGATTCTAAGGGTTCCCTTCCAATTCAGATCTGGAGTCAAGCTACCTCTTCTAAAGACAAACAGGAATTAGTGAAATCACTACTCCCCCTAAGGCAGCATGGTCCATTGATAACCTGCTGTTAAGAAGTTTTTCTTCTCACTAAAATGAAATCTACTTTCCTTAACTTCTACTTATTGCTGCAAGTTATCTCTTCCTGGGAAAGCACAGGATAACATAAATATACAATATGCTTAGGGGGGAAATAACCTTAACATGGATTTGCAAAAAATATATAGACAATTAGGGATTTAGGTTCAATCATAGTTTAAAAAAAAAAAAAGATACAGATTTTGGCTTGAAAAAAGGAAAAACCTCTTTAAAATCACAATTTCCAAAAAATAGAATGATGTACCTCAGGCAGTAGTGAATTCCCCAATAATGGATACCTTCAAGTTAGAGTTGGTCTTAGAGTAGGTTAAATTAGTTCATTTCTGATTTGCCTTTCAATTTTGAGACTATATTCTAAACTGTAAAAAGAGTTAATGATTCTCCTTGACATTTCTAATTTAATTCACACATTAGCATGCACACACACACATATGCACATGCATGCACATCAGGGCAGTTTCTCCAAAGACCTATTTGCTGAAACTCTCTCTGATGAACAAAAATGGCAGACAACTCCTGAAAATTTTGAAATAATTTATTTTAAATGACCTTTAGGAGCCAAAAGAGACAGCTTAAAAAAGTCATGTTTCATGACTCATGATATTAATTATTTAATAATGGATAAAACAAAACCAATTGAACTTTGTAAGATATTGCACACAATGTTTCATCATATTACCAAACTCAAAACCATTGATTTATACATATGTAATGCTAAGAGAAATTAAAGAGGTAAGAGGTAGAAAAGAATAAGAAGTATAACATTTTATAGCAAGGTGAAGGTAAGGAAAATTCACTTCAAACTGTGACCACTATACAGGAATATTATAAATTTTTTGCCTCATGTACAGATTATAATATCATAGCATCTATGAGACCACTCTGACCCTAAGATACTATGTTTCAAATGTTACCAAGGCATTCTTCCTCCTTTCACAACTTAATTAACTTCAAATTGAAAATATATGCCTTGACTATACATGTTTCATCTATATTGCATTGCTTGCATTCTCAAAGGGAGGAGGTGCAAGGATTGAGAAGAGAAAAAGGGAGAGAAATCTGGAACTCAAAGTTTTAAAAACAAATGTTAAAAATTGTTTTTACATGTAACGGAAAAAATTTAAAAAACAAATACATATTTTAGCAAGTTTCCTAATACATATGGTTTCCTAAACCAGCGTTGGGGATTGGGAGGGAGAAGGAGAAAAGCCTGGCACACAAATGCAGATTTACATATAATACAAAAAAACCATATTTCCTCTAATCTCAATCTCTCCCCCCCCACTCCCTTACACACACACACACACACACACACACACACACCCCCAATGATGAGTGGACTTACTATTGGCTGGGTCATGTTCAACAGAGTCATCCTGACAGAACCCTAGGAAAAATTAAAAAAAAAGAAAAATACCATTTATGATTCATGAGTTACTTCTAACATAGCAAACAAAAAATTTAGTCATCAACAAACGTAATGAATTGTCAGAAGTCCATTCAAAGCTGTTCATGTTTTACCAATATCAATCTATCCTAAAAGATAGAATAGAAAAGACACTAGGCTTGGAAAAAGAAGATGACATTTGGAATTCTGGTTTCTAAACTGCATTAGTTATGTGACCTGGGGAGAGTTATATAACTTCCATGAAGCTCAGTACTTCTATCTGTAAAATATGGGCAATCTTAACTCAATTTTGAGGAAAATGTATTTTTCTTTTTACCGCCATTACCCATGCTTGGAATTTTCTCCCTCCTCATCTCTGCTGCCAAGCTGCCCTGATCTCTCAAGTCTCAGCTGTTTGCCTTCCCCAAGAAGCTTTTCCCTGTAACCCCTTAATGTAAAGGGTCTTTCCTTTAAGACTATCACCAGTTTGTCCTACATATATATTACTTATGCGTAGTTTTGACTGTTCCATTAGTACGAGCTTCTTGAAGGCAGGGACTATTTTTGCCTTTTTTTATATCTCAATACTAAGCACAGTGTCCAGCACATGGTAGGCACTTAAATGTTTGTTGACTTGATAAGCATTAACTATTATTACTTTATAAGCAATATTTCTTTTGTTATTAGCATTTTGCCCCTCATTTTTAGTCCTAAATGATCAACAGAACAATAAACCAAGCTCTATATCAAGCTCTCTATGTAGTACTATGAGTTCTCCCATTAACTGTTGGCTCTCCTGAGTCAGTGTAAAGTGGTTCCAATATATTCTTGATCTTAGATCTGAAGACTAGCAACTTCAACTACTACGTTTTTCAGATGATGAACCTGATTACTAGAGAGGCAAAGTGATTTAGTCAGGGTCACACAGTCAAGAGACAGAGTCAAAACTAGGACTTCTGACCCCTCAGCCAGTGCATTTTCCACTATAATATAGACTGTTTTAGTTCCTTTCTTTCTTTAAAAAAAATTTTATCGAAGCTTTTTATTTTCAAAACATATGCAAGGATAATTTTTCATCATTGATTCTTGTAAAACCTTGTGTTCCAACTCCCCCCCTTCCTCCTGCCCCCTTCCAAGCAATCTAAAATGTTAAACATGACATATATATATATACACACATACATATATACACACACACATATAAATACAATATAGGCATATATATTTATACAATTATCTTGCACAAGAAAAATCTGATCAAAAAGGTTAAAAAAAATGAGAAGGAAAATAAAATTCAAGCAAACAATAAAATAAATGAAAATGCTATGTTGTGATCCATACTCAGTTGCCACCAATGAAGAGGAAATTAGAGCAATAATTAGGAGTTATTTTATCCAATTATATCAATAAATTTGATAATCTAAGTGAAATGGAGAAATATCTACAAAAATGTAGATTGCCCAGGTTAACAGAAGAGGAAATAAATTATTTAAATCGTCCCATTTTAGAGAAAGAAATAGACCAAGTAATATTTCTTACATTAAGTATAGCATTCAGAGGTGTTAAAGAACATGTGTCATAAACCAAATACAAGATGCAGGTATCTTTTACCATATCACAGCAATCAAGGCCATCAGGCTATCTAGAATGCTACAACTTTCTTCAAAGCTCAGCTCAACTTCTATCTTTCTATAAGAGGCTGAATCTGACTTGTTAATAATGCCTTTTCCCCTTCTGAAATTATCATGTATCTGGATATACTACATGTTGGGCTTTAAAAAAATATGTCTTTTGTATCCTCAGCAACTATTAGTGGATTCCATGAAAAATGCTTATTGATCTTATAACTTAGCAATATTATCCCTCAAGTCTGCATGAACTAGGAATCAGATAACATATACGCTATGATGAACATTTCTGGAGCCTTTCTTGGTTTTCTGCCCCATCTCATTTGAAAGCAATCTCACCTAAATAGAGGCATATTAATTGCTCATCAATAGGGCCAAGTAAATATTGTCATTAAAAATGACAATAATATCTGAACCAATTAACTTAGTGCCATATATCAAACTACCAAGGATTAACATTATATATTGTTGTCATTGTCCATTAGTTGTTTTCAGTAGCCCCAAAATTCTTTGTGACCCAATTTAGGATTTTCTTGGCAAGGAAACTGGAGTGGTTTGTCATGTCCTTCTTCAGCTCATTTTACAGATGAGGAAACTGAGGCAAACAGGTTAAATAACTTGCTCAGCATCATCTAGTAAGTATCTGAAGCTAGATTTGAATTCGAGGAGATTAGCCTTCCTGATTGCAGGCCCAACACTCTGGCAAATGTGCCACCTAGCTGTGTGATGCATATGGATGTGTGCCTATATATACACGCACACACATGTATACATATAATATAATTCATTTGGAGAAAGAAAAAGTCAAGAATCTCTCAACAGTACTGGCTTAACCAGATTTACTGGTTAAACTACACTACAAAGCATTAATCATAAAAATGATTTGGCAATGATTAAAAAAAGAGAGGTCAATGAGTGTAAGAGTGAGAATATGATATACAGAAGTAAACTAACCTAGTCGTCTAATGTTCAATAAATCCAAAGATTCCTACTACAAAGTGATTCACTATTAGACAAAAACTGCTGAGGAACCTGAAAAGCAGTCTAGAAGAAATTAGGTATAGATCAACAACTACAACAATTATACAAGATAAACTTCAAATGCATATATGACTTAAAACAAAAGTTGGCAATATAGACAAATATAAGAAACATAGTGGATATTACCTGCTGGATTTATGGTGAAGATGTCATGATCAAAGAATAGAGAGGATCACAGAAGATAAAAATAGGCAATTTTGATTACATAAAATTTAAAAGATTTTGTACAAATAAAATCAATGTAACTTAAATCAGAAGAGAAACAATTAACCGAAAGGGAAAATTCTTTGCAACAAGAATCTCTCTTCATTCTGATATATGGGTGGGTGGATAGAGAGACACACTTAGATAGATAAGTATAGGTATTTTTAACAAGAGCCAATCCTCAATATGAAAATTAGTGAAAGGATATGAACAATCAGTTTTTAAATCAAGACAATTTATATAATGACACAGTATTATAAATAAAGACTAACAACTTTGAAATACTTAAGAAAATTGATCGGACTAAAGAAGGGAAAGGTACCTGTAGGTGCCAAAATGTTTATGGCAGCCCTGTTTGTAGTGGCTAGAAACTGGAAAATGAGTGGGATGCCCATCAATTAGAGAATGGTGGAGTAAATTGTGGAATATCAATGTTATGGAATATTATTGTTCTGTAAGAAATGACCAGCAGGATGAATACAGAGAGGCTTGGAGAGACTTACATGAACTGATACTAAGTGAAATGAGCAGAACCAGGAGATCATTATATACCTAAACAATTCTGTATGAGGATGTATTCTAATGAAAGTGGATTTCTTCCACAAAGAGAAGATGTAACTCAGTTTCAATTGATCAATGATGGACAGAAGCAGCTACACCCAAAGAAAGAACAATGGGAAAATGAATGTAAACTATTTGCATTTTTGTTTTTCTTCCCGGGTTATTTTTGCCATCTGAATCCAATTCTCCCTGTGCAACAAGACAACTGTTTGGTTCTGCACATATATATTGTATCTAGGATATACTGTGACCTTATTTAACATGTATAGGACTACTTGCCATCTGGGGGAGGGGATGGAAGGAGGGAGGGGGAAAATCAGAACAGAAATGAGTGCAAGGGATAATGTTGTAAAAAACTACCCTGGCATGGGTTCTGTCAACAAAAAAATTATTTAAAAGAAAAGAAAATTGATCGGTGCATAACCAAACATGACTGCAGAGAACTGATGTGTGGTACTTGTCTCTTGACAGAGAGATGAACGACTCAAGATGGAAGATACAAAATGAGACATTCAGTTTTGAACATAGCCCATGTGTGAAATTGTTTTCCTTAACTATACATGTTTCTGAAAACGATTTTATTTGTTTTACTTTTTCTATGGGGAAGAGGGAGAGAGAAGGTGAGAAGCAGAGAAAATAAATTTTTATTAATTGAAAAAAGTTTTGAAGATTAAAAAAAAAAAGTCATCTTTTCCTCCTACTAAGGCAAGAAGCACTGCTAAAGCACTAGCACTATATCCAGACTGAGACACTAGCTGTATGACATGGAGCAAGTTACTAAACATGTCTGTAGAGGGCTGAAACTCTTGAGTCGTTGCACTGAGGTCGGTTCAAAGCACTAGGGCTAATTACAGATTGGACAATACTCTATGGGCATATGCTTGGAAAATGGTCCTTCCCACTATCCTGTGCTGGCTCAATGATTGCTGTATACAGAGGATTGTAGGAGGGAGTAGGGGGTGGAATAAGATGAGCCAGAGCCACTTTTTGAAGTAGAGGAAGAAGAAGGCGGTCGCCGAGTTTCTGCTTCCATCCTGTTCAATCCTGTGTCTAAAGATCAAGAATAAAGACTAAGGACTTTTGCTTATCCTGACTCTGGTCGATTCTGGGGTGTCCTGGGTGCTAGCATGGTCCTCACACATGTCTGCCTTACTTTCCTCAACTATAAAATGGTAATGTAATAGCACCTATCAGTTCCTGTTCATAGTATTTAACAAATGTTTGTCAAAATTAAATTTATCATACATAATCTGATCTGAAATGTCAAGACTATGACAAGACTCTTCCAAAGATTGGCCATGAAGGCAGGGACTGTTCTGTTTATCTTTGTATCCCCACCACCTAGAACAGCACTCAGTTTCTTAAAAAATGATTGCTGAATTAAATTGCTATTTCCCTGTGACTTGATATCCAAAAAGTTAGCTAAATTTTTCTTGAATTATTTTATATATGAAGGTAAAGAGTTCCACATTAACAGCCTATGATATGCATAAATAAATAAATACTTCCTTTTACTGAGCATATTCTGGGATTTTTGAAACTAGTTTAGGTTCATCTTTTTTAGTTTTTTGTTTTTGTTTTTGTTTTTTTTTTTTTTTGGTACTCCATCTTCCTTTCAGTTCCATATTAATTGTCAAGAATTCAAGAGGACTGACGGAGATTCTGAGAAGTAATTACATCAACAAGCTTACATGCTTACAACAGTAGATCAAATGCAATATACCATAATCTAACTTTTCTTGAACAAAACCATAGGCAGGCAGTTAAATTATCTAATGACTAATCTAATAATAATTATAATCTAATAAAATAAAAATAATCTAATGACTATTAAACTGCCTAAAAACTGTCAAAACTTAGGTAATCATTGTGTCCTATTGAGAGGTGAAGTTTGGAAGGGTAGATTTAATATTAAAAAAAAGCCAGGGGCAACTAGGTGGTAAAGTAGATAAAGCACCAACCCTGAAGTCAGAAGAACCCGAGTTCAAATCTGGCCTCAGACACTTAACGTGGCCTAGCTGATCAATCCCAATTGCCTCAGCCAAAAAAAAAAAAAGCCAAAATCATAATTTATTTATTGAAAGTAAAAAGAAAAATCTTGTAAGATTTCCCCTAATACCCCATCATCACAAGGATCCTAGAAAATGATTCTAAGTCATCAAGTCAAAATATGAAATAATCTGAGAAACAATGTTATTACTTTAGAATTTCTGGTTGATCATTCCATTAGAAAGAAATACAGACAGACCATATACATCTTCTGCCCTGGATCATACATAACTTTTGAAATATAATAACCACTCACAAAAAAATTTTTAAACTGTCAGAAATGGAAAATACCCTAGCATCAAAAAGAAACTAAAATTTTAGAGATCTCCTAGTCTAATTCCTTTACTTGAGAAGTAAGGAAATTAAGGACCAGAGTTAAGTGACTTGCCCAAAGTCAACCAAGAAAGAAAATGGAACAAAGGTCACCTCATTCCTTTAGGGCACTCTACACACACAACATCAGGTTTCACCATAGCAAATGATTCCCCCTTCTCCTACTCAACTAGAAAAATTCCCCCCTCCTCCTGAGGGCTAAAGGGGAGTTGCCCTAGAATTATAAAGTTCATACAAATAGTAGCAGTTAACTTCTCAGTTATTTTCAAATGACAGGCCCTCATAACCATCCTCAGAGGCCCTTAATCTAAGTATCCTATTGACCAGACAAAGCTCAGGGGAAAAAAAAAAATCTGATTTGTCCCAAAAATCTTAGCACAAACAGCTAGAAAGCAGGTCTTGTTAAATGTTTTCAACTCCATTGTGATTTTCATTACATCAGGCTAGGTCCTAATACACTTCAGCATCCACAAGTTCTTGAATACAGAGTGCTCTCTGGTAATGGGGGAAGGGCAAGGAGCCAGTAGTCATTTAACTGCAATTCAAATTTCAAACTGGAATCTTTTGTTAAATCAATCTACCTTAGCCGCACACTTCTTAATCCACTAGGCAAAAAAAAAAAAAAAAAAAAAAAAAAAAAGTCATGGAGTCCTGTTCCTAGGATTGATTAGTTGTAGTGATTGTAGTATTACAGTTCAATATTTTCCTATAATAGATTTTATGGAGTGTCATGTTCCTCTTAAGCCAACATCTTAAGACTAAAAAGCATAGTTGCTCAGATAATTCTTATTGTAGGCACTACCCTAAAGAACTGACTGAAAAAATTACCCTGATATTTTTTATTTCTGTTTTTGTATTGAGGGTTTTATTAGGTTCTCTTGGGAGGCAGTTTAAACAAATCAATCAATTCAACTGGGCCCAGGTTCATTCATTAAGTCATTGCATGACCACAGCAAGTTGCTTTCCTTTTCTAGCCTCAAGTTTCACTTGAAGAGTGGACCTCATAAACAATCTTTAAATGTCCTTTTGAGCTAGCTCAGTCTTTTTTAGATAATACATTTTGGTTCCTTCAAGAGATAATATTTTTTAACTCTGTCTAGACCGAGTCTTTTGAAGGGGAGAATTCTAAGAAATTACTCCCCTTCATTCCTCTTAAGGAAGAACTCACATCTCCAGTTCCTACAGCCTTTCCCCGCCACACTAAGCAATCTTTCCAACTAGGAAAATCCTAGGGAGCCCCTTCTTCTGATTGATCAGCTCCTCAACAGGAATCTCCATTTTAAGGAAGTACCTAGGCAAACTAGGTTCTCTCTTATCACCAGCCCCCTCTTTTTATCCCCCCCACTCCCTTCACCCCCACCGCCTTTATTCTCCAGTTAGCCCCAGGGTAGGCAACTTATAATTCCTCCCACCTCCCCCCATCCACTCATCCTCAACAGTTTTAAGAATAGACTTCCCTTGTTTGTTCTTATTAGTATCCCCAGTGCTTAACAAGCTCCCTGAACATAGTAAAAATTTAATAAATTCTGACTGTTTAATAAATGTTGTTATTATTTAATATTTAAAAATATTTTTAAAAATGTGTATTTCCCCACATATTGAAATACTAACTACAAAGCGGCTAAATGATCTGTTCCTCAGGTTGGGAAAGTTGAACAGGAGCACAAATCTTCTAAAATTATATAAAGGGGGAAATGGAGAAATTATCCATCAATTTCTCTATAACTACAACTTCTGCCTAGAATACTGATAGGTTAAGTGATAGAGACCATAAAGTAAAATGGATAAAATAAGGATTAAGAAAACTTGTAGACATAAGTTCATTATATGTACACAAATATCTATGTTTCAAAGGTGGATAGGACAGTAATCAAAGAGACAAAGTTCAACAGCAAAATTGGAAAACATTATTTTTGGGGAAAAGGGTTGGAACTCTCAGGAAGACTAAACTAGATACTGCATGATGAAAAGGATTTTTAATACATCTTTTCCTAAAATATTACTTTATCTTTGTTTTGTACATATTTATGTATTGGTTTTCCTCAAGAAAATGTAAACTTCTTAAAGGCTAGGAATTTACACTTGTCTTTGTATCTAAACCACCTAGCATGATACCTGGGGTCATAAAAGACACTTAATTATCATTGATTGATTGAGGAAGAGATCTGTTCCAAACTCCAAGAATGAAAAAAATCAGGAAGGTCGAAAATGATATGATAAAATGGATAGGCAACAACAACAATCCAATTTGACTGGAATGGAGAAGAGTGTATAAAGTAGCCTAAAATATGACTTAAAAGGCAATTTGGACCCAAACTGTGGGGAGATCCTGAAGGCTGAGCTAAGGGATTTATAGTTTTGTAACTATAAAAAAAACCACTAAATATTTTTGAACAAGGAAATGACATAATCCTAAAACTATAAATTAGATCTGTGCATTTAACATGTAATCCCCTTATCTACAAATGAAGACAACTAAAGTCCAGAGATGTAAATTGATTGAAATCACTAAACTTGGTCAAACAATCACCCGGTGTTGGAGCTGGAGTAAGACCCTATAAACATCATTGAATAATATAGTTCAGAGACAGCTGAAAGATGCCTAGCTGTTAACAAGTTATTTATTTGATCCATGTGCCTGTTTCTACAATGTTATGGTTGACACATACTCCCACCCACCCACCCCCTTTTAATTTTTTGCCTTTCAGACCCACAACACTCTCCATAGCCAGTTATAGCCAAGGATCAGCTTTCAAAAGTTCATAGAAAAAGTTGTACTAGACCTTCTCCACTAAGACCAGTTTTGCAGGGTTCTGAATCTTCCTCAAAACAAAAATAGTGGAATAACAAAAGCAAAACACCAGAGTGACTTTTTAAGCAGAATATCTAGGAACAATAAGAATTTTGCAGTAGACTCCCTAGGGCCAACTTATATACACATGCAAAATCATCACTGACTAGCTAAGAGACAAAGTAACTCAGTCATTTGCCTCCCAGAGAGAGAAAGCCTTTGTTGCAGAGAGAAGTTTAGGTAAAGAATTTCACTACCTGAAGAAGGTGGGAAGAGGAGGTTAAGAAGGTTATAAAACAAACAGAGAAGGTTAAGGAGGTTATAAAATAAACAAAAAACCATAATCCTTCTGTTTGCTCTTTCAAGAGCTGGTCAGTCCATCTATACTAGAATTAATTACTCCTGGAAAAGAAGTTCAAAATCATGTAATGTGGGGGCTGAAAAGTCATTTAGGACCATGAGATTAAGGGATTTTCAAAATTTAGTCCAATCCCTTTACAACTGAGAAAATGAGGCCCAAAAAGATTAACATGCACTGCTAATAAGTTGCAATCAAGATCCAGATCTGAGTTATCTGAGGCCAAATATAAGAGCTTGTCCCCCATCACAAGATCTCCCTGGTCTCTGTTCTGAACAAGAATCCCCTCTACCCTATCTCTAACATCCAGGGATTGGAAGGGGAAGAGAAGAGATTAAGTATTTACATAGTATAGTATAATACACAGTATATGTATTTACATAGCATATTTATATGTACCAGACATTGTGTCTAAGTGCTTTTTACAACCATTTTTTCATTTGATGGAAAACTCATTTCATTTCTCTGAACAAATCTATCTGCATCTACTCTCTCTTCTATAGACAATCCATCATCAACCACTCAAGATGAGTTATTTGTGATTTGGTTTCAAAATTCTTCACTAGAAACCAAAATATTTAAACAAGACATACAATACACATACCTGAAATACTGGAGTTTTAGTTTAATTTATTCATTTAGGGTTGTTGAGATAGCTTAGTGTCATAATCTGTTGTCAAAGGAATATGGTATAAATCCTGGCTCTTCTATTTAGTGAATGATTGATTTTGGGCATCTGTAAAATGAGGGGGTTAAACAAAAGAATTTGAACATGGTCATATAAGCTAAGAATTATTAGAGGCAGGTTTGAGACTCAGGTCTTCAGATTCAATTGGAATATCAATTATCAATGTATTTAATCTTATCCCTTCTACCAGTCTTATCCCTTCTACCAGAGTATAAGTAAGCTCCCTGAGGGTACAAATTGACAGGGTTTCATCTAATCTCCATCCAAAACACAAAGCCATCTTGGTACACAGAAGGCTAGTAAAAAATGTTTGCTTAATTAAATTCCCACCCTCCTCCTATAAGTGGTTTCAGTGAGTGGAATGATTCTTAATGCCATTAACTTTTGTTTTCCATTAGCAACAAATAGCACTTGAAAAAGATCCGAAAATGCTTTTAAATACAGGGACCCAAAGATCAGCCTGGCAGAGTTTCAAACCATGTTTTTCTTCTACCACCTACAAATGTCAAGGTTACATGTTTTGAAAGCCTTGACAAAAACAAGATGTCCTTTTTGTTGAGAACACTTATGTGGGTTTTCTTCCCTAATGCAGTCTTCTCAACTAGAAGGATTGTGGGCAAAATCAAGAGACTTCTTTCTTCATTCTGTTCACTATTCTGTGCCACCGACTTGCTCAGCTTTCCGAGGCCTTTCTCTGAGAAGGACCTTCATTTCTATAGAAACATTAATCACTGTTACCTCACCAACCCACATCCCCCTTCAAGCAGTTTGCAGGGCCTACCAATTTTGTAGTCATAGCCTTGAAGAGGTCCCTGGCAGAAAAGTTAGTCTAACATGAGGGACCTCATTTCTAATTTTTAGCAGGAATGCAGAGATAAATTGGATATGGCTATGGGGCTGGGGCAACAAAACCAGCAAGCACTGTGATAATATACTTTCCTGGGGTAGAAAAGATGGAGGTCAAATGTTTTTTTCAATATAGTAGGAAAGAGGTACTTTTCAGAAAGCAAGGGAGGGAGTTAAATCTATGACATTTCTGCATTTACAACATATCTTTTTTCTCTCTGAAGAGGAGGTAGGAGGTTTTAGTATTGCTTTTATGAAAGTTTTAGACATTTCAAATATGGCATAAAGATAAATTTCAAAATGTAATTGTCATGCAGACCACAAAAGGGACTTTAACAACACAAATTCAGCTGAGAGGGACCATGAACCATCTTGTTGGGCCTGGTCATCTTATAAATGAGAAAACTGAGACCCATAAATGGGTAGTGATTTGCCCAAAAATTAACAGGAGAGCCAGGACATGAATTAATGTTTCCAGGTTCCTACCTCAATGCCTTTTCCGCTACACCAAATTAATTATTAAGCAGCGAAATTGACATTCACAAGACAGCTGGGTATAAAAGCAGAGGCTTTCTCTTAATCAAAGTATGAGCTATTCAGAAGCTATACAGTATTTGATCATAGGTACAAGGGTCTCAAAGGTGCCTACAGATATCTGAAAAATCTATTTCTATAACTTAAATTCCAAAAATAAACCTCTCTGGGGAAAAAAATAATAATTGTTTCAGGAAGAGCATCCCAAAATGTCTTTTCCATTCTTTTCCGCACCTCAAACCCACAGAGTCCCCTGAAACTAAATCCAATGTTATTTCTACTATACTATGCAGCCCTCTAAGGTCTCTTCCAATTCTGTATTTCCAGTATTTTGTGAAGGAAAAACTAGATAAGAAGAAAAGAATGTGTTGTAGTTTAAAAAAAAAAAAAAAAAAAAAAAAAAAAAAAAAAGCACTGACTTACAGAGTCAAAGAACATGGGCAAGAATCCTCAATCTAATGCTAACATGGAACCATGGGCAAAAAATTTAACTGCTGAGACACATTATTCCCATTTTATTAGAAAACTAAGACCTGCAATATCTACTTCACTTGCAAGTTATGACAAAAGTGTCTTATATAACATAAAGCTATCCACAGTAATGATACTCAGCAGCAGCGATAATAAGTAGAAAATGCAGAAGCTACTAATGCCAATAAAACCCTTATAGACTTAAAGCTCTCAGTCAGTCAAGTAAACTTGCCCAGTTGTTAGGGGATTAGCGACTTTTCTCCTTATCATCCTAAACAGATGGTTTGTCAGAACAGCTGAATCCAACACACTGGAAATCCATTAGCCAGGAGCTGCCAAAGATTTTTAAAAGAAAAACCCCAAGTGACCAACAAATCTGCCTCCCTATTCAATTAAACTATCCTACACAAAATGGTTTTCCTATTTGGCATAATGGAAAGACATAAAATCAGAAGATCTTGTTACTTCCTACGACAAAACACTTGCCTTGATAGACAGCATTAGTTCATTTCTAAAATGGAAAAAAACAATCCTTGCAACTATCTCTTTTCTTCACATGACAGTAATAAAGAAAATATTTTGTAAATCTTAAAATTCTCTATATGGAAGAGATACTATCAGTGATTCCTTTATAACAAATATTTAGATACAAGCCTTTCTCTTTCAACAAGTAAAATCCTATGGTCCTGTGTGACAATCTCCCCATACCCACCTTAAGAAACTAACTGTAAGCAATAAAGAAATACTCCATCTACATAATCTTCTACCTCAGGAAAATTAAGGCAGAAGCAAAAAACAAATTAATCACATTTCAATGTTTCAAGAGATCCACGATCTCATCAGTGAGGAGATTCCCTTAGTCCGTACAGAGAGTATATGAAATGCCTTTTCATCTCATGAAGTTTCTTTGCTAGACCATAAAACAAAATGCTGGAGTCTCCCAAGTCACTCACCTGCTCAAACAAGTCCAATGTCTTTCTATTACCTCCAGGATAAAAGAACTCAATCTGGCACTTGAGGCTATATAAAATCTGGCTAGAACCTCCCTTTCTCATGTTATTTCACATTTTTCCTCTCTTCACATATTCTCCATTTCAGTCAAACTAATAAGTTGCTTCCCAATTTATCCAATCAGTTTACAAGACCTCTCCCATATGTCTCCTAATCTCTATTCACAGGAACATCCCGCCATACATTTTTTTTTTTTAACATGTTGCTTCCATTAGAAGATGAACTCTTGAGGGTAGGGATCATATTTTTGTTTTTCTTTTTATTCTCAACACTTAGCATAGTATCTGACACCTATGTGGCTTAATAAATGCTTGTGACTTTACTTGGCTGAGTTACTATAATACCTTCCTAACTGGACTCTGCTTAAAGTTTCTCCCCAATCCATCCACCACACAACTGTCAAAGTTATATTCCAAAGGCACAAGTCAGATCCTGCTATCTTCAACCTTACTCAGCCATTTAATAAACTCTAATAGTACTGCTCCCCATTAACTCTAGTATAACTATAAATTCCATCAGGCATATAGTCTTTTCACAAATATTCATAATTCTCCAGTTTTCTTATAAATTATTCCCCTCTACACACTTTTACATTTTAGTCTACTTGTTGTGTCTACACACCTTTACATTGACTTTCCTTCATATCTAGAATATTTTTGCTCCTCATCTCTGCTTACCAAAATACCTAGTTTACGTCAATATTTAGCTCAAAAGCTAAATTCTGTAGAAGGCCTTTCCTGGTCTCCCAGCTGCTTATCCTATCTCTAAGTTACCATCTACTCTGAATCTTGAAGGTACCTGTTGTCTCCCCCAATAGAATGTAAACTCCTAGCAGACAGTAATTTTTGTTTATCTTTTTATCACTAGTGCTTAGCACAGCTCTAGCATATGGTAAGTACTTAATGTCTAATGGTTAATTGTTTAGTTTTCTCCAGTCTCTATACATTCACAAAGATTTATTAGTAAAGCATTAATATACTAAAATCTCTCCTTCCAGACCTAGCTCAGACAACACCAGTTTTGTGGAATATTGCTGGATTCCACTGAGAAACACTCAAGGTAGACATGTGCCATGTCAGTCAAATCAAGTCACTTCTCTTGTGGAGGGCAAGGACATAGGGGAATAACTCAGGACTCTGAGCCCAAGAGTCCCAGATGTAGTGCTACCCTCTTTCCCTCAGAACACTGTCACTGCTTCCAGCCTGTCCCACCAAAGCCATCATAAAGAGGAACAATCCTTCCTTTATGGAAAAGAGATCTGCTGCTGCCATTGCCATCGCCATCATCAGCTGTTAACCAACTGTCACAGGTGGGCAGGCAAACCCAAGAGATCCAGGGATAGTAATGCCCTCCAGATAACCAGCTTGGACCTCTTTACCACTGTCCAGGGAAAACAATGGAGATGGAAATGAGAACTGTAATTGTCTCTGAAAGGGCTGAATCACTGGCTTTGACCATATTCACAGCTAATTAGGACTGGGAAAAGAAAAGATTTTTTTTTATACCAAAGCCTTTTAACGAATAAAATGGTTTGATGATGCATGGCCATCTATTTTTAATAAGGCACCTTAGGGATCATTAGGACATTTCCACCTGATTTATGGATGGAAGCACCTATATTTGTCATCTACCCCCAATTAATCAGAATGTGAGCTCCTTGAAAGCAGTAACTGTTTTGGTTTTCTGTTTACTATCTCCAGTATTTAGTACAAAGTAATTATTTAATATATTTTCATTTATTCAATCATTGGTTTTCCAAAATTAAAAATGTTCTCTTTTCAGACATTCATAGAGAACTTAAGATGTCTCCTTAATCACAATAGTATGATTTTATATTTCTGTGAAGTGTCACATTCCTTTAATAATGTAAACTTCAAACTGCAGTCAGAGTGAATTCGTTTTCATTTATGTTTCCCAATCTCGAGCACTGTGTATGTGGCACAAATTTTGCACACCATACAAGCACAAAATATAGCATATATTTAATATGCTGTATATATATTTTAAATTTTATGGATATTTTATGGCTAGCCATTCTGGCTATAGAGTTAAAACACCTTATCTAGTTATATGTCAAAAGGTAGTGTTGTGCAGGGACTATTGGATTTAGAGACAGAGAACATAAAGTCTGCTGTCACATAGGTAAGGCATCCTCTAGGGATTCCTAGACTTCATTTTCTTCATCGTGAAAATTATACCAAATGATCCCATAAATTTCCTTCCTGCTCCAAATTCTGTCTTAGATAAAACCACTTACATCATTTTTTTAATGTACAAGTCATTGTTAATAATATTCTGCAGCCAGCTTATTTCAAACGCAAACCTATGAAATAATTCCTGTATGTATAAAAGATTAATCTGACCAGTAGTATGAAGATGGCACCTGACACAATGGAAGAAATACTGAATTTAGAGCACCTTATAATTCAAAAGTCCTGCTCCTGTTATTTACTATCGTTCGGGCCCTAGGCAAACCATTTAACTTCTGGGAGCCTCAGTTTTCCTCCTTTATAAAATGAGGTCAGACTAGATTATCTAAGATCATTTCAAGATTCATTACTAAATCTGGATACAATAAAATGTAAGGTTTTTTGAGTCAATGAAATTTCTATTTGCTTTTCTGCTTCTAATATCTAACTTCATCAACGCATCAGGAAGCACTCAGGTTTGTTATTAGGGATAAGAAAGAAAACCTCTTTATTTTAAACTTACATATATGTGTGATGCCTTACACATAGTAACACACATGGTACACATAGTGGTATGTAATAAAAGGTTTGTTGATTGATAGTAATAGAACTGAATTTGGAACAAACAAAAAAAAACAATCTAGCATTCAAATTCTGTAAGAGATTCAGCCCTAAAAATCATAGCTACAAACAAATGAAAAGTAGAGTAAGAATACAGGTTTTAGAAGTATGTGACACAAAACCTTAGCAGTTGACAGGGATGCCAGGCAGCATCTAATTTAACACCTACCCAGGGTGTTAAAGATTTTTATTTTAACATGCCTGACAAGTGATCTTTTACTTCAGCTTGAAGACTTCAGTGAAAATGAACTCACTACTCCTCCCTAGATAACCCATTCCATTTTGGTTCAAGTCTGTCAGGGTCTCTTTCTAACTTAAACCCCCCTCTATCTCCTACCCACTGCACCTAATTCTGCTTTGGAAACCAAGAACAATTCTAATCCCCCTTTCAAAGTGAATGGCCTTCAGAAGCTTACTAAATAGAATATAAACTCTGGAACCTGGCAATCAAGGCCCATATAACCTAGTTCTAACCCACTTCTTCCCATTCTTTTCACACTATTCCTTTTCCTCTCATATGCTAATCAAACAAGTGCCTTTCCCTTTAACTTTCATGATTTTACTTTTGCCTACTAATGATCACCACAATCTACTCCATCCTTCTAGCCTGATATCAAAATACAGATAAAGGACATTTCTCCAAATTCAATTACAAAATCATCAAAGTGTAAAAATTAATAAGCAAGGAAGCACAGTACTTCATAGTATAGTAGAAGGAGTTATTACCTATGTGAGTCCAAGCAAAACAATTTCCCCCTCTTAAGAAGAGATGTTCAAATTACCTCAAGGATTTTCCCATTATCTGAAGCTAAAGCATACGAAGAATTACAAGTTAGAATTGAAACAGACCGCATAACAAAGATTTGTATGATTTATTATGAATTATTGATATTAGCATCAATGCTAATGCATAATAATACTAATTTCCACAATGTCATTACAGTGTTTAAGAATTATCCAGCAGTCTCCTCCCAATTTGGCAGAGGAAGTGTTGGAAAATGTAAAATTTTAGAATATGTAATGTTTTGTTATTTACAAAGCACTACATCTAAGTGATTTGCCCTGGATCATACACATTATGAATGCTGCAAGCCTGAGGTTTGATTTTGAATCCAAGTGGCTCCTAACTTCAATTCCAGCACCAGAACCTAGATCTAGGAGAACATAGGATGTCAGGGCTGGAAAGACTCTTAGAATACAGAATGTTAGAGCTTAACTTTAGAAGTTAAGATGTTAAGTCTAAATGACCTTGAAAGTCATCTAATCTAACCTTTCTCATTTGTTAAAATGAGAAAACAAGGGAAATGGCTCCATTTGTATCAGTTTAACAAAAACATTATCTTTGAGTTATTGGGATGCTTCTTTGTTAATTCATCCAGAGCATTTTCAAAATCATTTTTATTTTAAGAAGCATTTTCCTAATTGAAAAGGCTATGGTGTTACCATTCTAAGTCAGTCACACATATGGCACAGGGGCCTTATTAAGCCATCACTCAGTGCTATCATTAAGATGTTTCCTTCTCTATGAAGCAGTCCCATTCATGTGAAAATTGACCTTGGGTCAACCATTCAGGCTTCAGATGACAGGACCAAAGTAGTAAATGACTCAGGCATGTTTATTAACAGCTACAGACATCTCCCCAGGCCCACCCTACCCCCCAAACAAATTTAAATTACAATTCTCCCTTTAAAGTAATAATAGCAGCTCACATTCAGCACTTTGAGGTTTACAAAGGCTTTACACATACATTATCTCATTTGATCTCATCCCCAGGGTGGCTAAAGTTTTATCCTTATTTTACAGATGAGGAAAATGAGTTAGAAAGAGGTAGAATGACTGGCCCAGGGTCCTACTAAGCTAGTAAGTGTGGAACCTAGAAGGAAACCCAAGTCTTCTGACTCCAAGGTCAGAGCTGTTTTTACCACGGCACAATTATCTCCATTTTACAGGAGAAAATAGATTGAGATAAAGAGTCTAGCTAGGAAAAGAGGAAGAAACAGGATCAAACCCTGGTTCTCTGATACCAGCAAAGTACCTTGCATTATTAAGACTGTCCCCCAGTTGATGACTACATTTTATATTTTACAAGCTTAGAAGAACTAGAGCTCCTGACCCTTCTTAGATACCATTTTCAACCATGGGGGTGGAATGTTAGCTTTTAGTTTTCCTTTCTTTTCATCATGGAATTTAAAAGGATATTGAGCAAGAGTTTAGGGTTTGGGCTCCCTGGGTGGGAGGCCATTGTTCAGTTAGTCATCTCTTTGATAAACCTCGAATTCTTGTCATCTTACAGTATAGTCTAGGGCATCTCCCCTCCTCCCTGCAATTTCCTCCAAGTTTATTACATGAAAGGGGTTAGATTAATCACTGTAAAGATAAAAATGTTAAGACTGTCTTTCTTACTATTCATTGTCAATCTTCTCAGAGGCAATCTGGGATTATAAAACAAGTATTAGATTTGGAGTCAAAGAACATGTGTTCAAATCCATGCTCTATTGTGTGATTTTATTAATCTGTAAAAAGTGGGGGAAAGAATGAATCAGATAATTAGACTATTCCAAATTCCCTTTTAGGTATAAATCTAAGGATCTATGATTTTCTCTTCCAAGTATATGGTAGGGTAAGAAAGATTTTTTTCCTTGAAACTACAGACAGTATGTTCCTTTCACCTTCCTGACTACAAACTGTGGCCTAACCTGAAGCATCATTCTCCAGCAACAAGGAAAACAAGATAACTGAGGCACCACGTCAAGAAATAGAAAGACTCACAAGTTTCTCAGCTCAACAGAGAGAAGAAAGGTATTGAGATGGTCAAGTGAATTTAACAAAACTATGTTAAGTGTCTACTAGTGGTTGGTGCTGGTAATATAAAGGTGACAATTCTTGCCCTCGAGAATCTAATCAATAGAATGAATACTACAAAGACACAAATATACAGATAAGAAAAATTATGACAGGGGCAATGGGTAGGTATAACACTTCTCCTTGGGAGGGAACAAAGGGGAACTAGGGAAAGTGGCTCCTAAACTGTTGCCTAGAAAAAAGAAAACAGATTTTTTTTTTTTTTTTTAGGTAGGGATGATAAGAAAATGTGGTCTAGGCACAGGGGATGACCAGTATGAATGTTGGGAGAGGGACCAGATTGGATAATATCAAATAATTCACTTCGGTTGGAATGTATCAATCATAGGCACCTATATAAATCTTTGGCTGGGAGCATAGTGCATAAACAGGAGTATGTGAAATAAAACTGGTAAACAGATTGGAATTAGATTGTGGAGGTACTTAAATACCAGGCAAGTAACATTCATTTTATCCTATGGGCAAAAGGGAGACCTTTTCCTTTTAACTAAATCATAAAAGAGTGTGTGTTTTTGCTGAGGTAATTAGGGTCAAGTGACTTGCCCAGGGTCACACAGGTAGGTATTATATGTCTGAGGCTGAATTTGAACTTAGGACTGGTGCTCTATCCACTGTACCATTTAGCTGCCCGATGTCATATGTATTCTTATGCATTACAAAGGTCATTTTGGAAGCCATATGAAGGATGGATTGGAGAGTACAAAAACTGGTTTTTCTTGTGCAGTAAGATAACAGTATAAATTTGTATACATATATTGTATTTAACATATTTAACATGTATTGGACTACCTGCCATCTAGGGGAAGGAAGGGAGGAAGGAAGGAGGGGGAAAGTTGGAACACAAGTTTTGCAAGGGTCAATGTTGAAAAATTACCCATGCATATGTTTTGTAAATAAAAAGCTATATTAAAAAAAACAATCAATGCAAACAGATTACAATTTATATATCCATTTAGTGGGTTTTGATTAGAGCTCCTTTAAAATTGCTTTTACTATCAAATCTCAAACAACAAATTTCACTGAACTGAATGTATTTTCTTTCCCTCTAACTCCTTCATCCATATATTTTTGCTGTAGTCAGAGCAGGAGGGAAGGGGAAGAAAAAGACTCTTTCCTCTATGCAACACCCTTCTAGTCTTAGGAAGGCCTTAATTTAGTTGAAGTTGCTTCCAAATTATTTTACACACACACACAAATCATTTATCTCAACACTGACATTGTATGTTGGTCACAACTAAAATCCCATTCAAAGTTATCAAATATGAAGCAATTATATTAAAAAAAGCTGTTAACATTCACATAGCATTTATGATAAGCACTTTTACAATTACGTGATCTTAACAACCACAATTATTATTTCTCTTTACAAATCAGAAAACTGGGCAGAGATAAAATAATTTGCCAAAAAATTATATAGCTAATACATATCTGCAACTAAAACAGAGAATGATGGGTTTACCAAATACAGAAGCTGACTGGCTTTTTTCTCACCTCATGCTACCATGCTGGGTAATACCAGGGGGCTCAGGGAATGCTGACCATAGGGCCTGACCTCCCACTCCATCCTCAATCCCCCAAACTAGATTGGGGAGATATTTGGACAAGGTTGTGTGGGGTCCCTTTGGCTGTTTCTGCTTCCTGTATGTCTATAGGTGAGGCAGAATCCGAGTTTCCCCACAGTTCTTTAGCATTCTCTTTTCTTAATCTGATCTAAGATGAGAGAAGTTAGCAAACAGAGGGACTTGGGCTATATCGATCTTATCAGCAATCCCCAAACTAAGATACACTCAAGACTCCAGGAGTGGAGGAGCATGGTGAGTGATCAGGTTTGTGGAGAAGGTCCCTTAATACTTTCTAGGGTGCTTTCCCAAAAGAGCAAAAGGGGACTCTGGACAAGAAAGGAGCAAGGAAAGGTTAGCAAAAAGTTGCTATTTACTTAGTTATTGGGTTTTTTCCCCCTTTTTTTACTCTCTTCTTCCAGAATGGGGTAAATTCCTGGAATTATCCCCAATGTTTCAGGAATTTTTTTTCTTGCAATTTTAAGTGACTAACTGCCAAACTCCTTAATCATTTCCCTCAAAACCTTGAGAATCTGCTAAGATATTATTTTAACAGTTCCATAATTTTAATTAGCTTGGCCGAAGCTGAGGTCCATAGGAAAAAATTAAATTTTTTCCCCTTTTAAAGTGGAAATCAAGAAAGTTAAGAAATCTTTCCCAGTATTCTAACAACAGCACAGAAGTTTTTTCTTGCTGGTTGTGTTTTGTCTTTCCAGGTATCAAAATCTAGCTCACAAAACAAATATGACACAATCTGCACAGAGCCACAGCCACAGACAAAAAATGACACAGAAGATTGCCCTATCTCGCCAAAAGCCATCCTATAGCGCCTCGTCTCCTCTGGAGTCTCAAAGAAGGTGGAAAGGTAGCAAAGGTTCCCTAGTAACTTTGCTAAAAATTGCAAGAACTTCCAAGTCTGGGTGTCAAAGAAAATTGCTGAACATGGAGCCTAAGATGTGCCAGGCAAGCCTTTTTTTAGTTGCTTGGATTGTTCTACCTATAGGATTGAGGAAGTAAAAAATGAGGGCTTACCTTAACAAGGGGATGAAGCCAGGGGAGATCAGATTCTCCCCAAATGGACTACCAAATGTTGAAGTTCAAAAGAGAGCCCAAAAGTCTCAGATGTCAGACTGGCATAGTAAGGTGCCTCAAAAGAATTTGCAGGCTGGAATCCATCTCTTAAGTCAAGAGTCAAAGTTTATTATAATTGAAACGCCAATTGAAGTGGGCTAAGTTTCAAAAGAATTTACAAAGAACTAAGAGCAAGATACATTTACAGGAAAAAGAGAGACCAGGTGTTTCATACCACTGACATGCTAATTTTATGGCTTAGAGGTAGAATTGAGGAGTGGTCTTAGAGGTGAAGAGTGTTTTGGTATGCACCTTATTCTCAGAAATTTTGTTGTTACTGACCAAAAGATTGTTATCTGACAGTCAGCACTGTTTGTAGCAGTAGGCACTGCCAAGGCCCAGTGGCCTTGGGGCTACTGTCACATTTCCCCTAGAAGTTGTACCCCAACAACATTATAATTCCTCCAGGAGGAGTTCCTTTCCCTAACATCCCCTAACCGACTGGGCTTAAGAATTAGGATCGAAGATCACTATGATCCCTTTCAGCTCTAAATCAACTATGATTCTTCTATTAATATCCCCCTTATCTGCACCTTATGGTGTTTTTTAAATGTCTATGCTGGCAGACTACAAGTTCTGTCAATCCAACCAAGCTGAAAATTTTTTTGAAAGACAGAGGCCTGGCAATGAATTATAAATATATTATATTAATCTTTTCAGTTAAATCATGAAAGGCTCATCACTAGAGGGCCCACATAAAGAGATGAATAAATGTCAGAGATTAGCATCAATGGAAGGAATGCCCATCCTAATTAAAAACATATATCCTTGTGATTCTGAGGTATTACTACTCTAATAAAATATACATGGATGAAAACAAACAGGCAGAAAAAAAATTCTTCCTTTCAAACAAAAATGGTTTTTTATCAGCTTCATTTAGTGTAACAGATGCAGAAGGAATTTAATAAAAGACTTAACAAATGAATATTAAACAAGACACCCACTTGGAAATAAAACTTTTATTAAAAAAAAAAATTCACCATTCTTATTTAATCAGAGAAACACTGGAAAGTTCACATCTAAAATACTCCTCAAGAAGAATTATGAAGTACAGGTTCTTCCATATAGTAGGACTTAAATATGCCATAGAATATTTGGTTCAACTATGTTTCATACTGAATATACCATAGAACACAATGTGGGATTGTCACATTTATTAAATATCTGCTGTATATGGTGCATGATATGTTAGTGCTAAGAAAGATATAAAATTATCAGAATATACCAGTCTAGTAGGGAATAAAATATTTTTTTTGTGTTGCAGTTTACTTATATAAGTACAAAGTACTAATGTAAGCTCTAAGATTATTGGCTGACCAGGCAGTTAAAATGTGGATATGCTTTCTGGAGGAAAGTACTCAAGATTTTAAAAGATGGATAGGAATCTGTTGCAAACAATAAATGCTAGCTGACTACTTGAAAAAAGAGAACGATAGATATAGAACACATAGGAACAACATTAGCAAAGGCACAGAGAGAGAAGAATCTTTTAATAGATGCAAAGTGACCTTTTTTTTTTTGGTTGCAGCACAAAACAAATGGTAAATAAGTAGGCGATCAGACTGAAAAGTTAATATACCTACCTGTGTAGAACATTGCATGTCAAGGAGAGTTTGAATGTATTCTGTGGGCATTGGGGAGACAGTGAATGTTTTTAAGCAGAGGAATTAGTATTATGCTGGGGAAAAAAATTTTTTTTTAAGTTAACCTACCTGCTACGACAAAGTCTGGTAAAGTCTGGTACTTACAGGATAATATGAAAGACAGGCAGAATTATTCTTCTAGATCAGATGAGGAAACAGTGTCAAAGAGAAAAGTGGCTTGGCACAAATTTACAGAGATATTAAGTATTAGAGAATGGAGCAGAACTGGAAGGGACCTTAGAAAGCATCTAGAATAACCATCTAAATTTTGTAATTAAAGAAATTCATAAAATTCAAATAGGTAATGGCCCAGGATTTAAATCCAGGATTTTTGTGTCTTCCAGTTCAATACTATGCACTAAATTTATGCCACAAATTTTACTTAATTTTCTATTTTGATGTGTTTTTGATCCAAAAGCATTACAAAGTACTACAGTTGTCTTAATTATTACACTTGTCCCAATATTATTACACTTGTGAATTTTAATGACTGAACTTTCTTTTCTTTCTATTAAATATTTCCATGGAAAGAATATTTAAAGGTAGAAATAAATCACAAACTTAGAGAAAATCATCTGAGTGTTGTTCAGTAAGAATTTTTAATTCATCATTTTTTAATTTCATAAAAAATGCCTTCTAGATGCAAGAAAATGCATATAACAAAATGTTAGGTACTTTAGTTAGATTCCTTTGTCAATCAAGTAGGTTAAATCCAATGACTTGTTCAAAATTCCAAGGAAAAAAGGCACAATCTATATATCTGATCTATGGCCATTCAAAGAGAACTAAAGTTGTGGAGTTGAGATTCAAGGCCTAGCTCTTAAACGCACATATTGTCTGACCTTGTACAAAGTTGTTTTCCCCTCTCTTAAGTCTCTAATTTCCCATTACATCAGATAATCTTTATGGCTCATCTTGCTCTGATGTTCTATGTCATATATAAGCCAAGGAAAGAACTTTATACTTGGCTTCAAGAAAAACTTGGGTTAGAATTCAGGATCTGACATTTAAATAGCTCTGTGACCCTATGTCCTTCAACCTTCCTGCACTTCCATTTCCTTTTCTATAAAATCAGAATAACACCCATACTATATACTACCTACTTTTTAAAGGTTCTTTTAAATAAAGCACATAATAAATCTTAAATAGCTTCAATATGTGACTTCTTATAAAACATCCTATAATCTAAGATAGCTTTCATCTCTAATATTCAATATTTCTATCCCCAAGAGGACTTTCTCTCATTAGAGCCCATTTCTAGTTGTTTTCTTTGATCCATTGGAAAACTCATGTGAGAAACTTTTCCTGTTTGTTTTGTTTAACATTATTAAAGAGTTTTTCATATTAATCTGGGGAGTGGGTAATATAATTGCAATAAGACCAATTTTAAAAATTAGAATACAATGAAAACAGGAATATAATTTGCTTAATGATTAACTTAGGGCAGATAATTGGCAAAACTACAAAAACAATGGAATAATATCAATGACATTTAAGAAGCAATTTTATCACCAGACATAATTTTTTAAAAATAGTAAGGGAAAATGTTTTCCATTGTTACTAATTTTTAAAAAATGATTATTAAGACCATTTTAAAGTTAAAAAGTAAAATACTAAGTCAATTTCCATCTAAAATTAGAGATGAGGGAATTATAGCAATTCAAACTTTTACATAGATGAGATTTCATAATCTGACATAATTCTACCAGATTATCATGGTTCCCATTCATTAACAAATGTAGCACAGTAAACAGTTAATTCACTATAAATGTAACTAGGAAAAGATGAGCAGAAGGTAATAAAAAGACTGCTTCCTAGAATTTTATTACACATGAGATAACATCTGTTTCAGAAACTACTAACCCTAAAGACTCAGTCTTTTTTTTTTTTTTAATCTTTTAGAGCATTATCAAGTCAAGAATCAAAAGGAAGTTTAGAATGTCACTCCGATTATTCTAATAGACACAATGCAGAAAACTAGGAGGCAACAAAACTACAGTGGCATTTTAATAAGCCTTAAGAAAAAGCCATGCATTATGAGAAAAGGTAGATCCATTAACAAAAATACATTCCCTAATGCAGTCGATCCTAAAATTGTCAAATTTCAGAAAAGGAAGACCACGGAACTTAGAATAGTGTGCCATACAAACTCGCATGCTAACACTGTAAATAACTTGGAGGTCAGCTAATCTGACCTTACTATACAGATGAGGAAACTAAAGCTGATCATTATTTCTTGGTTTGTGCACCAAGGTCAAGCTAGGTCCAGAATATAAGCTTATTCTCTTCCCAGGGCAACACTTTTCTGCTCTACCATTCTTTATCCTATTTATATCCTTTAAACTGCCAGGGAAACCCATCAAGGAGGTTACTACCCATAGGAGAGTTGCAGCCATTTTATAAGAGGCTAAGCAATCCCTAATAAGTGGGGAAAGAGCACACAAATGGGAATCCAGAGATATAGATTCTAGTGTGGCAAGTAACTTATTGTCTCTGGAATTCTATAGTCTCTAAGATCCCTTCAAACCTTAAAATTCTAAATTCCAAAATCTCTTTCCAGGGCTAACTTTTTAATGATTGTATTTAACAAAAGTAGAATTATCCTGGTACCAAAAGTTCTAGTTACCAGAAGTGTGTGCTCAATTGTGTAAAGAAAACCTTGAATTACTACATCTGATTGATAATAGAAGCCTTGAAATTATTGATGTAAGAGTCAGGTTGACATGTTGAAATGCAAGATAACATGTTCTCTAGTGTCATAAATAAAATAAATCTTTTGTCGGTCAATAGCAAAGCAAATAGTATAAATGAATGCTAACTACAGGTTCTTGTGAACTGTTTGTTCATTTAGGGCTTTCTCCCTTAAAAAAAAAAAAAAAAAAAAAAATTCAAAATTGGTATTCCAAACCTGTCTATATGAAACTTGTCAGATTACACTTTTTGATAATAAAAATAGCTTACATTTATATCGCACTTTATGGTTTACAAAGCCCTTTCTTCAGTTATTATAATTCCCCCTTTTACAGATGAGAAAACAGATGTGAGTTGAGAGATACACAGCTTATAAATAAATGGGGACTCAAACAAACTCAGGCCTGGCTCGAAATACAATTTTTTCTCCCATCATATCACAATACCCTCTTTATAAAGATGTTAAGAATTCTTTGTTACGAACAGAAATTCAAAGAAATTTTAAGATGCAATTAGGAATTTTTATCATGAGAGATATTATAGTATGCTTTAGTAGTGATTCTAATTTAAGAAATAATAAAATCTTAGAGTTAATCAGATCAGATACCCTCCAGAAAAAGAACAAAAACCCAGAAAGCAGACCTCATAGCTATCACCTCATTTGGTTTTTAACATCTGAATTTCATTGTCAACTTGAGAGTTGAGGATTAAAGAATAAAAGATCTAGAGTTGAGACTTCTAAAGTTACCATGTAGTTGAATCTCCACTAATTTTACAAATGAGGAAACAATATAAAGTGGTTCAAAGCCATGTATACCAACATGTGAACAAGGTGGGCCAGACCACAGCATATCCTAAAGTCTCTCTCAAAATTATTATTTTTGTCTCAATTTTTATAGTCTGTATTTAAGTTTAGCTAAGTGATTATTTCTTTGATCTGATAAATAAAAAATATTACAACTAAACATTAAAACAATTTTCTCAATAAGGAGTTGTTTGTTTTTTAATTCCCTGTGATTTCAGGGAATTCATTTCATTAACCTAATGAAATATAGTATGTTTAGCTATTACAAAAAGTAGGTGTCCTGTGAATACTACAGCTGTAAAGTACCGTAGAACAGAACTATCTTAGAACTGGAAGGAATTTTTTAAATTTAAAAAACCCTAAAAGCAATAATTATGAAATATTTGATTCCTTACTGAGTACCAATAGCTGTAGAAGGTTAAACTGGGAATGAGAAAAAAAGCATTCACAATAAACCCCAATCGGGTCGAAATCGACTCACCTTCAAAAATTAATTCCATCCAACTTTAAACCTTTTGTAAGTATGTTTAAAATGCCAAAGGTAGATAACAAATTGAATTATGTTTGCGTCAGAGTGTGGGTGCCTTTTTAACACTTTAATAGAACCTCTTATTAATGATTTCTGATCCACAGTGTTCACTCAAGGCTAAAGCTTAATGTTTCAGCAAACAGTGTACCATTCTACCTAACCTCTTGCAATGAACAAATGCGATAAATTTACTTGAAGACAGCTTTTGTGATTCGGTTAGATTCAAGGTCATTCCAAGTCTTTTAATTACTAACTGGGATTTGAGGGCTCTGGAGCTCACTGTATTTCAGAGAAGAGAGCAGCTGGCTCTCTCACTTTCTTATTAAAGAACATTATAAAACCCACGAATTGGCAAATGCCAAGTTCTCTTAACTACCCATGGGGAAACACAAAGAACTAAAGGAGAAGATAACCAAACATCTCTTTAAGCTTTTCCCCACCATCAATATTAACATAATGTGTGAATACAGTAATTTTAGTTTTATATTGAAATTTGCCCAAAAGCCAGAATCCCAGTTTGAGATCTATTTTCATAGTTCCAAATTTTTCAGATATGCACTCTGCAATGACCTCTTAAGATTCTCACCTCCCATTTGGGATCTTAAGGAAATAGAAAATAAGCCTTGGGTAAAAAAATCTTCATGAGAGCAAACCTAAAATAACTATGAGAAAGGTCATGCAGAGGAAAACAAACTAAGTACAGTACATCTGTGTGGAGTAGTGCATGGGTTATACATAAATAAAAACTTGCTGTCTGCTACTCTCACATCCCTCACCTCCCAAACCCCACTCCCAGATTTGTATTACAAACAATGGACACACAGATAGGACATTCATATTCTAGACCTGTTTTTGCCACTAACCAGCCGCAGGATTCTAGACTAAGTGTCATTTCACTTGCCATTTCTCAGTTTATCCATATGAAAATGGGATTGGATTAGCAATCTAGTGAAAACACTCTGGACCCCCTTCCCTCAAAATGTTTTAAAATGCATTTTTTAAATCCACAAAATTACAAAGGAAACCCATTATGCTGAAATAGTTATCAACTTTTTTTTTTTTTTTTTTTTTTTTAAAAACACATTCATAGCCTTGGAGTAGCTAGGTGGTGCAGTGGATGGAGCATCAGCCCTGAAGTCAGGAGGATCTGAGTTCAAGTTTAATCTCATACACTTAACTCTTCCTAGTTGTGGGACTCTAGGCAAGTCACTTAATCCCAATTGCCTCAGCAAAAAACAAAACAAAATCCATAGTCTCCAGGCCAAGAACCTTTAGACTAGCTCTCAAACATTCTTTCAAAATCTAACATTCTATGTATAAGGGATAAAATCAAATTAGCTTGGAGGTTATTTTAAAGCAAAGTAAAACTAACTGAAAGGCAGCATTAAAAAGAACACTGGATCAGAAATTAAAAGACACTCAGTTCTAACACTTAAGGGCCCAATTGACTCCCAACAACTCCTTTAACTTCCATGTCCTTATTTGTAGGTTGGGAATAACATTAGACTTCTTTCCTTCAAAGGCTTGTAATAAAGACAGCTGGATGTAATTTAAAGAGCAAAATGCAGTCATAGCATTATCCTCTTTTTCTCCTTTTCTCAGCTAAACTCGAGAAAGCAAGCTACACATACTGTTAGGTTCCTCCATTTGCTCACTATTCTCATTCACTCTTTAACTCTGTATTCTGGACTCAAGTCTGTCCTCTCCAAAATTTCTAGAGAACTCTTACACACCCAACCTAATGGCTCAATCCGGCTCATAACCTTTTATTCTCTCTTCCTTCTATGACTTCTTGCTTCTGCAGTTTATAGTTCTCCTATGAGTCCTAAGGCTCTTAGTGTCCTTTGTTTTTTTTACACACCCACTCAGTACTGATGTCCCCTAAAACTCTCTCCTAGGCCTTCTCTCTTTTTAAAAAATTATTAAAGCTTTTTATTTTCAAAACATATGTAAGGATAATTTTTCAACACTGATCCTTGCATAGCTTTGTGTTCCAAATTTTCTCCTCCTTCGCCCTGTTAAATAGATGTTAAATCCTAACACATTTTAACACATTTTAACCTGCCATTTGAGGAGGGAGTGGGGGAAAAGAGGGGATAATTTGAAACAGAAAGCTTTGCAAGGGTCAATGTTGGAAAATTATCCATGCATATGTTTTGTAAATATTTTAATAAAATATATATGTTAAATCCAATATATGTAAACATATTTGTCCAGTTATCTTGTTACACAAGAACGATCAGATCAAAAAGGTAAGAAAATGAGTAAGAAAAAAAATACAAACAACAAAAAGAGTGAGAATGCTATGTTGTGATCCACACTCAGTTCCCACAGTCCTGTCTCTGGCTCTCTCTATCACAAGACTACTGGAACTGGTCTGAATTATGTCATTGTTGAAGAGAGATGTCCATTAGAATTGAGCATTGTATAATCTTGTTGCCGTGTACATAATCATCTCTTGGTTCTGCTCATTTCACTAGCATCAATTCACATAATTCTCCCCAGACCTCTCTGAAATCTTCCTCTGATAGGGTACTTACAAAACAATAATATTCCATAATATTCATATACAATAACTTGGACAACCACTCTCCAAATGATGGGCATCTGGACTTTCTCTTTTTTTCCTCAACTGTTGATCTCATCACCTCCTATGATTCAATTACTGTGTAGATCTAGAGCTCCAATCTTGAATCACCAATTGTCTTGTGAATATCAGGCATCCACTTCAAATTCAATACATTCACAAGAGAACTTACCTTTTCCCATAAAATCTTTCTACATTCTCAATTTGTCAAAAGCACAAGTATTTCCTTAGGAACTCAAGCTCAAAAGCTCAATGCCACCCTTAACTCTTCATTCTCATTCACCCCATATATTCGATCTGTTCTTGAAAACATATTAATTTTACTTACACATCTCTCCTCTATGTTTCTTTCTCTTCACTCACACAGCCACCCTAGGAAAGATCCTTTCTTTGGCGGACAGAATTTTCAACTCTGATAAAATCATAGATCTCAAGCATTTCATCCCTTTGGGGAGATATACTATTTTAAAAAAAGATCTTTATATGTTTTATGTTTTACTTTTATACTTTATTATGACATATATTATCTATACATCTTATTTTTTAAATATATTTTCATTATTACCTACATTTCCACCGAGTCCCTTCCCACAAAACCAGTCCCTATATATATATATATATTTTTAAATGCTCTTGAAAAAAAGAAGAAATTTTAATAAAGCCAAACCTACACAGAAAAAACTGTTGATGTTTTATGCAATTCTTTGTACCCATAGATTCCTACTTCAGTCAAGGAGGAAGGGTATTTTCTCATTTCCTTTCTTTGGAGCAAATATTGATCTTTATAATTGCACAACATTCAATTTCAATTGTTTTCTCTCATGTACATTATTATAGTCACTGAATATTGTTTTCTTGACTCTGCTGACTTCATTCTATATATAATCATAGAGATCTTTACAAGTATTCATCACACTTCATTTTTTATAGTACAGTAGCATCCCATTACATGAATGTAATATAATTTGTTTAACAATACTGCAAAAGATGGGTTCCTACTTTGGACCTACTTTGTTTCTACTTCTGTTACTACAAAAAAGTGTTGCTCTAAATATTTTGGTGTATACAATTCTTTTTGTCATGATTTCCTTGGAGTAAATGCTTAAAAGTGAAATCTGAATCAAAGGACTTAAGACATTTCAATCACTATTTGCCTAATTCCAAATTATTGTCCAAAATGTTTATACTATTTCATCTCTTCACAACCATCCAAATATTGACTATTATTTTCTTCTATCATCATATCCAAAATTGGTCTTTGTGAGATAAAGTTTCAGGATTTTTTTTCATTAGTATTTGTCGTATTATTAGTGATTTGAAGCATTTTTTTCACATTCTTTTGAGAGCTATCCGTTTACATTTTTTGACCAATTTTCTACTGAGGAATAGCTTTTGGTCTTAAATATTTCTACTGTCTATATGATTTAAATACCAAATCCTTAAAAATATTCCATACAAAGATTTCCCTCCAATCCCAGTCAACAGTTTCCCTTATCTTTGATGCACTGTTTTTGTTTATGCAAAAGCTTTTCAATTTTATGTAACCAAAATTATCTATTTCATCTTTTGTAATTGCTCCTTACCCCCCACACCCCCTTTTTTGGCTTCTGGATTTATCCTCTGTAACTATGAAAAGTGTATCATTTGTTTCTCTTTAAAGTTTTTATATGATATTTCTATATTACCATTTGTTCAAGCATTTCCCCTCAGATGGGCACTCCTACAGATTCTAATTCTTTTCTTTATTTTGCCTTTTTAATTCCTCCCTTCAGAATCTATTGCGTCCCCAGTATTCTTTCCTTTTAAGCCCTTCTTTTCCATTATCTATTATTTCCTAGTATTAGATGCTCTAAACTATATGTATGGATGTTCAACTCTCCTTTGCATATTGCAAAGGAGAGAAAGAGTCATCTCTTACTCACTCTTCTCCCCACCCCCCATTTCCATGCTTATATAATCTTCACCTTTTGCACCTCAAAAGCAAGAAATACTAAGTTCTACTTCAGTTTCTTCCTCTGTTTCAGGCTTGTCTGTCTATTCCTTTTATTCTCCCTTCTTAAAAATACATCTACCTACCTCCAGGTCCTCAGTTTTTCTTATTTCATTTCTTCACTATCTGTTGAAGACTAAGTTTTTATAAAAACACTTAAGAAATAAGAAATCTCCCTCTATTTGAATGTTACAGTATCATGCAACTCTTTCCAGTTGCTCAAATAAATTTATTGGTCTGGATTTCTCTTCATTCTTATATTTGTATTTCAAAGTTCCTACACAGCCTCAGTGTTATAATCAGAAATGCTTTAAAGTCGTCTATTACACTAAAAATCCATTTTATTCCTCCTCTAATTAAATTTAATTTTACAGGGTAATTATTCTTGGTTACAAATCTTTATCACATTTGCTTTTCAAAATAGTGTATTCCAAGATTTCTCACTTACTGTAGAAGCTGCTGGGGTCTTTATGTGATCTTGAATATGGTTCCTTGGTAGATGAACCACTTCTTTCTAGGTGAATTTAATGTATTTTCTTGTGGGAATTTGGTTAAAACAATCTTGGTAATTTTCCTTTTTGGGTTCCTTTCAGGAGGTGACTGGTAAGATTATATCTTCCTTCTGATTCTAATAGT
Source organism: Sarcophilus harrisii (assembly GCF_902635505.1). NCBI lineage: Eukaryota > Metazoa > Chordata > Mammalia > Dasyuromorphia > Dasyuridae > Sarcophilus > Sarcophilus harrisii. Next base: position 448,641,090 of record NC_045427.1, read on the forward strand.
TCTAGACAATTTCCATTATTTCTTGCAATAAATTGTGCCCAGGATCTTTATCCTTTTAAACATTGTTTCTTTTAGAAAATAAAACCCAAATAATCACCTTCTACATCAGGGGTTCTTAACTTTGGGAGGGGAATAAGGAATAAGGAAGGTCTATGAACCACTTTTAAAAATATTCTGGAAATATATTTTAAAATTTTGCTTTATATTTTGTGTTTTATTTTATACATGTTAAAAACATTAACTTGAAAAGGGGCCCCCACACATTAGCCAACAGAAGAGATCTATTAAACAAACAAAAAAAGGCTAAAGAACACTATTCTAAATGAAACACTGGAATATAATTGCTTTTTCAAGTTGAATATTTCTTGTGGGGAATAGCTCTCTGTATTGAGAAATGAGACTTTTCTCCTTCGAAGGCTAGTAGAGAGTTATTTTAGGGGTTATCAGGCTTGGGCATTGTTTTGCAAACAAAATTCCGAATTAATTTTTTAAAATTCCCACTTCTCCATCACTTTTTGATTTATGTACCCTTGCAGAATAATAGTTATTTGAAGATGGATGAATTTAATCCATCTTTTGGGTTTTTGTACTTTCCATTACAGTATTCCTTTTTTATATTTTCTCCATTCTTACCAAAGGCATTTATTGCATCCCCTCTTGTGAAATCTTACCTTTCCTTTAAAATTCAGAAAATTGTTACACCCAGCAACATGTGATGTCCTGGAGAGAACTGATCTCTTGCCGCCTTTAAGCCCTCCTGTAACACACAGCCTGGTTCTAATGGCCCTTCCAGGCACACAGGTCAGCATCTCCCCTCCCAACCCTGCCAAACTGGTCTTTCTTTTTCCTCACTCCCATCTCCTTGGCTTTGCACACTTGGAATCTCTCCCTCCTTACAGTCTGCCTCATTGAGTCCCTCTTTGCCTTTAAGATGAGGTGCAGACACTACATTCTGAATGAAACCTTTCCTGATCCCCACTCCAACCACTTGTTGAACATCTGCTTGTATATGTATTTACTGTCTCCCTTATTTGCTTTTTAAGCTTATTTTGAGTCCGGACTTCCTTTTTTGGCACTTGTATCCTCAGGGCCTAACCCAGGACCTGGGCATAGTAGGGACCTAATTTCTGCAAGAGTGCTTTCCACTTTCCTATAACACATTCTTTTTAAATAAATTCTCTCCTAGGTAATTGATATTTTGGGATTTATCAAACACTGGATAAAAATTTCTCTTCTTGATCTAACTCAGTTTTAATAGATCAAGGATGGACAGAAGCAGCTACACCCAAAGACAGAACACTGGGAAATGAATGTAAACTGCTTGCATTTTTGTTTTTCTTCCCGGGTTATTTATACCTTCTGAATCCAATTCTCCCTGAGCAACAAGAGAACTGTTCGGTTCTGCACACATATATTGTATCTAAGATATACTGTAACCTATTTAACATGTATAGGACTGCTTGCCATCTGGGGGAGAGGGTGGAGGGAGGGAAGGGAAAAATCGGAACAGAAAGTGAGTGCAAGGGATAATGTTGTAAAAAATTACCCTGGCATGGGTTCTGTCAAAGTTATTTTAAAAAATTATCCATGCATATGTTCTGTCAATAAAAAGCTATAATTTTAAAAAAAAAAATTTTCTCTTCTTTGTCTACCAATCTGTTCCAAAGATCTTCTTTAAAAAAAAAAAAAAAAAAAAAAAAAAGTTACCCAATAGTTTTGATGATTGCAAACTTGATAAATTTAGTTTGAAATCCCTTCATTCTTCCTTTTCTCATAAGCCCATCATTTCCTTTAATAATCTAAATCATTTGTTCCTCCAGATAAATTTTATAATTTTGTTTATCCCCATATCCCTTTGGTAATGTGGTATAGTACTTAATCTGTCCATTAACTTTAGTAGTAGGTAATTTGTATTATATTGATCTAATCTAGCCATAAATACTGAATATGCCTTTCACTTTCTAAGAATTTCTTTAAGAAATCAATCATCAATAAGTAAACATTTAATAGATGATTGTTGATAACTAAGTACTGGGGATACAATGACAAATAACATTTTGTAATTGAACTTATATAGTAATTGAATGTGTTTGGCTAGATTAATTTCCAAATATGTTATGCATTTTATAGTTATTTTGGAAGGCATTAACTTTTTTCTGTAATTGGCTCTTTGATTCTGTTTTTATCACTAAGAACTATTGTTGATTTAGGGGTGTTTGTTTATATTGAAGCTTGAAACTTTGCTGGCACTGTTGTTCTCTCAGTTTCTTTGTTGATTCTTGGGGAATTTTCTGCGAAGTTCAGCTCAAAATGCTCACTCAAATGTGAGATCTTCCTGTATCCCTCCAGTTTATTACCTCCAAAATTGCCTCATTTATTCTATACGTATTTATATGTATACAGGTTGTCTTTCCCTGAGTTCCCTAAAAAAACATAAGATTCTTGAAGGCAAGGATCTTTGTATCCCCAGTACCTAATCTGTACTACCTGGTACAGAGGTAGTACTTAACACAAGCTTGTTGCCTAACAGATTGTTAAGACACCTTGAATGAAACCAAATGAGCAATCCTATCTCAACTAGGATCTAACCAGTGTGGGAGGAGTGATTAAACGAATAAAAGGAACTAAGAGACAAAAGGCAAATCAATTAGATCAGTCAACAGAATTAAAAGAAATAAGGCTACCACAAATCACAAACACTATACTGGCAGGAAAGAGACATAGCTACTGATTTGTAGTTCAACTTTCTTAGGAGAATCACTTCCCAGTTTAAGGGTTCCTCTATTCATCATTATGGTCTTCACTGGGATGCATCCGTATTCCTCATGGAATGAGAGTACATTGAACCACATGAGCTCTAACATTTATTTCATATTATATGATACTCTGAAATCCCCATGCTTTTTTTTCTTTTTTAAACAACTGGGAAGACTTTTACAACAAAGCTCTAGCTGTTGTATTTTATGACATCTCCTGATTGCATATAAAAACATTCCACCTTTCCCAAAAGTTAAGTTAATCTTTTTTTTATATGGTACCTTCCAGAGCTGTATGCAATTAGACAGCTTTGAATTCCTGGAGGGGAAGGGGAAAGAAGCAATTGTAATTTTCCATTATGTGACTGATTATGTTTTACTCTCTAAAAGGCTGATTGGTTTCCTGGTGCCAGTAAAATGATTGATGAATATTTCAACTATGGCTCTTACTCTTCTAAGTCTCCCATTCCCCCCCCCCCCCAAAAAAAAAAAAATTTAAATCACACCTCTCTCCTGTAGGACTGCACCCTCCCCCACTCTTGCACTACCCACCCCCCACCCTGCTGGGCTTTCCTTTTATTGACCCACAACATTTAAAAAGGTTTCCCTTCTGTTATACAGGGCCTTTTTTTCCTTTTAAATTGAATCTGGAATTCTCTAAGTGTAGGTCATCTGGCCCGAAGAGAATCTTTTCAAGATGCTGATAGAAAATGATAGAAGACGCTAGGTCCTAAAAACTCTGAATCAAAAATTACTTTACCAACAGGGATCGATTGTCTTAAAGAAAAAATAAATCATAATTAAAAATATTAGGTGCCCCTTCTACAGCACTTTGTGTATTTTCTTCATGATCTAATGATCTGATAAAAGAAACATTGTTCCAGAATCACATTAGTCCTGGATTCAAATCCAATCTCTTGTATTTAGTGTATGACCTTGGACACCCCTCTCTAAAGTGAAGGAGTTGAACTACATGTCTCTGAGATCACTTCAAGTTCTAAATCTACTGTCGTAGGGTAAGACAAGGATTTATTATTTCCACTTTATAGATGAGGAAGCTGAATATACTTCAAGGAGATAAAATGATTTGTCCAGGATTAGGACTAGAATTCAGATTCTCTTTCCTCAAGATATAGTCATTTACAGAAGAGGTTACTAAGGCAGAAGAACACAGAATTTAAAATAATAGATCTGGGTTACAAGTTTCACTTTTGCGACATAAACAGTATGACCTTGGGCAAGACCGTGTGAGCTATCTCTTCTCTTGATAAAATGAGGAAAGTGGGTTAAATAAATTCAAATACCTCTTTGAGGTCTAACTTGCAGTGGATATGCTTGAATACACCATCTCCTTCCCCCAAAGTAAGACCACTACCATTTGATGGAAATAAATTTAAGCCCACTCATTCTTTCTAGCCTTCTTAGGGATCTCATTTATCATTCCCCCCCCCCCCCATTCTCTATAATGAATTAACTACCAACTCTAATTATTTCTATTTTCTCTCACTTATTTCATTCTGTCAACATCTACTGTAGATTGGTTACAAGCCTTCTCATCTCTTCTTGAATTATTATTATAGTCTTCATAAATCTCCCTCTTCCAACTTCTCTTTCCTACAATCCTTTCTTCAGAACACTCCCCAATAAAGTAAAATGCTTAAAACGTAATTCTAATCATGCTGCTCCTCCACTCAAGACTCTTCAGGAATTCATCACCTATTGTATGTTAAGAGGTTGGAAAACATACTGGACTTGCTATCAGAAAATCATGCTTCATATGCTGGCTCTGTCCTTACTAGCTGTGTGGGAAAATTATTTAATTTTTCTAATCCTCATTTTGCTGATCTATAAAGTGATACAACCCACTAGAGAGCAAAGTGCTTTCCAACACTTAAAGTACCATAGAAATACGAGTTACCACCAAATAAAGAATACAATTGTGATAATGGCATTAAAAGCAAAGCCCTCCACATTATAAGTCAACTGACCTGGCCAACTCTCTCATACTACTCCCCTCCATTCATTCTCCATTTGAAACATTTAATTACTCTCAATGCCATTATTCATGCTTGTTTTTGTCTGATCATGTCCAACTCTTCCTGACTCTATGAACCATACTGTCCATGGGGTTTTCTTGGCAATGATGCTAAAATCATGAAATCTTTTAGCTTGCCATTTCCTTCTCCAGAAGATAAAGTAAACAAAAGTTAAGTGATTTGCCCAGGATCACATTGCTAGTAAGTAATCTCAAGCAGAATTTGAACTCAGGTTTTCCCGATTCAGTCCTTTCGTTCCTCCAAGATCCAGCTTTGATCTTCCATGAAGTCTTTGACCCTCCTTCCAATAAAACGGATTTCTCACTTTACATTTTGTTTAGTCTTTTCTGTATTTATCTCTCTTCCCCCCATATCATCATCTTTGGTATAGAGTGTCTTCCACTTCTTAAAATTACAAGCTCCCCAAGACCAAGACTTGTGTCATAATTATATATATGTACCTAGCCCTGCATTCTACATAGTCATTAATAAATGTTTGTGGATTTGAACTTTTCTCCTATCAGATAATTTAAGTTTCTTTCCTATAAAGGAAAACCTTTTCTGTTCTCAAAAAACAAAGTCACTTGACTCCACACATGTTTTCCCAACACGAGTTCTTATTTTGCTGGAAAGGCATCATTTATTTATTAGAATCAGAAGTTTCTATGCTCAGAGACCTCAAAGATCATCAGATACAGCTTTCTTATATTTTATTCAGATGTTAATTATAGTCCAGAAACTCAGGTTGAATGGCAAAGTAGGGGGGCTCCACAGAACCCAATTGTTCTGGCTCCCTCTTGTCTTTGAGTTAAGCTCCTCTTACAAGAATACCTTTGGTGAACAACTGAAGGAACTTTTAATATTTGACCTAAGGGGCAGAATACTTGAGGGGAGACAGGATAGCTATCTTCAAATATCTAAGAGGATTTTACATGCAATCAGTCTTATTTTGAATGGTCCACAGGGAGAACCAGGAATGATGCATTAAAGTTATAATTTGGCATATTTTATTTGAGAAAGAATTTTGAATTCAGCACTGTCCAATAACTGAAGGACTACTTCCAAAATCATCCAAAAATTTATCATCCTTGATTTTCCAGTTAACTAGATGCATAACCTTAATTCCATCACCTTCTATGGGTTCAATTTTACCATCTGTAAAATGAGGCAGCTGGATTATTTTTCTAAGGTTGGTCTATATTCCAAGATCCCAGACAACTCCCAAGCCTACATATCCACCATACCTATTCTCTTGCCTGGGATACTGAACCAACAACTATCTATGAGTTACTCCCATGGATAACTCGAATTCAACACATCTTAAAGAACCATCACAAGCCCCTAAAACTAGCCCCTTTTCTTAACTTCCTTGTTTCTGTTGGTCACCACCACCCTCTCCACTTATTCAGGTTTGAAACCTTAAGAGTCATCCAACTCTTCCCTCAAATCCTATAAGTCAGTTGGTTATCAAGTCTCCCAGATTTCAGATCTGTGCTCTTGCACATTCCTTCCCCCTCAACTCCCTCCCAAACCACAGCTTTCTTCAAAACTTCATTTAAGTGGCATTTTCTACAGGAAACCTATCTAGAGTCTCCAAGACATAATTCTCTTGATGGTCTCCTTCCAACTACTATATATAAATCTTTTATATTTACTTTTCTGTGGACATATTTCCAATTTAATGAAAGCTCACTGAGGGCAAGGACTAATTTAGTTTTTGTCTTTGTATGTCCAATACCTAAAAGTGCCTGGCATCATCACGGATGCTTAATGTTTGTTGAATGAATTCTATGAACGGTAACGTCAATTTATTCTCATGCGTAAACTATGCCAGCAATATAAAATAACAACTGTTTAAAGATGTGTTCCACTCAAATGATACAAACTCCCAAGAATGACTCCTTCCACCATCTCCCCCTCCCCCAAAGACTTTTCTGGCCTTTAATCCCCATACCAAGCTTCATTGGAAGTTCTGATCCTGTAACTCATTGTTATTCACATTGTTATGTGACATTTCTTCAGCTTGCTGGCTTACCACAGAATGACTTCTACCTAGCAACTGCCTTAACCCCTTAACAACAAAGTAATTGACTTACACTAAAATGTCATTCACACCAGAGACAGAGAGGCAGTCTCTGTCCCAGGGCTGAAAACTGAAATGCTGATTCTATACTGATCTTCTTGGTATTTTCTAAAATTGCTAGTTGGGGGAGATTTAAGTACAACAAATTGATTAATTCCTACTGTGTACAAGGCACTGTGTCAGAGCTAGAAGCGATACAAGGCTTAACAGATCTAGTTTCTGTCCTCAAGGAGCCATAGCTTAGTAGGGGATAAGAAACAAACACTGCATGACAAATACAGTCAATTTAACAAAGTTTTAAAGAGATCAAGACATGAGAAAACCGTTTGAGAAAATAAAATTTTAAGTGACACAAATTCCCTAAACATTACATGCAACTAAAAAAAAAAAAAAAAAAAAAAAAAAAATCAACGAATACCAAATTATGATCCCAAGTTCTCAGGCAATGCCATTGGAACATAAACCCTGATTGTGCTCCTATCAAGTTGAAAAGGTTTTAATTACAGAATCCAAACCGAGTCTCTCTGGTTTGCAGACTAGCTTCCATGTTTATTTTCCAGAAGATTCATCACTAGGGACATTTTTCCCCCTGCAACTCATGAAAATATCAACTTGAGAATTGGTTTTATTGAAGGACAACACATAGAAGAAATAAAATCTCTTGAAATTTTTGGATAATCCCCCAACCTAATACTCTAAACAATGTCAGTGTAAATCCTTTTTCTACCAGTCAAAAATCCATTAGATTTGTTCATCTCACATCAGTACCTCTGAAGTCAAGCCATTAACAGTTTGGTAGTGACACAGCACAAAGAATGTGCAGTTTGAATCCTTAGTTTGATTATGTTAAATTAGCTGTGACCAGCCTCAGTTTCTTGTTTTGTAAGGATGACTCTTAGTTGACAAAGTTGACTTCTAGTGACAAAAACACTAGAAGTATCATCACAACCCTCATACTTATAATACTATTATTTACCATCAATCCAAATTGTGAGCTTGTGGTTGAGAAAGACAAACTTCTTATTAGACTCTTGTAGTCACAACTAAGATAATTAAGGGTCAAGAAAGAGGTTTCCAATGTCAGTTAACAAAAGACATCTGAGAACATGTTGAGAGCAAGGTATAATTAGAAAGAATGCCCCACACTTTGATTTGGTTCTAAATAAATAAAAAAGATAAGAGAGCTATTTTCATTATAAAACAACTAAGTCCCAACTGCCTCCACTGCAATTACTAATTACCTGAATAGATGGGTTTTAGAGGCACCTTCTATGAGAAATATCAAATACATAAATGAATATACACACATCTCTATATATAAAAATATTAAATTATCACTAACACTTTTTAACAAATTCATACTCAAAATTCCATGTAGTCATGAGTCACCATTCTAGGGTAAACCACCCACTAAATAGATCTTTCCATCAAACTTATTAATTTTTCCCAAAAACACATGTTTTTGCTTTCCTGGTATTAGATTTCAGAAATGGTACACATAAACAGTTGACAAAGTAGTGGCACATGGAGACAGACAACAGGGCCAAAACCAGGAAAAAAGTGACAAACACACACGTGCATATGTACATATATGTGAACACATGTGTATGTATATACTACACATGTACACACAAATGCATGCTAATATATATTCGAAATTGAGATGATAGATATGTAAATCACCTAGAAAATAGAAAAATATACTACTACTGCCATCTGTGGTTTCTACTTGAATGGCTTTGCTGGCATAAAATCACTATAAGAAAAATGTGACTAACAGTCAGTGGGTTCACCATTTGAAGACAATTTTATAGTAACTATTCACATTTCCAAAGTGCCTCTGTGAGACAAGAATAATACTTACACTTTACAGATGAATAAAGAAGCTTAAAGAAATATAGTGAACTTGCCCATAGTAAAATCAGTAAATATATATCAAGCTTTTTTTAAGAAAATGGTAAGATTCTAGATGGGTTAATAAAAACAAAGCAGTTCTTTTCAGAAATCATTTCAATGACAAATGAGTAATCAAGTGTTTCTAATAGCACTTTAGTAACAGGGTTTCTAATTCTAAATTTGCTTATATTTAACTTAACCTAAATTTGCCCACACAATGTCTGCACCACATACTTAAAATTCAAAGGGTTCCCCTCCAGCAGATAATTCAAAATTAAGTTAATATTCAATTTTTTCCTCAGTCTCCAAAAGCCAAAAATGTCAAAGAATACCTCTCCAAAGAGATTTCCAAAACAATTTGAGTTAACCTGCTCAAAGGCCAATCATTGTAACCTGGAGATCAAAAGATATAGGGCAGCTGGAGATGGGAGGGTGGAGAAACAATTTAACCCACCAGCCAGCAGCCTAGGGAAAGCCTGATCCTCTCCCAAAGTAAATCACTGTTAATTAGAATTACCAGGTTACATTGAGAAAGCCAGATTTAAATAATCACTGTATCAACAGGACAGACTCTTTCTTCTTCCAAGAAAGTGTTTAGAAGCTGTGATAACACTCACACCTAATAAGGAATTTTGGAAGCCATCTAGGGTGGCCAAAAAGTTCTTTGTAACAATTTATAAAAGACAGTGGGAGTGAGTGTCTAAGAGATCTTCTCTCCATATGACTAGTCCTTCAATTTTCTCTAGTGCAGGAGAGGAGTTAGGCATACCATAATATGCTAGACATGAAATACTAATTTATCCATAGGAAGGGGAATTTGGGACTGAATTTTAAATTTCCATCAATTTTACCCTAGGGGAGATCACTTCAAAGGAACTAGACAAACTGCAGTTCTGTTTTATATTCATGCACTTATATACTAAGCACTCACTCAATGTGTGCAGAGCACTGTTCAAGATAGCAAGTTCAGATAAGATCCGGTCCATGTTCTTAGGGATTTACATAGATTTATATGGAGTTATGACATACATTCAAGATAACTAGAATAACAAATCCCGGTCTATAGGTTTGAAGATTATCAAAGCACTTTCCCCATAATATCCCTTTTGAATTACTGCTTGCAAGCATTATTATCTCCATTATACATATGACGAAACATACTCAGAGAATAATAAAGTGACTTGCCCAAGGTCCCACACCTAATAAAAGCTATGATACAAAACCTGGTCTCCAGGCTAGATTTTTGTAATCCTGTAATGTTCCTAAATCTCAATTTCTAACTGAGGGAATACATTGAAACCTACAATATTAAATTCTGAACTTGAGGGAAAAGAGAAAATGTCTGTTGTAACTTCATGGATACAAAAGTCAGGGAGGAAAAGGTTTCCATTCAATCCTGGTTGCTTGCGAATGTAGGCACAACACAAGCAACAATTACTCCCCGTAGGCTACCTTGTTTTAAACATGAAACCATTTCAGAGCTATGTAAATAAGAGTCAGAAAAACTAAATATTAGCAACCTTTCAAAAAGTGGAACAGAAAACACTGACAAAAGAAAGGAACCCAGCAACAAAATCCAAGAAAATATGCCAAAGTTCAAAAGGCAGAAGCAAACAGGGTATTATTACCATATTAAAGTTAACAGATACTTTAACAAAATTAATGTCATTCATGGGTTCCATTTGCAATCATTTTCATATTTGTCACTGTAATAACTAAGTGGAAAAAAACCCCAGTAATTTTGGGAGGGAAAAAAAAAACTTCACTAACTTTCCTGGAAACTAAGAGATCAACTGCTCTCTCTTTGTTCCCTTCCTACTCCACCCTCAACCAACCCCCAACCTTCATTCTCCAAAGTGTTTATCTGTTCTTGGTCAAGGAATTCTTTGATTTTTCCCTCCAACTTTGACACAGTTCCCACACAAAAGAGGGATAGAGCTAAGTTCACAATAGTAGAAGGCACATTGGAATGCCCCAGGCTTTTAAAAAAAAAAAAAAAAAAAAACTAAAAGAATCTTAATCAATATAAATATTACTCTTCAAAGGTAACTGGCCAAAAGCTTAGCTTTCATACCAATTATATACATTGGAAATAGTCAACAAAGGAAAGGCATTAAGCTCCACTACAATGGAGAAAAAGAAGCAATACAATTCTGGAATAAATGTAAGAAAAAGGAACCTGAAAAGACTACTAGTATCTAGATTAGCTTCCTAACAATAGAATTAAGACAATTTTCCTCTAGATGAGGGTTAGCCTTCTAGCTGTTAAAGATATTTAAAATTAGTAAACCTTCATATGAACCAATAAATACAATTAAATGCAAACTTATGTGAAAGTATTTATCATTCAATCATACCTCTCCAACACTTTCTATTTGTGTGACTATGGGAAAGTTATAGTTTATTCCTCTATAAAATGATGATAAAAATCTTTAAGGTTTTATAAGCATTTCTCATAAGAACTCTGATATACAGATAGTGCAAAAATATTCCAAGATTTTGAAATAACTACTAACTGCTTGGAAGGTTGGAAAAGTTTGGCTAAGGGTAGGACCCTAGCTATCAGAATTCACAGCCTGGTTGGGGATTAAGAAACATACAATACAATAACTCTCACTTTTAAGTCATTTCTTCATAACTTCTCAGTAAGATCAATTGGAAACATGGTCACCCCCATTTTACAGATAAGGAAACTGAGGATCAGATGACTAACCCAAGGTTGGATGGTTAGTAAATTCCAGACCAAGAATTTCAACTCATGTTCTTAGAAACACGAATTTCCACTCTAGCATGTGTCCTTTCAACAATGCATCAGAAAGAGTAAAAGTTGTTAAAGGATATCAAAGAAGGTGTCCTGGACACCTAGAAGTGGTGACATTTTAAGAGAATTTGAAAGTATTAGTAAAGTTTCAACAAAGGACCTGAATAGGTCTGAATATTAGTTGCCTCCATAACCCCAGATTTCTAAAAGTAAAATTATATGTATAAACTGGGCAAATGCTTCTCCCACCTAGTTTTTTACAGACTAATTGGGAGTATGGGGAAACAGGGAATGACCGAGTTCTTCCTACAAGTGTAATGCTGGAGAAACTGAGGCAAGACAGATTAGAGAGTGTTTAATAATTTATTTAAAAGGGAGAGATTTACTGGGACCAAATGGAATTATGGTTTGGTCCCAGGGCTGAATGAGACTATCATCTCCAAGAATCCAGCAAACAATGTGAGTTCTCAATGACTTTTATACACGTGGCTCAGACTCAAGGGGTAGACTGAGGCAGGGGCGGAGTGAGGGTGCTGAGAGTGGGCGGGACTCTGACAGGGTGGGGTGAGCCACAGGAGATGGGGAGAGGCATCTTGATAATCTGATATTCTAATAGCTTGGGATGGGGAGAGACATTCTGATATTCTAAAATATAAGCTCTTTTATCCTAATCAAGTATTCTGATTAAGAGGGAGAGGTGGCTTTGCAAGATTGAGCAGAACAATTATAAACTGAGGTAGGACAATTTAGGCAAACTGAGAAAGGACAATAAAAGAACTGTGGCATAACACAAGTTCTCCCAAATAGCCACAACAAAAGGGAATCTACCAACATACACATTTGAGACTTTGTAGTTTCATTTAAACCTTCAACTTTCACTAAAAGCACCACTTTCCTCAGTAGTTTAGGAAACCTAGCTCAAATCTTCCAAAATACTCTAAATTTAAGAATATCTTAATTGTGATTCCTACCATCCCTCCAGTAGCTTCTCGAATATGTTAATTCCAATGCTTTAAGGCCCTACACAATCACAATCTGACAACATTCCCCACCTTTCTAGCCTCTCTCCCTTACTTTCTACTTCATATAATTTAAAATCCAAGCCAAATTGGACTACTCCCAATTCCATAACAAGTTTCCCATTCTCACCCCTCAATACTTCTGCTTCTAGTTGTTTAAAGGCCTGAAATACTCTCTCCTTCCTCTTTTCCATCATCTAGTGCATTTCTAATGACCTTTTCAATCCTCAATTCAATGGCCTCTCCCTCCCTGAAGTCTCCAAATCCCACAAGAAAGTAACAAGACCCCCAATTATATAGCACTTATCTTTGCATCTCTCTAAAGAACTTAACTATAAATGCTGAATAACACATTTGTGAATATTTATCTCCTTTAAAAAAAAAAAAAAAAAAAAAAAGCAAGCTCCAAGAAGCCAGGAGCCCTATCTTATCTAAACTTTATCTCTTCTCTCTTCTTCCCCCCCACCCTTGGTGTTTCTGCATACAATAATAAATGTTTAATTTAGTGAATTGAATCACAGAAAATTTAAATGGAAAAGAACCTCATATCATCTGGTCCCAAATTATTGTTCAAAATAGAAGGTATCCCAAAAGTCTAAATGCAGTTTCAAGTTATTAAAGTTCAAATAGCCTTAATTAATTTTAATTAAAGCTTTAATAGCATAAAATTGCACTAAGACTCTTAAAATCACATTGAATCTTTTGAGCCATCGATATAATCATTCTAACTAACTACATAAGTTGGCCACACAGTAAGTTAATGTCATAACTAAAATATATTTTCCATTTATTACATTGTTCTAGTAAAAATAAATGTCCCCAATGTCTTTTCCCCCAGTGATCTGTTTTCGAAAACCCAATTAGCTCTTAAGCAGTATATATGCCCATACTTAAAAATGTACTACCCATTCTTCTCAAATAAAATGAACTCCTGTTGGCATCCCCAAATCATTCCTCTTTCTTCTGAAAACCCTTCTATAGTCCCTCTCAGTCCCAATACAGTTGAGCAAATGTATTTATTGTAAAAGACCCTGTGAGACAGTAATGGAAAAATATCTTGCCCACTCAGCACAAAGAATTCCTGGAAGGGTTGGAGCTGCTTGCATCAAAAGCAGGCTGTCCTATTACCAATGAGAACAGAACAGAAAAAAAACATTTAGAAGACTGTAAATTCAGCATCCCCAGGAATTCCTCCAGGAAAACATTTCAAAAATTCCATTTGGGAGTTTTATTGTTTTCATACTTCTATCAGCCTTAAGCATTTTTATTTTATTTACTCTGGTTCTATTTTAAACAAACTCAAAATTCCCCCAAAACTTAAAAACCTCAGGACAGAGCCCTGTTTATTACAATGGAGGAAATCAGTTACAAGTGCAAAAAGTGAAAAGAATTTCGTTCTTCTGACTAGTACTTAAAGAGAAATGAGAAAGCTGAATTAGATGCTTTCTTAAAGTTCCTTCCAGAGCAATCATTCTTTATTCTATGCTTTTTACCTCTTCATGTGGTCTAGAGAAAGATCTAACCAGGAAGCCCAAATAAATTTGTTAAAAATGTTTACATAGAGTGCCACTCATTTTCACTAGCATAATGGGATTCTCTTGGGAGTTCCAATTGAAGCTTTAATACAAAGAAAGAACAAAAGATAGTGCAAAAATAAACTGTCAGATTTTTCACCTTCCCAGTCATATATGATCATTCCATTTCTGTTCTATAACTATTTGCTAGGCTTAATGTCCCAATTTCCAGTGTGTTTACAGCAACACAGAGACAGCTTTCATTAATACAGAAGAATCCAGCAATCCTAAATAAGACAAAAGTCAAATGATAACGTGATGCTAGTTTCCACAAGATGGCTAGAACTCTGTCATTTCAAATTGGCCAATTCAGGAAGATGAATAGGAAATGTGGATGAATTAAAATAATCATTAAAGTTCTTTAAATGTACCAATGAATAATTGATAGCCAAAGCAATTGCTAGCCTCCCCTTAACTACCATATTGCTTTTAAGTAGACAAAAGTAATCAAAGATTCGTCATCTCAGAAGTGAATTTTTACATAATGTAAATGTGAAATTTTACATAAAGGCAAGAGAGGACATATTTAACTTTACATATGTTCATAGTCCTTACTGGGAAGAATCCAAATTATAGTCTCAACTTTTTCAGATGGGTTTAACAGTTTTCACACATACATAGCTAACCTAAATTACAAAAAAAAAAAAAAAAAAAAAAAAAGATTACAGAGGGGAAAAATTGAATTAAATAGATGGGCTTTGTTCTACAAGACTCTTTCTCCCTGTCCTAACTGTATCCCAGGTTCCCTCTCTTTGTGAGTCAGGAAATTTTATTGATTTCAAACATGCTCACAATTCATAAGGCAATTCCCAAAGAACAGCACACATGACACCCAAATATCAGGGAAGGATTCCTTTTATCCACATTCCCCACGTCTTAATCTGAGTCAAATCAAACACGATTCAACTTTTTAAAACTTCTTTCCACCTGCAACTTATGTTTTATTCAAATGTTAAGATAATACAAATTCAACTGAATTTATTTCATAAAGCAGCAAGATTAGCAAGAATTTCAAGTCACAAGTTCTGCAGAGATTCCCTCAAAGTCAAATATATACTTCCCAATTCTAAGCCAGATTTAAGAGGCATTTCTGCAATAATAACGTTCAGTTATTTTCAAATCAAGGGCTTTATTAGCAAGTCAGAATACCAAAAACATTCTTTGTTATCAGATTCTACCAACTCTAAATTCTAACTACGTTCTATAGTCCCTTTCAGTTTTAACACTGTTGTGTTCTACTATGGCTTTCAACTTTAAAATTTTATGTCTGATGTCTGAAGCCTCAATTAATCCCATGACTAAATCTTTGTAAAAAAATTTCCAGTATCTATGAAGAGTAAAACCTGGGCTACTCTCTTCTTCATCCTGAAATGCATAGATGTGTAAAAGGTGGAAGCCATAGCAAATAAATAAAAAGGTTTTGCCACTTCAGCATTTGCCATTGCAGGTCCCCAAGCAACCTTTGTAATTCAGAACTCCCGGAGCAATTGCTCCAGCAGCTAATTGCTCCAGGGCGCTTTCCAAGTTCAAAAGTTCACCTTTTACGACCTCACAAAGGCTTCTTACACTTTACTAATAAACACAAACCGAAGGCAAATACTGAAGGGAACTATATCAAACATAAAAATAAAGAGTACACACACCCACCTCAAAAAAAAAAAAAAAATAGACTATGTGTTCAGGGGTCCCGAGGGTCGAGAGAGAGGGTGAGATGCTACCTAAACCGAACGCCCACCTTTGCCATCCCGGTTTCCAAAGCGTCGCTCGGGCGCTCCGCAAACTTCCATGACCCAACTGGGACAAAGCCCAGTTGGGCTAATTCCTCCAGCAGGGCTCCCTAAAGCTCTCCCAGAGGTAAATCATGACTGGGCAACGGAGGGGATTATGGAGAGCCTATTCTCTGATAACCGCCCTCAAAAAGAGTAGGTTGAGGAGCAGGATGAGGACTGGAGAGAAGAGATGCTGTATGATAACCAGTCACAGACACCGTGGGCAACGAAGGGACATAGGAAGACGGGTGGCCGATGAGGGGGGAAAGACGTCCGCCGTGGAGCGGCGTTCGGGGAAGCCGGGCAAAACCCCGAGGGGGTGGGAGAAACCTGACTGTGACCGCGAAGTAGGGGCCGGGCCCCTGGATAAGGTTTACTCCGAGATGTAGAGACCTGAGGGAAGAAGTGTAGTTGGAACTGGAAGGAAGTGAGACCGGGTCCTAGAGACGTGAAGGAGGGAGCTCAGAGATGGGGAGGAGGGCTACGGGATGGAAAAGGGCCGGGAAAATTAAAGAGGAAATGAGACACACTCCAGACCCCGGACTCGTGGGGTTCAGAAAATGAGGGCGGCAGAGCGTATGTCGGAGAAAGGTAAGGCGAGAGTAGCTTCGAAAGAGTGGGAAGGGGAAACTGAGGACAGAAAGAGATGAGGGAGGAGTGACATACTTGGGGAGGAGTCCGGCACTAACGGGGGGGAGGGGGGAGTCGTCCCGGGAATTTGAAATTAGCAGAATGGGGTGGGGGCAGCCGGAAGAAGGTGGAGGGATCTGGAGAACTGAGAGGATGTGAGGTCCAGGAGAACAGAAGGGATCGAGGGCGGGGTGGGGTGGGGTGAGGGGAGAAGGGGCCAAGAGAAGTGGGAGAAGAATCTCCGGGAGGAGGGGAGGTTGGAGAGGTGGGAACGCGAGGGAGGAAAGGGAGGAAAGGGATTCGGGGCGCTGTAGGGGCCTGAGGGAGCGCGGGGGTACGGGAAGGGATCCGGGGTATGGGGGAGGGGAGAAGGGTCCCAAGAATAGAGGAAAGAGGAGATCCGGAAATTGTGGTGAAAGGTTGTTGAACTAAGGAACTTAAGTCCTAGAGATATTGGAAGCGGAGGGGGTAGAGGTGGAGGGGAGGACCGAACATTGGCTGGGGGGGAAGAGGGGTGAAGGCCGAAGGGGAAAAGAGTTTCTGTCCGGGTGGACGGAGAAGAGGGCTGAGGTCCAGAGATTGGGGAAAGAAGGTGGGGAGAGGTTCGCCCAAGGGGATAAGGCAGGAGAGTCAGGGAAATGGAATTTGAGTTGAAGAAAGAAGACGAAAAAAGACCAGAAAATTGGGATAAAGGGGAAGAGAGGGTTGCAGGAAGAGGGAAATGTCTGGAGATGGGGGTAGGGGGAGTGGGAGGTCAAGGGGCACGGAAAGGATGAGGGTCCGGGACATGCCGAGGATGACTAGAGGAGGGACAGCCAGATAGCCCGGGTCTTGGGTCAGAAATGGAGGTGGGGAGCTTGGAGTTGGGGTACAGTGGGTGCAAGATACCTACCATTGCGCGGGGCCGAGGCTGCTCCCGGAGCCGCCGCGGGGGTCGGAGCCAGAGGCGGCTCTGGAGAAGCGGAGGAGCCCGCGGCGCCGCTGTGCGGCCGCTCGTCCCGCTCCATGGGCGCGCTCAGGGCCCGCGCGGGGCCCGCAGCTCCGCCAGGGGCGGCTCCCCAGAGGCGGAGGCTGTCATGTCCCGGACCGGGCCGGGCCGGGACAAGCTGGGCTAAGCTGAGCCGCTTGACCCTGGGCGGGAGTTGTGCTGGGCTCCCGAGGCTCTGGCGCTGACTGAGACTACTTGGGAGAGCCCCGGGCTCGGCCCCTCAGCACTGGCCAGCTCCCTCCCCCGACGTCACCGCGCCCAACTCACAGGGCTCCCGAAGCACGCTGGGAAATGGAGTCCGCTCTGCGGCACCGCCCCGGCTCGGGGCGTACCAATGCCTCCCTCAGCACGGGTAGGGGTGAAACGATGAGTCCCCTTCCGAGTGGCCGTGACATCATAGATAAGAACGACCCCTAATGTTCCTCTGTTTTATATTGAAAAAATCACTAAAACCTTGGCTATTATATCATTACATTTATTTTTCCAAAAGCCCTAGACTATGTGGTGCTGGAGCTTCCCCTTTATTAAAAAATAGTCTTCTCCAAAAGGATCGCTCCTCGGATCAAGGCCCGCCCCTTCCTCTCGGTAGGCTCCCGTAGCCTAAAAGAGCACGTGCTACAAGGACCGCCCCCGGGAGGAGGGATGGCTAAGGGGGCGGGGTCCCTCAGCGCTCTTTTTTGGTTTTTGCGGGACGAAATGCCCTGGGATTTAGTGGCGAGGATTACGCCACCATTGTCAGCCTGCGTGTTGCTCCTAATAACACATTTGTAAAGTATTTACAAAAAAAAAACACCCTCATGAGTCAGAGATTCGAAGATAATCCCATTTTTCAGATGGGGAAATTGAGGTTCTGACAAATTGCCCAGAGTGGCCCAGCCAATAAATTTTGGACCTGGGATTTAAACACGTTTCAGCTGACCCCAAGCCCAGCGCTTTAGACCACGACACCATTGGAACTCAGTTGCCTCCCACGAAAAATGTAGGCGTTGATGATTTCTCAAGTTCTTTCCAGTTCTACCTCCCATGCTCCTACACTGTCTTCCCTTTTCCACACCTACATTATCAATAAATCCCGGTGACCCGGGAACACAACGCTATCTTTTTACAGATAGGGAAACTGAGGCCCAGAGAGATGAATAGTGACTTACCACACAAATGTAACGGAATCTCGAGCTTGGAATGAACATCAGGAGAATAGCGGTCCAGTCCTCATATGAGCGAGGATCAGTCCCCTCCACCGAATACCTGACTGTTAGTATTTATTTGAAATGATCTTCCTGCAGCCAAATCCACTTTGGGGTTCTCCGATTATTTTTCTTTTTCTTTTTTTTTTTTTTTTAATTTAATAGCCTTTTATTTACAGGTTATATGTATGGGTAACTTTACAGCATTAAAATTGCCAAACCTCTTGTTCCAATTTCTCACCTCTTACCTGCCCCACCCTCTCCCCAGATGGCAGGATGACCAGTAGATGTTAAATACATTAAAATATAAATTAGATACACAATAAGTATACATGACCAAACTGTTATTTTGCTGTACAAAAAGAATCAGACTCTGAAATATTGTACAATTAGCTTGTGAAGGAAATCCAAAATGCAGGTGGGCATAAATATAGGGATTGGGAATTCAATGTAATGGTTTTTAGTCATCTCCCAGAGTTCTTTCTCTGGGCGTAGCTGGTTCAGTTCATTACTGCTCCATTAGAAATGATTTGGTTGATCTCGTTGCTGAGGATGGCCTGATCCATCAGAACTGGTCATCATATAGTATTGTTGTTGAAGTATATAATGATCTCCTGGTCCTGCTCATTTCACTCAGCATCAGCTCGTGTAAGTCTCTCCAGGCCTTTCTGAAATCATCCTGTTGGTCATTTCTTACAGAACAGTAATATTCCATAATATTCATATACCACAATTTATTCAGCCATTCTCCAACTGATGGACATCCATTCAGTTTCCAGTTTCTAGCCACTACAAAAAGGGCTGCCACAAACATTCGTGCACATACAGGTCCCTTTCCCTTCTTTATATCTCCGATTATTTTTCTGCCCCGATAGGGGGATTGAAGATTCAAATCTGGCCTCAGACACCAGCTGTGTGACCCTGGCCGAGTCACTTAACCTTGTTTGCCAAAATTTCCTCATTTGTAAAAATGACCTGGAGAATGAAATGGCAAAACACTCCAGTATCTTTATAAAAAAAAAAAAAAAAAAAAAAAAAAAAAGAACAATCCAACAAAAAAACAGAGTCACAAAGAATCGAACATAACTGAAAATTTGCTTTTTTAGCTGCTGAGCCACCTGTGGCCAGGAGATGGCGGAAAATTACTACCGATGCTGCCGAGTGGAACTCGAGGGGTCCCACTCCAGAGCCCTCCAAGAATTAAATGGCCTGGCACCTGTTTGATTACGCACAGGTTCTAGGTTAGCGTCTGGGAAAGTGAAGACAATAGAGAAATACATTCACTTTTTTTTATTTCTCCCTCACTTTAATCTACTAGTAACAGATTCAGATCTTCTTACAACCCACTATGAATCTCCTAAGTATTTATAAAGTTTGTAATCATCGGCATGTAAAGATGAGCTTTGCATCTTCTCTAAGTGATGAGCACAGGAGGCACTGAATAAATGCTTGTTGCATTCAACTAATTAAATGTAAAGAATCCCTCTTTTACCAAATCCTTCCAAATCTACCCATCCATTTCTCTGTTATATCTGATGATTACAAACTTTATAAATACTTAGGAGATACATAGTGGGTTGTAAGAAGATCTGAATCTGTTACTAGTCGATTTTTCGATATTCCCCTCTCAAGTTAGTTTCTTTTCTACTCAAGATTTAAATGAAAGTCAAGGTTATTTTGTAGGTATTTTCCAAAATTCTATTTCCAAATTCTGATGTCTCACTATGGTGTTGGAGTCTTAAGGAATATTTTATTAGATATATTTTTAATAGGTGTTATTAGGTAAGAAAGAATAGCATTTGAATCTTTGAAACTTGCAAGCAGTTGCCCCAGTTAAATTGCACCTGTTAAGGAACTTAAAAAGGCCAAGGTTTCCATTGGATCCAGACCCATCATCTATATTCAGCCACTGGACTCAGATGTCTTTGGAATAGAAAGGGAGACTGACGAATCTGCACAGCCCTCCATCATTCAGAAATCCAATTTACTTGCATATCATGGCACCATGATGTCATGGTCATCTTCAAGAATGAAGGACAAACAACATTATTAGAGCAAATTCTGGAAGTTCTTATCTGCTGGAAGAGCTTAGAGTTTGGTCTTAGCAATAGAGATAGACTTCCCAAGAACCATTCTACAGTAGGTTGGTGTTGGCCATTCATTGCTGAATTCTTTAACCATGGCAAAGCTACAAAACCAGGAAATTACAAGATGACCCTTGTTCCTGTGCAGTTCTGCAGAGACACTGGCAGAGTGATGCAAAAGGGCACAGAAGATACTAAGAATTCCACAGTTTTAAACTTTTCTTTAATTTGGATGTTATCTCTCTAAATGTTAAATTCTTATCCAATGTCCAATTAGTAGAATATTAGGCAGAGCTAAATTATGTTAATCTTGATTTCTTGAAATAAATGAAATGAGAAGAAAGAAGGAAGTTGAAATGAGATGAACCAAATCAGTTCCATTTGTTCAATAATGAATAGAAACAGCTACACCCAGCAAAAGAACTCTGGGAAATGAGTGTGAACCACTACATAGCATTTCCAGTCCTTCTGTTTTTGTCCACTTGCATTTTTTATTTCTTTCACAGATTAATTGTACATTATTTCAAAGTCCGATTCTTCTTGTGCTGTAAAATAACTATGAAAAATAACATACATATATTGTATTTAACATATACTTTAACATATTTAACACGTATTGGTCTACCTGCCATCTGGGGGAGAGGGTGGAGGAAAGGCAGGGAAAAGTGGAAAAAGAGGGTTTTGCAAGGATCAATGCTGAAAAATTACCCATGTATATATCTTGTAAATAAAAAGCTATTAGAAAGAAAGAAGGAAGTTGAAGCCAAATCAAAGAATATCTCAAGTCCTTAGAAGCAAAAAAAAAAAGTTGGTAGAATTGGTTTTATTGTCTGTCCAAAGATGACAAGAAACATTATTTCATGGGACATTTGGTTCATTTATTGAGTTCAAAAGTCATAAGTATTTTCAAAAAAGAAATCCATGAAAGTACTTTGTTCTACATAATAGATATTACATAATAACATCATTTGCAGAGGATGAAGAACTAGTTAAGACATTGCTAATTAAATCAACATACACTTTTAATACTAGGTGACTTCAAAGCAAAGATAAAAAGAGGTGAACATGGTGTGAGAAATAAACTGGAAAGCATAGCTCAGGAATAAAGATTGAGAGAATACAAAGACCCATAGAAAACAAAGAAGCCTCATACTTTTATGTCATGAATTCTTTCTTTGAGAAAAGAATCAGTAAAATTATAGGATAACTAATGAATGAATTTTACATTTTTAAGAGTAATGTACACATGAAGATTCTGTCACTGATTTGTCGTGGCCTATTGTGGAAAGCAAAAATCCTTATTTGCTTTTTTGTTTTAAAACATGTCAGAGGATTTTAAGAACATTTAAAATTGTAGCTAAATTCTCCTGCTTGCATTATGTTTAATAACTAGGTAACTGGTAGAAGCAAAGATTTCTGAATTTTTTTTATTAAAGCTTTTTATTTTCAAAACATATGCATGGATAATTTTTCAACATTGACCCTTGAGAAACCTTATGCTCCAAATTTTCCCCCTCTTTTCCCCACCCCCTAAACATGTTAACATTTAAACATGTTAAAATATATGAATCCAATATGTATAAACATTGTTATACAATTCTCTTGCTGCACAAAAAAAAAAAAAAAAATTAGATCAAAAAAGGAAAAAAACAAGGAAAAAAAACCCAAAATGCAAGCAAACAACAACAAAAAGAGTGAAAATGCTATGTTGTCAATTCCCATAGTCTTCCCTGGAGGGGCGGGGAGGGGGAGCGGGTAGATGGCTCTCTTCATCATAAGATCATTGAAACTGGCCTAAATCATCTCATTGTTGAGAGGAGCCATGTCCATCAGAATTGATCATCGTATAGTCTTGTTGTTGCCATGTACAATGATCTACTAGTTCTGCTTATTTCACTTAGCATCAATTCATATAAGTCTCTCCAGGCCTCCTTGAAATCATCCTGCTGATTTTTTTTTTTTTTTACAGGACAATAATATCCCATAACATTCATATATTATTACTTATTCAGCCATTCTCCATCTGATGGGCATCCACTCAGTTTCCAGTTTCCAGTGTAGTGGAAACACTACAAAAAGGGCTGCCAAAAACATTTTTTGCACATGCAGATTCCTTTTCCTCCTTTAAAATCTCTTTGGGATATAAGCCCAGTAGTAACACTGCTGGGTCAAAGGGTATGCACATTTTGATAGCGTTTTGGGCATAATTCCAAATTGCTCTCCAGTGTGGCTGGATCTGTTCACAATTCCATCAACAATGTATCAGTGTCCCAGTTTTCCTACATCCCCTGTAACATTCACCATTATATTTTCCTGTCATCTTAGCCAATCTGAGAGGTATGAAGTGGTACATTGATTTCTGAATGTTTTTTAAAAGCTTATTATATCTCTTACTGTCTTAGAAAGGGGGGGGGGAAGGAAAGGGAAAAAGAAAGCAAGAGAGAATTTAGAACTCAAAATTTTTTTAAAGAACTTTAAGAATTATCTTTATGTGTAATTTGGAAAAAATAAAATATTTTTAAAAGCTTATTGTGATTTCAAAATGGTTTTAAAGTAATCTGTATTAAACTTTATTGCCATTTAGAATATGGTTACTCAAAATGATACATATGTTGATATGGTATTCTTAAATAAAAATTATTAAAGTTAAAATGTAAGCCTCTAACATAACCAAGAATAGTTTTTATATTAATACTAAATAGCCATTGAAATTCACATATATTACACTGACTTCATTTAAAAATCCCAATTATTCTAAAATTATGTATTCTAAACTATACAAGAAATAACATTGATACAGTGTGAGCCTTTGTAGAATTAAATAAACTTATGAGAGAAATAAATAAATATATATATATATATATATCATAGATAATAATACAGTTCAAAGGACATTACTACCAAAACATATTATGAAAATAATACAATCTTAAATAAGTCATGAAAAGAAATAAAAGGCAGTGGACACAGCAAGCAAATAATATCAAACATCACAAGAATGAAAGTGGCTGAACTTTAATAGATAAGAAAGGATTCGTTATTAATCAACTATCTCTTATAGTCAAACCACTAACTTACCAGGACAAAGATCAGACAAACTAGAAGAAAGAGAAAAAGTTCCATTTGGAACAACTCAATCCTGACCTATTTAAACAAATCATTGACAAAACTTATAGCAACACTTACTATAATAATTTTATGGTAGCTGTTTAGTTGTTTCATTTGTGCCCCCTGTTTGTGACCCCTTTTAGGTTTTCTTAGCAAAAATACTGGAGTGGTTTGACATTTCCTTCCTGGGCTCATTTTGCAAATAAGGAAAATGAGGAATACAGGTTAAATGAGTTACTCAGAATCACATAGAAAGTTTAATTAATACAAATTAAGCACAATAGCAAATCAAAAAGATTTTGTCAGCAAACAACTTACCAAACAGAGGGAAAAGGTAGACAAAGATAATAAATTTATGAAATAAATTTATCTGTAAATTATTCGAAAGAAGAGCTAGAAGAGATTATAAGCAATATTAGCTCAATTCAGAGAGAAATCGTGGAAGTTTAATACCAGCTTAAATAAAGTTTAGCAAGAGACTCAATTAAGCAAAGGTATCCTGATGACATTTAAACATAAAAATGGAAGGACAGTAAACAAGAAATATGGAAAAGTTATGCAAATAGTTTATAAAAAGTTGTTTTCATTTTCAAAAGCAGTAGAAGCACTGATACTTAGACACTAATATTATTATTATTATTATTAATTATATTATATATTATATATAATTAATTAATTAATTATTAATATTATAGTCTTAAATGTGCTGATATAGAGTGTCTAGGTGTTACAATTGAGAGAGAAAGGTATTAAGAGATCACTTTACAAGGTTTCTAAAGAAGCTACTAAGGAGTGAAGAAGAGGGAGTCTCAGTTTTCATTAATAAAAACAGAAGACAACTGAGAGAACATCAACATTTACTGACCAGTGTCTACTTTACCATCTATGTAAAAATTTTTGTAAGAATCATCTATACAAGCTTTAAGAGAATCTTGAATAAGGGATAAGTGGATAAAGAATAATCTTGGATAAGTATGGAAAAAGCAGAATTTTTCAAGTGATATTCCACATTGGACCACACCTTTATCTTCACACAGTTGGCTCAAAGATGTAGAGAATGCAAAGTCTTGCTTTGCTTGCTTATTATTTTCTGATCATGAAAAAGTATTTTATTCAATAGAGTAGAAATATCTCTTCTAATAAGATTTCTCAAATCCATGCATCAGGATCATTTAAGATTCTTTGATAGATACAACAACAGAGATAATCTTGTTAAATGATCATAAACATTAGACACAGAAAAAAAAAAACAGAAATGTAAAAGTTAAGCTCAGTAAAGGTATCCACCACTGGAAATTTAGTGCAGAATTAAAATTGAATAGAGATCCCCAAGATCTTTTTGGTAAGATCTTCCAGATTCTCTTGCTTATGGATGTCCTCTAAGGAGTCCTAGGCTTGGAAGCCACTCTGACAGAACCTTCCTATAGATATGTTTCTTCACCCAATTAGCGTGTGGATTTCATGAGAACAGGCGCCATTTATTTTTGTATTTGTATTTGTATCAATCAGCAAGCATTTAATAAGCAACTGCTATTTGCCAGGTAATGGCAAAGGTACAAAGGTACAAATGCCAGGTACAAAAAATAAACCCTATCCACGAGGAACTTTCCTCCTAATGTTGGAGACAACAAATACATACTACATATGTATATGTGCATATATATCATATATGTATGTTTGTGTGCGTAGGTATATATAAGAGAAAGATAAACAAAGACAGGGAGAGAGACAGACAGAGAGAGAGATAGAGAGAGAGAGGGGAAAGGGAGAGAGAGACAGTGGAGAGATGGGGGGAGAGACAGAGAGACAGAGAGAAAGAAGACAGAGACAGAGACAGAAACAGACAGACAGAGAGAAAGGAGAGAGAGACAGACAGAGAAAAAGGAGAGAAGGCACAGAATCCAGAACATGGAGGAATACCATGAGAAAAGAACGATGAGGAAGTCAGTTTGGCTTGTCACAAAGTATGAGAGGGGAAGTAATATGCAATGAGATTGGAGAGATAGATTGGGGCTAATCAGTGTGTCAGATTAACTGTGATGGTGATTGATTAGAGGCAGGGAGCCCAAATAAGAGATTGTTATAATAATATGAGCAAGAAGTGATGAAGACTTTATCAAAGATCCAATCAAAATTTGTGGGGAGGGATCAGATGCAAGAGATATTGTGGACAGAAAAATGGCAAGATTTGGCAACTGGAGGAATACATGGAGTGAGAAAGAATAAATGAGGAAGAAGGGATACATGAAGTGAGAAATAATGAGGAATTAAGAATAATGCCTAGATTAAAAATTTGAGAGACTGGAAGAATGATGGTACCTTTGGCAGGAATAGGGAAGGTTGGAAGAAAGGTTTTGGGGGTTTTTTTGAGGAGGGGAAGATAATGAATTTAGCTTAGGGTGTATGGGACGTATAGCTCCTGGGACATCCAGTTTGATATAACCAATATGTAATTGATGATAAAGGATAAAGCTCAAGGGAAGAGCATGGGGCTGGTCTCTGGTTTGTGTGCATATAATATACATACATTATATCTCTATATGGTACGGCATATATTGCATACATGTATGGCACATTGTGTATATATACATGTTATAGCTCTAAACATGTTTACAAACATACATATGAATATATGGGATTCATTGTATGTGTATATGGATGTGTGTCTCATATATTTGTATGGGATGTGTTTTGCAATGCACTAATATATACATATATGATATGTGTCCTTATCCATGTTACACATATCCAAATATTGTGTATATAAATGCGTGTCTATGTCTCATTTGTCTAAAGATAATAGTAAATCCATGGCTGCTGAGGACATTCCAAGAGAAAGCATAGCAGAAGAGAAGAGGGCCCAGGACAGGACCTTGGGGAAAAGGCATAATTAGGGAGCATGATATGAATGATGGTTCAGCAAAGGCAACTGAGAAAGAAGGGTCAAATAAGCAGGAGAACCAGAAGAAAGCAGCATGAGAAAAACTCATAAAAGAGAATGTAGCCAGGAAAAAAGGAGTAATCATATCAAATGCAGCAATGGGTTGAAAAAAGCTCATATTTGGCAATTGAAAGATCATGGTAATTTTTAAAGAAAGAAGTGTTAGTGAAGTGATGGTTAAGAAAGGGAGGAGGGTTATTAACTATTATTCCTTGCTATGAATGTCTCTCTCTCTGTCTCTCAGTCTTTTTGTCTGTCTCTTTCTCTTTGTCTCTCTCCCTCTCATTCTACTTTTCTTATCATCCCCCCTAAAACCTTTTCTCCTTCCTAACTTCTTTATTCCTGTTGAGGATACTACCAACCTTTCAGTCACCCATACTCATAGCCTAGATGTCATCCATAACTCCTCACTCTCTCTCACCTCCCATACGAAATCTGTTGCCAAGTCCTCTTGATGCTATCTTCTCAACATCTCTGATCCCCTCACTCTGATACAGGTTTTTAGTTGTTGTTCCTACTTTGTCTCTCCTTACTCCAATCCATTTAGCTGTCAAATAAGGTTCCTAATGCACTAATCTCACCATGTCACCAAATTCACCAAAATCTAGTGTCTCCCTATCATCTCTAGGAAAAAATACAAAATCCTCTGTTTAACATTCAAAAGTTTCATACTGAATTTGTTATACACTTTAAAAGAAAAACAAGCATTATGCAATAGAGATTCACAGTTTCAAGTGCAACCCTCTTTTTTCTGTTCCAAGTAATTAAAAAAAATTCCAGGGGAGTAAAAAAATATGTACACAGGACAAAAAGAGGTTTGAAAGAAAATCAAGGTAAGAGTAAGAGGAATATCTTTGAAACTAATCTGATAAATGTATTATATACTTTTATAATCCCAAATTGTATGTAATGGAGATTTGTGGTTTCCTATATAAGCCTCTTTTTTTTTTCCTTTAAAGAAATGCTCATATTTCCTGGTATTTGTCAGGTTCAGAATAGAAAAAATATTTATATTAAAGATAGAAGTCGTTTTCTTCTTTAAGCTTGTCCTTTCTCCAAACTTCCCAATTTAATTGAAAATAACACCATCTGTCTCAACAATTTAGGTGCTCAAGTTCACAACTTACTCTTCATACTTTACTCTTCACTCTCCTTATCCCCCATTTTCAATCAATTACCAAGTCATGTCAATTCTATCTCTTGATAATACTTCTCACATCCCTTTAGTACTTCTATAGTTTCCTACATTGGTTTTCCAGCCTCAAGTCTGGATTTTCTTTAATCTATCCTCCAATAGTTTTCCTAAAGCACAGGTGTGACTGCAATACTTCCCGTTTTGAGACACTCTAATGAATCCCAATTGGTGCTATGATCAAATACAACCTCTCTGCTTAGTGTTTGAAGTCCATTCCAGTCTGACTCTTCCTCCCTTTTCATATTTGTTTCATATTTCTCCCTTTTGCCATTACATAGTCTAGTTAAATGGGTCTTCTTACATACATGAGAGATCATTTCCTATGTCTTCCATTTTGCCCAGGTCATTCCTCAGTTCTGTAATGCCTTCCTTTCTCACCCCTGGCTTTTAGAATCCCCTGAAAATCCTGCTCAAAAGGACATTTCTCCATGAAATGTTTCCTAAGTTCTCTCATCTCTTCTTACATCCCTTTCTTTTCATTTCTAAGTTATCATATTTATTTTGTATATTTTAAAAGTAGGTCTATATGTTGGATCCTCAGACAGAATGCAAGATCAGAGATTGTTTTATTCCTTGAATATAGTACCTTACTTATAGTAGGTATTTAATAAATGCTAGTTGATTAATTGTTGACTTCCTAATTATTTTCTCGCTTCCCCAAATTACATGGTATTTTCTTATCTGTGTATGTGTTATAGTATGCCATCTTTTCCCCAAAAAAGAGTAAGATTCTTGTGTTTTTTAAATAGTATTTTACTTTTCCAAATACATATAAAAATAGTTTTCAACATCCATTTTTGTAAAACTTTGTGTTCTAAATTTTTCTCCCTCCCTCCCTTACTTCCCCCCTCCCTAAGACAGCAAGCAATCTGATATAGGTTAAATATGTATAATCTTTTAAAACAGATTTCCATATTCAAGGGTAAGACTTGAGGACAATGTAGTTACCATTATTATCTTTCTTTGTATGCTCAGCACAGTGCCAAGAAATAATAGGTGCTTAATAAATTCATGTTAAAATAAATAGAATATAGTTTACACCACTTCTAGATTTTTGCTGGAAATAGACTTCAGCCTATTCACATCTGCCATACAACTATCACTAACTTTTGAGGGGTGCTATTCTGATTCTTTAGAGAATGTGGTGTTCAGACCTGGGAGGCTAAAGAGGTTGTAAGTGACAATTTTGATTTTTGATTTAGTTTTTGGGATTCTTGATTTAAAGACAGTGTTGGTTGAGTGAAAAGAACATTGGACTTTAGCTGTCAGAATTACCTAGATGCACCTCAGTTTCATCATTCATATTCATTCCTACAGAGCTGACCTTAAAAGGTTATCATATGTAAAAAGCTTGCAAAAGTTTACTGTTATCTTGTGGTTTCTGATTAATTCACCAGAAAAACACCAGAGGGCAGGCCGGAGCTGTATTAAACTTGGAAAGTGCTGGTAGAAAGACTTCAGGGACAGAATTTGGGAAACTCCAGTTGGCTGGGCTGCTAGACCAGCTCCACAGCTTCATCCACAACTTTCTTTCAATGACCTCTCTGATGGCTAAAGTCTCCCTTTGCCGCTGTGCTCTGTATGAGTCCAGGCCAAGGCATCAGCGAGTGTAAGAAAACGTCATGTATCAATGGGAGTAGGCATCTATTTATCATTTATTGAATATTGAGGAGCTCCAGTGACCCAGTCATGAGAAAGAACTCATGCTCAGGTGCTCCTGAATCTGAAGTCAGCTGTAACCACTGTACAATGATGTCTTTCATAAATGTGTACTTCCATATTCAATGATGCATGATTTCACCAATAGAGGAAAATGAATTTCAGAGAGGACATGGAATGATCAATTCTTTCCTAAATAAAAATAAAAGCTGATCTTTATATAGCAATTTTTTTTTTTTTTTTTTTTACAAAACAGCTACCGGAGTCTAGCATCAATCCTATTTTTTTCCCTTCATTTTTCAGGTGAAGGAACTGACCTCAGAGAGATTGAATTACTCGCTTGGGGTCACACAGTTATTAAATATTTGAAAGAATATTGAAATCTAGGTCTTTCAGACTGTTAAGTTCGATATTTCATATACTGCCTAAGGATTCCTGTTCAGATATCAGTTGGACTAGACCAGTCATTTCCGATCAGCAGGCCAAGGACTCCTTCATTTGGACAGGGAGTGGATTCAGGGTTTTTGCAAGGGGTCCAGAAATCCATATCCCCACTTTTTCATTTTTATTTAACTCTTAGGAAATGTGTAGCATGATTAAATATAATAAGCAAGCATAACTTCTGCAGATGGAATAAACTTATGCACATATTTCCTATTTTTAATTGAGTTTAGATGCTGATGTGATTAAGAAAACAAATTCATTTAAAGTGCTTCTGAATTCATGCTAACTTTTTATCATATATATTCTCTATGGATATTAATGGTACTATTGTGGAGAGAGAAAATTAATTTTTATAATAGATTTTAATTTTTCCAAATATATCAAAAATAGTTTTCAACATTCATCTTTGCAAAACTGTGTGTTCCAAACTTTTTTTCCTCTCCTTTCTCTCCTCCTCCTTCTCCATGACAGCAAACAATCCAATATAGGTTAAACCTGTGCAATTCTTCTAAACATATTTCCATATTCATCAGACTGAACAAGAAAAATCAGATCAAAAGGAAAACAAGAAAGTAAAAAGTAAATGAACAACAATAAAAAAGGTGAAAATACTATGCTTTGATCCACATTCAGTCTCCATAGTTCTCTCTGGATGTGGATGGTACTTTCCGTCACATGTCACATGTCTATTGGAATCACCCCATTGTTGAAAAGAGCCAAGTCCATCAAATTGATCATCACATAATCTTGTTGCTGTGTACAATGTTCTCTTGATTCTGCTCACTTCACTTAGCATCAGTTCATGTAAGTCTTTCCAGGAAGGCTTTTCTGAAATCAGCCCATTTCTTATAGAACAATAATATTCCATTACATTCATATACCATAAATTATTTAGCCATTCCCCAACTGATTGGCTCCAGTTTCTTCCCACTACAAAAAGAGCTACTACAAACATTTCTTTAAAAATTATTTTAAAAGAGACCATCATATTCTAAAAGGCTGGAATGAGGGTGGGAAGCAATTAACCTCTGAAGACTGTCTTCAGCTCTGAGATTCTGAGGCTTTATTCTGCAAGGACTGAAGGGGCGAAGGAGAGGTTAGGAGGAAGATGTTGAAGGATGGGGTAGAGGGAAAAGGGAAAGGAGAAATATCCTTGATGGTATTGAGAAAGTTATTGATGCACTTTATCATTTTCTATTGTAATTCTTTTTTCTTTTTTTTCCCCTGTTTTCTCTAAGAGAATAATGAAAAAGATCCTCTTTTAAAATTCACAAATATTTACCTCACAATAGCCGGGAGCAGTATCCTTAATCCCATTGTATAGAAAGAGGAAAGGTTTGACTGAAATTACATAATTATAAATGGCAGAACCAGAAGTGTAATCCACATCCTTTGCCTTCTAGCCCACCTGCTTGGTACTACCCTGGCACACAGTTCAATCAATTTAAATTTTTACTAAGTGATGTAAATAATAAAATAACTATTGGACGCAAAGCTCCGTGCCTTGGGCTGGAAGAATAAGAAGGAACGGAACAAAGTAACGGCCCCTACCCTCAAGGAGTGTACATTCTTACTCCCAGTGGAAAGGTATGTGTGTCGAAAGAATAGACGAAGATTGTACTA
The DNA here is from genome assembly GCF_902635505.1 of Sarcophilus harrisii. Lineage (NCBI taxonomy): Eukaryota > Metazoa > Chordata > Mammalia > Dasyuromorphia > Dasyuridae > Sarcophilus > Sarcophilus harrisii. The sequence goes on from NC_045427.1 coordinate 448,672,840, forward strand.
GAGTGGGAAATACGGGCAGCGAGGTGGTGCAGTGGGTAGTGCCAGGCCTGGAGACAGGAGAGCTCATCTTCCCAAGTCACACTAAGCTGTGTGACCCTGCAGGAAAATGAGCTGGTGAAAGAAATGGCAAACCGCTCCATTTTCTTTGCCAAAAAACAAACAAAAAAATAGGGTCTTGAACAGTCGGACAGGGCTTGAAAGAGTGGGAAACCGTAAGCTAAAAAACCCAGTAGTAAGGAATCGTGCTAATCGCTGGCTCCACGTGTTTGGCTAGAGAAAGTAGAATTGAGGGTCCCTGTATAGAAATCTCTGCTCTGGAATAGAGAAGCGATTAGTCTACGTAGAGGAGGAAGAGAGAAACAGAGACAGAAAGACACCGAGTTAAATTCAAGCAAAAAGGGAGAAAGCGAGAAAAAGATAGAAACTGAGACAAATTGAGATAGGAAAGGCAGACGTTACCGATGTAGGGGAAAAAGGGCAAGAGATACAGAGAGATTAGAAATAGAAAAACAGAGGGAAGAAGACTAGGAGAGTACGCTAAATAGAATGAGGGGGCGGGAAAGGTGAATAAGGAAGAGAGAGAGCTAGGAAAAAGCTGAAGAGAAATGAAGAGTGACTCTTCCTCATCCCAATTTTGATACCCCACTCCCAATGTCTAAGGTTATCTCTAGGTTGTGAAATTCTCCAAACAAAATGCTCTTAATACACTTTAATTTAAAAAAAAAAAAAGAAATAAGAAAAGAAAAAGAAAAGAAAGGAAAGGAAAGGAAAAGAAAGGAAAGGAAAGGAAAGGAAAGGAAAGGAAAGGAAAGGAAAGAAAAAACTTGCCCAGTTGAGGAAAGGGAGTCGTAAATTCAAACATACCACTAGGCAAGTGGTAAAGTCCCAGGACCGAGGGTTGGGGGCCAGAGGGATAGGCGGGGCGGGGCGGGGGCCGGAGCCCAGCCCACGATCCCAGGGGTAAGGGATGAGGGGGTGGGGCTGGCCACTCCGGCCCCACCTCCTGGCCGTCCCCTACCCAAGCCCGGCAGGCGAGGGCGGGGTGCTGAGAAAGAGCGGCAGGAGCTTCGGGACTTAACTGCGAGCTGAGCCCAGCCCAGCCGCCTGTCCGGCTTGTCCAGCTGCCCAGCCGAGCAATGGCCCGACGCGGACTGCTCTGGTTGCCCCTGGTGCTGTACGTGGCCTCGGTGAAGGCCAACAGCAAGGTAGGTGCTGGAGCGCCCGGGGGGTGCCTCCGATGCCCGGGGGGGTGCCTCCGATGCCCGCGGCGCTCCCTTCATCTGGATGCCTCTGGGATCCTCTGAAGGACCGTAGAACTGCAGGGCTGGAGGGAGCTCAGCTGTCAGTTACCGCAGGACTTAGAATGTCAGCGCTGCCAAAGAGCCCACGCCCATCCTGCTCCGGTTTTAAAGATGGGGAAACTGAGGCCGGAGACGGAGAGTGACTTGCCCGTCAGCCCCCTGCTGAAGCCCTGGCACCGCTCTTCTCTTTAAAAGCGCTCTCGCCCCTCGTGCCCTGGGAAAGCTGACCCTGTGGCTTTTAGCGTTGGACCCGGGGGGTTCTGGGACTTGGAGAAGAATGCTAGGTTCTGGCGCGGGGGGCGAGGCTGGGGCCTGGCAGAGGGGGCAGGATCCCGGAAAGGGGGCATCTTGACCAATGCCCTTTCTGGTTAGTAACACCCTGCCTGGCGCACGTCTCACCCCATTTAAATTCTTACTAAGTTATGTAAATAAGACAGTGTTACAATGTATTCAGCATCTGAGCCCAGTTGTTTTTCCTTCAAATCTGTAGTGAGAGATTTGTAGCAGATGACCTCTAAGAGCCCTTCTAGCTCAAATATTCTCTGCCCTATATTTTTAAGCTCTGTTAGAACATTCTGCATTCTCCAGTCTTTTCCAGCTCTCTTCTATTCTGTGATTCCTCCAGACCCTTCCCAAGCTCCTAGACCTCCGACAGAAGGGCGGGAGGCAAGGGAGCAGGGGAGAAGGACCCACCTACTGACCATGCTGATTCAGGGGAAGAGAATAAGGCAGGAAAGAGCAAATACTGTCTGGGAAAGAAAAAGGAGGCAAGACAGTCTTCTACAACCTGTTGCAGCTAGTTCACCTAAAGTCTCTAGTGGGATTTTCACCAGGAAAGTATAGCATAAAAAGTGGTACAATGATGTGTAGTGAAGTATCCTTTCCATTGAGCATGGAACCATTCCTGGAGAGGAGAGGGAAAGACTTCCACATGGAACTGGAGTCTCTAAGAATCAGAGGAAAGATGTAAAAGAAAAAGTCTCTTGTACTTCTTAAATGCCAAGTGATTTAGCTCAGATCCCCTGGAAATGCAATTTCACTTAATTTCCAGAAGAGTGAAGAGAAGGAACTTAGAATGTAATAATAATAACTACCATTTATCTAGTATTTCCACATGGACCACTAATTATGCATAGAGCTACAGTGTTAAGGATCAAAGAGTCTTAGGATGGGAAAGGACTTGAAGACTCATCCAGTCCAGGTCTTATCTGACCAAGAATGTCCTTTAAACAACTTCAATAAGTAGTTGTCCACACTCTCATTGAAGTCTTCTAGTCATAAAGATCAAGTTACTGGATGTCAATCTAAATCTATCTTTTTTCAGATTCTTGCCCTTTCCCTGTAGCCAAGCAGAAGAAAAATGGAGATCTTGGAGCTAGGCTGAAGTTGGAGGGTTGGTTGGATTTGGACAAGGGAGGCATGGTCTCTGTATGTGAAGATAAATTATCCTGCCCAGATCTACCATTAACTTGCTAGGTGACCCTGGTCAAATCATTTCACTTCTGTGCCTCAGTTTTTCCAAACGTCAGATAATGAGAATGGACTAGAATGTTCATTGTCCTAGCATTCTATAGTCTAGGGTCTCTTTTAAACCCAACATTCTGAGTCTCTGCCTTGCCCTTGATTAGTGGTTATATCCAGATCTCCTGAATCAGCTATTTCCACCAATTTACTTTTCTATATATCATGGATGCAGGAATCAAATGTCATCTTGTTATCTTTTTCTCCTTCCTCCTTTAAGGTTTTTCTAAACAGAACAAGAGGTTGTGTGGGCTTGTGACAGAAGAATTAAAATTGAAAGCAGAAAAGATGAAAATACAAATTTGCTGTGTTAGCCAAACACTACTTACTTGTTTAAAAAAATTAAGAAACTGCAGACAAAGCAGCCTGGTCCCAGGTGGACAACTTTTGTGGCTGGAGCTCCTGTGGTGAGTGAGCATTTGAGGAGCTGTACATCTCTGCCATCTTCACTGTCTATAGGAAGGGGCATTCTGCTTAGTATGATCCAAGTCTGGAGTTGCTGGGAAAAATAAAACCCAACTTTCCTATTATTTATTACCTGAAAGTCCTGGGGGCTACAATTCAAGAATCCTGGGTTCAGCTTCAGTTTTGCTATTTATTTGTTGTGATATAACCTTTAACAAGTGATTTCACCTGTTTCTTTGTCTTCATAAGGAGGGAATTGGACGAAGTAATCACTAAATTCCCTTGACTAAATCCTAAGGTGGGTTCAAAAGTCCTTTTGAGGAGCAGCTAGATGACCCAGTGGCCCAATAGATAGAGTGCTGGGCCTGGATTCAGGGAGATTCATCCGAATTCAAATCTGACCCCAGAAGCTTACTAACTGTGTGACTCTGAGCAAGTCATTTAACCTTGTTTGCTTCCTTTACCTCATCTGTAAAAATAATCTACAGAAGGAAATGGCAAAGTACCTCTGCCCAGAAAATCCCAAACGGGGTCACAGAGAATCCCTGTGAGTGTTATCATTCTATGCTCTGTGATCTAAGGTCATTTCCAGCTTTAACATTTAACATTCTAACATTCTCTGCTCCAAAAACACGTCATGAATTTAGCATCAGATAGTCCCAGGTTCAAATCCTTGCTGTATCACTACCTGTGTGCTATTAGGAAAATCACTTGATCTCTCTGATTTTCTCATCCCGAAAATGAAGGGATTGGACTAGATGGCCTCTGAGTTTTCTTCCAGCTCTTAAATGGTGATCCCATAGTTCCTCACAGACCTCATACCCTGTGAGTCTAATCTCCTCTGCAGTAGCGGTCCTGGCAGGTGTAAGGTCTGGGCAGTGGCTGGGGGGTGAGTAGGGCAGGGAGCTGCCCTCTCTCAGACCCACGAGCTGGGGAGGGGGGGAGGAAGCCTCCTTTTAGCTGGTGATGACGGGGTTATGGAAATAAGGGCCAGAGTGCGGGGGCTGGGGGGGGGGAAGGAAGCAGCTGGTAACTTGCAGGGGAGTTCTGGGCTGCTGGCGTGCCGACCCCGGGGTCCCTGGGGAGCAGGTGGGGCTTGGGAGGAAGCTGGCAGGAGGTGGCCTCAGCCCAGACCCTTCCCCGGCATCGGGCAGGGCTGACTGCTCACATGTTCCAGGCCTCCGGGGGTTAGGTAGCTCTTCTTTAACTTGTGGAGTTTCCGCCCGGGGGTGTAATTGGAAACAGGACAAGCTGGAGCAGGAAAAGCTCTTTGCAGCTGTCACCCCTAACCCCTCCAGCACTCCCCCGACTCTTCAGTGCCAGGGCCAGCCCAGCGCCTGTGAGGTCTGTGGGATTTCTGACCTCTACGTGCTCCTGATCCCCCTTTCCCCGGGAGCCCCTCTTTGGGGCCATCTTTCCTTCTCTGCCTGTGGCAGCCAGTTTCCTCTCTGGAATCACCCACGTGGAGCCCTTTGCCCTGTGTTCATTTCTCTTGTGGGGACCCTTCTGCTGCAGGGCGGGGAGTCCAGGGTCACTCTGCTCTGGGGTCTCTCTTTGGAGTTTTAGGCTCCATGAGCACAGTCTTAGTCTAGGAATTCCTCTTTCTAGCAACTCCTACCATGAGGCCTATTGGAAACCTGGCCTCAGGAGACACCACTGGGCTCCCTTTTTATCCCACTGAGGTAGTCCCATTTTTCAGTTTCTTTTCCTCTGATGATCTTTCTGGGGCTTCTCTACCTCTGGAAGTCTTCTCCCTATTTGTTGTTGGGGTTTTTCCCCCTTAGGCTCCACTGAGTCTTTTCCCCTCCTTTCCCACACTCAGTGAAATAGTTGGTAGGACACATTGGATTCCGAGTCAGAGGGCTGGGTTTAAATGTTGATTCTGCCATTTATATGAACCATGGTCAGGTTACTCTTTACATCTCAGTTTCCTGATCTGTAAAATGAGCGGGCTGGATAAGTAGCTCTCTAAAGCCCCTTCCAGCTCCCTTGATCCTGAAGCCCACCCTCCTGTACTCCCCACCCCTACCTCACCCCTGCCTCTGGCTGCTGCCTGCCCTTAGCTGAAGTTAGCTTCAGGCCCTAACCCAGCCTGAAGGGAAATGGGGACTAGATGAGGTTCAGAGGCTACAAAGGTGTACTATCCTCATGTAAGATTGAAAACTTCAAAACGTGGGCAGGATAGGGATGGAAATGAGGGTGGAGACAGAGGAAGGGAAAGATGGAGGGAGGCAGAGAGAAGTAGGGAGGGAGGAGAGAAAAGGAAGAAGGGGAGGAGAACGGGAAACCTGAAAAAGAGGCAAGCTAGGAGAGACAAAAACAATAAGGGGCAGACAGCCAGTTATTCTGAGAAAATTGGAAGTTCTTTCATGCAGAGGTGGGAGGGAAGGAGGCATTAATTGGTTGGGGAAAGTCACAGAGCCTAAATGTATGTTTTGGGAGACAAGATTCTGATTTCCAGCCTTGGAAAATTTTGTACTGGTAGGATGGGGGAAGGTGTGAAGATAAAGTAGGGGATGGACGCCCTGGCTGCCTGTAAACTCCAGACTCTGACTCCAATTGAAGAAGAGCCAGCTCTCTTAGCATTTCCTTTGACTGACAGACAGACAGATTTTTGCTCCCCTATCAAACACTGATAGGAAATACTTTGATTCTGACTTTACTGCAGAGGAAGGGAACTAAATGTGGCGATATCAACCAGAAACTGAGACCTGGTGATTTTCAAGGCTCACAAGCTTGACAGCAGAATTCAGCCAATAATTTTCCCATTCTAAATGAATTTAGCCTGACATGAAAGATGGTTGAGAATTTCTTTGTGTTTAATATATTAAAACACGGATTGAACTTTGATAATCAATCATTCCACAGCCTTTATAGATTGCATATTAGATCTATTTCAGGTTCCACTTCTCATGGAGTTTGTAATCTACAAATAGGACAAAGAAAATCACAGGAGCTAGAAGGACTATAGAGATCATCTAATCTTCCACCTTATATATAGGGAAACTAAGGCCAAAAGAAAGAAATTATTTGCCCAAAGTTACACAAATATAAGTAATAGAGCTACTTGTCCAAATTCAATGCTCTTTCCATTATTCTATAATTTATGTCACTCCCCAATCAGAATGGAAGCCCAAAGAGGGCAGTGATCTTTTTAATCTAAATTTTGTTTCTCCTTTTGTTTCAGTCACTGAGAGTGTTGTTCTGCATAGAACAGAAATAAGATTTGTGTGCTGAAGTTAAGTGCCAACTGAATGGCACAGACAAGATGTGTTATTGTAGAAATTTAGAGGAAGAACAAATTCCTCTAAGTCAGGGAAGGCTTTTTAGAGGAGCTGAAATAGTTGAATAAGATTCAGATAAGTAAAATAAGGAATTGGAAGGAATTTCAGGGAATGAATACTAGGTATCAACATGGAAAGGCTTTCCCTTCCCCCCTCCCAACAAAATCATAGAATCTCAGCACTAGAAGGGACCCTAGAAACCAATCAGTCCCATCTAGTGGCCAGGAACTCCCTATACGATATTCAACAAATGTTCTTCCAGGTTTGACTTGAAGACCTCTGGAGGCAGACCTCCCACTATTTTCCAAAGTCATTCAGTTTTAGGTTAGTTATAACTTTTTCAAACATTTTTTATTGATATCTTTAAAAAATACCAGATACATATCCAAATGTATTCTTTCCCCTTTGTCTTTCCAGAGGACCATCCCTTATAACATAGAGAGAGATAGGGAGAGGGAGGGAGGAAGAGAGAGACAGAGAAGGGAAGGAAGGAACAAATGAATGAATGAATGAATGGAGAGAGGGAGGAAAGGAAGGCAGAAGGAAGGGAAGAAGGAAGAGAAGGAGGGAAGGGAGGAGGGAGAGAGAGACAGAAAGAGAAGAAAGAGAAAGAAAGGAGGAAGGGATGGAGGAAAGAAAGATGGAAAAAAGAAAAGAAGGAAGAAAACAGATCAACAAAACAAAGCAACCCATCAAAACAGACTTGAGTTATCTATAGGGCCTCAGATCCATAGCCTCTCACCTCTGTACAGAGGGCAGAGAAGTGCTTTCCTGAGTCTTGATGGTAGAAGTTCTTTCTTCCATTGTACATGTATCTCTAGTGTCTAACACAGTAGTGACAGATCCATAATTATTAAGCATTTATGAAGTATGTGCTAATATTGTGTTAATTGTAACTTGTTAAGAATTTTTTCCTTACATCAAATTTAAGCCTGCCTCTCTCCAACATCCAGCCATTGTTCCTAGTTCAACTATCAGGGATGAGGAAAATGTGTCTCATCTCTCTTCCATCTGATGGCTTGTCAGATACTTGAAGTTAGTCATCTTGCTAACCCCTGAATCTTTTCTTCTCTGGACTTAATATCTTTAGCTCATTCTGTGTCATTTCTTCTGTGATATGGTCAAATGCTCCTCACTCTGCTGGTGAAAGAAGGCTCCTGCCCTTCTCTATGTTTTCTCCAGATTAATGAAATAGTTTCTAAAATATGCTATCTGGGAGTGAATACAGTACTGTACTCTTGATGTGATCTGACCAAGCAAAAAACATGGTCCTCTCCAATTTATGGACAATATGCTTCTCTTGATAAATCTCAAGATCTTATTAGCTCATTTTACTGACAGGTTGCACTGTTGACTCACATTGAGCTTGCAATTCATTAAAACCCCCAGACTTTTTTCATAGGAACCACAATTTGCCCCTTGTTACATAGTTATGGAATTGATCTTTTAAAAAATACCCAAGTGGAGAATTTTGTGTTTATTTTATTAAATTTCATCTTATAAAGATCTTTTGGGATCTTGGTTCTGTCCTCCAATGTATTAGTTATCCTACCAAGTTTTAGGTCATGTGCTGATTTTATTAACATACTGTCCATGCTGTCATCCAGGTGGTTTATAGTAAGATTAAACAGCCTGGGGCCCAGGATAGGACTGTGGGACATTACATAAGGGACCTTCTTTCAAGCTGACATCTACCCATGAATGAAGAATTGAACCAGCTCTAAGTCCATATAATTGTATTCTTATCTAGCCCATCTTTTTTGTCTTGTCCATAAGCATGATATGAGAAATATTGTCAAGTATATATAAAAAAAAAAGAATGCTTGCTTTATTACTCTGATCTAGCAGTCTTTTAATCTGGTTAAAAAAAAAAAAAGAGAGATTTGTCTGTCATGACGTGTTTTTGAAGAGATCATAGTGGTTTTTGTTAACAAATCATCCCTTCAATAATATGTTATAGGGACAGTTAGCACAATGGATAAAACACTGGCCCTGGAATCAAAAAGACCTTAATTCAAAGGTGGCTTCAGACACATCACACTTTCTAGCTGTGTGACCTTGAGCAAGAACCCCAATTGCCTTTGCCAAATAATAATAATATGTTCTAGAACTTTTCCAGAAATTGAAATCAAACTTTAATTATCTATAGGGTCCAAGACTCATGGCTCCCCACCTCTGCACAGAAGAAAAGATGTGCCATTCTATAATTTTCAGATCTTCCTATTTTTTAATAGAAAATTAATGTTTGCCATTCTCCAGACCTGTGGGACTTATCCCATTTTCCATGGTCTTTCAAAGATCACTGACAATAACTTAATATTAACGTCGGATTGTTCTTTCAGTATTTTGGGATCTACTTCATTCAAGCCTGGTAATTTGTGCTATAATTTGTAAGGATAGCTGCTAGATACTCTGTTGACTATTTCCTCATTTATCTTGGGTTCTACTCCCTGTTAACCATTTTTGTTCAGTTCTTTCCGGACCAAAGATGATTCTCCTTGGCAGAGAAAACAAAGAAAACATCCTGGGACTGGATAGTTCATTTAGACTGTATAAGAATGAGTAGCAAGGGGCATTGGATGTTGTAGAAGCTTGCTCACAAGCTATTCCTTGAGCCTGGAAGCAGTGTGGTATAAAGGAAAGGAAACTAGAGTTAGATTCAGAAGACTTGGAGTTAAAATCCTGCTTCTATCACTTACTGCTTTGTGTGAACTGAGAAAGTCATTAGGAATCCAGCCCTCAATATAAAGACTGAATGGGGGAAGGGGGGGTGCAATGGATAGAGCCCTAGAGTCAGGAGAATCCAAGTTCAAATCCAGCCTCAGACCCTTAACACTTCCTAGCTTTATGTCATAGGCAGATTTTATTAGCATGTTGTCCATGCTGTCATCCAAGTTGTATGTAGTAATGGTAACCAGTCTAGGGCCCAGGATAGCAATCTAGGGCATTATATAATTTCCTTTCAAGTTGACATCTACCCATGAATGAAGACTCTTTATGACCAGTCATTGATTAGGTGTTTCCCTGGCCAAGTCACTTAACCCAAATGCCTCTCAAAAAAAAAAAGAAAAAGAAAAAGAAACAAAAGATATCAATAAAAACGTATTTTAAAAAAGAATGAATTGGAAGAATTAAGAAGGAGATGACTTGAACGTAATAGTATCAATCTAGACCTGAAAGGGATCTCAGAGACTCTATCTCACCTATCATTTTACAGGTAAGAAAATTAAGGTTCAGGGAGCTTAAGGCATTTGTCCAAAGTTATACAAAAATAGTACTGCCAGAAATGAAATTTGAACCCAGATTTTCTAACTTCAGTGTCAATGCTCATTCCATTGTACCAGAACTTGGGTGATAATAGTGGGAGGAAAAAAGAGGAGAAAAGGATTGAAAGAGACTTATGGGGGAAGGAGGAAGTGATGGTTTCCAGCCTAAGTGACCAAATACAAATGTATTTTAGTAGTGTCATGGTTATAAATAGGTAATGGAGAAGAGCAGACATAAGGAGGAAGATGATAAATTCAGATTTGGATATGCTGAGTTTGAGGGGCTGGGGGAGGTAATCAATCAGTTAAACCCAGGGATTTAGATTTCCAAAAGGAGGTCAAGATGAAATGGGACTAATCTAAATAGACAAAATCATTGAACTCATGGGAATAAATTAGACTACAAAGGGAGAAAGTAGGGAAGGAAAAGTCTATTCGAGTTCAGCAGGGGGGATGTAATCAATCACAAGTACTTGCTGTGTGCCTGGCACTTAGCTAAGCATTCCTTCAGGAACTTACTCCAAAAGTGGGAAATAACTTGGCTTAGATAAGCATATCTAAAATATATGCAAAATGAATGAGTTACATATAATAATGTTGTATTATATACATTATATGCTTATATAAGTATATATATATATATATACATATAACGATGCTATATAATAAAGTAGTTTCGGGAAGGAGGCCTACAACAGTTTAAGGATAGAAGGCTGCATTTGAGATTGCTGGATCTGAGTCAGAGAATCTGGGTTCAAATCCTAGATCTCTCCCTTACCTTGGGTAAGCCTTCACCTCTCATGATCTCACTTTCCCCATCTGTAAAAAGAGGGGAAAGGACTAGGTGACCTCTAAGTTCCTTCCAGTTCCAAAGCTATGAACCTATGAACTTATGCTTAGGAATCAAGAGAAAGAAAAGGAAGTGGAGGAGGTTGAAGAGGGGTAGCAAGGTAGATATTTGGAGCATTGAGAGTAGATGAGAGCTCCCAGATAGTAGTAATGGGGAATGGGGGGGGGGGGGAGAATAGGAGTAGTAATATTAATAGAGGAAGGAGAGGAAAAGGAAAGGGAAGAACCAGAAGAATAGGAGGAAGAGGAAGAGTAGTAGAAGTAATAGGAAGATTAAAAGATTGAAAGTTGGAAAAAATCTTAGAGATCCTCTAGTCCAGGGTTAATTAACTTATTTGTGTCATGTATTCCCTTAACAATCCGGTAAAGCCTATGGACTCTTTTTCAGAATGATGTTTTTAAATGCATAAAATAAGGGGGAAGGGAGTATGCATTATTAAGAGCCAATTATGTATCAGTCACTGTGCTAAATATTCTACAAATATTATCTCATTAGGTTAAAAAAACAAATTTTAAAATAAATAAAGCAAAATTGCAAAGGAAACCGAATATATTGAAATATGGTTATTAAAATATAAAAAAATAAGTTGAGTTAAGGTTAAGAACCTTTGATTAGGGGCAACTAGTTGATGTAGTGGACAGAGCACCAGCTCTGAAATCAGGACCACCTGAGTTCAAATCTAGCTTCAGAAACACAACACTTCCAGGCTGTGTGACCTTGGGCAAGTCACTTAACTCCAATTGCCTCAAAAACAAAAAGAAGGCTTGATTCTACTCCAACTACATCATTTTACAGAGGGTGCACATTTCTATAGTGTTTTAAGATGTACAAAACATTTTTTCCCAGCATCCCTCTGAGGCAGGTAGAAAGTAAAGCATCTTATCTAGCCCATCTTTTTTCGTCTTGTCCGTAAGCATGATATGAGAAATATTATCAAGTATATGTCAAAAAAAAAAAAGAATGCTTGCTTTATTACTCTGATCTAGCAGTCTTTGAATCTGGTATCTGTGGGAAAACTCATTTTCCCCAGCATCCCTCTGAGGCAGGTAGAAAGTAAAGATTATTTTCTCTATTTTACAGAAGAAAAAACTGAGGGTGAGAGAGGTATCATGAATTGCTGAGCTAGTAAGTGTGAGAGTTAGGACTCATACCTGTGCCAGCTAACCCCAAGTTTAGTATTTAGGGGTGAAGACCAAAGAGACTAAAATTGATCTGGAAGGTATGTCCACAATTAGGTGATTTGCAATATATGTTAATTAGATCCCATTGCTTAAATTTAAAGTAACTAAACTGTCTCAAGCAAGAGCTCCAGAAGCCAGGGTTTCAGGCTTTTAGAAGGTCAGAATCACCTTCCAAGTAGGTGGCAGGATATCCTTACAGAAGGAGGTGAGGGGTTGGAGAGGAAATACAAAGGGATAGAAAGGAGAAAGAGGAAGTTCCTTTGGCAGCACTGGTCCCTGCAAAATCTGATCCATTTCAGAGTCTAATTGACTCATTTTCAGTAAAACCACTAATTTTCCCCCTGATGGTTTTTGGATTCCATTATGAACTACTTATAAGCATTCAGAGTCCTGTTTATATAAAAACCACCGAGAAAATGAGGACAGCAGCAGTCTATGTGGGCAGTGAGGAGTTTTGTTTCAGAGGTAGAAGGGGAGGGAGTGGGGACCAGGGAGCTCTGGACTAGAAGAAACACATTTTCGCCTGGAGGGAGGACAAAATTAAGAAAAAGTCACCAAAAGACTTCCCAGGATGCCTGGAACACAGTCTTCTAAAAGCTCTCCTGGCCCTTTCCAGAGTGATGTCCTGGAATGAGCCCTACTCAGGGAAGCAGGAGAATGACTCTCCTTTTAGCTCCCTCCTGCTTAGCAGGAGAAAGTTGCTTTTTCCTCTGTGTCTCCATTTCCTCTTCTTTAAAATGGACAAAGAAGAAAGCCCATTAAGGTCACTGCCAACTCTCACCCTCTGGCTTAGGGTCTACAGTTCCTTGCTCTGAGGTCCCTCCCAGCCCTAATTAACCTTCTGGGTCCCACTTCGAAGGTTCCAGGTTTCCAGGTTCCCTCCAGCTGTTATTAGGAATCTTCCTTTATTGTGTAAATTAGTGAAGAAGAGGAAGGAATTCAGTCAGCTCCGCCTCCAAGTGCGGATCTTAGGTTCAAAAGTGAAAAGATGGGTGGTGGGAGGGACAGGAGGGGGATGGGGACGGAGACGGGAAGCAGGAGCCAGCTGGTGGGACTAGGGGGCTCCCCTCCTGGACCAAACCCCGGCTTGTTACCAAAGGCCATTTCCGGGCCAGTTTGAAAACTGACCCACCAGTGGGCCTGAGTGAGCCTTGCCAACCTCCCTGCGCCACATAGGACGTTGCACCTCATCACCGAGGGAAAGAATGTAGCAGATGGTCGCTGCTTGGGCAGATGAGCTAAACAGCTTTTCCTGCCCAGTAATGGGGGAGGCTCCAGTTAAGTCCCCCACACCCAATCTCTGTGAGCTCCCCTTTTGCTAGGGCCCCATCCGAGCAGGCCCGAGAGGCACAGGCTGAGATTGTGAAGGGCAGAAGCCTAGAATCCAGAGGCTTGCAGAACACAGACCCTCTGAGAACCCGGGGACCCCTGGGGGTGATCTTACAGGACTGAGAGGCAGCCTGATTCAGTGCAGAGATCTAGAGGAGGGGGTAAAAGACCTGAATTCTGACTTGGCTCTCCCATGAATCATCTGCCTGATTTCAGTTTTCCTTAACCAAAATTTGGGGGTTAAGCTCTGAAGTCTGAGGTCTCGATCACCTCTGCTTTGATATTTTGTGTTCTAACAAACCTTCCAGCTCTAATATTGTGTTTTCAGGCCCCTTCCATATAGCTGATATTCTGCATCCAAGGATCTTTTTCATTCTAATATCCTAACTTCTTTGTTTTAACAACCCATGTAATAAATTCCCTTCCAACCTAGGTAGCATATATGATTCTATGATTGATTAGATGGAATTAGCATTTGGAAGCTTCTCCTACAAATGGCATGAAACTGAGGAATGTGGCAAACACTGAGCCCTCATCCTGGCCTGGTGTTAACTATTAACAGGTAGGAGATAATTACCTGGCAACTTCAAAAGTAAGTTTTGCCAGGAAAATGTCCTTGTTACCAAAAACTTCTTCCAGCATTCTCAGAGCTCCCTGCTCAAGACTGGCCTGTCTTTCCCACAGAATCATGAGGTGAGAGTTGAACCATTATTCCTGGCCTTCCCTTTCAAAAAAAACCCAAAAAAGGAAAAGAGAAAACTCATGTCTAGGGATCAAGACCCTGAAGAAATAAGACAGATTTTTAAAAGATGAACACTAAAATAACACTACTATTCCAGAATCGGGAATCCAAAACAAATCATAAAAGCAATAAGACTACATTTCTGTACTTGATTACAAAAACCTATTTTCATGGCAACTTTTATGGGATAGCAATCCAAGTATTATTATCCCCATAAAGTTGGAGAGTAGAAGTGATTTTCCTGTTAATAGTTTGCATTTCTCCAGTCCTTTATAATTCACAGAATCATAGGATTTAGAGTTAGAAAAGAAATGCTCAAGTCTGATTTTACAGAAGGGGAAACTGAGGCCCAGAAAGTATCACTCAGATAATAGAATTGGGATTCAAACCCAGTGTACTTTTCACTTCAACACAGAGCCTATTAATTATACAGAGTACTTTTTTCACAACAACCTTCTGTTAATAAGTATGAGGATTACTGTCCCCATTTATCTAAAGATAGGTAAAGGGACAAACATTGCTTTTGGAAGCAAAGAGTCTGAGTGCAAATTCTGATTCTACTCTGGGCTTGTAATTCCTCATCTATAAATGGAGAGGGACAGACTAGAAGATCTTTATGGACTCTCCCAGATCTCAAGTCTCTTACTTGTGCAAGCCCACAACTGGTCATGTATCAGAACCAGAGCTCAAATCTATGCTTCCGGAATCTCATTATAGGGCTCTTCTCTTTATATCTTTATATCTTTTTATCTGGGAATGCTCAGATTACTTGTGGTTATTCTTATTTTGTGATAGTCTAAAGCAGAAGCATAATCCTTCTTCCAAATGACACTTTACTTAATGGTAGCTATAATAGTCTTTCTCCCAGCCCCTCAAATCTTCTGCAAACTAAATGTTTTTGTTCCTTCCAATGTTCTTCACATAGCATGATCTCAAAAGTTTTTTTGCCATCCCAAATGCCTTCCTCTGGGCCCCTTCTAGCTTATTATTCTCCTCTCTCAAACACAGCCTCCCAGATGGGTCCTGCCCAGGATAAAGAAGACCCAAACCCTCAATACTATTTTTCATCTAATCTAAGGTTTAATTAAATTTGCTGACTCTCATGTTGAACTGAATTTGCAGTCCACGAAGACTTCCAGATCTTCTTCACAAAAACTAAGACTTTTTAAAAAATACATAAGTGTAGGACTTTATACTTACCACTAGTCAATTTCCTCTTATTTGATTTGGTCTATTGCTCTAGTCTTTTGGGATCCTGACTCCAACATTCAATTTCCTATCCCCCAAGTTTTGTTCCATCTGCAAATCTGCAATCTCCATCATTATCCAGATTATTTAGCACAAGATCAAATAAGTACAAAACCCAGGACAGACCTTTGGGACTTTCTTCACTGGAGACCCTCTTCCCAGTTGATATCTACCTTGAGGTTACTAGGTAGCTCAATAGATAGGAGCGATAAGTTTAGAGATGTGACTCCAAATCCAGCCTCAGACAGATACTTAACTGTGTGACTCTGGGCAAGTCACTTAACCGCTGTCTGCCTCAGTTTCCTCAATTGTAACATGGCAATAATAACGGCACCTACCTCACAAAGTTGTTATGAAGATTAGATGAGATAACAGATAAATGCTTATTCTCTCCCCTCTCCTGCTCAGAAATCTTTAGAACTCATTCAACCAGATCTGAATCCACCAAACTGTTCTCTTATATAGCCTACAACTCCTCATCTTGTCCAAGGTTATCATGAGAGAGATTTTCAAATGCTTTGCTGAAAAGAATCTCCAGTGTCTATAACATTTCTACACTCTATCAATCAAGTAACCCTATCCAAAAAAGAGGAGGGATCATAGGAAGAAAATAAATATTAATCCCCTGCTGTGTGCCAGATACTATACTAAGTGCTTTACAAATATCATTCATCAAAAATCATTTTGATTCCCACAATGACTGTAGAAGGCAGGTGCTATTATGGTCTCCATTTTACAGTTGAGAAAACTGAGGCAAACATAAGATAAGTGACAAACTGCTGGTGAGGGTCTGAGGCTAGATTTGAATTCAAGTTTTTTTCTGATTTTGCACCACCTAGCTGTCTCCTATTATCACAGAATCATAGATTTAGGGCAGGAAGAAACCTCAGCCATTAATCAATCCTCTTCTCCCACTCATACCAATAGAAGTGACAGGTCTCGTGCTTTTCCTTTATAAGATGCTGTTAAGAGGTGAGGTTATTCTCCCAAGACTTGTTCTTGGGGAATTTATGTAGTCTCATACTTGTCACTGCTTCTCCTTTTAAATGTTTCCAATCTTTACCTTTAATGTATTTTTTAGGGTTTTTCTCGGAACAGAAATCAAATTCAAGCGTCCTATGATCAAACTCAAACTGTATACTATTATACCATTTATCTATTAAAAATAATTGAGAATCTTTCCAAAGAGTTTTTGTTTATGTAGATTCTTATAGATATTCACCATATTGAAAATAAAAACTAATTTTGAATTTATAGACTCTTTTAAGGATTTCAGAGACCCCCAGGATTCTCTGGATCACACTTTGAGAACCATTGCTATAGAGGGCAAACTGCCTTTTTTTCATGGTTTGCAAAATTGGGACATTTTCCTTTATTCAGTCCTGATGCATAAATCCTATTCTCCACAGACTTTTAAAAATCACTGTGACTGATTCAATAATTACATCTGCTACTTCATTTAGTATCCTGGGACCATTTAGGCCTGGAGATTCAAATTCATAAAGGGCAATCAAGCATTCTCTTACTATTTCTTTACTTAACTTGGGCTTCAATTCCTTATTAATCATTTTCTAGTTCCAGATCATTTTTTCTTAGCAGAGTAAAGAGAAGTAAAACGAGTTGAGCAGTTCTGCCTTTTCTCTGTTGTCCTTTATCATTGTTCCAACCAGTTCTCTGAAAATCTAGGGTGCCTGTCAGATTTCCTCTCCTCTATAAGTGATTTTTAAGATGAGTTGAGTGGGGATCTCCCCTACCCCACCCTAAGCTGGTCAATATTTCTGATTCGGCAGCCTGTTCCTCCCTGTTGGAGAGAATCAGATCCAGAACAGGTCCACCTGCTACTTCCTTTGCTTCCTCACTAAGTTGGTGGCCCCTAATACTCCTGTGCCTTCTCAGCCTGTTGGTTAAATAGACACTGCTCTCCCTGGTGCCATCTTTGGGACTTCTCCCTAAGAACCTCTGTGCTATTGTCTCCCCCAAGGTGTTTGGTGATACGGACCAGGTTCGGATGACGTCGGAGGGCTCTGACTGCCGCTGCAAGTGCATCCTGAGACCCCTGAGCAAAGACGCCTGCAGCCGCGTCCGCAGTGGGAGCATGAGAGTGGAGGACTTCTACACGGTGGAAACTGTGAGTTCTGGGGCCGACTGCCGCTGTTCCTGCACGGCACCCCCTTCCTCTCTCAACCCCTGCGAGAATGAATGGAAGATGGAAAAGATCAAGAAACAAGCCCCAGAGCTCTTCAAGGTATGTGCTCCCCGGGAAAGGGAAGCCCCCGGCACTGGCTGGCTCTGGAAGGGCTGGGAGGGAGGCAGGCCCAAGGGCAGAACTACCGAGGGAGCCCTCCAATACTCAGCAGTAAGTTATCCAAGAAACGCAGCTTCTGATACTCAACCAAAATGACAAATCACTGCTCCAGTGAGTCACCCATCTCAATAAATTTCCTGATTTCTGATCTCAGTGAATTGTAGAACTGTGCAGTATTAGAGAAGGAAGGGATCTTGGAATACAGTTATCCCTTCTGTATTGTGACTTTCTCCATCACAATTACAGTATATCTCAGATTGGCAAAATAAATTCCGTGAGTATTTTGGGGGAGTTTTGCAGAAGTCACAAATGACACACGAAGGCCAAAAGATAACACAGAAAAAGTTTAGATGCTCAGAAATGCATAAAATATATGTATTGTATATATTGTATAGTATTGTATATCAGCCCAAATTTTACAATAAGGTGTCACTTATATCCCACTTTAAAAAAAAGATTAAGACTTTTCTGGTACAAAAGGAGAGTCAAAAATTTTTACACAGATTCTCCAGATCATGGGGGCTTCACCCTTAACCCCCTACAAGGTGGAAAGGATAATTATAATGAAAATTAGAACTGAAATAGACCTTGAATGTAGAATGTTCAAGTTGAAATAAAAGTATAAAATATAATTCATTAGCACACAAAACATGGAATGGGACTCTAGGGGCTCTCCATCTGACTCCATCATTTTACAGAAAAACTGAGGCCCAGAGTTACATAGCTAGTTAAGCCTGAGGCTTAGAATGCAGGCCGTCTTCCTCCTAGTACACTGTCCTTTCTGTTCTATCTGCTAGCAGCACGTGGATTTCCCTGTCTGTCCGAGAAATTCCAGGGAGTCACTCGGACATTCTTTTTGCTTCAAGTTTTGGCAGAGCTCCGCTTTTCACTCCTATCTTCCTTCCAAACTCTAAAAAGGGTGTTTCTCCAGGTCCTCGATCTCAGGCTCTCTTTCTGGGGGGAGAGGGATGAGTCAGCCTCCAGCCTCAGGAAACTGAGCCAGGGAACCGAGGATCAGCTGCGTCCCCCGGGCCCCAGTACAGTGTAAGAGTCAAACCCATGTTTCTTGTGAGTGTTGGTTGAGAGGATAAATGTTATTGAGGTTGGAGATTTAGGAGGCTTCCAGAGAAGGGCAGCCTTGCTTCTCATAGGCAAGACCTTGGAAGGAGAAGCAGATGTCATGAGATGGCAGATATTAGAGAGGGGAGTGTTCGGGGGAGGGAGGAACAATCAGGGATCTTTGGAGAAATGGTGAGGTGGGATGGGTATACTCAAGGAAAGCAGGAATCCAAGGAGAATCCAGTGGAACCCAGGGAAGAGCTGGGGAAATGGAGTATATACAGGCAGGGTGCAGAGGAGGGGGGGGGGGGAGCCAGAAGCAGCTCTTTTTGCAGCCATAGCCTTTGATGTTCCTCCCCCCAACAAGAGCTGTTTTGTGTGATAATTCCCCCCCCCCCCAAGTCCTTTGGCTTCCGATGCCAGCCCTTCCACTCCCTCCCAAGAGAGCAGTGACTTCAGTTAAAGGTCAATCAAGACAATGACCTGGGTGTGTACTTCTTGTGTCATCATTTTTCCAGTTTGGTGTGGGGAGGAGACCTGAGCCATGGAGGCAATGAGGGAAAGGGTGTGGACTCTGTTTCCCATTTTGCTCCCAGATCAGGCAAAGTAACATCAAAGGCTCGTGGGAAGGGGCCAGCTTTCCAGGCAGGAAGGGGGCCTAGGACCAAAGCTGGAAGCCTCAAGGCAGAGGGTGGGCTCTGAGGAGGGGACCCCATCCAACCAACATTGGGCTTTTGTGAAGCATTGGGTTTTGGCCCTTCTGCAGTATTAGCTGAAAGAAACCTTAGAATATGGACTTTTAGAAGTAGAATAGTTTTAGAATATATAGACTATAATAAATAGAAAGGACTAGAAAGAAATTTGGGAAAGAAATGACAGTGTTAGAGCTAAAAGGACTGTAAAACTGGGAGGGCCTTTAAAATGTAGACCTTCAAGGCTAACAGAGAGCTTAGGGTATTAAATATTAGAGCTGGAAGGTATTTTAAAACACAGATTGTTAGACTTAAAAGGAACCTCAGAATCAAAAATATTAAAGTTGAAAGAAGGCTTAGAACACAATCTATGAAGACTGAAGAAACTTCAGAACAAAGCCCATAAGCTAGGAGGCTCCTTAGAACATAGAATGTGATGGATTGTTGTTAATTGAAGTGAGTAAAACCAAAGGATGTACACAGCAACAAGATTATGGGATGATCAACTCTGATGGACTTGGCTCTTTTTAACAATGAAATGATTCAGGCCAATTCCAATAGACTTGTCATGGAGAGAGCCATTTGCATACAGAAAGAGAAATATGGGGATTGAATATGGATCATAACATAGTATTTTCATCTTTTTTTGTTGTTTGTATGTTTTTCCTTCCCAGTGTTTTTTCCTTTTTGATCTGATTTTTCTTGTGAAGCATGATTTGGCAAGGTTTGGCAAGGGTGAATGTTGAAAACTATCTTTGAATATATTTTGAAAAATAAAAAGCTATTATTATATTTTTAAAAAGAACATACAATGTGAGAGCTAGAAGAGATCTTAAAATACAGAAAATGTTAATGCTCAAAAGGTTCTTAGAATAGAAAATGTGAGCCCTGGCAGGAATCTTAGATCATAGAATGTGGAGGCTGGAAAGGACCTTAGAACATTGAATGTCAAGGCTGGAAGGGACCTTAGAACATACACTGTAAGAGCTTTTAGGTAATAAAAAGAGATCTTAGAAAAGTTGAAAAGTGCTTTACAATATAGTACTTGAAGGGAACTTCAAACAAAAATTGTCAAAACTGAAAGGAACGTTATCTAACAATATTATTTTACAGATAAGGAAATGAGGGACAGGGAAATTGCTTTCTTGATGTTACACTGTGAGCTCCAGATTGGAACCAAGGTTTGCTGAGTCCTGGTCCAGCATTCTTTCCACTAGACCAATTTCCCATAAAACCAAAATATCAAAGAGACTTTGTATGGGAAATATCTCAGAAGCTATCTAGTCCAACCTCTGTATCTCCAATATCCCTCTATTACAAAATTCAGACTCTGCTTGAATACCCAAAATGATGAGGAACTCACTATCTTTTGAAGCAAACTTTTCCACTATTGAGTTCTAATTGTGAGGAAGTTCTTTCCTATTTCACATTGAACTCTGCCTCCTTATAACTTACTCCAATTGCTTCAAGTCCAGCACCTGGAACTAACCAGAATAAATCTAATTCCCATGACAGCCGTTCAGAGTCAAAGTAAATTCTTTTCTTTTTTTTAAATAGCTTTTTATTTACAAGTTATTGCATGGGTAATTTTACAGCATTTGACAATTGCCAAATCTTTTATTCCAATTTTTCCCCTCCTTCCCTCTCCCCCCTCCCCTAGATGTCAGGTTGACCAATACATGTTAAATATGTTAAAGTGTAAATAAAATTCACAATAAGTATACATGTCCAAACAGTTATTTTGCTGTGCAAAAAGAATTGGACTCTGAAATAGCGTACAATTAGCCTGTGAAGGAAATCAAAAATGCAGGCGGGCAAAAATAGAGGGATTGAGAATTCTATGTAGTGGTTTATAGTCATCTCCCAGTGTTCTTTCGCTGGGTGTAGCTGGTTCAATTGGAACTGCTCCATTGGAACTGATTTGGTTCATCTCATTCCTGGAGATGGCCACGTCCATCAGAATTGATCATCATATAGTATTGTTGTTGAAGAATATAATGATCTCCTGGCCCTGCTCGTTTCACTTAGCATCAGTTCATGTAAGTCTCTCCAGGCCTTTCTGAAATCATCCTGCTGCTCATTTCTTACCGAACAATAATATTCCATAACATTCATACACCACAATTTATTCAGCCATTCTCCAGTTGATGGGCAGTCACTCAGTTTCCAGTTTCTGGCCACTACAAAGAGGGCTGCCACAAACATTCGTGCACATACAAGTCCCTTTCCCTTCTTTAAGATCTCTTTGGGAAATAAGCCCAGTAGTAACACTGCTGGATCAAAGGGTATGCACAGTTTGATAACTTTTTGAGTATAGTTCCAAACTACTCTCCAGAAAGGCTGGATGTATTCATTCACAATTTCACCAACAATGTATCAATGTCCCAGTTTTCCCACGTCCTCTCCAACATTCCTCATTATCTTTCCCTGTCAATCTGACAGGTGTGTAGTGGTATCTCAGAGTTATCTTAATTTGCATTTCTCTGATTAATAATGACTTGGAGCATCTTTTCATATGGCTAGAAATAGTTTCAATTTCTTCATCTGAGAATTGCCTGTTCATATCCTTTGACCTTTATCAATTGGAGAATGGCTTGATTTCTTATAAATTAGAATCAATTCTCTATATATTTTGGAAATGAGGCCTTTATCAGAACCTTTGACTGTAGAAATGTTTTCCCAGTTTATTGCTTCCTTTCTAATCTTGTCTGCATTAGTTTTGTTTGTACAAAACCTTTTCAATTTGATGTAATCAAAATTTTCTATTTTGTGATCAACAGTGATCTCTAGTTCTTCTTTGGTCATAAAGTCCTTCCCCTTCCACAGGTCTGAGAGGTAAACTATCCTATGCTCTTCTAATTTATTTATAATCTCATTCTTTATGCCCAGGTCATGAATCCATTTTGACCTTATCTTGGTGTACGGGGTTAAGTGTGGGTCGATGCCTAGTTTCTGCCACACTAGTTCAAAGTAAATTCTTGATAGAAATTTTCATCAGCAGCGGAGCCCCCATTGCTGAGAAGTGGAAAGTGATGGAGATACTTAGTATAGCTCTTCTTTGTTGCTGTTCAAGCTTCCTGAGCCGGAGGTCACTGGTCCAACCCCTTGCTGGAGGGCGCATCCTCTCAAGACCATCCCCAACAAGCATTTACCTAACTTTTGCTCAACTACCTCCCTTAACAGAGACCTCACTATCTTCCCACACAGTTGGGGGCCCCAGGGAGGGGCTTGGATGTGAAGTATGAGATCTGGAGGGAAACTGTGGCCTTTTTCCCCATAGCTCCAGTCCATGGTCGACCTCCTGGAAGGGACACTGTACAGCATGGACCTGATGAAAGTCCACGCCTACATCAACAAAGTGGCCTCTCAGATGAACACGCTGGAAGAGGTGAGAGGGCCTGGCCTTTCCCAGGGGGCAGTGGGGCACGGGCTAATGATTGGAGTGGAAGCAGAGTTCCACATGGGCTCAAATACAGGAGACACTTCCCCCCTAAGTCTGCCTATCCTTCCTTCCACACCTTCTCCTCTTCAGGGCATGCGCTAAAGGAAGGGCTGGCACAGCCCAAACAAACGGAACCAAGCCCTTAGTCCTGTTGTCTCAGAATCAAGAGGAGACTTAACTTTCCCTCCCTGGCATAGAATCTGGCATGTGAAGGCGCTCACTCTCTATTTGTTGGGGGAATGAGTGAGTTCAGATCCCAGCTCTGTTATTTCCTAGATCCTGGACAAGTCACTTGCCTTGAGCCACAGTTTCCTCCTCTGTGAAATGGAATACTAATCCTTGCTCTCCTTGGCTGTTCAAGCGTGACAGAACTGCGAGTTGTTCTTCTCCTTCCTTGTTTCGCCACTCCCCACACCTGCCTCCTGACCCAGAGGAAGTCAGAGGTGGGGAATAAGCCTCCACGGACAGCTCTCCTTCTGTTTGGTTCTGAGAGGCTGCCTGGGAGAATGAAGAGGGCTGTGCTTGGAGTCCTGGCTTATGGAGGAGTTAGCAGGCCCTTGCTGTGGGCATTCATTTCCTCCAGTCGGACTCATGATTTCTGCATTGTCTGCCTCGTGATGTAGCTTTGAAGCTAAGGTGAAACAGGGTGAATGAAATGCTCTGTAAGCAGTAAATAATAACCAAGCTACCGACTATAGCATTTCTAAAGCACCCTGTGGATGTGGATTTGTGTTACTGGCATTGAGCCAAGGCCCAGTTCACAATAGTGAATAGCTAGTAAATGTTTGTAACTGAATGTAATTGAGCCTCATGTTTCTCACCTGTGCAGGGTGGGTGGCCATCCTTGCACTCCCCCAGACCACTGAGACGAAAGCACTTTGTAAATAGGAAAACAGGAACAGGTAGTATTGTCCTTTGCCTTACTGGCTGGCCGCGGGTGGGGGCATCTACCCGTCCCCACCCCACAGTGCTTCTGCTGGGAAAAGGTACCTGTCTCCTCAGGCTTCCTGCCCCTGTCTCCCTTCTGTGCCCAGCCTTCCTCACACTCCTCCAGCTTCAGTGAGGACCTTCTTCTGTTGGGCAACAACAATAACACAGTGCGTTAAGGTTTGCAAAGCATGTTACAAATAGTATTTTGTTTTATCTGCAAAATGACTCTGGAAAACAGGTGTCCCCAGTTTAGATGCAGAGAGGGTAAGTGAATTGTTCAGAGTTACTAACCTGAGACAGCATTTGAACTTGGGTCCTATTGAATTCAAATCCAGTGTGCTATCTGCTGTACCTTACAGCTGCTTCCAGCTAGGTTTAATGCCCACCTGAGACCAAGCTTCTTAATTATCATTTCAAGACCTTTAACTACATTTTTTCAGCTATGAAAAAAAAATCATATATTGTTATTTAAAAAGAAAGAAGGAAGGAAGGAGGGAAGGATTTCATATGGTTGAGAGATTCTCATAACTTACATCCTAATAATATGTATACAATAGGGATGGTTGATATGTGATACTTTAGGAGAGAAATATATAGACATGGAACTGAAAGGGAATTTAGAGGTCATCTAGTCTAAAAAGACCCA
This sequence comes from Sarcophilus harrisii, assembly GCF_902635505.1. NCBI lineage: Eukaryota > Metazoa > Chordata > Mammalia > Dasyuromorphia > Dasyuridae > Sarcophilus > Sarcophilus harrisii. The sequence goes on from NC_045427.1 coordinate 448,697,041, forward strand.
TTTTGTAGATGAATAAACTGAATTTTAAGAAAGTTAAATGATTTGTTCAGGGTCACAAAGGTGCTAAGTAGCTGAGCAGAGATTTCAACCCAAGTTCTCTGACTCCCAATCAGTATTCATCTCCCTGTAACCTGCTGCTTCTGGTGATACTCAGTGGCCTCTAGTCATGAAATGTCATGATCTGTGAAGAATTAAAATTGGCTTTATCCAGGCTATTAGCAAAAAGCATGTATTAATGACTACACTGAATCCTCACAATAGCCCCAGGAAGCAGAGATTCAGAAAACCTGGGCGTGAGTCCAAACTTTGCCATTAACTTGTGTGATTCTGGGCAAGTCATTTTGGCACAATTCCACAATTTCCCCCATTTTAGTCTTCTCACCTGCAAAGTGCAGGGAATGAAATGCACGTTGCTTTCCTCCCAGAGCTGCTGTATAGTCAGCTGAGGTACATTTGGAAGGCAGCCCATGGAAGTATCATTTCCTCACTCTTCAGGTGAGGAAAATGATACTCAGCACTGCAAAGTGACTTTTCTAAGGTTAATGGCTAGTAAGCGACAGGGTGAAGACTTGAACTCAGGTCTTCAACCTTACTCCAGTTCCTGTGTTCCCCCAGTACCCAATGCTCTGGCGTGGTGGACAGGAGAAAAGGGGATGAGGATTAAGGAGTGCAGGAGAGACCCTGGGATGTAAAAATAATAATGACAACAGCTCTGTAGAGCTTTGTTGCTATTCAGTCATGTCCTGCTTTTTGTGATCCCATTTGGGTTTCCTTCTCCAGCTCATTTTACAGATGAGAAAACTGAGGCAAACAGAGTTAAGTGACTTGTCTAGCATTCCGCAACTTGTAAGTGTCTGAGGTTGGATTTGAACTCAGATCCTTCTGACTCCAGGACTGGCACTCAATTCACTCTGCCATCTTGCTCTTACAAGTCACTTTCTTCACAATAGTCCTGGGAGAGAGAGAATATTAGGATTGTTATTTCCGTTATACAGATGGGCAAACTGAGGTTCAGAACCCGTCATTCAGCAGCTACCAGACCCAGGGCTTGAATCCAGACATTTCTACCCAAAAGTTCAACGTTCTGCTTCTTGTCCATGTCCCTTGCAGACCATTAAGACAAACCTGAGCCGGGAGAATGATTTCATGAAAGAAAGCGTGGCTCACCTGACCCATCAGATGAAGCGCTATGAGAACTACTCAGACATCATGATGAGTATCAAAAAGGAGATTTCCAGCCTGGGCTACCAGCTGCTACAGAAGGATGCAGCTGCTGGCCCCGAGAGCAAAGCCCAGGTAAGCCAGTCGGGGATTATAGTGTTTGAGAGTGGCCCATGTTCCCAGCACAGTTTGCAATCTGATTCCTTAAGGTAAGTCATGCAAATATTATCATCCTTGTTTTACAGATGGGGAAACTGAGGCAAGCAGGATTAGATGAATTGCCCAGGGCATGGGCTCAGAGATGTGTCTGATTCAGCTATTCATAAAATACTTCGATATCTTTTGATATCATCTGCCCTCATCCAATGGCCAAAACACTATAATTCTGTCAAGTTGACTGAAAGACTTACTCACACATTGTGGTAAAAGTCTTAGAAAAACTCCTTAATAACTAGTGTGTTCTGTTGGCTGGTTGAGTGATTTGGGAAGGTGCCTGGATTTTTGGGATCTCATGAATTGAGGTGGTGAAGTAAATGCAGTGCCAGGCCTGGAGTCAGGAGATCTGAGACGCTTGTGATCCTGGACAAGTCACGTCACCCTGTTTGCCTCAGTTTCCTCACCTGTCAAATGAGCTGGAGAAGGAAATGGCCAACCACTCCAGTATCTCTGCCAAGAAAACCCCAAATGGAGTCACGAAGATCCCAACACGACTAAAATGACTGAACAGCATGACCTCATTATTCCACTCCTAGGAATAGTTTCTAGTGTAGAGGCATTTGGAGAGCCTGTTCCCTATTATTATTATGAGGATGAATAATGTTATTTTTATTACTGCTCGGATGACTCTGGTGTTAACACAGTATAATAGCATGGGGGCCCTAGTGGCCAAGTCCATTACATAAGCTATTGTTGAAGTACATCAGGGAAGAAACATAACTAAGGAACTTCATACCCCACTGGAGTCCAGAGATCTGTGTTCAAGTCCTGGCTATTCCATTAATTCATTGGGTGGCTTTGATCAAATCATTTGTCACAAAGGAGAAACAAGGTTTCTTTGCCATTCCTTTAAGGAAGCCTAAATAAAATTTGAAATAAGAATTTTTTTTTAAATAAAAGGATTTGAACTAGTGATCCTTAAGCTAATTCTACTCTTAACATTCTATGATCTTCTAAGGGGTTCCCTCCAACCCAGATATTCAGCATTTCTACCACATTTTACCACAATTCACACCCTAGGAAAATTCTTCATGATATGATAAATGTCACATATATAATCCAATTCCCAATCCTGTCAATTGTCTTTTTTTCCCCTGAAGGTAATGTGTGACTTTCATTTGATATTTATTTTAGATTTCTATATTTCATATGTGATTCACTGATTAATGATGTTATCAGTAACCTCAGAATTCCAGAATTGGAAGCAGCCTGATAAAACATCTAATCTAATTTGGACTTCAGGAGGAATCTCCTCTGTATCTTCCCAGACAGGTAGTCTTTCAATCCTCCACAACAAGAGGGACTTTCAAGGCAACTGGCTCCCCCCCCCCCCCTTTGGAGCAGCTCTAATTGTCAAGATGTGCTTCTTTCCATCTGGTCGAAGCCTCCTTCTCTACCATTTTCCTTTGGTTGGTGCAGTATTCAGCCCAATACAAATAATAAGACAGTTCCTGATCATCACTTTCACTTGAGTATTTTGTACTTTTCTCAATCTGAATTTGGAACAGGCAGGTCTCAGGAAGTACCACACTTCTTTAGCTTGGAGCAGAACAATGGGATAAAAAAAAGCTTTGGATGTGCCAGGATCAACAAGAGGCTCAGATATTTCTTCTGAGGGGAATATTAATCAAGATGATGAGGAATTTATCTTGATACCCGTAAGGTAGAGTAGAGCTACTGGCTGCAGAAAAGGGAAAGCAATGCAGTGGGGTGTATGTATGTGTGTGAGAGAGAGACAGAGACGGAGACAGAGACACACAGAGAGAGAGACAGAGAGAGAGAGAGAGAGAGAGAGAGAGAGAGAGACAGAGAGAGAGACAGAGAAAGAGAGACACAGACAGACAGACAGAGACAGAGAGAGAATATATACTGCACTGAGAGTCAGAAGGTTGGGGTTTCAGCTCCAACTGCCACTAATTTGCTGTGTGACCTTGGACAAATACACTCCATTGCTCTGGACCCCCTTCCTGTACCAGGGTGAGAAGCTCTTTCACGGGGCTGTTTTGTCTGTCAGGGTAGATGAGTATGAAAAGGTGATGATAATGCTGGTACCCTCTGTCTCCTAACGTGTCTCCCCTGATAGGCAGGTGGGTGTGAAAACGGCGTGATGGAAGCATGAGCTGTTTCTGTTTTCCCTTTGGCTCAGTTTGCCTCTTTTGGCCCAGATGCTGTAGTGGTTTTGTCATTTTCTTCTCTGGCTCATTTACAGACAAGAGCACTGGGGCAAAGTAAGAGACCTGTCCGGCATACAGCCAGTCTGAGGCTGGGGTCAGAGGTGCCCCCAGCTCCAGGAGCTTCCCCCGCCTCTTTCTTTCCTAGGAGACAGCTGGTGGAAAAGGCAAGGAAGCCAGCAAATATTCTGGAGTCAAGAAAAACTTTGTGGACAAGTCTGTCCCAAGGCCTCCCAAAGACAAGCTTCTGAAAGTAGAGAAGGTGAGGAAAGACACCGTGAAGGGCAGAGCCCTGCAAGCCACAGCAAGGCCCCGAGCCCTCCCCCACCAACAAGCAGTGATCCGGGGCATCACCTACTACAAATCTACAAGGCAGGAAGAGGGGGAGGATGCAGCTGGTAAGTCTCTTGAGTGGAGAATTCAGATTTTTCTGATACAGATAACGTCAGGAGATTGCCGAGTGTCCTTGGATGCTGGGGAAGCTAGGGATTGGGGGCCGGGATGGCAAGGGAAATTGACCATGTGAGAGTGGAAAGGGAACTTTAGAAAATGGGATGTTGGGGGCAGCTGGTTAGCACAGTGGATAGACCACCTACCCCAGAGTCAGGAGGAATGGAAATCAAATCCGACTGTGTGATGCTAGACAAGTCACTTAACCCCAGTTGCCTAAAAAGAAAGAAAATACAGAAAGAAACAGAAAAACAAAGAAAGAAAATAGGGTGTTAGAACTGGAAGGGACCTGAGAATAATACTGGTATGTGTGAGAGAGGTAATGTGTGAGAGAGAGCATGGGCTCTCTTTTAGAGATGTATAGAACCGGAAGACATAGAATTTTCTTTATTTATTTTTTATTATAGCTTTTTATTTACAAGATGCATATGCATGGGTAATTTTTCAGCATTGATAATTGCAAAATCTTTTGTTCTAATTTTTCCCCTCCTTCCCTTTACCCCTTTCCCCAGATGGCAGGTTGACCAATACATGTTAAATATGTTGAAGCATAAGTTAAATACAGTATATGTATACATGGCTATACAGTCATTTTGCTGTACAAAAAGAATCGGACTTTGAAATAGTGTACAATTAAGCTGTGAAGGAAATCAGAAATGCAGGCGGGCAAAAATAGAGGGATTGGGAATTCTATGTAATGGTTCATAAAAACATAGAATTTTATATTATTTACCACAGAATGTTAAAACTAGAGGGGACCTTAAATTGTCAGTGTTTGTCACTGACTGAGCCTGTTGCCGAGTCCAGACAGTGTGTGGGGATTCCTTTGCTGCTGCTTCCACACACAGGGCTCATACAATGGCAGGACTTCCCCAGCGTCAGGTGCCCCCTTCTGCCCAGCTCGGCTGAGGATTGGACACGACCTGGCTCCATGTCCCTCTATTTGTTCCTTCCCTTACTTTGTCAAAAAAGGCGCACAGCAGACAAACAGCTGCAGGAGTCTCACTTTGCCAGCAAGACCTGTGGGAACCAAGGCTTTGTTCCTGGCAAGGAGCCTGTGACCCATCCAGCCTCTCCCTCCCATGTTGCTGGGCTGGTCAGGCCAATGGCAAGGACTCTGAAAAGGGATATGAGGCCCTAATGTCCACCTTCGCATTCTGACCGGGAGGAGTTCCAGGGCCAGGCCTGACGTGTGAACAGGAAAAAGGCCAGGAAATGCGGATGTGTCCTAGAAAAACTGTTAGCACATCAAAGGCAAGGGAGGCTGGGGGGAAACCTGGTCTAGACGAGGTCTGGCCCCCCTTCCCCTCTGTACCCCCCTGGATCCAGCGCTTGTTTCCTCTGAAAAACGAAATTAGAGCAAGTGATTTCTAAGGTCCCTTTGTGCTTTCACAATCTGTATTTTGTATTTCTATATTTCACATTGTGTATGCTTGAGGTATAATGGGAAAATATCCTACACTTAAGACTAGGAGACAAAGATTCATATACTGACTCAGGGGCAAGATTCTGCAGTTCAGTTTTCTCTTCAGTTATAAGAATAATACTTGTATTGTCTATTTCATGTTTAGAAAAGTTTTGGGTAAAATTTAAGGCATTATCTAGATATGTGTGCATACATACACATGTGTGTGTGTGCATACATGTTTGTTATTCAGTTGTTTTAGTTGAGTCCAACTCTGTGACTCATTTGGGGGTTTTCTTGGCAAAGATGCGGGAGTGGTTTGCCATTTCCTTCTCCAGCCCATTTTAGAGACAGGGAAACAGAGGCAAATAGTTAACTTGCCCAGGTTCCTACAGCCTAGTGTCTAAAGTTAGATTTGAACTCTTGAGTCTTCTTGATTCCAAGGCCAGTGCTCTATCTGTTGTTCCACCTACCAGTGTGTGTATTTTATTATTCCATGGTCCTTTCCAGCACTGAGATTCTATGTTCTAACACTATCATTCCCTCATTCTACATATTCTTCACCTGGTATTAAGGTGAATCATCATGTTTCATCCTTACCTCCCTTCCCAAAAGCGAACTGGGTACAAGGGGGTGACTCTAAAATGGGAAGAGACTTTAGAGGCCCTCTAGACAAGGGACATGCTGGAAAGTGTTAACAACAGTGATGGGAAGTGGAGGGGAAGGAGAGGGATATGGATACAGGACACACTTTTTTATGTCTTATCTGCTTGATTGACAGTTTCTTAAGCCTAGACAATCAACAAAATAATAAATCAAGCCTTGATTTGTAGTGGTTGTAAGTTCTTATCTGCCGAGTATAAATGTTCACAGTGAAAATCAGCTTTCTGTTTCAAGCTGATTCCAACCAGCTCAACCCATCATTTTTAGTTAAAGAAACTGAAACAGAGAAATTAAGTGATTTGCCAAGATCACAAAGGCAGAGCTGGGATTTTAATTCAGTTACGGGTCTCTAGATATGACTATGAGTCATTTAATCTTTCTGAGACTCAGTTTCTTGACCCCTCAAATGGGAATAACTTACTTACACTATCTTCCTCACAGAGATGTTGTTGAAGGGTAGGTACCACGTGGACTTTAAAGTCCCACAGAAATGTTATTATCCCTGAGTAGACAGCCACCTGCTTACCGCTGTGCCTCTGAAGTGAAGATTTGCAGAATTGTAAGGGAGAGGAATGGGTGAGGAATGTGGAGATGGCATAAAAGGGGATGCTGAGGCTAACTTTGGGTGGTATTTGCCTGTCACTCTGACTTGTCCTGGTGGGGACAAGGGGGGTGAGTTAGGGCTTTGAGACCAAGGTTGGTTTGTTTCTGTAGTTTGGGGCCATAGCCCAGGGATAAAGAGGGATGCTGTGGTCACTTGGATGTTATTTGACCCCATCACCATGACAGCCTTGTGGAAAGAAAGGATAAAAGATTATTGCTCGGAGACCAAGGCTGGTATGACTCTGTGGTTTTTGGCTACAGCCCAAGGAAAAGTCAGCCAGTATCTAGGTTGATTGGGATGGGGATTACAGTGGGGATTTGAACTATGCCATAAATGAATTGCAAAAACTACCCCCCACACACACACAACCAAAAAAAAGAAAGAAAGAAAGAAAGAAAAAGTAAGGGCACCTGTCCTTTCTAGAACCAGGCTAGTCTTGCCAGTAAGCAAGGATTAAAACTTTTCAAAGACAAATCAGTTGGTGGGAACAGATAATCCCAAGTGGAAATCGAGTAGGATGTGGTATAGTGGAAGCAACTTTGAGGTGGTACTCAATTCATGAAACATGGGATCTTGTTAGCAAACTATCCCCTGGTCCAGTCACATCTATCTAGTCTTCAGTTTGTCTAATGAAAGGGTTGTACTATTATGACCTCTAAAGTCCTTTCTAATTAACATTCTACATTTTTTCCAACTTTCAGATTCTATAATCTAACTTTCTATGTTCTAAGGTCTTTTCTTGCTTTAAAATTCTGCCTTCTAATGTTCTGTTCCAGGATTCATTCTAGCTCTGACGTTTTATGTTCTAAGGTTCCTTCCAGGTCTAACATTCTCTGAGTTTATAAGTTATTGTCCCAAGAGACCTCCTTCATTTTTCTTGTATATTTTTCTGTTGCTCACCCACAGCTGTAGAAGCAAGAAGCTGGGCTAGTAAGGGGCCTTTGTCCTGCTGCCAAGTTGTCTCAAGCAACCTTTTTTGTGAGAGGAAGGGGATGTCTTTTCTCTCAGGGAGAGGGACCAACGTGATTGATGTCTTGATGGCAGTGGCAGAAACAATATTGTCTCTCCGGGATCCCATGTACAGGGCGGGTGGCTTTGGCGCCTTTAACCTCCATGGCAAACAAAGTCAAGGCAACAAAAAAGAAGCATGTAGAGGGAAAAGATTAGGACAAAAGGGAGAAAGAGATAAAGGGGGAGTGGGAGGTAAAGATAGAATTGGCCTCAGCACCCTGAGGGTCTGAGGGTTAAGCCCTAAACGTAGATTGTCAGAGGCAGAAGGGACCTGAGGTCTGGAAGGGACATGGGACCATAACATGGTGAAACATAAAACTGAGATTATTAGAGCCAGGAGGGGCCCTAGAGACCATCTACTTCAGTGCTTTCATTTTGCAGATGAGAAAACTGCAACCCAGAGAGAGAAAGTAGCATATACCATGTCAGATAAAGTCCATGGTCAAGCTAGGAATAAAACCAGGTCTCTTCCACCATTCCTCCCACTCCTGTGTTCCTCAAGTCCAGACCAAGATAAGGTGACTCTCTCAGAAAAGATTTAGAGTTTACTTCAAAGTCAATACGTTGCAAACAGTCTTGCTAACTTCTCTCAAGACTGCATCTTCTGATTTCTCACTTTCTGGCATTACTCCCTTCACTCATCCATCCTCTTGCATTTGAAACCTCAGTTGGATGTTTTCTCTTTTCTTCACCTCGCATGTCTAATTACTTACAAAGTCATTTTAATTCTAATTCTATAATATCTCCAATTTCCTATTTGAAGAAAGACTCAGAGGCAGGAAAAAGTAAGACTTTTTGGACAAAACAAGCAGGTCAAATTGGTTAGAATATAAACATGAGATAATAAGTAGGAGTTAGGATGGTAATAAGCATTTATATCAGCATCTATTTGAAAAATATACAGGAATATCATCAGCAAGTGTCATATTTAATGGGGATAAACTAGAACCATTCCCAATAAAATCAGTGGTGAAACAAGGTTGTCCACTAGCACCATTACTATTCAATATTGTATTAGAAATGCTAGCTTTGACAATGAGAAGAGATTATAGGAATTAGAATAGGTCAGGAGGAAACCAAATTATCACTCTTTGTAGATGATATGATGACATACTTATAGATCCACTAAAAACTGCAAGAAAAAATTAACAACTTTAGCAAATTTGCAAGATACAAAGTAAATCCAGTATTTACATCATGCCTATGATATGCTAGCCACTGTGCTAAGCACTTTGCCCATATCATCCCCTTTGATTCCCTCACCCCATCTACAACAACTCTGGGTGATAGATGCATATTATTATCCCATTTTACCATTGAAGAAAAAGACAGAGAGGTTAAGTGAGTTGCCTGGATTCAAATAGCTAGTGTCTTCCTGACTCTAGGCCAATATCTCACCTAGTTGCCCCTGTGTATATGAAAGGGAAGAGTGTAACTGAAGGCTGAAAAGGTAGGTATAGGATTTTCAATCCATCTATCTATAGACAAACACACACCACATTATATATATATATATATAATGGATATATAGATATACTGAAATCCAGACTATGGGCAGGTTTTGACCTCTTTGCTAAGGATTTTAAATTTTTTCTTGTGTCAGAGACCCCTTTGGAAGTATGGTGAAGTCTAATGACCCCTTCTCAGAATAATTTTTAATGCATAAAATAAAATAGATAGGATTACAAGGGAAATTGATTATATTGAAAAATGATGTAATTTTTTTCCCTATTAAAGTTCATGGACCAACTGAAATGTATCCAAAGATCCTCAGGTTTAGAATTCCTGCTCCAAGTAATGAGGAACTACCATTAATGCAAGAGGAATGGGGCCCTTGATTAGAGCATCATGAACACCAGTGAAGCCCTCTGGACTGGGGAGAAGCAAGACTGGGCAGAGACAAGGAGAGCAGCTATAAGGCCAGGCAGGAGGGAAAGAGGGCTAGACTGGGGGGGAGGGGGGTGCAGAGGCAATGAAAGGGGAAACAGATCTAATAAATAATCCTTGCATCTTGCACTTCTGGAGAGATCCCTTTTAGGTTTAAGTTTCTTCACCATGGCCCTGTCAGGTGAGGTTGTAGATTCAAGGTTGGAAAGGATTTCTAGCCTCTAGATTACGCAGGCAGTAAGTGGAAGAGCTGGAAGCTAACTTTAGGACCTCTAAATCCAGATGGAGGGTGTTTTCCTAGGAGTCCCCTCCCCATCAGAGAAAGACCCCAGGACAAGGAGAGCTGATGGGAAGGACCCAGGACTACCCCCCGCGGGGCAGAAACAGGACTTCCCCTCTATGAGTCCAGCTCTTTTCATTATAATGAAGAAGAAGAAGAAGGTTTGTGTCAGTTCTCTTCCCCTTTCACAAAGCTTAAAGAGGCTTTACAGACCATTACTATCTGGGATTCTCAGTCTATGCCTGAGGAGCCTGAGGCTCTTACTCATTCAACCCAACCCAGTGCAAGAAGCATTAATTAAACACCAGCTGTGTGCAAGGCCCTTTCTAGGTGCGAGGAACATAGATAGAAAGTGAACGATCTTTGCTCCCATGGAGCTCATTCAGTACACAGCCCGTAAAGAGCTCACACAATGTAGGATTGTTTGAGAGAGGAAAAGAAGGCTGGATGAATAAGGCATAAAGAAGGGCTTCCTGTATGAAGTGCTACACTAACGGAGCCTTCTAGGGAGTTGTAGCACAGACTCTGGGTAAGAGCATGGGATTAGAATCCAGGGCCTCTGGGCCTCTGCCAGATGCTTCTTCCATGATGACAAGGAACTGTCTTTAGGAATATGACTTTTGGGAAGGAGACAGCCTCAGGCCTGTTTAAAACCGCAGAATCCCCCCACCTCCCCCCACCCCCCTCACCCCCCAGCTGACAAGGGGCTGCAGGCTGCCCAAAATACTGCGCTTGGAATACTAATGGCCCCATGCAGCTTCAAGCGTCAGAGGCTGCCATGACAAACAAGGCCGGAGGAATCCGCTTCCTTCCTGTAGCCTTCCCCTGTCAGAGGAGCATGGCTGGGGAGAGAGGGCCCCCGGCCACCCTGCCAGGGCTGGCTGAATCTGCATCCACTTTCCCGCAGCTGGCAACGTGCTCCGGAGGAACTCCGAGGGAATGGGGGGCAGGCTGGAGAGAGAGGAAGGGAGGAGCAGGGCCACGGCCCAGCTGGCCCTCAGACTGCAAGCTCCCAGGCTGCTTCCCGGGGAGAGGGCTGGGCCGCAAAGGACCCCCTGGCCTGAGACGGGGTGGGGAGGGACCCTAACCAATCTAGTGAAAGGACTGTGTCATATCGCTGGTTCCGCCATCCCAAGTGGTGGAGAGAATATTTAATATAGAAATTATACATAAATATTATAAATAATATTTACCAACTTATGTTATGGAGCCTTCAAGGAGGTCATATACATAAAGCACTTACCAGTAGTAAGTTGCTCTTCATTTTTGTTTTGTTTTGTTTTGTTTTGTTGTAAGGCAATTGAGGTTAAGTGACTTGCCCAGGGTCACACAGCTAGGAAATGTTAGGTGTCTGAGGTTGCATTTGCATTCAGGATCTCCTGACCCCAAGACTGGAGCTCTACCCGCTGCACCATCTAGCTGCCCATAAATTATTCTTTAAGGGTGTTATTATTATTTTCTTACCTCTGCTTCATCAAATGCCTTATTACCTTCAAGACTTGACTCAAGCAGTACTTTTTGCAAGAAATCTTTCTTGATCTCCTCTCAACTTCTAATGTCCTAAATTTCCTTGAATTTATTTGGTATTTATTCTGATTGTATTTTAATGTATATGAGTTGCCTCCCTCCCTGCTCCCTGCCCCCCAAAAAAAAAAAAATGGAAGCTCCTTGACAAGAGGGACTTTTTTGGTGGAAGAAATCAGTTAAATGACTCTGGTCCTCCTGGCTACAGAGATGGTGCTCTATCTACTGGAGAAGTGGATTTATTTCGTTATTGTCTTATCTGCCTAGCATAGTGCCTGATACATAGGAGATGTTTAGTGGTTGATTAATATTTGTATTATTCATAGAAAACACCCTCAAGGGGGTAACAGAGCTGTCGCAGCAGGAAACCAAACTAGAAGGAAGACACCTGGAGCGCAACTTGGATGAACACAAGGAAGTGGGGGCTACAGATGAAGGAGACCCCACCCCTGGTCCTCCCACCAGCACCACCCTTCTTCCCACCACCGTGGCTCCCAGTACCACCACCACTACCACCACCACCCCTACCACCACCACCACCACCACCAGCCCTCCAGTCACCATACTGTCCATTGGCTACAATGCTGCAAGCCCCAATGGGTCAGAAAGTCCTAACCAAGGTAGGGTATCAGCCTTTAAAATGCCAGGGAGAGTGGAATGAGCACCGGGATTCTAAGAGACAAGATCAGAAGGGAGAATATTTCAAGTATGGAAAATAGCCTGTGCAAAGGCTCAGAGGTGGGACATCATATGTAGGAAATAATAAATTGGTCACCTTAGCTGAAATGTAGACTATATGAGGGGTAGGGATATCAAGTCAGTCTGAAAAGATAAGTCAGACAAATATGGAAATATGTTTAGAAAAATTGCACATGTTTAATTTATATCAGATTGCTTGTCTTGGGAGAGAAGAAGGAAGAAGAAAGGGAGAAAATTTTGGAATTTTTGTGTTTTTGTAAAGATGAATGTTGCATGCACTTGGAAAAATACTATTAAAATAAAAAAAACTCATTCTCAAGAAAGAAAGAGGAAGGAAGGAAGGAAAGAAGGAAGGAAAAAAGGAAGGAAGGAAGGAAGAGAAGAAAGGAAGAGAAGGAACAGAAGGAGGGAGGGAAGGAAGGGGGGGGGAAAGAAGGAAGGAATGTCAGAAACATATTGTGGAAGACTTTAAATGCCAAATAGAAGTTTGTATTTATACTAGAGGTAATAGGGAATAACTGAAGTTTATTGAGGAGAGGAAAGACATGGTCAGAATTATGTTAGTCTATTTGTTGGCAAGGCAGTCAGGGTTAAGTGACTTGTCCAGGGTCACATAGCTAATGCTAAGAGTTTGAGGCTGAATTTAAACTCGGGTCCTCCTGACTCCAGGGTCAATGTTCTATACACCATGCTACCTAGCTGCCCCTCAGAATTATGCTTTAGGCATAATTTGGCAGCTGTATAGAAGATGTATTTGGAGAAGAGATTTTCAGAAGAAAAGCAATTAGGAAGCTATTGCAGTAACCCAGGTGGGAAGTAAAGGGTGCCTGAATTTGGTGGGAGATATAGTAGACATAGGGACTGTCCAGTAGACTTGACAAAACTTGGCAACTAATAGGAGATGGGGTAAGGGAGAAAGAGGAGCTAAGGATGATTCCAAGGTACAGAATGTGGATGGAAATCACAGTTTGAAAATCATTATTAAGCACCTCTTCTCTGTAATTTGTTTTGTTGAACAGAAGAGCCTTGCTAAGTTGTGAGAGCCTTGGGATGTGCAATACGTATATGTATCTAATGATTAGATGGTGGAGCACACAATAATAATGCAGAATAGAATGTCAATAAGAGAAGGACTAAGAGTAATGTGGGATTCAAAGAAAGAAAGATCATTTCTGACTAATGAGGATGTGAGAGAAGACTTCCGAGAAATGATATTTTGGCTGGGTCTTTAAGAATGGGATCCCAGACAAAGATAGCTCCTGTAATTCTTGGAGACCTTTAAGAACAGGTATGATTGTTCTCTTTGAGCTGAGAGAGGGAATGATTGTGTCCAAAGACAGGAGAAAGGCTGAGATGATCAGGACTTACTTGGGATCATTGATTTTAGAACTTAAAGTGACCACAGAGAGCATCTAGTGTAACCAGTTTATTTTACAAAGGAGGAAACAGATTCACAACATTTAAATGGCTTTCCCAAGATCACCCAGGTCCTCTGACCTTCCACTTTGTCCACAGTTCCACACATTTGGGGTTTGGAAGCTTCATTAAAGTGTATTCTTTCTCTGTACAGTCAAAGAAGCGGGGTGTGAAGGCACTATCAAGTCTGTTGACCCCCCTGTGAAGCAGCACAGCTATGGGCGGAATGAGGGGGCGTGGATGAAGGACCCCACAGCCCGGGATGACAAGATCTACGTCACCAACTACTACTATGGGAACAATCTGGTGGAGTTCCGCAACCTGTACAACTTCCAACAAGGTCAGGGATCCTGTGGGGACCTCTGGGAGAGGGGCTGGTACAAAAGTAGAGACCCTTAGGCTTCCGCTGAGTAGGTGGCAGTTTTTCAGAACCAACCTTCCCAAGGACGCGGGGAGTATTTACAGAAGCCTGTGGGACACAAAGGAATCATGTTCCCCCCAGGGAAATGGGACATATGGCCTAGGGAAACCTGATAGTTTGTGCCTTCCCTTGACCTGACTGGTTGGAATTGGGCACCTTTCCCTCTCTCTCTAAATAGCTTCTCCTATTTCATGTCTTCATATTTATGAATTACAAAAGATTAGAATCTGAAATATAGAAAATTCAAAGTTAAAATCCAAAACCTAGGATATTAGAATACAGCAAACAGACAGGAGTAGGAAGGGTGTTGGTATACAGATTGTTACAATATAAAGCCCAGAATGTCAAACGCAGAATGAGGGACCGGATGGAACAAAAAAATCACAGAATCCATAAGGAACCTTAGAAGTCAACTAATCTGTCTCCATACTTAGTCTATTTTGGGAAATGTATCCCATTCTGCCAGGAAAGCACTTTGGTTGTAACAGAGAGAACATTTGAGAGTGGATTTTGTTGGGTATAGTATGATGGAAAAAAAACAAAAAACGCTGCAGAGAGATTTATACAACTGAAGTTTTATTCCGGTTTCTATCAAATCTTGTTCCCTGGGTCTCAGTTTTCATACATGAAAAATGGAGTCATGGGCCTAAATAATATCTAAAGTCCTACGGGGCAGCTGGGTGGCGCAGGGAATAGTCTCAGACTGGGGGTCAGGAGCTCTCATCTTCGAGTTTAAATCTGGCCTCAGACACCTCCTAGTTATGTGATCCTGGGCAAGTCACAAAACTCCATCGACTTCCGTTTCCTCCTCCGCAAAATGAAGCGGAAAAGGAGATGGCACCCCTGCCAGGGCTTTGCCCGGAAGGGCCCTTCCAGCGCCGCCATTCTGCGCTCTGGCTCCGGCGCCCCCCGCTGCGAGGGAGCGGGGGGGGGGGGGGGGGGGCCAGCAGGGGGGGCTGCCCTCGTTTTCTCCTCGGGAAAGATGACCTATATAAGCAGTCCAAGAGGGCCCCCTGAGCACAGGCCGCGGGGGCCGGGGAGCCGCGGGGGGCCAGCCGGCCGGGGCTGGAATGTGCCTAATGCGAGCCATGTGTTTAAACAAGACAAAAGATCGGAGGGTGCGCTTGGGAGCGGGGAGCGGGCCCAGCGTGCAACCTGAAGCCGGCTCACACAATCAGAGAGAAGGTGCCGGAAGGGCTCGTGCTCCTGGGCAGGGAAGGGCGGGCGGGGGTCGGAACCGGAGACCCGCCTCCCTCCGGCCGCCTGTCACAGCTGGCAGAGGCGGCGGGAACGGCAAGGGCCTTGACCCCGCCCAGAGGACTCTGGGTGTGGAGGCAGGACAGCTGGGTTCCGATCCTCCGTCTGGCCTTGGCTTCGTGACTAAGGGAGCCACGCCGACTCCGGGCCTCGGACCCTCCCGCCTTGGGCCCAGTGACGGGCGCGTGCCTGGGAGAGTCTCGGAGCCGTCTACCCTCCCCCGGGGGGCCTGAGCTGTAGGCCCGGAGCCCTGGACCGTTTTTACCGCAGGGGCTCCTGCTTTGTGACTAAGCAATGACCGGGCTCCTCCTCTCTCCCCAGGCCGCTGGAGCAACCTGTACAAGCTGCCCTACAACTGGATCGGGACGGGCCACGTGGTGTTCCAGGGCGCCTTCTACTACAACCGCGCCTTCACCAAGAACATCATCAAGTACGACCTGCGGCAGCGCTACGTGGCGGCCTGGGCGCTGCTGCCGGACGCGCTGTACGAGGACACCACGCCCTGGAAGTGGCGCGGCCACTCCGACATCGACTTCGCGGTGGACGAGAGCGGCCTGTGGGTCATCTACCCGGCGGCGGACGAGGGCGGCTTCTCCCAGCAGGAGGTGATCGTGCTCAGCCGCCTGGACCCCGGGGACCTGTCCGTGAGGCGCGAGAGCACGTGGAAGACGCGGCTGCGGCGCGGCTCCTACGGGAACTGCTTCCTGGTCTGCGGCATCCTGTACGCCGTGGACGCGTACAACCAGCGCCAGGGCCAGGTCGCCTACGCCTTCGACACGCACACGGGCACCGACGCCGCCCCCCGGCTGCCCTTCCTCAACGAGCACGCCTTCACCACGCAGATCGACTACAACCCCAAGGAGAAGGTGCTCTACGCCTGGGACAACGGCCACCAGGTCACCTACGCGCTGCACTTTGTGGTCTGAGGGAGCGGGGCCTCCCCCGGCACTCTGGGGCCCCGAGGCTCAGCGCGGGAGGAGTGCCCCTCCCCCAGGGCAGGGGCGCGCGGGAGCGTTTCCGGGGCGGGCAGGGGGAGAAACCGGGCGCAGGGCGGGCCAGCTCCCGGAAGTCTCCAGCGCCCCGCAAGCCTTCTAGAGCTAGGCCCCCATCCTCCCCCCCTCTTCCCCCTGCTTCCGTCTCCTCCTTCCTGACATAAAAGTCCGCTGCTTTTGCGTCCGGGGGCCTCCTGCAGCCGGAAGCGGGAGGCGGGACCCCGGGGCGCAGAGAATGAGGACTCTAGAACCCCTGGCTCTGAAAGGGCCCTTCGAGGTCATGCGTCCCAGTGACCCTCTCCCGAGGGCTGAAATGTTCTGCCCTTTTTAACAGAAATCGGGGGTCGCCGTCGTTTCCTACCCGAGGAACGCACAGGGCAGTGTACGACAGAAAGATTCTGCATCTACGTAAACCGCTCTTGACGCGGCCGCTTTCCTCGTCTGGCTGGCTCCAGGCCCTCTCTCCCAAGGGGGCCGTCCCTCCGGGAAGGAGCCCCTCTCTGCCCGGCCCCGGGCTCTCTCCTCCAGAAGGGGATCCCCCCCGCGTCACAAGGGTGTGCCCGGGAGGCGCCGGGAGAGGAAGGCGCGTGTGCGCCTACGGCGTCCTGGGTTTGTCTTTTTCTCCCTATTTGTCTGCCCAAGGAGCGGTCATTTCCCTGGGTTTAACTTAATTTAATTCAGTGCCGTGTAGCCTGATGGCAAGAGCACTAATTATGCATTTTTTAAAAAGTCTAAATCTTACACCTGACTCGATGACAGATTCTGGGCAAATCAGGCCCCTCTCTCTGGGCTTCCACTTCCTCCTCTATTAAACAAAGGAGCCGAACTGGACCCCAGCTTCTCAGCCTGCGGATCACAACCCCATGTGGGGGTCACGAGATTATGATTTGTTTCAGTAAATGTTTGATTTGTGCACCTGTTTTATATACCTGGGGTCACGTAAACATTTCTTGGGGGAAAAGTTTGAGAAGTCCTGATAATTAACCTCTAAGTTTTTTTTTTTTTTTTTTTCTGGCTCTAAATCTTATGATTTGTTGAGCAGAGAAGAGAGGTTTGGACTAGGGTGCAAGGGGGACCTGTTTGTGCTTCCACTGGGAGTCCTGGATTCAAGTCCTGACTCTGAGATTGACTACCAGTGTGGACTTGGACCAATACCCATTCAGCTCAGGCACTTTCAGTTTCCTTCTTTGTGAAAGTGAGGGAATCGGAAACCCTTCCAACTTTAAATCCTGCGGTCTTAGGGACTTATTTCAGTTCAACAAATAGTAAGCGACTTCTGTATGCAAAGAGAACCCTGGTTGAGGGGACATTGTTTTCCTGCCCTTGGTAAGCCTGGGCTGTGTTTCAGCCTCAGGCCGCCCCATGTGCATTCAGGCCCTTGGCTCCCGGTCTCCTGGGATGCTGTTGCACACTGTCTGACCCACATTCCATCCCTCCACAGTCACCCACGAGCCGGCCTGAAATCAAATACCAAGAAAACACGAGAACTTGTTCCAACGTCCTCTCCCTTTCTTCTACAATGATTTTTCTTTTGTAATTCATAAATGTTGTCATCTGTTTCTGCAGTCGGGGCCCAAGAATGCTGTAAGTGCCTGTATGCCAGGAAATGTCGGGAGGGGAGCTGTTTTCATCAGCTTGTTCCCCTCCTTTCACTCCCCCTAGTTCTGGCCCAGCCCGAGGCTCTCTCCCACTGCAGAAATGCTTGCTTTGGGCAGCTGCCTGATAGCTTTGCACCCCCACCCCACTCCCCTCTCGGTATCACACAGCAGGTAGTCCTGGCAGCTTTCACCATGTCCCCAAACTGAGGTTCCCAGAGTGCACCTGCTAAAGGCAGATCATCTCTCATTTCTCTAGGCCCCAGTTTCCTCAAATGGGGGACTTGGCCTTTGCTATCTCCAAAGGCCCTTCTAGTTCTAAATCCCATCACAGTGGGCATTTCAAACATTCATATACGTACTCAGGGAAACTTTCATCACTTGTCCCAAACCATACTGCGAACTGCTATTTTCCGGGCCGTGGAATTTAGTCTGAATATATGCTGACCCTTCCCCAAATATAGGCTACACACTTAAAATTAGACATTCTTGGAAAAAGATAGAACAGTGAGCAATGGGTGAAAGCTACAGAAATAGCCCCACTAGAAAGCTCCAAGTAAAGCTTAGGTGGCCAGTTGTCAGGGATACAGGACGAGGGATTCCCACTTGGACCCAATGATGTGCAAGGATCCTTCCAGTTCTGAAATTCTATAATCTGATGGAGATGCTTGGTGTAGCACTGGATTTGTTTCCTGGATCTGCTACTTTCTTCCTGTGAGATCTTGGGCAAACATTTAACCTTTTTAGGTCTTATGTTCTTTTGTCAAATGAGGGGGCTATCTCCGGTCCTTCCAGTGCTAGATTCTGTGATTCCTAGAAAAACAACCTATAGTCTTAATCTGAACTATGGTAACCCATTATGGGCTGAAATGGGAGTTGTTTAAAAAGGGGAGGGTGGGAATAGTATGGCCTGTACTCAGTATTAGTGTGCAAGGAGCAACTTCTTCCATCCTTCCCTTGAACCCCCACCACAGTTCTGCTGGATTCAGTCCGAACTATCAGCACCAGGGCATCCTATGTGATTTTTCTTTCAATGGCTGGGGTCCCACACAGCAGGAATCCTGAACTCCTCTTGTTTGGGAGGAGCTCTGGATCTGGCTTGCGACTGGGAAAGGCTTTCTGAAAGAAAGAGGAGACTGCTAGTGACCAGAGACAGCTAAGGGTTGTGAGAAAGAAGAAATGGAGGAAAGTTGTGGGGAAGAGGAAAACAGGCTTTTCTAAAAGAATTCCAGCCCTGAAGGCTCTCTTCAAAGGGAGAAGTGTTCAGTGGGAGAACCGCAGTTGGGTCTGAATGAAGCCATGCGGTGGGGAGTGGAAAGAGTCTTGGATTGGAAATGTAGGGACCTGCATTTGTGCTGAGGCTCCTACTAACTCACCGTGCAGTCTTGAACAAACCACTAACCTCCTCTTAATTTTTGTCCCCTTTAAATGGAGGGTTAGAACATCTTTGAAGTTGTTTTCATTTATAACACTTTATGGTTTATGATCCAGTGTTCCATGTTCCAATAATCTGCCTGCTAAGGCTCCTTCTAAATTCTATGTTCTAGGAGTTCTGCATGCTGATGTGAAATCTTATATATCCTCTTCTCACTGCCACTCTTGTTCAAGCCCTAATCACCTCTTGCCTGGGGAAATGCAATATTTTATTATTCTTTCTTGCTTTAACTCTCTCTTCAATGCAATCCATCCTCTACCCAGCCACCAAAGTGATTTTCCTAAAGCTCAAACACAGCCTTGCCATTCTTTCTCCTTCGGTGATCTCCCCATGCCCCACACACAGTAAACTCCAGGGACCCCCCAGGAGGAAATATAAATCTTACAAGTTGCATTTAAGTAGTGCTACCCTGCAGTGGGTAGAGTACTGGGCCCAGAATCAGGAAGATCGGAGTTCAGATCTGACCTCAGACACTGTCTGGGTGAGCCTGGGCAAGTCACTTAGCCCTCATCTGTAAAATTAGTTGGAGAGGGAAAAGGAAACTAATCTAGGACCTTTGCCAGGAAAATGAAGAGTCAGAGGTAACTCGATGACAAAATTTGCACTGACAGCTGCTCATGCCCTGGCCCCTTCCTCCCTTTGCAGGCTTCTTACACTCACCTCCACAACGGGACAGTGCATGCACCCTGGCTTACTCGCCGTCCCTTGTCCCAGCACTCCCTCTCTGTGGCTCTCCTCGGTGAGGAATGCTCTCCCACCAGCCAGCCTCCACCCAGGCTCCTCTCAAATTGGATGTTCTGCCAGGGGCCCTTTCTGGTCTCCTCAGCTGCTAGTGCCTTCCCTCCTGAGATTCCCTCCCAGCCATCTGCGTGTACCTTGTCTAGTGGTCCATGTTGCCTCTCCCTTTGGAATGGATTTTTTTGCCAGGCATGTAGGAAGAGCTTAATAATATAATA
This sequence comes from Sarcophilus harrisii, assembly GCF_902635505.1. Classification (NCBI taxonomy): domain Eukaryota; kingdom Metazoa; phylum Chordata; class Mammalia; order Dasyuromorphia; family Dasyuridae; genus Sarcophilus; species Sarcophilus harrisii. The sequence continues at coordinate 448,717,184 of NC_045427.1, forward strand.
ATAGTCAAGAGCTTCTTGATGGATCGACCTGCTACAATTCTGTGTTCTGGGTCTCATCCACCTTTGACATTCTATAAAAATTCAGAGGTCATCCCAGCTTTCATATTGTCGGTTCTAAAGGTCCCTTACATTTGCCAGGGGTTAGGGCCCTTGCCACCAGTTGGCCAGAATGGTAAGGCAGGATTTCTGCCCTAACCTGACTGGAATCTCAGTGCTCATTGGGAAGGAGGCTGCACACTCTTAGCCTTCTCTGAAAGGCAAAAGTATTTCATCCCACTTCCTTTACCGTAGGGTCTTCTTTCAGGAATCTCTTTACGGCCTTTTCTTCTTCCTGCCTAAAGTGTTAACTTTGTGGTACTCCTGATCCTTAAGGAGATTCATTTAAAAAGTATTTGAAGATGGGCCCGCTTTTCCCCAATCTGTAAGTGTATTTCCTTGTGAGCATACAGGGGGTGGCTGAGAATATAGCCAGATATCACAGAACCTGGGATTAGGAAAGAGTGTTTATACATGATAATAATTTTAAAAAACCTTTAGAGGTAGAAGGAACCAAAAGTGCCTATTTTGGGGGGTTGGAGGACCTGGATTCAAATGCCGACTTTTCTATGCTGCCAATGTGGCCTGAGACAATGCACTTAATTTCTCTTGATATCAGTTTCTCTTTATAAAATGAGAAGATTGGCCAGTTGATCTCTCAGGTCCCTTCTAGTTCTAACATTCTGTGATAAAAACCCCATTTCTATAGCGCTGTAAAGTTAATAAATTATTTTCTTAACAACAACCATGTGAGTTAAGCAGGGCTGGGGCTGTTGCCCTGTTTTCCCATGGCAGTATCAAAAAGTCCCTTCCAGCTCCCAAAACCTACAAGGTTTGCTCCAAACCCTCACTGCAAGGAGCCATCCCAGTGCCATTGTACATTTAGTCTGAAAGGCTCACCTAGAACAATCACTCATCGTTATTTATGGACACAGAGACAGCTTGTGGAGCCCAATCTTCCAACTCAGGACTGTTCTGAGGGTCTCTAAGAAGAGAGGAAGAAATGGGCTTCCCTCCCTCATGTGTCAATACTAGAGTTTCCATAACTGGTTCCTTCAGTCTTTCAAGTCTAAGAGTGGTCCAACCAAATCCAGCAGGCCAGGTTTGCCCTATTGTCTGTTTTTCTTCTACTGTGAGCTAAGGATTGTTTGGACATTTTAAAAATAATGTATTATTATATTTTAAAAATGTAAGAATGAGCTTTAAAAAAAACAGGCAGACAACCATAGTTTGCCAAAGTCAGCTCCAGTCCAAGTTCTCCTGTACCCCTTGCAAAAGCCAAACTAGCAAGTATCACCTTGTGAAGCAAGGTACCCAAATGTGCATCCTGTAGAATCTGCCTGTATCAGTAGCCATGCATCCACATTGGTTGGCAACTTTTTTTTTTAAACATGTAATAAGCCTTTGAAATAAAAGAAAAATATGATCCCTAATCAAGGATTGCTTCATTTCAAATAAATATTATTTGAAAAACAGAACAAAGATATCTGGGGAATAAAATCTATCACAACCACATGATTCAATTTCAATTGTCTGTATGATAATTATGTCTTCTTCCACTAATTTTGGTTCAGCAGAAAGAGTACTGAACTGGGGGGTCCTAGATTTGTTCAGTCTTTTTTCAGGTGCATCTGACTCTTTGTGGCCCTATCTGGGGTTTTCCTGGCAAAGACCCCGGAGGGGTTTGCCATTTCCTTCTCTAGTTCATTTGGCAGATGAGGAAACTGAGGCAAACATGGTTTTGTGACTTGCCCAGGGTCACACCCCCAGGAAGTGTTGGAGGTCAGATTTGAACTCAGGAATGAAGCCTTCTAACTCTGGGTCTGGGACTCTACCCACTGCACCCCTTGGAAAACCTAGGCTCCTGACCCGTGCACCCCTGACTCTGGATCTCAGGATCCTCATCTGTCAAATGAGAAGTTTCTGCTTAGATGGCCCCTGGGGTCCCTCCCAGCTCCAGAGTGTGGTTCTGTGACCTTCCCTGTGTCCTGATGGCCCTGAGTTCTCAATGGTCCAGGTTCTGGCCAGGTTTGTCACCCTGAAAAGTCCTCCAAGGACCTGCCCACAGAGAGGTCCAGCCACCATCAGCTTAGCTCCAGGTGACAGATTTTCTTGGCCACAAGAATGCTGGAAGAATCGCTTGGCATAGTGGAAAAGGACACTGGATCTAAAATCAGAAGACCCCAGTCTGGGTCTTGGCACTGTCACTTAGAAACCACCATCATCAAAAGTACCCCGTGGCATCCCTCTCTAAAGCTTGTGTTTGACCACCTGACCATGGGGAAAATAAATCTCTGCCTTTGTGAGGCACAAGTGAGATCATGCGAATAAAGAACTTTGTAAACGCTAACGGCTAGAGAAACATAGGTTATTATTATTAAGGCATGGGGGAAAGCCTAGGAAATCACAGCTCTTTTGAAGTTTTGAAGTCATTCTCCCCCAGTGAAAGTGGCATTTGTTTTGCTGACCCTCTGGTTTATTTTACAAGACTCTGTCCCATGATGTCACAGCTTAACCATGTGAGAGGATTTACTATTAAAAAAAGGGGGGAGGACACAAAAATGAGACTTCAAATTTAGTCGCTTTTGGAGAATAAAGAATTAACAACATAGCATTAATTTAAACAGCAGGACCGGAATTTAAGAATATCTTGAAGGAGACAGTATTTTTTGTTGTTCTTTTCTTTAATGCATGAAGAAAAGAAATTAGTAGGAGGATAATTTTTTGTTTCAGAGTTAAATTATAATTTCTGCTTGCATTGTGTTTAAAGTGCATTTGCACAGATAGCAGAAAGTATAGTAAAATGGCCAAAAATTGTGCTTGGTTAATACACCCGATCCTTCTAAAATAAAACTAGGTAAGGGAGCGGAAAGTCAATGAGAATAGATAACTACAAAAGACAAGTCAGTCTTCACTCACCTTTACCAAGGAACTGGCTGCAGCTTAAATGTAAATGAGTACCTTGGAATTCAGAGTTTAGTAGGTTATTAAAACACTAACATAGATAAGAGAAGTAGGGAAAAAATGAGATTTAGAGTGAGGGGAATTGTTTGAATTTCAGCTCTGACAATTATTAATAATTTTGGACAAATCACTCCCCTTTCCTCTTATTGGACCTCAGTTTCCAAGAGTCTTTTGTTTTCAGTGTCCAATGGAAACTTGGGCTTCTTGACTTCTTTTGTATCTTGGACCACTTTGGCCGCTGGATGAAATTTATAGAATCCTTAGAATAATGCTTTTATATAAATAAAATAATTGTATAGCACTTCCAGGGAAACCAATCATATTAAAATATATCATATATTGGGACGATGCCCAAAGGGCTATCAAACTGTGCATATCCTTTGATCCAGAGTGTCTCTACTGGATCTGTATCAGAAAGAGATCCTAAAATTGGGGAAAGGACCCACATGTGCAAAGACATTTGTAGCAGCTCTTTTTGTGGTGGCAAAGTATTAGAGAATGAGTGGATGTCCCTCAATTGGGGAATGGCTAAGTTATGGTATATTAGTGTTAGGGAATATTATTGTTCTATAAGAAACTGATCGTTTCTTAGGATTTTAGAAAAACCTGGAGCTGAGCCCAGCAAGCTGGCTTCTTTCCCCCAGAGACCAAGGGCTCCATTTTACATTGGGATTTCATAATGAAACTGCAACAAACTGACCCAAACTAGATTTTACTAGGCTTAGGCAGTTCCTTTCTTATCTCTGGTTTTGAAAGAACCCCTGAACCTCAATCACAGGAGGTCACAGCCAGAGGAGGCCTTAATATATAAAAAGTTAGGACATAAATCTCAAAATATCAGAATTGCAAGACTCCTTAGATCACAGAATGTTTGAATGTAGGTCTCAGGATGTAAGAACTGGTGATCTCAGAGATCACGGAATCCCAACTTGTTTGTTGCCATTGAGTCATTTTTCAGTTGTTCCTGAATTTTCATCATCCCATTTGGGGTTTTCTTGGCAAAGATTCTGGAGTGGTTTGCCTTCTCCAGCTCATTTTTGGAGATAAGGAAACTGGGGCAAACAGGGTTAAGTGACAGGGTCACACAGCCAGTAGCCATCTGAACTTATGAGGATGAGTCTTCTTGTCTCCAGGCTTTGTACTCTATCCACTGCACCACCATAATGCCTTAAACTCCTATTTACAAAGGAGAAAGCCGAGACTGAAACAAAGAAATGACTCATGTGAGGTCACACAACTAGTTTGTTTCTTTCCACCACACTTTCAGCACTACTTCCTTGGACTGGAAGGAATAAAGGAAGGTCATTTGGTCCTGTCCTCTGCCTCTGCTCAGAATGAAATCACATCCACATGAAGTTTAGTGATAAAACCAACTTCAGAGTCAATGAGTCTCGCTTCCATTTAGCTAAGACCTAGAGCTGCTCACAAATACTGTACAGAATGAGATCCCAATTAGCCTTTTCCTAGGCTTTCCAGACTTTTGTCATGAATTTATTTTTGAAAAACCACTGGAGGGGTAGCTAAGTGGTACAGTGAATAGAACACTAGCTCTGGCTTCAGGAGAACCTGAGTTCAAATGGGACTCCAGACACTTGTCACTTATTAGTTGTGTGACCCTGGACAAGCCACTTAACTTTAATTGCTTTGCTGCCACATATTCCCCCAAAAAAGTTTGAGAAAAGATGGTGATCAAAAAGGGGAAAAAAACCACTGGAAAACATGGGCAGGGGCACAAAAAGATTGTGGCAAATTGTAGGGGATTCTTAGAGGGTGATAGGAGAGAAGGAAGGATGGAGAGGGTGATAAATGTCAATAAACTATTCAAGGCAATCTTGTTGCCCACTCTTGCTTACTAGGCTGGGTAACATTGAATAATCTAGTTTACTTCACTTACAAAGTGGTTGTGAGAAAGCTCTTTGTAGAGCTAACATTACAACTTCCGTCATCCATTTCTTTATAGAAATCTTCCTTCCCTTGCAGGCCACTGTGGCTGTTGGGACCTCCCTAGCACCTCTCCCCCATTTGTATAAGTTACAAATAATATGCATTCATCTATACCAGGTTTCACCTGAAAGAAGATTCCTTGGGCTACAGGAATAATGCAGGAACCACATAGGAAATACAGGACCCATAGGATGTCAGCTTGAACTAGAAGCTTCCTAAAATCACAGAATGCCAGATTTGTACTGACGAGTGCCCCATGGAATCACCTCTCAATAAATGATCTCTCCGCCTTAGGCTGCCAGTGTTGGGAAAAGCCCCCCCTCTCTCAAGAGGGCCCCTTCCATTGGACAGTTCTGATTGTCTTAGAATAGAATATCAGAACTAGGAGGCATTTAAAAACGAAAAGCTTTGTGGAGAGGCGGGGAAGTGAGAGGCAATGGAACAATGGAAAATGGTGCTGGCTCTCAAATGAGGCATGAATCACTGGGATTATAGAGTAAGACTAAGAGATCCAACAGGTCTGGACACAGCAAAAAAGGGCTTTGCTCTGGGTGCTGTCAGCTGGAAGTTAGAGTCACCAGGAGCCGCAGGAGACAAGAGGCCGGAGAAGGAGAAGGAGCCATTCAGGGCCAGAGCATCCCAGTGGGACTGCAGAGCCGGGCAGGTGCCCGTCCCCCCACTCCTCCCTCAGTGCCCTGTGCTCTGCCCAGCTGCTTCTCTAGTTCTGGCCTCTCCCTCGCCACCCTTTGCCCTTCCCAGCCTGGCTCAGCAGCCCCGGATTGGAAGGAAGTCACTGCCAGGGCTGCCTTACTTAGGAGCCCACTAGGGATCCACTGTGTTCTATCCTGGGATCACACCTCTCCTTTGTGGCTCTTTTCTTTTAGGCCAGCTCCTCCTCCGTGAAGCCTTGGCTGAGTCATCTCTTCTTCAGCTTGTCCCAGAGCACGAGGGTGGGCTCGGAGTCAGGAAGCTTATTATCATTCCTTCATTTCACTCGAGTCCAACTCTGTGCCGTGCCCCCAGTTGGGACCCCAGAGTGGTCGGCCATTTCCTTCTCCAGCCCATTATACAGACGAGGAAACTGGGCAGGGTTAAAGTGACCGGCCCAAATAGTAAGTGCCTTGAGGTTCATTGGTTGGATTATAATGAACAAAATGAAAATGTACACAAATCACTTTGAAAAATAGGATGCAAGTGCACACAACAGGCACAAGGGCTTCAGAGAGCTTACAGGTGGGAGAGTTATTCCCTTCCTTCCTTGGCAAACAAGAGGCTTAAACAGCAGCCTTGCAGAGTTCCTACTTTACCTCTGGTTTTAAGAAGACCCCTAAAGCTCAGTCACAGAATGTCAGAGACCTCAATACCCAGAAAGTTAGCAGGAGATGCTACTGATAAAGCCTAGAAGGCTACACAGAATTTCAACACATAGAAAATAAAGGTTGGGAAAGGACATTCCCAGGAGAGGAGACAATATGAGCAGAGACAAAGAGTCAAGGAAAAAAAAAAGAGTAAATTCAGGGAAAAGTCAGGAGTCTGCTTTGGTGGGTTTTGGACTGCGCAATGCGGTCTAGCATCAGATAAGGCTGAAGAGGCCAGGCGGAGGAGGTTGTGTGATGGGCAGCTGTGTTTGAGCAAAGGCCACATTGCATAGGAAGCTTTAGCAAGTTTCCCCTAGTTTTGCTGCAAAGGATGGGTTGGAGAAGAAAGGAGGGTGGGAGACTAATTAGGAGGCTGTTAACCCCAGGGAGAGACAATGAGATCAGGTGCAGTGAGAGGAGATGGATGGGAGAGATTTGTTTCAAAGGCAGAATCAAGAGGAGTTGGCAACTAGCTGGATGTGGGAAGGGAGGGAGATGGAGAGATCCCTGGGTTACAAGCCTGGAGACGAGAGGGATGATGGGCTATGGAAGAAAATAGGAAAATTGGGAGGAGGGCTAAGTTTCAGAGGAAGGATCCAGGGTGTAATTTGGGGCGTGTTGAGATTGACGTCAGGCAATCAATTCAGCAATATGACCTAGTGGGAAGGAAGGTAAGAGAACAAGCATTTATATAGCCCCTATTAGGTGCCGAGCACTTCACTGATGTTATTAGCTCCTCACCACACGCCATCGCCCACCTCCAGGGCTCTTTTAGGGACATGGATAGAACGCTGGATCTGGAGGCAGGAAAGTGAGTTCCAATCCAGCTACTGACTAGCTATATGACTGGGCAAATCACTTAACCTCTGACAAATAGGAAGGAGAAGAAAAACAAACCACTCCAAGACCTTTACCAAGAAAATTCCAAATGGGATCATGAAAGGTGCGACACAGCTGAAAGAACTGATCAAAACAAGCAAAAAAAGCTGTGTGACCCCACAAGCAATTTATCCTCTGCCTGCCTTGGTTTCTTCAGCTGTAAAATGGGGTTAATAATAGCACCTATCTCCCAAGGTTATGAGGATAAAATAAGATGTTTGTCACATGATTTGCAAACCTTGGAGCACTATAAAAGGGCCGGCTATCATTCATATTTGGAGTTATAATCCTGGTTCTGCTCACTTCAAACAAGCCTTTCTGGGCTTCCATTTTCCTGAGTAAAATGAGGGGATCAGACTAGAAGGTCTTAAGGTTTTGTTCTGAATCCCATAATCTTATATTTACTGAGAGCATCCAATATTAGTTTATAGTTGAGGAACAATGGAGGTCCTCATACTCCCTAAATGGTGTTGAATACATGGGAATTATACAACTACATACTAGTTGAGTTTATAGGAGTTGAGATTGTGAGCCAAGAATCATAATATAACTAGACCTATGCATGAGGAAGATGAATCAATCATTGGAGGTGAGAGAAAATGGAGGGAGAAATACAGGGGAAAAAACCTATTGTGATAGATAGTCTAGGCAAATAAAACCGAGAACCTTTACTATGATGTGTTGACAGCAGGATTAGAAAAGGAAGAGGTATCCAGAAGGTCATTCAATCAACCAAGAAGCATTTATTGAGCACCTACTTTGTTCCAGGCACAGTGGTAGAGGCTACAAAAGAATAAATAAAACAAGATGGAGCAGAGATGGAATTACCAGGACATGTTAGCTGATTGACTGTAGGAGGTGAGAGGGATTATCCCAAGATTTCAGGATGAGTCCTATATGCAGTTAGAGAACTATTTGAACACAATCCAAACATTAGCTAATGGTAAAGATCTTGCCCCAGCTTGAGTGTGCTGATTATCAAGGAAAAACAGGCTGCAGGCACGCAGACCCCCAGATGTTCTGCTCTAATCCCCAAAGTGATTGTAGAGTTCAAGGGAAATGTCTCTGAAGGACAGGGAAGGAAAGGAATAGTTCAGAAGATCCCAGAGCAGGAGAATAGCCCTTGACTTCTGCCTGCACAGGACTGAGTGACCCTGATAGGAATTCTGCAGTTGCAGTATTTGCCCTTGGCAATCTGTAGAAACATATTATCTCCCAAATGGACTAGAGCTCTGAGTCATTTGTCCAACCTGTAACTAGGAGAATTCCCCTACAACATCCCTCAGCCTCTGGAGAACCCCTTGCCTCACAGGGAAGCTTATTCCACCTTTAGAAGGCTTTCTTAGGATATTTCTTCTTACATTAGGCTTAACCCTGTCTCCCTGCAACTTGTACTTGTTCCTAATTCTACCTCAAGGCATCACAAAACAATTTTAATCCTTTGTCTAAATGACTGCCTTTCATAGCTGATTTTATAGCTAATATTTATACAACATTTTAATGTTTGCCAAGTGCTTTACAAATATCTCAGTTTATCCTCATAACAATCTGGAAAGTAGGTGCTATTATTACCCCATTTTACAGATGAGGAAACTGAAGCTAAATGATTCATTGATTTGTCAGGGTCACACAACTACTAAGTGTTTCAGACTTATGAACTCCAGGTCCAATCCTATGTACAACATACACCTTAGCTACCTTAAACATGAATACAGTTATCTTCTCATCCCCTTCCCCTGTGTAATTGAAGGAAGTCTCCACCCCCAGTGAAATTACAGATCCTTGAATTAGTGGAATAATAACTTCATTTTGTTAGATTTGCTCCATTTTAACCTGCCTAGATCATTTTACACCCTGGCTCTATCATGAGTGTGTTTTCTATTTCTCACTCGATTTCATGATATCTTATATATGATAAGGCACACCATCTAATAAATATGTAACAATTAAATGCAAGGAGATTTTGAAGGGGAGGGCATTAGAAGTTGAGATAAATCCTTGGGAGTTGACTAAGGCCCATGACAGTTAAGTGACTTACCTAAGTGTCATATAGCTAGAAAATGTCAGAGCAGGGATTGAGCCCTGGCTTCCTTTACCCCAACCCTAGCATCTCTCCTTGATGTCTCCAGTAACTACTCTATTATTCTGTCAGGAGGTCATCTCTTTATCTTCACTGGTGACTTTTCTATATGCCCATTAATCATTTGATAGGATGTTCTTTAATTTTGCTAAGAATCACAACCAACATCCCTACCCTACAAGTTGCAGGACCCGTCTCTTTCCCTTTTTTGAAGAATGGATTATTTGTCCTTTTCTAGTCCTAGAGCATTTATTCTGAGTTTCACGATTTTCCAAAGATCAGAAGACTGGACCAGAAATTACATCTGCCATTTCTCTCATTGCCCTAGGAGATAATTTAAAGAAACCTAGGTGTAGAGTTGGAAGAGGCCTTAAAAGAGTGTATCTCCTTCCAAACCCTCATTTAATAAACGAGCAATTCAAGGTTAGAATGATTAAATGACTGACCCAAAGTCACCGAGCCAGAACTGGGATTTGGACCAGGGTCTAATAACTGGAACTCATTGAGAGCAAGGAGGGTATTCTCAGGGACAACCAGGTGGCACAGTGGAGAGATATTGGGCTTGGAGTCAGGAAGACATTTTCATGAGCTCAGACACTTACTAGCTGTGTGAGCCTGGGCAACACATATAACCCTGTTTACCTCAGTTTCCCCATCTGCAAAGTAAGTTGGAGAAGGAAATGGCCAACCATTCCATAACTCTGCCAAGAAAATCCCAAATGGGGTCATGAAGAGTTGGACACAAATGAAAAATGACTAAACAAACTGACATTTGCTAATTATATAACCTTGGACAAATCACCAATCTGGTCTCATAATGGACTGAGTTATCCAAACTTTCTTACTATCTACTCTATAAATGCTCCCTTTCCTGCCAAGGGTCCCAGCCTTGCTCCTTCCCTGGATCCTTCCATGTCTGGAATCACCCCCCCCCCCCGAAACTCCTTGTTAATGGGTGTATTTCTGCCTCCAATATCAGAAGTGAGAAAGCTGTCAGACATTCCTGGACACACCCTCCCCTCCCCTAAGGAGTGGTGAAGGTGGAATCACCGGCCTTCTGAGTTGGATATGGAGGCAGGAAAGGGCAGGATCTCAGATGTCAGGTTTAGAGACTCAAGGCTTCACTGCTGACAATAAGAAGCCATGGGAGGCTCCTGAGTAGAGTTCCTGGGGGGCTCTAGTGAGAGAGCTGGGCATCAAGAGGATTATCAGGAGGATTGCCTTGGACCTGGAGAGAAAACCAGGTTCAAACCCCAATTTTGTCTCTTTTTACCTTAGGCAAATCACTTCAGTTTTCTGGGTTTCAGTTTCTTTCTCTGCAAAATGGGTCACTTGGCTGAAGTCACTTCCAAGATCCCTTCCAGGGTTGTTTCTAGTAGCTAGGATAAAGTGAGGTTTGAGCGTCTCAGGAAAGGAAGGCCAAAATGTGACTGGTTTCTTTTCCGATGGTCAACACCAGCCAGAGCATGCTCAGGCTCAGGGGCAGCCAAGGTGGGGAAGGCAGATGGGGGTTCCTCTGGGACCCCATGGCACCGTGGTGGAAGGGGCTCTCAGCAAGGAATCCTCTCATTCTCAATGAGATAGATAGATGCTGGATCAAAAAGCTTAGGGCAGCAAGGGGACCGTGCAAGGAAGTAGCTGGGAAAAACCCAAGAAGGAAGCCTTGAAAGGACTTGTTCTACCAGAGAAGTGGCTCTGAGCTGGCTGTGAGATCCTCTTTTGGCTTCCAGGAGCCAAGTTTTCAGGCTTGGAGGAGGCTGCCACACAAGCCAGTTTTCCCAGGGACAGAAAGTGGAGGGAGGGAGTTGGATGACAGACTCCGAGAATCACTGAGTCTATAGATAAAAGGGACCCTTCGCCATCCAGGACAGCCCCCTCTTTTTACAGATGAGGAAACTGAAGCTCAGAGAGCTTAAGTAAAAAAAAAAAAAGAGTCTATACTTATAGACTCATAGAAATGAAGACCTGGAAGGAAACTTACAACATAAATCCTTAGTTAGAAGGGACCTTAGAAAATAGAGTGTAAGAAGGGACTTATTTTAAAACATAGAACTTGAGAACATGCAATGGTAGATCTGAAAGAGACTTTGCAGCATTGCATTAATATTAGCACTGGAAAGAAACTTATAGATTATCTAGACCCAGTGCCTTCATTTTATAAAAAAGGAAAATTAATCTTAGAGAGGGGAAATTACTTTCCCTAGGTCACATAAGTATTAAATGGAATATGTTAGAATTTGGGTAGTACTTACAAGATAGCTACATGTATGTTGCAAAACTAGAAATGAGAGAGCGGTTATATTCCATTCATTCTATTCTATTCTGTTTGTATTCCCATGAATCATAGATACCTTTAGACAAAGAAGTACAGGGAAGTAAAAAGCATTTAATGGTATCAGATAGCAAAGGATTTCAGAAGAAAGATTTTGCAAAATGTTAAGAATATATGAAACAAGGTAATGAAACAAACATCTCTTGAAAAAAAAAACTGGAAAGAGACTTAATAAATAAGTCTTAAATCCTGAAAAGTAGAATAGATAAAAAAAGAAATCAATGATTTCATGAAATAAGAAACCAAAAGATTAAAAAAGTGGGAATAAATATAAGATATCCTACTGTGACATATTTAACATGTATAGGACTGCTTGCCATCTGGGGTAGGGGGTGGAGGGAGGGAGGGGAAAAGTCGGAACAGAAGTGAATGCAAAGAATGCAAAAAGGAAGAGGTGGGGGAAAGAGGCACTTTACACCATATAACAAGATAAATTTTGATAAATGTATGACCTAGATGTAAAAGGTAATATGATAAGCAAATTAGAGGAGCAGAGAAGGAGATACCTTTAACAACTGTGAGTTGAATAGCTCTTGGACAAACAAAAGATTAGGAGGATCACAGGCAACAAAATAACTAATTTTGATCATACAAATATTTGAAATATTTTTGCACAAACAAGATCAATGGAGTTAGAATTAGAAAAAAATGATTAACTGGAATCTTAATCTTATAAAGATCAATATCCAAGATATATAGAAAATTGATTCAAAAATATAAGCACAAGAGCCATTTCCTAGGAGACAGAGCCTCAAAGTGAAGAAGTAATTTTGGAAGAGCGGTTCAATATGTGACAAACTCACATGAAAGACATTTATCACAGCCACAAAAGATGCTATTTATTACATGAAATAGTTCATGGGCTAAATTAAATATGATTAAGCAAGGATGAACCATATATGATTAAGCAGAATGCTCTTCATGAAGTTTAAAGTAGGAGGGAAGAGTGGAGAGAGAAGCAAATACAGAATCTAGGGAGTAAGGGAGGAATTAGGGAAGAGTTGGAGAGAAACTAGGGAGGAGCCTAGTCAAGAACAAACTCACTTGGTCTCTGTGTCTATAGGAGTAGGTACCTAATGAGTGACCAGATGTATAATGAGAGAATTGAATTTGTCTTAGATATACTAATCAAGAGTCTCTGGAATTGGCTTCTCTCTATGTGACAATGGAAACAGGATGGGTGGATTACAGTTCTGACAATGGAATGATTAAAGTTCCTGTTCCATATCTGAAGGATATGAATGGGCTAGCAACAACTATATAAAAATGTTCAAATCACTAATAATAAGAAAAATGCAAATTAATATAACTATAAAGCTCCACCTCATACCCATCAGACTGGCAAAGGGGACAAAAAAAAATACAGTTGTTAAAGGGGATGATGGAAAGGCAAGTACATTAATGCATTGTTAAAGTGGTTAATTGCTCCAGCTTTTCTGAAAAAACAATTTAGAACTGTATCCCCAAAGTTAAAAGTGTATACCTTTTAATTCACTGATATCTTGCTAGGTTTATATCACAACAAGAAGGGGGGGAAAGGAAAGGAATCCATATGTACAAAAATATAATAACATTTTTCATTGTAGCAAAGAACTAGAACAAGAGGATGCCCATCATTTGGGGAATGACAACAAATTATTGTATATGAATGTACAAAAGGGACACAATCAGAAAGCCTTGGAAGAACTCATATGAACTGATTCAAAATGAAGGAAATGGAATGAGGAAAAAGAACAATTTATGCAGTGACAACAACTTTGAAAACCTTAAGAACTGTGATCAATGTGGTGACCAATCATAACTCCAGAGGACTGTTGAAACATGTTTCCCGCTGCTTGACAGGAGTATAGAATGAGACCCAGCTTTGCTTCCATTTTTTGTTTGTAACAAATGAAATTTTGTATTCTTTGTTTTGTTGTTGTTGTTTATTTTTTTAAGTTCTTGAATTGGAGGGAAATTGAAGGGGAGGGAGGCTAGTGATTGAAATGCAAAAATAAAAGAATTTCCTGGTACAGCAGATAGAACATAGAATGCTCTATTCTATGAGCATTAGGACTGGAGTTAGGAAGACCTGAATTCAAATTTGGCCTCAGACACTTATCATTATGTGACCCTAAATGAGTCACTTAATCATTATTTGTCTCAGTTTCCTCATCTATAAAATGGGGATAATAATAGCCCCTACTTTGCAAGGTTGCATTGAGAATCAAACAAGATAATAATTATAAAGAGCTTATCACAGTGCCTGGCACATAATAAGCATTTTATAAATGTTAACAATGATTATTATAATTGCATCAATAAAGTGTTTTTCTAAATGTACAGAAGGGAACAGAAGGAGGTTAGAAGGGATACAGATGAGTTGCAACTAATATGCTATTTGTTATATACTTCAAAAGACAAGTTGTATGTGTTGACTTTGGCAGCATTATACTAAAACTGGAATGATATGAAGATGAGCATGACCCTGTGTGAAGATGATGTGAAATATTTGTGCTCTGTATAACAGATTTCATGGATTCATGTACTATCTTTCTTTTTCTGTTCTTTGTATATGGAAATGTTCATTCTTGTTTGGTGTTTGTCAAATTAAGAATAATAAAATATTAAAAATTAATTAAAAAAAAAGACTATCAAGATCCAATGCACAGATACAAAAGAAATCATTAAGGTTCGAGCTGAATTATTAATCTTGCTAAACTAAAGCGTATGTGCTGCAAAGTGAGTCAGGCTCCCCCAATCTGCTGGGGAAAGGGACATAGACCTGAAGCTATGGAAAAAATCCTGAACTAAGAGAGTTAAAAGTTAGAGTCAGAAGGTGTGAGTTTTATCTACATGAATTTAGGAAAGTAATTGCTCTTTTCTGGTACTCATTTATCTCATCTGGAAAAGGAAGAGCTTGTATTTTTTTTTTCTCGTCTGGCTCTAGAATTCAATTAATCTCTGCTGATTATAAGAAGAAAGGCATTGGATTTGGAGTCCCAGTCACTTTATCAGTTGTGGGAGCTTGGGTAAGTTCTTCCTCTGAGCCTCAGTGAAACATCTGTAAATTTTAGGACTCTGGACCACATATTCTCGGAGGTTTCCTGTAGCCCTAAAATTCTGTGATACTGTGAATTGTTACTATTGGCAAAGGAAAGCACAGCTAAAAAGATCTGAGGTCAGAGAAGAACTAACATGTCTCAACCTTTTTCCAAGCCATTTCAGAGGGAAGAAAGCTTCTTGGCTGTGTCATATCTAAACAATGTGGTCTGTGCGATGACTTTGAAGCCAAAGCTGTCTTGGAGACTGCAAAGCCCTCAAATGAATGCTTCAGTTAACTGAGAGTTGGGGGGGGGGGAGAAGGAGAAGAATGACTTGTTTCATCCATCTTTTTCTCCCTGCTTTTGTGGGCACCTCAGGTATGAAGAGGCAAGTTCAGTCTAACAGAGGACCTGCCTGCCTGAAGTGTCATCAAATCGGACTCTCTTAAAGAGCAGATTTCAAAGAACCATGTTCCATTCTGAGCATCTCATTTAATGAAAGAATAATGAGAAAGTGGGATGCCCAGATGGGGGTGACCAAGATGGTACAGGAGACCTTGCCGTGCAAGATAAGGAGCTCAGGATAGTTAAACTGAAAGAGGAAACACTTGGGGGGTGGGGGTGAAAGGGATCTTCAAGTGTCTGATGGAAGCAGGGTTATTAGATTTTTTCACTTTGCCTCTGGAAGGGAGACTAGAAGTGATTTAATAATTCAATAAGTATTTTAGTGACTATCATGTGCCAGGAACTACATTAGGCTCAGAAGATATAAAGATGCCCTTAAGAAGCTCACATTTTCATGGGAGGTAATAACATGTACACAAATCACAATAAATAGGAAATATAATAAAAGTAAATGCAAAGTAATTGAAGAGGAGGACCAAATAGTAGGAGAATGAGGATAGGTTTTTTTATAGAAGGTGGGACCTGGGCTGAGCTTTGAAGAAAGCAATGGATTTCCAGTTGTGGCAGTGAGGGGAAACAACCCGAACCTGGAGGGGAGAGAGGGGATGTGATGGATGTAGGATGTAAAGTAGATCAGTTTGGAAGAACGAGTATGAGGGAAGGTGAGCGATGTGGAATCAGTCTGGAAAGACAGATCGAGTGGAAGTGGTCCAAGGGGAGATTCTGACTTTAGATAAGGAAAAAGTGTTTTTTTTTTTTTCCTTTCCCAATCTGATGGGTACAAGGGGGAGCTTTATAAATAGTCATGTTAATATGCTGCTAAATAGTGATTCAGTCCTTTCATTTGTCTGACTCTTCATGACCCCTTTTGGGGTTTCCTTGGCAAAGATACGGAAGTGATTTGCTATTTCCTCCTTCAGCTCATTTTACACATGAGAAAACTGAGGCAAACAGGGGATGTGATTTACCCAGGGTCACAAGCTAATAAGTAACTGAGGTCAAATTTAAATTCAGAACTTTCTGACAGAACTCTATCCACTGCAGCACCTACCTGCCCTCTGGCACACAGTAGATGCTTAATAAATGTCTATTAGGGATATCTTAAAAAATGGAGTTATTTTTTAAGTGTAACACCAGCCCCAAAGTTCATTAGCATCAGATTCTCTCCTTATTGATGTAGAATATTGCTCCTGCACCTCTCTAAAGGGGTGAGGGTGGGGGATGTGAGGGTGAGAGTGGGAGAGTTCTACTTCAATCTCTTTCTCTCTTCAAATTTCAAGTCTCTTCTTCAAGCCACTGAATATTTCTTTGTACTTTGGGTGCTTTTGTCTTCAAACTTTGAGAGAGAAAATGGAAGAACCCAATCCCACTTCACACTGGAAAGAAAATACTTAGGGAAAACATAGTTTCCATCATTTTGCCATCCTTACTTTACTTCAGAGAACTTCCCAATGGGTAAGATGTAGGATTCTGTTTCTAGACTAAGCCAAATTAACCCATTCCCAGTGGGAGAGCTCTTTTGCTCTATTATCTGGTATATATTTTCCTATGTATACCTTCTCTGATTTCTGTTTTGCTACCAATTTGTATAAATTAGTTTTCTTGGCTAAGTACTACATATGTTTTTAATAGAAGTGGTATCTGGTGGGAAAAGGGTCAAGTCTTAGACATTAAATTTGGGTCCTGCTTGCCCTCAACAAGGAACAGTGGTCAGAAATTGGATTGAATCTGAAAATCACATCTTGACTAATAATATTTAAGGGAGCAGATAGGTATATTCTAGTTTAGTACTTCTTTTCCCTGAGGAGAATAGAATGCTTCCTTACCTGATTTTCTCAAATTTAAATCTCTCCTGGAGAGGATGGAAGATGGAGAAGAAGCTGAAGATGTCTATTCTGCTGTACTTCAAGTCACACAATCATACCTCCATGCTACATGCAGATGACAGCCCTTGCCATACCTGGGCCTTGCCACATATAAATACAACTTCTGCACTGGAGCAACAAAAAAGAACTAGAGGAAAGCCATCAGTAAGAAAATAAGAATGGCAAGATATAGAGAAAGAATTGATTTAAAATTATAAGAATAAGAGCCATCCCCCAACTGATAAATGGTCAAAGGATATGAACAAGCAGTTTTTAGAGGAAGAAATCCAAGCTATCCATAATCATATTAAAAAAAAAAAAAAAGATGGTGGAATTACAGGAAGTCGCCATAAAACTCCAAACCTAGAAAACGCCAGACAGAATCCTAAAGGGGAAACCCATTCAGAGTCATACTAAGGGGAAACAGATGAAGAGATCTAAGGACACTAGGGATGGGCTCAATCCAGTGATACTGTGCTTGACTTATTCCAGCATCCAAGGAGAGGCTGTGCACTATGACAAAAGGAAGTCCTAACCCATGCCAGACAGCCCCTGAGCCAAATTGGGTACGACAAGAAAAGATTTTAAGTGGAAGTTTGTGGAGTACTACTCATCTCCTGAAGGAAATATGAAGGAATCAAAATGAGGCAAACGCTTTTTTTTTTTTTGAAATGGTCAATGGGGAAATAGTTTTGACTGACTTAACATGTTCTTTTATCAGGTTTTATTTCTCTTTAGTTTTCAATGTGTGGAGGAGGATTTGGGGCAGGAAGGTAAGAAGGCAGATTTTTGCTAATTAAAAAATATAGTTTTGAAAATGCTCCAGATAATTAACAATTAGAGGAAATGCAAATTAAAACACCTTTAAGGTTTTCTCTCTCACTCATGGTATTGTCAAAATTAATGAGAAAGGAAAATGACAGATGTTGAAGAGGCTACAGGAAAACAGGCACATTAAAGCACTATTGATAGAACTATTAACTGATCCAGCCATTCTGGAAAGTGATTTGGAACTTTGCTCCAAAAGTTATCAAACTGTGTCAAAATGTCCAACTAGGGCATGGAATATTATAAAGTATGGGGGCTAAATAATAGAAAAAGGCAAATTAGGGTCAACTTTTGTGATCTGCAAACAATTACAGGGAATAGAGGTATCACAATGATGAAACAGGTCTGTCTTTTAATCATATGAATTCAAGATTGCTATCACAAATACCTTTTTCTTAGCAGAGCAGAGCAACCATTCAAACAAAAGCTTCAGATTTACTTAAGACAATGGGAAAAAAGGAAGTGGATAGTAAAAAAAAAAAATACTGATTTTAATGTTGGCTAGTTTTATCACTTTAAAATTTTAATTGTATGTTAAAATTACAGAGAGGTAGCTAGTGAAGATGAAGATATGGAGATATGGAAGCACAATCTGGTACATTATGCAAGTAATTTTGAAGATTTTCCCTTTCACAGGCAGGCTGTTAAAGAAGTAATAAATACTGGAAGAAATATTGGTTTTGATGAACTAGGAAATGATGATCACACTAAGAAGAATTGGCCCATGGCAATCTTCTTCATTTAGATCCATGAAGAGTGTTTGAAGGAGACAATGATGCCAAAGAAGTAGAAAATGTGTGAGCAAAACAGTCTCAAAGATTATGCAGATATCTTTCCAACTGTAGAAGGTGTGAAGTAGAATATTATAGATGTTGATAAAGTATGCAAATTCCCCAATATGTAGCTCTTCACACATGAAGATTTAAAGAAAGAAAAGCCAATTTAGTCTACATTGCTAAAACACATTAAATAACAATAACTTTTTTGTCATATCACCTATGTAGATTAATCTTTAGTCATAATATTCTGTAATTTAAATTTTTAAAAAATTGCTTACTATAACTATTCCAATACTTCATGTGAATTTGAATCAGAAACATTTTTCTCATTCTTTGCTGTTATATTACATTAATAAACAGATTTTTTAAAAACTTGTTTAAAAGTTTTTCATTGCATATTTCCATTGGGTTAGAATCAGTTACCCTATTTTACATATAAATATAACTTTTAAAAGTACAAATTCTAATAAATGGGATCATTTCATAGTCTATATTATTCACACGAATTGGGACTTAGTTGTACTTTTGGATACTATAAAAAATGACTAAAAGAATTGTTTTAAAGAAACCTAGGAAGATCTATATGAATTGATACAGTATGAAGAAGAACCAGGGGTACAATTTATATGATAATAACAATAAAATTATCAATTTTCATTATTATTGTTAACAATTATTAGTAATTGTAATTTAATTACAATTAAATTGTTAAATTAACAATTATTATTAACAATAGCAATGCTAGAAAGACAAACAACCCTGACACACTTAAAACTGATCAGTTCCAGAGGACCAGTGATGAAGCATGTGTCCCATCTCCTGAGAGGAAGATGGGAGGAACTAGGAAAAGTTGGTATGCAGAGCTTGAGCTGAATCTTGAAGGAAATGAGGAATTCCAAGAGGTAGAGGGGAATAGAAGATAACATTTGTGTCATGGAGGACAGAGAAGAGAAAAGCACAAAGATGGAAGATGGACTACCATGTTAAGTAGAATGGTATAGCTGGACTATAGTGTGGGGAAGAGAATAGCATAAGAAAATCAGAAAGGTGGGATGAAGAGCTTCAGGTGACAACTAGAAGAGTTTATCATGGATTCCAAAGATAAGAGGGAGCCTCAAACTGGAGTCTGAGTAAGAGATAGCTCAGTCAGTCCTGTACTTCAGGATAATCATTTCTATAGTGAGCAGAAGCAAGATTAGAGTGGGGCTAGACTTGAAGCAGGGATGCCAGCCAGAAAGTCCTTGTAAAAGTTCAGGTGGAAGGTAGGTGATGGAGGGTGCAGCAAGGTGGCAGCCACATGAGAAAGGGGCAATGTGAGGGATGTTGTGAAGGGAGAAATGATAATATTTGGCAGCTGATTATCCATGGGGGCTGGGGAAGAATGAGGGGCTGGTGATGTGCCTTTCCCAAGGTTTCCAAGTGGCAGAGACAAGATCCAAAGTCTTTGGTTCTGGGTATGCTGGAACTCGTCCTCCTTTCCCAGGTGACTCCTGAGGAGACACCAGCTCTGAGAGCCTTTTCTTGGCATGTCGTACATTCACTTTTTCTGTCCCGTGGGGCAGCCTTCTGGAATTGGTCTTGGCTCTGTCCCATCTCAGCCAGAGAAATCTGCATTCTGCAGAATGTCTAGCCTCCTACTTTCCAAGCACAAACCCAGAAGCCACGCACATTCCTGTGGGGCTTGCATGGCTGGAACAGAAGGGGCTTTCATGGGATCCTCTCCACAGCATGATGATTATCTCTGAGGAATTATCTTCCATTAATGTGGCCATTTGGAGGGGGTGGTTATAGTCTGAACTGGAGACACAGGAGCCTCCACTCATACATCTTCATCTTTAAGTCAGACATGTGCATGTAAATATTTCACATTCAAAGGTTAAGCATCCTTTTTGCCATGACTACTTGGCTCTCAAACCCTCATTGCCAATTGTGTAGCTACAAAAACTTCATTCTCTTTCTCAGCAAGGAACTGCTACCTCCTCCTCATCTGTTTCCACTCAGAAGGAGCCAACTCCCTAGAGAGCTAGAAAGCCTTGAACAAAATTCTTGGGCCCCAGGTTGCTTCTTCCCTTCTACTTTGGTAGGGATCAAGGTGATAGAGACAAAACATTCCAAAGGGTTCATCCTTTTAATGAACATAAAGATGACAAGGAGATGTTATGGTTTAATGAACATATATTATGGAGATAGGGGTACTGATAAACTGGAGTGTGGTTTAAACAATTATGGTATATCTTCGAAGATAATGGAATACTATTATGGTATAACAATGATGAAAAAGATATTTTTGAAGAAACCTGAGTAGATTTGTGAACAGAATCAACCAGACAATTTACATAATAGTATAAAGATGAATAATTTAAAAAAAACCTTAAAAATCCAGATTGATGTAAAGATCAACAACAATACCAATTCCAAAGAGTCCATGATGAAATGTACTACCCACAACCAGAGAGATAGGTGGTACACTCAGGATACAGACTGAGATACACACACATATACATAGGATATCATATATATGCATACACATATATGCATATATTTATGTGTATATATATACATATATATATGATACAGCCAATGAAGTTAATTGTTTTACTTGATTATGCATATCTATTAGAAAGGTTTTTTTTCTTTTCTGATTTTAATAGGAGAGGAAGATTCAGAGGAAGAGAAAATAGATTTTTATTTATATTTGTTTTAAAAAGAAAGTCTTGAAATAAGATGTTATAGAAAGTAGATATGTATGTTGGAAGTTAGCATTTTAAAAATAATACATCTATGATCTTTTCCATTCTTTTTCATATCTTTTTCTTACTTGTAACATATAGTCTTAATTGGATCTGACGTCTAGTGTCTTCAAAATTGAAATATCTACAGTACAGATTTCTTAAGTGTCTCCTTGGTCATGGCTTAGGTGCTCCTCCTGATTCCATCTTCTTAAATGCCATTTCCCATTTCCCATAGAGCATATTGGATACCAATGTATTCAAATGAAGTGATTTCACTGTCACAAATGATAAGACTAGAGCACTTATTGGGGGGGGGGGGAGGTTGTCCTTTGTTTTCAAAGGGAATCAATGATATCACAAGGTGATATTTTGACTTGATTGTGAACTGGGCTCAAGTGAGACAGAGCTGCACAAACTCAGCAGCCTTTATCTTCCAGAGTCAAGTCCAGTGGAAGACAAAAGTCAGGATGACTGGTGATGGTCTGGGATGCAGCATCTTCATTGTCGGACCAAACTCCATGGGCTCCACAGCATCTGCTTCAGCTGCCTTCATAGCCATTGGGTCATATTGTTCACAACTGCCCATTGGGGGACGTCTTCACAGGTGTGGGGGTAGACATTCCCTTAACTGAATGATGTGTTTGAGGTTCACTCAACCATCATCAGTCACTCTCAATCTGATTTAACCCTTCTACCAAGACAGTTTTTACCGGTAAAAGGCAGCTGTATCTGCTATAGCTTCTCGGAGTCACAGATGAGTAACGGTTGGACACCAGAGATGGATAAGTAACCCTGAAAAAAGTCCAACAAGCCCTCATCCCAAGGGTGCTAATTTTCCTGAACATACTCCCCAGAGCGAACTGGAGTGCTACTGAAATATTGTCATCTCTGTTCCATGCTGCATCTATTTGTTGTCCTCTCCACTTCATTTACAAATGCTTTTGCCTATTTTGTGAACCGCTAATACTCATAATCTTCTGCCATTCTCTCCTGAAATGTTTTGTGATTAAGTTTTTACTCTTTTACTCTTGCATCCAAAGCCTCTCCTTTTGCAAGAAAATCAAATGTTTCTAGCTTTTGAGGTCTCTTTCTCATGGTGACTATTTCACATTTATTACATTTCTCTAAGAAATGGTGACAGTCCTGGGAAAATATACAAAAAAAAGAGTTCAGAAGAGGACACAGAAGTAAACAAAACATTATTGCCACTATCTTGTTAAAGTTAATATAAATATAATGGAGGGTAGGAGGAACTGGCCAACGAGGGCTTAGGTTGGATATGCTCACATTTGCCCTTTCTGTAAGTTGTGCTTAACATGTATAAACATTTCCCAGCCCACTTCCACTCCAACCACACAGGGCAACTTAATGATCCTGCTTCTGGCCGTGAGAAACTAGGAAGTTGGTGCTATGTGATAATGAGATTTCTGGTTAGCTGCAGTGTTGGAGGAGCCAGTGATCCAGAAAGTGCTGAGCTTTCACTGCAATACCACAACAGCAATAATACAGCCCCTTCTTTAGCCCTTGTTGCCCTTTTCCTTCCTGGCCATTACCATCACACACACAGTACTGCAAGCTGGCAACAGGGATGGGGATGTTCTATTTTTGAACACATGGTCCCACTGTTTCTTTTGTGTTTATTCTTTTCTCATTTTTGGCAGACCAGAGAGAGTCCAGGTAACCAACAAAAGTGGGAGATTGTCCAAAGCTATTAGAGATCCAATGGCAGTATTCAGCATAACCAATGCCAAAGAAGAGCCATTGCAGCAACTGAATGGATTTCTTAATCCGGATCAACAGAGGATTGATCTGTCTGCTGATGCATCATGCCCTACAGGGAGCCAACTCTCTGAGCAAGGAGACTCATTCCCTGTTGATGCTGGGTCCAAAAGCGAGCTTTGTAGAAGGGAAAAGGGACCCTCAGGTCCAGGAATCTGCGTCTCCTCAACCCTATATGCTCTCTGTGTGCTTCACAGCTTTGTCCATGGTTCAAACCATTCTCTCAAGAGACCTTGTATGTTGAAGAGGAGAGAGGACTTCTGGTTAAAGGAATTTTTTTTCCTGTAATTTCTGCCCTTGCTATATATTTTCAGTAAAAAAAAAATTCCTTTTGTAAAAACTAGCAGATGTCACTAGTTGATCAATATTGGGAAGTACCATGAAGTATCATGAGTTTTAGATGCCAGAACCCTTCAGGATTGTCTGTAGGAATCTGAGGGGAGAAATACTCTCCCTTTTAGGAATCTAATTTGGCAGTATGGTTCCTGTTGGGAGAATGAGTGACATTTGTTTTGTTTCAAAGTAGAAGTTAATAATTTGATGCATTGATTTTTAGTCTTGTTTATACATTTGAAATGGGGAGTTTTGTGGAGTTGATAAAATTATAGTAAATTGATCATTCCATGAAATTGTGGTCATTGCCATCATCTTTACTTTTATTCATTTCTCATTTTTAAAAGTTGGCAGTTTATATAATGAAGGTTGAACTATGATGATTGCACATAGTGTCTTCTCTTTATTCTTCTAATTTTGTGTAACTGTTTTGGGTGATGTTGCTTGGTACTCATCATAATCAAAATCTTTCCCTCCTCTAAATTCCCCATTCTGGAGAGCAATTTAGAACTATGCCCAAAGGGTTATAAAATTGTGCATATTCTTTGATCCAGCAGTGTAGCTACTAGGTATGTACCCCACAAGTAATCATAAAAAGGGAAGGAAAAGACCCACATGTATAAAATATTTCTAGCAGCTCTTTTGTGGTAGCAAAGAATTGGAAATGGAGGGGATAAACGTCAACTGGGGAATGCTGAAAAAGTTGTGTTATATGAATGTAGTGGAATACTATTGGGCTATAAGAAATAACAAGCAGATAGACTGCAGAAAAACCTGGAAAGACTTACATGAACTGATACTAAGTGAAGTGAACAGAACCAGGAGATCATTATACACATTAATGGCAAGATTATGCAATGATTAACTATGATAATCTTAGGTCTTTTAAGCAATATGACGATCTAAGATAATTCTAAAAGATTCATGATAGAAAATGCTGTCTTCATCCAGGAAAAGAATTATGGAGTCTGTAGGCAAATCAAAACACACTATTTTTACTTTTTTCTCCTTTCTTGTGGTTTTTCCCTTTTGTTCTGATTCTTCTTTCACAATATGACTAATGTGGAAATGTGATTAATATGATTATACATAAAAAAATTTGAATAGGATTGCTTGCTGTATTGGGGAGGAACCGGGGAGGGAGAAAAATTTGGAACAAAATCTCATAAAACTGAATGTTGAAAACTATCTTTACATGTAATTGGAGAAAGATAAAAGAAAGAGTATCCACAACTTGCAGACATGAGATTCACCAAATATCAGAGCCAGCATTTCCATTCTAAGGCCAGCATTTTCTTAGTCCAAGTTTGATATTGAGATGAAATGAGACACTTGCCAATCACTGAATGTTTTGTTTTGTTTGTTTTAAAAGAGGCTTACTTTTCTTTAACACAATTAAGATAAGCAGAAGGAATAAAGTAGCACTTAGCTAGACTGGATGTATCTCCATCATGTCCATATGGATCTGATCCATCTGGATCATCAGAGTAAGATATGGTAAAAAAAAAAAAAAAATGGTCAAGATCTTTAGAAATCCAATAAGCTTGAAGAGCCTAGACTTCCCATATCTAGGATTTTTTATACCCTTAGATCCCAGCTTCTTAATCTCTGGATTGCAATCCATATAGGGTCTTATAACTGAATGTAGGAATCATGAAATTATGATTTATTATCAGTAAATGCTTGACTTGTATACCTCTGTTATATACCTATATACCTGGAGTTACATAAAAATTTCTGGGTCAAAAAAAAAAAAAAAAGATTGTGAATGGAAAAGGTTTAAGAAGTCCTGCCTTAGATGACAAGGAAGCAGGGCTAATCTGTCTCCTTTCTTGGAATGTTCTTTCTTCTCACATCTGCCTCTGGGAATCCCTGAGTCCCTTTTTTAAGGTTCACTTCCTTCAAGAATCTTTTCTGACTTCTCTTGTTGGTAAGTCCCATCCTAACTTATTTATTTGACATATACTATATTTGCTTCCCTTTTAACTTGCTATTTCCCTTCAGTAGAATGTAAGCTCCTTGAGGTTAGGGAGTGTTTCCTTTTTATTTTGCATCCTCAGAGTTTAGGGGAAAAAAGCCTACATAGTAGGCTTTTTAATAAATATTTATTTATTGAGGATTGAACTGATTCGCAAAATCTTTTCAGATTTTTCATAGAATTTCTCTACTTTTTCACCCTCAGCTGCAATTGATATTGAATTACAATTATCTTCTTGGTGGTCTTTTTGCTTACACCCATCATGAGCACTGCTGGGCAAAATGAGCAAGTATTCAATGAAATGACTCATACCCCAGAGAACTGATCTTGTTGCCTTGGGCCCATTGTAAAGCCAATTTTGCTGATCTGTTGATTCACCTGTCCAAAGAAAATCTGTGAGCCATCCTTCCACTTAGTCATAATTTCTTTATTTTTTTGGATTTTGATTTCTGTCAATATTGATGTAATTAAATTGTTCCCCTTACGTATGGAAAAATAATTATGAATAACAAAGCATTTATTAAGCACTTACTATGTGCCAGGTACTAATGGAATCCAGTTAATAAAGGTTACATGGTCACTGGACAAAGATTTCACATTTAGAGTACTGAGTTAAATCACTATTTATAGACAGCTTAAAAACAGTGTGATTCTTAACACCTCCTGCCCCCTTTTCTCACTATTCCACCACCATCACTGCAAAAATAGAGAGGAGCCCCACAGGACTCAGCATCACTCTGTGTTTTTCTTGGTTTTATTGGCCAATGCAGTTTATCACCTAGTATCCCACTGGTGATAAGTTTCTAAGTACTTGACTAGAATGGACCTTAGATAGTTAATATGGTCTGTTGCCAGGACTATATTGAAGACTTTCTAAGTTGAGAGAATCTGACAACACTCATACTTCATTGATGCAATCTTTAAGAATCCAGAATGAAGCTTCGGAGTAGGAATTTTATGGAGGAATTTTATTAGGAAACTATTTTAGTTTTTTATAACTATTCCATATGATCCCCAAATGAATTTGCAGAATCACAGAATGCTAAAGCTGGATAGGAGCCTGGGTTATAGGATGTTAGAGTTAGGAAAAAACCTAGAATATAGAATGTTAGCCTATAGAAAAGCAGTATATTCAAGCTGGAATGGACTTGAAGACATAGTATCTTGGAGCATTGAATGTCAAAACTCTAAAGGAGCTTAGAATACAGAATGGTAGTGACTGAGAGGAAAGAGAAAAATAAGAAAACAAACTTTCATTTATTTTTTGTTCTTAGAAAATACCCATCCAGATAATGCAAAGCCCAGACCTGCATAAGGAGGGCAGCTCTGCACTGTAAGGGTGTTGCCCTGTGGATGCCAGTCCCATCATAGAAGATGTGTCATTGCCATCTGCTTGAAAATTTAACTAGTAATCCTTCCTCAGAATAAGTGTTTCCTCCATCATCATGGGAGTGTTTTATGACTTGATGAAATAATGCTAAGAGTAAGACATTCCGTGTTACCAAGGAGGGCTCAGCAGAAACAGGGTCAGGGTCATCCTTTCTCTGGCTATGTAGCAACAAGGAATATTTTTACCTGGGGCAAAAACAGTTTTGGGAGGAGTAGGGGAAAGAAGGATAATGAGTTGCTCACATTTTGTATCTTCAGTGTCTGGAATATGGTAAATGTTTAATAAATGATTTTTTTAATTCATCCATTCATTTAAGTTCATACAACTAGCTAACCTAGAATGGGAGTTCAGTTTCTCTGACTTCAAGTCAGGCATTCTTTCTGCTACATCCCATTGTTCCATTTTATAGTTGGGAAAATGGCAACTCAGTGAACTAGATCATAGTTTGTAAGTGGTAAATATAGGACAACAGGTGTTTTTAGGAATTTTTAGACTTGTTGGAAAAGGGATTAGACTTGTTCTGTTTAATCCCAGAGGGGAGAATTAGAAGTAGAAGTGATAGAAGAGCTAGATTTAGGCTGAAGTAAAAACTTCTCTAAAGGGAGAGTGATCAGCGAGGAGCCAACACAAAGAGTGTGCCCAATAGGCTCTGCCTGCTATGATCCATGCTGGGGGATTGAGGAGCCTCCTTCTGAAGGGTGTGATAATGGACAATGGAGATGAAGGACCATGGACAGGTAACTGCCTCCTGACTACTACTGAGTGGGGGCTTCTGACTGCCTGCTGAGCCGGGATGAGCATGCTTATACAAGGCAGTTTTTGACCAAAACAGTCTCTGTTTTCTCTGTGGGCAAGTGAGACAAAAATACTCAGAGTCCTTCACCTCCATATTCCATGTATCAATATGCTTTTATTCATTCATCCAGCAAAGATATATTAGGTGTCTATTATGTGTTAGACACTGTGCTGGGTACTGAAGAAGCAAACAAAAAACAAAAATGTCCCTGCCTTGAGGAGTTCACATTCTATTCAGGGTTAGGGTGGTGAGAAACATGTAGATTGAAAATGAATTTATATACAGAGTAATTCCTGTAGGGAGGGTCTAAACAATTCAAGGCATTAGGGGAGACTCCCTGGAGGAGGTGGCACTAGATCTGAGCTTTGAAAGAACCTAGGGATGCTAAAAGGTGGAGGAAAAGAGGAATAGACTTCTAGGCATAAATATAAGGGACAGACTGTACAAGGGAGCACAGAGAGGAGGTACAATATCATGTACAAAGAATAAAAAGTAAACAGATTTGGAAGGAAGGAAGGAAGGAAGGAAGGAAGGAAGGAAGGAAGGAAGGAAGGAAGGAAGGAAGGAACTTAAGTACTTATTATGTGTCAGGAAATGTGTTAAGTACTTTATAAATATTATCTCATTTGATTCTCACAACCTTGGGAGGCAGGTGCTATTATTATTCCTATTTGACAGCAGACAGAGGTTAAATTACTTGCTCAGAATCAAACAATAAGTGTCTGAGGCAGGATTTGAACACAAATCTTCCTGATTGCAGGTACAGAATTCTACCCACTGGGCGACTTAGCTGCTACTATGGAGCACAGACTGTGTAAAGAAAAGTAATTTGCTTTTAGCCTGGAAAGGTAGACCTGGGTCAGATGATGATGGGCTGCAAGGCCACAGAGGTAGGAGAGAGACATGGTCAGATCTGTACTTTAAGATTATCCATTTCTCAGCTGTGTGAAATTTTGGATTGGAAAAGAAAGAGACTAGAAACTGGGAGAGCAATTAGGAAGCTACTGCAATAGTCTTGATGAGAGGTGATAAAAGTCTGAGATAGTCTGATGGCTCTGGAAGAGAATAAAGAAGATGATGTAAGATATATTGTGGAAGCTGAATCAACAAAATTTAGCAAGTGACTAGGTTGGTTGAGGGGTGAGGGAAAAGGAAGAGTTGAGGATGATTAAGTTTGTGAACCTAGGTGTCTGAAATTGGTCACTCTGAAGAAAAATAGAAAAATAAGGAAGAAAATAGTGTCTTATGGGAAAGATAACGAGTTCTGGTTTTGACCATGTTGAGTTTGAGATGCCTACAGGGCATCCAGTTTTAGATGATCCACTAGGAATTTGTTCATATGGGCCTAAAGTACAGGAGATAGACTAGGATTGGGTATATAAATCAGGGAGGTGACAGACTCTTGGGAGTTTATGAGATCACCAAGCGTGTTGAAAGAGAAAGGAAGAGAGCCTAGGATTATTTATAAGGGATGGGAAAAGACAATGATCTGTCAGAGAAAACTGGCACAGGGGGAGAAGGAGACTCAAACCAGAACAATTTTATGAAAACCCAAGAAGGAAAGAATATCAAGGATAAAGGAATGATTAGTGCTGTCACATATTGAAGAGGTCAAGAAAAATGAATATTGAGAAAAGATCATTGGATCTGGCAATTAATGGAACATTTGCAATCCTGGAGAGTAGTGATGAGTCAAATTACAAAGGATTAAGAAGTGAGCATGAGATGATAAAGACAATGAAAACAGATATTTAAATAGCAAGAAAGGATCTCCAATATCATTCCTTTTGTATCAGTCTATGTCCCTAAGCAGCAGACACAGAGTCAGGGTTTTGCTCTGAGGCCATTCCCCTAACTGAGCACTCACAAATTAGAGTTCTAATGAGTAACTATCATTTTCTCTCTGTTTGTCTATTTATCTCTGTCTATATCTCTCTCACTCAGCGTGTGTCTTTCTATCAAAAGGTAAGCCTGAGTAACTTTCTCCTGTTGTTGCTCATGAGCCCCCATCAGTGTATTTCTCCTCAATGATCTATCAGTTGGTATATTAAATTTTAGAAAAGGGATTTGTCAAAAGGGAAAAAATGTTTATATAAAATATTCCTCTGAACATGTGGGATACATTCTCTGACAAATATGCAACATCTACTGGGGAATTTGGTTTTACTTTAGGATGCCAAGAAAATGAGACACAAGATGTAGGGACAAGGGGTAATTCACAATTTCTTCACTAGAAGTTCATTTCTCCCTTTGTGGAGTGTTGAAGTTCCCATTAAGAACTGCTCCTGAAGAGTAGTTTGGAACTATGCTCAAATAGTTATCAAACTGTGCATACCCTTTGATCCAGCAGTGTTACTACTGGGATTATATACCAAAGAGATTATAAAGAAGGGAAAGGGACCGGTATGTGCACGAATGTTTGTGGCAGCCCTTTTTGTAGTGGCTAGAAACTGGAAACTGAATGGATGTCCATCAGTTGGAGAATGGCTGAATAAATTGTGGTATATGAAAATTATGGAATATTACTGTTCTGTAAGAAATGACCAACAGGATGATTTCAGAAAGGCCTGGAGAGACTTACACGAACTGATGCTGAGTGAAATGAGCAGGACCAGGAGATCATTATATACTTCAACAACAATACTAGATGATGACCAGTTCTGATGGATCAGGCCATCCTCAGCAACGAGATCAACCAAATCATTTCTAATGGAGCAGTAATGAACTGAACTAGCTATGCCCAGAAAAAGAACTCTGGGAGATGACTAAAAACCATTACATTGAATTCCCAATCCCTATATTTATGCACATGCATTTTTGATTTCCTTCACAAGCTAATTGTACAATAATTCAGAGTCTGATTCTTTTTGTACAGCAAAATAATGTTTTGGTCATGTATACTTATTGTGTATCTAAGTTATATTTTAATATATTTAACATCTACTGGTCATCCTGTCATTTAGGGGAGGGGGTGGGGGGGTAAGAGGTGAAAAATTGGAACAAGAGGTTTGGCAATTGTTAATGCTGTAAAGTTACCCATGTATATATCCTGTAAATAAAAGGCTATTAAATTAAAAAAAAAAAAAAAAAGAACTGCTCCTGAGGTCTGAGAGTCAATGTCCTTGTAAAGTCCTAGCCAGTATTTTTTTCTGGTGTAGGACTATGTGTCTTGTATTACTGCCATCCTACACAGGCAGGACTGCCTTTCAGTCTTTTATCTGCAGTTGATTCTACTGTTGCTGGCCAATGCTACTACTGGTGGTTGCTACAATTATCACTACAAATTGCCAGTGGGACTTTTCAGATTTCCAAAATTCACAAGGTTGCCATTTGTACATTTCCACCTCAGAGTACTTATTTCTCAAAGATCAATAAAAAATACACAAGAGAAACAGGAGGCAAGTGTGTTTGCAGCCATCATAGATGCTCTTTCTTCACCTGTTCTCCACTTTCAGAGGCAACTCAAAGTAATCTTGCCTCCTAACAGCTGCAAACAGAAGAGAGGGACAGAAGGGAGGAGATCCCTGTTGTGTATACTCTCAGCTGTGGCTCAATAACCCCTGAGCCATTGTCTATTCTGGCTCTGATGTCAACCAGAAAACTTTGTTATCACAGCATATAAACCTCTCAGTTACATGTTGCCAGAAACGGGGTCTTCCCAGATTTCCACATGGGCCTTCTGGCACTTAAGTCAGCCTTGATTTAAGGTTATTTGTCCACCCTCCCAAATCGCTCTCATTCTCTATTAGGCAACTCAGGGAATGGAGTTATTAACACATGGTCAGGTACACGTCTAGTCAGATTAGGATCAGGTCTTGAGTGACTTCTGATCCTAGTTACCTAACCAACTTAGACCAGTCTCCAAACCCCTTCTGTCACTTCTAGGCTAGAGGAGTCACACTAAGGTTCCATGGTCCCCTGGCAAAATCTCATACCTGAAATACTGACCCAAAAACAAACACAACTTTAAACTTTAAAACATAGCATTCTAATGTTGGAAATTCCCTTAGGATATAGAAAGTACAATCTGGGGGCCTCTTAAGAACAGGGGATTTGGGGGATAAATATTAAAACACAGAATATTGGATATAATATAGTGAAAAAAAGTCTTAGACTTGGAGTCAGGGAGTGTGGGTACACTTTTCATTCTGCCACTAACTCACTGTGAGACTTTTGGGAAGCCACTTCCTTTTCCTCCATCCAGGTTTCTTGAGCTAGTCTTTAAGGTCCCTTCAGGCAACTAAGATCTGTCTCTCTGAGTGACTGAGTAGCTCTGTGATTCTAACCAAGTGACCTAACTCTGTTTGCCTTATTTTCTTCATCTGTAAAACAAGGGGATTTGGATTAGATGACTAGGGATGAGGAGGAGGGAACTAAGTAACTTTGTGGTGGAGAGAGAGCTGGGCTTGGATTTAGGCCTGAGTTCAAATTCAGACTCAGATACTTCCTAATTGCTTGACATTGGACAAGTCATTTAACCTTTGCCTGCATAAAGTAAGGATAATAATAATAACACCACCTACTTTTCTAGGTTGTTGGGAGGATCAAAGAAGATAATGTTGGTAAAGTGCTTTAAAAGGCACTTTAGTTTAGAGCACCATCCCTGAAGTCAGGAGGACCTGAGTTTATTTATTTATTTTATTTAATAGCCTTTTATTTACAGGTTATATGCATGGGTAACTTTACAGTATTAACAATTGCTAAACCTCTTGTTCCAATTTTTCACCCCTTACCCCCCACCCCTTCCCCTATATGGCAGGATGACTAGTAGATGTTAAATACATTAAAATATAAATTAGATACACAATAAGTATACATGACCAAAACGTTATTTTGCTGTACAAAAAGAATCAGACTTTGAAATATTGTACAATTAGCTTGTGAAGGAAATCAAAAATGTAGGTGGGCATAAATATAGGGATTGGGAATTCAATGTAATGGTTTTTAGTCATCTCCCAGAGTTCTTTCTCTGGGCGTAGCTGGTTCAGTTCATTACTGCTCCATTGGAAATGATTTGGTTGATCTCGTTGCTGAGGATGGCCAGGGAGGACCTGAGTTTAAATAAGGCCTCAGACATTTAATGCTTCTTAGCTGTGTGACCCTGGGCAAGTCATTTAACTTCACTTGCCTCCGCAAAAAAAAAAAAAAAAAAAAAAAAAGGCACTTTACTTAGCATATAGTAGACACTTAATAAATGCTTATTCTCTTCCATCTCCTCCCAAAGTTCTTTCTAGTTCTAGATATATGATTCTAGAATGTTAGAAATGGAAGTGGAATCACAGAGTAGGAGTTTGGGGTTAGGATGGTAAATACTTAACAACCAGCTCTTGAGAAGAATGATGTTTCTATGACACACTTTTACATTTAATAATCATTAACATTTTCTCCTTCACTTTCTTAGTCTAGTCAAAGAGCAAAAAAATAAATCAAGCCCTGGTTTGCTTATTTCCACAATGTAAATGTTTACTCTGAAAATTTAACATTCAGCTATCAGAAGCATGTTCTTCTTGACTCCCACTCACCCATGGCAGATCTCTGTAATTACTTCCTTATTCCATGTGTGCATTGAGTCCATACTCTGTAATATTTCCCAGGAAAACCTAGAAAACATCAATAGAATGTCCAGAACTTTGAAGATTTTAGGGGCTCCCTAATGAATATTGATAAAAAAATCTTAAATAAAATATTAGCAAAAAGATTACAGAAAATCAACCCCAGGATAATACACCATGACCAAGTAGAATTTATACCAGGAATGCAGGGCTGGTTCAATATTAGGAAAATGATTAGCATAATTGATTATATCAATAACCAAATTAACAAAAACATATGATCATCTCAGTACATGCAGAAAAAGCATTTAATAAAATCCAACACCCATTCCTATTAAAAACTCTTGAGATTATAGGAATAAATGGACTTTTCCTTAAAATAGTCAGTAGCATCTATTTAAAACCATCAGTAAGCATCATATATAATGGGGATAAACTGGAATCATTCAGGAGTGAAACAAAGTTGCCCACTATTACCATTATTATTCAATATTATATTAGAAATTCTAGCTTTGGCATAAGAGATGAAAAAGAGATTAAAGGAATTAGAGTAGGTAATAAGGAAACCAAATTATCATTCTTTGCAGATGATATGATGGTATACTTAGAGAACCCCAGAGATTCTATTAAAAAGCTATTAGAAATAATCCACAACTTTAACAAAGTTGCAGGATACAAAATAAATCCCCATAAATCCTCATCATTTTTATACATCACTAACAAAATCCAACAGCAAGAGATACAAAGAGAAATTCCATTCAAAATAACTGTTGACAGCATAAAATACTTGGGAATCTATCTACCAAAGGAAAGTCAGGAATTATATGAGCAAAATTACAAAACATTTTCCACACAAATAAAGTCAGATAAATAATTGGAAAAATATTAAGTGCTCTTGGATAGGTCGAGCAAATATAATAAAGATGACAATACTCCCTAAACTAATCTATTTATTTAGTGTTATACCAATCAGACTCCCAAGAAACTATTTTACTGACCTAGAAAAAAATAACAACAAAATTCATCTAGAAGAACAAAAGGTCAAGAATTTCAAGGGAATTAGTGAAAAAAAAATGCACATGAAGGTGGCATAGCTGTACCTGATCTAACACTACATTGTAAAGTAACAGTCATCAAAACCATTTGGTATTGGCCAACAAATAGAGCAGTTGATCAGTGGTATAGGTAAGGTACACAGGAAAAACTAGTCAATAACTATAGCAATCTAGTGTTCGACAAACCCACAGATCCCAGCTTTTGGGATAAGAATTCACTTAGACAAAGACTGCTGGGAAAATTGGAAATTAGTATGGCAAAAACTAGATATGGAACCACACTTTAACACTGTACAACAAGATAAGGTCAAAATGGGTTCATGATCTAGGCATAAAGAATGATATTATAAATAAATTAGAAGAACATAGGATAGTTTACTTCTCAGACCTGTGGAAGAGGAAGGAATTTGTAACCAAAGAAGAACTAGAGATCATAATTGATCACAAAATAAAAAATTTTGATTATATTAAGTTAAAAAGTTTTTGTACAAACAAAACCAATGCAGACAAGATTAGAAGGAAGCAATAAACTGGGAAAATATTTTTACATTCAAAGGCCTCATTTCCAAAATATATGGAGAATTGATTCAAATTTATAAGAAATAAAGCCATTCTCCAATTGATAAATGGTCAAAGGATATGAACAGATAATTCTCAGATGAAGAAATTGAAACTATTTCTAGTCATATGAAAAGGTGTTCCAAATCATTATTGATCAGAGAAATGCAAATTAAGACAACTCTGAGATACCACTACATATCTGTCAGATTGGCTAGAATGACAGCGAAAGATAATGATGAATGTTGGAGGGGATGTGGGAAAACTGGGACACTTGATACATTTTTGGTGGAATTGTGAAATGATTCAACCATTCTGGAGAGCAATTTGGAACTATGCTCAAAAAATTATCAAACTGTGCATACCCTTTGATCCAGCAGTGTTACTACTGGGCTTATATCCCAAAGAGATTTTAAAGAAGGGAAAGGGACCCACAGGTGCAAAAATGTTTGTGGCAGCTCTTTTTGTTGTGGTAAGAAACTAGAAACTCAGTTGATGCCCATCAGTTGGAGAATGACTGAATAAGTTATGGTATATGGATGTTATGGAATATTATTGTTCAATAAGAAATGACCAGCAGGGTGATTTGGGAAAGACTCAGAGAGATTTACATGAACTGATGCTAAATAAAATGAGCAGAACCAGGAGATTATTATACATGGCAATGTACATGTACGTAATGAGGAAACCAAATTATCACTCTTTGCAGATGCACATCATTTGCATGATGATCAATTCTGATGGACTTGGCTCTCTTCAACAATGAGTTGATTCAAACAAGTTCCAGTTGTCCAGTAATGAAGAGAGCCATCTACACCCAGGGAGAGGACTGTGGGAACTGGGTGTGGAACATAACATAAACTCTTTTTGTTATTGTTTGATTGCATTTTTGTTTTCCTTCTCGGGTTTTTTTTTTCATTCCAGATCCAATTTTTCTTGTGCAGCAAGATAACTGTATAAACATGTATACATATATTGGATTTAACATATACTTTAACATATTTAACATGTATTAGACTACCTGCCATCTAGGGGAGAGGGTGGAGAGGAAAAGAGGAAAATCTGGAACAGAAGTTTTTTCAAGGGTCAGTGTTGAAAAATTATCATGTATATGTTTTGTAAATAAAAAAATATAATAATAAAAAGATTTTAGGGGCTCCTTTATAAAGCTTTAGCCTCTTTGCCTTTTAGTTGGGTCAGGGTAACAAATAGTTATTAAGTGCTTATCTTGTGCTGGGTTTTGTGCTAAAAATACTGGGAGTATCAACAAGATAAAAGACAGTCCCTAACCTCAAGGAGTTTATATTCTAATGAGGGAAAACTAATAAAAAAGAAGCTAACACTTGGAAGGCAGAGAAGGGGACATGACCAGGGGCCTAAGGAAGAAAGTTTAGAATATCAGGAGTGCAGAGGGGAATGAAGGAATGAAGAACTAGTCAGAACTGGTCTGAGCAAAACTAATTCAATGTATAGGTACTGCTTAGCCAAACACAGTCTAGTGTTGTATCTGTGTTCCTGAGAATCTTTTCCATTAAGTAGCCATTAACTTTGGTCAGGGTCAGCTAGGTGGTACAATGAATAGAGCTCCAGGTCTGAAATCAGGAAGATTCATTTTCCTGAGTTTAAATCTCACCTTATACAACTCTGGGCAAGTTACTTAACCCCATTTGCCTCAGTTTCCTCATCAGTAAAATGAGTCAGAGAAGGAAATGACAAACTATTCCAGTTTCTTTGCCAAGAACACCCCAAATGGGGTCACAAAGAATTGGACATGACTGAAATGATTGAACATCATTTGCCAAATACAAAACCCTTGAGCCCCTGGATAGCTTTATGGTGCAATTATTCACAATAAATATCTTATTGAATTTAACATGTATATTACATCCTTTCTATGTTTGGGGAGAAAATTAGTTTAGAGCTGGCTCATAGATTTTTTTAAATTCATCTGCAAGGAAGCCTTAAAATGTCATTATCATCTTTTCAACATGATCCTATGCCCTATGAAGACACAGTGGATAAAGTGGTGGGCCTGGAATCAAGAAAACAAGAAGAATTCTAATATGGCTTCAGATGTTTACTAGCTGGGTGATCCCACGCAAGTGATCTAACCTCTCTTTGCCTCAGTTTCCTCAACTGTAAGATAAAGATAATAATAGCATCTCCCTTGCAGGATTGTTAAGAGGATCAAATAAGATACTATTTGCAAAAGCGTTTGGTATACAGTAGAGGCTTTATAAATTCTAGTGATGATGATGATGATGGATGTCTTGAATCGGGACGTAGGAAATTAATTCCAGGCCTGGAGGGGTTTGCCATTTCCTTCTTCAGATCCAGAGGAAACTGAGGTAGACAGAGTTAAGTGACTTGTCCAGGGTCACATAGTAAGTTTCTGAGGACAGATTTGAACTCAGGAAAGTGAGTCTTTCTGATTTCAAATCTGATATTCTATCCACCATGTGACCTAGCTATCTCTATATATTAAGTGCCAAATGGATGTTTGTTGCACTGAGTCAAAATGAATGATAAAAAGGCAGGCGTTTATCCCCTAATTTATAGCTGGGGAAGCCTAGGAAATAGAAATTTCTGGTACTAGGATTTAAATCTCTCAACAATTTGGTTTCAAATAATCTTTCTACTTTTATCTAATAATGCTTCATAATAATTCCATGTCCCCTAGGTTCCAGTTAATCTAGATTATTTTTTAATCCTTCAGGTTCATTCTGCCCACTTCCTTCTCACACCATCCTCCATGACTATAGACTCGCCCCATAACTTTTCTGTTGAAAATCGTCCTTTCCTTCAAGGTCTAACTCAGATGCCATCTTTGCCACAAATCTTTTCTTATTTCCTCAGGCAAATGCTCTTTTTTTCCCCTCAAAGTTCTCATTTTATTTTGCCTAGATCTTTTCTTTCCACTCACATCTCCCAATTACCATCATATTTCTGTACTTCCTGCAGTAAGAGAGAAAACATATAGTGGACCTGGAGCCAAAATACAGGAATTTGGGTTCAGCTAAAGGTCTTGCTGGTAGATATTTAATTACCATATTTCAAAATAATGTCCAGCACAATAATCTTAAGTTTAATCTTCATTATCAACATTTTTATCAATTTCTTAAATCTAAAGACAATCAACAAAATAATAAATCAAGCCCAAACTTTTAACATTTGCAGATTTCTGAGATATAAATACTCATACTAAAAAAAAAAAATCTAACAATTGATTCTCATGAGCCAGTTTGAACTGGCTCCAGAACACCTTTGGCTCAGATCTTGCCTCTGATACTTATTCACTGTGTTACTGTGGGGAAATTAAGCTCCTGAACACTACCTTCTTTTTGTATAAAATGAGGATAATGTTATTGGTACCTATAGTACCTATTTCAGCCTTGTTTCAAGATTTAATTGAAATAATACATATAAAGTGCTTTGCAAACTTTAAAGTACTACATACATGTCAATTGTTAATTATTGTAAATCTTCTTGATGGTGGGGCTTATGTTAAATCTATCTTTGTATTAAGTATTTAATATGTTGAATTGAATCCTTTCATTTGTTCAGTGAACATGTACTAACTAATTCTAACTAGAATTAGTACATGTTCACTGAGCAAATGAAAGGATTCAATTCAACATATTATATGACTTACACTACTTACCCATGACTATGTTCAGTCATAGGGGTTATAAAAAGATAAAGAAGACACAGTCCCTACCTATAGTCTGTTGGGGGTTATTTTAGTCATATTTGACTCTTTATGACTCCATTTAGTTTTTTCTTGGCAGAGACACTGAAGTGGTTTGCCATTTCCTTCTCCAGCTCATTTTCCAGATGAAGAAACTGAGGCAGAGTAAAATGACTTGTCCAGGGTCTCACAGCTAGTAAACATCTGAGGTGGGAATTGAATTTATGAAGATGAGCCTTCCTGACTCTAAGCTCAGCGCTCAATCCACTGCACCACATAACTGTTCACAATCTAGCAGTAGTTTTAAGATAACACAGATATGCAATCATTATTAAGAACCATATGATAACTATAGGACTACGTAGGATATAAGAGCATAAGATAGAGCATAAGATTTGTATAAGGTGCTTTTTGAGGTCTGAGGCAAGGGAGACTTCCTGGGGAAGATAGTCTTTAAGTACAGCTTTAAAGGATATGCAGAAATACAACAGAAGGAGCAGTGGGGTAGCAGAGAGATATTCTGGGCATGCAGAATATTGGGACCAAAGTCATAGAAGGTACAGAACCGACATGACTCAAGAGGGTACATAAAAGGGTAGAGAACCCATGAAGGAAAGTAGTATAAGGCTGGAAAGATAGACTAGAATAGTTTGTGGAGGGCTTTGAACACCAGGCTTAGGAGTTTGGATTTTATCCTGTT
Organism: Sarcophilus harrisii; assembly: GCF_902635505.1. Lineage (NCBI taxonomy): Eukaryota > Metazoa > Chordata > Mammalia > Dasyuromorphia > Dasyuridae > Sarcophilus > Sarcophilus harrisii. Next base: position 448,756,238 of record NC_045427.1, read on the forward strand.
AAAAAATAGGGAACTAATGAAGAGTTTTAAAAAAACAGTATTTTAGTTTTCCCCCAATTACATGTCAAAAAAAATTATAGCATTCAGTTTTACAAGATTTTGAGTTCCAAATTTTTCTCCCTCCTTCCCTTTCCTTCTTCCAAAGATGGTAGGCTGCTTGATATAGCTTATACACGTGCTATCATGTAAAACACATTTCCATATAAATCATAGTTGTGAAAGAAGAAAGAGATCAAAAAGGGGAAAAAACATGAGAAAGAATAAAGTAAGTAGAAAAAAATGTTTCTATCTATATTCAGAGTCCTTTAGTTCTTTATCTGGCTGTGGATAACATTTTCCTTCCTGAGTCCTTTGCACCTGACTCAACCACAGTTTATCATCATACAATGTTGCTGATACTGTGTACAAAGTTGTTCTGGTTTTGCTCATTTCACTTTGCAACAGTTTGTCCAAGGCTTTCCAGGTTTGCTGAAATCTTCTGGCTCGTCACTTCCTTTTGCGCAGTGATATTCCGTCGCATTCTTATACCACAGCTTGTTCAACCATTCTCCAATTGATGGTCCTATCCTCAGTTTCCAATATTTTGCAACCATGAAAAGAGCTGCTATAAATTTAAGGAAGTATTTTAAGCAAGGGAATGACAGTCAAATCTGGTGGGTAACATGGCCAATTACAGACACCAGAGAATAGAGGCGAAGAGCCTCATTAGGAAGCCGTTTCAATATTGCAGAAAAACATATAATAAGAACTTAATGAATGACACACTAGAAAGAGCACATCAGTTGGTAAAGGACCTGGTTGTGCTAATTACTACTCGTATGAATTTAGGCAAGCTTCTCAGCTTCTTCCTGGGTAAAATAAGAGGGCTGGGCTAGCTAATCTTCAGCTTCTCTTCTAGGTCTGACATTTGACAGTCCAGTGAGCCTATGTCTGTGCTTCTCACTTGCTATTGCTGAGCTCGGTGTCTCACCAGGGCAGAAAAACCCGCCCAGCTCCTCTCCTGCCCCATTCCAAACACGCACCCCACTGGCTCCTTCTATCCCGTGGCTTGTGTACTTTGGCTGCCCTTCCTGCCTGGCATTCCCACCTGTGGGGTTTGCCCACGTCCTCCTTTCCCTATTTCCCCCATAACCCGACAGGAGCCCAAGTGGAGGCAGATCATGGAAGGGAGATTGTCATTACAAAGGAACAATTTAGTCCAAATGATGGATAAACCTCCCTTGGTACTATTTTGGCACTAGATTAGTCTGCACAGGGCTATGAAAGATAATCCTGGTTGACAGCTTTGCTAAACTGTATGCAGGCGTCTATTTGAACTTTAAAAGCTCCTTCTGGCTTGTTAAATTAATTGCTGGAAAATGGTGAGTGGGTCTCTTAATTGATTTCCTACCCATGTGTCTGTGGGCGGATAGCTCTTTGCTGAGTGGAGATTCAGTGTACCCACTATATTTCTATTTCCAGTGACTCTTTAGGAGGTATTTCTACCTCTAAAATCATGGAATCACAGAATGTCAGAGCTGGAAGGGATCTTGGCACATAGAACTGTAGAACATAATGATAATAATAATAATTCTTTTTACATAAAACTATGCAGTTTATAAAGTGCTTTTCTCACAACACGGAGGCAAGTAGTATCTTAGAGCTGGTGTGAGAGGTGGGAATGTTAGAAATCATCTGGTCCAACCCCCTAATTCAACAGGTGAGAAAACTGAAGTCCAGAGATATTTAGATAATTCATTCAAGATATTAAAGGGAGTCTATGGCAAAACCAGAACCAAAACCCTAATATCTTGACTATCACTTATGTGTTCTTTCCATCATGATCAACTGGCTCTCCTCATAGCTTTTTGCCAAAACATCAAGGGAAGGGAAGGAAACAGGAGCAAGTTTTCAGGGTCTATGCTCTGACCCTCCTATTGAGTCATTCAATCAAACAATATTTATTAAGCGTCTATTGTGACAAGCAATGTATTAATCATCATCATGAAGGTAGGTGGTACAGTGGAGCCCAAACCCAAACTGAAGGGGAGAAACTGAATTAAAATTTAGCCTGAGATGTTCCTTGGCAAGTCACTGAACCCTGCTTGCCTCAGTTTCCTCATCTGTAAAATGAACTGGAGAAGGAAATGGCAAACCACTCCAGTATCTTTGCCAAAAAAACACCAAATGGAGTCACAAAGAGTCTGAAAGACTTAACAATAACAAAATGTGCTGAGCAACTAAGGATACAAAAAGACACAAACACAATTTCTAACCTCAAGGAGCTTATAATCTAATAGGGAGAAGGAACCAAATATAAATAAATGTATACAAAGCAAGCTATATACAGGATAAATAGGAAATAATTAGCAAAGGGAAGGTACTAGAATTAAGAGGGGTTGGGGAAGTTTTCCAGTTAAAGAAAGGAGTCATTGTAGAAATTGAAGCATGTAATTTAAAAAATTTTATTTGTACTGATATCTTTTTGTTTTTACATCACCTTCATTTCCATATATATGCCTTCTTCCTTTTCTACTCACTAGGATATTCCTTTTAATAAAGATTTAAAATGGAAAGCAAAAAATGGAAGAGCAGTTCAGCAAAGCCAACATGCCAACCATGTCTGACAATGTTTCACACTGGCAATCTTCTGCCTGTGCAAAGGATGGAAGTTGACAGGGGAAGAGGAGCGACACGTAATTTTTAAAATGTCTTTTTACCTTAGCATAGTGGCCTGGAGTCAGAAGGACTCGAGTTCAAATACAGCCTCAGACATTTCCTAGCTGTGTGACCCTGGGCAAGCCACTTAACCCTGCTTGCCTCAGTTTCCTCATCTGTAAAATGAGTTGAGAAGGAAATGGTGAACCACTCCAGGATCTTTGCCAAGAAAACCCTAAATGAGGTCATCATAGAGAGACACAACTGAAAAACATCTTAACAACAATAACAAATGTGTCCTGAGGGAGATACAAAGATGAATAAGACATAGTCCTTCCCCTCAGAAAGCTGATAGTCTGATAGGAGGCATAAGACACATGCACAAATGAATGTCATACAAATTAGAACATAAGATATAGAGGGAGAAGTACTAGTCAGGGAATAAGGAAATTTGGTTCTAAATCCCCACTGCCTCTGATTTACTATATGATCTTGGAGAAATCATACCTTCTTCTCTGTAATATAAGAAGGATGGATTGAGTGATTTCCAAGGTCCTATTCTACCTGACTGTTCCATGTTAATCCCTTCCAGGTCTGACATCCCATATTTTAAATGCAGGAGTGCTATCCAAAATTCGAGTAGAGAGAGCGGCATTTAGTGAACCTGAGTTCAAATCCCACCTCAGATACTTTCTAGCTATGTAACTCTGGGCAAGAAACTTAGCCCTAATTGTCTCAAAAAAAAAAAAAAAAAAAAAAAAAAAAAAGCTGGAATCATTTGGGAAGACTTTCTGGAGGAGGTGGTATTGGAAATGAGCCTAAAAGGACAAAGGAAATTTCAAAGACAAAGGACAAGGGGGATGGTTGTCTAAAGCACATGACATGAACAAAGGGACAGAGTGCTGAACGGTTTAGAAGCCAATGAATAAATTGCCCATTTTGGCTGAAAGATAGAATACAAAGGCCATGGGAAAGGCAGGGTGAGGGGTCTTGAATGTCAGACTAAGGTGATTATATATTTCCACGGGTTGGACAAAGAATACTGATGGGTTTTTTCCCACTCCCCAACTCCAGCTTTCACAGGATCATGGACTTCAGAGCTGAAGGGGACCTTAAAGAGCAACGTGTTGAAGCTCTCTGTCACACAGGCAGGGGCAAGGCTAGAATTTCAGGTTATTGCATCACAGGCTCCCTCCCCCCAAGGGCTCTTTCAGAGCCTCGGTGCCTTCAGTCGAACCTCTCATGTTATAGGTGAGGCTCAGTCCTTTGCACTGGCTTGCCCAATCAGCAAGCATCCAGGTGGGATTTGGATCCAGGCCGTCACGGCTCTGAGTCCAGCCCTCCATGCTTTGTACCAGGGTGCCTCCTGGGCTTCTTGATTTCAGGCTGACGCTTCCTCCAGATTCCATTAAGCTGCGTCCCCATAGTCACGCTCAGCAAAGGTGACGCCTTCCACAGGAGGGCTGAGGGGAAAAAAAACTGAGCCCTCAGGGGAAAAGGTTCATCTGATCTATGAACTCCCTCTTAAATCTTCCAGGAGCCTTCACCCTGCTAATCTGCGTCTCCCCACAAAGACACATATGGGCCAAGCAAACATGTGAGAAAGGGTTGGTTTGTGTTGCCTAGCAACAGCTCAAGGCAGAGTGGAGGCTTTTAAGGCAAAAGACCAACTGTTGGCAGAATCCAGGCTTGTGGCTATTGCAGTGATTTTAGTTTTTATTGGGATTAAGGGGACTCCCAAACCTTGAAGGTACAAAGCAATATTACAGCTGTTATTGTTCAGTTATGTCTGACTCTGTGAATCAACTCATTTGGGGGTTTCTAGGCAAAGATCCTGAAGTGGTTGTCATTCCTTCTCTAGCTCATTTTACAGATGAGGAAGCTGAGGCAGACAGGGTCACTTAGGTAGGAAGAGTCTGAGGTTGGATTTGAATTCAGAAGGATGAGTCTTCCCACTCTGTACTGGGTCTTTGTCCTCTGTACCACCTGGTTGCCCTTTCCACTCTCCCAAACTGCTTTTCAAGACCTGGGAATCCTCAACACCCACGCCCTTTAAGAGATCTGGTATTGAAGATTGCCACTTGTTCTGCCTCTTTCCTTTCCCAAGATCCTGAGGAGTCTCATGTTTAAGGCATAGGAGGATTAGTTGAACAAATTGGGTATATTTAACCTGAGGAGGAGAAGGCTGAGAAGAAACATGAGAGCTGTCATTAAGTACTTAAAAGACCACCATGTTGTAAAAGACTTGGCCTTGTCTTGTTTGTCTCCACAAGGCAGAACCAGGCCACTGGGGAAAGTAACAAAGAGGCAAATTCACATTTGAAATAAAGAAAAATTTCCTAATAATGAGAGCTATTAAAAAGTGGAACAGGAAGCTGTAGGAGATGGCAGGTTGTTCCTCATTAGAGATCTGCAAGCAAAGACTGTGAACAGTGGTAGAATGTTAGAATAGGGCTTCTTTTGGCAGGTAATGGGTTATTTTCTCAATCAACCAATCTGTGGGCAATTATACTAGTTCCTGATTAGTACAAATATTGAATCCTGTGAAATGATCCAATTATTTGGATTCATATTTCATGTTTTCATTGGACAGGAAGCAGTTACTATATTTTATATATTTATAACTTTAAATAAAACAAATTCAAATACATGCTACTACTTCATAACATTAATTATTTGTGCTACAGCTAACTAACTGTATTAAGCACCTACTATGTTCCAGTCACATATGTGTGTGTGTATGTGTGTGTTTGTATGGGTGTGGTATGGGTGGGCATATATGTGTATATATTTATATATAAACTATATGTATGTATGTTCATGTATATATAGACACAAAATGAAGACAAGATGATTTAGGAAAAGGATTGCCAGAAATTAGAAATTAGGGAGACTCACTGGCCACTGAGGTCATTTCCAAAGATGAACTTTTGTGATTCTGGCCCTTGGGAAACATCTGCACTAAGTCCCTCATTTAACAGTTAAGGAAACTAAATCCCAGAGAAGAAAAATTAATCGTCTAAGATCCCACCCCATAACTGGCAAGTGTTCCCAATACATCCTGCACTCTTTCCACTGTACTTCCCCCTACGTCTCCATCTTGCTAGAGTATCTCCTCAATGCAGCCTTCTTGATCCTCCTCAGCCGAAGGTGATTCCTCTCTTTGCAATACCTCATCCTTTCCTGATCTTTCCTGTGTCTTTGTCACACTCTTCCATGTAGCAGAGTACCCATGCTTTAGTTTCCTGAATAATTTGTAAACTCCTTGAGATTGGGAACTATGATTTTTCCTCTTTCTGTCCCCACTTCTCAGCATCGTGCCTTACATAGAATAGACACCAAATATGTGTGTCAAACTGAATTAAGTTAAATAACTGGATATAAAAGAAATACTTCTTTTAAGGACTGGAGGATTCCCCCATCTTTGGCTCCATGGGACTGCAGAGATGAACCTCCTCTGCTAAGGGATGATGCTCCACGATTTAAGGGAACTCAGCATATTTATCCTCCCTATTCTCCCTTTCCATCTTTCTCCTCTTGTAGGGACTATTGCAGTAAAACAGGATGAGATTTCTGATACCAAGTGTATTTAGGAAGAGGTTAGCTGCTTTATAAGGGATCTGGGCATTGGACAGAAGAATGGATTGATTACCCTAAGAAATGTCCCAACCTACCCTATCCTTTGGCCCACCAAAAATCTCCAGTATCCATAGATTCTGTGAATGACTGTCCTGGCCATTACTATGGAACACAGGAAGATAGCTTTTTATAATGACCCTAGACCTGGGTTCAAATGCAAACTGCTACTTACCACTTTGGACAAGTGACCTAAGCAGTTAAATCTCAGTTCTCTCATCTGTAAAAATGAGAGGGTTGGACCAAATAACTTTCAGCTCTAAATCTATGATCCTAGAATCATCAGCTTCAGATCCTGGTTCTGCCTCTAATAAGATTTTAATCTGGTCACTTCACCTCTATGGGCCTCAGTTTCCCCATCTTTTAAAAAGGGGGTTGGACTAGATGCCCTTTAAGTCTCTTCCAGCTCTACAAACAATAACCTTAGTTACAGCATCCCAGCTTTCAGAAGTATTGAGGGGGGTGATGATTTGGGGTCTTTGTGTGGGTGGATTGTGGTTTCTCAGCCTGGGACTGTGCCATGGCTTTCTCTAAATATCTCCCACAAAGCCCTGCCTAAGCAACATATTTTTGAGTCTTTTCCTCTGACCAAGGACAAACTATCAACCCAATTCTAATCCCTAGTCTTTGTTGTGAGGAAGCAGGAGCGGGCCTTTGGTTGTTTTGGGCTGCTCAGGATTGGTCTGGAATGATAAATGGAAGATTGCTGACATTCCTTTCGGTGGGAAAATACATTCTTTTCCTCCACCAGCTGAGCTGTGGGGCTTCTGCCCCGTCTGATTCCTAGATGGGCCAGTTATCATCTTGCAGAGTCAGCTTGATGTGGTGGAAGCCAATCATAATTTCAGAAGACCAGTGGCAAACTGTGTCTCCTTCCCTTTGGAGAGGGAGTGAATTATGGCACACACATGGTCAGATGCCAGCTGCACGCTTGTTTATTTATTTGATATAACTGTACTTTGTTGCTGTTAAAAGAAGAGAGAGAAGGAGTTGTTAAGAAGTAACAAATATATGACAAAAATATATTTATTTATTCTTTTTTCTATTTATCATAAAGATCACTGGACAATTATACAAATGTCTCTGGATCTCAGTTCTTTCATCAGTGAACTGAAGAAGAAGTGAAGGATTACAAAGTCCCTTCCACCTCTGACATTCTCCAACCGTCCAGCCATGAGGCTGGAAGCATGACTGAAATCACCATTACCAGACTGATGAAGGTAGAAATCCCTGCCCCAGGCTCTCACAGGGAATGGATGTGGAGGCCTTTTTGTTTGGAACCTAGACTGCTTTTTGTAACCCAGCTGTCTGAGAAAACAATTCCTCAGTCCCAGTGTCTGGGGCCAGGTAGAGTAGCGGCAGAGGTGAGACCCCGAGCACTTTGTCCTTAGCCACCATTACTAGTGAAATCATCACTCAACCCCCTATAACTGGCGGTGTGCCGAGGTGGATGGGGACACCAGGGACACGCAGGGCTCATTGCTTTCACCAGGGCACAGCTCTGGCCCCTCTCTGGGGCTGAACTTGAAGATTTCTGTAACCTTGAAGTCCTCTCATACTTTCACCCAGTTGTCCAAGAGAAACAACACCTCAACCTTCTCACCCAGCAGTGGGCACTGGGCTTCTCCTTCCCAGGGACCCCAGGGGACCAGAACCTCAGGGGTCAGGCCTAACTGAGAACCAAGCACATGCTCCAAGTACAGGTCGTCTTCTGGGATTTATCAGGACACAGGGTGATGCAATAAGAAGAGCACAGGCTGTCTTTGGACAGGGGAACCTAAGTTCAAATCCTGCCTGTTACAAATTAACTTCTCTTAGCACTTATCTCAATTTCTTCATCTATAAAATAAAATGAGTTGAGATGGTTATGAGATGATCTCCCAGGTCCTTTACAACTCAAAATCTAGGGTTCTATATCTTATATTCATATCTTAGTTTTACCTTTAAGAACATGAAGGAAAAATATTAATATTAATTAATTAATATTAATAATGTAGATTAAACTTAAAAGTGGCTTACATTCACTTCCCCATCCCAAAAGTAAATTGTTGAAACATTTGCCAGCACATCCTAGGATCTGACATTTTATATAAAGTGCTAGATTTGGAATCAAGAAAATCCGAGCCATAATGCTATTTCAGAGATCTAGACAAGTTACTACTCATATGACATTAGCTTAGCATTTGGGCTTCTGAAGCTTTGGGGTTCCTTATTGGTAAATATGAAACAGTGCAACTAAACTCCATGGTCTCTGTGGTTCCTTTTGACTCTAGAGCTCTAAAGCTAGACAAGTCTGGCTGCTTCACCGGGGTGCTCTCTGAGAGTGAGGGTCTGTCTGACCCTGGTCAGAGTCATCCCCTGCCCCCTCCCTGGCCCACATCCAGCTATAAGAAGACAAATGGTTCTATGTGGATGCACAGAAGGTGATACTGTCTAGTTAGACCCCGCAGGAGCCAAGGAAGGATGGAAATAGGGGCATTGCCTGGTGAATGAAGACAGCCATTCATACCACAGCTCCAATCTTCCCGAAATGTCTCCGAGGGACAAAGGGGGCTGTCTCGGCCTTGGCCCCAAGGCCAAGACCCCCAAATAGTCCAAAGAGCATTGTGGGTGGGGGTGGGGGAAGGCTGAGAAGACAGACTGAGAGCAGACCTCTGCCCATTTGTGGGCTAATAATAGCTTCCATTTCTATAGGGCTTTAAGGCTTACAAAACACTTTCTGCACAACTCTGAGGTAGGTAGAATAAGGGTAATTATCATCTCCTTTTCATGGGGAAGGAAACTGAGCCGCCAGGAAATCACAGAACCAGGATTCAATCTGTTCCCTAGCGTTCAGATCTAAGGTCTTGTCTACTCTTTGTTGTTTACTTCTCACTGGTCAAACTGCACCCTAGGTCCTAGAAGGTATCAGATCCTCCCAGGCACCTCTTACTCTTCTTCTTAGCTAATGATTACATGGCTATTTAATATTTGCAAATCACTTTATATTCTGCATTATTAACATTTTCTCCTTTACTTTCTTAAATTTAGACAACAAAACAATGAACCAGGAGGTGATGTCTCTTTGTCTGTTTCCAAAGTGTTCAAGACTAAAAATGTGACAATCCGAGCTGGCTCCAGCACACTGCTGAATAAATGTCACGGTGAGAAGAGACATGGAGATCATAGTTTTAGTTACTGACACGGAAACAATGAAGGAAGGAAGGAAGGAAAAAGCATTTAGCAATCATTTAGTTCACGCCAGGTGCTGTGCCGAGTGTTGGCGTTACAGATACAAAAGTGAGAGGGTCTCCAATCTCTGAACTTGCATTCTAATTTGGGGTGAAAACACATAGATGGGGGTGATGGACAGAACAGTATTTTGGTTTGGAGAAGTACTGGGGATTATGAGCTTATCCATAAGAAGGTTCCCTGAGAAACCCATTCCAGAAGCAATGGTAGTACTGATTTACTTTCTGTGCCCAGGGCAAGGGGTAGAAATCTGAGGGAAATAGGCTTTTTGGGGAGAAGGGTGGGTATCGGAAGTCTGGTATAGAGGATGTTATTCTAGGTGGGGGAAATGATTCAATGGCAAGGCAGATGGCAAAATGGCCAGGGTGGATAGTTGGATGAGGTGAGAAGTTTGGACTGCTTTGAGGCTAAAATAGCATTAAATTTGTGACTTGCTTAAGGCCATACAGCTAGTTAGTGACTGGCAGTCTAGGGTTATGGAGTTTCTTAAAGTGGGATCTTCTATTTTGCTTCATTCTTATGTCATTCTTTTGCCCCCTCCCAATCCTCTATCTCATCCCAGCTGGACCTTAGGGTGCCTCTCAGCTGATTTGTCTTACCCAGTTTATTTTCCTAGAAGGATGGACAGGCTCTTCCAGCCTGGGTTGCCCTGGACACATCTTTGCTGTCTGTTTCAGCCTAAAATCTCTCCTTCTCCTCCCATCTGGATGTCATTTCACACTTAGGTCATACCCTGTGGACAGCTTCCTGGGCCAACTTCCACAGACTCAGCCCTCTTCCCTAACCTCCACTTTGGGATGGGAAGGGGAGGGCAAATTGAGATACTTGCTGGGTGTCCATCCAACCCCTTACTTCCCCTCCAGCCTGCTACAAGGGAAAAGGCAGAGACTGTTTTTGCCCTTTTTTGGGCTTAGCACAATGCCTGGCACATAGTAAACTTTGATGAGTGCTTGTCAACAGAATGACTAAATGACTGAATTTTATTAGTTTAACATTAGAAGAGATCTTAGAATATGGAATGTTAGAGCTTAAGAGAGACTTTAGGGCATGGAATATTATAATATGGAATTAAGAGGACCTAGGAATGTAAAATGTTAGATCTAGAAGAAAGGGATGGAATAACATTTATTAAACATCTTTATTAAACACATTTCTTAAAAACAAAAAGCAGAAAAAAATGAGAGAGACAAAGAGAGAGAGAGAGAGAAACAGAGAGAGAAAGAGAAGGGGAGAGATAAGGACAGAAAGAGAAAGAGAGAGGGAAAGACAGACAGAGAAATAGATTTTTATCAAGCACTTAGTTCATGTTTAGCACATTCACTATGCTAAGTGTGGTGGATGAAACTACAAGAAAGGAAAATAGTCCCTACCCCCAAAATATTATATTTTAACAGTAAAGAGGAGAAAGATAACATATAAAAGGAAATAGGAAAGAAGAATTAGTTACAAGATAAGGAATTGAGCAGGAGGAAGAAGAAAGAGAAGGACAAGGAGGACAAGGAAGGAGGAGAAGGGAGGTTGAGGAAGAAGGAGAGGAAGAAGAAGAGAAGGAGATGGAAGAAAATGAGGAGGAGGAGGAAAGGAAGGAGAAAAAAGAAAGAAAAAGAGGAGGAGGTGGAGGGAAGGAGGAAGAAGAAGAACTTCAGAGTCACTGAGAACAAAGAGAAGCTCTATATCTTAAGAGTGAAAAGGCAGCTATAGAGGAAAAGTTCTAAAAGTCAGAACTAAATTGAAAGTGAAGAGTGAAAATCAAAGTGAGATGATCTATACTCTCTAGGATCTCACGATCAAATGTAAGAAACAACACCAATTGTTCCATCACACCTGCCTCTTTGTGACCCCTCTATCCCTTAGCAGAGACCCTGGAGTGATCTGCCATTTCCTTCTCCAGCTCATTTGACAGATGAGGAAACTGAGGCAAGCAGGGTTATTTGCTTGCTCAGAGTCACACAGCTAGGAAGTATCTGAGGCTAGATTTGACCTCAAGAAGATGTGTCCTCCTGACTCCATGCATTGCATTCTATTCATTGTACCACCAAGCTGCCTCTGGTTTAGGGAAAGTGAATGATTACTTCAATAAAATAGATCAAATTTGATAGAATAAGTAGAATTTGCATCTAGGTCTTCTCTAAGTCCAGGCTCTTTCTACTGTCCCCCCATCAGTTTTGTACAAAGAATCATTCCATGAATAGTGAGACCTTTAAGAATTCAGAGGGGGAGCACACTTTGAATTGGAAGGCAATCTGGAAAGGACATGTAGGACAGAGTACCCAAACTGGTCCTAGAGAAATGCGTAGGGGGAATTAGTGGGAGAGTATTCCAGGTGAAAGGGATGGTGACCTGATCAAAGGTATAGATACAGGAAGGTCTGAGGAATGTTTGGGAAGTGGTGAGCCTTCCTGTTTGGCTGAAGGGGATGGCGAATATGATGGATCAGTAGGAGGTAGAGGCCGGGGCCAGATTGTTGAGAACTAAATTAGAGGGCTGAGGAATTTGGACTTCTTCCCATGATCAATGGGGAGTCTGGGAAGAGCAAATACACAGAGGGTTGGGGGTTCTTCTATGTAAATGGCCAAATAGATTTTTTCTGGACATTTGCCTGACTTTGACTGGGTGATGAAGAAAGACTTAAAACATTTTTCTCTCCAAGGTCTTGAATCTTTCTTTTAAAATAATTGAATAAATAAATAAAGTAATAGAATTTGCTATGCCAGTGTGCTTAGAATATTAGTGAGACCCAACTTAAGAAGAAAAACAACATACAAAAGTCCAGAATTTCAATACCCTTCATTTCTCAGCATTCTCTACTAGTCAGGGGACTAGACTATGATGTCTTGGCTATGTCCCTTAGCTGTGTGACTTTGGAAAGGTCCTCCCATGTCCTCAATATCTTCACCTCCAAGATGAAGAGGTTGTGCCAATTGGTTCCTACGGTGCTCTCTATGAATGACATTCCGCGATCCGGTGAAGTCCTGGCGTTTCCCAAGCAGTGGACCACACCCAGCCGCAGTCCAGTGTCCGTAAGAACAAACCGCCTCATTCCTTCCCCTCTTCCTTGGGGACGCCAACATTAGAGCCAGTCCCCTGGCTCCAGACCAGGGGACAAAAGCAGATAGGCCCATTGCCCTATCGCTCTTCTCAGCAATCAGTTGCCTTCTCAATTGGGATTTTACAGTGGTCAGAAATCATCCTTGTCCCTTCTAACCTAATCATTCCATGTCCTAAAGTTCCTTTTAGTTCTAAAATTCTCTTTCTGATGGTCCTTTGCAGGCCAAACGTTCAACATTCTATTTTCTAAAATTCTCTGTCCTGACATTCCTTCTGGTGACTGCATTTATTAGGTTAAAGTCTATTCCAGCTTAACAATCTGTGATGTAGTAGAAATCATGTGGCTTAGCTGTCCAGAGGTCCTGAGTTTCAATCCTTGTTCTGCTATGCTCTTTCCAATCTATGTGTCCAAGGCTAGCTCATTTTCCTTCTCAGATGCTCAGTTTCCTCATCTGTAAAGTGGGGGTAAAAATGTTTGTACTGGAGCAGCTGGTTGGTATAGTGGATAGAGCACCAGCCCTGATATCAGGAGGACCTGAGTTCAAATTTGACTTCAGACACTTAATACTTCCTAGCTGTGTGACTCTGGGCAAGTCACTTAACCTCAGTTGCCATAGGGAGGGGAGAAGTTTTTACTTACTATGAAGTTATTGTGAGAAAAACTCATTATAAAGGTTAAAATATGATGAGATGGGGGCAGTAGTAATGATAGTGGTGGTAGTATTAGTAATAATATTACCTTCCATTCTAAGAATATAAAATTTGTCTCATTCTAGAAAGATTCACTACTAATTCCACTAAAAAATTACACTAAACAAAGATATTAATTACCCAAATTTGATCTTTATATAACTTTTCATGGATGTCTGTTTTTAAAAAGCCATTTTACAATTTTATTTTTAAAACATTTTCCCCATTATAATCACAGTTCTATTGGAGACAGAAAAGTAAAAGTCTTCCTTTTCTTCTCTGTCTTGATTCTGTTGGACATTTCTCTGTAAGCTTTTGTCATCTCTGACTATAGCCTCTTGAAAATTTTATTCTCCTGTTAATTTCTATGGCTATCTACTACTCAATTGTTCTTCTACCTTTCTGTTTCAATCTTTCTGTTTCCTCTTGCTTCTCTTCACTCTGAGAGTAACATTCTCCAATGGTGAGACTAGTCCATTACATAAAGCTAGCTTTTGTAGTCTTTATCATACTTTGTCTCTATTATATTTATCTCTGGCTCATTCCTGCTACTGCTCTCTGAGTTCTATGAGGCAGAAACTACATCTACCTAACTTTCCAGTTAACTCAGTGACCTGCTCTGGACACCATTCCTTCCATTCCGAATCCTCATACACCTTTACATCCTCCCCGATTGAAATGCTATCCACCCTTAAGAGGCAGCATGGGAAGGACGCTGGATCCGGTGTCGAAGAACCGGCTCTGATAGACTGACTATATGGTCATGAGCCAATCTGTGAGTCTTAGTTTCTTCATCTGTAAAATGAGAGTACTGGGCCTGACTTCTAAGACCTCTCCAACTCTTAACCCTAAATTAATGCCAAAACAGTTGGTCCAGCTCTTCTTGTACCCTGCAGCTAGATGGCCTGCCAGAGCCTTTGACTCAGAAGACACCCTGCCTGGAAGCCCTGAATGGGATACTGGTCTGTTTGTTTTCTTTCTATGGTTAGAAGTCATAACCCACTGGAACCATCCTGTGAATTTAGCCTGGCTAAGCTCTAAGGTAGAAAAGCAGCCCTGAAAAAAGGAAAGATCACTGACTTGGGGGTCAAAAGCCTTGGGTTTGAATCTTAACCCTGCCAACATTCTCTGGGTGGAGCAAATCACATTATTCCTCTGATTCTCAGTGTTCTCATCTGCCAAATGGGAAAATATATTGCCTGTCCCATGAGGCTGCTTTAGGGAGAAATATATAAGTTGAAAATGCTGCAGAGAATTATTATTTCCTTTTTATCTATTCCTGGCAGGCAAAATGATACACAAAATTGATTGAAGGAGCCTGAAGAGATGACTCAAGGGTACGTAGTCGCTGCCATTCAGTTTTCAAAAGACAATGTTGGAATAAGGAATTTGGTTTGTGGTGCTTGGTTCCAGAAGACAGAAATAGGAGGGATCAGGGAAAGTTAAAGGGAATGAGATTTCAGCTTGATAAAAGGAAATAATTCCTAACAAGCAATTCTTACAAATTTCTAACAAACAACTGGCCAAAAGTTGACATGAGAAGTAGTAAGTTCCCTATCACTGAAAGTCTTCAAGCAAAGGCTTCAGGACTATCTACTGAGGAAGTTCTAGAGGTTCTAGATCCCTGCTAAAATATAGGCAGGGGTGGGCTGGAGCCAACTCAGACTTGTTTGTGAGCTTTCCAAGTGAGCATTCACATCTCAGAAAGCAGTATGCTGAAAAGTCCTGATTTCTTGTTTTGTTAATTGTCTAGGCTTAAGAAAGTATTTTTAATATAGATTAAACTTTAAACAACATGTTTATATATCCATCCCCACTGATCTCATCCCCTACTTCTAGTACGATTGTTAAACATTTGCCAGCTCATCTCCATATTGATCTATAAACACTGCTTGAGCTTAGCAGATGTGCAGGAGAAAGCTCAGGGAATTAAATCATTCTCAGCCTGGAGGCCTAGTGCTAATAATCATAATAACTGGCATTTATATAATACATTAAGGTTTGCAAAGTGCTCCATATCTCACTCTGGATGTGGGTCAATCAAGGTGTACCCTAAGGTTTCTTTCAGCTCTGAGATTCTGGGATTCTACATTTTAAAATAGAATGGCAAGAGCATTGGACTTGGTACCAGAAGATCAGGGTTCAAATTCTGATAATGCCATTTGCTGTTTGATCTGGAGCAAGTGATTTATCCTCTCACTTTCTCAATTTTCTTAGTTATAAAAATGAAGAAGTTGGGTTAAATGACCTAAGAAGGTCTTTATTTAACATTCTATCTTCTTCATGCTAAGTCTATGATCCAAGATCCCTCCCAGCTCTAACGTTCTGTGTTCTATATTCTAACGTTCTCTGTTCTAAGGCTCCTCCCAGCTCTAACATTCTTGGTTCTAATTCTATCACTGTTCTAACACAGCTCTAATAGTCTTTGTTCTCCAGCTCTAAGTCTGTGCTCTCAAAGAGTGGCCCAGTCTAGTCTGGGTCCAGACTTCATTAGATTCACCTGGACAGTGGGTTCCGTGGTCCTCCTTTTAGCTAACTCTTCTTTGGAAATCACAACAGGAGACAGCTCAGTAAAAACAATAGGGTGACCTCTCCCCTTCCCTCCCCCACCACTGCACCCAGTTTCTTCCTTCCTCAGTTGAGGTTTGGGGGCGTGAGGAGGGGAGCACAGAGGGGATAGGTTTCCCTAATGACTCCCTGCTTCATGTGTGAGAAACAGTTTGCATTCAACAAGGCACATTCTTCTTTTCCTTTCTCTTTCTCCTCCCAGCTCTTGGGCCCAGTGCATGGCCCTCTGCCAATCAGTGTTTAATAAGTAAATATTCAATCAATGCTTCTTGACTGGACTTGCCCTCTGCCCCGAGCATGGAGCATAGTTGCCATTCTTTCCTTGCCTTGTTTTACTTTTAAGACACACCCTGCCCCTTACTCTCTGGCTGGCTCCCTTAGCATCCCTCATAGGTCACAGCAACCACTTATATCCATGGTCTGGCAATCAGGAGACTGGGTTTCTAGTCCCAAATCTGTCAATAACTAGCCAGCCCTAAATTGTTCCATCTGCAAAATGAGAGATTTGGACCAGGAGGCACACAAGCCTTCTTCCAGCTCTATGATTTAAAGTCCCTTCCCCTTGGTACAAAGAGGGCAAAGGGGCTTGATGAGATGCAGAAGATGTACAGGAATCCACTCCTTGTCTTCCTTCTTCCTCCCATCTCCCCACCCCGTGGAGCCAGGTCCTCAGAGAGGTGAGAGAAATCCGAATCTGCATCCCAGCTCTGCCTACTGGTTATGTTAAATCATAGAAAAGTACTTACCCTCTTTGAGCCTCAATCTACTTGCCTGCAAAATGGGAAATAATCATCATTGCAGTATCCATCACACAGGTAGATAACAGGGTGACGATAAGATCATGGCATGCTCCTATAAAAACAGTCAGGAGTACTAAGGCTCAGAATGGGCTTGGACTGCTGGGGAAAGCCAAGAGCCATAACACAGATGCATTTTAAAAAGCTCCATGGGAAGGAGGGGAAGACAAAGAGGGCTCCAAAGAGAAGAGATAGGACTGCTTAGTGTGAATCAGAATAGCATCATTTACAACATGGAGAAGACAGAATTACTCTTTTGATTTTGTTGATTTTGAATGTCAAGGAGAATGATTTTTTAAGGGGACTTGTTAGCCAAATGGCTAACAAGGAGTTGATTCTCAAGATAAGCAAAGGGATAAATGTAAGTTTCCATTGATGGATTTAAGTTTCTTAGTCCAGAAGAAACTATATTCTTGTATTCTGAAAGAAGTGAAGGATATGATGATTGAACACAATCAGGGATATTTAAAAGATTGTGGCAAACAGGGGAAGCATCACAGGACAATGAGGCAGCTAAGTAGCTCAGTGGATAGAGTGCCAGGCCTGGAGTTAGGAAAATTTATCTCTCTGAGTTCAAATCTGGCCTTTGATACTTATTAGCTGTGTGACCCTAGGTAAGTCATATGTTCCTGTTTACCTCAATTTCCTCATCTGTAAAATGAGCTAAAGAAGGAAATGTCAAGTATCTTTGTCAAAAAAAAGGGGGGATCACAAAGAGTCACACATGACTGAAAATAACTGAATAACAACAATGAATCACAGAACTAGAGAAAGGTCAATGGCCCTATTCAAAAAGAAGAGGATACTAAGCAGAATTTGCAGACTATCAAACAGTGACTTCAGTGCCTTGGAAAATTCTATAAAGTATCCCTAAAGAAATAGTTAGGGAAGATCTAGAAAGGAAAGTATTAACAACAAAGATCCAACCTAGTTTTATCAAGATCAGAACAACCACATCAGACTAAATTTCTTGCCTCTTCTACTTATTTCCTTTTCTGAAAGTTATTAAAGTAGTTAAAAATATTTAAAATTATAAATTAGTTGTTAAACTAATTCAGGGAATGTTGTAATTGTAGCTTACTGAAAAACTAGCTCACACTATTTTGTGGGAAAGCTAGAGGGACATGGACTGAATGGTGACACAGGTAGGCAGATCTAGATGTAGCTGAATGCTTAGACTTAGAGAAATTCAATGTCACTTTGATAGGAGGTGCCCAAGGAAACACCCAGGGACCTGGATTTGAGTTAGTTTAACAGGTTTCTCAATGACTCGGATAAAGGCATAGATGGCACACTCCTTAAATTTGCAGATGACACAAAACTGGGGGAGCATGGGAAAAAGTTGCCTCACTGGGGTAAAGAGTTGAGGAACCAAAAGTTCTTGGCAGCCTACAGTGCCAAACTGGACCTCAACAGGAATAACTGTAAAGACTTAAACCTGAATACAAAGCTTCTATTTCACAAATACAAGATGAGGAAGACTTAGTTAACAGTTTGTCTAGAAAAGTAGTATTACTTTCCTTAAAAGTAGTAGTATCTATCTAAAACCATCAGCAAGGATTATATAAAATGAGGATAAGCTCAAAGCATTCCCAATAAAATCAGGAGTGAAACAAGATTGCCTATTATCACCACTATTATTCATTATTGTACTACAAATGTTAGTTTTAGTAATAAGCGAAGAAAAAGAAATTGAAGGAATTAGGGTAGATAATGATAGATAAACTATCATTCTTTTCCCATGATATGATGGTATATTTAGAAAATCCTAGAGAATCAACTAAAAACTATCAGAAATAATAACTTTTACAAAGTTGCAAGCTATAAACTAAATCTACATAAATCATCAGCATTTCTATGTGTTATCCACAAAGCCCAGAAGCAAAAGATGGAAAGGGAAATCTCATTTAAAATTACAGTGGACAATATAAAATATGTGGGAATCTACCTGCCAAGACAAATTCAGCAACTATGTGAACACAATTACAAAAACACTTTTCACACAAATAAATTTGGATCTAAATAGTTGAAAATATATCAATTGCTCAAGAATAGGCCAAGATAATAAAATAAAAATGATGATTCTACCTAAATTAATCTACTTATTCAGTGCCTTACCAATCAAACTGCCAAAAATAATTTTATAGAGCTAGAAAAAATAATAACAAAATTCATCTGGAAGAACAAAAGATCAAGAATATCAAGGGAATTGGTGAAAAAAATGCAAAGGAAGGTAGGTAGACCTAAAATCATATTATAAAGTGGCAGTCTTCAAAATCATTTGGTACTAATTAAAAAACAGAGTAGTGGATCAGTGAAATAGGTTAAGTACACAAGATACAATGAATTACAAGCTTGGTTTAGTGGTGATTGTGTTACAGTCAAAAACAAATAAAAGAAGTGAATGTGTTCTTGAGCTGAAGTGAGCAACAACTTCTAGGATTAAGGAGATAATAGGACCTATGAATCTACCTTGGTGAGACCACATTAGGAATATGATGTGCATGACCCAGCAGTGCCATTACTATATCCAAGGAAATCATAAAGAAGGGAAAAGAATCCACATGTACAAAAATGTTTGTAGCAGCTCTTTTTGTGGTAACAAAAAATTGAAAAAGGAAGGGATGCCATCAATTGGTCAATGGCTGAACAAGTTGTGGTACATGGAGGTAATGGAATATTATTCTTCTATAAAAAATGATGAACAAGCTGATTATAGAAATTCCTGAAAAGATTTACATGAACTGATAAAACAAGCAAAACTAGTACATAACAACAGCAAGAATGTGTGATGATCAACTATGGAAGGCTTGGTTCTTCTTAGTAGTTCAGAGATCCAAAAGAATTCCAATAGACTTTGGACAGAAAATTCCATCTGCCATCAGAGGAGAACAAATAGAAATCAACATGTGCTATGTTCACTTCTTTTTTCTGTTTTTTTTTTTTAATTGCTCCCATGTTTTTTTTTTCATTTGCTCTGATTTTTCTCTTCCAACATAATTCATAAAACAATATGTATTAAAAATAAATAAACTTGAAAAAAGGAATATTGTACTCAGATCTGGATCCAATCATTTAAAAAGATATTGGTAAGCTAGAGAGTATCTAGCAGAAGACATTCAGGATGGTTACCACTCTTCAGACCAGGAGGACGAGTCAAAAGAACAGGGGATGTTTAGCCTGGAGGTCAGGTAGAAGAGAGGTTATGATTGTTGAACTCAAGCTTTTGAAGGGCTATCACGTTAGAGAAGGGATTAGAGTTGTTCTGTTTGGCTCCAGAAAGCAGAAGTAGGAGAAATGAATATAAGTTTCAAATAAGCTAATTTAGGTTTGAGGCCAGGAAAAGCTTTCTAACATTGAGAGCTGTCTCCCCCTCTCCAGCTGTCTTCAAGCAGAGTCTAGATAGCTACTTGTGGGCATCCTTTTCTGGGCTGGTCAAGTTGCTCATTGTGGTCCCTTCCAACTCTATAATGCTGGGATTCTATAATGCTGTAAAAACTTTAAGGCGTAATGGGCCAGAGGGGAGGCAATGAGTTTGTATAGAGGGCGTCCTATATGGTAGATGGGGCAGCTCTGTGGCACAGTGGATAGAGCACTGGGCCCAGACTCAGGAAGATTCATCTTTGTGAGTTCAAATACAGCCTCAGACACTTACTAACTTTGTGACCTTGGAAAAGACATTTAACCTGATTTGCCCTCATTTGTAAAATAAGCTGGAGAAGAAAATGGCAAACCACTCTAGTATCTTTGCCAAGAAAACCCAAATAAAAAGGGTCACAAAAAATTAGGCAAAATGACTGGATGACAATAACAACAACAGGACAAATAGGGTGCCAAGCACTTTTTGCAAATATTCTCTCATCTGATTCTTACATCTGTAAAGTAGATGCTGTTTTATCCCCACTTTATAGTTGAGGAAACTGAGGCAAATAGAGGTTAAAGGTCTTGCTCAAGAACCTAATACCCAGTCTGGGGGCTGATTGGAACTCATTTCCTGACTTCAAACCTAGGGCTCTATCCAATACATCACGTGTGGGGAACAGCTAGCAGGTCAGTTCGACCAGGACAGATGACTTATAAAGTATCATATGAAATGCTTATATGAAATGGGGACATGTTCAATGGCTCCATTTGGAGCTTCCTTGGCAAATATACTACAGTGGCTTACCATTTCCTTTTCTAACTCATTTTACAGAGGAGGAAATTGAGGCAACAGGTTTAAGTGACTTGTCCAAGATCCTATAGCTAGTAAGTGTCTGAGATCAGATTTGAACTCAGGAACTTGAGTACTCCTGACCCCAAGCCCCACATTCTCTGGGCTACACCACCAGCTAGGAACCATTATTGTTAATACGATAGGAATCAGACTGGGAGAAGCTTGATTCATCAGGGACTAGGACCGTATGGGACACAGAGTTCCTAGTTAGAAGGGTCCACAGAGATGCATAGACTCCCCCTTGTCTGATCCCTGCAATGTCACCAGTCATAGCTAAAGAGACCCCAAACCACTGTCACCAAGAGTCCAGGGTTACATGGGACAGCTCTGCTCTTTTCCCAGCCTAGCCTGCCCATCCTCCTTCGGGGCCCAGCTTTCCCTCCAGTCTAAGGGGAGCAGGTTGGATTCATTTAAGAATAGGTCACCCCTTCTCCTTATGTAACTACACTAAAACTGTAACAAACTGCCCTCTGTGGCTCTTCCCCCAACCCCTCAACAGACTCCTTCAAGCGCCTCTTTCAATCCTTCTGTCCAGAATGGAAAAAATTCTAGTTACAGCTCTGGTTGTTGTTATTCTGAAAAGTGTTCTTTCAAACAGATGGCTTTATTTTATTCAGATAATGTTAAAATAAACAGACTTATAGGTAGCTTTGATCACATATTATTTTACAAGGATTAAATAATCAAAACCCTAATAATATAAAAAGCACATATATTCTATTTATAATAGAATCATCAAAGAACCTTCACATTTTCCACATTATTAAGCCATTCAAAAATCTTCAATGGCTCCCTATGTCTCTTGAAAGTCTTTCTTGAAGTTCAGTCATGTTCGATTCTTGATGACTTCATTTGGGGTTTTCTTGGCAAAGATACTGGAATGGTTTGCCATTTCTTTCTCTAGCTCATTTTACAGATGTGAAGAACTGAGCCCCAGGATCACATAGTAAGCGTCTGAGGCCATGGTTGGTCTCTGGTCTTCCTGACTCAAGAATGGGTACTCTACATGGCTCTGAGCCATCTAACTGGCCCATAAAATCTTTAGCCAGGGTTTTAAGACTCTCTATATTATGGCCCCTTTCTAGTTTTAGATCCTATTTTTATACTTTATAAGTCATCTGTCCTGGTCAAACTGACCTGCTAGCTGTTCCTCACACATGATAGTCTGTCTTTTCTTTATTCCCTATCCACAGGTATTGCCCCGTGTCTGAAATGTTCTCCCTTTTCCCTCTGCCTTTTAGAATGTCTGCTTCCTTTAAAGCACAGAAGGCACCTCCTACACAAAGTCTGATCTTTCTCTCCTCCCCAAGGGCTAGTGTTTTTTCCCTTTTGATTTTACTCTGTTTGGGGGAGGGGTGAGAGAGAGAGACAGACAGACAGAGAGAGAAAGAGAGAGAGAGAGAGAGAGAGAGACAGAGACAGAGACAGAAACAGAGAGACAGACAGAAAGAGGAGACAGAGACAGAGAAACAAAGAGAGACAGACAGAGACAGATAGACAGACAGACGGAGAGTGAGAGACAGAGACAGACAGAGAGACATTGAGAGAGAGCTTAGATAGATATGGAGATAAAGGTAAGCATATACACACACATATATTTGTATATTCTAGGAGAATTATGGCTCTGATTATAAATCTCACTCACATTTTTGTCTTTTATCCCTCCTGCTGATCATCTGGGCCTGGCTTGAAAACTGTCTCAGGCAACATCAAAGGGTTTGTGATTGATTCAATGGGGGGAAACCCTAGCACTTGGCTGCTTTACTATTCTCCAGTCTCCTAGTGGGCACTAGACGGTTTTTTTCACTTTGTCCAGAGTGCGGAACCCCAATCTCTACTGGCATGGCTGACATCAAACATTAGCGGCTTCCAATAAATTGTATATGGCACTAGATTAAACGGGGTTGAAGAAACGGATGGAAATCGCAGGGACAGGCGGCTGTCTGGGTGCTGGTGCTTTCTCCTCTTCCCGGACGAGCAGAGGCTGAACACACTCAAAGAGACTTCTCGCAGGCCCTGTTGGAAGCGAATGCAGACATCTGTCCGCTGGCCAGCGCAGTCACCTCCCCTCACGACTCGCAGCTATTGTCAACCACGCTGTGGACTTGGCGATGCTGCCGGCCAGGGGCCGCCGTTGGCTAATCGACGGTCATTTTCCCCCGGAGACTTTGAGGGAGAGCAGAAACCGCTTCTGCGTGGCCGACCCTGCACAAACCCCTGCACCTAAAATCACACAGAAGTATCTGTATCGTGCGCGCAAATCTGCTGGATTCTATGTACCGGGGCGCGTGGGGGGGCGGGGGCAGCGTTACATGGGGAAGAGAGAACTGGCCGAGGAGTCGGGAAGGTCTGGGGTCTGGTTTTGACACACCCTGGCCGAGTTACTCTGAGAGAGCGACTCAGTCTTTCTGACTCTCTGAGCCAATTTGGTGCAGAAAAGTGCTTTCTTTATTCAGAAGTTCCTTATACCACGGAAATCACCGGTCCTCTCTCTATTTTATTTTGCTAACCTGTGGACGATGAGTGCCCTTCGTCTCTATCTCCAGGGGAAAGTAAGTTCCTTGAGATGAGGGGAAGTTTTACTTGTCCCCTCACCTCACTGTACTTAAGCTTTGTTAAACCAAATTTGTCAGCTCTGGCTGGGAAAATCCTGCCCCCCACTCCCTCCCCCTTTCCCCCCCAACCCGGCTCAGAGTACTTACTATAGGCCCCCATCCCGAGCAGGAGCCCCCTTGAGAGCATCCCCCTTGTACACATGGAGGCACCAGGGTGGGCTCCAATGAGCTCTAAAATGGGGATCGTGAAGTGTCCTCCTGCCTTTGGACGGAGGGTGGGAAGGGAGACTTATCGGTGGATTTCTCTATAGGATTACAGTTCTTGTTCTTCAGTTGAACCCATTTCTGCATTACCACGTAGACTTTGTTCATGGAGTTTTCTTGGCAAAGACACTGAACTGGGGGCCTTTGCTTTCTCCAGCATGTCCCCATTTTACAGATGAGGAAGTGAGGAAAATAGGAGCTAAATTATTGCCCAGGGTCACACAGCTAATCAGTATCTGAAGCTGGATTTGAGTTCTGGAAGATGAGTCCTGACTCTAGGCCTACACTCCATCATTAGGAGTGTACCCAACACTTAAAGGGAGAGAAATGTATTGAAAAGACAACTAAGCTGGGAATACTTTGTATATTCTTGTTTAATGAACTCTCTCCTATTAGACTGTGAGCTCCTTGAGGTTAGGAACTTTTTGCCTCTCTTTTTTTAAATCTTTTTTTATTAAAGTTTTTTTTTAATTTTCAAAACAAATGCATAATTTGCCAACATTTGCCCTTGCAAAACCTTGTGTTCCAATTTTCCTCCTTTCTCCTCTCCCCCCTCCCCAAATGGTAAGTAATCCAATATATATTAAATGTTAAATACGTTAAATCCAATATATGTAAACATATTGATACAATTATCTTGCTGCACAAGAAAAATCAAATCAAAAAGAAAAAAGAAAAAAAATAAAATGCAAGCAAATAACAAAAAGAGTGAGAATGCTATGTTGTGATCCACACTCAGTTCCCACAGTGCTCTCTCTGGATGTAGATGGTTCTCTCCATCACAAGATTGAAACTGTTTGCCTCTCTTTCTATCCTCAGCACTTAGCACAGTGTCTGGCACATAATAATTATTAATTGAGTGATTAAGGAAACATACAAGGTCCAGACCCATCCCTAACTAACCTCAGGAAAGTCATTTAAATCTTAGGCCTTAATTTCTCTCAACTATGAAATGGTAATAATTCTTGCCCTTCTTACCTGACCCAGTTGTCCTGAGCAAAGCATGTTAGTGTTCTGCAAACAACAAACTTTTGTGAAGGATTTTCTGTGAATGGGACACAATGGGTGAGCAATGGAACTAAGCAAGAAGAAAGACAGGCCCAGTCTTCAAAGAACTTCAAAGGGAAGATATCTCATAAAAAGAAGCTGGGACAAGGAGCTGGGAGAATTTGAAAAGAAGGCATGGTAGATAAAACAGTCCAAAAAGTCAAGAACAGAACTTAGAGAGGAATGAGGGAATGAATCAGACTAATCTTGGCCCCTTTCTTGAAGCTGTGGTTCTAGAAAGGCCTGACTAATCAAAGGAAGAAATCAGGAGGGTGGAACAGTACCATGCTGGCAGATCTCTAACAACAAGCTCTCCATAAAAAATCTGTCCAAGACAGACTTTTAAGTTTGATCTGCATTATTAAACAGCTGGTGATGTAGTAAATAAAGAGCTGGCCCTGAGTCAAGAAGAACTGAGTTTAAATTCAGCATTTGCTTGCCTCAGTTTCCTCAATTGTAAAATGAGGATAATAATAGCAATGACCTCAAAGGATTCTTGTGAGATTTTATGAAATAAGATATTTGTAAAAGTGCTAAGTACAGTGCTCTCGTGGTTGTTATTTGGTCAGTCAGTCATATCCGACTATTTGTGACCCTATGGACCACAGAGTGCCAATACTGTTCAGTGGATTTTCTTGGTAAAGACACTGGAGTGGTTGACCATTTCCTTCTCCAGTGGATTAAGGCAGAGATTAATATAGCTAGTAAGAAGTCATATAGCTAGTAAGGAGGCACATAGTGAGCACTATATAAATAGTTATGTCCTTCCCTTCCCTTCATTAACATTATCTCCATTACTTTATTAAGCCTAGATAATCAATAAAGTAAGATGTAAATTGAAATCTTACACTTTATCATGATGAGAAGTCTACTGGAACATGGTAAGAAAGAAGTCAGAAGAGTCAAGATAAGAGCAATTAACCTTAACACAGAATAGAAATGTTGTTATATTAATATTGATTCTACATAAAAAATCTGGGAGAAGGAGATGATTTGACATTTTCTCTCCCCCCACCAGACTATAAGCCCCTCCAGGGCAGAGAGCACGATTTTTCCGTTTCATTCTACTCTCTCTTTAATGCCCAGTGCAGAACTGGCAGGCATTCAAGGGCTGGAGTGGGGGGCATAATACATATGTGTTGAATGAATTCCTGAGTGAACAAAGAGCACCCATTCACCACCACCCACAGAGTGTCCTTTCATGCCCTCCAAGGCAGCTGTCCCAGCTGGAGTCTGTCAAGTGAATATATGGGGAAAAGTCACCACACAGTGAAACCCATTCATTGGGGATCCCACTAATTAGGAGCTTGTGATAATCTGGACACCAGCTGGCCTCGAATGTTGTCGAGAATCATATAGTCATGGAACACAGACCAAAGAGGGAGCTTCTAGTCTGAAATGACAGGTTATAGAACATAGGATGTTGGATCTAGAACCCAGCTTAGAAACCAAAATGTGGACATTTGGAATGTCGAATGTTAGAACTAAAATAGTTCTTGGAACGATATATGTTAGAGTTAGAATAATCCTTAGAATATAATAGGTTAGAACATAGAATGTTAGAACTGGAAGGTATCTTTGAACATTGAATATAATGATCTAGAACATAGATTGTTAGAACTAGCAGGGTCCTTGGAACATGGAATTTTAAAATATAGAATGCTAAAGCTGGAAGTGACTTTTGAACACAGAATGTTAGAATACAGAACATAAAATGCTAGATCTAGAACTTCCCTTAGAACATAAAATGTCAGAAATGAAAGTGACATTTGAACATAGACTGTTAGTGCTAGAGTAGACGTTAGGGAGCCTCTGATCCTATGCCCTTCATTTATCAGATAAGAAAACTGAGGCCCCAAGAGAGGTGAAATGACCAAGACTTTTTATTGCTACAGTCATTAAGTCCTCTCCCATTCTTTGTGACCCCACGGATGGGCAAAGGTAACGGACTGGTTTGCCATTTCCTTCTCCAGTGTGTGTCCCTATTTTACAGATGAGGAAATGAGGCAAATGGGGGTTAAGTGACTTGCTTACAATCACATAGCTAGTCAGCATCTGGGGCCAGATTTGAATTCAAATATTCCTGAGTCTAGGCTGGTGCTTTCTGCACTGTACCACCTACCTGCCCCCATCCCCAGACCATGGTCGTGTATTAAAACTGAAAGAAAAATTATAGGTGCCTAAGATGAGAATCAGGTTTTTATACCAATGATACTTTTCTCTAAAGGTAGTATGGAATACTGGAAAGAAAAGTGAATCTGGATCAGAAATAAATTCAACTATGCAATGATCAGTCATCTCTCCAGAAGACAAGTGCTGAAGCATACTTCTCCTCTGCTGGCAGAGAGGTGATGGACTAAAGAGGCAGAACGAGTCATAAGCATTCAGACGTGGACAATGCCTATTATAAGGCAGTTTCTATTTGGAGAATGAGGAAATAGAGGTGTGGAAGGTATTGGGTGGGTGGTGTTAATGCTAGGAGAAGAAGGAGGAGGAGGATGAGAAAGAACAGGAGGAGGAGAAGAAGAAGGAGGAGGAGGAAGAGAAGGAGAAGGAGGAGAAGGAGGAGGAGGAGGAGGAGGAGGAGGAAGAAGAGGAGGAGGAGAAAGAAGGAAAAGAAGAAAAAGGTCCATATATGGTGAAATGTAAAAATAATTCATTTTCCCTTTGGGACTTTGTTCTTAAAACAGTGTCAGGGAAAAGTCCTTTTAGCTGGCCTGCTGGCTCTAGCTCCCAGAGTGGGGGAAGACAAATGATTATGTCTTCTTATTGCCTCCATTCTATATTCTAACATTCTTTGTTCTAAGCTTTGTCCTGGTTCTGATACTCTCTTTGTTCTAGATCCTTTGCAATTATTGTAGCATTCTATTAGCTGAGCATTCCCATCTCCAAATGCTGCCATTGTGAGGAGGCTACAGTGCCTAGTCTTGTACCCACTGAAGGATAGGGCCTAGAAAGAAAAGGTCCCTTGAATCCAAGTTCTAGCAGGGCTAAGGAGTAACTTGCCAATATGATGGAGACCACCTGTAGTAGATACTTTAGAGGAAGCAATTGAAAGTTACCAAATGCAGATTAAGACTCTTTGCCAGTATAGTAGAGTGAGCCTGGCTTAGGTTGGTCCAGTGTTTCAGGTTTGGAAATGAAATGAAATGAAACATTTGTAGACCATCCAATAGTAAACAAAAAGATATTTACTCAGCTATAGCTAAGAAAGAATATTTAGCAAAGATACAGCATTGATTCTGTTGAGTGTAATTTCCTTGAATTTTGGCAAAGGCATTGATCAGAAGCCCAAAGGAGGTATCTTGGTATCTTGTGCCTTGACTTTTTGTACACAGGACACCAGGAAGCTACACTAATGGTTCAAGCTTTATTCTTTCAGATAAATTAAATCTCAAGGATGGTTTAGATACATTTTAAAGAAAAACTAGCCCAGC
Source organism: Sarcophilus harrisii (assembly GCF_902635505.1). Taxonomy (NCBI): domain Eukaryota; kingdom Metazoa; phylum Chordata; class Mammalia; order Dasyuromorphia; family Dasyuridae; genus Sarcophilus; species Sarcophilus harrisii. Next base: position 448,784,364 of record NC_045427.1, read on the forward strand.
CTGCATAGGGTAGGGCCCTAAGAAATATTGCTTCTATCACAGCCAACTTCCAGGAAATGGGGAAAGGTTACCAAATGTCATGGGATACAAAGGGGTCCAGATAAGGAACATCAATAACTTTGCCTTACAAGGTTCAAGGACCTCTGGGAGTCTGCTAAGCCATAAGACAATTGTTTATCCAAGGATTGCTAGGGGCTGTTTCCTAACCGCACCTGACTCACTTGCAACAAGGTCTTCTCCCTTCTCATCCTTACCTTCTTCCTTTGCCACACTCCAACAATTTTAAGTTTAAGAAAGGCTTTGTTAGAAGAAAAGTACAAAAGATAGTCAGAAGTTAATAGTGCGGGATAGAGTGTTAGAATCAGGAGAAATGGTTCTGAATCTTGGAATTTACTCTTATTAGGTTTCTGAATCTTAGTTTGTTTCCTCATGTGCAAAATCAGACATTGTAAACAAATGCATAATCAGGGTTAAGAGGGAGGATATTACTAGTAAAGGAAAAGTTACAAACAAAACCAATTTCCTGATTCTGAAAAGAAGATTAAAAGGAAGAAGAAAACAGAATTGAAGAAAAGGGAAGAAAAGGAGGAGAAGAAAAGGGAAGAAAAGAGAAGAGATTTAGATACTAAGGGGAGACCATCTCATCACTTCTTAGACAATTAGGAAATGACTGAACAAACTTTATGTGAAATATATTGCCCTTAAATGTCAAAAAATATGATTTCAGAGAATCATAGGTATTATGAAATAGCACAGAATGAAATTAACAGAACCAGGATACTTTCACAAGGACAGCAGCTTTGTAGAGAAAAACAATTTTGAAAGACTTAAGAACTCTCCAAAAGCAGTGAGCAACCATATCCCCAGAGCACCTGTGAAGCATGGTATCCATCTCCTTTCAGAGAAGTGATGGATACAAGATGTACGCTTTCTTTTCTTGATTTTTAATTGGGGTTGGGGAGAAGTTAGCAATCATGCTGTCAAAAAAGCACTGTAACTTTTTTTTAAATGGACAGAAAGAAACAGAAAGGAACTGAGAAGAAAGCACAAAGTTTTGATAATAGCATGTAGAACTTATTTTACTTTCATTTACTTTTTTTAAAAATCAGGCAATATGAAATTGAGATTGGTAGTTTCATATAGAATCCTGTTTTGGTGTTCTGCTGTGTACATGGAAATGATTTTTTGCTGTCATTTAAATTCAAAATTAAAAATGTTAGAGACATAGGAGTTCATAGAACTGGGATGGGAGCTCCCATGTCTGTCAGCACATTGGGAAGTGAGCATTCCCATTGACCACTAGGATAATAGCTTGATTAAAGAATACCACCTTAGGGCAGGGACCCCAGCATCTATAGATCCCAGAGGTTCTGTGGATGAATTTCAGGAGATTGCTAACTTGGATGAGGGGGACGGGTTTCATTAACCTTTGGTTTCCTTTATAATCCCACACATTTTATTTTCTATATTGAAAAACCTTATTTTGAGAGGGAGTTCTTAGGCTTTAGCAGACAGTCAAAAAAGTCCAAGATATAAAAAAAGATGAAGAAGCCTTCCTTTCCAGAAAGTTTTAATGGTAATGCTTATCCCAAAGCATTCTTTATGAATGCCCATGCTCATAAGCTTGCTGTGAGGAAAGCTTTTTGGAAAGCTTGAAGTGCTATAAAAATGTAAATTATGATCTGGATACAGATCAGGGTTTGAATCCAAGCTCTGGTATTTAAGAACTATGTGACCTGACACTTACCAGCTGTGTGGCAGGGGCAAGGGGCAAGGCACTGGACTTTATTCTTCCATTAAAATGGCATTAATAATGCCTGTAGTGTTTTCCTCAAAAAGTTATTGTGAGGTTTAAATAAGATCAGTCAATTAACTCTCTTTTATTAAGTACCTTTTATATATCAGGAGGCCACATGGGACAGTGAGTGGTGCACCAGGAATCAGGAGGACTCATCTTTGTGAGTTCAAATCTGGCCTCAGATCCTTACCAACTATTAGTATGCAATACTATCTATGCAAGTAGCTTAATCCTATTTGTTACCCTGAGCTGGAGAAGGAAAGAACAGACCATTCTAGTGTCTTTGCCAAGAAATCTCAAATTAGGTCATGAAGTATCAGCCACAACAACTTTTATATACTGGGCTTTGTAAAGATAATATATATCAAATTTGTTACAAACTGGAAACAAGGAGGAAACCCATCATTTGAAACATGGATGAACAAAAGTATGGTTTGTAAATGAGATAGGATACTGTTGTGCTGAAAGAAATGATGAAAGAGACAGCTTCAGAGCCTCTTCAAAAACTTGAATGAACTGATATGGGGCAAAATGAGCAGAAGCAGGAAAACAGTGTATAAATAAAAACATTGAGAGAAAAATACCTAAGAAAGATTTAAGGATACTGATCAGTGCAATGACCAACCACAATCCCAAAGGAGTAGTACTAAAACATGCAGCTCACTGGCTGACAGAGGGGATGAACTCCAGGTATAGAAAGAGACGCACGTTTTTGAACATGGCCAATGATGGAATTTCTATTTCTTGAATATATAGTGTCCCAGAAGTCTTGGTGCAGTTTAAAAAACTTAATAGCAATAGTAGTTTTAGAAGTCCTCTAAGACATTTAAGATATCAAATTTGATATCAAATTTAAGATGTAACAAATTTGATGTTGGTATAATATTTATAAACTTTGAGGGTCTTTATTCCCATTCCCACTGGTGATTTTGTCCCTAGAATACAATTATATCACTCTTTTAGGGTTCTAGAGTTAATTGAGAGGTTAAGATTTTTTTTTAAATTTTGCTAAGGCAATTGGGGTTAAGTAATTTGCCCAGGGTCACACAGCTAGGAATATTAAGTGTCTGAGACCAGATTTGAACTCGGATCCTCCTGACTTCAGAGCTGGTGCTCTGTCCATTGTGCCACTAGCTGCCCCTTTAAGATATATTTCTAATCTATGAGCTTGACCCTCCATTCTGGTGCCTTCTGGCTCTCTTCAATATTCATTGTCAATGATTACTACTCTATCATTTGCCAGAGCTAATTAGTATTTCCTCAATATCATATAACCAGCTGTTAGCTCCTCAGTATCATCTCCTTGGGTTCTAATGATAACCTTAAGGGCTTGAGGTAATTGTTCTACTAATATTATTGCTCTGAGCCCCTAATGAGTGGATCTCCCCAATATCTATCAATTAACAATACTCACACATCATTCAACCAACAGTCAGTGCTCCAATATTATTACCTGTTGATATTTCCTTGATATCATTGATTGCCAAGGAATAGCAATTAGCTCGTATAGAGGGATATTTATTGAGAAGATTCAAGAATAGAAATGCAAGCACATTCCCACCCCTCCCCATTTGGAGGCATATTCCTCCCTGTAACACTGAGAATGTTGGACTCCCCTTAGAGTGGCTGTGAAAAATATTCCTAAATTCATGTTCAGGAATGGCACAAATGATGGGCCGGTCATTCCCAAGTTTGTAGAACTCAATGTCTCAGCTGTGGCATCAGTCCATTGGTGGGCAGGATAAGCAGATCACATCAGGGTTGGCTTTCTGGGGATTGGCTGCTGTACCTTTGATGGCTCTTCTGACCCCTCAGAGCTTATAAGGTCACCTCCTAACCATCCTGTCTCCAATATTTCTATATCTAAAGTCAAGAAGGGAAAAATCACTATAAGGACAGAAGGTATTATATTCACATACCCAATGGAAGCCAAGGGGAGAGATAAGGAGGAGTCTAAGGCCTCTCTCCTCTTTCAGAGCATTATAGTTTTTCCTCAATTGCCTCCAAGAAAGAGAAAGTAGGAATTGTCTTGTTTTCACTTTGTATATTTTTAGGCTTTTCTTTACCTACAATAAGCCAACAGGAAGCAGTCACAGAACACTCGTTCATACTCCAAACAATGCATTATTTGCAAAAACAACCTTCCTGAACCTGGATGTGGATTGACAGCAGGTGCAGAGCACTGCACATGCTTTTATGTCAGGTACTTATTGACCCTTCCCTTGTTATGAAAATATTTAATACAAGAATTTTTTTCTTTTTTTAATAACAAGGAAAGTGGAGGAGGGGGTAAGGCAAAACAGTTAGCAAAATGAGGAGAGGAGAAGGGAAGGGAAGAGGAGGGGAAGGGAGGGAGGGGAGAAGAGAGAAGAATTATTAAAGCATCTACAAAAATACATAGAAGGGAACAGAAGGAAAATTAGTAGGAAGCAGGCAATCAGGTCAGCTTGAAACAACATGTTGAGTTTATTACATATTTGAAAAAAGCAAACTGTCTATAATAAAGATTCACAGCATCATGTGAGTCTTTGTTCTACTTTTTGTGTGAAAATGCTTATCTTACTTGGTGTTTGTTACATTCAGAATAAAAAAAGCCATTAAAAGTGATGACAAAAAGAAAACAAATGTGGCTGAGAATGTTGTGTATATAACAAAATGCAGTCACTGTGCCTATTGATTTTGCTTAACTATTTTATGTAGGAGAGCTCATTTGGTGATAGTGTGGTAGGTAAACCCAAAAAATGATTGATATAAAAACAGCAGACATAAGTGACTTTTAAAAAAGAACTATGTGATCTCAAGTAAGTTGTGTCTTATCCCTGATCTTCAGATTGCTAATCAATAAAATCAAAGGTTCCTTCAAGTTCATCATACTGTGAACTATGTGTAAGAAAAAAATCTGCTCAGACCAGGCGATGTAGCTTCCCAGCCTCCTGATCTGTCTGTCTAGAAGAGAGGTCCCCAGACAAATCTTTGACCTACTTAAGAAAGAGCTGGAATGCTGAGAGCTTTAAGCATCTCATGGTGGTATTATTTGGATACACATATCGGACAAGTAGCTCTTAGACAGTAGGTTGGGAGGGAGCTGAAATAATAATGAAGAGACCTGCCAGGGGGTAGATCTGGGAAGATAGTGGGGAATATGGATTCTGGGCTACTGGTTGGGTCTAGAGACCTGATAGTTTGGGTCATAAAACTCTATCACGAGCTGCCATGAAATTTCCAACAGCTGCTGCCTATTCAGGATCCACTTAGATGAGCAGGAAGATATGGAGCTGTGGTCTCATTTAGGGCCAGCTGCGATCTCCGGGAACATTAAGGAGCAGGCAGTAGCTGCCTAATTTCACAGGCTCTGAACAAGCCTGGTTAGTCAAGGTTGGTCTAGGAATGAGGGGTAATAATGTAGGCAGGCAGCTTTCATGAATAAACCAGCATGTCCATCTTAAAGCAACAGAATCAAAAGTCTTTGTTTTTACTATCTTAAAATGAAGGGAAACAGGCAACTAGGTGGTGCAATGCATAGTGCACTGGCCCTAAAGTCAAGAGGACTTGACATTTAGTAGCTGTGGGACTCTGGGCAAGTCACTTTATTTGGAAAAATAAAAATAATAAAATGAAGAGAAGCATATGAATTTGTTTTTCAGGTCCTTTTCAGTGTGGCATAATAAAACTGAAGTAAATGGCTAAAGTAAGGAGATTTGGGTTCAAATTCCAGCTCTAAAATTAAAAATGAATATTGGGACAGTTATTTGATTTTTCTGCATCTCAATTTCCTCATATGTAAAATGGAGACCATTTTATCTCCCTTAACTACAGAACTGCTGTGAATAAAGTACTTTGTAAACCTAAAGTTCTTTATTAAATAATATTATGATTCTTCCACTTCTAACATTTTACATTCTAAAATTATATGTACCAAGATCTTTTATAGCAATAAACATTTATATTTTAAAATGTTTAAATGTAATTTTTAATGAATAAAAATCAGGCTCACCCACACAAGCACATGCTCTCACTGCCATATGTATATAGCTTATGTTACAAAGGGAAAGAAGGGAAGGGGAAAGAGAAAGGAAAGAAGAAGAGGAGGGGGAGAAAGGGGGAGGTTCAATCACCAATTCTCATTGACACAGTCTCCCCAATCCCAAAATGAAGACCAAGAGCTCTGATTGTACATTTCCTTTAGTAAGGAGCTAAAATGTATCTATCATAGGAAGAGGCTCAAGCTTGGGGCTCAAGCAGAAAAGAATAGGGCACAGATTCTGTTTCATGAGGAATGACCCATTATAATTAATGGAGGAGGCTCCCTGGATTATCCCCATTACACACGCATTATCTTATTTGATCCTTATACAATAAATAGTTCACGTTTTATCATTCCCATTTTAGAGATGAAGAAACTGAGGCAGAGAAATGAATGGAGTACCCCTGAAGTGGCAGAGATGGGAGTCAATTCCAGGTTTTCTGAATCCAGATGCACTTGCTCTTTCCAAGGCTCAGTTCTATCTGACATTGGTTGGCTAGCAAAGACAGATAAAAGAAACTAACCACCCAGGAGATCCTACTTCCTTTGTAGACCTGGGAAGTCAGGCAGATTCCTAATATGTCAAGGAGATACTATGTATACAGTCAGGTGCCTAACAGGGCATGGAAAGAAAGGGAAACAAAGTTCCTTCCACAGAGAGAGATGGGACCTGACCGTGGCTGGGTGTGGAAGGAGTGCCCTTCCAATTCTGTCCAGTCCCTCCTTAGTCCTGGTTAGAGAGCAACAGATGGATGAGATAAAGGGCTCCTGCAGCCCACCAGCTGTGTGACTTAATCACTTAAGCTCTGTAAGTCTCGGTTTCTTCATCTGTAAAATGATACAATTAAACTAGAGAATCTCCAAAGTCCCTTCTAACTCCCATGCATCTCTAAGGCTTTAACTGACACTTAATAACTTGAGTTACCTTAGGCAGCTCTGATTTTCATTCCCATCCGCAAACAAGAGTGCTGGATTAAAATTGGTTCTGCTCTCCCATTGCTAAATTTCTTCTGGGACCTCCATTTTTTTTAGGTTATACATGTTTCCATATTAGTTATATTGTGAAAGAAGATTCAGAACAAAAGCGAAAACCCATGAGGAAGGAAAAAAACAACAAAAAAGTGAAAATAGTATGTTCTGATCTGCATTCAGACTCTATAATTCTTTCTCTGGATTCTCTCTCTCCATCATGAATCTTTTGGGATTGTCTTAGATCATTGTACTGCTGAGAAGAGATAAATCTATCAAAGCTGGCCATTGTATCATGTTGCTCTTACTCTGTACAATGTCTCCTGGTTCTGCTCACTTCACTCAGCATCAGACCGTGTAAACCTTTCCAGGTTTTTCTGAAATCTGCCTGCTCATTATTTCTTATAGTCACATAACTGTTTGGAGGTATATAATTTCCCCTGTAAGTTTTGGTACCTTGATTCATGATTGTCATTCTCTTTGATGAAATTATTGATAGTTGCTATGATCAGTTGACCCACTCTTTCCTTAGGATTAGATGAGCATGCACTCAAAGTACTCATTCTCCTCCCCGTCCTGGTCCTGATCTTCCCTCCCTCAGGGCTCAAAGCCTTCTCAGTCTCTCTTTCGAGTGTCGAGTTCCAGCCCCCTTCTCTCAGTGTCAAGTTCCATTTGGAAGAGAAGTCCAGGCCAGATAGGATTCATTCATCTTCCTGTTAGGCTTTTGCCACCATGGTCACCTTCGTCTCAATTTTCATCTCTCTTTTATAGACTGTCTTCCCCCATTGAAATGTAAGCTCCCTTAGGAAATAAAATACTATCTATGGAGTTTCAAAGATGTGCCTACTAACCTAGGCACCCATTCTTACAAGAATGTAAAATAAATCTTTCCTGTATTAAAAAAAAAAAAAAAGGGATGTAAGCTCCTTGAGGGGAGAGACTTTCTTTCCACTTCTATTTGAATGCCCAGAACTTAGTACAGCGCCTGACCTACAGTAATCACTTAATAAATGCTCATTGCCTGCCTTCTCTATGCTGTGATCCAGTCTAGTTTAAATCCTATGATCCTATAAATAATGCCCCCTCTTTGAGCCAGAGATTCCTCATCTATAAAATGGAAAGAAACAACCCTTGCATTAATGACTTCTTGGGGATATTGTGAGACAAGTGTTTTGTCAATTTGAGGCCTCATAGAAATGTGAGCTTTGTGATTTTTCTCCTCTGAAGAATCAACCTTACTGCATGTTCAGTCTCAACAATTCAGGTACCAAAGTGAGGGAGCCAGGTCTGCTGAAAAAAGACACTCACAGAGAGACTCACTGGCAAATTACAACATTAAGAACCACAGAAGCATACATAGGGCTGACACTGAGAAGGGGGGAGTGACTGCCCAAGGTCATGAAGATCGAAGAAGTAAGCTGAGATCCCAGGGTCTTATTGTAGATGGCTCTCTTTTTAACCAACAGGTGTTTTCCCAAAATACTGTCAATCAAATTTTTGCAAATTCAGTCCTTTTAAAGATGGGGATATACACATCCAAAGAAAGAACTGATGGAGTCTGAATGAAAATCAAAGTATACTATTTTCACTTTTTTTGGTTTGGTTGGTTTTTTTTGTGTTCTCTTTTTCCTTTTGTTCTGTTTCTTCTTTTACAACATGAGTAATGTGGAAATATGATTTTACATGATTGTACATATATAAGTCATATCCATCTTGGAGAACGGGGAGAGGAGGGAGGGAGGGAGAAAAATTTGGAACTCAAAAATCTTTCAAAAACGAATGCTAAAAGTTGGCTTTACATGTAATTGGAAAAAAATAAAATACTATCAAAATTTTTTAAAGATAGGGACATAAGACATAAATAAAGCATCATCTCTACCCCCAGCAATCATACTATCTAGTAAGAGGACTGGAACTTCAAATAACTTTAATATCTGGCATTTGGGGAAAAAAATTTAAATAAAAAAATTAAATATCTGGCATTTGGATTGGCCACTAGATGATACAGTTGGTAATTTGGACTTGGAATCAGGAAGACCCGAGTTCAAATCTTGCCCTGGATACAGTAACAATGTGACCCTAGGCAAATGATTTAATTTAATTTCTTCTAGCCTTGAAATTAAAGCTCATCTGCAAAGAGAAGACAATAATAGCACCTAACTACTTCAAATAGTTGCTGAATAAAAGGGGATAACATATACAATGTGCTTTGCAAACTTTAAAGCATTTACATAAATGTAAGAGAAGCATTTCAACAGATTGGAATGTGAATGGAAGTTAGTGTGAGTAAAAGAACAAAAGTAAAGAGACCAGAGCAGATCGGGGAAATAGAAAGAGGGTCTAATTTGATTGGGATAATAGAAAAGTATATATACATCTGGATAGATAGGGATACATATATGCACACATATATACATACACACAGCTATGTATGTATGTATATATGTATATGTATATACACTGATATCTATCTACATAGCAAATAAGTTTAATCTCTTTTATTCACATTTTCTCCAATGCTTTCTTAAATCTAGTCAATCAATAAAATTATCTTTCAAACCCTGGTTTATAACATTTGTTAATTTTTGATGTGAAAATGCTCACACTGAAAATAATACATCATCTCAGCTCTCAAAAGTCAAACATAGTTGATTCCAGCACATCTCTGAATACAAATGACCCCAAGAATTATTAGATAATTTTAAATGAAATTTAAAAGTTTTTGTTTGAACAAAATCAATGCAAGCAACATAAGAAGTTGCTGGTTAGGAAAAGATCTTTACATCAAATATCTCCGATAAAGGCTTGAAATTCAAGATAAGTAGTTGACTAACACATACATGTAAGACCAAGAACTATTCCCCAATAGATAAATAGTCAAAAAATGTGGACAGACAGTTGTTAAGTAAATACATAGATATGTGTGTATATATGTATATATATAAATATATACATATGTAAACTATAAACAACATGAAAAATTGCTGCAAATTGCTATTATGAAGAGAAAAAAATCAAAACAACTCTGAAATTTTGCCTCATATCTAGCAAATAGGAAGAAATGACAAAATATGGAAACAGTTGTTGTTGGAGGGATTATGGAAAGGCAAGCACTCAAAAACACTTTTGTTAGAGGTATGAATTGTTCCAATCATTCTGAAAAGCAATTTGAAATAATACTAAGAAAGTGGCTAAAATGTCTGTATTGTTTGGTCCATAGGAGCAAGACAGAAAGAAACATTCCATAAATACCAAATTCACATAAAGGCACTTTTTAAATGATAGCAAAGTAGATGCTCAACAAAAAGAGCAAAACTAAATATAGCATAGTATATGCGTAGCCCATAATATCATGAATTTAAAGCTGGAAGGCACCTGAGAGGTTCTTAAGTTGTTAAGTTGTTTCAGCTGTGTCCAACTAATTTTTATCCCATTTGTGATTTTCTTAACATAGTTACTAGAGTGATTTGTCAATGCTTTTTCCTCCAGTTCATTTTACAGATAAGGAAACTAAGGTATATAGGGTTACGTTATTTGTCCAGAGTCACAAAGCTAATAAGTGTCTGGTGTAGGATATGATCCCAGATCTCATGGACTCCAAGTCCAATTTTTAGTCACTAGACCACAACACCTCTGGAATAGAATAGAATATTGCTGTGCTCTAAAATATAATAAATACGAATGACTCAGAAGAGTATGAGAAGACATATCAACTAATGCAAAATAAAGAGAACCAGAAAAATACAGACTAAAATATGTAAATGGAAAGAACAAAATACCAAAAATTTATGCTATACAATCTTAATGAAGCCAAACTTGACCAAGAAGAAATATTCAGAAAATGTACTTTCCTCCTTCCCTTCTTTATCAAAGTGAGCGTCTCTGAGAGTGGAATACTATACACACTATAAGTTTAGTTGATATGTTGATTAGTTTTACCAAACCTTTGTTTTATTTCTTGCCTTTTATCCTTTGTTAAGAAATGACTTGACTTGTACTGAGGGAGAAGGAGAGATATATTCAGAATTAAGATGATATGAAAATGAATTATATCAAAATATGTTTTAATTTGCAAATGGCTACAATATTATAACATCAAAACAACATAAATAAACAGTTCCCAGAAGAATTGCAAAATATAAATGGCCATTTAACAACATGCTTTAACTTATTAATATTAAGAGGAATGCAAATTAAAATAATTTTATGGTTTTTTGCCTCACACCATGCAAACTGGCTGATGACAAAAAAAAACGATTCTTTTCTTAATTATGGATGCAAAAGATACTTAATTCGCTTCTTTTCAGATTTTTGAAAATCATTCTCTTTGCTTAAAAGAGGTTAAAAACAAAGAGAGGAAATGTTGAATGACCGCAGGAAAAGATTTAGAATGACCCATTTAGTCCAGATATCAGTTAAAAATTCTGCAAGAAAAATGACCCAGTTTTCATATCCTTTGAACTAACAATCAGACTGGAGTTAAGGGAGGAGAGAATGAGGGATGATGATAAGGAATTCTGAGATGCAGGGAAGGAAAAAAGAGGGAGTGATGGATGATCTCTATTTTCTCACTAAAGTATGAGGCAGGTTCCTTAGCTACGAGGAGGCTAAAGGAGAGAAGGTTTGGATTAGCCTAGAGAGTGGGCAGTAGGCTAGAGAAGCAATTAGAGAGGAGTAGGAGTATTGCTTGCTGCAGTGAGATTAGAAAATATAAATTTGGAGTGACCTCAGTAGGTTAGATTACATGATTTCCAACAGCCACTCAGCAGAATGTGACAACTTGACTTTCATAAAACGTAGCACTTCCTAGTTTGTCTTTTTTGTACAGTAAAAGTTTCCTATTGCCAATGTCTCTTTATCACCTTTTATACTGCTTTAAAGACTCTAGTGTGCACAGGACACAAACAGAGCAAAATTTATGTGACACTCCACCAAAAGTAAAATTGCTCCAATTCTCTCTCTCCAGGTCAGAAAGAGGATGGCAGAAGCTGTCTTATCCTGAGGGTACTCTGGGGCAGGGAATCATGGAACAGAGAGAGAAACACTCGACCTTGATGCTGCAATGTCCATTATTTATTTTCTGTATTTCTTCAAAATACAGGCAGCTAAGTGGTCTAATGGATGGAGCATGGCCCCTAGAGTCACAAAGACATGAGTTCAGATACATCTTCAGCTACTTCATATCTGTGTGATACTGGACAATTCACTTAAACACCTTCTACCTCAGCTTCCTCATGTACAAAATAGGGAACAATAGCAAGTATCTCCCATTCCAGGACTGCTGGGAGAATAAAACTAGGTAATATTTGTAGAATGTGTTGCAAATTGATTAGTGCTATAGAAATGCTAGCTATTGTTATTTTCTTAGTAAACCGCCTTGCCATTTCAGGCTTCCATGAGAGAAGTCAGAGCAAGTGGCCAGTTACCAAAAGGTATAGAGATGCAGAGATCACATAATCAGTAGACATAGTAAATGACAACAAGGTAACTGAAAGCTAGCCAGCCTAGAGGTAAAGACTTAGAGGGGTAGGTTGCCAACTATTGAACTAGTGAACTAGTAAAAACAGATTCTCCTCATTTCTCACCCATGAGGCTGAGACAAGGAATGATTCCCTTTCTCCTTCTACCTTCACAATGAATCCGTGGTTGGCTGTAGTCAGGATGGCCCCTAACCTTACCCAGAGATCTGGGAGGGGCAACCATAAGGGGTTTTAGAAGATGGTTGGAGACAGAAACCTTCATAAATGAACACACAATTTTGGGATTTTTTTAAAACTTTATTCCATTTACAATAAACTACTTGATCAGAGTATGTGATCTTTGAATTTGTGAATGCAAAAATAAATGAATATAAGAAAGGAATACAAATAAGTCTGATGCTTACAAGCTAGGAATAAACAATGAATTTCATATTTTAATATTTCCAGCAATATTACAGTTCATTCCTTAGATTAATTTTGGACCCAGCAGGTAATAATCCAAACTACTTAGTGCCTTCACTGTGGTGATGTTATGGCTTTGACAGGAAGAGGAACAACCTGAATGGTTGCAGGTTAAGCAGCCTCTGAAAGCAAGGACTATCTGAGCCAAGCTCCGGAACAACAAAAAAGGCTGGCCTGATGGCTCAAGTAGCACACCACCTGATGGGAAACTCTAGCATTGTACTCTTCTGACTGGATAATAAATAGTTACATGCTGCTTTCCAGGAGACTTAAGGAAGGCAGCCCTCAAGCCACATGGTGCTGGGACCCCACAGGAGGAGAGCATAGTTTTATTTTCATATATTGTATAAAGCTATCCTGAAGTAAAGCATATCCCATTTGATATGATGATGAAGAGATGATGAAGTAAAAAGAGCTATCCCTTAAAAGAATGGGTGGATAGGAAGGGGAAAAATGTGGAAGTACACTAACATCTTTTTTTTTGCCACTCTGATTAAATGCCAGTAGGATGTCCTATTGCATCTGAGTACATTGTTGACTATAGAGTTAGGGAACCTGGTTTCAAATCTCAGCTCCACTACCTGAAAAACCTATGATAAGTCATTTTCTCTCTCAGGACCTCAAATTCTATAAAATGAGGGATTTGAAGTAGATGACCTCTAAAATAACTTCTTACTCCCAAATCCTATGATTCTATGATAAAGAGACCAACTTAAAATGAATCCCCACTGGAGATTACAATAATGATTCATACTTTCGTAGCACTTTAAGAATGACAATATAGTGGCAGCTGAGGTGGTGCACTTAGGTAAACATTCTGAACTGGAGTCAAGAGGATGAGTTCAAATACTGACTCAGATGCTTACTGACTACGTGACCCTGAAGGATTCATTTAACTTTTCTATGTCTCAATTTCCTTATCTGTAAAATGGGGGTTATAATAAAACAATCTCCTGAGCTGTTGTAAAGCTCAGAGATAAATTGTTGTGAAGTACTTTGGATAATGCCTAATATATAGTAGGTGCCATATAAATGCTTATTCTCTTCCCTTTGCCTTTTATTAACATTTTCTCCATCACTTTCATAAGTTCAGATAATCAACAAAATAATAAATGAAATAACACACAAATCCTAAAATGATATATAAATTAATAATAATGAAGACAATTACAGCTACCATTTACATAGTGCTTGCTAAGTATAGGTCAGACATTGTATTAACCATTTTATATATATCATTTGATCTTCACAATAACCTGGGGGGTAGGTATTATAATTATCATCCCATTTTATAGATTAGAAGTATTTATTAGTATTCTTATTACAGAGCCCTTTCTTCACAAGAGCCTCTGACTTAAGCTTAACAGATGAGAACACTAGAGCTCACATACACTCATTAGGTTGCCTGAGATTACTAAGGGATAGAGTCATACTACCAAGGCCAGTGCTTTGTCCACTCCACTATACTATCTTCAGTTGTCCAGGAAAACTTTCCTTTGTTCTGTGTATGTTCCGCTGATATTTCCCTCTTATCTTCCCAGGGCTGGGCAGGAGGATCCTCCCTGATTAAGGCCTTGTTCACAGATCTCCCCGCCAGCTCCTCCCTCGGGGAGCTTGGCTGGAGCCACTGCTGATGACAGGAGGCTGATGGGAGGCACCAGCTTGGTGGCGGCTCCCAGCCGCATCTCCAGGGGCAGGAGCTGAGCTCAGTGGGAGCTGAAGGCAGGCCTTGAGCCAAGGGAGGAATCCAATGGCTCCAGGGGGCTTCTCTTCACCCATTCAGCCTGTGAATCCAACAGGCTTGGCAAAGAACCTGTGATAAGAAGCTTCCTTTCCTTGAAAGGAAAAGGAAGAGAAATCAAGGTTAGGTTTTGGTGGATAGACCCATAAGAGGCTATAGTCATTCTCCCTGTAATGAAGATGACGGAAGACCAGAAGTCAAAGGATTTGAACTTGGCGACAATATATAGAGGAAAGGATACCACATTTGTATCATGAAAGGCCTCTGATAATTAGTTTCTTCATCTGAAAAATGGGAATAATAATAACCACCTCAAAAGGCTATGGTTAGAAGCAAATGAAATAATGGTGTTTTACAAACCTTAAAGCTCTTTTTAAAAGTCAGTGATTATTAATCATAAGCTTTAACTGTGTGACCTGCAAGGAATCATTCAGAATTTTAATTTCCTACACCTCTACCTTGGTGTCCAAAGTTCCTAAGCCACCCTCCTTGGGAAGAATTCACAGGACATTTGAGATGGAAAGGAATCTTGGATATTGAATGTGAGAAGTGGAAGAGGCCTTCTAATATAAAATATTAGGTAGCACAAGGATTATCATCCCAACTTCATTGGTGAAAAAACTAAGATTAGTAATGTTCCAAGCCTCCAGTCACACAGTGTAAAGCCAGAACTCAAAACTAGATCTTCTGACTTCAGAATCAGCATTCTTTTCATTCTACCACAAGAAGTTAGAACTTGGAACACAGAATGCTAAACAAGCTAACAAAATGCAAAATGCTAAAACCAGCAAGAATGTTGGAGATCATTTAATCTAACTCTCTGTTTACAGACGAGGAAACTCCAAGCTGGAGTTCTGTTGGAGTCCATTGTCCTAAGAGTATCTGCTCTTTCATAAAGGTAAACTGGTTCTCCCTTTCCAAATGGCTTTTTTTTCTTTTAATTAATGGAGGTACAGTTGGAGTGGAAGGCAGGGGAACAGCTGGGGCAGTGTCAGATCACAGGCTAGAAGGAGAGGGGAAGGGGAGGGAGGCTGCAGGATGTGCCCAGGCATCCATGGCCCTCCCACACCCTACTTACTTGGCACTATCCTTCCCTGCTGAAACCTGATAGATTGTGTCCCATGTGACAAAGTGGAGACAGCTGCTAGGCAGAAGATTCAGAAGCTGATGGCAAACTTTAGAAAAGGAAGGCAGTGGAAATGTGGTAGATTTGAAAAACATTGGGCAGGGAGTTAAGAAGGTAATAATAATAATAATAGATAATAATAAAAATAGGATAGCCAGGTGGTCTAGTGGATAGACTGACAAGCCCAGAGTCAGGTAGACTCTCCACTGGAGTTCAAAACTGGCCTCTACCACTAGCTGTAGGATCCTGGGTAAGTCATCCCAGAATGTTTACCTCATTTTCCTCATCAGTACAATGAACCGGAGAAGGAAATGGCAAATTACTCTTGTATTTTTGCCACAAAAAAAAACAAAAACAAAAACAAAAAGCAACAATAACAACAACAACAAAAACCAAATGCAATGAAGTTGAAGAATTGGACAAAACTGAAACTACCAAACAACTTTATCAGAAAGAGGGCTAAATTCCATGTGGTTTTTTTAAACATCAGGTAGGTGAAGCGGTAGACAGAGTACTAGGTTTCAAATTATGAACTCATCTTCATTAATTCAAATCTAGTCTAAGACACTTACTAGCTAGACAAGTCACTTAACCCTGTTTGCCTCAGTTTCTGTAAAGATAAAATGAGCTGAAGAAGAAAATGTCAAATTACTCCAGTCCTTGCCAAGAAAATCTCAACAGGGGACATGAAGAGTTGGACATAATTGAATGACTGAATGACAATAACAACAATAATAATATTTATATAGCACCTACTATATTCCAGGCACTGCACTAAATATTTCACAAATTTTATCACATTTGATCCTCACAATAGCCATAAGAGAAGATGGCATCATTATCCCATTTTACAGTCGAGGAAACTGAAGCAAACAGAGGTTAAGTCACTTTCCCAGAATCACACAGCTAGTGTCTGAGGAAGATTTTAAATTTGAGTCTTCCTGCCTTCAGGATCAAAGCTTTAACCATTGCAGCTCCTAGCTACCTGAACTCTTTGTACTTGATCTACCACTACCTCACTATGGGAACTTGGACAAGTCACTGAACCTGCTTGGGCCTTAGTTCTATAAAATGAAATAGCAGTATCTATATTTAGAAGAGATCTATATATGAATCTCAGTGTCTATAAATGAAATAATTGGGGCTGATGATCACAAATGGTTCCTTCCAACTCTAACATCTTATGTTCTATGTCTTTGCA
The DNA here is from genome assembly GCF_902635505.1 of Sarcophilus harrisii. NCBI lineage: Eukaryota > Metazoa > Chordata > Mammalia > Dasyuromorphia > Dasyuridae > Sarcophilus > Sarcophilus harrisii. Next base: position 448,801,165 of record NC_045427.1, read on the forward strand.
TTTTTTCTTACTTAAAAAAAGTTCTAACGGCCTTTCTACAATGACTCTAACATCTTATGTTCTAAGTTTTTACATCCTAAAATCTTCTAGCCCAAGTACTCTAGGACAGGGGTTTTTAATCTCTTTTTTATATCTTGGGACCCTTTGTTAGCTGACAAAGTCCATGGACCTTTTCACAGAATAACATTATTAACTGCATAAAAATAAAATACACAAGATTACAAAAGAAAGCAATTGTAGTGAAATCTAGTTATTGAGATATTCAGTTTTAATATTACCCTAAATTAAGCTCCAGCCCTAGCTCTTAGGCTTCTTCCAGCTCTAACATTCAATGTTGACTTGCCCAAAATTACACAATATAATAATAGCTAACACCTACATACCTCCTACCATATATCAGGCACTGTGCTAAGTGCTTTATAATTATCAATTCAGATGAGCCTCACAACAACCCTGAAAGGTGTATTCCATTATCAGCCCTTTTTGCAGATGATGATTAAGTAACTTGTCTGAGGTCACACATTTAGTATCTGAGACTGGATTCGAATTTAGATCTCTATCCACCTCACTACCTAGATGCCTTACCAGCTATTGAGTAACGGAGCTGAAGGGCATCAGTTAACCAGTGTTTTCTACTACTACTTTCTTTTTTGGGATAAAACCCAAGCTTTTTTTCTAGCTTGTTGGAGGATGAGAGAGGATCCTTGAACAATAGCAATGATTGCCATCATTAACAATTAAAATTGTAATTAAAAAAACAATAAGCAATGTGTTTCAGACTATGTGCTGGGTATTAGGGATACAACTCTGTCCTTAAAAAGCTTACAAACCTACTTTGGGCTTATATCCCAAAGAGATTTTAAAGGAGGGAAAGGGACCTGTATGTGCATGAATGTTTGTGGCAGCCCTATTTGTAGTGGCCAGAAACTGGAAACTGAGTGGATGCCCGTTGATTGGAGAATGGTTGAATAAATTGTGGTATATGAATGTTATGGAATATTATTGTTCTGTAAGAAATGAGCAGCAGGAGGATTTCAGAAAGGCCTGGAGAGATTTGCATGAACTGATGTTGAGTGAAATGAGCAGAACCAGGAGATCATTATATACTTCAACAACAATATTATATGATGACCAATTCTGATGGATGTGACCCTCTTCAGCAGAGATGAACCAAATCAGTTCCAATAGAGCAGTAATGAACTGAACCAGCTACACCCAGCGAAAGCACTCTGGGAGATGACTATGAACCACTACATAGAATTCCCAATCCCTCTAATTTTGTCTGCCTGCATTTTAAATTTCCTTCACAGGTTAATTGCACACTATTTCAAAGTCTGATTCTTTTTGTACAGCAAAATAACTGTATGGACATGCATACATACATTGTAACTTAGACTTTAATATATTTAACATGTTCTGGTCAACCTGCCACCTGGGGAAGGGGTCAGGGGAAGGAGGGGAAAAGTTGGAAGGAAAGATTTTGCAATTGTCAATGCTAAAAAAGTACCCATGCATATAACTTGTAAATAAAAAGCTATAATTTTAAAAAAAGAAGCTTACAAACCAGAGGGACAATGTAACATAGTCTATGAATAAACAGGAAACAGTGTAATGTCTGCCTTTGTCAAAGGCAAAGTGCTAGGAGAAATTTGAGGAGGGAGCGAACTTTTTGGATGTAGTGAAAAAAATAAGGAATACTTCCTGGAAGGCTGGAGGAAGGAGATGAATCAAAGCTGAGCCTTTAAGGAAGGGAGGGATTTAACAGATGAAAGAGTCAGGAAATAAAGGAAAATTCATGCCAGATTTGAGGGGTATGAACAGAGGTGGAAATGAGAGAAAACAGAACAGCGGGGAGAGAGAGTTGTTCAGTTTGGCTGAAACATGGGAAATGTGAAGGGACTGATATGAAAATTCAGTAATTTAAATTTTATTTAGTAGGTAATGGGTACACACTGGACTTTTTTGTCTTTTATAGAGATCAGCCATTCTCTCAAACCGGAGGTAGAATTATACCTTATACCTGGAACAGTTGATTTTTATAAACTTTAAGGTCCCTTCTAGTTAAGTCATATGAATTTATAGGGCAGGTAGTTGGTTCAGTTAATATGGTGCCAGACCTGCAGTCAGGAAGACTGAGTTTAAATCCAATCTCAGATAAGCTGTGGGACCCTGAACAAGACACTTAACTTTGTTTGTCTCAGTTTTCTCATCTATAAAATGAGCTGGAGATGTGAATGACAAACCACTCCAGTATCTTTGCCAAAAGAAAAAAAAACCCACCCCCAAATCTAAATGGTATCATGAAGAGTTTGACAATAAAAAAATCAACTGATTAACAAATGAACTCATAAGCCTCTCCTATATGGACTCCCACCAGCATAGAATTACCCATATACAATAGCAAATCCTGGAAGAATGGATTGTTTTGAGGAAAATTGGCAGCTAAAGAGAAATCAAATAGGCTTGGACCTCATTAGTCACCCATCCTCCCTTCTGGAGATACTGAACTGGTAGTGAGGGATAGGGAGGATAGGGAAGAACAATTTACTTGCCAAGTGGAAAAGAATGAGCCATTGGGAAAAAACAAGTCATTTTCCAGTTTCTTGGAAAATTTTTCTATTCCTGTTTCATAGAAATCATGATTCCTTGAGATCCAATAACCCCAGAAAAGGATAATATTCATTATTGGGTCTTAAAGATTTCTGCAAGAGTATCTGGCAAGAGCTCCTTGGAAGATACCTTCCCCCTAACCACTCTTTCCTAAGAACTGTAGAATTTCTCTGCATTCTTCAATATGAGAAGTTCTGATCACAAAGGCCTTTCTAAAAGGAATGATTTTCACCACTTTCTATCTGCCACTTCTTAGATTTCTTACTCACTTAAGCTATAGATCTGTTTCCTTCTGAACTTCAATTTCTTATAAAAGAGAACATTTTCATCTCACTCTACAAATAAGCAAAGATATGCAAAAGATGGATGATAAATGTTGTAGAGATGGTAGGAATATGAGTATACTATTACACTGTTGGAATCAGTCCAGTCAATCAAACAATTAACAAGTATTTACTAAGTGGCCATTATATATATATACCAGGTACTGTCCTAGGTACTGGAGATACAGTGAAATTTTTCTGTGAACCTTGTACTATATTTAGGGAATACAAAGACAAAAAGAAATCCTTCCTTCAATAAGTTGTTTGGGAAAAAAACCAGCATGTATGTTTTATAAGCCCATGGAACAATGCTTTTTTCCAGTCTTTTCTGGATATATCTGCATATGAAAAAGTCAAGAATGTAATTAGATAGGTAGAAGAGATGATGATATGACCCCTTTCCTTAGTTTGTATAAAGTGTGTGTCACCAATGTACATTACCTATGTCCCCCTGGGTTGTCTAAATTCAATCCTCAGAAAGGCATTGATAATATCTCTAGAATCCCACCTTTCTTTTTCAAGGGAGACCTTGATTACTGCCTGAGGGAACAGAAGAAGGGGACATTAGTTCTACTCTAAAAGATGGGGCTATTGGACTAGAGTTATACTTATCTGTCCCCCTAAATATTGCTAGTCCAATAGAATTATTTTTTAAGGCTCAAGCCATTTTCCTTGTTTGTTGTCATTCAGTCATTTTGGTCATGTCTGACTCTTCATGATCCCATTTGGGATTTTTGACAAAGATCCAGGAATGGTTTGTCATTTCCTTTTCAGCTCATTTTATAGATGAGGAAACTGAAACAAACTAGGGTAAGTGAAACACACAGCTAGTAAATGACTGAGACCAGATTTGAACTCAGAAAGATGAATTTTCCTGATTTCAGGCTGGGTATTTTATCCACTGTGCCATTTAGCTGCCCTTTAACATGATTAGATTCCACAGAACAGGTGATAAGTCCTTAACTATATTTGTGTTGTAAAAACCAGTATGACTTCTTTCTTCCTTATCAAGGAGAGTGCTAATATTCTCTCTTTTCATACAATACTCTCCTTTTATACAACACAAGGGGAAGAAGGAAAGTAGTAACCCCAGGTTTACACCCACAAGATTGCCTTTTTCCCACCAAATGCTAGTTACACAAAAGAATATGACAAATAGTGAGTAAACACATTTATTCAAGAAGATAGTAAACAAAAATCAGAGTTCTATAGATTGTTATAACAGAAGATACTTAAGAGTGAACTCTCCTACTGGGAGCAAGATTTCTCAGCTCAACCAAAAGAGAGGTCCTGATCACAAACAAAGGGAAATTCTTCTAAGTCTGTAGGGAAGCAAGCTGGAAATCAGTCTAGAAAAGGGTCTGGAATTGATGTGTTCTCTTTCAAAGAAGTTTCCTTTCTAAAGCTCTTGAACAAGTCTAAAGTGTTCTTTAGAGCAAAGCAACAGTAAGGCCCAAAGTCCTCAAGATGAAAATAGGGTTCTTGCTAAATAACTAATACACCTAGATAGAATTTTCTATGGTCTTTTTTTCCCAATTCAACATCTTGGGTCCCTCTGTTAGAGACTTCACTCTGTATTTATGATGAACATGACATACATTTTCCAATTTTTAATCTCTTAAGGTTAGGCTGAAAACAAAGTAATGTTTGTCCAATTAACCACTTGTAGAGTTCATAGATTTCCTAGTTTTTGAACCATAAATATATTCTATATTCTTACCTCAACAATTGAATGGGAAAACAAATCACAGAGACAAATGTAATGTGATAATGAGGTAGGATGGGGCACATTATTTCACATAATAGAAGCTCAAAAGAGCTTTTATAAGAGAGGGGAAGATGAAGGAGGTAAGAAAACAGAACACTTGAATCTTATATAAGAATTGGCTCAAAGAGGAATAACATACACATTAATTTGAATTTGTAAATCTACCTTACCTTACAAGATAGTAGGAGAGTAAGGGGATAAAAAAAGTAGGAATCTGATAGAAGAGAGGTCAGATTGGAAAAGTTGGGAGTCAAAAGCAAAACACATTTGAGGAGGGACAGGGTAAAAATAATGAGAATAAAATAAGTGGGGGGAAGAGGATGGAAGTAAATACATTAATAATCATAACTGTGAAAAATCTTTTACAGCAAGTATGATGAAAACTTCATATTTCAAATATATAGAGAAGTGAATCTAATTTATGAAAACAAGATCCATTCACCAACTGATAAATAGTCAAGAGTTATAAAAGGCAGTTTTCAGATAAAACTAACTACCGTTACATGAAAAAATGCTCTAAATCACTATTGATTGGAGAAATGTAAATTTAAAATTGGCTAATATGACAAAAAAGGAAAATTACAAATGTTGGAAGAAATGTGGAAAAATTAAGAAACCATTAATGAATTGTTGTTGAAATTTTGGAAGGACTGTGAGAGTACAGGTACATTAATTCTTTGTTGTGGGGTTATGAATTAGTTTAACCATTCTAAAAAGCAATCTGAAAGTTTACCCAGAGTTGCCAAACTGCATATTCTTTGACCCAGTGAAGATGTATTCCTTAAATATCATGAGATCAGAGCTATAAAACTGGAAGGGACCTTAGAGATCATCTAGCAAAACCCCCCTCATTTTTAAGGATGATGAAACTGAGGTATATAAGAGATAAGTGATCTGTACCAAGTCCCATAGGGAATTAGTGGCAAAGCTGAGATTTGAATCCAGTCATCTGACACCAAACCCAGAATTCTTCCCATTACTCTAGAATATAGAGGGAAAGGACCAGAGGGAAGCCAGAGTTAGCTCATAACAGAAGAAAGCAAATCAGCAAATGCCACAAATTAGGACTTGACTTCTTGTTGTGTTGATTGTCCATATTTAAGAAAGTGATGGAGAAAATGTGAATAACGAAGATTGAATTTGAAAGTATACTGTGTTGGATATTTTATTTTTCTAGAGAGACATTTGTTAAATGCTTGCCAGCACACCCCAAGAAAGAATGTGTAGGTATTAAAAATATTTATAACAGCACTTTTGCTGCAGTAAAGAACTGAAAATGAAGTGTGTGTTCCTCAATTAAGGAATGGCGAACAAACTATGGTAAAGAGCTATCAAATGTGCATATCCTCTGACCCAGGAGTGTCTCTACTGGATCTGTATCCCAAAGAGATCTTAAAGGAGGGAAAGGGACCCTCATATGCAAGAATGTTTGTAGTGGCCCTTTTTGTAGAGGCAAGAAACTGGAAACTAACTGGATACCCATCAGTGGGGGAATGCCTGAATAAGTTATGGTATATGGCTGTAATGGAGTATTATTGTTTTGTAAGAAACGACCAGCAGGATGATTTCAGAAAGGCCTGAAGAGATTTACATGAACTGATGCTGATTGAAGTGAGTAGAACCAAGAAAAGATGATACACAGCGACAACAAGATTATGTAATGATCAACTGTGATAGACTTTTCAACGATGAGGTGATTCAGGCCGATTCCAATAACCTTGTGATTGAGAAGCCATCTGCATCCAAATAAAGGTCTGTAGGGACTGAATGTGGATCACAACATAGTATTTTCACCTTTTGTTCATTGTTGTTGTTTGCTTGTTTTTTCTCATTTTTTTCTCTTTTTGATATGATTGTTCTTGTGCAGCATGATAAATGCACATGATTAACCTATATTGAATTACTTGCTGTCTAGAAGAGGGGGCAGGTAGGGAGGGAGGGAGGAAAATCTGAAACACAAAGTTTTACAGCAGTGAATGTTGAAAACAATCTTTGCATTTATTTTGAAAAATAAAAAGCTATTATTATAAAATAATCCTCCCTTGTCAGATAAATAAAATAAAAGACTGAGATGATGAGAATCCCCTTATTGGCTTCTGAATTGAAGAAGCTGATGACCTAGTGGACTTTTAAGAAGAGGAGTTAGTATCTGGCTGGGCTCTCTTTTAAATGATCCACTGAGTTATCAGTAGCATCTCATCCAGTTTACCTTCCCACAAGATGGATACTACTCTCACAAGTTCTGGAGACTCTTTATGTATTTGCTTTCTTAAATCTATAGCACATGGGCAATGAGCTTCATCTTAACAGTCAGCCTGGAGATAGGATGAATTCACAGCAAGAGCACTTACTATGCTAATGTGAGAATTATTTTGCTTATCTATATTTACAAGGAAGGGCTTTTATTTAGAGTGGAATACAGTTATGAGGAGGAATGGGTGGGTAGTGATATTTTTGCTAAGAAAAGAAAAAAAATTAATATTTATATAGCACTTTAAGGTTTGCAAAGCACTTAATAAATATTATCTAACTTGATTGTCACAACAATCCTATTATATTTGCTATTATATCCATTTACATCTAGATGAAGTAACTGAAGCAAATAGAGATTAAGTGACCTGCTTGAGGTCACACAGGTAGTGTCTAAAGCAGAACTTAAGACTTCCTGATCTACTCACTTCACCATTTAGATATATAAGATAGTGTAGTAATAAAAGCAGCTATAAAACACCCACTGTGGCTCATTTAAATACACACAGTGTCTATGGGAAGAATGGACATAAATTTAGGATAGAATGGCAGTAAGGCTCACATGTGGGGATTACACGTAACAAAGGCAATTCATGGCTCTAGTACTGAAGGGTTCCAATACCCTTTCTCTTATTAGTCTTCTTCACAGACTGACAAGAGCCAGTAGTCCCTTGAAGTAGAGATCATATTCTCTGCTACCAGAGAATCTACTTCTTAAAGCTGTGTCCTGGTTTCTAGAGACTTCCTGTCTGTGTCCCTATCAGTCTGGAGAATATGTATCTCTGTTCCCTCAACTGTGGCTCAGACCTCTCAGACCACTCCTCTCAAACTATTTGAATTGTTTTTAAAGGGCCATGAGGACATTGTCAGCCTTTTAAATGGCATCACCCCCTTCCAATTTAAATTTCAAAATTGTACTTTGTAGAGAGATTCAGTGTATAGGGGCATCTTTACTTAATTTAACATCTTGTTATCTGATACTTCCGTGACTATGTCAGCCATGGAAAGGAATGAGGAATTGATTGGTCAGAAACTAATCCCCTGAATTCCCTGTAATAGGACCGAGATTCCCTCCATCCCAGCTGTTTGTTGAAAGCTATTTCTGGGACCTAATTGGTTACCATTTCCCTTCTTCATCATCTAAAGGCATAAAAAGTCCCCACCTACATGGACTTGGAGGTTGTCAGAAGACCACGAATGTCACCATACCCTTCCTTGCTAACCAGACACATTTTTGTATGGAGACAAAGGGGTCTGATCTGAAACTATTTGAAGCTAAGTGCCACTGTATCCCCATTACATATTCTGCCATACTAGTGATAAATAAATCTCATTTAATTAAACTGTGACCTATTAATGACTTATTTTGTTCCAAAATGAAACCTAAGCAAGGTGCTAGTATCAGCTTTACCTGACAGCCTCCTCCTCAAAAAACAACAATAACAACAACAACAACAACAACAACAAAAAAAAAAAAAAAAAAACTTCTACAGTTAATAGAAGTTCACAGTTTCATAGAAAAATCTTTTTTTCTGTTCTCATATATATACTGAACATTCATGTTTCTTAATGTTTGTTAAGTATGATTCTCACTCCGAGAATAGGGATTTAAATAACATTACCCTTGTAAGTACGAGTCAATCAATTGTCCTTTGACCCTAATAACCATTTTCCTCTGACTTCTCTGCCCCAATTTCTTTTCCTTGACCATCCACCATTCCTAGATATATGTGATCTTTCCTTACTAGAATACAAACTACTTGAGAGACAGAGTTATTTTATTTGCTTGCATTTACATTCCCCAGGGCTGGATGCATAATAAGTTCTTAATTTTTTTCATTTATTCATTAAGAGAGGAAGAAGAAGAAGAAGAAAGAATTAAAACATGTGCTCACACTGTGTCTGTGTCACATTTTAATAATTCTCATAATATTTCAAACTTTTTTATTATTTTATCTTTCATGGTGATCTATAATTAGTGATCTTTGATATTACTATTGTAATTGTTTTGGCTGTTTCCATGTAAAATGGCTAACGTAATGTTGTGTGTGCTCTGACTGGTCCACCAACCAGTCATTCCCCTATTTACTTCTCTGTCCTCAGACTTCCCTATTCCCCAAGACACAACAATACTGAACAATACTACATAAATTTAGTTGATAAAGCAGTGGCAAGGTTTGAGAGGACTGACTCCAATTTTGAAAGAAGTTCTACTGTGAATAAGTGCTATCAAATTGCATTGACAATCACCTAGAAATCTTTTGTAAAAAGAAGTCAATAGATGTAGCAAACTTAATATAAGAAATTGCTACAGCCATCCTAACCTTCAGCAACAGCCATCTTGATCAGTCAGCAGCCATCAACATCAAAGCAGGATCTTCCACCAGCAAGAAGATTACAACTTGCTGAAGACTCAGATAATAGTGTTTTGTAGCAATAAAGTATTTTTAAATTAAAGTATGTTTGCTAGGTTTTTTAGACATAATAGTATTGCATACTTAATAAACTACACTATAATGTAAATGTAACTTTTTCTTGTTTTCAACATTCATTTTTGTAAGATTTTGAATTCCAATTTTTTTCTCCCCCCCCTCCATTACTTTCCTTCTCCCCAATATAACAGGCAAACTGATATAGATTTGACATGTACAATCAGTTTCTAACATGTTTCCATATGAATCATGTTGGGAAAGGAAAATCAGAACAAAAGGGAAAAACCACAGAAAAACAACAACCACAACATCAACAATAATGGTGAAAATAGTATTCTTGAAATTAGATTCGGTCTCCATGTTCTTTCTCTGGAAGCAAGTGGCCTTTTCCCTTAAACTTCTATTGGGATTGTCTTGGATTACTATATTGCTGAGAAGAACTAAGTCTATCATAGTTGATCATCATACAATCTTGATGTTAATTAATGTGCATAAAATTTCCTGATTCTGATCACTTCATTCAGCAGCACCAATTCATATATTTCCAGGCTTTCTGAAGTTAGCCTGTTTATCATTTCTTAAAGAACAATAATGTTCCATTATATTCATATACCATAACTTATCCAACCATTATTCAATTAATGGGTATCCACCCAATTTCCAATTTCTTGCCACCACAAAAAGAATTGTTACAAGCATTTCTGCACATATAGGTTCTTTTCCCTCTTTTATGATCTACTTGGATTACAGACCCAGTAGTGGTACTGCAGAATCAATGAATATGCAGTTTCATAGCCCTCTGGGCATAGTTCCAGATTGCTCTTTAAAATGTCTATCAGTTCACAATTCCACCAACAATGCATTAGTGTCCCCATTTTCCCATATCCCCTCCCACATTTATCATTATCTTTTCCTGTCATCTTAGCCAGTCTAATAGGTGTGAGGTTTTGATTTGTTCTGATTTGCATTTCTCTAATCAATAGTGATTTAAAGCATTTTTTCATATGACTAGAAATGGCTTTCATTTCTTTACCTGAAAATTATCTGTTCATATCTTTTGTTCGTTTATTAATTGGGGAATGATATATTCTTATAAATTTGATTCAGTCTATATATTTTAGAAATGAAACTTATATCAGAAACACTGGCTGGAAAAAAAAAATGTTTCCCAGATTTATCTTTCCCTTATAATCTTGGCTGCATTGGTTTTGTTTGTGCAAAAACTTTTTAATTCAATGTAATCAAAGTCATCCATTTTGCATTTTATAATGTTCTCTAGTTCTTGTTTGATCATAAATTCCTCCTTTCTCCAAAGATCTGACAAGTAAACTATACCTTGCTTTCCTAATTTGCTTATAACATTAAGCATAATTTTTATATGCACTGACTGGGAAATCAAAAAGTTCTTGTGACTTGCCATGTTGTGATATTCACTTTATTGCAATGATCTGGAACCAAACTTTTGATACCTCCAAAGTATGCCTGTGAAACTTGGGCAAATAATGTAACTTCTCTGAAATTCAAGCCCCTCATATGTAAATGGATTAGATCAAAACTTCTTAAACTGTGGGTCATGACTCCATATAGAATCATGCAATTGAATGTAGGACTTGTGAAATTCTAATTTATTATCAATAAAGGTTTGATTCATATACCTATTTTATATACCCACATAACTGAGGTTGTGTAAAATTATCTCGGGGGAAAAAGCTAGGGAATAGAAATTAAGAAGTCCTGGACAAATGACCACAAATATCTTTCCAGGTTTAAATCTAGGACCCTCTGATCTTGGAGGACCACAATCTTCTCCCTAGTCAAGTCTTTCATGCTTGCAATCTTAAAGCCATTTCTGACTGTGTGGATCAGGCACAAGAATACTGTCACTTTATGCTTTTTAGGATCAGATCTATCATAGACTTCTAAACGTTCAGAGTTGAAGAGGAAGCACTGAGGTTATCTAGTTTAATCCTTTTATAATATGTATGAGGAAGCTGGGATTCAAGAACATAAAATGACCAGCCCCAAACCATGCAGCCACATGGAACAAGGAGTAAAACTGGCACCAGATCCACCTTGTTCTGATCCTAACTACAGGCTCTTTCCACTCTTACACTGTTGTGTCTGTTATCCTTCTTCTCCTCTCCCACAGTTTTACTTCTCTTCTATCACTAAAATAGATTGTCTGTTTCACAAGATGATTAGGGAAAAAGGAAAAGAGCCTATATTATCTGAAATAATGAAGAGCACAAAATGAGCAAAACCAAGAGAATGGTGCATATAATAACAATAATTGTTTTAAGAACAACTTTGACTGACCAAGTCATTTTGACTATTATAAATGCCTAAATTAAGACCATCTACATCCAGAAAAAAGAACTGATAAATAAAAGTATGTATAGAATAATTATACATTTATATATAATATATGTAGATATATTATAGGACATATTCTTGTCTAATGGTAGCTATCTCCATGATGGGATGGAAGAGGGAAAAGGAAGAAAAAAAAAGAAAGATATGAATTTTATTATTATATATTTAACTATTGTTTTTATTATTATTTTATTATGCACAGTTTCATAGCCCTTTCGGGCATAGTTCCAAATTGCTCTCTAAAATGGCTAGATCAGTTCACAACTCCACCAACAATGTATTAGTATCCTCGTTTTACTACATGCCCTACAATATTTATCATGTTTTCCTGTCATCTTAGTCAATCTGATAGATGTATGGTAGTACTTCATTATTATATATTTCAAAGGAATAGCAAGTAGTACATAATCGATTTTCAGTTTTATGTTTGATCATCTTTTTTTAATTATTCTACTATGTTATGGAGATGCTTGTTTTATTTCTTAAGTTCAGTACAAAATAAAATTTTTTAAAAATTGACTGTGGCCTGATGAGATCTCTGAATGTGCTGAGTGAGGTCACTCAGCCTTGAATCTCCTCCATTCAGGTTTTTGCACAAATTGTCCATAATATCTAAAATGTGCACTTTCCCTACCCTCCTTCTGACAAGTTCTTAAGAGTTTCTTGTTTCCTTTAAAACTCAGATCAGTTGCCAACTTGACTAAGGATAGAGACTTTCACTTTTGTCTTTTTATTCCCATCACAAACCACTTGGTAGATGATAAATAAATGCTTATTGATTAATTGATTGATCCTGGTCTTTCCCCTCTAACCACAACTAGGAGTATGAAGGAAAAGCAATAGAATAATAATGATCTCAGACCACCTCATTTGATGTTTCATAACAACAGCATGACTATTATTCTGCCTATTTTAAAGGGGCTTAGGAAGGAAAGTGATTTATGCAAGATACATAGTGAGTTATCATATCTTAGTATTGTAGTGCTTAGAACTTAGAATGTCAGTGTTGGAAGGGGCCTCAGAACACAGTCTTACAAAACAAAACAAAGAAATTCAGAATGGAAGTGATCTTGGGACATTAACGCATCTAGTCCTCGGTACTAAGGAAACAGACCCTGAGAGAAGCAGTCAGTGACCTGTCCAAGGTCCATCGATAATGACTTGACAGAGGCTGACTAGAGCTTTTCTTCTCTGAAACTTGCTTTCCCTCCCCTGCCCGACCCTCTCCCAAACCCTTGTCCTACCGGGGTGGCTCCTGCCAACTGGAGTGTTCTTGTTTGCGGCAGGGTGGGCACCAGTTGCAGTCAGAGCTGCACAAAGGTCACATTGTTCCCTCTCTCCCTCCTCCTTCGGTGCCTAAAATAGAGCTAAATTGCCGCCGTAGTGTCTTGCAGAAACCGTGAGACTTGGGGGCCTGGGGAGCTATAGAATGAGTCATAGCCTGGGAAGCTCCGCTTGGGACAGGTCCTCCTCCCTTTCCCCACCCACTGTGAGGTCTCCGAGAATTCTCTGGAGGGGAGAGTTCTCAGGACCAAGAATAGGAAGGGGATGGCCAGGGGGTGGGGTGGGAGGGAAGTTTGGCTCAGAATCCGCTAACAGGGTCCTGTTACTTTGTCTGGATTCTGTCTCTCCCATGCTGCTTCCCTGAGCCTCCAGAGCCATGGGGAACGTTCCCTTCTTTAAGTAAGAGAGACATGATTGATGGGGATTCCTCTCTGCCGGGTCTGGAATGGAGATGGTTTGAGGAAGGCTTTTGGTTCTAAGATCAAAGGATTCTACACCTTGGAGATTCTCTAGTCCTGGGGTTCTTAACCTTATAGGTGGTATAGGTGGCTCTAGGAAAGCCTGTGGAGCCTTTCTTTGAAAGAAGTTTTTAAACAATGGAAGGAATGTTCAATTCCAATTAGAGGTTAGTGAAAATAAAGATGCAATTGTGTTTCTCACAAAGGTCATGGACACCCCTCACCCCGGAGTCTATCTGAAGGCCTCTTAATGGACCCTAGGATAAGAATCTTTCATCTAGTCCAACATTCTGATTTTACAGATTGGGAAATAGAACGAAAAAGAAAATACGTTGTTTTATCCAAGGAGGTGGAGGATCCAAGATGACATACGTCCTAAGGAAGAGAACTAGGATTCTATGCTTGTTCTGTCCTTAAATCTGGTCCACATTACTGTGCTGTTCAGAGTCTCCCCTTGCAAGCTAGGACCACGACTCCATGCACCTTCTAACCATGAATCTCCTCCAATGGGGAACCCCTGAGGTATAAAAAAGGGGGGCCTTTCCTGGAAATAACAGGCACTGAGCCTGGACGCTGGGCCCTAGGATCTGGTATTGTAGAAATCAACCTGGAAAGGGAACATGGAGAGCACCAAGAAGCAGAGTTTGTCTCCTGAGACCACACTCAGGGGTTATTCTGTGCCCAAGAACATCATCTCTGACTGGGCCACACTTCATACATTTGTACATTTGTGTGTGAGAGACAGACAGACAGACACACACACACACACACACACAGAGACAAAGAAAGATACTTAGACATAGACAGAGACACACAGAGAGAGATACACACACAAAGAGACAGAGAGAGACAGAGAGAAAGAAAGAGACAGAAAGAGACAGAGAGGGAGAGACACAGAGACACAGAGACAGAGAGACACAGAGAGAGAGAGACATAGACACAGAGAGAGAGACACAGAGACAGAGAGAGAGAAACAGAGACAGAGACACACAGAGAAAGAGATACACAGAGAGAGACACAAATACACACACAGAGACAGAGAGACACAGAGACACAGAGAGAAACACACATACAGAGAAAGAGAGAGACACAGAGAGAAAAAGAGAGATACAGAGACAGAGACAAATAGACAGACAGACAGAGACAGAGAGGAAGAGGTGGGGGAGGGAAAAGGGCCTGGCTGGCTGCATCTTTGTGTGAATGTATGAGAATATCTGGGTGTGTCTAAATTTCTATAAGCATGTGTCAGAATGTGTGTGTGTGTGTGTGTGTGTGTGTGTGTGTGTGAGTGTGTCCCCAAGCAGATGTTTCTGTGAGCCTCTAACTATCTCTGCATTCTACACCGATTTTGGGAGCACATCCCCTGCTGACTGTGTCCAGGGAACGTGTGCCTGGGAATGTCCCTGGGAGCCTGTGCTTGCAGCTAGGGCTGTCTGTGTGTGTTCTGATGATGCTTCCCATCTTGTTGTCTCTCCCAGGGCCACGCCTTCCCCCTTCCCTCCCTTCCACACTAGGCAGTCAGTCCTCCCCAGATGCTGGGAGTGGTCCGGGTACAGGAGTGGGCTTCTGGCTTCAGTCAGCAGGGGAACCGCTTTTATTCAGTTTTGACTAGAAAGCAGTTTTTTCCCCATCTTTGACCTTGTTCTCATACTAGGGTTGCCTCCGTCT
The DNA here is from genome assembly GCF_902635505.1 of Sarcophilus harrisii. Lineage (NCBI taxonomy): Eukaryota > Metazoa > Chordata > Mammalia > Dasyuromorphia > Dasyuridae > Sarcophilus > Sarcophilus harrisii. The sequence goes on from NC_045427.1 coordinate 448,816,331, forward strand.
CCCTTGCCACCAGCCCCAAATAAGGAAATGAGGGTTTAACAGAACCAGAGGCCTCCAGTGGGGAGAATCACAGGTTTCTCTTTCTCCTGAGCCTCCTGTCCAAAGATCCAAGACTGAAGAGCCTGGGAAATTCCCACACAGTTTTTGTCCTATGGGATGACAGAAGGTAAGATGCTGTGGATTGCTCAGAAATGCCACTTTGAGGGTAGGACTTCAAGTGTGGAAACGGTGTCATGTATTCATGACTAGAAGCCAAAAGAATGAGGCTTTAATACCAGCTATGTTAAAACATGGACACATGACTCGAGATAAGTCTTTCTGGGCCTCAGTTTCCCATATTGTAAAATCGGGCCATTTGATTTCACAGAATCACAGCATCTTAAAAGTGGAAAAAACTTTAGGGGTTATTTAATCAAATCATAACTGAACAAGGATTCCTTCAAAATCTAGGGAGAACATTAAACTTTCATGAATAGATTTAGATGCAAAAAAAGTAAAAAGGATAAAGAAAGCAACATACTCCATGTCTATAATAATGTAAACAAAAAGAATGTCAAAATTAAACTGGATGCTATATAATAATATATTTATAATGGATAATCAAGGCCTCAGAAAAATGAGAAAGCATCTCCCTCTTCCTAGTAAAGAGACAGGGGCATCTAGATGGCACAGTAGATAGAGCACCAGCCCTGAAATCAGGAGGACCTGAGTTCAAATCTGATCTCAGACACTTAGCTGTGTGACCCTGGGCAAGTCACTTAACCACAAATGACTCAGTAAAAAATAAAAGATAGGAGACTATGGGTGTAAAATGGTACATCATACATTGGTTAGTTTTACTTAATTTTTTCTTCATGAAAAGAGAAAGGCTGGTGCAGTGGACAGAGCACTGCTCCTGGAGTCAGGGGAATCTGAGTTAAAATTCAGCTTCAGATATTTATTAACTATGTGACCCTGGATAAATCACTTAACCCCAATTGCTCAAAAAAAAGGAGCCTCTTTTTTGTATTTTTTGAGTGGGTGGAAAATATAGTTGAAAATTATTGTAATAAAATCAAAAGTCATCAATGCAATACAGTAATAGTAATACCTAATATTTATATAGTATTTATTCTATGTCATGTACAACATGCTTTAAAAGTGCTTTAAAATTATTATCTCATTTGATCCTCATGACAACTCTTGGAAGAAGATGTTATTATTTTCCCCATTTCACAGATGAGGAATTTGAGGCAAACAGAGATTACATGATTTACTCAGAGTCACACAGTTAATATGTTTCTAATGCTGGATTTGAACTCAGGTTTTCTATCTACTGTGCCACTTAGCTGCCTAACTTTAAATCAATAGATAGATGATAGATGGATGAATGGACAGATAGATAGATGTTTGGATGGATAGATAAATAGTTGATAGATAATCTCCTTTAAATATAGATATAGATCAATCTATATTTATGGATCTATGTCTATATAGATATAGATATGCCTCTTTCTATGGCTCTATCTATATTATAAATCTCCTTTACAAGATAAACAAAAATTTGACAAAAGACCATCCAGACTTTGCTTGAAGGCCTCTACTGAGGAAGAATCCATTCCTTAAATAGACCATTCCATTTTGGGATAGCTCCAATTGTTAGGGAGCTTTCTTCTTCCATTAAACTGAAGTTTGCTTCTCTGCTTCTACCCACAGCAGGTTCTGGCTTTGGGACCCAACAGAATAAGGCTGATTCCTCTTCAATCCTTGACATTGTTTTTGTTGTTGTTGTTGTTGTTTTAAGAACTTTTTATTTACAAGTTATATGCATGGGTAATTTTACAGCATTGACAATTGCCAAATCTTTTGTTCCAATTTTTCCCCTCCTTCTCCCCACTCCCTCCTCTAGATGGAAGAATGACCAGTAGATGTTAAAAATTTAAAGTATAAATTAGATACACAATAAGTATACATGACCAAACCGTTATTTTACTGTACAAAAAGAATCAGACTCTGAAATATTGTACAATTAGCTTGTGAAGGAAATCAAAAATGCAGGTGGGCAAAAATATAGGGATTGGGAATTCAATGTAATGGTTCTTAGTCATCTCCCAGAGTTCTTTCTCTGGGCGTAGCTGGTTCAGTTCATTACTGCTCCATTGGAACTGATTTGGTTGATCTCATTGCTGAGGATGGCCAGGTCCATCAGAATTGGTCATCATATAGTATTGTTGTTGAAGTATATAATGATCTCCCTGCCCTGTTTGTTTCACTCAGCATCAGTTCGTGTAAATCTCTCCAGGCCTTTCAGGCCTTGACATTGTTGAAGAGTCCTTTCTCCTCTCTCTCTGATCCTTTTCTTCTCCAGGCTAAACATCCTGGTTCCTTCAAGTGATTCTCATACAATAGGGCAACAAGGCCCTACCCCTTTTGAGTCATACTCTTCTGGATGCTTTTAAGCTTGCCAGTGTCCTTCCTAAAATGTAACATCCGAAATGAAAGGTAAAGTACCTCATGTGGCTGGTCTAGTGTAGAGGACAGCAGGATTATCATCTCCCTAGTGAGGGATATACTGTATCTATCTCCATGAAACCTATGAGTTCATTGCTTTTCCTGGCTGTCATATCCTACTATGGAATCTTCCTGAGAGTGGTCTACTAAAATTCCCAGGTATTTTTTTTCATACAAACTTTTAAGGATGCTTCCCATATTGTACACTTAGAAAATAACTCAAGTGAATGTTTTATTTATCTATCCAGAGTCAGCTTTAACTGGCCTAGTTGAGCTGGTTGTAAAATTTTCAGTGTTTACACTGCAGATATCACAGCAAACACTACATATCAGAGCATGATTTATTTATTATTTTATTTATTGATATGCTATTGATTTATTATTTTCTTGTTTACCTAGACTTAAGAATGTGATAGAGAAAGTATTAATAATGCAGAATAAACATATTTAAAGTGTGTTGTGGGTACATTTGTTTCCCCAGAGCACTAGTTCACTCTTTCTCTAGATTTGTTGTTATTTAGTCCTGCCTGACTTTTGTGACATCATTTGGGGTTTTCTTGGCAGATACTGGAAGGGTTTGTCATTTCCTTCTCCAGCTCATTTTACAGATAAAGTAACTGAGGCAGACAGGATTAAGTGACTTACTTCCATAATGCTCTGTAATGCAGAACTGAAGGACATTTCCTTTAATTATGAGGTGATTGGCAGTGTACATTTAAGTCTTGTCCCCACTGAGAGAATGATAAATATTACAAATATATTGATAGACTGAAAAAAAGAATTGTTCTAGAATTATGGTAAATTTCCAAATGGGGACAGAATCCTTCAACATAGTCTTGCACCACATCACACATCATGAAAAGTTAAAAAGAGATGCACTAAACATACTTCAATGGCCTGGGAACTTGACTGGTTTAAACCTCATTGAGAATCAATGGGCTAGACTTTGAAAAATGAACTCTTAAGTCTACGCTTAATATATAATATGATATCTATTTTCATGATGAGGAATTAAAGAATATGTGTCAAAACTTTTTTAATCTAATGCCAACTTGTGTATTATAAATGATTGCAATAAAAGGAGGACCTATTGCAATATAAGATGTTTTAAAGATGTAAAAAGTTTCAGAATTTATCTAAGTCAGAAAAGTTAGTTATTTCATTTTGTTTTAGTCAAATTATATGACACTATTGGTCCTCTGATTCCAGAATGATGGCGAACAAATTGGCTATTTGAATGCTGTGGTAGTTCCCACAGAAGATAAGAATATAAACCCTGGGTCACTGAAGTATGTACACCTGCCAATCACCTCACAATTGGAGAAGGTGCCCCTCAGTTCTGTAGTACAGAGCATTAGCTAGTAAGGAAGAGCTCTATCCCATCCCAACCCTTTTGCATTGTGGGTGGGACAGAGCTAGTTGGATGCATAAGTAGCTATAGATGAGTTGAGAAATGAATCACATATTCTGTGCATTTTCTTCCCCTTCCCTAAGCCCAAAACCTACCTTTCTTTTGAACTTCCCATTTTCAGCTCAGAATATTATCATTCTCCAGTCACTTAGATTCATACCTTCATGTCATCTTCAACTATGCATTCTCATTCAGCTCATATATCCAAGCATTTGCTACATCTCATCATTTTTAGTCTCACATCTCCCTTCTAATGTTCCCTTCTCTCCCTACTTAAGAACCTCATCCCATCTCACCTAGACTGTCTCAATGGCTTCATATTTTGTCTCCATCCTCTCGCCTCTCCAGTTTCTCCTCTGATCCTTACAAAGTGATTTTCCTTAAGAATTATCTGTTGGTCAGTCTTTTCAGTTAAGTCCATTTCTTCAGAACCTCATTTGGAGTTTTCTTGACAAAGATACTGGAATAGTTTGTCATTTCCTTCTCCAGCTCATTTTATAGATAAAGAAACTGAGGCAAACAGGGTTAAGTAACTTGCTCAGGGCTTCATAGCTAGTAAGTGTCTGAGAGCAGAGCTGAACTCAAAAAGCTTCCCGACTCCAAGCTCAGCACTATGGACTGCACAACGTAGCTGCTCTTAAGGAGACCTATATTTAAATCTGGCCTCAGTCATTTATAAAATGTGTAATCCTGAACAAGTTATAAAACCTTTCACAACTTCAGTATACTCAGTTATTAAATGTAAATAATAATAACATGTATTTGTACATAATTTATAAATTTATAAATAACAATAGCTCTTAAGGTTGTTATGAAGATTAAATAAGATAATACTTGTAAAGTGTTTTATTAAGCACTTTAATTAATATTTTCTCTTTTTCCACACTCTTCATATCATTGTGATTCTTTTTGAAGTACTCTCCAGAGTATTATTTTTACTGATAAGAGTGAGTGATTGAAAAAGTTGGATAACCACTGCACTAATATCTTTTTTTTTAATTTAATAGCCTTTTATTTACAGGTTATATGCATGGGTAACTTTACAGCATTAACAATTGCCAAACCTCTTGTTCCAATTTTTCACCTCTTACCCCCCACCCCCTTCCCCAGATGGCAAGATGACCAGTAGATGTTAAATACATTAAAATATAAATTAGATACACAATAAATATACATGACCAAAACGTTATTTTGCTGTACAAAAAGAATCAGACTCTGAAATATTGTACAATTAGCTTGTGAAGGAAATCAAAAATGCAGGTGGGCATAAATATAGGGATTGGGAATTCAATGTAATGGTTTTTAGTCATCTCCCAGAGTTCTTTCTCTGGGCGTAGCTGGTTCAGTTCATTACTGCTCCATTGGAAATGATTTGGTTGATCTCGTTGCTGAGGATAGCCAAGTCCATCAGAACTGGTCATCATATAGTATTGTTGTTGAAGTATATAATGATCTCCTGGTCCTGCTCATTTCACTCAGCATCAGTTCGTGTAAGTCTCTCCAGGCCTTTCTGAAGTCATCCTGTTGGTCATTTCTTACAGAACAGTAATATTCCATAATATTCATATACCACAATTTATTCAGCCATTCTCCAACTGATGGACATCTATTCAGTTTCCAGTTTCTAGCCACTACAAAAAGGGCTGCCACAAACATTCGACTGCACTAATATCTTATTGGTTAGAGTTGCAAATTGTCCCAATCTTTCTGGGAAATAGTATAGAATTGTACTAAGGAAGTGACTAAAATGTCTCTATCTTTGGACCAGCAATTCCAGTTCTAGGCAAATACTCCAAAGACAAAAAGAAAAGCTCCAATTAAAACAAAATATTTGTAGCAAGTCTTTTTTGTGATTAAAAAAAAAGAATTGAAAACAAAGATAGATATCCAACAATTAGGAGAATGGTAACACAAAATACTTGAATATAATAGAATATTACTGGACTATAAGAAACAATGACTACAAAGCATACAGAAAAGCATGGAAAGACTTAAATGAATTGATGCAAAAGAAGTAATATGAATGGGGGGAGGAATATATATAAGCACTGCAACAATGTAAATGGAAAGAACCACAAATACATTTGAAGCTGAATGTCTTGAAGCTAAATTGACCAAGTTTTGTCCCATAGATGAGATATGAGAAATCATTTCCTCTCCTTGTTTTCAGAAGAGGATATCTATGGGTGAGAAACACTGTAAAAAGTTAGATCTCTTCCATGTGTTGGTTGGTTTTACTGGATTGGTTTTTTTCCTATTTTTTATTCTTTGTGACAAAGAATGATTCTGGGAAGGAAATGGAGGGGATACTTTGACATAGGTAGATGTGTAAAAACAAGATGTCAATAAAAAAAATTTTAAGTACTTTTTATACAGCAACACTAGGAGTTAGGTTTTGTAAGAAGTACTCTTCCTAGAGTAAAATAAGGCTTCTAAAGGAGAAAGCACAAGACTGGTTTGAGTCGTGCTCCTAGCACTTAACTTTTCTGAGCCTGTTTCTTCATCTGTAAAATGAAAGGGCTAGCTTATATCCAGGGTCCCTTCCAGCGCGGGAAAGAGCACAAAACCCCTTGGACATCCTATGGAGCCACAAATCATGAATTAAAATGCCCTTCCTCTTGGGAAAGGGTCCACGTGGCCAGGTTTTCCTCTCTTACACTGACAACTGGGAATTCCCCACCAAGAATACCAAGTAACTTCCATTTCTATTGAGTAGGAAGAGTAGTCTCATCCTGGTCTCATAAAGGAGATGCCACATGGGTCTGGCTCAGGGCCCATCAGTCAGTGGTTAATGCCTGGGGCCCCATGAAGATAAAATGTCAAGCTAGGCTATACTGCAACCATTGGCGTTAGGGTGGGGGTTGGGGGGGACAGGGCAGGCGCTGCCTGGGACAGCACCCTGAATGGCTCACTCTGTTAGAAGGTGGCAGAAGCAAGAGAAGGGGGTTAGAGAAAGGGGAGGGGCAGTCATCCACCCTGGTAGCCTGAATCATGCCATGGCCATGAATGTATTCAGTGTTTGACTGAAGCCATTAGCCTCCCTCTATCTGGGACTTGGGGTGGGGAGGGAACCACCCTCCTCCGTATTTCCTGGGGAGGAAGGATCTCTGTCTGCACGCTAAGTGTAGGGAAGTAGCAGGAGTTGGGGAGCAGAGTGAGGCAGGGAGGCAGGGCTCTCAGGGTAGAGAATTTCTTGGAGTGGCCCCTTTCTAGGCCTCACCTTGGAAAATGCCCCTTCTCTAGGAGTGGGCAACAGTGTAAGGCGAAAGAATCATTTTTAATAGTTCTTAGGCTATAACATTGAGAACGTTTGCTTTATCTAACCATTTATCTTTTTTGTCTCTCCATCTATCTTCCTATCTATCTCTCCCTTTCTTTCTGACTACCTCTGTAGCTGATTTCCTCTAGCATTTTTTCTTTCTTTATAGTATTATATCTAACCATGAATCTGAAACTGATCTAACAATCAAATTCAGGCAGAGATGTGCTGAAGCTGATTCCTAAAATGAAGAACGGATTGTAAAATTTTCAGTGTATTTATATCTCAGAAATCAACAAATGCTACAAATCAACGTAGTCTATTGTTTTGTTGTTTAGACTTAAAGAAATGATGACAAAAATATTGATGCCAATTAAGCTTTAAAATGTGTCTAACTAGGGGCCGCTAGGTGGTGCGGTGGACAGAGCATCAGCCCTGAAGTCAGGAGGACCTGAGTCCAAATCTAGTCTCAGACACTTAACACTTCCTAGCTGTGTGATCTTGGGAAAGTTATTTAACCCTGATTGCCTCAGCAAAAAATAAAGTAAAATAAAATAAAATGTGTCCAACCAAAGTAAGCAATTTTACCTCCAGGGAATTGGCTGTTAAACATTTACTAGTTTACCTTTAATTTAAAGCAATTTCCTAAGGGCCCAATTAGGTGGCTCAGTGAATAAAATGCAGATTCATCTTCCTGAGATCAAATTTAGCCTCAGACACTTATTAGCTGTGAGACCCTGGGCACTTACCCCTGTTTGCCTCAGTTTCCTCATCTGTAAAATGAGCTGAAGAAGGAAATGGCAACCACTCCAGTTTCTTTGCCAAGAGGTTAAACCCCAAATAAGGTCATGGAGAGTCAGACATGACCGAAAACTACTCAACAAAAACAAAGGTTACAGAACAAGTACAGATCTTCACTGAATTCTGCATTGAAGATGAGTTTCCTCATCAGAACCTTCCCTACACCAGTGAAATCATAGACAAGATGTCAAGGTTAAAAAGAAAAGGTTTATCATGCATATTTCAGTTGTTCCCAAACTTATTAAATAGCAACTTCATCTGTAATGACTTGCATATTTTATCTCTTATTTAATGGAGTCAAGTGATAGGTGTTCTGGGAAGAGCGCTTAATCTGGAGTAGAGGATCTGAGTTCAATACCCAGATCTGCTACATAATTTTCAGAAAGTTGCTTGTCCTTTTTGGGTCTCAAGGTTAAACTAGGTAATTTCTATGGTTCCTTGTAATTCTAATGGTTATGTTTAACACAGGGTGATAGAAAGATTGGCAATGGTCAGAAATGGAAAACATCTGACCAGTTTTAATGAATAATGCACTAAAACATTGTTCTAGTCTCTGTTTCTCCCACCAATCAGCTGTGTGCCTCCCAGGCTCAATAATCTTGCCAGTATAATGAAAAAAGCTTTTTCACTCATGCCTTTAGACCCGGGGCAGGGGTCCTCAAACTTTTTAAATAGGGGGCTAGTTCACTGTCCCTCAGATTGTCTGAGGGCTGGACTATAGTAAAAACAAAAACTTTGTTTTGGGGGCCTTTAAATAAAGAAACTTTATAGCTCTGGGTGAGGGGGATAAACGTCCTCAGCTGCTGCATGTAGCCTGTGGGCCGTAGTTTGAGGACCCCAGCTTTAGAACAATAAGCATGTCTCTAAGACCTGAAAAGGAAGGGAGCTGAGGGATAGGGACCTTTCATGAGTGTGCTGGTAAATGTGTAACATTCACTTCTTTGCAAATTTTAATTTTAATTTGCATCATTTACATTTTCTCCATCACTTTCTTAAATCTAAATAATTAGCTAAACAATGTTAAACCCCGATTTATAATATTTAACAATTTCTGTAGTTGAAAATTTAACAATCAGATATATATAACCTATATCAAGTTATTTCTCATTTAAAGAAGAGGGGAGGGGAAAGTAGGGAGGGAGAAAAATTTGGAACTCAAAATCTTGTGAAAATGAATACATATAATTGGGAAAGAAATAAAACACTATTTTAAAAATAATTTTAAACAACATGGTTCTCCAAGTGCTTAAGAGCTGGCTCCAGCATAGCCCTGTTCCTGACCATGATCTTAATCTCTACACAGATTTTTGTAGCAAAAGATTCACTTTCCCATCCAACTAGGAGGGGCAAAGATGGGAGAGTTCACCTTGGCTGAGACCAAGAGGATTTTGACCTTATAGAAGTATTTTGTTTTAAATTTTGTTTTTTTCCTTTTTTTCTTTTTCTTCTTTCTTGCTTATTTTAAAGAGCAGCTAGAATAATGTTTTGCCGTTATGCTTGATTGAAATCAAAAGACCTGGATCTAAAATCTGACTCTGCCAGTTATTATCATACAATAGCTGTGTGATCTTGGACAAGTCTCTCTTTTCAGTTCCCTCATTTATAAAATGGGAATGAGAATCCTTGGACTGCAAAGTTCTTTAAGAAGGAGCTCTAGAGAGCCATCCAGCAAAACCAGCTTCAAGACATCTTCCAACACATTCTTGGCTGTGTTAGGGAAGAAACCCAATCTCTCAGTGCTCCAGGTAATTCTTTATGAATATAACTGCCTGGACATTGTAGAAGCAGGGTTAGGTGAGGGAATTCTGTCATTTAGAGTTCCCTTTAACAATGAAATCATAGATTCAGTCTCAAAACCAAACCAAACCAAAAAGATAATCTCTCAGTGTTGTTGGGAATAAAGTATTGTCTGCTATGCAAATGCGATCTGTTGTTGCTGATTTTTGGAAAGAATTCTTAACTTATTTGTGCGAATTTTTAGCAATCTCATGAAATCTATGGATATTTATAGATTTTTCAGCTTAATGTTTTTTAATGCATAAAATACATAATTTAAAAGGGGAATCAAATATAGTGAAATATGTTCATACACACTCATGTGTGTTATATGTGTGCATAGGTATGTGTATTTAAACAAGTTCACTGATTCCAGGTTAACAACCCTTGATCTAATCCAATTCCCTCATTTTACATCTGAGGAAACTAAAAACCAGAGAGGTCCAGAATCTTATCTAATCCTTAGAGATGGGATTTAAACTCTGGATCCAAAACTGGACTATTTCCACTTTACCCCAAAAGTTCTTACTCTTCATGCTCCCATCTAATGGATGAGTAAAGTGAGACCCTGAAGATAAAATAGGACTGTTGTTTTCCTGTCAGCTCTACCTCTATCCTCACTACATCCCACCCACATCCACACTTCCTGGTACTCTTCAGGAAGCCTATGAGGAAGGTGCCAAATTGCATAGGATGCATAGGAATAGCAAGGAAAGGGGAAGGATAGTATTTGGGTCTTGAGGACTGTCAGCTCTGGAGCTAGAAACTGCTTGTCCCCTACTTTTTCAGATCTAGAAACCAGGGTAACCCAGGAGATTAAGGGGCATATAGGGCTTGAGTCTGGGCTGGGTACCATGAAGAACCATGCTCTTCCTCAACCAGCCTCAGCATCTGTTTCTGGTTTGCAATCAGTTCCGGCTGGAAATCATTTATTTAGTGAAATAATATTTTCCCTCGGGATGGGATACTGAGGGGGATGGGGGTGGGCTGGAGTTGGGCAACAGATTGTCTTTCGGGAGAAAAAAAAAAGAAACAAAAATAAACAGCCACAGCTTGGGGAAACTGTTCAACTTGGAAACCACACCACTTTTGGATCTCTGCTCCCTGGAAGTGGGGAAAGACTCCCACACAGGCTGGGGAGGGTCCGGATGGCCTTCTTGGCTGAGGTATTGGCTGTAAAACCACACCAAACTTGCATTCCTGCCCCACAGGCTCTTGTGGTCTATTCCACAAGGAGCAAGACACCCTGGCTAGAGGTGGGGGGGCATTCGAGGGGTGCTACATGCTATAACCTCACCAATGCAGTCAAAGCTTGCACATTAGGAGCTTTAATTTTGCCAGGGATCCTTTGACAAAGAAGATTATATGAGAATATTTAACGTTTTGATAGTTGTTTTGTTGATTTAATAATTCATTGCTAGTTGTGAATTATTACTAATTTTCTTTCCTTTTTGGGTCTCGATTTCCTAATATGGGGAAAATAACCTTTACACTATGTGCACAGGGTTATTATTGTTCAATCATTTTTCAGTCATGTCTGACTCTTGGTGACCTCATTTGGAGTTTTCTTGGCAAAGATACTATAGTGGTTTACCAATTTCCTTATTCAGCTCATTTTACAGATAGGAAACTGAGGCAAGCGGGAGTAACTTGCCCAGGGTCACACAGCTAGTAAGTGTCTAAGATCACATTTGAAGCCAGAAAGAATCTTCCTGACCCATGAAGTAGAAAGAACTTTGTAAATGACAAATTGCTATTTTAAAAGTTAGGGCTGGGAGGGAATCTTATCCAGCAACAGAAAATTTAGAATTGGAAGACATCTCAAAATATAGAATGTTAAAGCTAGAAAGGGATCTAGAATGATAATTCCAACTCTGATGTGGTATATTTATCACGTCCAACCTTTAATTTTTAAAAATAAAATTTGATGCATGCCTTTTGTTTTCACATAAGCTGAAGTTCTTCATGTTCCCTCTCCTTCTCAAAGGCTCATTCTTTATAACAGAGAATGTTTAAAAAAAAAAAAAAAAAGAAAGAAAGAAGTGGGAGGGAGGGGGATTAGTTAAAAAAAAAAAAGCAATTAGTACACTAGAATAAATCTAATAATTCAATTTTCCACACCTATAAACTCCCTCTCCAAAAAGAGTTGGAGGAGATATTTTGTCATATGTCTCTTGGGGAACCAGTTAATTTTTTATAGTTTTGCAACATCAATTCCTAATTTAAACCCTTTATTTTACAGAGAAACAAATTGGACTCAGAAATTGGAAATAATTTGTCGGAATTCATGCAGCTAATTAGTGACATTGAGGTAATTGAAATAAATGGGAAGATTGAATGTTGGTGACTCAGTGGATAGAGCTCTCTGCTTGTAATTGGGAAAACCTAAGTTCATAACCCTGCTTCAGATATTTTTACTAGCTGTGCCATCTTGGGCAAATCACTTAATCCTTTTTGCCTCAGTTTCCTCATCTGTGAGATGGTGAATGATAACAGCATCTATCTCTCAGGGTTATATAATGATCAAATGAGAATATAAGTAAAGTGTTTTTGTAAACTTTAAAGCATTATATAAATACTATTGTTATTATTAACATTTCAAAAAACATTTTAAATGCTAATAATATTATTAATAATCCTCCTTCCTTTTCAAAGATTTCTTTGGGAGGGTTAGCTTCCTATTGGGACATTTTTCAATCCAAAGTATTAAAAATGAATGCGACAATGACCTGTTGTAAGAGTTGTGTGGGAGTTGAGCTAGGTTCAGGCGGTTGATAAGCTCTTCAATTACTTAGGTCCATTCAGCACCATCTGGATTTCCCAACATTAGTGAGTTTACTTAATTTTCCAAGGGCAGGCAGTGCATGGGACTACAGTGCCCTCTAGCAGAGGCTATGAAAATAGGGAAAAAGGGAGATGGAAAGAAAGAAAAGGAGGAAGGAAAGAAGGGGGAAAGGAAGGAGAAGGGAAGGAGAGAAGGAAGAAAGGAAGCAAGAAAGAGAGGAAGGAAAGGCAGGAGGAAGGAGAAAGAAAGGAGAAAAGGAAGGAATAAGAAACATAGGGAGTGGACAGAGGGAAGAAATATTGTAATTCAATTCAACAAACATGTATTAAACATCTACTGTGTGCACTGTACTATACAAGGCATTAATGAATTAAAAAAAAAAACAAAAAACCACAGGGGGAAAATAGTTCTTGATCTAAGGAGCTTATATTCTTCTGGATGAAAACAACATATATACAGATAAAGTACAAAATGATTTGAGAAGGAAGCTCTCGATCAAAGCTTCTTAAACTTTTTCTACTTGCAACCCCTTTTCTCCTGAGAAATTTTTACATGACCCTGGGTATTTAGGTATATAAAATCTATGCAAATCAAACATTTATTAATAATAAACCATAATTTCATGACCCTTTAATTCAGTTATGAAACCCCATGCAGGGGTCCTCAAACTACAGTCTGCAGGCCAGATGCGGCAGCTGAGAACATTTATCCCCCTCATCCAGGGCTATGAAGTTTCTTTATTTAAAGGCCCACAAAACAAAGTTTTTGTTTTTACTATAGTCCAGCCCTCCAACATCTAAGGGACAGTGAACTGGCCCCCTATTTAAAAAGTTTGAGGACTCCTGCTATGGGATCACAAACCCCAGTCTAAGAAGCTGGGGCACTAGTGGGGACTGGAGGAGATGGAATCAATTCAGGCTTCTTGGAGATTGGTGGCACCAGTGCCAAACCATAAAAAGAGTTTGGGATTCTGAGAGACAAAAACTGAAAAGAATTGGATTCCAAGCATGTGGGCCAGCTTCACAAATGCATGAAGATGAACATCATATGGTCATGGCCTCTATTAAAACTGAGAAGGTCATTAGGATTATTTTACAAATGAAGAAACTGAGAGACCTGATCACACAAAGATATATCAATAGTACCTAAGACTAAAAGCATGGAAGACCTACTGTGCTCTTTCCTATATAGGAAGGTCATTAACAAGATAGAATGTGTCTAGAGGAACATAACCAGAATAGTCAGAAGACTACACACTCTACCAGATGAGGAAGAATTAGTAGGGACAGTATTATTGTTTCAAATATTTGAAGGGCTATGACATGGAAGAGTAATAATTCACTATGCTTGGCTCAGCAAGATAGCACTAGAAGTAATGGGCAGGGAGGGAGAGAAAATTTTTCTCAAAGAGATAAATTTGGACTCACTGTAAGAAAAACATTCTAATAATCAACCACATCTAAAAATGAAATGGGTTTTATCATATTAGGTAATGATTTCCCTGTCATGGAAGACATTCAGGTAAAGGCTGGGGCTGCTGTAGGGAGAATTTTTGTTGAGGAACGGGCTGGACAAGATGGTCTTTGAAGTCTTCCTACAGAGATTCTATGATTCAGAAATCTGGTTTTGAGGTTGAAATGCTGAATTTACTGACATTTGGCAAGCAAGCATCTCCTAGGTGTCAGGACAAAAGGGATATGGTCCCTGCCCTCAAGGAGCTTAAGAGTCTTCCAGCAACTATGAGATTCCCAAGATTATTGAATTAAATTGAATTACGTTATCTGCTAGAAAGTGCCCCTGCTCTTGCCTAACTTTATTAGTACTAATCATCCAGAATTGTCAAGGGCAAGCCTTAAAATGCTTCACTAGGTGGCACCATATGCAGGCTCATCTTGCATTCTAATCCCTCCTCAGACACTTCCTGGCTGTATGACCTCCAGCAAGTCATTAACCCTGTCTGTCTCAAGTTTCCTCACTGTAAAATGATCCGGAGAAGGAAATGGCCAACCCCTCCTGTGTCTTTGCCAAGAAAACTTCAAATGGGGTCACAAGAGTCAGACCTGAGTAAAAAACAACAGCTTTAGGATAGCTGGGTGTAGTGCAAAGACCCTCCTCATACCTACTTCTACCTACTCCTTGCCGTCTTTCTTTTTCTAAATGGTATATTATTTTTCCAAATATGTGTAAAGTTATATTTCAATATTATTAATTTTTTTTGGCTGAGGCAATTGGGGTTAAGTGACTTGCCCAGGGTCACACAGCTAGGAAGTGTTAAGTGTTTGAGATCAGATTTGAACTTGGGTCCTCCTGACTTCAGGGCTGGTGCTCTATGTACTGTACCACCTAGATGATCCTTAATATTCATTTTTGTAAAACTTTTGTGTTCCAAATTTTTCTCCCTCCCTCACCTCCCCTTTCCTCAAGACAGCAAGCAATCTGATAGAGATTAAATATATGCTATCATTTTAAATATATTTGCAAACTTGTCATGTTGTACAAGAAAAATCATATCAAAGGGGAAAAACCACAGGGAAGAGGAAAAAAAAACAAGCAAATAACAATCACACAAAATTATAATTCTCTCTCTGGATGCAAGTGACATTTTTCTTCCCAAATCTATTGAATCTTCTTTCTAGGAATACCTCAGGCGCTCCCGTTTCCCAAAAGCCTCCTCTGCTTGCCCTATCTAGTGGCAATCCCTTCTACCTGCTCCAACCTCTCAGTTGTTTTGTATTTAATCATAATCTGACTCCCATAGAGCCTCTTTTGATACATTACATGCAGGTAGCCCTGGGTTAAGTAAAAATTTCAGCTGTGGGCCTGGTGACAATCTACATGTGCATGTTATCCCAGGACCAGGCTGTTAGGTTCAGAGAGGTAAATCACTGGCTTGCCATCAGGGACGTTGTCAATTCAGGAAACATGGTAGGTTCCATGTGGTATCCAGAGTGATAAGATATCAAATCTTTCAGCTCAATCACTGCCTCTGGAGTCAGAGGACCTAGAGGTAGGTATCCAGAGTACCTACCTCTGATGATTACCCTCCTGGCCTTCAATCTTCCTGGGCCTCAGTTTCCTTCATCCTTCATTGAAAAATGAAGGAGTTGGTCTAGATAAGTGGAATCAAATACATATAAAAATGAGGACCACTACACTGTATATAAGGAATGCACATTGACTTATAAAGGTACATATTAACATTTTGTTGTTCAGTCATGTCAGACTGTGACCCTATCTGGGGTTTTCTTGGCAAAGATACTGGAGTACCATTTTCCTTTTCCGACTCATTTTATAGATGAGGAAACTGAGGCAAACAGTTTGTATAGCTAGTCTTGCCTAGGGTTATATAGCTAGTAAGTGTCTGAAGCTAGATTTGAATTCAGAAGGATGTTTCCTGACACTCTATCCACTGTGCCACTTCTCTGTCATATTATTAACATTATGTCCGATTGCATTTTTACATTTTCAGTCTATTGTATGTTGCTGCTTTATTTTTATTTATTTCGTTAGATATTTTTCAATTACATCTTCGTCTAGTCCAATGCACATTCAAGACTGTCGCAACTTGCGATGAGCCTCTGCAACTACAGGTTTGACTTCAGGCTAGCCGACCTGTGAAGTCCCTTCCAGCTATGGTCCTACAAATAGTTTTTAAAACCCACTCATATTTATAGAAGCTCTCTTAAGGTTTATAAAATGTTTTTCTCCTTAAAAAAAAAAAGGCAGGGATTACAAAGTTTATTGTCCTCATTTTTACAGCTGAGTAAACAGAGTCTCAAAAAAGGACCATGGAAAGCTGGCTTTGGCTCCGAGTTACATATTTAGTGGCGAAGCCCAACAGTATATTCTCCACTTCACCATACTGCCCAAATTCATGAAGTCTGGAGCTCTCCTGCATCTCCCGCGTACTGCCAGGGATTCTCGGTACACACTAAGTGTTTAATAGCTGCTGCTTGGGGATGCTGATAGCGCTCCCCAGTGGCTTTAAGCCATATTTTGGAGGAGAAGAGGGCAGCGAAGGGGAGGAAACCGGGCGGGGCGGTCACCATGGAAACCCCAGCGTACACATCCCCTACCCCACCCCTTGCTTGCCCAGAACAGCCCTAGCATGCCCAGGTCGGCAGTCGCCGTAAGAGAAATGCCCGCGGTGCGGGGGAAGTTCAGGGATCGCGGCCCCCGCGATCGAAGCCCCCACAAAGCTAGATCTGAAACCACATCTGAATCCTCCATCCAGGCCCCTCCAACCCCGCCAAAGGATTGGGCGCCTTTGACCGTGGGCAGTATAAAATACTTCAGTCGTCACAAAGGGGAGGTAAGCGGGGGTGCGGATGGGGGCCAAAGCTGTGGTCAGTTGGAAGAGGGGGCTTCCTGGGCCCCTGGAGCATCCCACAACCCCTGTTCCCAGATGCTGCATTCTGTCAACACCCCAATCTAATTTCCCCCCAGCGTGCTACATCTGCTGGCTTCACTGATGCAATCTGGGGGAATCATCCCGTCCAGAGTAGATGCTTTGGTGTTTATCTCAGACAAGTTCCCT
This sequence comes from Sarcophilus harrisii, assembly GCF_902635505.1. Taxonomy (NCBI): domain Eukaryota; kingdom Metazoa; phylum Chordata; class Mammalia; order Dasyuromorphia; family Dasyuridae; genus Sarcophilus; species Sarcophilus harrisii. Next base: position 448,833,390 of record NC_045427.1, read on the forward strand.
TTTCCTCATTTCATATACTCAGTGAGTCAGTCTTATGTTTGACCCCTCTCTATTCTCTCTAAAACGATTCCAACCCATATGGACGATTGCAATGGCTTCTTAAAATGGTATTGCTACCCTTTTAATCAACTCACCTCACAGCTAGGTGGACTATTCTAGGAACTATAATAGACCTGGAAGAGACCTTATTGGTCATCTAATTCAGGCCCTACATTTTAGGTTTTTTTTAAATAAAGCTTTTTCTTTTCAAAACACATGCACAGATAATTTTCAACATTCACCCTTGCAAAACCTTATATTCCAAATTCTTTTTTCTCCCTCCCTTCTCCTCATCCCTTCCCCTAGACAGCAAATGCCCCAATATATGTTAAATATATGCAATTCTTCTATACATATTTCCACAATTATCATGCTGCACAAGAAAAATCAGATCAAAAAGGATGGCCTGTCATTTTAGAAAAGAGGAAACTGAAGTCCAGCAAAATTAAAATATATATATATATATATATATATATATATATATATGTATGTATTACACTGCTTTGCTTAAAATCTTTCAAATCTTTCAAAGTTTCCTATTGGCTTTCTCAATTCAGATTCTTCCTCTTGGCATTCAAGGCAGACATTACCCCCACCTTTTCAACTTTATATTTAATTTTTTCTTTCCATGTACTATAACTGGGCTCCTCAATACACAGCAAATATCCCAATGCTTTCTCTCTGTGTGTGACTTTACTCACATTATCTCATTAATCCATGTTTTCTTTTCCCCTCTTCCTGTTGGATTCTTCTCTCTCCTTTAAATCCCAATTCAAAGCCCTTTCTTCCATGAAGTATTCCTTAATTCTCCTCCTAGTCTTTTCAGATGTCACATAAAACATTACATGTTTGTGATTCTATTTGATGCTATTATGTATTATAGTCATTTGTATATTTGTCAATGTGTGATGATGTCATGGGAAATGTCTTAAAAGTCAGATGATTAGCTTGGCAGAGATTATTTGGTCTACGCTTATTTCAAAGAATGAAAAAAGAAGGCTCATAAGAGTGAAGTGGACCCCAGCTAAGAAACAGCAGTTAGAAATCTAATCCAGGTCATGTGATTTCTAGGTCCATTATTCTTTGTTCAGGTCCTGGAAGCAGCAGCATCAGGATAAGATGAAGAGATCTCTCTAGATTTAAATGGTCAAAAGACCTATGTTTTCACCCATCCTGGAATTTATTAGCTGGGTAATCTTGGGCAAGCCACTTCACAAACTCACTTATTTTCTGTGTCCTTTGCTGTCAGGAGACATTGGCTTGAGCTACCTCACAGACTTGATGTGAAAAAAAAAGAAATCTGTAAACCATAAAGCTGGTATAGAAATAAAAACAATTATCACTGTCATCTCCTATCATTTCCCATGGAACTGTTTTAAGTAGACTTTTTCTTTTACCCTTCCAAGCAATATAATGCAACTAGCATATGTTAATATGTGCAATTTTAATGTGCAATTATATAGCAATGTGCAAGGCTATAGTGCTAGAGATAAAGACAAAACAAAAGCAATCCCCGCCCTCAAGTACTCAAATTTTACTAGGAAAATGCAACATGTAAACAGATAATAACCTATGCATTATAATGGGGCTCTGGAGATCTGTTACAAAGGAGATCAGGAATGGCTTGTAAGACAAAGATATGTCTGAAAAACTGGGCCTGTAAGGAAGAGAGATTCTAAGACATGGAGATAAAGATCAAGAGAAACCTAAAAAGGTAAAAAGAAATTTTGGGAACTATATTTCTGCTATAAAGACATATAAAGAATACATGTATACCTTGTTCTAGAAACTAGAGGTGGAAAGGACATTGTACCAGAAAAAGAGTAAAATGGGGGTACTACATCTCACGAAGAGGCAAAGGAAACCTATTATATCTGAGAGAAAGAATGGAGGGGGATGAATACAGTGGGTATCTTACTGCCATCAGAATTGACTTAAAAAGAAAAATTTTAGACACATTCAATTTATGGTGAAACTTCTCCCACCTCATTGAAAAGTGGGAAGGGAAAAGTGAAAAGGGAAGGAATAAGCTAAGCGGAAGGGAATACAGAAACTGTGAGGAAAAGGAATAAGATAGGGGGAGGAACTCTAAGGCGTGGGGAAGGATACTGAAAAAGGAGGGCTGTGAGAAGCAAGTAGTGCTCACAAGTTTAATACTGAGGAAGGGGGGGAAGAGGGAAAGAAGGGAGAAAAGCATAAACAGGAGTTAACAAGATGGCAAGTAATACAGAATTGGTAATTTTAACCATAAATGTGAACGGGGTAAACTCCCCCATAAAGAGGAAGCAGTTAGCAGAATGATTAAAAGCCAGAATCCTACAATATGTTGGTTACAGGAAACACACCTGAAGCAGGGAGATACATACAGAGGAAAGGTAAAAGGCTGGAGCAGAATCTACTATGCTTCAGGTGAAGTCAAAAAAAGCAGGGGTAGCCATACTGATCTCAGATCAAGCAAAAGCAAAAATTGATCTAATTAAAAGAGATAAGGAAGGGCACTATATCTTGCTAAAGGGTGGCATAGATAATGAAGCAATATCAATATTAAACATATATGCACCAAGTGGTGTAGCATCTAAATTCTTAAAAGAGAAATTAAGAGAGCTGCAAGAAGAAATAGACAGCAAAACTATAATAGTGGGAGATCTCAACCTTGTACTCTCAGAATTAGATAAATCAAACCACAAAATAAATAAGAAAGAAGTCAAAGAGGTAAATAGAATACTAGAAAAGTTAGATATGATAGATCTCTGGAGAAAACTAGGGAGACAGAAAGGAGTACACTTTCTTCTCAGTAGTTCATGGAACCTATACAAAAAGTGACCATATATTAGGACATAAAAACCTCAAACTCAAATGCAGTAAGGCAGAAATAGTAAATGCATCCTTTTCAGACCATGATGCAATGAAAATTACATTCAACAAAAAGCCAGGAGAAAATAGACCAAAAAATAATTGGAAACTAAATAATCTCATACTAAAGAATGATTGGGTGAAACAGCAAATCATAGACATAGTTAATAACTTCACCCAAGAAAATGACAATAATGAGACGTCATACCAAAATGTGTGGGATGCAGCCAAAGCGGTAATAAGGGGAAATTTCATATCTCTAGAGGCCTACTTGCATAAAATAGAGAAAGAGAAGGTCAATGAATTGGGCTTGCAAGTAAAAATGCTAGAAAAGGAACAAATTAAAAACCCCCAGTCAAACACTAAACTTGAAATTCTAAAAATAAAAGGAGAGATCAATAAAATTGAAAGTAAAAAAAACTATTGAATTAATTAATAAAACTAAGAGTTGGTTCTATGAAAAAACCAACAAAATAGACAAACCCTTAGTAAATCTGATTAAAAAAAGGAAAGAGGAAAATCAAAGTGTTAGTCTTAAAAATGAAAATGGAGAACTCGCCACTAAGGAAGAGGAAATTACAGCAATAATTAGGAGTTACTTTGCCCAACTTTATGCCAATAAATTCTACAACTTAAATGAAATGAAAGAATACCTTAAAAAATATAGCTTGCCCAGATTAACAGAGGAAGAAGTAAATATCCTAAACAGTCCCATTTTAGAAAAAGAAATAGAACAAACTATTAACCAACTCCCTAAGAAAAAATCCCCAGGACTAGATGGATTTGTATGTGAATTCTACCAAATATTTAAAAAACAATTAACTCCAATGCTATATAAACTACTTGAAAAAATAGGGATTGAAAGAGTCCTACCAAATTTCTTTTATGACACAGACATGGTACTGATACCTAAATCAGGTAGGTTGAAAACAGAGAAAGAAAATTATGGACCAATCTCCCTAATGAATATTGATGCTAAAATCTTAAATAAAATATTAGCAAAAAGATTACAGAAAATCATCCCCAGGATAATACACTATGACCAAGCAGGATTTATACAAGGAATGCAGGGCTGGTTCAGTATTAGGAAAACTATTAGCATAGTTGACTATATCAGTAACCAAACTAACAAAAACCATATGATCATCTCAATAGATGCAGAAAAAGCATTTGATAAAATCTAACATCCATTCCTAATAAAAAACACTTGAGAAGATAGGAATAAATGGACTTTTCCTTAAAATAGTCAGGAGCATATATTTAAAACCATCAGTAAGCAACATATGCAATAGGGAAAAACTTGAACCTTTCCCAGTAAGATCTGGAGTAAAGCAAGGTTGCCCACTGTCACCATTATTATTCAATATTGTATTAGAAACACTAGCCTCAGCAATAAGAGTCAAGAAAGAAATTAAAGGAATTAGAATAGGCAATGAGGAAACCAAACCATCAGTCTTTGCAGATGATATGATGGTATACTTAGAGAACCCCAGAGATTCTACTAAAAAGTTATTAGGAATAATCCACAACTTTAGCAAAGTTGCAGGATACAAAATAAATCCCCATAAATCCTCAGCATTTTTATACATCACCAACAAAATCCAACAGCAAGAGATACAAAGAGAAATTCCATTCAAAATAACTGTCGACAGCATAAAATATTTGGGAATCTATCTACCAAAGGAAAGTCAGGAATTATATGAGCAAAATTACAAAAAACTTTCCACACAAATAAAGTCAGACTTAAAAAATTGGAAAAATATCAAGTGCTCTTGGATAGGCTGAGCAAATATAATAAAGATGACAATACTCCTTAAACCTAATCTATTTATTTAGCACTATACCAATCCGACTTCCAAGAAAATATTTTAATGATCTAGAAAAAATAATAACAAAATTCATATAGAAGAACAAAAGATGGAGAATCTCAAGGAAATTAATGAAAAAAAAAATCAAATGAAGGTGGCCTAGCTGTACCTGATTTTAAAACTATATTATAAAGCAGCAGTCACCAAAACCATTTGGTATTGGCTAAGAAATAGATTAGTTGATCAGTGGAATAGGTTAGGTTCACAGGACAAAATAGTCAATAACTATAGCAATCTAGTGTTTGACAAACCCAAAGATTCCAACTTTTGGGATAAGAATTCACTATTTGACAAAAACTGCTGGGAAAATTGGAAATTAGTATGGCAGAAACTAAGCATTGACCCACACTTAACACCATACACCAAGATAAGATCAAAATGGGTCCATGATTTAGACATAAAGAACGAGATTATAAGTAAATTAGAGGAACATGGGATAGTTTATCTCTCAGACTTCTGGAGGAGGAAGAAATTTGTGACCAAAAATGAACTAGAGACCATTATTGATCACAAAATAGAAAATTTTCATTACATCAAATTAAAAAGCCTTTGTACAAACAAAATTAATGCAAACAAGATTAGAAGGGAAGCATCAAACTGGGAAAACATCTTCACAGTTAAAGGTTCTGATAAAGGCCTCATTTCCAAAATATATAGAGAATTGACTCTAATTTATAAGAAATCAAACCATTCTCCAATTGATAAATGATCAAAGGATATGAACAGACAATTTTCAGATGATGAAATTGAAACTTTTTCCACTCATGTGAAAGTGTTCCAAATTACTATTGATCAGAGAAATGCAAATTAAGACAACTCTGAGATACCACTACACACCTGTCAGATTGGCTAAGATGAAAGGAAAAAATAATGATGAATGTTGGAGGGGATGTGGGAAAACTGGGACACTGATACATTGCTGGTGGAGTTGTGAACGAATCCAACCATTCTGGAAAGCAATCTGGAATTATTCCCAAAAAGTTATCAAACTGTGCATACCCTTTGATCCAGCAGTGTTACTACTGAACTTATATCCCAAAGAGATAGATACTAAAGAAGAGAAAGGGACCCACATGTGCCAAAATGTTTGTGGCAGCCCTCTTTGCAGTGGCTAGAAACTGGAAAATGAATGGATGCCCATCAATTGGAGAATGGTTGGGTAAATTGTGTTATATGAATGTTATGGAATATTATTGTTCTGTAAGAAATGACCAGCAGGATGAATACAGAGAAGCTTGGAGAGACTTACATGAACTGATGCTAAGTGAAATGAGCAGAACCAGGAGATCATTATATACCTCAACAACGATACTATATGAAGATGTATTCTGATGGAAGTGGATTTCTTTGATAAAGAGAAGATCTAACTCAGTTTCAGTTGATCAATGATGGACAGAAGCAGCTACATCCAAAGAAAGAACACTGGGAAATGAATGTAAACTGTTTGCATTTTTGTTTTTCTTCCCGGGTTACTTTTACCTTCTGAATCCAATTCTCCCTGTGCAACAAGAGAACTGTTCGGTTCTGCACACATATATTTTATCTAGGATACACTGTAACCTATTTAACATGTATAGGACTGCTTCCCATCTAGGGGAGGGGGTGGAAGGAGGGAGGGGAAAAATCAGAACAGAAGTGAGTGCAAGACATAATGTTGTTAAAAAATTACCCTGGCATGGGTTCTGTCAATAAAAAGTTATAATTATTAAAAAAAAAAAAAAAAGAAATGGAGGTATAGAGGGAATGGGGTGGGAAGATAGATGGCTAAAGTGTGGGGGGAGTAAGTAGGACTATTGATTGAAAAGAATGGGGGAGTAACAAAGGGGAAATATGTGAAATAATTGGGGAAGATGGTATATTGTAAAGTTGGGTTTTAAAAATGCTAAACAGGGGCAGCTAGATGGTTCAGTGGAGAGAGCACCAGCCTTGAAGTCAGGAGGACCTGAGTTCAAATGTCGCTTCAGACTAACTAGCTGTGTGACCCTGGGCAAGTCACTTAACCCCAGTTACCTCAGCCAAAAAAAATGCTAAACAGAAGAGTTTGAATTTTACCTTAGAGATCATAAGGTACACAGAAAGTTATTAGAGCAAGGGAATTACATAGATCCCTGGTTTAAGGAAATTATGCATTGAAGAGTCTGGAAGATGAGAATCCAATTAGAGCTGGTTGATAATCTAGAACTGACATTCTGGAAACAGAAGGATATGGGGATCCTGTGTATAGTTGATTGAATTTATAGGAAGCTGATAAGATCATAAAGTCAGAGGTACAAAGACAGAGACAGACAGATACAGAGATAGACACACGGAGACAGAGACAGACAGAAAGACAAGGATAAAAATCCAAGGAGAGTTCCTCAGTGCCCAGTAGTTAAACTAAATTTTAGAAAGATTTATTTACTCTGCCCTATTGAGGGGCTGAAATTTATATGAGGCAATATTTTCAAGGAACCTGGTGAGTGGAATTAGTGAATTAAATTACTAAATCATCAAACTTGATGGGAATTTTGAAACAATTTACGGAATGAAGTGTGCCCTTATGGAGGAAATACTGTTGTTATTGACGATGATGGTCACAGTTAAATTTAAGCTGATCACGGATTTAGAGCCTTTCTTGAGAATGTTTAATCCAACCTCCTCACTTTGCAGATGAGGAAACTGAGACTTAGAAAGATGAAATGTCTCCTACTCAGAGTTGCCTTTGAGCCAGGCATTCTTTCTAGGCTATCTGGCTACCTCTTTTGGAACGGAATCCAATAGACTTATTCCCTCCCAGGTCAATTCGTGTGCCTTCTCCCCGGACACTCGGATCCTCCTCACGTGCTGTGATGACAACAAGGTGTACATGTGGGGGGCTCGGACTGGGAATTTGCTACGGAGGCTGCCGGGCCACACAGGTGGGCGCGCGGCGGGGGCGTCCCATCCGGTCTCTCACCTCCCACCCTTCCTACTCCCTCGCGCACAACTTTTGCCCTCAAGCTTGCTTGCAGACCAGCGCCCAATATCGTCCCCGGGTCGTAACATAACTAACAGCTGGTGGGCCCAGGCCGTCTGGGATGGGGTCTCGCTTCTCCCTGCCAAGCTTCCCCCAATAGCTGCTCCAAAGACTTGACGCTCCAACTGGGAGATTGCGAGTCCGAACTGAATCAAGAATTGCAGAGGAAAGGAGGAGGGAGGAGGAGTGGGTGGAGAGAAGTAGGACGCAGAGAGCAGAGGTGTTCGTCTTCTAGCACCCTCGGACCAACCACTTTGGGGTTGCCCTCAGAGAGAAATGAACAGTAAGAAAAATTCCAGATCTACATACGGTAGTGAGGCTTTCTAGGTCTCTGGTCCTTGCTGATCCAGCTCTCAGAGGGTTTGAATTTTGCTGGGGTTGTAAAGGATAAGTATTTGGAGCCCTTATCTCTTTACAACTAGGTATTACTGAACTAAATGATCTCAGATCCCTTTCAGATCTAACATTCTATCCCAAGGATCCCTCTTTAGGGTCTTTCCACCCTCACACTGCCTCTCCTTGACAGAAAAGAAAGGGGGGAAAATAGGTTTGGAGGGGTTTAATCTGACTTTTATTAACATCAATCACACCGACTGTCCCAATCCACCCCTTACTTGCTTACACGGTTCTGGAGAAAGAAACTGTCTGAGTAAATGAGTAGTCAGAACGTTCTTCAAATCCCTCGCGATTCACCATTTGTGACTGTGTCTTTGGGCAAGGCACTTACCTTAGAATCTCAGCTGCTTCACCTGTAAAAGGAAAATAATATTGCGCCCACAACTTTCCCAGGGTCCTCATGAGGAAAGCATTTTGTGGATGACCTTTTCTCATTGTTCTCCGAATAGCTTTTCTGCTTAAAGCCCATTTTGTTGCCTTAATTCATAAACTTTTACCTTATTCTGTAATATATGAACTTTACAACACTCTTTTTAAAAGAACCTTTTGACACACTTTTGTATTCGTTCTCTATTCCAACTTGTCCTTTTTAAACTCAGTGGAGCTTATTGTGCAGCAGTGTCAGACTCTTTTAGACACTTGCCCCCACCCTCACTTCTTGTTGGGATAATTCTCAATTGCATTGTTATAATTTCATTCTTGCTCTTCAAACTGGTTTTTTTTAGGTCCCTTTACCATAAGATCTTCCTAATCCTTTCTCCAAACTTTTAAAAATTTGCTTATTTGAAGTCTAAGTGATAATGGATAGATCTCTTAAATATGAAAAATAACAAATGGATAAATCTCTTAAATATGAAAAATAACATCTTACACAAATTTGATAAAAAAGGAAGAAATTACTTAGCTGATCTATGGATAGTGAAAGTAACAAAACATAAAAAGGATAATCTTGTTTATGTAAATTTTAAGTCTTGCACAAACAAAACAAATGCATCTAAAATTAGAAGAGAAACAAATAACTCAGAAAAAAATTTCACAAGTTTCTCTGATTAGGATCTCATTTCCAAAATATATGAGCACTGATTCAGGTACACAAGACAAGAGCCATTCCCCAGTTGATAGTCAAAGATATGAACAGATAGTTCTCAAGAGAAGAAAATCCAAGCTATCAATATAGCCATATGAAAAAAATCTTCCATATCATTTAAGAATTAGAGAAATGCAAATTAAAATAACTCCAAGGTTCTACTTCATGTCCATCAGATTGCAAAGTTGACAATAAAAGAAAAATGAAAAATTTTGGAGGAGCTGTAGAAAACAGGCACACTAATACAATGTTGATAGAGTTGTCACTGGTCTGGCCATTCTGAAAAATAATTCTGGAACTATGTCCCCAAAAGTCAATCAACTGTGCATAGCCTCTCCCCTAGAGACACCAATAGTAACTATACTTCAAAGACATCAAAAAAGAAAAAGGCCAGTGTGTACAAAATATTTATGGCAACTCTTTTTGTGGTGAAAAAGAAATAAAAATCAAAGAGCTTCCTGTCAATTAGGGAATACTGTTAACCCAAAAGAAATGATGCCTGGGAAATAAAGCCTGGGAAGATTTGTAGGACCAGGTACACAGTGAAGTGAACAGAACTAGATCATCAATTTATATAACAGCATTGTAAAGACAAATAACTTTGAAAAGACTTTAAGATTTCTAATCAATGCAAATTGAGAGAATGCCCATAAATGAATGGCTGAACAAACTGGGACATATGATTACTATGGAATACTATTGTGTTGCAAGAAATGGTGCACAAGAAGGTTTCAGAAAAACTTGGGAAGACATATAAATTGAAACAAAGAACCAGAAAAATATTGTAGATAACAATAGAAATATTGTATGATGATCAACTGTGAATGACTTAGCTAATTTTCAGAAATACAGTGATCCAAGATAATTCCAAAAAACTTAAGATGAAAAATGTTACCCATCTCCAGAGGAAAAACTGATGGAATCTGAATGTAGATTGAAGCATATTCTTTTTAAACTTTATTTTTCTTGGGTTTTTTTTTTTTTTTGTCTTTTTTTTCCTTAGTAACACAGCTAATATGAAAATGCTATGCATGATTGCACATATATCTATATCAAATTGCTTGCCTTCTCAAGAAGAAAAGTGGTGGAGGAGAAGAAGGGAGAGAATTTGGAACTTGAAAAAAAAATTTTAATGAATATTTAAAAATATCTTACATGTAATTAGAAAAAAATATAATTAAAAAAAATTCTAACTAATGTGATAGCTGCCCACAATTCCAGAGAGACCACAATAAAATAAAACCTGTTACCCATCTCTTTCAAGGGAGGTGATGGCTCAGGGTGCAACTTGAAGAATAGTTTTTAGACATAAGTATGCAAAAATTGTTTTGTTTGACTATATGTATTTGTTACAAGAGTTTTGTTTTGTTTTTCATTGAGGTAGAAAAAATATTTTTTTAAAAACTAAAACCATTTTTTAATTAAAAAAAAAGTCTAGGGAATAAGTCTGATTATACCCAGTGTTTCCCAAAGAGTCTTCTCAAAATTCTTGTCATTACCAGTTCCTTTTTGTTGATTAAAAATAAGTCTAGAGTTCACTTTCCTTCATTTTTCACAATATCTGTGTAACATCCCTCTAAAAACTTCCTCTGATGTCTCCTGGCAATGGCCTTGGTTTCTTGAAAACTATAGCAACAGAGCATAAACTTAGACGAGCGCTAATGGAATAAAAATTCAGCATTGACAACATCATTGTGAAGAGTCTTTTATCAGAAAACTAGCCTGGGTCAGGTCACTAGTGGTGCTTGAACACCAAAAATATGAATTTTTTCAACCATATCAATGGCCTTAAGTCAGGAAAGGATTTGTGAGGTGTTAGTGAATGGAGTGACCAAATGGTCAGAGATACTGACCAAACTACAGACCGTCAGTATTGAATGTTCTGTGTATTTGTGTGTGTGTGTGGTGTATATATGTCCTTCTCTCTGTGTTTCTGTCTTTCTGTATCTGCACCTCTGTTTCTCTCTGTCTCTGTCTGTCTCTCCATGTGTCTGTCTGTCTGTCTGTCTCTCTCTCTCTTTCTCTCTTTTTCTCCTTCTTTTCCTATTCCCAGCTCTCCCTTTTCTATGTATCTATCTCTCTGTCTATCTATCTAGGTAGTTACTAGAATCACATATCAGTGCTAGAAAGTACAGTAGAGATCCTCCAGTCTAACCCCTTTCATTTATAGACAAGAAGACTGGCAGAGCTGGGCCCAGAACCCAGGTCTCCTAGCTGCTTAGTGTTTTTTTCCAGAAATTCAGAATTTCATAAATGAAAAGGACCCCATAAATCACCCAGATCAGCCCCATAGCTCCACAGAAATGCTCTCTACAATGTTCCCAATAATATTTTCCAGCCTTCACTTCACATTAATTGCCTTCAGAGCCAAGATTATTTTGCTGGTTTGTAGCTCTTTGACTACATTTTGAATCTTGTATCTTTACTATACTCAGGCTGTTTGCTGGCTTATTTAACTTGTCTTCTCCCAGGATAAGAAATCATTCCAAAGCCCCTTAATTCAAGCTCTCTAGAGCCAGAGCCCCCAAATGTCTCCTTTTCCTTGTCCATTTACCAATAAATTTTCCAGTCAACAGTAAGGAACATCTCTCTGTACCATATTCATCCCCAACCCACTGCTGTCATTAATATCAGATTATGCACTGTGATAACCATCAACTAAATGCAGAGTTAGGAAACAAGAAAGCTGCTGATAATTCTCAGACTGGGAGGAACAGGAAAATGATGCTCCATCCTGAAATCTCTACCTCTTCTGACCATAGCATGGAACATTGACAGTGCTTAATTTATTACCTCTGTGTGGCACTTTGAAGTTGAGTGAGTTAATGAAAGTATTATTATCCCTATTTTAGAGATGAAGAAACTAAGGCTGAAAGAGATCAAATGAATCAGAAACATGAATGGAGTGGAAAGAGGAAAGAGGAGAACAGGAAGAGAGAAAGGGAGAAAAGAGAGAGAGATAGAGAGACAGACACACAGACAGACAGATATATGGACAGAAAGAGAGAGACAGAGAGACAAGAGAGAGGAAAGAGAAAGGAAGGGAGGAGAAAGAGAGAAATAGACTAAAAGTTAAGTGATAGATAGCTAGACAATAGATGGTAAATAGGTAGGGAGGTATATAGATGATTGATAACAGATAATGGATAGATGATAGATATATTAAGTGTATCCTACATACTGGGACCTTGAGTTCTGAGAAAAGAAATATAAGCAAATGAAATAGTTTGTAAAAAACTATTGAAGTTTACTTTTCCAATGGATGAAGATAAAACATAAAAAGAGCCTGGAAAGTGGTTGAAGGGCTAGATGGAGAAAAAGACTGGGAGTGGGGTGATTGTGAATATCATAACTGCATTCAAATTATAAATTCCTTGAAGGCAAATATTTGCTTTTATCACTTTTGTCTTTGTGTCCTCAGTGCCTAGCACATAGTAGGTGCTTAAAGTTGCTTGCCTAAGGTAAGTTTCAGAACCAAGAATGAAAACCAGGTTTTCTAAATCAAAGAATCTCAGATCAGAAGGGGACCTCAAAAGAGATCTAAACTGTTCCAGAACAGAAATTCCCTCTATAACAATCCCAACAACTAGTCATCCAGCCTTCACCTGAGCATTTCTTATAACTTAACACTTTTATGAACCTATCCAGTACATTTTTGGACATGGGTCATTATTAGAAAATACTTAACTGAATCAAGCATAATTGTAATAACTAACATTTATATAGCATTTTAAATTAGCAATGTACTTTACAATTACTATCTCAAATGAGATAGGTGTTATTATTCTTGTTTTGCAGATGAGGCAGATGAATCAAAGTTTTAATGACTTATTATGGAACACATAGTTAATGAGGAGCTAAGGCAGGATTTGAACTCTGGGCTTTTCTTCTTCCTGAGTCCGGGTCCAGTCCTCTGTCCATTTTGCCTAGCTGCTTGTTCCCACTACATCTTTTCTCCAGTTAGCCATCCTCACCTGACACGGTCTATCATCCTCTCACCATTCTGATTACTTTCCTTTGAACTTTCCATCTTGTCAGTAGCCTTCCTTAAAAAAAAAAAAAAAAATGGCAGAGAACCCAACACAGTACTCTAGATGTAACTTACTAGGGGAGAGCATAGTAGAACTGCTAATTCCTTAGTCTCTGATACTATTCATTCATTGTTAGTATCACTTGCTAGCTGTGTTAACTTGGGCAAGCATCTTTCCCTCTATGGGTCTCAGTATCTTCATCTGTAAAATCCCTTCAAAATTCTCAATTGCTGTGATCCTATCTTCCAAGTCCATTGACACAGAAAATCCTATTGAAAGGGATCTAAATCATTAGCTTCTAGGGCTGGGACTGGATCCTAAGCAGCTTATATGAAAGTAGTCTTTCTTCAGCCTTAGAAGATTGGCCAGAAACCCTGAGCGTTTTCCCCTCCCAGATTTATTTATTTATATTTTTTTGACTAGGTGAAAAGGCCATTTTTTGCCTCAATTGCTACCCAGCCTTAATCACTGAATGGATGCAGTCAGACCTGTTAAGACCTTAGCTTCCAAAGGCCCAGGCCTCCCACTGCATTCCCCCTCTAGTCATCCCGATCTATGTCTGGCCACTGGACCCAGATGCTCTGGAGGGCCACAGCCTCCTTCATTTACATCCAATTCACTTGCATGTTCTGGCTTCACCTCCCTGATGTCATGGTCCCCTTCCAAATACAAAGGTCAAACAATGGCTGACCTTCAGGAACCCAGACTACTGGGCCTCATCCCTAAGGGCTCAGGCCCTTGTGTCCCATCCCATTAAGGCCATAAGAGGCATGTTTTCCTGGAGCTTACTTACACGTATTTGTTATTCCCTGAGGGAGTCTGTTCTTCCAATGATTGTGAGCTCCCTACATGATGGACCCAGTCCTGGTCTTTCTCTTTTACAGCTCCAGTGCTATTCTGCAGATTCTCTCCTGATGGCAGATTTTTTGCAAGTGCCTCTCGTGACTGCACAGTCCGGTTATGGGACGCCCAAACTACCCGGTGCATCCAGGTTCTGAAAGGTAACCTGAAAGAAAAAGATTAGGGCACGGAGGAGGAGAAAGGAAGGAAGGCTCTGAGGCCTGGGGATCACCATTGGTTTCAGATAGTTTGGTGTGGAGCCAAGGACTTGGGTTGGAATCCTTTTCTAATCCTTCTACCTGTGTGCCATCAAATAATTCACAACCTCTCTGGGCCTCAGTTTTCTCAGCTGGAAAAGGAAAGCACTGAACTAGATAAAAGGTCAGCAAACTATGGCCTGGGGCCCAATCCTGATCTGGTTTTGTGCATCCTTCAAGCTAAGAGTAGATTAAGAGGCCTGGAGTCAAGAGGATTCATCTTCCTGATTTTAAATCTGGCCTCAGGCACTTATTGACTGTGTGACTCTGGGCAAGTCACTTAACCCTGTTTACCTCAGTTTCCTCATTTGTAAAATGAGCTGCAGAAAGAAATGGCCAACTATATTGGTATCTTTGCTAAAAAACAAAAACAAAAAAAAACAAAATGGGATAATGAAGTTGGACGTGACTGAAAAATATTCAATAACAACAACAAAAAAAGCTAAGAATAGTTTTTACCTCTTAAAAATCTTAAAACATAAAAACATTCTTTACTCAATAGGCAGCAGGCTGGCTTTGGCTCTGGAGCTGTTGTTTGCCATATCTAGATTGGATAACCTCCAAGGTCTCTTCCAATTCCAAGTCTTACTGATGCCATAACAAATAACCAGAAGCTAGTCTGTGTCTTGATTCAGAATCAAGAGAAATTTGGAGGGTACAAGGAGCTCATAATTCTTCTTGGGACCCAAAGAGAATCACATAGCCCTCATTGCTCCTGACAGGAGACCTCCTGGAGGCTTCAAGCTGCCACAGGGACACATGGGACTCCCTTCTTTCTCCCCAAGGCCTAGTACATATCTCCCTTCGTTCCAAAGACAGATACTGACCTTAGAGTCCAGATGCTTGGCTTTGAATGCCTTTGGCTTTGTCACCTTGAAATTTATAAAGGTTAGGTCAGAACATGACTTTTCAGGGCAACTCAGTAGTGGTGTGGATAGTGTACCAGTCCTGTAGTCAAGAGGACCCGAATTCAAATCTGACTGTGTGACCCTAGATATACCACTAAATCCCAAGTGTCTCCAAAACCTTAACTTCTCCCAAACTCATTTTTCACAGGATTCCAGTCCAGGTCTCTTGTTCTCTCTTGCTGACACGGAAAGATTGGGCTTAGAGTCCAAGTTCAACATCAAGTATCAGGAATCCTCACTATATCACACTTGACCCTGGTCAATTGATTACTACTTGAAGATCCCCAAGGAGCAGGCAGCCCATTCTACTTTGGGATAATTAATTGTTAGGAATTTTTTCCTGATATTAAATCTACATTTGTCTTATTTTCAACTTCTACCCATTTCTCCCATGGGGTTAATCTGTATTCTACATCCTAGCATCTTAAACTATGGTTTAAGAACCCATATGAGGTTTCATAACTGAATGTGGGGGTCACAAAATTATGATTTATTATCAGTAAATCAATATATTATCAGTTTGACTTGTATCCCTATTTTATATACCTACATACCTGGGATTGTGTAAAAATTTCTCAGGCAAGAAGGGGTCATGAGTGGAAAAAATTTAAGATGGCCTGCTCTACATGATGACCTTTCCAATGATCAGGTTCTTCCCCATACCATTCCATTTGCCCATTCTTATCTCCAGTTTCTTCAACTGGCCCTTCTATTTCCAGAATATAGCTGGTGCCTGGCACATAGAAAATAACTACTTAATATATGCTTGCTACTGATTATTTATGAAATTAACTCAAGGGTCTTGATCATTCTGATTGCCCTCCTCTGAATACTCACCAGCTTATCATGTTTTTCTCATACTATGTAGCTTAGAATTGGAATAAATTGTCTGCCTGTCTGTTGTCTTGACCTGGTTTAGCCAGTATGACAAGACAGTTTTGCAAGGAAGTAGGCATTGTGGAGGGCTTAAAGTTTGAAAAGCCATAAAGACACCAAAATCAATTGCTGCATCCTTGGCCATTGCCAGTCATCTTGACTTTTGTCTCACCACTGGACTTTGATGACTATGGAAAAGAGAGTGAGGCTGACAACTTTTTGCAACTCTATCTCACTTAAGTCCAATTCACACTCAATCAACATCACAATGATGTCAAGGGTCATCTTTTAAACAAAGGAGAAACAACAGCCTAGTGCTGAATGCGGGTATTCCAGATGAGTCCTGAGAAAAGGACTCAGTACAGAGAGCTTCTGTGGAGTCACTTTCTAAGTATATATGTATCACAAACCCTAAAGGGCTGATAAAAACCAGGTTATGAGATTTACTGTGTGACTTGGGATCACCTATTCATCTATCTCCCAAAGTTTTTTCTCGGTGAATCTTTTTACCATTCATTACCTTGGTTTCATCATTCAGAAAAGATGAGCTATACTGTGAAGCACATCACTGACATCACAAGTACAGGACAGAGGAGACTTGCATGAAAAAGGTCTAGGAGTTTTAGTGGATCATAAATTCAAGGTGAGTCAAAAGTATGATGTGGTAATTAAAAGGAAAAATCAAAAGCAAAATCCTAATATGATCTCAGACTGAATTAAGAGCAAAGCAGCTTTTTGGGAAAATACATATATATGTATGTAAAGTATGGCTCAAGGTTAGTGTAGGGTCATCATAGCTTGTGAAATTTGAAGTACTCTTTCCAACAATTAAATGATTCAGATCAGTTTCAATAATCTTGTTATGAAGAGAGCCATTTACACCCAGAGAGAGGACTGTGGGAACTGAGAAAAGATCACAACATAGCATTTTCACTCTTTTTGTTGTTGTTTGCTTGCATTTTGTTTTCTTTCTCAGTTTTTTTCCCTTCTTGATCCGATTTTTCTTGTGCAGCAAGATAATTGTATAAATATATATATATATAGATATAGATATATATCTATATCTATATATACATATATTGGATTTAATATATATTTTAACATATTTAACATGTATTAGTTTACCTGCTATCTATCTGGAGAAGTGAGGGGAAGGAGGGGAAAATTTGGAACACAAGGTTTTGCAAGGGTCAATGTTAAAAAAAATTATCCATGCATATCTTTTATAAATAAAAGGCTTTAATTTTAAAAATTCAAAAAAAAATTAAATTAAATTAAAAAAAAGAAACTTGAAGTACTTTCAAAGTAAGCTACCATTATTATTCAATTCAGGGTTCCTCAAAGTTCTAATGGTCCATATCAAATATGGGGATGGGCATGGGTGGGCAAAGCCTCAAAGAAGAGAGGTCCTGTGCCTACAGAATGATTGCCAGTCTCTTGGAATTCCCTCATCACTTCTAAAGGAGTCCCAACTCCACATGTGAGAAATTGGTGCTCACTTTCATTCTCTCTTTTTTTTAATCATAGTTTTTTATTTTCAAAATACATGCAAAGATAGTTTTCAACATTTACCCTTGCAAAAAACCTTTGTTCCAAATTTTTCTCTCTCCCTTCCTCCCACACCCTCCCCTAGACAGCATTCACTTTCATTTCATAAAAACTTTAGGAGATAGGTGAATTGAATAAGTGATCACAGGTCACACCATAAATCTTACAACCTGGTTTTTAACCTCCAAACCTCTAGGACATACGGTACATGTATTTATAAAGTACATGTACCACAGAGTCTTTAGCAAGAGAGGCTCAATCACCACCTTTCCTCTGCCTTGTACCGTTCCTTTTGTGCTGCAGATTGGGCAGGAGACTAGTGTTGGGGGCTAATTGTTTCTATTTCACATACCCTGTCTTCACTGGGGTCTTCCAGGTCATTCCCGGGGTGTGGAGACAGTCAGCTTCAGTTCAGACTCTAATCAGCTGGCATCTGGAGGCTGGGACCACAAAGTTATACTCTGGGAAGTACAGGTATGGGAATTGAGGAAAACTAGGTATGGTGTGTGTGTGTATGGGGGGAGGATTAAGGAGCTGGGCTCCACAGGAATAGGGCTTTCCCCCCAAGAAGCCCTATATTGTCTATGCTAGGAAACTCACCTAATAGAGATTTGCTGAAACTAAACTTACAAAATGAGGGAATACTTGTTCACATTTCATCAGGAATCATTATTCTACAAAGACTCCTTGATAGTGTATTTTATATACTAATTAATTTCATTGTGGGCATGGGGGTTGAAATGAATAGAGAAATCTAAAGTATTGGAAGTCTCTGAGGAATGAAAGTTAATCAGATTTTGGCATAGGGAATACTAGAACATAGAAACTATTTATTCCAGCTGAAAGGGATCTTAGAACCCGGATTTCTCAAGTGAATCAAGAAGTGGTGACAATGATCTGCCCTACTTCATAGCTATTTCTTTTTGAATGAGAATCTAGGAGGCAGCAGAACATAGTGAGAAGATCCTTGGATGGGAGGCTTGGATTGAGGTAACTGGATAAGCTAGTAAGTGTTAAGTGTCTGAAGGCTAGATTTGAACTCAGGTCCTCCTGACTTTAAGGCCAGTGCTCTATCCACTGTGCCACTTAGCTGCCCCCCCCCCCAACTATGTTACGTTGAGGAAGCCACAACTTCTTTGAGATTCAGTTGCCCATCTAAAATGGGGGCACTGGACTAGATCTTTTTTTTTTTTTTTTTTTTAACACTTCTTATTTCTAATGTTTCGCCTTTGCAAGCATTCTAGTTTGATGTGTATATTTACACAAATTTTCCTTCTCTTTTAGACAGGTCAAATCATCATTCAACTCCTTGGACATCAAGATGCCATCCAAAGCAGTGACTTTTCACCCAATTCAGAATATCTTGTAAGTGTGACCTCCCTCTTCAGCACATGTAGTGGTGGGCACCTTGGCCTTCAATAACTGTCCTTGTGTGGATTAACTGGCACTCCTCCATTTTATTCACACATATCCCTGCAAAGCCCTCCATCCAAATTCAGCCACTTACCAAGTTCTCTTGATTCTGCCTCCCACACTGTGCTTTGTATAACATTGTTTAGTTCAGCGTCTGGTGCCAGAGAAGCACTTAATAGATGCTTTTTCATTCCTTCAGTCATCCATACACAGAGACTCCTCTCTATACTCTTTTTACTTCTCTAGTTCAAGCTCTTAATAAATAAACTCTTTAATCTGACATTTGAAATCCTCCATAGTCAGGCTCCAATTTATCAATCCAAACTTATTTCAAATTACTTCTTTTGATTAAGTGTTCCAGAATCTCAACTAGATTCTTGCTTCTGCCTACATATAACATATAGTCCCTGGAATGCACTCCTTAGCTCTACCTATTTAAAAAAAAAATCTCTTCCTTAGATACTCTAATCCTCCTTATGTTTCCATCCCCCCCCCCCCCCCCCCCCCCCCCCCCCCCCCCCCCCCCCCCCCCCCCCCCCCCCCCCACACACACACATACTTTATCCTTCCCTACTCAAATGAAAGTTTTCCTAGAGCACTTAGTCTAGATTTCCACTTGGTCCTTTATTAATTTTTCCTTGCTTTATCTATATGGATACTGAATTCCTACCTATCCCCAAGTTACTGTTAAGCTTAGTGAGGGCAAAGACTACGTAATTTTTTCATATTACCATTCCCAGACCTTAAATACAATATTTCTATATGGTAAATGCTTTACAAATGTTATTTACAAGTGAATCCAATTGATAAGATATTAGACTAAAGTGGTCTCCTATCTCCCTCTCCCAGAGGCGGCATGTTATAGTAGAAGACTATCTTTGGAATCAGAAATCCGATCCTGCTTTTTGACATTCCAGTTGTATATCTGTAAGAAAGGCACTTTTCAATATCTCAGTCAACTCTCTAAGACTAAGTTATGAATGAATTTAACTGGCAGAGGGAATTTCCACATAATATCATAAAGTCTATATCCTCCCTGTCATTCCAACCTCTCTTCCCCACAAAAAAGCTTAAATCTTCAAAAACATTCTTTCTGCTCAATAGAAAATGAAATACCAAAAATGGTTCAGTTGCCAAAGTCCCATTAACCTCCCTTTGCTCTCCTTAACCTTCCTCCAGTTCTCTTATTCCCAGAGTCAAGCAAATAAAGCACCTTCCAAAACACTATTCCCAGCAAAAACTAATCCAGGAAAAGAAAAGTAGGATATCATATTTAAAAGTCTAACAGCTTTATTTCCTTCATACCAAGCTACTAAAGGCCTGGGTAAAATGGGTCACTTTGTTAGTATATGGGATATAAGAATTTAGACAACTAAGCTTTAAGCCATGGAGTCAAATGAATATAGAGTCAGCTTTGGATTCAGGAAGACTTTGGGTGACCCAGGGGACCTCTCAGTATCTTGACAATTCTCTAAGACAAAGATGCAGAGGAGGTGCTACCTGCATTGGTAGAGAAAGTTTACTTATGTAGGAGTTCCCCAAACCATTGAAATTACAAATATGTTCCTTGATCCTGAATCCTGGATTCTTTCTACTCTTTAGCATTGCCTCTCTCTTTGATAGCTATGCTTGAATGTTTTATTTTAAAAATGATAAAAAAACAAAACAATTGCTTACTATATGTCTGGTACTATATTAAGCAGAGAAGTGAATAAACATTCATGTACCAAGGTATAAAATAATACGGAGAGGTAAGTGCTATGATTATTGCTGTTTTACTGTTGAGGAACCCAAGGCAAATAGAGGCAGAATTTGAATTCAGGTCTTCATGACTCCAGGCCCAGGGTTCTTTTCACTGTATCATCTGGTTGCCTCTACTAACAATGCCAGGGTTTGCAAATAGCTAGGAAGTAGGATAGAAGGTATCTTTATTCTGGGCAAGAAAATGTGAATGTTCACTTCTCACAGCCCAATCATCCTAGGATAAGATTTCAGTGGGAAAGAATGAGAATGAGAAAGAGAAAGATGACCAGTGTGAATGGTATAACCTGTCTTTTTTGTTGTTATTGTTTGAAATTCTTTTTTTTTTTTTTTTATAATTTTGACAAACATCAACATGAACATTTTAGTATCCTAAGAACATATAGAGTGATAGATGAAACTGTAAACTTGTTACAATGTTTTTTTTTAAATGTGTATTACACTTAACATGGAGTAACAAAATTGCCCTGGTGGTCTTCTTGGTCCCCTTCAAAACATCTTAATATTTTCTTCTATATTTTTTCAATGTTTCATTGATTCTTTTTTTCTTCTCCATCAGTATCACCTCCCACCAGTTTTTTCCTTAAAATTCCTATCTAGCCCTCCAAAATAGATGTAATATGTGACAAAATACAGTTAAGCAAAGCAATGGACACATGGGTCACATTTGAAAATGTGTCTCATTTTGCATCTCTCTGGTAGTCTTCTCTGCCAAGAGGTAGGAAGAATGTTTTACTTTCGTTTTTGAAGTCATGATTTTGATCATTGAACTGCTTGAGTTTTTTTTACATCTTTAAAATTAATTTTCTTTTACATTATTATAGTCATTGTGTAAATTATGCTCCTGCTTCTGTAAACTTCAATCTGCATTCATTCCTACAAATTTTTCAAGGTTTCTCTTCATTTGTTATTTTTTTCTTCATCTTATATGATCTAGTTTAATATAACAGGCACCCTGATGGGCCTAATCTAAGTCTAATTTCAGAGCAAATGAGACCTGGGAATCCTTCCTTTGATGGTACTGGCTATTTGAGCCTGGGCAAAGCACTTTAATCTCTCAAAAGTGGGCTAGCCTAGGGCTTCTTAAACTTTTCTTACTTGCAATCCCTTTTTGCCTGAAAAATGTTTACAGGACCTCAGATGTCTAAATTTATAAAATAGGTATATAAATCAATTATCAAATAAGTCATAATTTTGCAAGCCCCATATTCAATTATGAGACTTCATAATGGGATTGTGATCTACAGTTTAAGAAACTGTGCTTTAGTCAAGTCTTTTTTGGGGGGAGAAGGAAAAGTAACCAAGGTCACACAGCTAATACCTAAGGCCAAGTTTGAACAAATGTCCTCCTGACTCTAGGCCCAGTACTCCATCCATTTTGCTACCTATCTGTCCCTTTGTCAACTCTTTAATTACAAAAGAATCCTCAATCAGTGTATGCAGTTAGTAACTTTTTGAAGTTAGTTCCAAATTGCTTTCTAGAATGGTTGGATGGTTCATTAATGTGGCTGTTTGTATAGATCTGCCACCACCCTATTCTATTGCTTTTCCCCTTATTAGCATTTTCTTTCTTTTTAGATTATCAACCTGATGGGCATGAAGCAGAACCTTAGAATTGTTCTTATTTCTTGATCACTTGCATCTTTCCTTTTTTTTTTTTTATCTATTGCAGAATGACATGTTCTTACATGCAACAATTTTCTATATATTGATTATAAGATCTGAGAAATTTGCTAGCAGTTTCCCAGTGGTTTTGATTGTGCAGAAGGTTCTCATTTTTATTATTTTCATCTACTGCCTGTTCTGATTACAATCATCTCCCTTCCCAGAATTCTTCTAATTGTGAATGCTATTTCATTTCTTTCATTTTACATTTAGTTCATGTATTCATTTAGTTCTTTTGGTGATAGAGGGTATGAAGCAACAATTGCTTCTCAATTTTCCTAAGTTATGGTCAGTTCTATAACGGTAATCCTCATCCTCTTTCCCCCTCCCCCTCCCCAAATTGATATTTTATGGTTTTAACACTGGTACAACTGATTCTACTTGTTTTGTTACCTGTTCTATTAGTAAAATTTTTTTTTTTTTTTTTTTTGGTCTGGTACTACCCCCTCTTTCCAATCTTCCCCGAGATTCATCTTTTGTTCTTCCAGATGAATTTTGTCTGGTTCTAAAGTAATCCTTTGGCTTACTATGGCAAACCAGTTTGATTAGTATGCCAATTGTAATTTAGATAGTACTGGGTTTTTTATATTAATAATCTTGTTTTTATTTTTAAAGTTTTATATTTTGAAATTTTATAGAATTCTTGGCTTGGTACATACTAATAGAATCTTTTTTACTAGCCTAGCATAAGTTTTTCAGTGTGAAGATGATTTGATGTGGCCAGTCATTTGAAGCCTGGCAATTTGTGATGGCTTCAAACTTGACATGGATCTTATCTCCCCTTAGTGTTTTCAGGCTGGCTAGTTGCTCTACAAGCTTTTAGGTTGCTTCAAATCATGCAATCTGTTTAATCTAAAAGGGTCTTCTGGATTTTCTTCAACCCCTTATAGAAGCTGGCTGTTCTCAGTGTTGCCATAAAGAGCTTCTATGCAGATAAAGGACCACTCTGGATTCAGAGGATTTGGGTCAATTTTCTCAGTCACTTCATAAAACCCCAGATCTTTCCCATCTCTTCCCTAGTGGTTGGCCAGCAGTAACTTCTGCCTCACACATGTTGAACCTGAGATGGTCCTTTCTCCAAAGCTCGTATCACAGGTGCCTACTTTTCTTCGAGACAGGCTACTGGCTCCTGGGATGCTACAGTCCGAGTCTGGGATCTGCGCTCATTGGACAAGATTAAAAATAAAGTACTGGAAGGCCACAAAGGAAACGTCAGCTGTGTGTGTTTCTCCCCATCTGGGCTCCTGGTAAGCTGCAACTCTATCCCTTAGAAAGGAGGGAAGGTATCTCAGGAAAGACTACTGCCAAAACACTACCACTTATTCCACAGGCCTCAGGTTCCTGGGACAAAACCATCCGCATCTGGAATCCCGAGACAGGAAAACTCCTAGCCAAACTGTTAGGACATCTGACTTGGGTGAAGAGCATGGCCTTTTCTGCTGATGGGCTTCGAATGGCTAGCTCAGAATACTCTGAGATGGTAATCCTTTTCAGCTCAGAACTGGGCTCCAGTGTACCCTACCCATAAGGTCTGTAGTACTATAGCAAGTGCTGCCTTTGGAGACAAAGAAACTGAATTCAACTTCTGGCTCTGTGAGTTCTGGTCTGTTAGGGAAGCAGATTTCAAATTTAAAGTTGAGCTAGACCAGAGGTTTAAAGTGCTCCTGAGGCCCAAACCACATTAAAATGTATTTGGGAGATATTTAGCAAAATAAACAAGATATCATGTGCCTCTCCCAGTCATTAAGTGGGCTCCTCTCTATTAGTTTGGCACCATTGAAATAGACCTCAAAAGAAAAAATCCTTTTGAATCCCCTGTGAGCTGTGAACAGCTGCTGATTCTGTAAAATGGCCTAAATGGCTTTTACTTTGTCTATCCTCTTACCTGCTTCATTCCTAATTGTTGCCAGGTAAGAATGAGCAAGGTTGGGCAGGGTTCCTCTAGCCCCCATAGATGCATCAGAGCTAGATTATTTGCCATTTAAACTGGCAGAGGTAGAGATCTTCCCAGGATTGAGCCTAATTAAATAATTTGCTTTTCAATGTTCAGATTATTTCCATAACAAGAACCAAAATTTAAAAGCAGATTATGTAATAAAAATGGCTCCATATCATCTTTTTCCAAGCCTTGGTCTTCTGAGTAACAATATTTTGCTGACTTTCTCCCCCTTTTAACATAGGTTAAAATCTGGGATTGTACAACTGGAAAATGCACAGAGAGCCTGAGGGTAAGATATGGCATGGGGCTGTGAGGGTAGAAGAGTCTGGTTTAAATTAGCAGGTGACATTATACCCCAACAATCAACAAACTGATCCTTAGAACATGCAAACCATGGAGTAAAACAAGTTAATAGCATTTTTGTAAAATGGCAGAACTAAAATTTTTACGGTCATCTAGTACACCATAGAATGAATGAGATCTGGTGTCAGGGTCATCCAGCTGTTTTAGTGATAGAAATGGGACTAAGAATCAGGTCTTCTGGCTCCTAGCCCAAGGCTGTTTTTTTACTTTATTTTTGCAGGGAGTTTTAGAAGTGGCCCATGTCTGTGCTTTCACCCCAGATGGGAAGTTGTTGGTTTCGGGGTCAGCTGATCACCGAATATTTGGAGAAGGAACTGCAGATCATCAAGTATTTGGAGAATATTCCAAGCGCTGTCAGATGAGCCATTCAACAACTCCGAAGTCAACTTTAAGTGACAACTGTTCCAAGGGCAGTGAAATACGCAATTTAAGTGTACATTATATGGAACCAGGAGCCACAATGAAGAGAGCTAGGAACAGCACCATTTCCCCTTTAGGACAAGAACTGAAAATCTAAGACCCAAGTCAAGTTATAAGAAGTTCAAAAGAAACAGTGTTCGGGTTAACCTTAAATTCAACTATCTTGAACTAGAAACTAAGACTTCTTATGATTATCAATAAAGAGTCAAGACATTCCAGCCTCAACTTCTTAAAAGAGATCAAGGGTCTTCCTCACTACTACACAGGTTATACAATTTGTCTTTTTATTGAGCATCTTTACAAATTATGCCTTGACAGCAAATTTCCGAAGAGGGTACAGGCGTTCCTTCCTCTGCTGTTTTTTGGTCTTCAGGCCTTCCTCGTGCTTATTAAGCCTGCGTCGCATGGCACGGGTTTTCTTGGGCCGAAGGTCCAGGGGCTTGTATTTCTTGCCCTGTTTTTTGAGAAAGTAAGACATGACCCTGAAGGCAACCACATATTATCAATGCATAAAACCTGGGAGGAAAGACTCCAAAAGTCAGGCCACCAGAAGTCATTAATTTTTGGGAATTCCGGCAAGGGCTACCAACTTTCCAGGCCTACAAAATCATGACTCTGAGGGACCTTCAAGATCTAGTCCAAAATCAGTTTTGCCAATTAGACCCAGGGAAGAGAATTTTACATATCTAAGGTCAATTAGTAGCAGAACTATGATTTGAACAAAAGCCTCATCAACTGCTTGAAAGAACTGTAGTCTTAGAAGTAGAAAGGACCTTACTACTCAACTAATACAAACCCTTCATTTGCCCGAGGCAGATGTATGATTAAATATAGACTTTGAACTCAGGTCCTCTGACTCTAGAATCACTTTGTCTCCCCCTTAGTCCAACTGCTGTTTAACTGGAAACAAAGGGAAGTTCTCCCAATTTATTTTTCCTCCCACCAGGGCTTTTGCCACGGGACTGTGCAAGGACTAAAATCCTTTTTAGCACCAGGCCTCATTTCACATCCAGGAAAGTTAATCGGACCCCCTCAGCTTGAAGAGAGCTCTTTTCCTCAATTCCCACATTGCTCTTACCATTTATCTGACTGGGACCTTAATGAATCAATGGTATGACATGGCAGCGCCATGCCTCCACTGTGCTAATCACCATCCCATACATGGAAGGCAGTGTCCATAACAAGGAGGGGTGGTGTTGGGGGGGAGGGTTAACATACTGGGTTTTGCACCAGACAGACTAAGTTCAGTTCTGAATGTAGCATTTTAGGAAGAACATTAAAACTAAAGAAAATCCAGATGGGGTTGACCAGGTTGATAAAGTGATTCCAGTTCATGCCAGCCGTATCTTAAAATTGTTTTTTAAAAAATGGAAACTTTTAGCCTGGAAGGACATAAACACATCTCTCAAAAACAAAAGGCTATTGTGGAAAATTAAATAAATTTGTTTTGCTTGATCATAGGGAAAAAACACCCCCAACTACTCCCTGTTTGTGCTGAAGACACTACCATGCTTCTAAGCACTCAAATTTATAGTTTGCAGAATAAACTTTAACTCTTCCCTTTCCCTTAATCCCATCCATTCCTAGTCAACCAGATAGCTGTCAAATGCTGTTCATTTTAATTGAGCAAAATATCATGTGGCTATCCTTCCTATTCCTACTGCCACCACACTATTTCAAATTCTTAACACCTTTCCTTGTTCCATTTTTCACAATGCTGCCAAAACCATTTCCCTAAGGCATGAGTGTCTTTAGTGGCTAACCAAATAACTCTAAGATAAATATATGAACTCTGCCTTCCACAATATGGCTCCAGACTAATTTCCTCTTATTCCATGCTTATTTTGGCCTAATTGAACAAATAGCTGTTGTCTGACTTGACACTCCAAGCCTCCTGCCCAATTATGCAGTAGAAAGGATGCTGATTGGGAACTCGAAAACCTGGGTTCACTTTCTTGCTTTGTCATTTATGTAATTACTAGTGTGACTTTTCCCCTCATTTTCCTTTTTCCTCACCTGAAATATGAGGAAGTGGATTCAATGATCTACCTGAAAAGTCCATTCCAACTACAATGCTATTGATCTTATAATCTGTATTTCTGTATGCCTAGAATGCCCAAGTTTAAATGATATCCTTTCATCCCTCAAATCTGTTTCCACTTACCAGTGTCCTTAACAGTTTGCAGATGTAATCTGAACTATCAGATAGCAACTGTACTGTTTTGTGGTTCAATTATTAGTAGTTTGATCATAGTAGGTGACTAATAAAAATTACTCACTGTGGGCCATATATAAGGAAAAAAGTCTAGGATCACCTATTAAATATCATTTAAGTATGGGTTAAACTGGATGAATTGGATCACAGATTCCAGCCGTGGCTCAACAATACAAGGATAGGCTTGGAACTTAGTACCTGACACAATCCCATCCCATTTATCTAAAGAAATTTTCTTACTGTCACCTAAAGGTTTCTCCTTTGGTAATAGGCACCTTTTAGTCTTGATTATCCTATCAGAAAACACACCTCTACTTCTATTAATTTGGCACAAAATGAGATTTCATATACACCTATATCAATTCTCATTTTTTTTTTTTTTTTTAGGACCACTCTCAAGTCTCTGGTTTCATTTAAACCACATTAGGCAAAGGCAAAAGAAATGCAAACTGTACCTTCTGGAAAGCTGATTGAGTGAAAAAACAAACCCAACACAGCTTTTATGCTTCCCAGCAGGATAATTATGTAGCAAGATCAAATTCACACTTTCTCTACAAGTCAGAGTAGTGCTGGGTGTGTGTCTTGCAGGTCAGTGAAAGCCAATTTTAACCTTAAGATAGATAATACACTTTCTCAGAGCTCAATTTACCTTATAGAATTTCCTGAGGTTCTCTTTCTGTGTCTGGTTGATGACAGTCAGGACTCGGGCAATAGATTTTCTTACAACTCGGCTGTTAATGAAAGAGATTTCAGCTTAAGAAGCAAGGAAAACGGAGTTATATAGTTTAGACTACCAGCAATCTGCCCTGAACCAAAACCTAGAAATGCACAATCAACATTTGTTGGATGAATGTATTTTTATATAGAAGATAAAACACTATGCCTCAGAACATGGAATGAAGTTAGAAAAAAAAAAAAAAAAACATGGTCCAATTTTATAGTTGAAGGAAATGGAAATTCATGGCAGAAATGGCTATGTTCAAGGACATACAGTTTATTAGTTGCTGAACAACAGTCCTCTTTATCTTTCCACTTTAATTGACTGTTTCTCAAATTTCCTATTGATAGGCAGATTTCCTAAAATAGATATCAGATTTTGGAGAATAGAATCCTAGAGTCGGTCAAGTCTCCTTTATTTTAGAAGAAACTGAAGCCCCAATAAATGACTTTTCCAAGGTGACAGAGTGACGAGTGGCAGAGCCAAGAACAATTTCACTGCAATGGGTTCTAATCATCTTATGTTCTAACTGACCCTTTCCAGAATATTTTCCATAACAGGCCACAAGCTAAAGAATTTTCAAAGTGCAATTTGAAAACCAGGACAGCAAATTACATAAATCACCATCCCTGTCAAGTTTCTTTAGGAATTGAAGACACTCACATCTTAGACAGTTTGGATGCAGCTCCTCCAGTGACTTTGGCCACTCTTAATTGGGAAAGTTCCACCTTTAAATCATCCAACTGTTTGAGTAGTTCCTCCTTCTTCTTCCCACGAAGATCCCTGGCCTTGATTTTTGCCTAATGTCAGAAGCAAGAGATTATGAATTTAAGCAAGCCAAAGGATTGGGCTGTAGGGATTGAAAAAAAAGAAGGCTCCCAATTAGGGATAAGTGATTACATTTACTGGGAAAAAGGTACTGGAGGAAAAAAGGGGGCCTATTTTCTCCCCAGAAAACCAAGCACTTTCATCATTTAGTTTTCCCAACAAACACTCCGTAAAATAGGAAAAGGTGTAATAGCTCACTTTTCACCTCCCCTCCCCCCATTTTAAACTCTTTCCATTAGAGAGATGAAACAGGCATTAAATTGTCACATTATGCTGGAATCTTATTTTGAGCCAAGTTCTGACCCCAAGTTCACGGCTGCCCTAAAACACGAGCAGGGCTTCTCGGGAAAGGCAAAAATAAGCTAACTGCACAGGACCAAACGCGGTAGTGACCGGACGTGAAAGCGTGACACCCAAGCCCAACAGCATGCACGAAAACGGACCTAAGCACAGGAAGCCAGCCGCGACGTGGTCCAGCGTTAGCAGAGGGCCTGAGAGCCAGTTCCGGCCCTGCCCCAACCCTCACCCTGGGCGCTTCCTAAGGGCCACCGTCGGCACACTCCCTCTGGCTCCCTCCCCATCCTGGCTATACTGCGACATGTCGGCACTGGAGGAATCCCGAGGCTTGCCAGAACTGGCGGCTCCTCCACTTTTCCGAGTAGGAAATCGAGGCCTAGAAAGGCCACTACGTGCCCCAGGCGCGCCGCGGCTCCCGCTCCCCGCGCTCCCCCTTCGTTCCCGCCACCCTCGCCAAAGCCCGTTTGGCTCACGGGCCACGGAGCCCGGCCGCCGAGCCAGACTCCTCGGGCGTCCGCAGTTCCCCGGCCCCGGCTCCGGAGCCTCCGTCGCCCGCCACTGGAGTCCGGCCAAGTGGCCCCCAGGTGCGACGCGGGCCGTTGGACTCCGGGGTCCGAGGATGGCGGCGGATTCCCCGAACAGAGCTTACCATGATCACGGACACAACGCACCGCCGCCGGCTCGGAGGAGAAAGAGGAAAAGGGAGGGGCGGATCCTGAGAACTACTACCGGGTCACGGGCGTGACCAAATCAAAGGGGGGAGGAAGATTGTTCTGAAGAATGGTACAGTCCGCCCATGGGGGTTGGAGAAAGAGGAGGAGGGCAGGCCTCGCGGAGACACACCCACTCACTGTTCAAGCCAGGGCTACCCTAGAACTTTCATTTTTTTTTCCCATTTTTCAAAACCCAGTTTAGGCTCCTGGCAGCCCTCCTTGATTCTTCCCCCATTGAATTTAATCACCCCTGGATCTTCCCTTAGAACACAATATAAGGTCTCAGTTTTTTTCTTCCTGCAAAATCAGTCAATCCTACCTTTTCCATATGTTTTGCATTCCTGACCTGCACACTCCCAGCAGCCCAGTATTACTGATTTATTTGTTCTGTGGACACACAGGATGATTCATCTCCAGCCTCCCTGCCTTTGCCTTTGTGGTGCTAATTCCTGTAATTCATTTCCTCCTAAACTCTTCCCCCCAATCCCATTTCAGAATATCTTGTTTCCTTCAAGTCTCAACTCAAGCCTACCTTTGACAAGAAATCATTCCTGACCTCACCAATTTCTAATTCATTCTCACCTATAATGACTTTTTATTCATTTTGTATTTAAATATATATATATATGCATATATATGTACTTACATATCTGCATAAACTTACATATGTACATGCTGTCTCCCTCATTAGAATGTAGCTCCTTGAAGATAAAGGGTGTTTCATTTTTGTATTTCCAGAGCTTAGCACAGTGCCTGAAACATAATAGGTACTTAATTAGTGCTTGCTGATTGATTCATTCTGGGGACAATTATACATTGCCTCACTACTGAGACAAGAAATAAAAGCACAATAGCATCAAGTTTAAAACTGGAAGGAACTTGAGAAATTGTCTAATCATCTTTTGACACAGAAACTGAAGCTCAAGGAAGTTAAAGGGCCAAGATCACACAAATAACAAGTAAGAAAACCAGGATTCCAGAACCTGAATTCATAATATATGTTAAATTAAGGAATATTAAAATACAGAATACAAGGAAAGGCTCATAGGGCAGAGATGATAGAACACAGAATGTTAGAGCTGGAAAGACTTTTTAAGACTTATCCCCTTAATTTGAAGAGGTTCAGAATGCTGAGGCTTGGAAAAGGATAACTGAATTGGAAACAGAATTTTTTGAAATCTGTCTCCCAAAGCTTCAAGCTAGCAGGAGAGCTGAGATAAAATTCAAGTCTTCTGATTCTCAGTTCAATGTTCCATCCATTCCATTTATAGTGCCTTCTTGTAAAATGTAAACTATAATGCAGAAATTATAATGTGGATACTTATAAATTATTATGCAGGAATGCTTGGTAACAATATTTCCCATAACTAGACTTATTTTAGTAGTAGATCTGGGATCTGGACCAAAGTTCAAGAAATTGGAATGGTATTGGTTTTAGTTTTCCTTCCTAAACTATTTAGTGATGTGGGAGAGATAAGATAGGTTAACACTCCCTATGTCTGGAACTCAAATTGGAATGCTGACATCACTTCTCTGAGCCCTAAAAATGTCTGCATTCCTTACTAGGACTGATTTTCTGATACTACTTCATTCCTTAAAACTGTTTAGTTAATATCTAGCTCACACATAGAACCTGACAGGAATTAACATCTCTAATATATAGTTACCAACTGATGCTAAGCAACAGAGGCAGGGCCAGGGGCTGTTTCTGTATCTGGTACAGTATCCAGCAGGCTGTGGGCGATTCACAAACGTCAAGTGATAATAATAACTGCTCCTTCTCCCACTGAGGATGTCAATCCCTATCCCCTGTTGATGTAATACAACTTCTAGGGGAGACAGCAATAATTTTAAGGTCCCCTGACCTTAGGGTGCTTCTGTTCTAACAATCTGTCAGTGATTCTAAATCTTCTGGCTTTGGAATCTATGCTCCCGAGGCCCTCTGATCTAAGAATGCTATTGTTTTGTCAATGATTATAAAATCCGCTGGCCTAGGAATATAATAATATTTGTTCCCTTAGACTTTAGGGAAGATATTGCTCCTGTCTGTCAATGATTTCAAGTCTTCTAGCTTTAGAATAGTTCTACAACCATCACTGTCCTTGGTCAGTGATAACCAAATTCTTGTGACCACTCCTTGGTTTTACTCCTGGGCCGTAAAATAAGCATATCAATAACAATAGCATATCAACATCAATAACATAGCTGTATCCTCTTGCTTTTGTTTCTTAGTTAAATCTTCTGGACTTTAGTCTGGTTCAACTGGTGTTAGTTACAATAAACTTTGCCCCTTGCCTTGGATATGGGTTCAAGTCTACAAATTCTTTTGAGTCACCTCATGATACGGGTCTGCGGAACCCCCTTTTGGGGTCCCTTCCCAGCCTCAACTCTGAAATATGGATTATTTTCCAAAAGTGCCTTTTGCAGTTGGGGAAGGGAAAGTGAGTACAATTTCTAAGATTCACAAAATGCTTTCCTCATAACGCTGTAACACAGGTAGGTCAAGACAAAGAATCTGCTACCAAAGCTTTCTTGGAGGAAAAGCCAGAAATTGGTGCCTTTGGGTCAGACCAAGTGTTGAGTGTTCTCATGATTCTCTGGTGTCACTTCCTTTCTTGCATTAACTTTTTTGTGCCTCCCATGATATTGCTGAATGATCATGATCTGGATTTCATTTTCGCCTTTTGGCAGGTAAAGACCCCCGCCCTGGAAAGGAGGAAGTGGGAAACATTCTAAGCTGGATCTCACTCCTATATCTAATTTAATCAAAAGAGCGCTGGATTTGCATGATAAGGACCGGGTTTCAAATCCCAGCTTGTACAGTTACTAGATTAGTGACTTTTGGCAATTGATTACTATTCACTGGCCTCAGTCTCTTAGTCTTCATTAAAGTGGATTTTTGACTGATCTCTAAGATCCCATCTAGTCCTAACGTGGCTCTAAGCGGGCCATTTCTCTTCTTTGGGAGTGTCTGCCTCTGTAAAATTCATTCAATAAGCATTTATTGGACAGCTACTGTAGGTACTGCGGAGTGAAAGATGAGGGACGGAGCGGGATCTCAGAGTTGTGATCAAAAGAACGGTTTGTAAAGCACTTAGCAGTCCATCAGGTTCCCTCAGGAGCCTCATCCTCCGGCAAAATCCCATCCCGTCCGCCTGGGCTCCCTAGTGCGCCTCAGGGAAACCTCCGAAGCGCCTTCACTTCCTCGTTTTTCCTTAGGTCACAAGCTCCTGGAAGCGCAAGGCTGTTCGGCCTTCTGGTATTGCCGGCATTTTGCACAATTCGGCAGATAATAGGTGCTTAATGAGCGCTTGCACTCTGCCCCTTGGGCCGCAGCTTTCCCCGCGCTTGGTCGCGCTAGCGCTTCCCCCTTGTTTCCCTCGCGCTTTTGGCGCGCTGCCGGCACGTAGCGACACCCCCCCCCCCCCCCCCCCGATGTTTGCTGACTGACAGACCCCCTCTGCCAGCTGGGCAGCATCACTCCCAAGCTCTCAGACTGCTGGGTCTGGAAGGGCCCCCAGAGCTGCGTCCGCACAGGACAACGCTCAGTCCTCTCCCCTTCTCACTTCCCTCGGCTACTAGGGACGGTCCTCAAGGACGCACAGTAGGAACGTCAAGGATAACTCAGCACCTCTCCCCTAACCCCCGCCCCGCCGCCGCTGCCTCCATCAGCGAGAAACAACCTGGGGCCAGCCTCGCCAAGGTAAAGCAGCCTCCTTGCCTCCCCAAGTTCAACCCTGCCCGCCGGTCCCTCCCCCCGGCTGACCCCACATCCGGTTCCGGCTCTCGCCGGAAGCGGGCGTGCGTCCCGGCGCGGCGCGCGGCGCGGCGGAGTCGTCTCCCGGACCGTTGCCGGGGCCGTTGCCGGGCTCCGAGAGCCGTCCCTGCGGCGTTTCTTTGCTCCCTCTCTTCCATTCCCCCGGCGCTGAGCGGGAGGCTGAGGAGACAGGCGCTATGGCTCGGAACACGCAGTCCTCGCGCTTCCGCAAGGTGGACATCGACGAGTTCGACGAGAACAAATTCGTCGACGAGCAGGAGGAGGCTGCGGCGGCGGCGGCGGCGGAGCCGGGCCCGGACTCGGACCCGGACCCGGGGGAGGTGGACAGCCTTCTGCGGCAATATCCTTCCGCCACCTGCGCGGGCTCCGGGGAGGGAGAGGAGGCGGGGAGACTGTCAGGGGCCTGGGGCGGGGAGAGGGGGAGCGGAAAAGGGCAGGGGGACCCTGGAAGGTAACGAGCCCCCACGTCCGAGCGTCCCCGTCCCCAGCGTACGGCCCCTAGAGCCTTGCGAGGCTGCGCCCCGACTTGGGAGACCTTTCCCGGCCAGCTCCGTCCCGCGGGTCCTGAGAGTGCCCTCTTTCCTTCCCTGCACTACTTTGCTGTAGATGTGGTTTATCCCATCCGTGTAGAAGCCGTTACAGGAAGGCTTATCGAGGACCCCGCCCTCGGCCCTTTCCCCCACTTTCTCAGGTGCTTGCATCTTTCTCCCCCCCCCCCCCACGTCTGGTGGCTTGCACCCTTCCCCTGCGTTGTGTAAAGCGATTGGGAGCCTCGGGGAGCTCGCCCCCAAACCCTGGCACTCCGGCTTTCCCCGAGTCCCGGTTTCCCCGTCCCGCCGTCCGACAGAACACAGGTGCGAGGGAAGGAGGGACGGGCCAAGTTTGGAAAAATGCGGGGCGGTCGGTTTTTCCTGTTTAGAAAGGGAAGAGGTGGGTGTCTTTCACCGCACTCGCACCCCACCCTGCAGAATGGAGCCGGGGGAGGAATGGGACAGGAAATTGGGCCCTTCTCCTCGGCCTCTGTCTGGGGAGTGCCCAAGGTGATCCGGTGCTGAGTAATGGATGGGGTCAGAGCAGTCCCGGATACAGATCTGCATTCATTAACCATGCTTCATCCCCTCACGCTGTGACAGGGATCGAGCCTCGTTAAAAATAGGTGTGTGGTGGGGGAGGGGAAGTGAGGGAAGCAGTTTTAGAATAGAAGGCCTCCAGGGATTTGAGATTGTACCTCTGCCTGGGAACAGAAAGAAAAGCTTCAAGACCTAGGGCTGATTGCCACTGCCTTAAATTGAGATTTCATCTTCATTTCCCCAGAAGGGTTTTCTTTTTTTAATCTTCTGCCTAAAATGTTTAGCTTCCTTTAAAAATAGCCTCATCTCATTTTCTCTTAGTATATTTTTGCTATTTTAACAGCCATCTTTTCACTTTTTAGTATTCTGTGTTTTCCATATTGTTTCCCTCTGAGGTTGGAAGCAGTTTTTAAAAAAGGAGGTAGCTTTTCATAAAGACCAAAAATAGCCTCCCTAAATTCTAGCTGTAGAAATGAAGTCTTTATAAGCAAGATGGTTATTACATTGTGTCCAGTTGTTCGTAAATCCAAAAAGAATATTCGTTATTTTCATAATAGTTATAGTCACACAACATTTGGTTAAAAAAAGTTTTGACACTTAAAATTTGCAACCTTCATTCACTCCACAGAAAATAAGGACTACTTTAGGAAGCAGTCTCAGATGGAGGAAATTTAAAAGCCTGTAGGGGCTCCCATTTTTCTGTTTCAGGTTTAGAACAATCCTATGAAGACAGTAGTGCAAATATTACCACTTTGATCTAACCATATTTTTAAAAAAAAATTTGGTCTGGTCATACTTACTCCTAATATCTGACTTGGTAAAATTTAAAAAAAGAGTATGGCTTGTAATTGGTATTATTTTTATGTATATAAACAGGTCCTATGATTTCACTAGTATAGGGAATTTCTCAAAAAACTGCACCGGCTACATCTCTGTAATTTAGTTTCTTAGCAAGTTGCCTATAGAACTGAGAGGTCAGTAGATTTTCCTAGAGTCCCAGAGCCCTTATAAATCAGAAATCTTGGCTTCCAGGTCAGTTTCTTATTTATTTACTATGCCATACTATTAAAATTTTGATAAGACTAGTGGAAAAAAGTGTTAACTAGAAGTCGAAAGACCTGGGATTGAATTCCATTTCAGCTTCTGATTGTCTTTATGACTTTGGGCAGATTACTTATCCCCTCTGGGTCTTTAAATTTCTGTAAAATGTAACTAATGCTATAGTGATTGGAATATAGCCTGCATTCTTCAAATGAGATGAGAAAGTCATAGAAAATAATAGAATCAATATTTTTGTTATTCGGTCATTTTCACTTATGTCTTATCCTTTGTGATCCTATTTGAGGGTCTCTTGGCAGAGATACTTGCCACTTCCTTCTCCAGCTCATTTGACAGATGAGCAAATGGAGGCAAACAGGGGTAAGTGACTTGTCTAGTTTCACAGAGCTACTAAGTTTCCAAGGTTGGATTTAAACTCCGGAAGATGAGTCTGGCCTGGACTCTTTTCATGTGCCACCAAGCTTCCTGGTATTAATATTTACCCCATTCGAAATTAATCCTCAGAGTAAGAAGAATCCTTTCTACACTATCTTTGACAAGTAGTCAGTCATTCATTCTGGCTTGAAGACCTTCATTGAGAAGAAACTAATAGTTGAATGATTGCTTGTCTCTTTGTAACCCTCAGTACAGACCAGATAGTCAAATATTTCAAACTTAGGCAAACTCGGAATAGGTACAGTTATCCCTGTATTAACCCTGATAAAATGATTCATTGACAGAAATTATGTCAGCAGAGATAGACATAATAGGAGACATATAAATACGTTCTGGAATAAATTTAGGAACAGAAAGGGTAAAATAATGTGTCATTAAAAACTTAAACATCAGATAATCTAGGGGTTTAGGAAGGTGTTTTGGTTAGAGAATGGGAAGAAAAGGACCTATCACAGAACTCTTGCTTGGAATAGAGTGAACTTGCTTAGTGGAGTGAGTGGATGGGAACTAACTTGAGTCAGGATGAACTGGGTTCAAGTCCTGCCTCTGGTCCATAGTGTTTATGACCCTGGGCAAATCATTTAACCACTTAGTGCCCCAGCCAGCTTTCTTAAGTCTATAACTTGTAGAACTGTCACTGGTCTACTTTGGAACGGGTTTCTGTTCTCAATGTTACTGTAACTCACCGATTCTAATGAAATTAGAGGGGCTAATCAAAAGAAAGATAAGAAAAGGATGAGCTTGAGAACCTATCAATAGGCTTCCAGCTGGACCTGACCTCAGTCTGCTTTGGGGAGGGACCACAGAATCTCTGACAATATACCCTTCCCCCTCCTCAAATCACCCAAAAGTTGTAGATTACAAGCTTGAATTTCAGGGCCAGTACAGTAATACAGTGATTTCAGAAATCTTTCTAGATTTCATTGTATTACAGATTGTAAGAAAATACATAGATTTATATCTAGAAGAGTCCATCTGTACTAGCCCTCTCATTTATGGACCCAGAGATGCATTTAGCATACTTACAGGGGATGAAGTGGTATTCCCACCTAGCACACGTTCCACTGTGCCAAATCATGGCAACAGGCGTGTTTGTTGTCAGAAGAGACCTGATCTATTTTATACCCACCACCGCCCCATTTTATAAATGAGGAAACTGAGGGTGCTTAGAAGACTTGGCTAAGATCATCAAAGTAATACAAGTAAAGCTTGTATTCCTTTCTTGGCAGTGGTAAGTGTTCTAACATATTTTATGTTCACATCAGATATTCAGAAAAGTGAAGTGATTGCCCAAGGTTACAGGGCTAATAAATAACAGACATGGGATTCAAACAAAAATCATCTGACTCTTTTCCCTTTCTTAAAATAAAAATACGTTTATATTGTCCTTTAATATCTCATTTGATTTCTATTTGATCTTTGTAGAACATCAGCTCTTGTACTAGAGATAAAGGGCTGAAATGGCAAATATCCAACTAAATATCATGAGATTAAGATAGAAAGAGACCTTAAAACAAAACAGAATGTCAAAACAATGTAGACTATTAGATTTAGAAGTGACTTGGGTTTTTTTAAGAAAGGTTGTGGATATATTTTTGTTGTGTCAGCCCGACAGTGGGGGAAATGTTGGATTTGGAGTCAAGAAAACTTAAGTTTAAATTAACTTTACTCTCATTAGCTGAGCAATTTAACTTCTTTGAGCCTGTTTAATTTTCTGTAAAATGGGCATAATGTAGTATATACCTCACAGGGTAAGCGCAAATGCCTTATCAATAGGTATTACTGACAAGTGTTCCACTACACAGCAAAAATCCTGACAAAGTACGTGCCCTGAAAAAAGTGAGTTTACCAGTTAACAGACAAGATGGGTGTAATCTTTAAATTTGATTGTATAGTATTAATAACCAACATTGTATTTTACCTGAGGTTTTTTAGCCCTTCATTATTGTATTCATTACATAGTGTTGTATAGTATTTTTTTGCACCTGCCTTTTTTGTGCTTTATTATCACTTTGTAGAAATCTTTAGAAAGAACTTTAGTGATGCTCTAGTTCATTCCTCACATTTTACAGATGAATGACCCTGAAATGGCATATAATTCCCCCAAGGAAAAAAAAAGTAGTTAAGTGGTAACTGGACTGAAACCCAGGTTGTCTGACTTCTGACATTTTTTTTGGTAGACTGTAGTGTCACCTATTTAAACAGTTTTATGAGTTGGGAAATACCTTTACCTGTCAAAAGCTTTATTCAAGGGCTTTTAGGATATACCATAACTAAAACTCATTTAAAACTCATAAGTATAATTCAAACAAGTAGAAGTTATTGATATAAAGTAATTTACCATTTTGGTAGAAGAGATAAAGAGATAGTGGATATATTGGGTGGAGGTGAGTGAATGGAGGATTGTGGAGGAAAAATTTAGACAAATGGTTTCATGTATTCGTAGCATATTAGAACTAGAATGTAACTTGGGTCCAACTTCTTCATCTTATAGATAGGAGAAGAGATTCAGAGAAAAGTGAATTGACTCAAGTTCACAAGATGTCCTACAATCCATTTGGAAGAGACCACAGAGATCATAACAATTTAATTATTACCTCTGCAATATGTGCCTTGATTGAAAACTTCCCATGATATGAAACTTACTTGTTGAGG
This sequence comes from Sarcophilus harrisii, assembly GCF_902635505.1. NCBI lineage: Eukaryota > Metazoa > Chordata > Mammalia > Dasyuromorphia > Dasyuridae > Sarcophilus > Sarcophilus harrisii. The sequence goes on from NC_045427.1 coordinate 448,872,417, forward strand.
CGGGCATCCCATTTTTGAACAATTTTCATTTTGAAGAAGTTTTTTCTTATGTTAAATGAACCAGCCTCTGAAAATTCTATCCATTTTTTCAGAACAAGTATAATCCATTTCATGTGATAATTCTTTAAGTACTTCTAAATATCTATTAGTCACTCCCAAGTTTTCTTTTACTCAGCTTAGATATGATCTGGGCCATCTGTTGTTCCTCATCTGTAAGAGACAGAATCAGAATCTTGAATCTGTTCTTTTTCTGACTTGATGTCCAGTTTCACTATACCATCCTGTTTCTTATTTGATATGTGTGATGATCTCCTTAGAAGATAGACAAATGTTTGAGGGAGTATTTGATAGTCTTCAACAATAGCAGGTAACTATATGAGAATTACAGGTACTACTTCATTAGAAGTATTTTATATATTTTATATACTTAACCTTAGAGTTCTTTAGTTTGAACTTTCATTGGTTTTAGTCATGGAGGGACTTAATTAAGCAGAGGTTGTAATATGTATTTGGTCTGTATTTAGATTTTTTTTGAAGGCCTCATATGTTTTAAAAGAGACTAGCAGATGTAATGTAGCTAGAAATAAATGTCACCTTTGGGGATATATATAACCTAGATTTTCTCCAGTGTACTTTGTTCTGAATAAAGAACAATGTATGAGAATGAAATACTATAATTGAGTTTGGGAAAAGGAAGGTTCTGATCTGCTATGAACTCTTCATTAGATTTAATTTTAAGATATTAATCAGTGCTTTGGGATTTCACTGGTAGACATTTGGAAGAAGACATTAGTCTGTAGTTTAATTTTCATTTCTTTGAGAGTTTAATGACCATAAAAGACTTTGAATACAAGTAAAGCATTTATGCCTACTTTGATATGAGATTAAATTGACTTCAGTACATATTTGTAGGCTGTGGAGACCAAAGGTGAAACTTGTTTCTCTGAATAAGTTCTCATTCTCAAAGCATTTAAAATTTATAAATCACTTTTCTCACAGTAACACTTGGGAAGGGGGGGACCATCAAGTGTTGTTTATAAATGGTTTCACACATGAGGAAACAAGTTCATAGAAAGCCTACTGGATCAAATAAAAAAAATATGGATGCTGGGAATTACCAAGACAAACAAGGAACGGCCTCTGCCCCTCAAGTTGTTAATCTGTTGGTGAATCAACATATACAAATATAAATCTAGGCACACAGATTAAATAACTTCAGGTTGGGGTGATGATAGCTGCAGGAGCATTTCAGAAAAGCTGCTTGTGGAGGTTGTTTCAGCTAAGCTTTAAAGGAATCTAGGTGAGAGACTAGAAGGTCCTTCAGGTGTCAATAACAGCGGATAGGGCAGTTTGGCAGTTTACCACAGACTTAATGCTACCATTTGGGCCCTCACTACCACCCATCAGAGCACAATACTGGTTATTTTAAAAAACAAATCTTATTGGATAGACTGCCCTCTTTGCCCTTTTTCACATATTGCTGGGGGGTGAGGTGGGAGGGGAAAAGATGAAGGTCTTCTATTTGACTTTTTCACCCTAAGAACTTTAATGAACATTAAACACGTGCAGCAGGCTTAAATATTCTATCCCATCAGAGTGATCCTTGACTGGCAGTGATGCACAGGTGATATGCTCAGAGCATTTCATGCAGCTTTACGAAACTCCCCTGTCAATGCGAAGAATCAAGCAGTAAAGGTAAACAGGATAGTAGTTTGGGAATGGGGTATTGGGTACATATTGTCACAGACTGGGTCTTGAAAACTGCCCCCCCCCCCCCCCCAGCCCTATATCATATACAGCCTCAATAAAAAGTTATGTGGGTTTGCCCAGAGAGTTTACTTGAAAACAAGTTCTGCATTTTTAAAGATTCTTTTGGCCAGTTGTGAAATTTATAAAAAATAATAACAATGGAATATCACAGAACAAGAAAATTGTAGAATATATACTATTGGTACAGGAAAAGACTTGATATTGGAAGGGACATGAGGATATACAAGAATTCTTAATCTATGGCCTGAGAAATTTAAAAAAATCTCTATTTTTATAACATTATATTTTATTTTCTTTATTATCCTTTGTATTTTATTAAAAAAAAAATTTTCAGACAAGGCCATAGACGATATGTAACCAAAGGAGGTTGTGATAATTTCAGATAGGACCTTAAGACATAGAGTATTGGTGCCAAGAGATCTTGGGATCAGGGTGTAGAATGTTGGCACTGAGAAAGTTCTTAGGCCATAGGATTTTAGCCTTGGGAGGGATGTGATGGGATTTTAGCTAGTTCTTGAAAAGGAACCTGGAAAAGTAGGATGTTGGCCATAGAAGGGTCTTGAGGACGTAGGATGCTGCTGCTGGAAGGACCTTGAAGAGAGGACGACGTTAGAAAATGGGGAAGGGACCTATGAAGATAAGCTATCTAGGAAAATTGTCTAGTAGTGGTATGAAGGGAGAATTAGTTAGAACTAGAAGAGATCCTAAGAGATTAGATGCTCTCATTTAATCAGGGAGAAAGCTAAGGCCCTGAGAGGGAAAGTGACATGCCAGATGCCACACATTGGTTAATGGTGAGAGTAGATTCCAGGTCAGGTTTTCTGGTTCCAATGTTATTTCTTGTACACAAGCAGATTATTTTGTACAGGACTTGTAGCATTTACAATCTTATGGGCTAGACGATATCTTTAATAGCTTGAAAAAATAGTTTTAGATAATGATCATTTGAAAAAAGCTTTTTGAGAGAGAACATTTTAAAAAATCAGTTGTATAAAATGCAGTTTACAAAAGATAAGAATAAATTGGAATTTCATTATTATAATGAAATTTTCATTTTATTTTATGAAGTTAGCCATAGAATCACATATAAAACCACAATGGTACAGAAAAGCCAGAAAAGAACGTTCTTTTGACTTCCCAGTGAGACCGAAATATAGTGTTGCTTCTCTGCCTTAGTTATTGTCAGATATCTGAGATTATCTCTAGACTGTATAATAGTAAATGTTTGACTTTAAAAAAGTTAGAGCTCACCTTGCAATAATATTTTCTTTATTTGCAAAGTACTTTCTATTACTTAATTTGATTCTCACAATACCTCTGTGGGGAAGGTAGGACAAAATATATTTTCATTTTACAGATAAGGAAACTAAGGCAAAACCAAGGTCAAATAGCTTTTGTAGACTTCAGACTTCAAGTTAGGTATTTAGATTTCAAATCCAGTGCTGATTCCTAGGACAACACAGCTTCTCATAATTAGCTCTGTGTTGGAAGAATAAAAGTGATTGCTCTGTTACTAGTTTTATGGACAGACATTAGTTCTCAGCATTATCTTATAATCCTATAAGACAAAATGGAGCCAACCCAGACCCTGAGAAGGATAGAACCTCTGCCAGCATTCCCGCTCTCTGTGTGGGCACCTTGTCTTGTCCAACAGCTGCCCTAGAATGGCCCCTTGGATCTCACCACTCTCTCTTCTGTCTTTGCAGGAACGGGCCCAAGGAGTGGTACTGAAAGTGCTCACGAACTTTAAAAGCAGTGAGATAGAGCAGGCTGTACAATCATTAGACAGAAATGGCATTGACTTGTTAATGAAGTACATTTATAAAGGATTTGAAAAGCCCACAGAGAATAGCAGCGCCGTGTTACTTCAGTGGCATGAGAAGGTATGTGTTTTTTCCTTCGCAGGGGTCTATTCATAAAGCAAGCGCCCATGTGCACGGCCTGCTGTTGCCTCTCTTATTTTAAAGTGTTTTGTCATCACTTTAGTATTTCAAAGTACCTCACTGGGGCAGACCACCTCTCTAAGCCGTGGTAGATGATTTTTTGAGTTTTTGTGGCTAGCCTTCTAATGAGCACATCTCATTTAGCAGGTGGATACCTTGTATATATATAGTTATATTCCTTGAAGGTTTTCCAGCTTTATTAAGACCTGCCAGAACTAGAACATAGTCCTTAAGAATGGAAGGCCTCAGGCTGCAATTAGGAATCGGAAAGATGTTAGTGGTGATGGTGGTATTCCCAGTTTAGAGATGAAAAAGCCAAAGGTCAAGAGAAGAGAGATTGCCTAAGGACAAATACATAGTGCCATAGCTCTCCATGAAGATAGGAAGTATATTCTGTTCCTTCAAATCTGTGGTGAAAAATTCCTGGGAACATCTTTTTTTGAGATGGGGGTTTCTTCCTTTAATAAGTTCATATTCAGTAATGTTAGAATATAATAGATACTGAAGATATATATATATATATATACACATACTAATAAATGATTATCGAAAGTCATGTTTCTGTAGTACTTGATGGTTTACAAGGTGCTTTCCTATTGTATGATTCATACAGCATCCCTGAGAGAGGCAAGTGAAGTATCTTGAAGCCTAAAAAATTAGGAAATTATGTATTCTTTGGTATCTAGTGCTAGGAATTGTGTATCCTGGCTAAGAGCAACTGGCAGGCTTCACCCATGGAGATTTGGTCACTGATGGGATCAGGCTGTTTGCATTTTGGCTAAACACAGGTCCTTTCTGATCTGTTAAGAGAAGAATCAAGGAATTTCGGTACCTGCAGTGGCAAAACTTGTGGGGAATTTCATTTCTTTCTTCTTTACAGACTGATTTTTTCCAGAGCTGAGTAGCTATGTAGCAAATATTCTTTGGTTTATCTAAAGAGATTGCCATTATGACAGTTTTGCTTTGGTTTTTTTTTTTTTTTTTTTTTGTTGTTTTTGGGGGGGTTTTTTGGCTATAAATTTTTATTTTATTGATCATAGCAGATACATACCTTTTAAAAATAACAAGTTCAAATGAAGGTGCTTGGGATACATAATAATTATAGATCACTTATACCATCTTAGTCCCTGGACCCACAGGTTGGAAGCTAATGACCTAGATCTAGATGATAGTAGGGAAGTTTGTGATGGTCTTTAGATTCTGTTTTAGAATTTCCATATTTTGTGTCATGTTCCCTAACTGTCATGTTTTGTCATGTTTTGTCATGGTTTGTGTCATGGTTCCCTAACTGGTAGGACATAATTGAGACTGACACATTTATTTGTCACTCATTGTGACATAAGTATTTGGTTTTAAAATGGCAAATAAATAGTGATTTATTGAGCATTGTTTTTAATTGAACTTGCTGTTCAGTTTTTTTCTTAATTAAAGCTTTTTATTTTTAAAACATATGAATGAATAGTTTTTCATCATTGACCCTTGCAAAACCTTGTGTTCCAAATTTTCCCCTCCTTCCCCCCAACCCCATGCTTATATGGCAGGTTAGCCAATATATATTAAACATGTTCAAATATATGTTAAATCCAATATATCTATACATATTAATACAATTACCTTGCTGCACAAGAAAAAATCAGATAAAAAAGGGGGAAAAAATGAGAAAACAATGCAGGCAAACAACAAAAAAAGTAAAAATGCTGTGTTGTGATCCCAGTGTGACTATTTTGAAGACAATTTCAAGAGTTACAAGGTGAATTGTCATTTGAAATCCATAGGTCATCCTGTTCTCCAAATTAAACCTGTATCTAATTCTTTGCTTGTCTGAAATTACCCAAATATGTGAGATAGTATTTGCTATAAAAAAAAAAAATTAGCACCAGCTATAATAATGGGATTCTTCAAAATTTCTGTGTGACTCTTAGGGGTGGGGACATACTTTGGGAAGGCAGTTTTCAGCTTAATGTAAAGAACTGGGTAATCTGAGGCATTTAGAAATAGAATGGTTGGCATAGTGAACTAGAATGATCAATGGACATGGAATCAAGGGACCTAGGATCTCCTGGCCTTTGCTCTTTATAATCTGTGTGATTGGAGACAAGTCCCTGCACCTTTCTGGACTTTAATTCCTTCACTGGTAAAATGAAACTGTTGGATTAAATGATCTTTGAACTCCCTCTTAGTTTTGACACTCTGTGAGTTTTCACTTGGTGGGCAGTGAATTCACCCTTACTGAAAGTGTTCAGTTATGGAAACCTAATGATCAGTTGGGAATGCTCCAGAGAAGTCATATCTTGGCAGGGGTTGTACTAGATTATTATATAAACAGCAGCAGCAACAATTTGTGAAGTTGCTTACTGTGTGCAGGACATTGATAGAGGGTACAGAAAATACCAAGTTTAGATAAAATATAATCCTGAACTGCTTAAAAGTCTAGTAGGATGAGTCAAAATGGATAATAGTAACATGCAGTATTGTTCTAAGCACATGAAAAAATGTATAAGAAAGTCCTTTTGCAATTCAAGGAATGCTATATCTAGGTGAAGGCATTTAGGATCATAGATTTTATTCTGAAGAATAGGTAGGAGTTTAACAAGTGAAGGAGTGAAGACAATCCCTGTTAGGTACATGATAGGTGTGGAAAGCAGGAGATCACAGGCCATGTTTGAGGAACAGTTCAGTTTGGCTAGAGTGTAAACAGCATAGAACAGGGCAGTATCAGAAGGCTGGAAATGTAGAGTGTTCCCAGATTATGGAAAGCAAAGGGAATTAATTTTATTTGGTAAATTTTTGAGCAGAGAAATGATATTATTAGATGCCTAAGATTATCCTTGCAACCATATGGAAAATGGTTTAGAGAGAAGGATGTAGAGGGAAATCACTTCTTAAGATTCTATTGCAGTAGTGTAGGTAAGTGGTAATAATGGCCTGAATTAGGTGGGGACAGTGGGAATGGACCAAAGGGGACAGATATTGAGAGTTTTGGAGTCGGAATCATTAAGCTCTGGTAGTAATTGAAAGGTGATGGGACATTCAGAGTTATTTGCATAGAAAACAAGGTGAAGATTTAGATGGTTTAGGGATTAAAGATAACTTACATCTGTGTGGGATAATGCATAGGGCATGTAAGTGGAGATATCTTAGAAATGACAAAAGGTGCTTGTATGGAACTTGGGACATCAGATTTGGGAAGCTTGCATAGATATGGTCAGAGTAATTGTAGAGGAGAGAGCCAGTGATAATAATATAGGAAAAGGCAACAAAGCCAGTGAAACTATTCAGGAGCAGGAAAATCCTGAGGAGATGATACATATATGATGTTGGGTGTGGAGACAGACTCTGAAGCAAGTTAAGAGAAAAGTGTCCCCCAAAGCGTAAGGTAAAAGATGGGTAAAAAGAGGCCACTGAATTTGGTGATAAGAAAATCATTCGTTCCAGTGGAATGATGCTGACATGGGGTTGAAGAAAGTACTGAGAGATACTTTTCCAAGGAGTTTATTTGTAAAAATACCCATCAGTGTCCAGTTTTACTCCTTCGTATTCTCTTTGGAATGGGCAGTAGTCCTTTTCTGTTACTAATAATGTGACACAACTCCTTGTCTAACATTTTTTTCCATGAAAGCATTTCGGGGGGACACAGCCATACAGAAGCTGTTAAGTCTATGTTAAAAGTATTTATGTTGGCATTATAAATGTGTTCTGTGGTTTCCTATGCCCTGGCTGACCTCAGAAACATAGCTTTGATGAGTTCTAGTGCTTTGGCCTATCAAGTCTTAGTGGAATTTGATTATAAAATGGTGTTGGGGGAGACAGTACTGTGCAGAGTATGCCTGAAGAATGATTTTCACCCTTGTAAAGGATCAATGCAAATTTATCTAGAATAATGCCTCTACCATAGAAGTGTAAAAATTTTTTCATGTGGCTGCTTACATAAGAATCTCTGTTCACCTCATCAGTGGGACTGGCTGATACGAAAGTATTTCTGCTCAGTGTTTTCTGTATCATAATAGGAAGTTGTCATACATAAGTAGCTTCCTCTGTACCCCTATTCTTCCCCCTTCTCCCCCAACTACTGCAGAGGATCAATATGGTGTCCTGAGGAAAATCCCTTGGAGAGGGTGTCAGTAAATGAATTATTGCTACTCTGGAATGTTATAGTAGCCTAGCCTCTGATGCAGGTTTTTCTAGCAGCCTAGCCTCTGATGCAGGTTTTTCTAGCATTCTTCCCTCTGCAGTCAATCTTTAAAGATAAGAGTTCTCTGATTATAACACTCTTGCTTAGAATTCTTCAATGGCTCTCTTTTGCCTATAATCCATATTCTTTAAGCCTACCTTTGAGAGTTATGTCCAAACCTTCTATTCTCCAGCTAGACTAGATTACTCCTGGATCTGCCCCAGATTTCCTAATCTCCCTGCTTTCAGGCTATTTATTCTCTATATCCAGGAAGTCTTCCCCATCACTGCTGTCCTAGAATGTTAAATCCTGCCCTTCCTTACTCATGGAAAAGACGAACAAATATGACACCCACTATACATAAGAAGAAATCGTATAAAACATTAGTCCTATTTGGGGGGAAAGACATCAAGAAAAATTTTTAAAGACCAGCTCAAGCCACTTTATAGGAAGGGACCCCACCCTTTCCCACACCTATTGCCACTTTACCTTATGGACTTTATATCCTTATCACTTCATTTTTATCTTTAAAATCATAATCTCTTACTAGACAAAAGTTCCACAAGAGCAAGGACTATGTTCTGACTAAATGGTAGTGGCATCTGTCAGTGCCAGTACAGGGTATAGTGATTATTATTTATTATTTGTTTATTATTTATTATTAGTATTTTGCACAGCTCTTAAGGCTGACTGAGGTGCTCAGCTACATTGGCAGAGGCACTTCCTTAACCAGGAGGTTTGATCCAAAAAAAAAAATTCTGGAAATAGAATCTGAGAGTTGGGAGCCCCGAAACCATTTTTGTTACATAAATCCCTTAAGAACTCTGTCATAGAGACTCGGCGCTGGAAGGACGGGCATGATCTAGATCCCAGCTTCTCAAACTATTCTTTACGACTCTATACTAACTGAATGTGGGAGTTGTGGAGTTAGTAGTTGTAGAAAATTAGTATAAGTTTTGATTTGCATATTTTATTTACCTATAAACTCTGGAGTCACATAAAAATTTCATGATCAAAAAGGCAAGTGGAAGAAGTTTTAAGAAGTCTTGATCTAGATCAGGAGTTGGGAACATTTGACTCGTGGGCTGCAAAATCATTTGCTAAGGCAACCGCAAGTGGTGATGAGCTGAAAGCTAGGTACAACAATCTCCCACTGCTTAAGTTCTAAAAGTTGATAATTTTGAATGGCCCACAAATTATATCCAAATGGCCTTTGGCAGAAAAAAGGTTCCCCATCCCTGAACTAAATAATAAACAGTGACATGAGTATAGTGTTCCTTTATATCATTTCTGACATGTGGTCATTCAAATTCTTGTTTGAAAACCTTGAACAATGGGGGAGGCAGCCTTTTTCTTTTTTGTCAATTAGTGCTTAATAAGAAACATTAACACATATGAAGTTGAATTTAATGGGAAGAATATTGTAAATATTCTCAGGAAAATGAGTCGAGTCCCAGCACCAATAGTGGCTATATGAATTGTGCTTCTCTTAAAAAGTAGAATTAAGATTTGCACTCCTTGCCTCATGAGACTTTATTTTGAAGAAAGTACTTTGTAAACCTTGAAGTGCTGTAGAAATGTGTTAATTGGGTAGGGTAAGGTGGTTGTGTTTGTGGCTAAATGATCTAACCTGTATTATTGATCTCCTTTTCTCACTCCAATAGGCATTAGCAGTAGGTGGTCTAGGTTCCATAATAAGAGTTCTCACAGCAAGAAAAACTGTTTAAAAAAAAAGACTTTTAACTTGCACTGAGAAGACCAGAAGAGTTTGGGGGACCCAGAACAAGGAAGAAGGAATAATGGAGATGACACTGGCCCATCTTCCCCAAAACTACAGTGAATATATCAGACCATTCATTTGTTGAAAATGCTTTTTATTTTTGAGGTGGAGGGGGGGGAAATCCAATGTTCTGCTGCTGCCTTTTCTGAATTCTGCACTTGAGCTGACATTCTCCTTCACCTAGGAGTAACAGAATTGCCACCACTGAAATTGGATATTGGAGAGAGGCGGCTTCATTCTGCTGGTGGGTGCTCCTGGGTACTGCTGATGTAGAATGTTGGGATGCCTTTGGCAGGTGTAGAATTTTTGCTGCTTGGAAAGGGAGTGCTTGTTTGGTGTTATATTTTCAAAGAATCTAAGGGTTTGTACAGAAATAGTCTTCCTTAGAGGAGGGAGGCAGACTCTGGGGCTGATTTTTATTGTAAAGTGCCTGCTGGATCAATAAAGCTCTTCACTCATTAGTATATTAATTTTTGGTGTGTTTCATCTAGTAAAACAGAAGAGTGATGTTAAATGGGCAGAGGTTCTGAGTTGTTCAGGGAGACTGACCGAGAACAGAGAACTGCTTGTCTTGGCTCTTAAGACACGTGCAACTCGTGGGTCTAGTCTACATACAGCTCAGGCCATTAGCTCTGCATCACACCCAGCTGATGGATCACAAGAAGGCAAAATGATGTTTGGTGTTTAAATATTTATTGTTTCATACAACTTTCAAGTTTACCTTGTCTGTACATCTTGGATCTTAAGTTAATAAAAGTACCAACCACATTTAATACTTTGTCCATATTTTAAAAGTGTTTTTGTGTGGCTTTTCTCAGAGGGGTGTTTTAAAAGGGCAAAAAATCTGCCACTGAACACAGATTCGTGAATAGGAGAAACGTCAGTGTAAAATGAAATTTCCCAAACATAGAGAATATTTTACTAATGACAAGTTTTCCTTTTGCTTAAAAACAACTGTGAGAAATGGGTGGAAGCCAGTAAGAAAATTTAATTCAGAGGTTGCCATTATTCATATTAAATAAAAAAGTAAACTTGGTTCTGCTCTCTTGTGAACTCAATTTTCTTTAATAAGCAACTAAGTATGTTACTATTCTATGAATTTTTATTATCTTTTTGTACAGTATTATACAGAAAACCAAATTTTCTTTTTAACCCAAATGAATTGTAGGACAGTTAAAGCAAGAACAGTGAGAGAAAGTGACAACTGATTTGAATCTAGGTCTCTTCTCATAATTTTTACACCATTATCAGTTGTGCCAACATCACCTGTTGAAAATATCCATTTACCTTTGGTATAAGCTTGCAGGTATGGGTGTAAGGACTATTTTTAGTATATGTAATAAGTGGCTCCTGCTACATGAAAGAGTTAGCAGATTACACAAGTTGAGAATAGTTTCTTGATTCAAAAGTTGTTAGAAGACCCTATTTATCAAGAATTAAAATGAGCTGTGCTTAAAAAATATATATATATGTGTGTGTGTGTGTGTCACCAGGAAATTGCCCTTCCTAAAAAAAAAAGATCAGATGCATGGAAAAGTTGGAGCAATGTGAGAGATCAAGTAAGGTCACAACCCCCCACTGAAAGAAAGAAACTTTGAGGAAAGTGACAGAATCAGAATTTGGAATTTGGGTCTTTTGATTCCAGATGTCTAGAGTAAAGCCCTTTATTACCATCAATATTTATCTTTAGTAACATCAGAATTGCTGAGGCAATTGGAATTAAGTGACTTACTTGCTCAGGGTCACACAGGCTGTGTTAAGTAAGTGTCTTGAGGCCACATTTGAACTCAGGTCTTCCTGACTTCAGGGCTAGTGCTCTATCCACTGCACCAACTAGCTGCCCTAATAAACATCAGAACTTTTAGAACAGGAAGGGATTGCTGGAGACCAATTAGTCCAATTCTGATTGATTGATTGATTTGGGAGGGAACAGCTAAAGTTGTCTAAGGTTGCATAGTTAACAAATGGCTTATCTGAAATCCTATTTTAATGTTTTGTAAACAAACAAATATAGACCACCTCCTAGATTTAAGAGCTTTAATCAAAAAAAAATTTATTGCACCACAAATGAATTCAACAGTTTTACATAATACAATGAATTTTTACAACATGAAGGGAAAGACCCAGAGCCAATGCTCAGATAAAGGATTATACACATGGACCCTGTATGTATTCCCATAGCGGGTATTTTTTATACGTGTCAAAATGTGTCCAGTCACTCAGTATATATTTACACCACTCTTGTTCTTAAGTTAAAAATCAACATGCAGGGAATCCTTAAATCAGTTTAGTTGTAAAATACTCAAGAGATCTAGTTAGTAGCTTCCCAGAATTACATAATTTGCCTGCACCAAGGGAGAGATGGCGGTCAGATGACTTGGGCAGGAACAGGGCCTGTGTGACTACAGTCTAGGGTGTGTTTGTTTGAACTGAGTATGTATGCTCAGACTTGCCCATCATAACCTCATTTTAGTAGTTCCTTTCCCCTTCCTCGGCCAATCTGCTGAACGTACATTGGGTATATGAAGCAAAAGCAGCTTTTAGTTCTGTGTAGGAGTGCCTCTTGCTCAGAAAAAATACTTCTAAATATATTCTCGTGTTGTAAATGGAAATAAAACTCGCAGACCTGGTGAGAATTTATCAGCCTTTTAAAGCCGCCTTTTGGGTGGAGGCAGCAGAGATAAGATTTGAATAGTACCTGGACACTGAACTAGAGGGAGAGTGATGCTGTCCCCCTCTGGGAATACCAGACAGCTGTACATTCTTGAAGAACTTAAGATAAAAAAGCAATGTAAATCTTTATTTTGCTGTGAAAATCTTTTTTTTTTTTTTTTTTGGGGAAGAATAACCACCATTTGGTGAAAACTGAGCTTGGACTGAGATATGTACGGTCCTGCAACTAGTTATGTCAGTAGTTAATCACAATGAAACCTTGAGCAAGTTACACATTTGCGTTTTTCAAATGGATTTTAGGATCCTACTATACTGAATACATGTTGACTTTTCCTCAGAAATAGCTGGTAAATAAAATGGTCCCTAGCAATCATAGCCAGGGGTGTTTCAAGGTAGCCAGCTTTGCAAAATCTATATATGTTATATACAATCTGTAGTGTGTTTACACATATTGGAAGCTTAGTGTTTTTACATACAAGGCAATTGAAGGTGTGCTGCAGCTCTCCATCTCCAATTAGGCTTATGGCCAGAGGGCCAGAGGCAATATAGTTTTTCCTTATTTTATCAAAATTTGCTCAGTATCAAGTGCATAGAATTGAGAACAAATCCAGGTCTCTGCTACAAATAAGATATACTGATAATGAATTCTCAGGTGATTGTCCAAGAGTGCTATCAAATTGGAGGGGGGGAAAAACAGAATCTAGGGTGCAAGGCATTTCCTTTTATCTCTTGATTTTTCTCTTTCAACACTGGTAAACTGACTGCAAGACAAGAAATGTTTACAAGCAAATTTGGCTTTAAAAAGTATGTTTTAAAATGGTTTACCAGCAACCTGTACAAGACATAGTGAGTTTAAAAAGGCAACTGAGTATTCAGTACTGTAGCAACACCTTTTTTAATATTTTTTTTCTTTAAGAAAAGTAAAACGAGATCCCTCCATAAAGTTGCATATTCCTCACTAATACCAGCCCCCAAGGCATAAATCATATCTTCTGACACATTCTAAAGTTAGGACATACCTAGCTTCAGGAATTGGTGGGTAGGATTAAGGATTGTTTAGTATTTTGCTGTTCCCGTGATCCAAACCACTAGAAAGGAAATGCCGAGAAAGGCTTTTTACAAAATGTGAGGCCATATTGGGGTTCAGCTGGGAAATTCAGCAAGACACAACTTGGAGGAATCAGGTTGTCCTGTACTACTAATGTCAGTCACTTTAACCCCTCACAGCACTAGCTGTCCACTGGCATTCAGCCTTCTAGACAGACATTAATAGTTATAACTTTTAAGTGCTAGTACTAGGGGTTAGAGAAATCCACATGCAAACCCTCAAGGGCCCAAAGTGGGAATTTATAGCAGCACTATGTGAAAGAGGAGTTTCCCATTAGCTAATTGTTGTCCCACCCACAAAAGCCTATGGAAAGCAACCCCTTCCTTTCAAAACTGGCCCTGTCTCTGAAACCCGTCCTATTTTGCGACTGTCAGTTTGCAATGAAGGAAGCTCTAACCATTATTTGTCTTGTAAACAATGTTTCAAAGCTTGTACAAAATACTGCAATTACAGTGATTAAAAAACCCACCCAGACTGGTGTGCTGTGTTCTTTTCATAGAAAAAGTGGCTACATATGGAATTTCCATTCGCAGGTTTCTTTTAAGACCATGGCACCCTGGGATTTGAGATGGATGGCCGAATGCTACCTCTGGGAGATGGCTTGGACCCAAACCACGACATCTGTCATTTAAACAAGAGTGACAAATGATTAGGATGATCAAGTCTATGGGGGAAAGGATGAAATAGTTCACAAAGGCCATCCATCCTCTGTGGAGAAAACAGTTATCACAACCTGTCACTGGTTCCTTTGGTTTGCACAGGCCTTTTGCTGATAAGCAGAACAGGTTAAACTTAAAATGACTGAATTTTAGCTGCACAGAATTGGGCAGCTTGAAGGAACCTTAGAGATCGGCTACATCAACCTACAATGAGGCAATAGGTTGCGACCTGAACTGAGTTCAAAGGTCCTTTCACCATCTTATGTTGTTTGAGGGCCTAGGTATCAAACCCCTTAGAGAACTGCCTTAGGATTTCAAAGTCTGGATGATATATAATGTTTATAGTGACAGTACCTTACTTTATTATCTAAGAATTACAAGGAAGCAGGTTTTGACAAGAAAGACCTTTCCAAAAAATCAGATCTGCTCGATAGTGAAAGCTACTTATCAAGTAGCTGGACACTGAACTAGAGGGAGAGTGATGCTGTCCCCCTCTGGGAATACCAGACAGCTGTGCATTCTTGAAGAACTTAAGATAAAAAAGCAATGTAAATCTTTATTTTCATAGCAGTGTAAAGGAAGAGCACTTATCAAAGATATCGTAGAGAAGATTCAAACGTTATGTAAAACTGAACTAGATGGCTTGAAATCTCTGGCAAGACTGTATGATCATAAGAATGATAAAATAAGAAAGGAATCAGAGGTTGTTATAGAAGATAACCTTCACTATCAGGGGGCCCAACACCATCCAAATGGTCTGTTTTACTCTTCCAGATTCAATCTTTAAACATATTTGTAGCTCTCACTAGCTCATTAAGGGTCCAGAGGCTTCTTTTTTACCCCTTTTAACCTATTCTCACCTAAGACTTTACTCTCCATTCCTATGAAGAACAATAGAAAGATCTACCTTATATTCCAAGGTCTCTTTGAGCATGTTTTCTTCCTCTTGTGAAAAATTCAGTAGCACAGACACGGCTTTAATGAGATGAAAAGCCTAAAACAGAGCATCATAAACATCAATGCTTATTCCGAGAAGAAAGAATAGGAAGCGGAAGGCAGGTGTAGTGCAGAAGCTGCTGAGATATTCCAGTAGAAACTTGTTCTCCTCTAAACCAAGTTCAGGAGTGTTATGTGGCTATGGCCAAAGTGGGAACACGTTATTTCTAGCCTATGACCTGATGAGATTACTAAGAATTGGTTTGTGGTCAAACTTTAGAGGTGATAATTCCAAGTCAACAAAAAAATTTTTTTAAAGTTTTTGTTGTTTTTTAAAACTTTTCTAGTTTTTTTCTATCATTAGCAATGAATGGTCATTATTTTTACTAAATGGATGCTACTTTTAGTATTCTGTCCTTTCCTAAGTGTTGATTTTCCCTTTATATCAAATGGTCTTCCTGAGTGGTTGTGGCCAAAAAAGATTTCTTCTCTGGTGGGCAACTTTTTGGGGATGAGCTTCTCAGATCACCACTAGGCCTGCATCTGGCTCCTTTCCAGGGCAGTATCTATGAGAGCACAGACACTACTGAATAGCCTTTGTCACTTCAGGGACACAGAGGAAAATGTCAGTGTACATATAATATCAAGGGCTCAAAGGGGAATTTATAGTAGCATTATGTGAAAGAATTATTGAAATTATTCCTACCACTAACAAAAGCAGCTAACATTTATATAGCCCTTGTTGGTTGCAAAGCTTTTTCAAAGACATCTTATTTGATCTTCACAAAAATCTCATGAGAGATGTATTATTGCGAAAGGTTCAAACTGGGCGGTACAGTGGGTAGGGTGCTATTGGCCCGAAGTCAGGAGGACCCGAGTTCCAAACATGTTTCAGGCATTATCTTCACAACTCTAGACAGGCCACTTTGTCTTTATTTGCCTCAGTTTCCCCATCTGTAAAATAGGGATAATAATAGCACCTACCTTCCAGGATTGTTGTGAGGATCAAATGAGATAATACGTGTCACCTAGTGCTATATAAGTGCTAGCTATTATTATGATTATTATTAGCCATCAATGCGTTAGACTAAATACAGGGTTAAAAGATCTCATTGAAAGAAAAAAAGTATGTGCTGCAATAAAATGCACAAAATTTCATTAAAATATTTTTCCTGTGAAATTTTAAGAAGCATTTCTTTTAAAACAAGGAAAAAGATGTTTTCTTTCATTTTATCATTACAATTTTCCCTTTCATCACTATTTTCTTATTAGGAATTATTTATACACTATATGTTCAATAAATTAGATATGAGAAAAACTATTGTTATATTTAGTCCAATATGAACTGAAAAGTATACATGCATGTTTCTGTATGTGTGTGAGGTGTGCTTATCCTATTTACATCTGAGGAAACTAAAGTTTAAAAAGATGTGAAGTGATTTAACTAAGGCACCCAACTCATCATTGGCTGCTTAATTGGGGCCTTGAGAGTCTAAGCTCAGGGGCATCAAGGTGGTACACAGTACATAGAGCACTGGAGTCAGGAGGATCTGAGTTCAAATTCAGCCTCAGACACTTGACACTAGCTGTGTGGTCCTGGGCACTTAACCCTAATTACTTCCCCTTCCTCCTCCTCCTCTCCACTCCCCAAAAGTCTAAGCTCATTGTTCTTCGACCTCTGATTAACAGGCAGATAGAGATAATGCAGAAGGCAAAGAGCTGACTGATCTTGCAGTTAAAAGAATCAGATTCAAAGCCCTGGCTCTAGTAATTAGCTCTAGTAGTTAACCAGGGATGAGAACCCTGCAATTCTCAGAGCCTTAGTTTCCTCATGATACCAGTATTATACAATTCACAAAACTGTGGTGGCAAAAAGACTTTGTAAATCGAAGTGCAATAAAAATGAGCAATTATGATTATTATAAAAAAAAAAGCTGAATATAAATTTGGAAAACATGTAAAATGCTACTACAAATCATTCCCTAAGTTATGATTCAGCTATTAAAACCTAAGTTTGGGAGAAGAGGGACAGAGAAATAGGATGGCATGAGGACCTCCATGTGAAAATTCATATAGGAATAAAAATCTAGGGCAAACAGAAAACAGTGTTTTTACCTCTGATTCTCGACAGGACATGAATTTTAAAACCACATGCTTGAGGTATTCAAAATTTATCTCTCGAGAATCATTTAAGTCTGAGTTATTGGTGACAGTTGTGGAAGCAGTAGGCACTTCAGGATTGGGTTTCTCTCGAACTTCAAAGATATCATTTTCAGGCCGAATTTTCTGGAAGAGAACAAAAAAAGAAAACAGAGGAGAAAAACATTGAAATACGCTACCTTTTTCCTTTCTAAGCAAAGTAGGTCAGATGTCTTAACATTTCTCAGACAGCATGGAAATAATCCAAGTTTAAAGTCCTTTCTCCCATGCCTTCTCCCTACCTGCAGACGAGAAGTATTTGGTGGACCAAACTGAAAGTTGATTCTTAATATATCATAGGATTTAGAAGTAAAAAAAATTACCTTAGAGATCACTGGATCTAATATATCATTTTACAGAAGACTCCAGAAGAAGCGGTTGGCTTAAAGTCACACAAGCATTAAAGGATAAAAATTGGGATTCTAACCTAGGCGTTCTGACTTTAGATCCAGTGTTCACTGTACTATGCTGTGCTCCTTTTAGGGGGAAGCTTCTGCCTCATGATCAAAGAAAGACTCCTTAAACAAACATGGCTGGCAGATCTGATACCCAGGCAGGTTTAGGGTTGGGACTGTTGGGGTTAAGGAAGAAAAAAGCACCAGAAGACACACATTTATATGTCTATCTGTCCCTCCCGCCCCTGCCCTCCCAAGCAGCCCAGTCAGGACAGGTCACCTGGATCACCACTCACCAGTTCCTTCTGGAGGGTCTTCTTAAGTTCCAGCATTCTCTGCTGCAGCTGCTTTATAGTCTGTGGAACAAATGTCACAGCATCAGACTTCTGAGGTCATCCAGCCTCATGTTTTCTCCCTCTCCAATTCACAGAACTGCCAAAGGGATTATTCTAAAGCACAATTCGAACCAGGTCACTCTCCTCCTCAATAAAATCTAGGGTAAAATAAAACTCTTAATTTTGCATTTCAATCCCTCTACAACTTTGCTGGGGTTTTTTTTTCTTCTTTTTAGGCTCACTAGCCTTCCTTCTTTTCCTCACACTTGCCCCTCCATCTTTCAATCTCTGTGCCTTTGCTTAGGCAGTCTACCATAACTATAATACAGGTCCTCCTCACCAATACCTTTAAAGATCCTTAGTTTGCTTTGTGTTTTTCTCTACACATAGTTTCTCCTGATCTCAGCATCTTGCTCTATTCCTACACAAAAATACTTCATAATTAACTTCATATCTATTTTAAATATATAATATAGATATATTGCTGTCCCTGATAGAATCTAAGTTTCTTGAGGGCATGGACTGTCTCACTTTTATAGTCAGATCTTTAGTAATTAATACAATGCCTAGCTCATAGTTGACACTTAGTAATGACTGGCTGAATGATTTGTGGAGACTGGTATTTTGAGAAAGAGCCCTTGTTACCTTATTTTTCTCTATAATCTGCTGTTCCAAGTCTCGGTTTTCTTTTTGTAGTTGTACCATATCAACACAGTCCACTTCTCCATTCAATGTTCTTTCATCATTTGAGAGTGGATATAAATCATCACTCAATTCCTTTACTGTTTCACCATAACCAATTACCTGTTGGGGTGGAGAAAGCACATCTCAGAGCCTCTTTTGCTATTTTTAGTCTAAAATTTATTCTCAGGTAGAAAGGATACAAAAAATTAAACCATGGAATTCCCCCCCCCCCCCGAGATATAAGAATGTTTGCTCAAATTGTTACTTGATCCAGCACACTGTGCAATATCATTTGGAAATAAATTTCAATTCTCTGTGCAAAGACAGGGTGAGGCTTTATTTTTTTTTAAACAAGAAAAGAACCTAAATGGACAATTTTTAAAATAGGTCAAAGTGAAGTAAGAATGCCAAATACAATATCCCCAAAGATATGTTTATAACAGAATTCAACAAATTTCAGTCACTGCAATGTTAATCTGTCTAAAGAATTTTTTTTTAACAATGTTTATTTGACAACACTGCTAAAGTTCCCAAAGATAATCTAGATAATCTAGCCTTTTATCTTCTTCCTATTTAACCCTGAGCCTAGATCATTTTCCATTTCAAATACTTCTTCAAGCTACGGGTAGTAATAGATCCAGTGGGTTGCTCTCCAACTGCATATTATCTATGCTGATCCAATAAAAATTTCAAGTCATCTAGTAGCTTACAAATCAACAATTACTAATTAAGTACCTACTATGAAGAAAGCACTGGATTGGATGATGGGTTTATAATTAAAACAGTCCTCCCCCTTCAAGGAATTTACATTACATTGGGTAGGATTCAACTCATAAAACAGTTAAATTTATATAAGATAATCTGAGGAAAAGAAGGGGAGATGGTGAAGAAAGGCTTCCTTTAAGAGATGGCCCATGATCTGAGTCTTGAAAGAAGACAAGGATTCTTTCTTTTTTTTTAATTGAAGCTTTTTATTTTCAAAACATATGCAAGGATAATTTTTTACCATTGACCGTTGCAAAACCTTGTATTCTCATTTCCCCCACTTCCCTCCATACCCTCTCCTAGATGGTAAATAATCCAATATATGTTTTTGTTTTGTTTTGATTTTTTGACAAGGATTCTAAGAAGCAGACCCCGAGAGAGAGCACATTTTAGGGATGGGCACAGAATGTACAAAACACCAAAAATGGAGATGGAATGCCAAGTTTGTGACAACAAAATAGATCAATTTGGTAAGAACACACCAGTATGGGTGGGAAGTAATATAAGTCTAAATAGAACCAAGTTTGTTGAAAGGTTTCAATGACTAGGATGGGTAATTTGTATTGCTTACAGTATAATATTACTGTAGAGACAAGAAGAAATCCCTAGAGTTTCCTGATTAGGGAAATGACATTTTAAAAAGACTATTTTGGACTATGAAGGATGGACTGAAGAAGAAAGAGACTGGAAGTTGGAAGTAAACAAAATACAAGGATTTTTTAAGTGGAGAAAATGGAATAATCACTAAGAATGTTAAGGAGACAGAATTGAAAAGATAGCTTTGGTGGGAGTAAGGAAAAGGGACAAGACAAATATAATATGAAGGTCATGAACCTGGGAATCTGGAAGGATACTGATGTCTTCAACATATGGAGAAGTTTAAAAAACTCATCATCTAAGGCAAGGCAAAGGAAAGTAGGGGATCTCTGTGATAGACACATTTGGGGATATCTATGGGACATCTAGATAGGTTAATAAGTGGTTTGTGATGCAAGACTAAGGCTCAGGAGATGGGCTACTATATGAATCTGCAGCACTACAGAGGTAGAAATTGAATCAAGCAGAGCTGATGAAATGACTAAGATATTTTGTAGTGGGAGAAGGCAATAGACCCATGGTGTATGGGGCAGACCCACACATGGGTGTGGATGTGGATGATAATCCAACAAATGAGACTAGGAATAATCGTACAGGGAGGAGCAGAAGTATCAAGTGAAAGCCTAAAGAAGAGAAAGTATCCAGGAGGAAGGAGTGGTTAAGTATGTCAAATGATATAAAGAAATCAAGAATGAGTTAGAATTCTTAAGGTGCTGTCAGTGGAATTGATAAGAGACAATGGTTGTTTAGCAGGGTGCTTAACAGTTCTCTAGATGTACTTAGTACTTACTACAGTTCCAAAGATTCACATCTTTAAGAGAGCATATATAAGCTAGGAGCCTCAACCAGGATTGACTCTGGGAGATTCACAAGTCAGAAACACACAAGCCCACTCTCAGAGGCAGAGTCACATTCATTTCAACTTCCATCTTTGTGCTGCCTGGAAATATTCAGAAGAGGAGAGGCTGAAGCTGGCAGAGGCAAAGGACTAGCGGCAAGAGCTTTTGGAACCAAGGAGAGAGATAGGCCTCTAAGAAAGCTAAGCGGGCTATTTTGAAGGAGAAAATAAAGGATCTGGACTTTAACTCCTGGTCACATTTGAGGTGATTATTATATTGAACTGAAAACTAAGGCTGCTCCCATAAGCCCCCCCAAGAAACATATTTTAAAGAACAGAAAGAAGAAAAGGACTTCATTTTGAGCATTTAAGAGATTGTTGGCAACATCATAGACAGTTTTGGCTGGTTGGTAATAGAAAAACTCTATCTGGGATTAAGAAATAAGTGGAAGGGAAGTATTTGGCTTTGAATGGGAGGAGATACAAGATAGTAAGACTGAGGACATGGAGGGCCAACAATTTTTCAAATTATAGGGTATACTTGGGACATGTTTGTAGGCAGCAGGAGAAATTAAAGCTCAAACAATTTGGGGTGAGGGGAGAAAAGAAAAAATGAAGGAACAGGTTCTCAGAGGATTTACAATGGTATAGAAATCTTGGGTGACAGGCCAAAGCAAAAGAGGAGAGAACAGAGAATGATGCTGAGAAACATCATCATATGTAGACTAAAGGAGGTGAGAACTTGGGATGAAAAGCATCTATATTCCCAGTAAAGTAAGAAGTGATATCTTGTGCTGGAAGAAGAGAGAGAAAGGAACTGAGGAGAGAAGAGGTTTGGAACAGCCACTGTGTGGAAGTGTGAAAGTCAATTATGAAACAATAAAAGGATTGCTATGTGGCAGTCAAGAAGACAGCTGAAATTAGTTAACACATTTATAGTAGATCCACTCTGAATGGTTGTAACTTTTTCTATGCCATTCAGCAACACACAATTTTGAGAGTCAAGGTGGGAAGTGGGAATAATGCAGGGATACATTATGGGAAAGAGAATCATGAGCAAGGCCAGATATACAGCTGAAGTGGTAAAATGTAGGTTTAAGACTATAAATGGGCAAAACAAGGCTAGAGTCAGGATAATATACTAATGAGGGATGGGTGAAGTTACTAGAATTTAGTGAAGATAAACAATAGGTCTAGAAAGATGGAAGAATAGGGGGTTGTGGTCAGAGAGGAATTTCAGAGTTCTGAATCATAGTTCCCAATAGTAATCACATTTACATAGCATTTTAAAGTTTGCAAAACACTTTATTGACATCATCTAATTTGATCATGAGCATTTGTAAAACACTTAAGGGTAATATTGAGATCAAGGGTGTGATTCTCCCCACATGTAGCTGAAGATAAAGATAATAGGTTAAAGGGAGAATATATTAACATGCATACTAATCTCCAACCATAAAGATACAGATTGGTATGGAACATATGATAATTACAACCAGGACGAGATAAGGAGTTATGTATGGACAATGTAGATTTCGAAAGGAGAGTGCTGAGTGATGGAAATGGAAGGAAGGTCTGACAAGGGCAGCGATGTTTCAGGGGTTTATGATAGAAGATGAATACAGGTTCAATACTGAGGAAAGTGGTAAGGGACTGTCTTCTGAAGGACATCAGCTTTCTATGAGTAAAAAATAATGGAAGGAGTATGAGAAGATGAGGTCTAAGATATAGGGAAGTTTGTAAATGATAAATTGTAAATTTTTCATTGGACACAATGGAAGAACAGTAGGGGATAGGTAGCAGGACTGATGACTAAGAGACTTGAAATCATGTAGTGGTAGAAGGAAAGAGGCTTTTTGCCTGGGTAGTCAGTGATTCTGAATTACAGATTTATTTGATAAAGAAGAAGGGGGAATTTGCTTGCCATTAGAAATGGATGTAATACTATTTGACAGGAGTACATACCCTCAAGTGTCCTATCATGGTCATTAGGAACTATCAGTTCTCTCTGCAGCACAAAGTGATTCTAGAGGTGAGAAGCATCACATTTGAAATTTCTTATGCATAAATTGCTAGGACAATCTCCTATGAAGGACTGTGGATCTCAACTGAGAAACTATGCAATGCTTTCTATGATCCCAAGCTACTCTTTGATATAAAAGCCTATCTTTTTAATACTGGAGTTCTCCTGTTTATGCTATACAGTTACAAACCATGGACCATCACCTCTGAAAAATCAACATAACAGTGAACCCAAAATAAAATGAAAAGACAAAAAGAAAAAAGTAGAGAAAAGTGCAAAGCAACAAGCAAGTGTGTGGGTATAAATACAAGCAAAAAATAAGACAATTCTTTTGCTCAAAGAGCACATTCTAGTGGAAAAGGCAATACATAAAAGGGTGTTGAAAGAGAAGTGAGGAGAAAGAGAAGTACCTATTCAGGGGAGTCAGAAGGACATCCAGAAGGGAATGAAGTATGGTCTAGACTTATCCCAAAAAAGAACTCACCAGAAAAAGAAGAAAAGGGGCAGCATTGTAAAGGATAAAGACCATAGGATATTGCTCATGGTAATGTAACATGTAACAAGAAAAATTAAATGACAGCACTGAGCACACATGTCTTAAAGACACAGAAAAGGAGGTAGGTTGATCATGCAGCAAAAAGAAGAACAGATAACTGATGCAACAGTACTTATGAAGAGTATCTAGATCAAGTTTTTCAGCAATAGATGGATGTTTTATGGAAGATTTACGGAAAGGATGTGAACAAGAACTCCACAGGATGAGGTGTCCATAGTATGGGATCTGCTTCAATGAAGCGAGCAGCCATATCGATAAATTCATGATTCTCAGCTTAAAGTTCTACATCCTTCAAAAGTCCTTTCCTAATATAATTTCTCTCACCCCCTAATCTCTGGGTGCTTATTCTGTATATATCCTATATATTTCCTGAGCTTTGTATATATTGTATTTCCTAGTAGAATGTAAGCTCCTTAATAATTTGGAACTATGCCCAAAGAGTTATAAAAGTGTGGATACTCTTTGATTTAGCAGCGTCATTACTGGGCCTGTATTTCAAAGAGATCATAAAGGAAAGAAAAGGACCCCCAAGTGCAAAAATGTTTGAAATAGCTGTTTTTGTAGTGGCAAGAATGGAAATTGAGTGGATGCCCATCAATTAGAGAATGGTTGATTAAGTTACAATATATAAATATAATGGAATATTAATGATGAGCAAGCTGATTTCAGAAAAGCCTGGAAAAACTTGCATGATTCTGAGTGAAGTGAACAGAACCAAGAGAACATTGTACACAGTGACAGCAAGATTATGTGATATTCAACTATGGCAGACTTGCTCTCCTCAGCAATACAGTGTTTCAAGACAATTTGATAAGCTTGAGATAGGAAATGCTGTCCCAGAGAGAGAACTACCGAGACTGAATGTGGTATTTTCATCTTAGTTTCTTTGCTTTTCTTTCTCATGTTTTTTTCCCTTTTGGTCTGATTTGTCTTGCACAAACTGACAAATATGGAAATGTTTAAAAGTATTGTACATACATAACATATTAAATTGTTTACTGTCTTGGGGAGAGGTAAAGGGGACGGAGAAAAATTTGGAACACAAAATCTTATAAAAATGAATGCTGAAAACTTTACATATATTTGGAAAAATAAAATACTATTGAGACTAACTGAAAAAATTTTTTTTAAATAACTAAACAAAAGAATGCAAGTTCTTTGAGGGCAAGGCTTTTTGTATCCCTGACACTAAGCCCAGAACTTGACACAAAGTAGAGATTTAATAAATAAAATCTGAAGTATCAAGCTATAATTATTTGACAACAAAATGTCGGGCAAAACTCATTTTTATTAACAATAAATACAGGTTTAAATTTCACACACATATTAGATTTGGAACAGCCCTTATCATTAACTAGACCAGTCCTGGCATTAAGCACAGAACTTGACACAAAGTAGAGATTTAATAAATGCAATTTGACAGCAAAACTCTGCCCTTATTCAAATCACTGATAAAAACATTAAAGAACACTCTAATCTCTTGGGCATTTCACTGAAGACCTTTCAAGATGACATCAAATTATTGGATTATGGATTCAAAATTAGAAGGGATTTTAGAAATCTTCAAGCCCAACATTCTCATTTTATAGATGAGGAAAATGAAGTCTACAGAGTTTAGTGACTTGCCCCAAGTCAAACTTAAGTATTTCTCTGACCTATCAATCTAGTTACCCTATAAAAAAGAAACTAAATTTAGTCGGGCAAAACTCATTTTTATTAACAACTACTTTCCTCCACAGTGTAGCCACTTTCTGATATGCACCAACCCAACTCCATTCTCTAACCTCAGTCTACTGCACTCTCCTCCTCCACAAAGGAAAAGAGGCAAAACCAATCAACAACAAAACCAAAAAATTTTCTTTTAAAGAGTTACATAATTTATGTGTAAGCAGTATGACTCTTTTATCAGTATTAATGCAAATAGTCAGGAACCAGTGTTCTAATGGGAGAGACAAATACACATAAAAATATACACAGGGTAAATATAATGAATACAAACATATACAAAAAAAAAAAAGTCAAACAAATGCAAAAGAGATTAAGAAAAAATCAAATATAAGGTAATTTGGAAGGAAAAAAAAGCTAGACAAAAATAGATAAAAGTGTGGCAAGTATAATGGCCTGTTCAGACACAGAGACACAAGAACATTGTGTGTATCAGGACCTGAAAAAAGACCATTTAAGATGGAATGCAGAGTGCTAGCAGGAGAGTAATAACCAAAGAGGCTGAAAGGATAACTTGGAGCCAGATTGAGTGAGGTTTCTAAATGCTAAATTAGTGGAGACTTTGTACTGTATCCTAGAGACAATAGAACTAGAGTTGATTTGCCAAGTCATATGGTCATATGTTATGTTACTAGTTGTTTCAACTGGGGGGGAAAGGACTCAGTTTCCTTATCTGCAAAATGAGGTAATTGGACTAGATCAAAGGTACTTAACCTATTACCTGAAGAACTTGGGAGTGCTAGGGAGCTACTGCAAAAGGATTTATAAATCTGTATGTGCATCGAGCATTATTTTTATCTTTACTGTACTCTTAAAAAAACATGCACGACAGTATAATAAGCTAATATACTTTCCAAATGCTGAATACTATAATGTCTTACTTATATGAAGTGAAGCAGAATGAAGGCCAAGAGACTACAAGACACATAACTACAACAATTCAAATGAAAATTAAGTCATCTAAATCAGCTTGTAAACAACAACCAGTCTTAGTGGTAGAAGACTGGTGAGAACAAGTATCTCTTTTCTCAAAAGAAAAACAATGGACTATAGGTGTGGAATGCTGAAAATGCTGTCAAACATAATCCCTGGGTAGGTAGGTTTGACTTGTTTCCCTTCTAAGGGAGAGTTCTGTGGTATCGCAAGGTAGGAGTAAGGGGGAGGGGCAGTTATTGGGGAAATGACTATGTTTTAAAAAACAAAAAGTACCAACAAAACATTATCATAATGTTTTGTACATATATTATTAATTTTAAAATAGAGAATGAATAAAATAAAAATTCACCATACAATTCATAATTCCATACATCTCGTGTTTAAAGCAGTGCCAAAATACTCACATTTGGCTCATCCTGGGTTTCAAGGATTTCTTCTTCTTCCTCTTCTTCCTCCTCCTCTTCCTCTTCTATCTGAAGCCTCAACACATTCATCTCTTTTCCTATGGATTCTTCCTTTTTGGCTTCTTTACACCTGCAAGCCTCCATGTCACTCTGCAACTGGTGCATTTGTAGCAGGACAATGTCATGCCCTGGGCCAGAACACATGGAGGCACTACATGATTCCTTTTATTTCTCTTTAAAATACTGAAAATAGGGGCAGCTGGTGGCGCAGTGGATAGAGCACCAGCCCTGAAGTCAGAGAACCTGAGTTCAAATCTGGCCTCAGACACATAACACTTCCTAGCTGTGTGACCCTGTTCAAGTTACTTAACCCCAAATGCCTCAGCAAAAAATAAATAAAATAAAATACTGAAAATAATCCCTAAAGTAATTTTCTGGCACTATATTTTCCACTCATTTGTCCACAGAATACTTTTAAGGTTTGCTATATAAGGAAAAAAATGCCCATTCTAGGTAAAGTGAGTCGAAGTTATAGACAATCTTCCAGATTAATGATGGGGGTAATCCTAGAGCTAAATGCCAAAAAAAATTTCTATATTTTTTATATGGAAAAATTTGTTGTACTAAGCAAGTATTTTTTGATAAATAACTTCAACTTAGTATTTCTATTGATGGAACAGCTTTTCTATCTAGCACCCAGGCACAAAAACCCAGAAGATAACTTTTGACTCTTTTTTTATTTTATCTGTAACTTTTGTCTTCATTCCCAGAACTACAACCTTAGTCCAGGAATTCATTACCATCCATTTACACTATCATAAACCTCCTAAAGTGGTTTCCCTACACTGTACAACTAGTCAAGTAATTCCAAAGCATTTATTCAGCCAGTTCCTCATGACCACTGTTCATTCAGAATCTTTCCATTCCTCTTAGGCTCAGTTCATTTTCTTTCTTTCTTTTTTTTTTTTAGTTCATTTTCTGAAGCTTTACTTAATATCGCTCATTAAAATTATTCTCTCCCTCTGCAGATTTTATGGAGAACTATGGGTCTCTCCTATCTCTATTATTATATTATGGATGTATGTTATTTCCTCACTACAAACCCCTTTAAGCCAGAATCTGTGAAATATTAAAATTCTTTGACCCTAGTAGCTTGCATATGAAGTGGTATTTAAGAAAGGTTTTTTAATTGAACCAAGAAATAAATATTGCTACTATTGAAGTTCAAAACTCTTTTGCCTAACACTCAAGGCTGCCTCTTCACCTGTCCAGCATTATTTCCTGTGACCCACACTCAACGCTCCAGCCACACAGCAGAGGACTGGCTGATGCCTATATTCTTCTGACTCTTTTTTGTTCATTTTGCTCCTTATGCTGAGACGGTCTTTCTTCTACTTCACCTTTTGCTACTGAATTCATACACCTTTAAAAGCCCAAATTAAATGCCATTGCCTTGAGAAGGCCTTCCCTGATTTTTCTGTTGGTAACAATGTTTTCTCTTATCAATTCTCACTGCACTTAATTTTGCATCCACTAAAACGTTTTTCATGTATAACTGTTTATTACAGATTCTGTGCTAGTATCTTAAAACTCCTAGTGGGTTGGCAGTACCCGGAAGACAGAAATCACATCTTAGCAAAACTTCAACTTTGCTTAAAAATCATAGCACAATATTTTGCATGTTATTTTTAGGTTCTCCATTAAATGTCTACTTTATTACAAAACTCCTATTCACATAATATGGAATACCACAGGTTCCATAATTTTGGAAGTGCAGGTTTTGGTCTTTCCTTACTTAGGTAGGATATAGACTTAGGTAGTTAATTATAATAATTATACATAGCAATTTTAAATTTAGGCCTCTAGAAGGAAGGAAGCTGGGCCTAAGCACTTTACCAATTTCTATTTCAATGTTGTTCTAACAAAGGGACAAACACTTAGAAAAGTAAATATAAGCACATTAGGATGGAGTTGGTTGGTCCAACCTTTCTTCAGCTGGTCAATTTCTTCTTCTTTTTGGAGAACAGCTTCAGTTTTCTCATTGAGAAACTGTTCCTTCTCATTTATTAATGTTGTTAGTTCAGCAACCTTGGTGAAAAGATAAACCAACATGTATCAGCAGTAGTTACTCTTATGCAGAACCACCACTATACAATTTGCCATTGTAAGTATCCCAAATATTTTCAGAAACTTCACTGAGAAGTACTTTCTTCAAAACCTGATAGACTGTTCCTTTTTCAACCATGAATTCTGTGGAAATCATTTTCCACTATCACTCTGACCCATGGAGAAAATCTCTCAGCAGGGTCCTATCCAAAAAGAGGCTCTACAAGCAGGTACTCAAACTAACACGTTAATAATCCTAGCTTGAATTTCTGGGCATTAGCTTGCAAGAATCAATTTCTCAAAGGCTCAATAATTCAGATCTCAATAGCAACCAGGTGTGGTAATTTTATAAGACAATCCAATGATCCTTCAATAAAGAACATGAGACCAGATGCTGAAATGAAATGGTGACTGTTAAGCAGCAGTATCTACTTCTATTGAAACATTTCCTTCAATGCTCCATCAAGATACGGAGATGTCCCTGTGTTCTTGAAAGCTATGCAAGTAAAGAATACCTCAGGTTAGCTACTGATATACTGAAAAAGCTTCAATCAAGAACAGTCCTTGGTTAGTAGATGATAATGAATTTTTTGGGCAACAGCATTCTATGGAACTGTTGGCTAAAAGGGGATGAACGACAATGAATAGAAGTAGTAAAACCTACAGTCTTAGTTCTCTTACAATATTGCAATAATGTTCATGCAAGCATAATCTCCTTTAGTAAATATATTACATAAATAAGTTATAGCATTTTTGTGACCTTCCATATCCTTCTAAATCTGAGATAAGTAGCAAATAAAAAATGAAGTACAAATACTTAGTGGAGCTAATTCCTATAGCTGAAAATGCTTGTATTAGTCATCTAAATTTCTGATAGACAAAATGCTGTGAAGCACTTCATCATAGGAATGTTAAAGAAGCAGCAGTGATCTGAACAAGTAGTCACAACTGGACAAACCTGCTGTTGAAGATCTTCCTTTTGTTTCCGGGTTTCTTCCAATGCCTTGGCAATTTCCACACTAACAGTTTCCCTCTGGCCCCATTCTTCCTACAAATCAAAGTATACTCATGAGATTTTTAATACTAAAATTCTGGTTCATATCGCTTTAGCTATTACATATCAATTTATTACTAAACATAGCAACATAGTGCATGAGATCAATAGATCATATTTCTATATCACTTAGCAGAGAAAAAAAATCTTAAAAAACAATGGATTTTGAGGCAGGGAAGCAGTGTTGGATACTATCAAGTGCTTCAGCAAAACATTTCTTTTTTTTGGTAAACCTCAGTTTCCTATCTTTAAAAGGAAGGGATTGTACTAGATAATCTCTAGAATCCCTGTCTCTAGGGATACCATTGAGCTACCACTAAGAGAAGCATTTAAGGAACCTTCTATGGGAAAATTTTCTATAATGGAAGTAATTTTCCTTAAACAGAGATCTAACCATGTGACTCTTCTACTGAATCTACTCCAGTGTCTCATTATAACCTCTAGGATAAAATATAAACTCCTTTATTTAGCTTTTAAAACTCTACCCAACCTGGCCCTAAACTACCCTTTTAGCCTCACTGGACATGACTCCCTCTAGCATTAGGCAATCCCCTGCATAGGCCAGTCCATCTCTCATTTTTGTGCCTTTGCAAAGGCCGTCCCTCCTTACCCTGGCCTCCTTTATGATGCAGCTTAAGCACCATCCTTTGTCCCCCCACAATAGCATTTTATTTTCCCAAGTACACGTAAGGATAGCTTTCAATATTTATTTTTAAGACTTTGTGTTCCAAATTTGTCTCCCTCCTCCCCAAGCCAGCAAGCAATTTGATATAGGTTAAATATGTGCAATCTTAAGCACTATCTTTTGCAGAAAGCCTAATAAATACCAAATTTCCATATTACAGTACATTGTAGAATAAGTGAGAATTGTACAAATCTCTATTATATAATCTTAATAAAATACAAATTATACAAAGTATAGGAGGAAAGGCAATAGTAGTTGAGGCAGAGGTAGTCATATTCTAGGTATATGGTACAACTAATGCAAAGACAGTAAAATGGAGAATATTGCATATAAGGAACATTTAAGAAGTCAATTTTGTCCTTTCTCTTCTTTTTAAATACACAATAAACTTAACATGCAAAATTTCCAAAACAGATTCCTTCTGGACTTTTTTATTTGTTGGGAAAGCTTTTCTTCCTCTTTTGTTTCCTCCTCCTTGATTTAAAAAAAAAAAAGTAAAACCTTTCTGACAAATTTGTATTGTCAAGAAAAATGAATTCCCACATTGGTCATGTCCAAAAATGCATGTCTAATTCTGCACCTTTCTTTCATTATCCCTAGTCAGTAGATGGATAATATTCATCATTGGTATTATGATATCTTGGTCCAAATGCCCACAATGCACTTCCTCTTTTTATATAACATTTCATAGAGTCCTCTTCCTTTAAGATAATGATTAAATTGATGAAGGTTAAGTCTTTCAAAGTAATTTTTCATTACATTGTTGTTATTGTTCAAACTACTCTACTGGTTCTGTTCATTTCATTCTGTATTAGTTAATATAAGACTTTTGAAGCATCTTTGAAATCAATCTTTTCCTAATTTCTTATGGAGCTAATGGCTTCTCCATTAGCTTTCAGTTCCTTGCCAGTACTTCCAGAAATATTCTTGTATATATGGGCCCTTATATACACCTAGAAGCAATATCCTTGAGTCAAAGTATGCAACTTGAGTTAATAAGCATTTATCAAGAGCTTTAGCTGTATGTTTAGTAACATTTGGGGCATGGTTCTGAATGACTAGACAAATTCACAGTTTCATCAATAGTGAATTAATATGCCTGTTTTCCCAAAGTCTCTCAAGCATGTCATCTTCCTGTTATTTTTGCCAATCTGATGGGATTTGAAGTAGAAGTTTTAAGTTGTTCCACTTTACATTTCTATAATTATTAATCATTTGGAAAACTTTTCTTTTAATATAGCTGTTGATAATGTAGATTTCTTCTTTTGAAAACTATCCATATCTTTTGACCATTTATCTATAGTCAAAGAGAAAAAGATAATGGCTCTTTAAAATTTGAATGAGTTTCTTGAATATCTTGGAGAACTTGTTGCAGAGGATTTTTCTTGATTGTCTTATTTTCCTTCTCTTATTTTAACTATACCAATTCTGTTTATGTAAAATATTTATCTGTGATCCTTTCTATCCCTTGTTTGATCATAAACTCTGCCTTAGCCATTGATTCAAAAAGTTCTTCCTTCTTTAAATTTGTCATCTTTCATACAAAATGGATAATTTTGATTACATTATATTAAAAAGGGTTTGCACAAACAAAATCAATGCAGACAAGATTAGAAGAAAAATAGAAATCTGGGGAACAATATGTGTGTGTGTGTGTGTATATATATATATATATATATATATATATATATATATATTTTTTTTTTTTTTTGGTTAAGGCAATTGGGGTTAAGTGACTTGCCCAGGGTCACACAGCTAAGAAGTGTTAAGTTTCTGAGACCAGATTTGAACTGAGGTCTTCCTGACTTCAGAGCTGGTGCTCCATCTACTGCGCCATCTAGTTGACCTTGGGAAACAATTTTTATAGCCAATGTTTTCGATAAGGACTTCATTTGTAAAATACTGAGTCAAATTTATAAGACTATAAGCCATTCTCCAACTGATAAATGGTCAAAGGATATGAACAATTTTCAGACAAAGAAATTAAAACCATTTATACTCATTTGAAAACATGCTCTAAATCACTATTGATTAAAAAAATGCAAGTTAAGACAGCACTACACATCTCTAGTTTAACTAAGATGACAGGAAAAGATAATGATAAATATTGGAAGGGATATGGGGAAACACTAATGCATTGTTGGTGGAATTGTGAAATGATCTAGCCATTCTGGAGAACAATTTGGAACTATGCCCAAAGATGTAGAGGGCTGAAACTCTTGAGCTGATGCACTGAGGTCAGGACAGCCAAGCACTTGAGGCTAACTACCGATTGGACAATACTCTATAAGCATATGCTTGGAAAATAGCCCTTCCCACTATCCTGTACTGGCTCAATGATTGGCGTATACAGAGGATTATAGGAGGAACTAGGGGGTGGAGTAAGACTAGCCAGGGTCACTTTGGCCGTGGATGAGGAAGGAGGAGGTTGCAGAGATCCTACTTCCATCCCCTTCACTTCTACCCCTAAAGACCAAGAATAAAGACTAAGGGCTTTTGCTTATCCTGACTCCGGTTGATTCTGGGGTACCCAGGGTGCTAGCACAATCATCACACAAAGGGTTATAAAACTGTACATACCTTTTGATTCACTAGTGCCACTAATGGGTCTAGATCCCAAAGAGAACATTAAAGAGAGAAAAAGAGCCATGTGTACAAAAACGTTTATTAGCAGTTCTTTTTGTGGTGGCAAAGAATTGGAATGAGTGGATGTCCATTAGTTGGGGAATGACTGAATAAGTTATGGTATATGAATGTAATGGGATATTATTCTGATTTCAGAAAAGCCTGGAAAGACTTAAATGAACTGATGCTAACTGAAGTGAGCAGAACCAAAACACTGTACACAGTACTGTAAGATTATGTGATGATTAACTACAATAGATTTAGCTCTTCTCATCAATATGGTGATCTAAGACAATTCCAATGAAAAATGTCATCCACATTAAGAGAAAGAACTATGGAGAATGAATGTGGATTGAAAGCATAGTATTTTCACATTTTGTTTGCTTTTTCTTTCTTGGGTTTTTTGTTCCCCTTTTTTTCTGATTTTTCTTTTACAGAAAATTTTTAAAAAATAATGACTAATAAGGAAACATTTAAAATGATCGTACATATATAACCTATATCAGACTGTTTGCTGTCTTGAGGAGAAAAGCAGGGAAAAAAAATTTGAAACTCAAAATTTTATAAAAATGAATTCTGAAAACTATATTTACATGTAACTAAAAAAATAAAATACTTTCAAATAAAAACAAACAAAAAATTAATTAAATGTGAAACCCTGGACAAGGAAAAAAAATGCCATCTTTCACATCTAGGTCATGTATCCATCTGGAGTTTCTCTTGCTATTTGGTATGAGTAATTGATCTTCACCTAATTTCTGCCATTTTCCAGAAACTTTTATTCAATAGTAATACCCTTCCCTAGGATCTTTTTTCTTTTTTTTGGCCAATTCTCTCATGATAAGGAAAATCAAGAACAGAGAGATTATATGACTGGCCCAGTGTCTGTGAATCAAACCCAGGATCTCTCTGACTGCAAATCTAGTGTTCTTTTCCACTATACCACCCAAGACATTGTCAGGTAAACAGGAAAACTTCATGAAAACCTGAGACAAAATTTATCACTTTTTGACCACAGTTTGACCAAATAAGGAGGAATAAAAAATTTACCAGTCCCATTAAGTTTAGCTTTGTGATTATTATTGCCAGTCATTGTAGATCAATAACTACAAAGCCCTGGAATGGTCATTTTATCACATATATCTCTTTACATCAGCTCAAAAACAGTATATTTTGGTCAAACCAATTTATGCTCAAACTACTTTAGGAATCATGCTCTAAAAGAAATTATCCTTCTTGCATACTATTGAAGAATTGTGGACATGTTAAGTTGAAATTAACCAAAAAAATCTTTTGACTCCTTGTAATAGTACTCTTCTACTCTAGTATGGTAAAATGGAAAGGACACAAGAGTTGGATGACCTGGCACTGAATCCTGTCACTTCTGCTTATGATTTGTATGACTTTGGGGAGGTTACCTTTTCTTTCTAAGCTTCAGTTTCCTCCCTTGTAAAATTAAGGAGTCGGACCAGATGATTTTTAAGTCCCATTCCAGCTCTAAGTAATGAGAAATTTATATTCTTAGGGAAGAGTCAAGATGGAAGAGACACCATTTTGGCAAAATACTGACTGTACATAAGGAAACTGACATAAAACCTTGAAAGACTGCATCACTCTTTGACCAGTTTTATAGTTTTTAGTGGCATTTTTTAAAAAAGAGCATTTATAACATTCCTTTGCTGTACTAAATTCAAATCTGATGTCACTTATATAGCTGTGTCATTCTGAGGATCAAATGAAATAACTACCTGTCTTTCAATGTGCTTTGAAAATCTTAAAACCCTTTCTAAATGCTAGTGATTATTGTTATCATTCTAATTGGGAGAAATAACACAAGGGTGATTCAACAGGATTACTTTAACGTAATTCAATTCAATAAAATATTAAGTGTCTCTATGATAAAACATAGGATACAAACACAGATGCTACCTTCAAGCAACTTATGTTCTATTGGAAGGGTATGACATGCCTCAATATAAGTTAGAATGTAATAAGTGCATAGAAGGCATCACACGGTATGGCTCAAGAGATCTGAAGGAGGGAAACATTTCTAGTTGGGAAGGAATGAAGGCAAGCTTGATGGATGAAGTAGCCCTGGACTATGAAGGAAGAGAAGAATTTCACCAGCCAGGTGGGAAGGAGGGAGATGGAAGAGTTCATATCAGGAATGGGGAATTGTCTGAATAAATGCACAGAAGCAGAAAAGGGCAGGATGTGATCAGAGACACTGAGTATTCTGATAGAGACACCCAATACTTTGGGTTAGAAGTATTAAAGGCAAATGCTATACTGTATGTTACAAAAGAAACTTTGTACCAGTAAAAGGTGTAAGGAGTATATTTAAGTTTTTAGAAACAACAGATTAAGCTAAAGCTTGCACTACTTGCTTTTTTGTAGAATTATAAATTAGACCTAAAAGGGATCTTAGACCAAAGAATATTAGATGGATAGGGCTTTAAAACACAAAATGTTAGAACATATTAGAAACAGAGACAATTTAATTTAACTCCTTCATTTTATCAAAGAAGAAAGTGAGGCTTAAATGACCTATTCAGGGTCACAGAAATAATGATAAGTACTTGAACCATTGTTTTGTGATTCTGAGCTCAGAATTCTTTCTGCCATAAATGCTGATAATTTTTCAAAACGATTCACATTGCTGGAAGTATCCTCATTCAATTGTAAATACCTTCAATTTCTTTAGCTCAAGCTTGTGGGCTTCTAAAGAATTTTCATATTCGTTTCTATTTTCTTTAAGGTTTGCATTTTCTTCTTTTAGCAGATGCTGAAAATTTGAAAGAATAGATATTAAAAGAAAAAAGTTTTAAAGGGTTATGTATCTGCACAATATTCAAGTTACTAGTCCTTTATCTAGGGGGACCTTCAAATAGGCATTTTACAAAAGAAGTCCTTATAGGATTACCTCTAAGATACAGTGGATGGAAGAAGGTAAGGAGCAAAGAAAAGTAACAGTCCTAATTAAGAACAATAAACAGCTAGCTAGAAGCTGAGTTCACCTTAAAAAAAAAAAAAAGGATAAGAAGCAAAGAAAAGGTGGGGAGGAGACAAAGAAGGTGTCTTAAGAGAATAAGAGTAAAGAACCAATACATTTTGGATATAAAGAGAAAGGAAATTTGGGCATTACAATCTGAAATATTTTAAAACTTCCTCTCCCATTCAAAACATTTACAAACTGCTACTTAAAAAAAAAAAAAACAAACCATTGCAACTAAGAGAATGACTTTCCTTACTCACATGGAAACAATTATAAAACCCACATTTTTTTTGTCCTTTTTATGTTTAGCTTCTTGGACTTAGAAAGGTAATGCCTTGGTAATTACAATATCCTTGTGTCAAACACTTTCCTCCACTTACTATCTGGTGACTTGCTGCTGTTTTGTCAGACTCTCGAGCTTTCTCAAGGGCAGCTATTTCAGCCTCCAGTCGGTTTCCCTGCTCTACATTCTTCTGCTCCAGGACCAAGATGTGTTGTTGCAGTTTATTGCTTTCTTCTGCCAAACTGGACTGCTCAAAATCCAAAAAAACATTTTTTTATTATTACCTAGTTAATAATTTGTTAGCAGAGATGCAGCAATTTAAAGATCTGCAAAATAATTTTACCTAGGAAGCAGGTACTATAGCTATTATTTCCATTTTACAGATGAGACTGAGGCTTAGAGATATTGACTTTCTCACAGCCACATGGCTAGTCAATATCAGAGATGGGATTCAAACCCTTGGCAGTAAGTCTCCCTCAGCAGTAAATCCAGAGTACTCTATATTAGATCATGCCATTTCTCTTCAAAACAAATCCAGTGAAACCCTTCCCATAGCATAATAGGTTCTCTAGGTTCCCTAAGGCTAGCGTATCCTGATAACAAGTTGGTATTACTGCCACCTTCAGATCAGGTTTGTTGACTGAAGAGAAACTCATTATTATGAGTTGATTTTTTTTTTTTTTTTTGGGGGGGGGGATCCTTCCCTAGGATCTTACTGAAGATCTAGTCTTTCTACAGAAATAAGCTGTCATCCCATTCACGTAGTCACATCCAATATTCTTGGCATGTCACAAGGGAAAAAAAAGCACTCAGAGGCACAAAGCTATGAATTACAGAAATCTGAGTGTGTGTCAAATGACAGGCATAATCATAGAATAAAGTCAGGATCATAATTGATCCAAACCAGAAAGTCCACCTCCTGAAACACACAAATCCCCTTTTTGCCAGCAAATGAAAACATCAGAGAACACTTACAAGCCTCTGAATCTGGGCTTCTTTCTCAATCATTATTTCATTGCTTTTCTTGAGCTTCTCATCTGAAATCTGCAGCATTTCCTCAAGTTCTTTTACCTAAATGGGGAAAGAAAAGAAATACTCTTCCCTATTCAACAAATGCAGACACGATAAGAGAAGAATGCCAGTTCACAGGCTTGACTTTCACCTGACTAAGACTGCTTTCTCTGAATCCTTTTATAAATTCTTCTTTCTCACGAAGTAATGCTTGGCTGTCAGTTACTTGACTATACAGGTTTGTGATCTAGAAATAAAACAAGAAGAAATATTTTAATTGAGAGAAGTAAAGGATGGAGAATCCAAGCATAGCAGCTAATTCCACTAAAGGAAGGATCTCTTCAGGTCCCTGGCATATATCACACTGAATATAGTAAGGTTCTGTTTCAGAGGCTCTCATCATTAATGCTGAATCTGATCCATACTTAATTACTGTGTGATTATGGGCACACTACTTCCCCTTCCTGGGCCTCAGTTTCTTGATCTGTTAAATCTGGCTATTGTACTAGACTCTTCACTTAAATCCCTTTAATCTTGAAGAGACTAGATGATACTATTCACTGAATCACTCATACCATGCTACTAAAAATAATGATATGGAAAAGCATTCCTGAATTTATAATTCCAAGAGATTTATAATTCAGCTTTTGTCACAGACACGCATTGTTTCATACATGAAGCACTTACAATTCACAGAACATAGTGAAAAAAGTACCTGGGTCTCTAGCAGGCTAACTGTTTCAGCTTGACTGGTTCTAGCAGCCAACAGTTGCTGTCTTGTGTCATCCAATTTCTGTTCTGCAATAGTTTTCTGAAAGAATTGAAAAAAGAAAAGCAATCCCCAACACTATTAATGGTCACTCTCTATGGTATTCAGCAAACTAGGCCTGGTTAACCTGCAGCATCACTTTCTCTTAACATAATTCCACATCCATAACTATTTACCTACACAAGAACATAAAGGAGGGAGAACAAAGTAGAGAGAGGATTCTCCAAGTAGCACAGAATGATGAGTATATTACTATTTGTAAAGTCCATCTCATCAAATCATAGCTATTTCTTACAAGTGGAGGGAAAAGTGGTTTAGTCCCTGGGAGAAGACTTGTCATTTGAGGATGACTGATGGTCAATGAGATTTCCTCATGAGAACAGTAAATCTAAAAACTTTCTTCCTTGATCTCAGGACTTTTCATGTGTTCTTTCAACTCTAAAATTCTAAATATATCGGAATTCAAATTCAAAAACAGATGGGGCACTTTACAATTTCCATGTAGTAGAATACTGGAAGAAACACTAAATTTCTTGCCCTTTGTAGATATTAGATTCTAGTAGGTGATGTAACAAAAGGCCAGTAACTATTAACACTTGATTGTACAGGATAGTGTAATAGATAGAGCCAATCAGATTAGTGTAATGATGGAGAGCCATCATCGGGTTGAAGTCATTACTGACAAAAATCACATCCTGGCTACATAGTCCTGGGCAAGTCACTTAACTGTTCCTACCTCAGGAAGCTCGGGAACAACAGAGCCTCATCCCAAAATGTAGGCTCACTGGGGCTGAGGGAAGCCATAAGAAAAGTCATGAAGAAGAATTTATAAGACATGAGCTTGAAAGAATGGGTAAGGTAGATATTCAACAGAAAAGGTGGAGGAAAAATCCCATTTCATCACTGCTTCATTTTGACTAACCAGGGGATTACCTCCTTAAGTAGTTCCTGTACTTGTTCCTCATCTGACAAGTTTCCTTCTAGTCTTTTCTCCAGGGATGAAACTTTTTCCTGCAAATGTTCAATGAGTTTTTCTCTTTCTTCAGCTTTGACAGCAGCCTGTTATAAAAACAGTTTTGTTCACTTTCTTAAGTGTCTCGACACAAAAATTCTTCAGAATTCAATTCAAATCCCAAAAGATTAATTCCTTCCTTACTTAGACCAGGAAATCCTTCACTTGCCCCCATATTCTCAAAACTGAAAGAAGGCTTAGGACAGAGTTAATCACATCTTTCTCCCCACTTAAAGCAATGGGAGTTCTTAGAAGAAGTAATGCAATTACCTAACTTGGAAATTAGCCAGAAAGCTGGACGGATGCTCACTCCTATTCTTTAAAAGAATTAAACAATGTTTTCTTGAATTAGAACCCATTTTAATTGTGTTATCTATGCTGTAATAATCAAGGTTAGTAGCACTTGAACTGTTGAGCCTATGTCCTGAGGTTTGTCTTCATTTAATTAAAAACACGTAAGGGCTTAAGACTCTCCTAAAGTAGAAACTGAGTTTTTTGAAAAGTAAGCCACATGTGTATTCTATCCATGTGTATTCAGGCTGCTTGAATATTTAATATAATAGTTAAGCATATATTGAATATATATTGAAATCTATTACATGTAAAATTTAAAAATTCACAATTTTTGTAATAATCTAAGATCAAACCCAATCAGTTTAGTGAAATTTAATTGTGTATAAGGGCACAGGTGAAAGTTTAGTGCTATCACTGATCAATCACATCAATGACATATTCCTTAGAAAGAGTGACAAAAGAGTTATAGAGAACTATACTTAGGACCATATCACAATTCTAACTTCAGGTTTATGTATCAGAGATATTGTAGAAGGAATTCTTATTTTAGCATAGATTGGGTAGGATGACCCAAAGTCCCTTAGAATTTTGATTCTGTGAGCTCTTGATGGTGGCTCTCAGCTTTGATTTCAACAATTTCATATAAAGGAAATATAAGTACTCAAGCAGACCTAAACACTGAGTAAACTTTAGTCATACAATCTGAAATGTTTGATATTTAGACCCAACTGGCTTAGTAATTTCCAGTTACTAATTAAGTAAAATTTGTTTTGCTAACTACCTCAGAAAGAGAGAATACTTGAAGATATTAAATACTTAAATAATACTTGAGATATTAAAAAGAAGTTCCAATGTAAATACAGGCATGATTATCACCTAGAATGGTTTAAGCAAAGCAATTTTCTAGGGAATAGCTCTAATAAAGACCAAAATGCACAAGCAGAAAAAACCCCACACAATATTGTCATCTAATCTGTGATCATATTATTTATTAAATTCAGAACATGATAAAAATATTTTAAAAAGAAAAAGAAAATGCCTCTAAATATTACATTTACTTAGACTGTTCTATTTGGCTAACAAGAAACAAGACTATGAAAAATCCAACTTTTCCTCCAGCTACAACTAATTATTATATCATCAATAGCTAACTAAAACAGATAACTGCCTTGGTCTGATAACATCCCTCCAGTCTCCATCTACCACCAATTTAATTATATCCAATAAGCATTTGTTAAATGCTTCTGTGTAAAGAAGTTTATAATGATAGCATAAACTAATCCCTATCCTTCAGAACTTTCACAGAGGATTGCAGAAGTGCAATGGTGTAGTAGAAAAGATGCCAAAATTGGGAATCAGGAGACACTTGGGTTCAAATCCCACTTCTGACACCTCTAATCATGTGACCGCATGCAATTAATTCACTTAACCTCTTTCAATGTCCATTTCTTTGTATGTAAAATGGGGATAATACTATTAACACAACCTACCCTCATAGAATTGTTATGAGAATTAAATGAGATAACATGTAAATCTAAAAAAAAAAAAAAAACAAAACAAACTTACATACTGTCAGTAACTATTCCTATTCTTAGTAATAGAGAAGATATAAAAAATATATTGAGGACAATCACACTGGTTATTCTAAGTATATATGAGAGGTATAAATAAAAATTTGTATATGAGGAATTTAAAATTGATGGAAGTTAAACTTGGTAAAATAAGTTACCAACTGTTGCATACAAGGAGTAACACTGAACTTGAGAATCCTAAAGTTATAACACTTACTGTTTCTATTTACCATGGAATGACAAATCAATTTACCTCCACAAACTTCAGTTTCCTTGTCTATAAAGTGAGATTAATTTTTAAACTAACTCAAACAGCTTTTATGCTGTACACAGTGATAAAAGGCTTTAGGGAGCTATAGAAATGAGATCTGTTAATATTCTTATAACAAGAGCCTTGCTACAATCATACTTATTTGCAAATTTGAAGAAAGGCCTTTTGTGAAAATCAAATGAAACAGTTTAAGGAAAGGTAAGGATAGTGGAAAAATAAAGCAGAAGACTTATTCTGCTGCTCATCGCTTGTGCTACCTTGGGCAAGCCATTTTATTTTTCTGGGACTCAATTTTTTCAACTGTTTAATTAAGGGCTTCAATACACCCCTCTCAGACCAAAATTAATCTAATCATAAAATAAACAACACAGAAGTTAAGGAGATGAACAGAATTTTAGTATAGTTAAATATGAAGTTTTGTACATGTAAAATACTGAATGAGAATAGAAAACATTATTTCTATTTCTCAGTTGTATAAGGCGCCTTCACAAAAACTGACTGTGTATTACAGCATAAAAGCTTTACAAACAAATGCAGAAAAGCAAAAATATTCAATGTCTCTTGTTAAACATAATGCCAAAAAAAATTTACATTTAACAAAAGGTCTTTTGAAACAGATTAAAAATAATCTCTAAAGAATGGGTGGGTCAAAGAACAAACCATAGAAATAACAATAATTTCACTAAAGAAAATGACAATGAAAAAACAACAATTTGTGGGATGCAGTCAAAGCAAAACTTCGGGGAAATTCTGTATCTCCAATTTCTTATAGCAAAAAAAATAAAGAAAAGATAAAACTAGGAACTGTTTTGGTTTTTGTTGTTGTTGTTTTAAAAAAAACAAACAGTAAAACAGATAAGCCACTTGCTAATTTGATTTATTTTGTAAAAGAAGAAAACTAAATTACTATCATCAAAAATGTAAAAGGTGAATTCACAAAACCAATGAAGAAATAAAAGCAATTAGAAGCTGTTTTGTCCAATTATATATGCCCAGAGCGACAGAACAGGAAATAGAATACTTAAATAATTCAATCTTGGGAAAAGAAAATTAAATAAGCCATAAGTGAACTTCCTATAGAAACAAACCCAGGACTAGATGGATTTTAAAGTAAATTATACCAAACATTTAAAGACTATATAGTTCTAGTATCACATAAATTGTTTGAAAAAATAGGTGAAGAAAGAATTCTTCACCAAATTCTTACTATGAACCAAATATAATCTTTATTAACACCTAAACCAGAGAGAGTCAAAACAGAGAAAAAAAACCATAAGCCAAATTTCCCTAATGGATATTAATACAAAAATGTTTCAAAAAAATTATTAGCAATGAGACTACATATTGTATCACAAAATCATGTAATATTTATAGCAGCAGAGATACAGGGCTATAAGCATAAATGACCATATTAAAAAATAACCAATTTTTAATGATAACTAGTATCTCTCTAAAATCAAGAGGCATTATTAACTGTAACAGAAACTAGATAAGTTTCTTCTGATAAGAACAGTAAGTGAAGTGAGGATGCCCATTGTCACTATTATTATTTTTGAACTAGAAGTGCTAGTTACAGCAATACTGGACAAGAAAAAGAAACTGAAGAAATAATCAATGAAGAAACAAAACTATAACTACTTCTTCTTCTTCTTCTTCTTCTTTTTTTTTTTTTTTTTAACAAATGTTGGTTTCCTTAGGACTCTAAATCAATTCTAACTAATTGAAATAATGAATTTAAGCAAAACTGCAGAATATAACTAATCCTCCACAAATCATTCAGATTTCTGTATACTACTAACAAAATGCTATAGGAAGACAGAAAATTCTATTTAAAATAACCAAGGACACTATTAAAATATCTGAGAAAGTACCTGCCAAAACTCAAACAACAAATTATACAAACACAATTACAAAAACACTTCACA
The DNA here is from genome assembly GCF_902635505.1 of Sarcophilus harrisii. Classification (NCBI taxonomy): domain Eukaryota; kingdom Metazoa; phylum Chordata; class Mammalia; order Dasyuromorphia; family Dasyuridae; genus Sarcophilus; species Sarcophilus harrisii. Next base: position 448,915,515 of record NC_045427.1, read on the forward strand.
CAAGTAAAGATGTCTAAATAACTGAATGTTATTAGTTCATGGTTAGACCAAGCCAAAATCAACAAAAATGATAATACTACCTAAATTATTTTTTTCAGCACTATATCAATCAAACTACCAAAGAATTACTTTACAGAGATAGAAAAAAAATAGCAAAATTCTTCTGGAGGAACAAAAGGAAGAATACTGAAGGAATCAATGGACCGAACAGTAGCAGATCTCAAACCTACACAGTTGTATGTGTCAAAACAATCTGGTAATGGGAAAGAGAGGTTTTTCTGAAACTTTCCCCCCCTTCATCATTTATTATAATTCATTAATATTCCACCATATTCACATCAATTTTTTTTTAATGAAAGCAACTAATATGGAAACCTGTCTTATATTACTAATCATTTGAAATGTGTTTTGTTTTTCTTGTCTTCCCAATGGGTGGGAAGAAGTGGGAAAGGGAATGAATTTAAACTGAAAAGAAACTGAATTAAAAAAAATAACATTTCTAAAAGTCCCTTTCCTTCCAGTTTTAAGTCTCATGATGCAATAACTATGACACATTGGCTTCTAGAACCTCTATGGATGCTTCCATTTCTCTGAAGCTGCAGAAAATAAAAATGATGGCAAGGCATGGGCAGATACTACAGGAATTTTTAACCACAGCAGTTGTTAGCCAAGACACTCCAACAAAGAAGATTCAGACTGCTGGCATAGCTTCTGGGAGATGGGGTCTGATTTCTGTAGGATGGGAAATGTTTACTTCAAAGAGAACAAGAAAGAGGAATCCAATGAAGGTTCTAGGTATAGGTGAGCAAGAGGATAAGCAGTTGTACTCTTTGAAAATTTCCTTTGTATTAATGGTTTTTTTATTTGTTCATTTTAGGATTGTTGCTTTTTGTGTTATTTTTTTTTTGGCCCCCCAAAAACTGTTTTTGGTCAGACCTAGGAGCTGGTCTGTTTGAGGCTATCTAGTTCTTTCTAGATAAAAAGAAGTGGACGTAGTGAATAGCTGCTGGGTCCTATTTTAAGCTACCTCCCAGACATGTTAGAATAAATTATCTTGAGAAATCCAACACTTTTTAACTATAAATGCTGGAGCAATAGATTACAGTTAATTAACCTTATTTTTATGCAGCTTACAAAAATTTATAAAGCTCTGATATAGATATTAGGGAATATACTCAGCTAGTCAGCATGTCCTGGGATCTAAGTAAAGACCTGAACAACTCATGTAATTGTGATAAATACTAATGCTAACCCTCTTTCATGAGAGGATAGGAGAGTCAGAGATAAAGTGACTTGACCAGTCATATAGCCAAGAAAGCCCAAACATGAACCCTGAATTTCTGATTATAAATCCTGTGCTATTTCTACCATTCAAAACTATTTGATCTCTTACTATTATTGCTGTTTCTCTTATTATTTCAGTTTTGTCCCTCCCTTGGCTATCCTAAACTCCCTACCTTTTGATTTTGCTGTTCATTTTCAAGCTTCAAAGATTCATGCTCAGCCTGCATCATGCCCAACCTCTTCTCAGAACAAGCTGCGGTAATCTGAGCCTACAATTTTGGGAAGGAGAGTTAGTTTTATGAATTCTGTATATATTTTTTTAAGGGGTAGGTCCTTTCCAGCTCCAAAATTACAAGATTCTAACATATAACAAATGAATAATAAAAAATGGTACAAGAACAATTATTATGTTACAGATTCAATTTATTATAAATATTATAAAAAATGTAGAAATAGGATCAAGAATGACTTGGTAACACTTTTAAAGTAAGAATACAAAAAACTACAGACATATTATTCAAAATAAATGTGGACCAAGAAATGTTATTGCAACACCTTCCATTTCTATATCTAATTACTTAAAAAGTAAATCCAATACCAATGAACATGCTTTAGATGAGAAATCCTGCATGACTATATATATGATAACTTATTGAGGGTAGGTTTGGCAGTCAGCATGATATGATCACATGAAGTGAAGGAAGTCTAGAGAGTAATTCTTGGGGGATCCAAAGGAACATGACTTGCTGACAAGCTGGCAGAAAAAGCAACCATCTGAGAATGGGTTAGTGTCCACTCCTCCTGTGGTATCCCCAGTAGTTTCTGCCTGACAAAATTCCCCATTCACCTCACAGTGTAGGAAGACCCAACAAACATAAGGGAGTCTAGAGCAAAGCAAGCAAGGGGCCATTCATGCCTTCCCATGTCAAAGCAAAGTGTGGGGGGCTCGTGTATTTTCCTAAAACAATGGAAGGGAGTGGCGAGAAGGCTATAGAGAAGACCACAGCAGCTGTTTGTCCGTCTTTGGGGAAAAAAAAAAGCAATTCATGACAATCTCAGAGGCAGTAAGAATGACAGAAATTGTATATCCATATCATTTGACTCCAGCATGATTTTGATTTTTTCTGCTGACTACTATGTTTTGAAAACTTTCTCTAAATGTAGCTGAACGATTATAGATATATTAAGCTGATATTAAAAATATTTTCCTAAAAAATTTTTTCCTTTAATTTTCTCAGTTAATGATCTCAGTTATGTCTGGGCACCTGTGAATAACAATTCCGTTGGAATGGTCTAATTCCAGTTTTATCTGATGAAATTTAAAAGCTTTTGTGAAATCTATACTTGTGTAACAAGGATTTATCATTTGTTGATTTATGAAAAATATCAAGTTTCTGAAGAAAAACTATTGCCACTAAGTTATATCTTGCTAAGCAGGTACTCTATAATGATACATACTTTCTTGAATAATCTGCTTTGAACAGTATAAAAATTAAAGAGTTTTTATAATCTCACTCTTACCTTAAATTAAATTAAATGAAGTTCAAACAGAAATTGGCCTGGGAAAGATCGTTATGTTACTGTTCTTCTTTTATATCTAATGGACTACTGTGCAGGTGAATGCTTTTTAAAAATATAATACAAATATTGGGATGTCAGATCATTTCCAAGCTCACTAAAAGGAACTTTAGGCCTAAGTTACATGTATTTCTCACAAAAAGAATGACAGGGAGAATATGCATTTCAATCTTGCTCCAACATGGTTTTGATTTATTCCACTAGATTTCTATATACTCAAAGACTTTTATTCAAAATAGTTAAGATTATGAGTATTTGGTATGATGACATCTATTTAAAAAGTTCTTAAATGTTTATGCATCAGTATTATGTTTGGGTTAACTGATAGCAAAAAGTTCCTTTATCATACTACTTTGATTTACTTCCAGAATTCTCAAGGATATTTTGAGGTTTTAATAGAATTGTTATCCATTAGTTTATGAAGAGTGAGCTTCTTAATGCAAGATCTCTGACCATCAGGTATTCTAAAATATCTCTAGATAGTGAATTTGTACAACCTGTTGCAGTGATTGTTTCAATTTCTACCATTTCCTTATAAAAATATGCATTGATTGCAGTGTTTCTACTAGACTTGTTTCCCAAAGAGATCATGGAAAAGAAAAAACGACCTACATATGCAAAAGTGTCTGTGGCACTTTTTGTGCCCTTTTTGTAGCTCTTTTTGTAGTAGCAAGGAACTAGAAACTGAGTGGATACCCATCAATTGGAGAATGGCTGAATAAGTTATGAATAAGTATATGAATGTTATGGAATATTATTGTTCATTTTTTACATTTTACCTTTTACAGACTCTGAAAAGATAGATAAAATAATTGCTTTTCGTTAAAGTTGAATAAAAGTATTAGGATGTAAGCCATCTTCTTATATTCACTGTAAGCATCCTCAGTACATATCCAGACTTCAGTCTAAGCCCTTTTATAGACTGCATTCAGAGAAAAATCACTTTCAGTTAAATTTTTCAGTGATATCTATTGTCATCCTTTATAATTGCTTATAATCTGTTTATTATTGACACCTGCTTATTTCAAAAGTATTTGTGTAGGGTTTTTTTTTTCCCAACCTATTTATCATTTGCTCTGCAAATATCCATCAACCTTCTTCCTCTTTTCTGGTAAGGAATTGTTAATCTTTGTATAATTATCTCAGTGTGACACCTTGAATTTTAAGATTGTATGAATTTTGGTTAGGATACTTTCTAAATCTTTTTTGGTTTATAGTTTCAAAAATGGTTATTAAAATTGGTATTAAATGTATTCTTCCTCTCCGGTTTTGATTGTATGCTGACAATAAATCTCTTTATTCCTGATGTATTTTGCCTGGAAGAGACCAAAATATCTGTAGATATTACCTTCATTCATTGATTCAATGTGGCCTCCAAATTCAAGCTTGAAGCTGTCCATCTTTTCTTTGGTGTATAATAAGAATTTACTAATTATTTTTCCAACTGACATTTTGGTAATATTAAAGGAAGATTCTATGAGATGAAGGATCCATCTAATGTTTGTCCTGGTGGACTTATATACTGTTTTTGTTTAATTTAGTCCTAAATTTGGAATGCTGAAGCTGTACTTAAGAGAGATGATAATGGATTTTAGAATATACAGAACCATAGTTAAGTTTAAATGGTCCTCTTGAAAATGCCATATTTTATATCAATCATTCTTGACACTATTGCTTTGGTGATAAGTCTTAAAAAGAAAAGAGTTTTCTATTTGTAACTTCAGATATTCTAGTATTCTAATCATACAGGGGTACATTTTATATGTACACAAATAAGCTACGAGTGATGAACTGAGTCAAAGACAATGTAATAATCAAAAGATAATATTTAAGAAACTGTTAAAGGCAGCTTGTTCAACAATCACCAAAGCAATGAGTTGCTTTTTATGATACTCTCATAATTTTCAAATCTAATGATCACCTCATTCATCAATCATCTTGACTTCTTTGAATTTTGACAGTATTCATGTTCTTTTCTGATATTCTCTCCTCTCTAGTTTTTCTTGACATTGCTCTCTTCTGGTTCTACTATCTGTCAGATGATTTCTGCTTGATTTCCTTTGCTGGATATTCCATTAAGTTAAGTTCACTCACTAAGTGTGTTCACTAAGAGTCTACACAGTTCCATGGATTAAATTATCATCTCAATACCGATGATTCTCGAATCTACTTGTTTAGCTCTAACCTTTCTCCTGACTTCCAGTTTCATATCAACAACTAAGTACTAGACACCTCAAACTGAACATGTCCAAACCTGAAATCATTATCTCTAACTCTAAACCCTCCTGTACCCCAGCTTTCCTATTACTGTAGGAGGCATCATCACCAACTTCCCACTTACTAAACTCATAATCTTGCCAACTACATTCACCTCACTTTTGAATATATTGTCAAATCTTATTGTTTCTATTTCAAAATCTCTCTCCCAATAGATTTTCTCCACTTACCATAACCACCACCCTGGTAGAGCCCTGGTAGAGACCATTATCTTCTCACACCTGGACTAGGCCAATAGCCTTCCAGTTAGACTCCATATCTTCTCTATTTTATTATTCAGTTGCTAAACTGATCTTCCTAAAGCACAAGTCTGATGGCATCACCCTATTCAGTAAATTTCAGTGGGTCCCATTAACTCCAGAATTAAATATAAAATTCTATTATTTGACTTTTAAAGTCCTTTGCAACCTAGTCCCTTCCTAACTTTCTAGTCTTCTTGTACTTTACTCACCTATACATACTCTATGATCCAGTGACAGGGACTTCCTTGCTCTTTCCTTAGTCTCTCTTCCAAATCCCATTTTTTTTTGACTGTCCCCCATCCTCAGAATGATCTCTTCTCAACTCTGCCTTCTAGCTTCCCTCAAGCTTCAGTTCAACTCTCACCTTTTACAAGAGTCTTTCCCCTCCAATGAGAGTGCTTGCCCTCTGAGAGTATTTTTCATCTAATCTATTTATATCTTGCATGCACATAATTGTTTTTCATGTTATCTCTCCCATTAGAATGTGAGCCTTGTTTTTGCCATTCTGTGCCCCACCCAGAGGAAATGGTTAATAATGCTTGTTCGTTCAATGGCTATAACCCCTAGGACTTTGTATTATTCCCTTTTTAATCCTGTCAATATATTATTTTTTTGTGTATGAAATTTTATTTTAGCAATATAATCAATATTAAGTTTGTATTAAATATATAAAGATGTAACTGATATCTGGAGGAATTGCTTTTGTTCCCATCTTCTAGCAATAAAATGCTTTTTATTAAGAAAGGTGGGATTAGGTATATATCCAAAAAGAAGCTGGTAAAATCTTTGCTAGTAATCCCTATGCCACTGCGAAGCATTTGAGTCAGTACTTACTAAAACTACATCTATTACCACTACAACATAAGGTAGCATGGTGGATAAAGAGTTGACTTTAGAACTCTGAAGTCAAGACAATTCGGACTAAAGTCCTGTCTCGACACATCCTGACTGTGTGACCCTAGGCAAGTCATTAAACTTCTCGGAGTGCCTGCTAACTCTCTAAGTATCTAAGTTGTAGAACTGAAGAATTATATTAGCATTGAGTTTGCTCATCTAGATCTTTGTACACCAATAAAATCAACTATTATTAAAATGGATATAATTACATTTGTCCTACAACTATTAAAAGGCAATTGCCTTTTACAAAAAACCTTTTGCAAACCTTGAAACTACTCTCTAAGTATGTTTCTTTTTTTTTTTTTTTTGTGAGGCAGTTGGGGTTAAGTGACTTGTCTAGGATCACACAGCTAGGAAGTTTTAAGTGTTTAAAGCTGGATTTGGATTCAGCACCTGCTGACTCCAGGTCTGGTGTTCTAATCAGTCATAATACTTCACTTGACCATTGACCCATTCCAACTCCTCATCTATCAAATTTATAAATCATCTAAGTCATACGTTGCCAAAAGATATGTTAAAATAAGTAATTGTTACAATTATTAGTTTACACTACTAATGAACATGCTATCTGGATTAACAATAAAATTGGAAAATTCTGCATTCTACTGAAGAATTTCTAGAGGCACCTTCATCATTACCTTGAATTCTGAAGATCAGGAAGTTTTTCTGAAGTCAAATGGCAATCAGATTCTTTTTACTAACATCGTGAACAAGTAAAAATGTATTGTTAAGAAAATCCATGCTAGACTAGTCCTCACTTTATCTTAACTAAGCCAAATTCAATTCCTCAACTAAATAGTCACCACCTCCCCAAACATTGAGGTAAAGAGAAAAGAACACTGAGCTTAGAGGCAAGAGTCTGGTATTCAAGTCCTGACTCAATATGATTTTGAACATTAGGTTCATCATCTATCAAATGGGGGAGGGAACCCCAACAACTCCCTAGACCATATGGTTAAGAAAATGCTATGTAAACACTAAAACATAATATAAATGAATATATTCTTATTATTCACAAATGTTGAATTTTTCACCAACTACTGATGTAAACACATTATAAAACAAAATGGCTAAACTGTAGTTTTAAATTTACTACTTCTGCAAGCTTAGCTACTGAACAGTCTCATAAGGGAAATTAATAACCTATCATTTCCCCCCATCTGCACTGTCCTGTACTCTTGCCTCAATGCCTTTGCCCACAACATTTCCTATTCCAAGAATAGTTTTACTCCTTAACTCACCGATAAGTGAATTTCTATACATCTTTTGAAGTACAACTAAAACTTTACTTCCTAAGGAAGTCTTCTCCAATCTCTCCTCTAAGTAGCATTCCCTCTGAGATTTCACTTAGTATTTGGTTTTATACCTCTCTACTGCACTTAACCTACAACAGGGTGTGTTACTCCTAAGATTGTATGTGCAATTCTTTAAGTCAATTGTTAGTATTTTGAGAGCAAGGCCTTTGTCCCTTATGAAATTTATATCTCCTACTGGCCGCACAATACTTTATACACAGTCGAATACATAATGTTGTACTAAGTGTTATGAATCAGGGAAAGCTAGGTTCTCTTTCATAACTCACCTTTTGTAAATCAACAGAAAGCTGCTGAATGAACACTTGTAATTCCTGTTCCCTTTGCTCCAAAGTAGTAATTTTATTTTCTGCACCTGTTTCTGCAGCTAACAAGTGATCCCTTGATTGGAAAAGAAAACACACAGATCATGTAAAGAACACAACTGGATAAGTTAGCTTAAAACAGTTTGCTTCTGGAAGCAAAAACCTCATGCTCATGTGAACATAATTAACAGAGACTATTCCTTCTGCTTTCCTTAAAAAAGGATACAAGAAGAAATGAAGTCCAACTAAGCAGTTGTGAGAAATTCTGATCTAGTTTCACTAAAAATGCTTACTCAACAATGATGAAAATATAAACCATTACACTGAAGAGGAAGAACGAGATTGGCCTACAGTTCTCCTGTGATCCCAGGCTGAACTATATCTGCTGTTACAACAGATTTACAGTCAAATGCTGAATACATGGATGAGGTACAAGTAAGGTAGAATGAAATAATGGACTGAACTCAGGAATATCATAAAGTTAAATTGGATAAAGAACAGAGATCAGCTAAGTTCAGATTGGAATGAAAACAATCCCCATAAGCCCCATAGACCAAGCAATAACCTCTGGTCTTCCAGCGCTGAATACTGCCTCTGCAACATCTCCAGTTCACAACTTAAATCTGAAGACACCCGAACAGAGGCCAACAATTCCTCATGTGCATGATTTAGTTCTCTGGTTCTTGCCTCCATTTCCTGTTCCATTTTTGCTAGACTTTCTTCCTTTTTCAAAAGCTACAGGATGCAAAATGAAGAATATATATATATATATATATACACACAATGGCTACAATAATGTCAACCAAAAGAATACTAAAAGGCAGCTAAATTCAATTTACAAGCAATGTCCAATCTCAGAAAAAAAAGTGATGAAACACACTTCCCAACCTTTTAGTATAAAGCTGGGAACGATGGGTGCAAAATATATACTTTTCTTTTTTTTGTTTAATTGTTTTTCTTCACTGTAATGAAGAGTCTTTAAGGATAAGAGACTTTATTAGGAAATTTCATCATGTAAAAATTATCAATAAAATGTTTTAAAGCTATTAAGATGTTAACCTTTATAATAAATATGGATTGATGCTAAGAGCCACTTGAACATTTATGTCTTTTTAGTAGAAAAACCTAAGCAAGGTAAACTTATATGCCCAAAAGGAAATTATATATGTAGATGATAATTTATAGAGATCTTTGGTGGATCAATTGTAGTGACAAAAAAACCAAGCATGAGTTATTATACAGAAATATCTTTCTGTCTGTGAAAGATTTTCAGTGGGTATGAATATACATATGAATCAACAACCAAAAAGACTTGAATGGCAATGTCTCAGAGGAACCCCTGGCGCTTATTTTAACTTTCATCTGGTAAGATTAATCACTTCAAAAATAGTTTAAGTGCAGACTTGTTGTATTTAAAAGAGATGCTCACCAAATGCTTGACTTTAGCCAGCTCCTGTTGCTGGAATCCCTCTAATTCATCAATTTCATCCCTCTTTTGGAACAGATTCAAACTTTGGTTTTTCATTTCCTGCAACTGAGCTGTTAACAGTCTTTTATCCTATTTGAAAGAAATAGATACCATCACTAAGAAGGAGGAAGTGTTTTATTTTTTTTTCTGAAAAAATTAATTTTTACCCAAAGAAAAGTCCCTAGAGAAATAGTCTACATTAATAGCTTTATAATATTAACAGCTTTTTAATATTTCATGTTAACAATAATGTTGATAAGAATTATACCTGTGACCAAGACTGAATAATTAACAATTAATATTCAATTAGTAAATAGATTTTGTAAAATAGCCAGTAATGAGGTAGATGATGACCAAAACTATCTGAAGCATTTAATTAATTAAATTTGACCATCAGTTCCAAATAGTCATTTCACTTCTGTATTACACAATGAACATCCTGAACTAGTTAACTAATAACTAGATCAAGACTGAATGTCTTTAAAAATTACAATATAACAGAAATATGTTTGATATGATTGTTCATACATAGTCTATATTGGATTGCCTACTGTCTTGGGGAGGGAATGTTGAAAACTATTTTTACATGTAATTGGGAAAAATAAAATACTATTAAGTGCAAAAAAAATTACAATATATTTAATTGGAACTTTGGCTAAACTGACAATAATTAGACATGAATGTTGTCAGCAAAAGCAAATTTGTTAACCAAAAACTGCTATATGGAATCACAAATATACTGATTATTTCTTTCTCTAGTTTAAAAAGATATTAAAAGTCATCTCCAAAATTTACTACTGCCTATATAATTGTAGTGGTTTAAAAGTCCCAGACAAGCATTTTCATTGCCCTATAATTGGCACCAAAGCAGATTTTTCTTAGAATGAAATGAAGAAAATCCAGGTCAGATTTAATTTAGCATAGCTCCCTGTTTTAGCAATAGAAAAATAAAGAGGATGTTCACTAACTTAACTCAGTGGTTTTTTATTTTAAGAACCATAACTTTTAGGGGCAGCTAGTAATGTAGTGGATAGGGTACCAGCCCTGAAGTCAGGAGGACCTGAATTCAAATCTGACCTCAGACACTTAACACTTCCTAGCTGTGTGACCCTGGGCAAGTCACTTAACTCCACTGCCTCAGCAAAACCCTTGTACTCCATTGTCAAAGATACTCATTAAAAATTTTTAATGATGTTTTCTCAACGAAATTAATTTATGCATTTATTAAAAATACCAATTATGGATGGCAATTCTGGGGTATGAAAATACTGAAGACTAATTGGAGGAGAAGAACTTCAAGGATTAATTTTTCTACTTTTGCTTAAAAAATTTCCCTGGATAGTCTTTTAATCCAGGACCCTATTTCTACCTATGTTCTGTGTCTAAATTAGTTTGGAAAACATTGTTTTAAAGGTGAACTATGCATGATAAGAAAACACATGGGAGAAACAATTTCAAAAAGCCATTAGTTTAACTTGGCGTTATGTGCAAATTACATTGTATTCAAATCTTTTCTCCACTGAAAAGCAAAGGAGAAACTTCTTAAGGTCTACAGACGATTCTACAGGGCTTGCCTGGGACTACCAGGACACTTTTTTTATTAGTTTTATTCATATTATAATTTTTATGGTCTCATTTCACTTTGCTAAATGGATATTAACACCAGGAAGTAAAAGATTATATAGAGGCAGCTAAGTGGTACAGTAGACAGAGGGCTGGACCTGGAGTCAGAAAGACCTTGAAAACTTTTCTGAACATTATCCAGTAAGGAAAGGTTCTTTTTTTTTAACAGCTTGATACTATAAACTTAGAACACTCTCCACTCTGGCTACTTCTTTAAGTACTCCTGATTTTTAACTAGTAAGAACAAGAAAACAAAGAGATTTTCCAATCAGTTTGCCTTCTTCAGGGACAGCTCCAGCAATAATACCCATTCCTGTGTTGCCTCATTTGTTGCAAGCCAAAGAACAGATTTCTTAAACTCGGAGACAAAATCTAATTCTTAGAAAAATGAAAACAACTTACTTTTTCAAGTTGAGTCAACTTCTCTGCCCATTCCTGAAAAAAAGACAAGAAAAGTATAAAAATGATTATAGTTTTAAAAATTGGCAATGCCAAGATATTGAGGGGAAAAAAAACATCCTGTTACAAGACATTTCTAATGTTAATGGCTTAATGTTAAGAAAGCAACAAGTTCTAACCAAAATAACAAAATAAACTTATGAAAGTTTGCAAAAGGACAAAGGCTACTGATTTTTAACCAGCTACTGATACCAAAGCAAACTCTTAACATTTTTCTAAAAAGGTATATCTCACTTAACAAAAGCTTTGCTGAAACTTGAAATTAGGTGAAACACTACTTGGAAGTGATAGTAGTTAAGCCCATAAAAACAGCATTTTAATCATTTATAGTGGCTGTACCAACATTACAACAGAATTTTAGATGGGGTTTGGTTATTCTAATCAGTAATGCTATTGCAGTAATGCATAAGTCAAAGCAATGTTGTGTAAGGTGTGCCCATACAGTTTCATTTAGCCCAAGTCAAAGGAACAAAGGTCAATTGTATTTCACACACTAAAAGAGAGGCAGCTAAGTGATGCAGTGGACAGAGGGTTGGACCTGGAGTCAGAAAGACCTGAGTTCAAATCCAGTCTCAACTCCCACTGGCTATCATTTAACTTGCCTGCCTCAGTTTCCTCATCTGTTAAAAAGAAGATAATAATAGTAGGTACTATTAGTTGCTGAGTTGTTGCGAAGATAAAATGAGATAATGATTGTAAAGTACTCTGTAACCTTAAAGCACTATTTGTTATTACAAAAAAATTTTTAAAAACAATAACCACCTTGAAAACAATTTTTTTCAAAGAAGCAAATTTAAATAACATTACTTATTATTTATATTATGTAGCAATGCCCATGATTCCAAACTTCCCACTTCACTCTAAAATATCACCTCCTTTAAAACAGAATTGTAAATTATTTACTAACCTCCTTTAAAATAGTTGTAACTTACTAATCTACCACTGATAGAATATTCAAAAAATAAATGGTTCAGAAGACTAAAGTTGACCATTTTAATTGCCACAAGTTTTAAATTTTTAACCTGTTCTTGAAGAACATACCTCTTTATTTCCCTAAACAGGATATACTGTATGGCCATGAGTAAATAATCCTTTTAATCTCCCTCAAACTTCAGTATTCTAACTTATAAAACAGAAATAATAATACCTGTAGCTTGCCCCCCTAGGTTTTTATGAGAATCAGATGAAATAACACAACTTCAAAATACAATCCAAAATTCAGAATTTAATCTTTTTTTAATGGCTCTAAGTTGTCATTTTAATTCATAATACACACACAAACAAACACAAACACACACACACACACACACACACACACACGTAAAAATACCCTCTATACTAGATTACGATAAACTAATTTTTGCTTCTTCCCTTGCCACAAAGCTAATGGTTACTGTTCCTTTTGCTAGTGTTATCTGCCTCATGATGTTCTCTTTCTAGTCTACTGAGATGATCAGAATTCTATGTATACTGAATCACTAAGTATTTTTATTAATAGCTTTTTATTGACAAAACATATGCATGGGTAATTTTTCAACATTGACCCTTGTAAAAACTTCTATTCCAACTTTTCCCCTCCTTCCCTCTACTCCCTCCTCTTGATGGCAGGCAGTCCCATACATGTTAAATATGTTAAAGTATATGTTAAATATAATCTATGTATACATATTTATACAGTTGTATTGCTACACACAAAAAAAAATCGGATTTAGAAATAAGGTAAAAATAACCTGGGAAGAAAAACAAAAATGCAAGCAAACGATAACAGAAAGAGTGTAGATGCTATGTTGTGGTCCACATTCATTTCCCAATGTTCTTTTGCTGGGTGTACCTTGTTCTGTTCATTACTGATCAATTGGAACTGATGTGGATCTTCTCATTGCCAAAGATAGCCACTTCCATCAGAACTGATTTTCATATACCATTGTTATTGAAGTATATAATGATCTCCTGGTTCTGCTCATTTCACCTTGCATCAGTTCATGTAAGTCTCTCCAGGCCTTTTTGAAATCATCCTGCTGGTCATTTCTTACAGAACAATAATATTCCATAACATTCATATACCATAATTTATTCAGCCATTCCCCAAATGATGGGCATCAACTCAATTTCCAGTTTCTAGCCACTACAAAAAGGGCTGCCACATACATTGTTGGCACATACAAGCCCCTTTACCTTTAAGATCTCTTTGGGACATAAACCCAGAAGAAACACTGTTGGATCAAAGGGTATGCGCAGCTTGATAACTTTTTGAGCATAGTTCTAAAATGCTCTGCAGAATGGTTGGATCCATTTACAACTCCACCAACACTGTATCAGTGTCCCAGTTTTCCCACATCCCCTCCAACATTCTGCATTATCTTTCCCTGTCATTCTAGTCAATCTGACAGGTGTGTAGTGGTATCTCAGAGTTGTCTTAATTTGCATTTCTCTGATAAATAATGAATCACTAAGTATTGAATGATGGCTCAAAGGCTTCTCCTAAAAAAGAGAACTGTAGGCACTCTGGGCTTGTGTTTTATAGAAACTATATAAGTTGCTTACTTTCAAGTTTTAGGAGTACCAAAAAAACCATACTCATCTCATCAGCATAAATGAAAGTTTTAACTCCAGATAAGTGAGGATGCTACTAGGGTAGTATTTTCTTTCTTCACTTCATAACTTTTTAGCTGGAGATAGAAGAATCTCATTGGTCTTTTAGACCCTGGCAAGTATTTTATTTCTAAAATCAGGTTGGTTTTGTTTTTGTGTGTTTGTTTTACTCTTTCCCCAACCCCAAATTTAAAGAGAAGTCAAAGAATATGCTTAACAGCATAATCATCCTTAGCTATCATAAAACATTTGTCATAAATGTTTTTAGTAATGCCACTAAGTAAATGCAAATCTTTTGGATGGGCCTAAGCCACTTATGCATTACCTGGTCCTTTTTTGCTAATGCCAAAACCATTCCTTCTGCCATTTTGGCTCTGTTGGCTTGATAAGTTTCATTCTGCTCTTGAAATTTCCTCATGGAAGCTGTTAATAGAGAGTCTTTATTTAGAAATTGAGAATATTTCAGGTCTAAGCCTTGTTAGATTGCACCAGAACTTACTTTAAAGACATTCGCTAACTGAAAGATAGATACAATGCAAAAAGATCATGGAAGTTGGAAATGGACTATATTAATATTTTTGCTTACAAACATGATCTTCTGAGCTCAGTAATTTATTCCCCCCTGGAGGGCATTGGTAATAATTAAATCAGACATAAATTACACTAAAATGATACTACCATTACACCCCAGCTTCTTAGACTAGTTTGTAATCCCATATGGAGCTTCATAACTGAATGTGGGAGTCACAAAATTATGATTTATTATAACTAAATATTTTATTTGCATAGCTATTTAATAGCCCTAGATACCCAGGATCATATAAAAATTTCTTGGGCAAAAAAGAGTCAGGAATAGAAAAAGTTTAAAGAAGCCCTCCTCTATACTTACTAAGCATCTCTCTTCTACAGTGTACAAAGGGCTGAAAAAATATTTTCTTTTATCAATCTAGGTGAATTTTACATTATCTTGTTAGAGGGAAGGTAGACCTAGATTCAGATATCGGCTCTGTCATGTTTCCTCATTGGTAAAACTGGACATAATAAATCTCTATACTATTTTAGTTCAAAGTTTAATCTACTAATTAGATACAGTTCACTTGTATCAATCATATAAGGGATTTTGAAGATCTTAAAACATAATATAAATGTAAATTCTTATCATTTTTATAACCACCAGAGTTCTATGTTAGAGAGCAAATCACCAGTACAGCTAAGCCTAAAAGCCAGATCTTTTGATTTGTCTACTCATCACTGGATCACAATGACAACTGAGAGAAGCTAATAGGTTTTAATATACCAAGAAAACAGGCCCAAGGAAGACAGCAATCATTCCCATCTATTCAACATAAATGTAAATCACACTTTTTCCCCAAAAAGGACATATTTGTGGTCAACTGTTATATCAAATATTTTGCTGTATTGTTACTTTCAAAGGGAAAAAAAAATCCAGAATATTTTATTAAAAAAAACCTCAATCCTTAACCAACTGGGGAAAAAAAAGCAAGAATACATACAATCCTGGTGCTTTTCCAATGCAATTTCAAGCTTCTCTTTTATCTTCTGCAAGTTTCGCACCTGTTCAGCATACTCTTTGGTAAGGAAGGAATATGCATATATCAGGAATGGATAAATATTGGATAGAAAATTTCAAAAAATGAGTTGAAAATGATCATGATTTTCTGAAATTAAACATTTTTTCTTTTAAGAAAAACTAGGCAGAAAGAGTTTCTCTTTAACAATGAGCAATACAAACAAATAATTTTATTGCAAACTAATTATGTTACAAAAACAGTGAATACAAACAAGAGATCCTACTTAGTTCAAGAGAAGTAGTACTTAATACTTAATTTCAAAATTCATTTCCCTTTTTGCCTATATACATGGGATATCTAGCAACTCAATATATA
The DNA here is from genome assembly GCF_902635505.1 of Sarcophilus harrisii. Lineage (NCBI taxonomy): Eukaryota > Metazoa > Chordata > Mammalia > Dasyuromorphia > Dasyuridae > Sarcophilus > Sarcophilus harrisii. The sequence goes on from NC_045427.1 coordinate 448,931,460, forward strand.
AGCCATTTGTAGGTCACACTTTTAATCTTTCAAGGCAGTTAAGCAAAATTACATTCTGGCTCAGCTAACAGCATGCTACTGTGACCTCAGAGTATAAATACTTAATATTATAGGAATGTAATATAAACTTGGATACTCAAGAGAAGTTTATTCATTTCTCAGACTCCACAATAAAACCCAACTATCCTTCAATGGGTAAATTATTCCCAGAAAAATCTATATTGAATACTTAATCTGTTTTTCAATTTTCTGGAGGTTTATTTTAGGGGTAATGGAAGGAAAGAAATGAAATAACATTATCTTGAATTCAAAGAAATGTAAAATATGGCATACTTTAATATTTAAATGATTTATAATTTCATCAGGATAGCTATTTCTTCCCCTAATATAAATGGCAACTCTTCCATGCCTCAGTAGCTAAAAGCTAAAAATATTCATTATACACAGGCCAAAATTCAAAAGTGATGAGTACCTTTACACTCAGTTAGGCTAGTCTTCTGACAACAAATTCATGATTTCTTTACTGGGTCCATACTAAGACTTTTCCAATTTGGTTAGATCCATCAGAGCATGGGATCTATTGACACAGCTTTCTAGAATCTAGGGTACATCACCTCCATCCCAGATAAAGTATAATGGGAAGTGTATAAATGGGAAATCTACCAAAGAAAACAGCCTGAGTAACAATGACATAACTGAATTCATTACAAATATATCGAGTTCAAAAGTCTACTACTATAATCTTCATAAAAAGGATATAGTGAATAACATTAAGATTGAAGACATAAACACAAGCCAAAAAAGATATTCCTGAATTGTCCAAAGAAGTAAAATCTTTATAACATCAGTCTGCAGTTATAACAGTAAGAGACATTCTATTCATTAAGAAGAAACTCTGCCTTATTGGACTAAATACAAGGAGTACTAAAAAACTCAACTTCCAAACATTAATCATCATTAATTATGATAAATATAATTAATAATTAATTAATAAAGACCATCATAGGTATGGTCTGGAGAAAAATTTTAGCCTAAGAAAAATGTCAATGGAAACTAAAAATTGGAAATGTGTTACAAAAAGTCATTAATGATACATGAAAATATTCCTAGTTAGAAAGAAATCATACCTTTACTCCAAAATTTTCTTTCTTATGCAACAGCAGTTCATTATTCCTTTAGCTTGCTTTACTGCTTTCATTACTACTGCCTCTTCTTGGAATTATCTTGCGCAAATGGGCATATTTGCCTTATATGAATATTCTTAATATCTTATACTTCTATTACAACAAATTACTGTAACCAGTAAAAGTTGTCTTAGTCTTCTAATCTTTAAAACATATGCTAAGTAATAACTCTTGCTATAACCCTAAGAAGAAAAACATTCAAATCAGACAGTATTGAATTTACTGTTAATAGAATGCAAGGATATCATTTTTTTCCATTTATAATCATACAGTCACAGAAATTCAGAAAGATTTACAAAAAATAAGTCTCCAGACTACCCCACTCATATAAAATAACGACATTTATAGGTAGTTCAGGTAGTGCATGATCTCTTCAGTGTTCACTAGAAGCTAAGCTCAATTGTTTAGGAAAAAAACCCAACTTTCACAGCTTTAAAAAAAAATAAAAATATAAGAGAATTTGCTGACCATTTATGTTTATTTAGTTTATGAAAATCAGTGTTAGTATATATAAACATCAATATACAAATTTTACTAAAGCTGCATCTTATTTCAATGATCTTTGATTTTACTGACTTGGATGTTCCTTTCATCAACACAAATTGAAATTTTTCCAAGTCTTATGAGATTTTCACAAACTGCTATGGCCCCAAAAATTCATCACCACGTAGGCAATATTTTGATAATTAGTTTCTGGCACTAATCTGGATTGACCCTTATGAAAGGATTGACATATAGTCTTTAACTTGGCTTGAACTCAAATCAACATCAATTTTGCTTTAAATGTTTCTGGCCTTCGGCTACTCTGATACAAGTACCACAAGGCAGAATAATGAGGAGATTGAGAATGTGCTCACTTCCTAAATCCTTAGACATAAGTTGACGCTATTCCATGCATTTAGAAGTCCAGTGTAGCTGAGCAGACAAAGGGTCACCATCTGAGTCAGGAAAACCTGGATTTATAACCTTTCCCCCCCCTCATACTAATGGTATGATTGTAAGTCATTTAACTTCTTAAGAGCTTTAGGTAGCTCTAAGACTCTGACTTACAGATGAATTGTCAATATGCTTCAGTGGAAAGGAGTTTCTGAAGTGGGAAAGTTTCTCCATACTGATGACATCAAAAATTCAAACCAAAAATTTTTTTTAAAAAAAGAAAGTAGGACTTTTTGTGTAATTTAAACAATCTACTCTAAATGATTTTTTAAAAAAAGAAACTGATAATATGCCTGAAAAGCTAAGACCCCTAAAAACAAATCTCTAATTCAGGTATTATCTAAATTATGACATAGTTTAAATGTTTTGCTTTTTAAGACACAGGAATGTTGTATTTATTTTCTTACAAATTAATGAACCTACCAGAAAGTTTAGCCTCTAGTTTCCTTATCTGTTCATTTCTTCTAAATAGCTGGGATGAAAGGTCTTCTCGAGAACTGCTTCCATCAGAAGCCTGTCAAGTTATAAAGAATTATAAATAATTTCTGAAAAATACTGTTTAAACATTTCTGGAGAGTCAAATGAGGAATAATTTCACAGTAATTTGAGAAGTAAACACTGAACGAGAAGCTCAGACCATCTACATTAGGCAGAACTATGCTGTTAACTGTGTGACCTTAACAGAGTCCCTGGGCTTTTCTGGGCCTGTTTTTCTGCCTGTAAAGTGGAAATAACACTACCTATGTTCATTTGCTTTACAGATCTTAGAAAGGACTTGTGGGATAAATAATATGGGCTTGAACCTCTGTTTTAGAATGTCCCATAAGATATGTGACTCTTTCTTAGAATACAGATTGCTTAGAAGAAATCCATTGTAAACTCAAAGACTAATAGAATGTTAGTGATAAATGGGACCCTGAGATCATATATTCTCAGCTGTCTCACATTTGACAGGTGAGTAACATGAAGCCAAGAAAAGGTGACTTTACTCAAGATCTTAACTTAAAATGGCAAAGCCAAACTTCTTATATATGGGATAAAATATGTTAACAGCAACAATCAAAAAAGTAATTACTTCTTAATACTTTTTCCAAAGCATACAGTCCTAAAATATGGTGACAGCACAAGACAGGCATTATTTACTTTAAAGAAGGAGAAAAGACTAGGTCTGCAACTAAAAAAACACTACAATGATATTAATAGAAATTCTTACCCAATAACTTAAACTGTAACACATTAGAGACAGGTATGGGGAACTTTACTATTGTTAGTAAATAATTTGTTTTGGACATATGTTTGATAGAGCAAATCAATTAAGTCAGAAGCTTCAAAGAGAGAGATTTTCCCAATTACAGTTTCTAAATATAAGACTTTTTATTGCAATACCCTTAGCCTTGATTTGTTAGAAAAGACTGTGCTTGCTGCAATCTAGCATCAAGGAAAAACAGGACTCTTGCCAGAGTGTTAGTATTGGTAACTATATCCTCCTGCCTGATGCACAAGTGTACTTGTATTTCCTGTTAATATCTGGTAGCCAATGCAAACTCAAATCTAGAAGCCTGCTATACCTACAATGTACAATAACAACCCACTGCCTTGTAATTCGACCTAGGATCCAGCTGGCATAAAAATGGGAAGAGTGATCTGACTTGAAAGACCGCTTCAGTCACTCAACAAAGGAACTCTGTAATCCACAAGAATATCATTTCCTCAAATGCACTGACTTCTTAGTTTTTAGTGTTTTAAACTACAAATTAGTTTTAAGACTATAGAGCCCATTCCACCTTCTCCAGTAAAGTCACAACTGACAAGTTTAGCAGTTCAATGAGAAAGAATACAGGGTATATAGATAAACAGTTAATATACCTAGTCTATCTCTCATTCTACAATGTTCAGTATTCAGTGACATTCAAAATGAATATACCTGAGGAAATAATAGCCAGGGGCACACACTTATCAGACTCTTAAGAAGAATGGGGAATATAAGGAATCCCAGATTTGGAAGAGACCTCAAAAGCCATCTAGCCCCAATAGTAACTGACCAAAAATCCCCTCTAAACTATTCTGAACAAGTGGACATCCAACTTTTTATTTATTCAAAACCCCCAAATGGGAATCTCATTACCTCTCAAGCCAGTCCATTCCAATTTTGGTCTTGTTAGGGAGGTTTTCCTTAACCTATAAGAGAGTGATCTGCTCACAACTAAGAGAAAAATCCCAGAATAAGATTGAGACTTAAACTGTTTAAATGGCTAAAATTATGAAATCCAATTAAAAAAAAAAAAAAATACAGATCAAAAGGAAGCCCTTATCAAAACCATCCTCTATAGCATCAAGAAAAATATCCAAAAGAGCATAGGACAGGTCATGCTAAATAACCAAAAGGAAGAGTTACTTACAAAATCATCTCCTGAGTCAGCCCCCACAGAAGCAACAGATTCCTTGCTGATAGACCTTGGGATTCGTGCAGCTCCTCCTGGCCGGGGTGCAATGGCAGCCTCCTCCGCAATCTTCTTTTTAAGTTTGGCAAACATTTTCCAGATGGGGCTATCTTAGTTGATTTTTCCCCCCACCTCTCCCACTAAACCAAAGAAATGATGCCCTAGAATCTACTGGTGAATCACTGAAGGGCCATTAAACAGCTCTCAGCAGCCAAAATTTCCATTTAAACCTGATGAACTTTCAAAACCCTCCAAGGGTTCAAGACATCACAGTATCTATACAAAGCAAAAAAGAGAGAGTTCTGAGTTGGGGGCATCTTTTTTTAGAGGGAGTAAAAGGTGAGGGGCAGAAAGGGGATAGGTCTGAACTTCAGGCTTCAAGATTTTAGACAGATAATTAATAAAATACAGTTAATACATGAAATTAACAAATATAAATGGAAGAAACTACTTAGGTAACCAAAAAAGCTGTAATATATTTATTCAAATACTTAAAGTAACCATGTTTACAAGGTGACCTAGAGAGCTATTTGTAAATTAACTAGAGATTTTCAGTTCAGTAGTGAAGGGAAGGAACAGAGACAGGCAAGGAACAGAGATCTAAACAATGATCAAAGGCATATATAGAAGCTCTGGATAGTTTTTAATTGGGTCTCTCTCTATTCAAGACTAGTATCCCAAAGGTAAGCAGGTAAGCAATATGATTCAGGCATTTGGACCTTTATAAATTTTCAATTAATGTAACCAAATATGATTTTTTTCCTGAAGTAATCTGATAAGAATTACCCCAAACTATACTTTTTATTCCTGTGGCAGAAATAGCATATTAATATATCTCAGATTCAAATCTCTTTCCTCCCACTAGTCTGCAGAACATCAATACTGAGTTGTAATCATCACCTGTCTTGTATGTGAAGAATTATCACTGCCAAACTTTGTTCTGAGAACTTGACACAAATATGAAGACGATCTCTTTTACCACTCGATATTCATTTAAACTTGTGCAATTTGGAAAAACTCCACAATTCATTACCTTCAATTATTTTGAATTACCCACTCACCTCTTTTTTATATATATGTATCAGACATAAAATCAGCTTTCTTGTTACTGCATTCTGTCCTGTGTGAAGAAGGCAAAAACAAAATACATTTGATGTTTCCTCTACCAATTTTAATTCAGAGGAAACATACTACAAACATATTGTACTATTACATTTCACATTTTAGTAGTCTGATTTGCCTTGTGCTTCTATTGGCTGATGAAAAAAATATTCTTAACTTTTTTTCCCCATAGGATCATAGAACTTAGAGCTAGAATGGTTCATCAAACCCAATATCCTCATTTTAAAGATAAAGAAACTGAGGCTTAGGAGGCAAAGTTTCATAGCTAAGTAAGCAGATTCAGGACTCAGTGCTGAATCTTGATTTGAAATTCTACTTCCCAAGCATCGAAGAGGAAAGAAAAACAGCTACTAAAAGAAAAAGACAAAAATAAAATAAGCCAGAATCCACTGACCAGGATGTACTTCCTAATTTGTTCTGTCAAGTCACAAAGGTCATATAATAAGCTGATTATGTTGCCAGACGTTGGCCTGCCATTCTCTCCCAGGCTCACCTTTAGAACGCCCCGGAGAACTGCAGCCCTAAATTTAATGAAGCTTTTAGTCTAAAGAGCAAAAGCCCCAAGTGGGAATGAACTGCTGACATTTACAATTCTGGAGCGCTCTCCCTCTTCATTCATCATCTTTTTCCGCCTCCTCTATCAAGGGCTTTGTCAGCTAAATTCATAAATTAGGACAGAATGAGACCTCCTAAACAAATATAAGCCAATCATGCCATCGTGCAAAGGAAGCAAGTGGCTCGTCCAACTGACCGGGGCAGAATCCAGAACTCGAGCCACATCTTCTGACAACAGACCCAGAACTATTTTCAGTACAGTCCCCTGTCTCGAGTTTAGAAATGAGCAGGAATCGCTTCAGGACAAACAAGCTTGGCTCCCTACAGGATGGTGAGGGCCTCACAGGCCCTTCAGACCACCAAACCCACTCCCCCCCCCACCACTTAACAGACTGGGAGACTGAGGCCTGAGGAGGAGGAAGTGACTTGCCCAGGGTGACACCGGGAGGCGGTGGCAGTCAGGTCTGCAATCGAGTCCTCCTGGCTCCCAGGAGGGGGCTCCTTAGAGACCCGCAGGCAGACCAGCCCCCTCTGACTCCCTGAGGGATGCAAGGACGGGGCGGGGAGCCGGCCCCGAAGGGCTCCTGGTGCGCAGCTCGGGGTCCTCTCGGGGGAGAACCCTCAGCCCGCCCGCTTGCCGCGGACACCGGCCTGACCAGGGACTCCTGCTCCGGGCCCGCGCACCTGTGGCTCGCACCGACTCGGCCAAAGCCCCTGTCTCCCAGGAGGAGGTGGGGTGGCGGCAGCGGCAACTTCCGGAACCCAGTCCCCAGCGCCCCAGCGGAGGTGTCAGCAATACCTCCGAGGCGACAGCAGCCCCGGACCCGGAAGCGCAGCAGGCGGCGCCGGAAGTGACTGTGACGGCCCGAGCGCTTTGAGGGCTCTGCGCATGCGTTACAGTCCAGCGAAGCGACTAACTTTTTTCCTTCTTTTCTCCTCATTACCTATTTTCTGATTGAATAGAGAGGTACTAGATCGCGGCGCGAGCCTGGCGAGGACTGTTAAACGTAAGCGCTCCCTCCTGAGCGACTAGGCGCGTGCGCGGGAGGGCTGGGCCACGTCAGAGAATTGGAACGCGGCGTCCTTGGTCTCGGGAGGTTACCGGGTGTTCCAGTGACGTGCCTCGGAGGAAAGAAAAGGACGCGTTCCTGTGGAAAAAGCGCTGGTCCTCAGTTCGCCCGTGTGTAAAACGGGAGAATAGTTAGAAAACCAGTCCCTGGTGGTACGCGCACATTGCTTACAGAGGAATGCAATGGTCCAGCCATTCGTGAAAGCACTTGGAAATGGTGCAGAAAGAATCACTAAACTCAATCGATGTGTTGGTTTTATATAACTATTTTTTCGACAAAAGATGGGGAAATGTACCTCCCTCCTCCTTTACGGAGGGTTGGAACAACGTATGAAACGTGCATACTTATCAGATTTTCCTTTTTAAAAATGTTTTATTACAAATATTTTTTCCTTGGAGAAGGGAAGGAATTCTTTATAAAGATAACCATAAAATTTAGAAATACCTGCCTCATCGCCCATTGTTTCAGTCAAATTGTTCTTTTCTAAGGTCTGTCGGAAGAGGTAAGCTGAGCTCTTGGCACAAATTTTTTTTTTTTTAATTAATGTGAAACGACTTCCACGTTTGTCTCTGAATAGCATACAGAAAACAATCAACCCGACAAATGTTCACGGAATACCAACTAAATCCAATGAGCTGTGTTCGGTGATTAGAAGCAAACATGAAAAGCAAAAGGCCCTTCAATCTAATGAGACATGTCATATTTACATGACACTGAGATTTGCAAAACATTTTCCACATGCTATTTCATTTGATACAACGCTGTGAAGTAGGTGCTGCTATTATCCTCATTTTACAAATAAGGAAATTCAGACGGAAAGAGGTTAATTAATAAGGTCATGCAGCTATTACGTTGGAGAGGCAGAATTTTAATTCAGGTCTTTCTCACTCCAAGTCCAACATTCTATCTATCCACTGCCTACCTAGCCTCCATACACAAATAGGATTATGATGTCAGATAGAAAATAGGGTAAAGAAGCGAGACAAAATGAGTGAAGAATATAAACAACTTTCTGAGGCTGGGGAAAGTAAATGGGGTCCAAGTGTAACCTTTGGAATAGATTTCAATGGAGCTGGCTGGATGCTTATGGCATTTATACTGATAATTATAACTCATGATTATCATGTCAGGGAAAGACGGTATTCAGTCATTGATATAAAAGGCAACTTTTTGAAAGTTAGTTTGGCACCTCTTTAGCAAACTTATAACTAACTTCCCTCTCTAGGTTCAGAGTGGCAGTCAGTCAGTATTTCATTGAATGAAAGGTTAAGTCACTGGACACATACAGCCAGTAAGTGGGGAGACACGGAAGTTTCTGACTCTAAGATCAATTTTCTAGTCACTGCCCCTCAAAGTCTCTTGTTTTGTGGGGGAAGAGACAGGAATTAGGTGACAGTTAAACAGTGTGTAACTCTGGATTCTTGAAGACTGTAACCACAGAACACAAGCTTAAAAATATGTTAAGCTAGAAAGATTTTGGATCTCAGTCTAGTAAAAGATACCTTTTCTGTTGTCATAGCACCAAGCATCAGCTAGCTAGATGCTAAGAAAAGTCTGGCCACCAAAGAATGATTTTTTTTTTTTTTGGTTATAGCTTTTTATGAAACCATATATTAATATGGAGACTGTGGGTGTGGATGATCTCTCAGTAGAGGGAATATTTAACAGATATGATATTACAGATCTTTTCAAGAATTTGAATTAAGTGAGAAACTCAGAATCATGATGTCTGACAATCTGACAAAGAACCAGCACTTTAAGCAAATATGTTTATTTTTATATTGATAGTACACATAATATACGTGTGGATTCCAGATACAAAATTCATGTACAATAATAGTTCACAAATGATGAAGGTAGTCACATTCCTAGAGAACATTTATCAATGAGAAAATAGCTTTAATACACTGACAGCAAAAATCAAACCCTCCATAATCTTGTATTTCAATGCAATATAAACAGTACGATACATAGCTTTTTTTCAAGCACCTTGAATGTGACAGATGCTTTTCAAAAGAACAAAATCTAGGAAAGACATGGTCCTGCTGCCATTAGCTCTGCAGAATCACAGTGTTTTGTTTTTTTTACTTTTGAGTTCATTTACTGAAGTACAAGGGTGAATGAAGCACAGACTATGAAATAGCAATAGTAACAGATTTAAGAACTGGAAAAGTTTATCTAATGGGATGAAACAAACTGGAAACATTTGTTAACAGTATGGCTTAAGCAACTGAGATGCTTCAACATACAAGGCCTATACAATATCACAAATGTAAGATATCAGATTTTCATGTCAAATATATGAACTGGTACTGACAAAGCAACATTTTTTTAGTTACTGGTAGCAATATTTCCTCAAAATTGAATCTGACAACACATTGTGAAATGAATGAATCCAGATAACTGCCACCTGATGAGACTAAGTTAATGGGCTTGATTTTTCAAGTCATTTTTAAAAATACATGATTCCTTAAAGTTTTAACACAAATGGGCAAACAAGACAATGTATCAAAGATTACAGAGACTGAGAATGCTAAGTAGGTTCTTACACTTACAGTTACATCATATGCACTACAGACTTGCAGCACTTAAAAAAGGATTGAAACCATGTAAAATTTTTTGTGCTTCAGTCTCTTCTGGAGAGCTCCTAAAAGATATACAGGTGTATAATCCTTATAACTTGTTCCACAATTCAGAAACATTTCAGTTATAGACAAGTATTTGCCACAGTAAAAAAAAAATATATATCACTAGGAAATCAAGTTATCATGATTTCCAAATATAATTATGTATATAAACAAAAAAGTATTAATTTCTAATAACCACAGTATGAGGAAAAAAGTTTACAATAATTTCCATGAAAAACAGATGCAACTATATTTTTAGTTATTACATGGCTATCTTGAGGTTTAATGAGTTTTACATGAATGAGGTAAAATCTCAATCATTCCATGTAGACTCTGGTGTACTATGAAGAACACTAAAGATAAGAGTCAAATGACCCATGTTTTAATCCCTTGTTCTGTCATTTATTACATTTGTGGTCTTAGACAAAGTCCCAATATCCCTGACTTTGTTTCTTTACCTTAAAAAGATGGATATTTGCTCTACTTATGCAAATATAAGGGATGATAATGAACAGCCTGCACTTACTGTCCTCAATAGATTAGGCTATTGCTGATTCCTTTAAACATTAGGTTCTAGATAATTGATTAGGCCCAATCATCAAGATGAAGGTAGATAACCCAAATACATGTGACAGCATATTTCATTGTCATCTTGCCAACTGAAATGTAAATATCGAGAGAAAGCTCTGGCAAGGTGGATAGGAGCTGGACTTAGGAGCGAGCAAAGGTTGGGTTCAAGACTTGTCTCAAATATTTTCAGTAATCTTGGGTCAGCTGCTTAACCTTTCATTGCTGTCAGCCACTCCTTAAGAGTATAAATTGCAAAACAAATGCTCATCTGCACTTATATGGAACGTACCCTAAGAAAGCTCCCTAATATGGTAAAATAAATGGTGAAAAAAAAGTTTTCAGAAATTATGTTTCCCATTACTTAAGGTCTTTCCATCTCGATAACAATTTTCAAAATTTTTGATCCTTTTCCTCATATGTAAAATGGGCTTAATAACTACATTCTTTATTTCACAGAGTTGTTGTAAGGAACTGTTTCATACATCTCCAAGTATTAAAAGTAGAAATGTAAGTTATTCTTTCTCTTCAGAATGGTTTACTGACCAATGGTAAGTTCTGTGGAAACAGAAAGCACTCATAGAACCAGGAATAAGAGTTTAAATGACTCTATAAAGAATGCATTCAGGTCAGTGTAAAAAGAAAAGTCCTAAAATATTACTTTAGAGGCATAAATAAACAATTCTACATAATGACAATATAAGAAATAGCTTTTAATCTTGAATCATGAAAAAGAAAAATCCTCTTTTCTTGCTAACCGAGTCTCAGGGATTGCTTCTCACCCAAAACAGCCTAAAAGGAACTTATTAGGCTATCTTTTTGCAATTTCTTTAATGTGTTTTAAAGGAAGAAAAGATGGAGGATATATTGGGTAAATTTATTTTAACAAAATGATCTTTTCTATTCAGAATTCTCTCCCCTGGGGTTATCAACTTCCATTCTTAAATGCTGGCCTATTATATCATTATGTTCAAGAAAGTTTAAAATATATAGAACATAGCATTGGCATTCTTAAGTTTTCAAATACTGAGGAAGGAGAGGATTCAGAATAGTCCTAAAAGCAAATGGAAATTAGGTAGGTGAAAAAAACTAAGTTTTAAGATCTCACTTCCAGGAGTAAGACCTAAGTTTTTTCTTCATAAATTCTCTAAAGTTAGTTTGAAAATGGTATAATATCATGGGGGTAGGTAGGTGATGCAGTGGATGAGGATTGAGTGAATAGAGAATTAGGAAGACCTGAGTTCAAATCCAACCATAGTCCTTTACTAGTTAGTGTGTGGCTAGTAAATGGACAAGACTGGGCAAGTCACTTAACTCCAACTACTTTAGCCGCCCTCCCAATAGTATAGTATTCAAGGAGCCTAGTTATATATTTTATTTATGATATTGGACCCAGAAATCCCTAGCACTTTTTACTCTTTGTATGTAAGTGATTACTGATTTTAGGATATCAACCATGTCCAGAAAGAAAAAATTCACAACTGAAAATTAGTTGGCAGACCAAAAATAACTTTAAAAGAAAAAGAAGAAACTACTATACAAACATTTTATGTTTTAAAAATGTCTTTGCTTATCAAACTGATAAAATAAAAGAAAACATCATGTGAAATTTTAAAATGATATTTCAATCAAGTGTTCAAGTAACATTGTCAAGTAGAAATGGAACCCCCCCCAAAAATCAATACTACACAGCAATTTGAAATGAAAAATAAAATCAATAATCAAAAGCATAAACGTGTTTCATATATACAGTTTCAAATAAAATGTTTTAATGCTGCAGAAAATCAGTCCCACTTAATTTAAAACATTTTTATTTTCTTAAAGGTATTTTCTCCACACTTTTTCTTAATACTCTTTTCCTTGCTACTGAGTTGGTGACTGATTTTATTTACATACACACATGCCCATGCACATATACTGCTTTCCCCATTCTACAATAGTTTTATGTATACAAACCCCAATGAGACCACAATGAGACATTATGATTTTCAGATTTTTAACTCAACTGCAGGAACTAGTAAAAAGGAAAGAAGAATCAATATTTGAAAGGAAATTGGGGAGGCAGCACCTTCATTTACGAAGTACTAATTTATAAAAAGTACAGAAAACTATAAGGAAGGAAAGACTTGTTTTCCTAGGGTATGGATTTCAAATCTGTGCTCTACTAAATGCAAAAAATAAGAACTAGCCTTCCAACTTTTGGGCCAAAGGAATATATCACAATAGGAATTATTAGCTTATCTACCCAGTACTTTTTGTAGTTACTGTTCTCAAAAGAAAATCCATACTGAAGGCAAATCATTTTCATTAAACTAAATAAAATATCCCTCATTTTTTTGGTATTCAATTGCAATGTCTTACTTTTTCTTACAGAAACAAAATATGAATTAAATATCTGCACTAATTTGCAGGTATGTGAAATTCTAAAATTCCTTTATTAAGAACAAAAAACTGCTAAGTATTTGAATCATCACTTTCAATTATATTTTATAACTGAAAACATTACAAATTTTGCCTGTTAGCACAGCAAAAAAACCCAAAAAACAAAAAACAAAGAAACAACAATAACTAACAATTTGGGAAATAAATTTTTTTCTCAATCAATAAAAGAGAATTGGTTGATTGAAGTTTCATTTTGTAAAAATTACAACTAATCTAAATTTCTATAATGAAAGCACCTCAAATGCAAAGCAAATACTGAGCATCTCTTGAACTATTCCATGCAAATATACATGCTGTCTAAAGATGGTGGTATCTTCCAAATCATTTAACATTGCATGATCAACTGTATTCCAAGGTCTAAAATGGGCATAAGATCACAAAGCTATCCATTATTCTTGCTGGAGTCCAGTAATTTTTTTTCCCTCTTCAGTTTTGGGTGGTTATCAACAGCAATATCCGATATTACTACATACCTAACACTAGGGGGACCCAATTTCAGCTCTCAAGTTAACCAAATGAAGGCACTAAATGGTTTCACAGAGAAACCAACTTTTACACTATTTCTTTCTAATTATTGGAGACTGGCATTGTTTAATCTAAACACACCTAACACTAATTTAAATGGTGTCCTATCCAATTGCTATTTTTGATCTAAACAGAAGGCTTTACAATGAAAAATGTCAAGATGGGTATATCCCCAATTGCTGTAAGTACAGACTGTTTCAGAACAAGCAGAAACTGGTGAAATTGCAGCTCACCTACCTTAAGCATTTTTTCCTAGGGCTGCCCCGAAAGCAGAAGTCAGAAAATAGTAAATGTCCTCCCTGCCTCACCAAGATGCACACAGATAAAAACAAAGCACAGGAAAAAAGAAAAAAAAAAAAAAAATTAAATCCAGTATCAGGTTTCAGTGCAGTTGGGAAATAATTTTCCTTTTTTAAAGAACAAGTGACCTTTCATATTCAAATGTTATCCACACTCCCATAATAAAGGCCCTAATGGGTGTCCACTAAGTACAAATGATATCTCACTTCATATCAGGAAATAAGAGACTTAAACAGTACCAGCAAGTGCCCTCATTTAAGATGTGAATCATTTCAGATACCCAGTCTCCAGATATATTTCACAAATTTATCAAAAACTTAAATGAGAATTCCTGATTATTTGCAAAATGTGAAAGAAGGGCTCTTTTGCTGAGATTGTCTGGTTCTAATTTTAATTTCCAATTATTGACCCAAACACGAGCCCCTCAAAATAGAGGCTCTTGAAAGGATTACAGCCACCACCTTTATAAGCACAGCATGAATGATGCCATTCTGACGTCCTCAATGAACAAAAATAGATTCATGCCACAAGAGCCATGTGGTATATAATATACACATACTGTATCACTTCATACCAATGTATTTACAAATATATACACATATACATACATGTACACACACAAGATTGCATCAAGCATCACAAAAATATATATACGTATATATCATTACAAGGAAAAAGATTTAAAATAAATAATGGCAACTATAGAATCACAGTCCCTCAAAAGGATACTGCATACTTTCCCAACACGTGAATGCACACACACACATACAAGCATATATAAACCCACTCAACATGCCATAATCAACTAATAGGAAAGCCCTAGTATCATTCATATCAAAGTCAAAATAACTTGGGTTTACCTAAGTCTGTTAGTGGAGCAATAGCATGAACCAGCTAAAAAGAAGTGCCCCACAAATTCAGTTATCATTGTTCTGCACTTAGTATGCTTTTAAATCCTGGAACTGAGTAGGGCTACACAGAGTGGTGTTTATAAATTTCTATTGAACAGAATGGAACACATCTCATTTTGATCAGGGTTAGCTGCATGCAACTTTGGTGCCAGTTCTCCCACAAAGAATTGTCAACACAATCTAATGCCCTCTTAAAGGCAATCAATCACTCAGAAAATAATTAACTTACAGTAAGCAGGGCTAATTGGCAAGGACAGATATATGACAGAAAGGAATTGGTTGAGAAAGTTTGATTACTAATCTATCCGCAGGACCCACTCCAAATCAGGTGTGCTCTTTCCATCTGTGCCACACAAATACAATATAATTCTTATCTATTTCAGGGAATTAAAACGCAAGAAAAAAAAAAAAAAAAAGAAAAATGAATCCTATGAGAGAAATTGACTGGGACTTAGGTATTTTACATCGACAGACTCCAAAATGTTTCAGCTTGGTAAAACTTATGGAAGGTACAAAAAAGATCAAATGTGCTAATGCTTTTTTCAGTTTTTAATGTCAAGCTCCTATCTTTTTAGGAAATACACTTCAAAAACGAATCTTGCCCTGCTAAAAATAAATTCATGCAAGTTTAAGTATGTCACTTTACTCCTAAGCAAAAAATAAATAAATAAATAACTTGCATATGTATGCTGAATTTTCAGTTTCTCAATTTCACACAACTGTTTTTGAATCAGTGTTTTGTGCAATTTGACCAAAACAAACAAACAAACAAAAAACACCTCACAAGTTCTAAAGCAAGTGCCACGGCTAAAAAAAAAACAAAACAAAACAAAACAAAAAAACTCTATAGAAGTGTATAGTCTAGTGTGAAAAAATGCTGGGATGATAGTTAAAATTTCCTTGATTCTGGATCTGGCTCCAGCACTAAACATGTGATTTTAAATGAGTATCAAAGACTCTGGGGTCCAGTTTCTTTACCTGGAAAAACAGGAATAATACATATCTTATTTGCCTTAAAGTTATAAGGATAAAATATTATTATCAATTAATTGAAAACATCATACAAATATCATTATTACTATAGTTATTATGAAAATTAGTAGTGATAAAACTATTGTGCTTAAAATTTATTTTGTGGAGTCCTGATTTTGTAGTTTTTAGTATCTTTCTATTCTTTTCATGATTCCTTTCAATATCCATTTAGAGATCAACTATTACCAAGAGAAAACTGCTACAAAACAGCAAAATGTATTTTAACCCAAGGAGCAAAATTGTGCATCAATCTTTGTTGGAATAAATATGCTTAGGTAAGCAGTCCTTATTGCTTGGTTATTGACCCTGGTTGAAGATTTCTAGCATTAACAGGGGCATGGACTGCTTCTGGAGCATGAAAATAGTATTTATGCATTTAAATTACAAGTATTTGCTCAGAACATCATTCTCTTTTTGAAATAAATAGCTGTCTTAGAATTATAGTGCTGCAAGAGACCTCAGGGAGCACCTAGTACAACTTCATTTTAAAAAAGAAAACTAAGACCAGGTAGAAGTGACTAAAAGCTCAGTATTAATCAACTGAATGACATGGCAACCAAAAACAAATGCTGCAATCTCTGGATTGTATTTACAAAAAAAGCATAGTGTACAGAATGATGTACTTTGCCCTTGTCAGTATGCATGTATTGAGTTCCAGGTACCACATTTTATGAAGGATATTGACAAATTGGAATACAGATAAAGGAGGGTAAATGGAATGGTGAGAAGATGTCAGAACGAGCCAGAGAAGATATAAGTGATGTTTAGCTAGAAGAGACTTCTGAGAGAGAACTAATGGCCAGGCTCAAGGATTTAGTTTTGTCCTGCCCAATTCTCCAAGGCATAAATAGGAGCATTAAATGGAAGTTAAAAAGACAAATTTAGGCTTTACATAAAGGAACACTTTCTAATAGTATGAGCAGTCCAAAAGTAGGATGAGTTGCCTCAGGAGGTAGTTGGTTCAGTGTCACCAGAGGTGTTCAAGTGAAGATCAAATCACTACTTGTTGGAGAAATTGTAGAGAAAATTCATTTTCAGGCATGGGTTGGACTAAATGACTTCTGAGGTTCAAATCAGATTTTATTTTTTGCCTAGTTAACCAAAGGCACGGTCCTGGTAGTCCAGGCTCCTGGCTTTGAGAATAGTGTTCTTCATATACACAACAAAATTAGAATACTGCTTTGGGTAAGCGGTCTTTCAAACTTTGCCAAAATGGGAAATGTACTAAGGGCATCTGTATCTCAAAATTTTGTTTATTTTTTAATAATCCCTGACTTGAGTTCAAGGGACCAATGCCATCCTGTTTCTAAGTTCTCAGTGCCAGGCAAAAAGCATTACAAAATGGAATCAGTTACTCAAAAAAAAAAAAAAATCATCCTTATCTGAAAAAGAAAAGAGATCTACTAAACACTGAATTCTTTCTTCAAAATAAGCCATTTTGTATATTTTAAAATACTAAAGTTTACAACTACTACCTAATCCTTCAATATTTCACAGAATAAACTGGCAAATTAGATTTTCTTTCTGAGTAACATAAAACAGATTAACACAAACAAACTGTGGCATGGCTCTAAACAAGGTGAGTAAGAGCAAGGGCCTAAGTAAACAAAATAGGGTATAAATAACAAAAGTAATCACTTGATTTGTTTCTTTCTAGGCTGAGGGAGACAGCACATAGGTCTATCCAGATGGTATTAATGCGCATTATGGCTAATCAATTTTCTGCTATATGCTTTAGATTTATAATACAGTACAATTAAAAGAATACATTCCCATATAACTCAATGAGGGGAAAAAAGGTTGATTCCTTGCTGGATAGAATGATGAATAGAAAACAGAAAGAAACAAAACCATCTCTAGCAACCCTCCTTACCCCCCACAAAAAAGTGTGTGTGTAGATACAAAAGGTCCCCTATATATTCAATATTAATTTTCCCTCATCAGGTTTTTCTCCCTTCTTCCTTATATTCAAAAGTAATGACAGCCCTACATTTCAAACTACACAGATTTAGGGCTGGGCACAGACAAAATTAAAACTTCATTCTTTTTCTACTTGCATCCTTGTGCATAGAGAAGTCACAGATAAAAACTCAGTTTACAAATTTGGTCCTGCTAGGTAAAGAGTTATATTCACATTTTTTCTGTTGGCGTCAATGTACTGTAGAGCCAATAACCAGGACATCATGACATTTTGCTAGAGGGGGTTTGTTCTTCAGACTTCACAATTTGAAATGTGGTTTTCAAATGATTGACAATATGGAAAAGAGTTAGAAAATAAGACACATACATGTGGTGACAGAAAAAGCTACATATAACTAACACATTGTCATGTACCACTTCAAATTTTCAAGAAAAATTCAAAGCAGCAAATCCTTCTCCATAAGATCTAAAAATCTGGTAAAATTTGAAGAATATAAATGATGAAAGGAGACAAATTATATCAATTCAAAGAATCAGTCTTTTCCCCCTGTTTAAATAATGATATTGAGTGAAAACAAGTGTTATGGAAGGGCTATGCTTTTGTTTTTCCTAGTATTGGTCTAAGTTGATTTGGTTCATCTTTGTGAACAATTCTACATTTTTCCAAATCCAGACTTTTCAGGATAAAATATCACTGTTAGATTTTTCTCATTATACAAAAATAAAGGATTTATTCTTCTCTGGGTGAGAGTGGTTACTGATTACGTGTTTGAATTTAGGACCAGTTGTTGAAGCTGGGACTCTTCAACTTGTAAATGACAACAAAACAACAACAACAACAACAACAAAAATTTTCAGGGTTATTCTAGCTTTTAAAAGATCGCAAAGATTGAATTACAAAAGTTACCCTATCTGTCAGAAGAATATTAATTTGAGTTGTCTGTAAAATGGTGGTCCTAAATTTAAAAATAAAAATTTAATGCCACTATGTATCATCACATTAAAAAACTGCACCATTTAAAATTTGTGGCTAATGAAACACAGTTTCAACAAGAGTTCAATTAATAGTCATCTATAGTATTCTCAAAGAAAACATTTCGCACATCCAGGATGGACGCCAGCTCCAAAATGTGCTTCTGAAGATGAGGATTTTCAACTGTTTCATCCCTTGGCAGCTGAGGATATGTTTCTGGATAATTTCGGGTTTCCTGCTAGAAAAAGAAGAGGAGTAAAATTTTATGGTCTAATAAAGAGAAATCACATACAAAAATTAATTGTGAATAACTGCATTTCAGGCTAAGGACAATAAATTATATCTCATCTTTCCATATATACAGGAAAAAGTTCCTAATACCTATTTTATTCATTCATGCATTCATGCAATATCTTTTTACTATTTAACAGGCAACAAAGATACAAAAATGAGCAAGGCAAACTCTCCAAGATGTTTATAATTAAGTAGGGGAAACATTAAAAATAACCCAAATAATAATAACAATAATTTGAAGAATATGATTAGATGCAATTAAAGGCAGTATCAAGTGCTACAGAGATTCATAGGATAACATTTTATGTCAGACTAAAGAGGCTGAAAAGTTTGAACAACTTTTTGAAGAATGGGAAAAATTTGTAGTAGTTTGCTGTAATACAGGAAAGTAGTGGGGTGGTGAGACTGCAAACTGAAGACTGGAATAAGGGAAAGCCTTAGATACAAGTTTGAAAAGTTTAGAGAAGGGAAATGGAAATGACATGATGAGAACTTTCTTCTAAGGAATTTAAATTAGGAGAGCCATGCAGAATGGATTGATGAAGTGAAAAACCGACCATGAAACTACTGCATACACACACACACACACACACAGAGCATATAGCATACTTGACAGAAAAGGCAGGACTAGTCCTCAAGATAAAGGAATCATCTATTTAGAAATGTTTATTGAAGTTATAAGAATGTATGATATTGCTCAAGGAAAGAATGTACAGAGAGAAGAAAAAAGGATTGAATATATTACAGTGAGGAAAGCTCACAGTAACTAGGATAGGAAGGGTGAAGAACTAGGAACTACAGTAATAAATTGAAAAGTTTTAAAACTCTAATGTGATTAATAGGAGTCTTGCTAGCCCATAACAGATCTGTATTTATCAATCAAAATTACAACCTTTGGAGGTAGTAAACCTATAATGTTCTGTGGTTTTTAAGTTTAACTCTCATAGTTAATCTCATATTATAACATCTCATATATAACATCTTGTTACAGAAAAATTTGACAAGTCAAAAAAATAGGCTAAATATAAAGAACTCTAAGGAACTTATTTGTGGTTTTTAATGCAGGAAAAAGAGCTAGAGAATTAGTAGAATTACTTCATGATCATTATATAAAAGCCATACTCAGGGGCAGAACCAAGATGGTGAAGAGGACAAATGCTTCATTATGAGCTCCCCTACTATCCTCATTACTAGTTACCAAATTCAGCCTCTGAAATAGTGCTTGACTGGTAGAATCCAAGAATATTGGGAGAACAACAAATTATCAGCCAAAGATAATCTGGAAGATCACCAGAAAAGATTTGTCCTGATTGGGCGAGAGGGGGCCAGTGCAGGCAAGGAGGCAGAACATGGAGGCCACAATACTCCATGCAGTAGGGGGGGTGGGAGGGGAGTAGAGGAGTAAGGAGAAAAAGAGGGGAGAATCTGCAAGGAGGACTCTACCACAGGCTGGCTGCTTTGCTTTGGTTGCAAAGCAGTAGAGCAGCAGAGAAGTTATACAAATGTCAAAGGTAGAGTGTACCCCCCAAAACACCGCAGTTTAACAGGACCTGGCCATACCCACTCAACACCGGGAGGAACTCAGCACAATCACAACCAGCCCTAGGATCACAGCATAGCTGCACTCTGCAGCAAGCAGTCGCTCTTCCCAGGACACCCGCTCTTCCACAGCATAGTGGCAGGATGTCCATCCCTGTTTTGCAGAGGGAGCTGGAAACCTCCTTGCCCTGAAGGTAGACCTCAAGAGCTTTTTAAAAAAATTAGTAAAAAAGCAAAGTGAACTCTAATTATAGATAGCATCTATACTGAAAGAGAACAGACTTCCAGCACTGAGGAGACTAATAGCAGACAATCTCCAGACAAAACCCCAAAGGGGAATATAACTTGGTCCCCACCACACAATGCTCTCCTAGAAGAAATGAGAAAAGATCTTAAAAGAGAGCTAGAAGAAAAATAGGAAAAGTAAAGAGAAGCTCTGCAAGAGAGTATGAAAGAGGCATATAACTCATTAAAAGAAAGATTTGAAAAAGAAAACAACTTGAAATGTGAAATAGAAAAGGTAAAGAACTCCCAGGGAAACAGAATTTGTGAATTGGAAAAGATAAAGAACTCCCAGGAAAGAAGGATTTGTGAATTGGAATAAGAAAATAACTCATTAAAAAATATTTGTGAAATGGAAAAAAAATCCATAGAAAACAACTCATTTGAAGACTCAATTGGTCATATACAAAAAGAAGTAAAAGAAGTAAATGAAGAACATAACTCATTAAAAATCAGAACCAAACAAATGAAAATGATTTGATGAGACATCAAGAATCAGTCAAGCAAAACCAAAAAAAATGAAAAAATAGAAAAAAATGTTACATATCTACTTGGAAAAACAACAGACCTGGAAAAATAGATGTAGGAGAGATAATCTGAGGATTATTGGATTTCCTGAAAATTATGATGAAGAAAAAAGCCTAGACAGTATTTTTCAGGAAATCATCAAAGAGAACTGCCCAGATGTAATAGAATCAGAGGGTAAAATAGACATTGAAAGAATTCATCAAATACCTTCTTAAAGAGACCCAACAATAAATATACTCCAAAGAATATTGTGACTACATTACAGAACTATAAGACTAAGGGAAAAATATTGAAAGCAGCTAGAAAAAAACAATTCAAATACCGAGGAGCCACAATAAGAATCACTCAGGATCTAGCAGCTTCCACATTAAAGGATCAAAGGGCCTGGAATCTGATATTCCGAAAGGCAAAAGAACTTGGAATGCAGCCAAGAATAAAGTATCCAGCTAAGCTGAGCATTTTCTACCAGGGAAGAAGATGGACATTTAATGAAACATGTGAATTCCATTTATTTCTAATGAAAAAACCAGAGCTAAAAAAAATCTGACCTCCAAAAACAGGACTCAAGAGGAGCATAAAAAAAACTCTTAAGAACTGTATTTCTGTTATGGGCATACATAAAGAGCCCATGTAAAATTTGATTTTATTATTGTAATATTTAAAAAAGGGAATTAGAAGTAGAAAGGGGATTGTATCAGGAAAAAGGGAAAAGTGGAGGTAAAAAGAGGGAAATTACATCTCACAAAGAGGCAAAGGAAACCTATCATATCTGAGGGAATTAAGGGAGAGGGAGGAACATTGTGTGAATCTTACTCTCATCAAATCTGGCTCAAAGAAAAAATAAATTACTTATTTGGTTTACAGAGAAACTTCTCTCACCTCATTAAAAAGTGGGAGAGGAAAAGGGAAAAGGAAAAGGGCAGGTTAAATAGAAGGGAATACAAAAATAACAAGAGAAAAGTATGCGAAAAGGGGAGGGACTCAAAACGGATTCTAAAGAGGGAGAGCTGTGGGAGGCAAGTGGTGCCCGTAACTTTAATACTGGGGAGAAGGGTAATGGGGGAAAGAAAAAGAAAAATAAAAAGAAAAAAGAAAAGTAAAAGGAAAAAGGGATAATAAGATGGCAGGAAACACAGAATTAGTAGTTTTAACTATAAATATGAATGGGATGAACTCTCCCATAAAGTGGAAGCAGATAGCTGACTGGATCAAAAGCCAGAATTCTACAATATGTTGTTTGCAAGAAACACACTTGAAGCAGGGCAATACATACAGAGTAAAGGTAAAAGGCTGGAGTAGAATCTATTACACTTCAGGTGAAGTAAAAAAAGAAGGGGGAGCCATCCTGATCTCAGATCAAGCAAAAGCAAAAATTGATCTGATGAAAAGAGATAAGGAAGGAAACGATATCATCTTGCTAAAGGGTAGCATAGACAGTGAAGCAATATCAGTACAAAACATATATGCACCAAGTGGTATAACATCTAAATTCCTTAAAGGAGAAGTTAAGAGAGGTGCAAGAAGAAATAGACAGCAAAACTATAATAGTGGGAGATCTCAACCTTGCACGCTGAGAATTTGATAAATTAAATCACAAAACAAATATGAAGTTAAAGAGGTAAAAAGAATATTAGAAAAGTTAGGTATGATAGCTCTTTGGAGAAAACTAAATGGAGACAGAAAGGAGTACACTTTCTTTTCAGCAGTTCATGGAACCTATACAAAAATTGAAACATTATATTAAGACATAAAGACCTCAAAATTAAATGCAGAAAGGCAAAAATATTAAATGCATTCTTTTCAGATCATGATGTAATAAAAATTACATTTGACAAAAAACTAGGAGAAAATAGACCAAAAAGTAATTGGAAACTAAATAATCTCATTCTAAAAAATGAATGGGTGCAACAGCAAATCACAGACACAATTAATAATTTCACCCAAGAGAATGACAACAATGAGACAACATGCCAAAATTTGTGGGATGAATCCAAAGCGGTAATAAGGGAAAATTTTATATCTCTAGAGGTTTACTTGAATAAAATAGAGAAAGAGAAGATCAATGAATTGGGCTTGTAACTTAAAAAGCTAGAAAAAGAGCAAATTAAAACGCCCTAATCAAATACTAAACTTGAAATTCTAAAATTAAAAGGAGAAATTAATAAAATTGAAAGTAAAAAACTATTGAATTAATAAATAAAACTAAGAGTTGGTTTTATGGGAAAAAACCAACAAAACAGATAAATCTTTGGAAAATTCGATTAGAAAAAGGAAAGAGGAAAATCAAATTGTTAGTCTTAGAAATGAAAAGGGAGAATTCTCCACTAAAGAAGAGGAAATTAGAGCAATAATTAGGAGTTACCCAGCCCAACTTTGTGCCAATAAATTTGATAACCTAAATGAAATGGATAACTACCTTCAAAAATATAGGCTGCCCAGATTAATAGAGGAGGAAATAAATTGCTTAAATAATCCCATTTTAGAAAATGAAATAGAACAAGCTATTAATCAAATCCCTAAGAAAAAATCCTCAGGACCAGATGGATTTACATGTGAATTCTACCAAACATTTAAAGAACAATTAACTCCAATGTTTTATAAACTATTTGAAAAAATAGGGAATGAAGGACTCCTACCAAATTCCTTTTATATTATAGACATGGTACTGATATCTAAACTAGGTAGGCGACATCAATTATCTCATTGTACAGAAGAGCCACATCCATTAGAATTAATCTTCGTATAATAATATAATATGTACACCTATAATCGTGTACAATGATCTTTGTTCTACTCACTTCACTTAGCATCAATTTATGTAGATCTCTCTCTAGGCCTCTGTGAAATCATCCTATTGGTAATTTCTTACAGAACAATAACATTCCAGAACATTCATATACCATAATTTATTCAGCCATTCTCCAGATGGGCATCCATTCAATTTCCAGTTTCTTATCACTATAAAAAGGGCTACCACAAACATTTTTGCACATGTGGGTCCCTTTCCCTCCTTTAAGATCTCTTTGGGATAAAAGCCCAGTAATAACACTGCTGGATCAAAAGGTATGCACAGATTAATAACTCTTTGTGCATAGTTCTAAACTGCTCTCCAGAATGGCTGGATTATCCCCTCCAACATTCACTATTATCTTTTCCTGTCATCTTAGCTAATCTAACAAATGTATAATGGTACCTTAGAGTTGTCTTAATTTGCATTTCTCTAATCAATACTGATTTAGAGCATCTTCTCATATGACTAGAAAAGGTTTCAATTCCTTTATCTGAAAATTGTCTATTCATATACTTTGATCATTTATCAATTGGAGAATAGCCTAAATTCTTATAAATTTGATTCAATTTTCTATATATTTTAGAAATTAGACTAATCAGGGGGGAAGCTAGATGGAGCAGTGGATAGAGTACCAGCCCTGAAGTCAGAAGGACCTGAGTTCAAATCTGACTTTAGACACTTAACACTTCCTAGCTGTGTGACCCTGGGCAAGTCACTTAACCCCAATTGCCTCAGGAAAAAAAAATAAAGAGGGTATGGGGGAAAATGAAAGAAAAGCATAAGAGAATGGGATGGAAGGAAATACACAATAATTGTGGATGTGAATGGGATAAACTCACCATAAAATGGAAGAGGATAACAGAATGTTAGAAAAATAGAAAATAGAAATTAGACTAATCAGAACCCTTAGATGTAAAAATGATTTCCCAATGTATTACCTCCCTTCTGATCTTGTCTGAATTAGTTTTGTTTTGCAAAAACTTTTTAACTTAACTTAATCAAAATTATCTATCTGGTGTTCAATTATGAGGTACAGTTCTTCTTTGGACATAAATTCCTTCCTTCTCCATAGATATGAGAGGTAAACTAATCCTATGTTCTTCTAATCTGCTTATAATATTACTCTTTAAAAGTCTAAATTATGAACCCATTTAGATCTTATCTTGGTATGTGGTGTTAAATGTGGGTCAAGCCCCAATTTCTTCCATACTAGTTTCCAATTTTCTCAGCAGTTTTTCACAAATAGCAAGTTCTTCTCTCCAAAGCTGGGGTTTTTGGGATTGTCAAAGATTAGGGTGCTATAGTTATTGACTATTTTGTCCTGTGAACCTGACCTATTCCACTGATAGACCACTCTATATTTTAACCACTACCAAATGGCTTTGATGACTGCTGCTTTATAATATAGTTTTAGGTCTGGCATAGCTAAGCCACCTTCTTTGGTAGTTTTTTCCATTAATTCTCTTGAAATTCTTGACCTTTTGCTCTTCCAGGTGAACTTTGTTATTATTTTTTCTAGATCTATAAAATAATTTCTTGGAGTTTGAGTGTATGACACTAAATAAGTAGATTAATTTAGATAGTATTGTCATCTTTATTATATTTGTTCGGCCTACCCATAGGCACTTGATATTATTTCAACTCATTAGATTTGACTTTATTTGTGTGGAAAGTGTTTTGTATTTCTGTTCATATAGTTTTTGACTTTCCTTTGGCAGATAGATTGATAAATATTTTATATGATCAACATTTTGAATGGAATTTCTGTTTGTATCCCTTGTTGCTGGACTTCGTTGGTAATATATAAAAATGTTGATGATTTATGTGGATTTATTTTGTACCCTGCCACTTTACTAAAGTTGTGAATTGTTTCTAGTAGCTTTTTAGTTGATTCTCTAAGATTCATCATATCATCTGCAAAGAGTGATAATTTGGTTTCCTCATGACCTACTCTAATTCCTTTAATCTTTTTCTTTTCTTATTGCCAAAGCTAACATTTCTTTTTTTTTTTTAATAGCTTTTTATTTACAAGTTTTATGTATGGGTAATTTTACAGCATTGACAATTGCTAAACCTTTTGTTCCAATTTTTCCCCTCCTTCCCTCCACCCCCTCCCCTAGATGGCAGGATGACTAGTAGATGTTAAATATATTAAAGTATAAACTAGATACACAATAAGTATACCTGACCAAACTATTATTTTGCTGTACAAAATATTGTACAATTAGCCTGTGAAGGAAACCCAAAATGCAGGCAGGCAAGAATATAGGGATTGGGAATTCAATGTAATGGTTCTTAGTTATCTCCCAGAGTTCTTTCCCTGAGCGTAGCTGATTCAGTTCATTACTGCTCTATTAGAACTGATTTGGTTCATCTCATTGCTGAAGATGGCCAGGTCCCCCAGAATTGATCATCATATAGTATTATTGTTGAAGTATATAATGATCTCCTGGCCCTGCTCATTTCACTCAGCATTAGTTCGTGTAAGTCTCTCCAGGCCTTTCTGGAATCATCCTGTTGGTCATTTCTTACCGAACAATAATATTCCATAATATTCATACACCACAATTCATTCAGCCATTCTCCAATTGATGGGCATCTACTCATTTTCCAGTTTCTGACCACTACAAAGAGGGCTGCCACAAACATTCATGCACATACAGATCACTTTCCCTTCTTTAGTATCTCTTTGGGATATAAGCCCAGTAGTAACACTGCTGGATCAAAGGGTATGCACAGTTTGATAATTTTTTGAGCATAGTTCCAAATTGCAAAGCTAACATTTCTAATACAACATTGAATGGTGTAATTAATGGTGATAGTGGGCAACCTTGTTTCACTCCTGATCTTATTGGAAATGATTTTAATTTATCCCCATCACATATAATGCTTGCTGATGGTTTTAAATAGATGCTACTGATCATTTTATGAAAAAGTCCATTTTTTCCTGTACTCTCTAGTGTTTTTAATAGGAATGGATATTGGATTTTATCAAATGCTTTTTCTGTATCTATATATATATATATATAGATATACCTGCATTCCTGGTAGAAATCCTATTTGGTCATGGTGTATTATCCTGGGGATGATTTTCTGTAATCTTTTTGTTAATACTTTATTTAAGATTTTTGCATCAATATTCATTAGGAAATTGGTCTAAATTTTCTTTGACTGTTTTCACCCTACCTGGTGTAGCTATTAGCACCATATTTGTCATAAAAGGAATTTGGCAGGACTTTCTTTCCCTATTTTTTCAAATAGTTATAGTACTAGAATTAATTGTTTTTGGAATGTTTCGTAGAATTCACATGTAAATCCATCTGATCCCGGAGATTTCTCTTAGGGAGTTGATTAACAGCTTGTTTTATTTCTTTTTCTAAAATGGGACTATTTAAATAATTTATTTCCTCTTCTGTTAACCTGAACAATCTATATTTTTGTAAATATTCCTTCATTTCATTTAGATTATCAAATTTATTGGTATATAGTTGGACAAAATAACTCCTAATTATTGTTCTAATTTCTTCTTCATTGGTGGAAATTTCTCCCTTTTTATTTTTTAAACTAACAATTTGGTTTTCTTCTTTCCTTTTTCTAATCAAATTAAAGGTTTCTCTATTTTGTTGGTTTTTTTTCTAGCTTTTTTTAGTTGTAACAGTCCAATTCATTGATATTTTCTTTCTCTGTTTTATGCAAGTCAGCATCTAGAGATATAACATTTTCTTTATAACTGCTTTGGCTGATCCCACAAACTTTGGTATGTTGTCTCATTATTGTCATTCTCTTGGATGAAGTTGTTGATTGTGTCTATAGTTTTTTGCTTCACCTATTTATTCTTTAGGATTAGATTATTTAATTTCCAATTAATTTTTGGTTTATTTTCTCCTAGTCTTATATTATTGCATGTGATTTTTATTGCATCATGATATGAAAAAAATGCATTTACTATTTTTGCTTTTCTGCCTTTGATTTTGAGGGTTTTTTGCCCTAATATATGGTTAATTTTTGTATAGATTCCATGAACCGCTGAGAAAAAAAGTAAACTCCTTTCTGTCTCCATTCAATTTCCTCTAAAGATCTATCATACCTAATTTTTCTAACATTCTGTTTACCTCCTTAACTTCTTGCTTATTTATTTCATAGTTCAATTTATAGTTCTAAGAGAGCAAGGTTGAAATCACCCACTAGTTTTGTTGCCTATTCATGAATTTCTTGAATTTTCTCTATGAATTTGGATGCTATACCACTTGGTGCATATATTGATATTGTTTCATTCTCTATGGTACCCTTTAGTAAAATAGTTTCCTTTCTTATCTCTTTTAATTAGATATATCTTTGCTTTTATTTGTTCTGAAATCAGGATTGCTACCTCTGCTTTTTTAACTTCACCTGAAGCATAATAGATTCTGCTCCAGCCCTTTACCTTCACTCTGTATGTATCACTATGCTTTAGATGTGTTTCTTGTTAACAACATATTGTAGGATTCTGGCTTTTAATCCAGTCTGCTATCCCCTGCTTCCATTTTATGGGAAAGTTCATCCCATTCACATTCACAGTTAAAATAACTAATTCTTTATTTCCTGCCATCTTATTTACCTTAAATTATGCTTTTCTCTTTCCTTTCTCCCTTTCCTCCTCCCCAATATTTTCCTTTTGATGATCACCTCCCTCAAATAGCCTTCCCCCCTTTTTTTATACCTTTCCCCTAAAACTTCTGTTTTCTTTTCTATTAGCCTTCTCCTTTCCTTTCCCCTTTCCCCTCTCACTTCCCTATAAATTGAGACAAGTTTCTCTGTGAAACCAATATGTCTGATATTCTCTTTTTGAGCTAAATCTGATGAGAATAAGATTCACACAATACTCATCCCCCTCCCTTCTTTCTTTCAATTATAATAGGTTTTCTTTGCCTCTTCATGAGATTTAATTTTCCTTATTTTACCTCCTTTTTCCTCTTTTTCCAATACGATCCCCTTTCCACCTCTAGTTTCTCTTTCATATAATCATAATAAAATCAAATTATACTTGCATTTTCTAAGTATACCCATAACAGAAATATAGTTCTCAAGAGTTCTTTCCTTTTTATCTTTTTATGTTTCTCTTGAGTTCTATGTTTGGAGATCAAATTTTTTGTTCAGTTCTGGTATTTTCATTAGAAATAGGTGAAATTCACCTATATCATTGAATGTCCATCTTCTTCCCTAAAACATAATGTTGATTTTAGCGGGATAGCTTATTTTTCGCTGTAATCCAAGTTCCTTTGCATTTCAGAATATCAGATTCCAGGCCCTTGGATTCTTTAAGGTGGAAGCTGCTAGATCCTGGGTGATCTTAATTGTGGCTCTTAGTATTTACATTGTTTCTTTATGATGCTTGCAATCTCTTTTCCTTGGTGCGCTAGTTCTGAAATTTAGCCACAATATTCCTTGGGGATTTAATTTTGGAGTCTCTTTCAGGAGGTGTTCGGTGAATTCTTTCAATGGCTATTTTACTTTCTGATTCTAAAATATCTTTTCTAAAGTTTTCCTTTATGATTTCCTATAAGATAATGTCTAGGTTCTTTTTTTCATCATGACTTTCAGGAAATCCAATAATCCTTAGACTTTTTCCAAAGCTATTTTCCATGTCAGTTGCTTTTCCTAAGAGATATTTCATATTTTCTTTTATTTTTTTCTTTTTCTTTGACTGCTTCTTGAAGTCTTATTAAGTCATTCACTTCCATTTATTCAATTCTAATTTTTAGTATATTATTTTCTTCAGTTTTTTTTTTAGTTCCTTTTGTAAATTGGCCAAATGAATTTTTTTGTTCATTGCATTTTTTTTTTCCATTTCACAAATTTTGTTTTTCAGTGAATTGGTATCTTTTTCATATCTATTTTGTAGGGCATTATATGCTTTTTCCATTCCTTCTTGCAATGATTTCATTTCATTTCCTCATTTTTCTTCTAACTCTTTGAAAGTCTTTTATGCAATTTTCTAAGAAAGTCTTGTGAAATGGGGATCAGCTCATATCTTCATTTGGGGCTTCAACTGGAATTGATTTGCCTTTAGGAAGCTTAGAATTTGAAATGTGTTTCTCTCTCTGTTTTTGTTCATCTCCCCCCCACCCCCCCAAACGCTTGAGGTCTGCTCAATGCAAAGGAGTGACAGCTGCTTTAATTTGTCTTGGGACAGTTCTGCTGATTGAAGTCCAGTGCTGGGTAATCACGGCTATGTTCTGTGTTCTTCCAGGCCTCATTGGTTTACAATTTGTGTTTTGTAGCAAATCTGCCAAACCACTTGTTTTCAACCAGGACAGAGTAGCCTAAGAGGCTCACAGAAGATTCCTAGGTGCATGGAACCTACAATGCTCTACTCCCCCCACCCTAGCTTCTTGCTTCGGTCTCCCTCTGCTGCGATCTGGACTCACCAGGCTGTCCCCTTGCCCTTTTGCAACAGACCTGTCCTGAAGTTCTTCCAAGGTATCTTCTGGGAATGTGTTGTACTCTAGATATTTATGGGTTCTTTTACTCCAGAACCAGTACAAAGGCTTAATCTGCTGTTGGTTTGAGAGAAGGTCAGAGGAGGTCACAGAGAGTCGTGTCTGCTCTCCGCCATCTTGGCTCCCTAGTCCAAGACAGGAATTCCTAAAAGGAACCTACAATTCTGCCACTCTAAACCAAAAGAGTTTTTCAGCTGGCTAGCAGAGGCTGAATCCAGCAGTAATCTACTCTGGCTCAGATCCAGGTCAGAAACCAGCAGAACTCAAACAAGGTTGAGCAGGGGGAAAGGCAACAATCAGACTTTGCCCTTGATCACACACACTTTGGGAATACTGAAATCCTGCAGAATCCCAGCATGTTGCTAAAATCCTAGAATAACAGAACACTCAATAACCGAGAATGCAACAGGACCAGCACAGATCTTCCCTCCAGAAGTGCCACAGTCCAACCCTAATATTAATCCAAAGTCACAAAAAAGACTAAAAGAATGAACAAACAAATAAAAAGCATATGCCCATAAAGAACTATTATTGTCTCAGGGATACTCAGGACACAAACCTAGAAGAAGACAGTAACTTCAAAATCTTTACAAGCAAAGCCTTGGAAAAAAATAGCTTGGGTAAACACTCAACTAGAATTCTAGAAAGTGGTGATGAAAGTGTTTAAAAAAAAAAAAGCTAAAAAATGTTTTTTATAAATGAAATGAAAGCACTTGAAGAAAAAAACTAAAAAAAATGAAAGCTATGGAGGAGAGAATTGGAAAGGTAATATAGCTTGGCACAAGCAGTACAAAACCTTACCCAAAAAACAAATTCCATGAAAATTAGAATGGATTAAATAGAAGTCAAAAGACTTCATGAGACAACATGAAATATTAATACAAAATTTTAAAAATTAAAAATAGAAAATGTAAGTTATCTCAAAGCAAACAGATTGGAAAGCAGACAGATTTTAAAAATTAAGGATCATTTGACTGTAATGAATACCATGAATAAAAAAAGAATCTAAATATTCGGTTTCAAGAAGTCTTTAAAAACAAAACAAAACTGAAGCAGCAGAGAGAACATTGGAAATAAAAAGAATCCACTAATGACTTTCTTAAGAAATCCCTAAATGAAAACTCCTGTGAACATCATAGCTGAAATTTGGTTTCTAGCTCACAGAAAAAAGATAATAAAAAGTCAGAAAGATTTCAAGGACAGAAAATGGTCAAGATCACACAATATTTAGCAGATAACCTCATAATAAAGAAGAGGTGAACTCATAATTACAACACTAACTTTAGAAGGCAAAGAATATGGTCTTATTCTAAGAAGAACTTAGACAGCAAAACTGAGTATAAAGTTATCCCTTCTACATCATGACTTTCCCCATGAAGGTTTGAACATATCACAGGTCAACATAAGAAATTAAATGGGAATTTTGGGGGAGTTCTATGGAAGCTGCAGATGACATGAAGACCAGCAGACTACATAGAAAAAGTTGAGAAATTCAGAAATGCATAAAATATATGTATGGTAGTACATATTATCAACCCAAATTTTACAATAGGGCACTGTAAATAGCCAATAAAAGAAAAAAAATTCAGACTTTTTCTCTAGTACAAATGTGGCACTATGTTCCCAACCCCCATGCTGTGGAAGGGATTACTGTAATAAAGACCGAGAAAAGTGAACCTTAATTGAAATAGAAGACTTCCAAGAAATTCTGATGAAAATAATCAGAGCAGTAGAGAAAATGTGAAGCTTAAATAACGGAGCAAAGAGAAACAAGGAGAAACTGCTTATATTCAAATATGAGGAAATGATACGTGTGTTCTCCCAAAACCCTATCATCATCGGGATGATGAAGAGAATCCATTTAGTTCTGGCAGTGTTATATCCTGATGATATTAAAAAATGAATGGAAATTGAGGGGAAAAGACTACTTGGAGGGGAAGGAAAAGGTTAAAAAAAGGTTAGGGAAAATTATCTATACAAAAAAAAGGAGGAGGTGAACCTCACTCTCATCTGAACTATTTGGGAAAAAGAAAGGAATACACACACATAACTGAGTACAGAAATAAGTTTTACTCAACAGAGAAATACAAAGGAAAGGGGAAAAGAAGGGGAGGGATAATTAGAGGGAAAGCATATTGAAGAATCAGTCCTAAGAAAAACAAATTTCAAGGATATTTTAAAATATTTTCAGCTCCTTTTCAGGTGGGAAATAATGAAAGTCTGACAAGTTGCCCATAAACTGGAGATTTGATGAATAAGTAGTAGTATATAAATATAATGGAATGCTATTATAATGAATTTTTATCAGCATAGTAATCAAATATGATTGACAAAACATACTATCTACATCCTGATAGAGAAGTACAGAATGCAGAATCAGACAAATATTTCTGGAACATGGTGAATATGTAAATTTGTTTTGATTATTCATGTTTGTAATAGATTTTATTTTTCTTGAAAGAAAAGGCAGATTTTGGCTGATTAAAATATGTTAAAAAAAAGTTTTAGTAATACTCAATCTAGAACTACTGGTTATTTAAAATACATACATATATGCATACACATATATGAATATATCAAAATAATGGGAGATTTAGATATATCTCCTAGCATCATAATTATTTATATATAGTAACTTTTCTCATGCAAATAAACTAGAAAATGTTTATTTGTGGCATGGAGTATTTGGCAGGGGATGTTGGAAAGAAAAGAGGGAACAGATGTTATAATCAGACATCCAGTTACATTGCTAGGGACAGAATAAAAAGAAAGGTAATTAGGGATTGGATGAAGCAAATTTTTAAATCAACAGAGCCTGTGCAGGTGCAGGGATCATGAAGGATCAGAAGGCTTGAGACCTCAAATTAGAGTTTAATAATCAAAGAAGATTTAGAAAGTGGCAAAATCTATGAGATCATGGCAAAAATACATGGATAGATAGAATGAGATTTTTCACATGTGATCATAGCAGTGGCATAATATGGTAATTCTTATGACTTTGTAACAACTGGGTGAGATTTAATAGGAACTTTTTTTAATAGAAACTTTTTTTAAAAATCACATATGCAGTTAGGATTACTGTATAAAGATAATCCATAAAAATAGATGAAACTGATGTATATATCAGTCTATACAACTAAAGTTGTATAGAAAGTAGAGATAAAATATAATTCTGAACTTATATAAATGAAAAAGACCACAAATACAATAAATATCCATTAAAATATGTGGATATTAAGAAAATACTTATTTGCAAACTCTGATTTTAAGTCCTTTATGAGCATTATGAAGATTCAAATTTAAACTTAAATGTGGAAACTATATCAATTATCCTAAATAGTATCCATTGCAAGTGACCTTTTATTTGGTGAAGCCATTCAACTACTTTACCACAGAACCTGATTTCTTCCAAAGATTAGTGCATAAGTTGTATATGCCTAATCTTATTAAAGCTGGGCCCAATTGATTATTTTCCCTGCATACCCGAAAAATCTTGTGCATCCTCATGGTAGCTGAGCAGAAGACAAATCTGGTAAGAAGTAAGCGAAGAAATTCATCCCCGAAAAACTGGAGAAAAGCCTGATCTGAAAAGAGTAAAAAGATGATATTTGAAGAAAGTTTGCATGGGAAAAAAATGAGAGAGAGATAAAGAGAGAGAAGTAGGGAGGGAGAGAGAAAGGGGGAGAGAGAAAGAGACAGAGAGAATGAACACTTGGGGGTGAAATTTTAATTTTCTTGTCTGTAACATATATTAAATGATCATTTGAAAGTCAAACAAAATATCATGAAGTTTAACCACTGTTCCAAAGTCTAATATATTGTTTCAAGAGGGTACCTATGGAACGTGAGTGAGTCAGCAGTTGGGCAATATCCCGGTTGATTTTTCGTAGGTATTCTTGACATTTTTCCCACAGACCTCTACGCATACTTGACAATCCAGAGACAAATAGGAAAGCCATTAGAGGATTGTTCAGAAAGAGAGTGAAAAGGCTACCACGTTGAGACTGATCTGAAATAAAAAACAGGTTGTATTGGGAGAGAATAAACCAAGGAAAGCATCCAATTCCAGGATGTATTATCCAAATGGTCTCAATTATTTCATTCAAGTCAATGGAGACCACTTGACAAAATAAAAGACATTTGATGAAAATGAAAAGACAAAATAAGCCCTAAATAAATTCTTGTTATGTTGTTTGTACACATTCATCACTTATAAACCACCTGATCTGCAGACCTTCTCTCGATGCTTTGATATTTAAAGTTTACCATTCTTATACAATAGCTGAATAAAATATTTTATTTAAATAGACATTTAATAGCATTGGTATACCTCCTTTCAGGAATGCTGAAAACCTTTTCATGGGTCATCTTTTCCTCAATAAAAACTTATTTGATAAGGTTTGCAATTAAAAAAAAAAAAAAAACGTTAACAGCAAAAGCACTGGACTTGGAGTCAGACAGAAAATCTGTTTGAAACCATTACTTGTGTCAGACCTGGGGAAAAACATTTTACCTCTTTTGGCCTAAGTTTTCTCATATGTAGAATGAAAATGTTGAATGAGATCATCTCTAAGCTTTTTGGCAACTTAAAAAATACTGTGATCCAATAAAGTCAAATTATGGATTAGTTTTCAAAAATTCTTTCAAAGTTAAATCTTTAAATAAATATGTTACTTAAGTATTAGAAATAGGATAACAGGTCCCCAGCAAAAGACTTTCACCATTGTTTTAAGGTAAGTTCTATCATTTAGTAGAAAGGATAATTTGATATTTAGACAAATCAATTGAATGTTACTGCTATGTTTTTTTTCCCCAATAATTATCTTGCTGCACAAGAAAAATCAAATCAAAAGGGGAAAAAATTATAAACAAAATAGAAGCAAACAACAACAAAAAGAGAAAAAATACTATGTTGTGATCCACACTTTATTCCCACAGTCTTCTCTCTGGATGCACATGGCTCTCTCCATCACAAGAGCATTGGAACTGGACTGAATCATCGCATTGTTGAGAAGAGCCATGTCCATCAGATTTGATCATAGCATAATCTTGCTGTTACTATGTTCAATGATCTTCTGGTTCTGCTCATTTCATTTAGAATCAGTTCATGTAAGTCTTTCCAGGCTTCTCTGAAATCATCCTGCTGATCGTTTCTTATAGAACAATAATATTCTATAACATTCTTATACCATAACTTATTCAACCATTCTTCAACTGATTCCCAATAGACTTTGGACAGAAAATGCCATTTGCATCCGAACTAAGAAGATTGAATATAAATCAACACATGTTTATGGTCACTTCTTTTTTGTTTTTTTAATATCTCTCATGGTTTTTCCCTTTTGCTCTGATTTTTCTCATTCAACATGATTCATAAAATAACGTGTGTTAAAAATAAACAAAAAACCCAACAGTCTAGTAGTTTAATGTTGCTTTAAGAATATTGGGTAATCTCAATGAAGACAGAAAAAATAGTAGCTGTTGAACATAATATCATCTGGCAGACATTATCTTTTTTTCATCTCAATATTTGCCTACAAGAGAAAGTTTAATACAGAGCAGGTTATATGGGAAATGACTGTATAAAAAAGATAAAGGTATCAATAAAATTTAAATTAAAAGTTTACATGGGAAAGATGTTTAATCAAGACGAATCCTTTGAATTTCAAAATAAATATCCACAAACAAAAACTCATAAACCATAAAAATTTCTAAAACAGCAGAAGTAAAAAAAAAAAAAATGTAATGATAGTAGATATTTCTTCTGATAATAATGTATGGTATTTCTACTGCCTGGACCTTCTGAACCAGAGTCTATTTTTAAGCAAAGAGCTAAAATTTAGCCACATTACTAAGCCAATTCCAGTCTGACATATGCTACATTTGTTTTTCATCAATGAGTACTATATGTGCCCATCAGAGAGGAAAATCAAGTTTAAGAATATAAAGCAAAAAAGAAACAGTTGAAATTAGACTTGGGTATATCAGTACAAAACATACCTTGTAATGCTTTTGGATATGTTGTTGGAGAAAGCAAGCAGACTAGAGGTTGTCCAAATAAGTTTGTGAAATTCTGTAACATAAAACAATTTAAAATAAGTGCTAAGTCTCTGGTTAAATTTAGTTTCTCAATAATACTACCCAATGAACAAATTTGTTTCTCAATAAACATATACAGCAAATAAAAAACATTAATAATGGAAAAAGTCAAAATGTTTTACTAGACTAGGAAAGTATACTGTAACTTTAAAAAAATCAGACCTGTGATTTCATTAGGTTAAGAACTACTGCTGAAATACATCTATTCTTGCAGATTGGCATTTGCTTTGCTATTTTTAAAGAAAGTTTCCCAGACCACTGAAAAGTCAGCTGACTTGGCCAGGGTTACAAAGTAGAATATGTCTGAGGCAGCACATAAATTCAGGACTTCTTGGCTCTGAGATTTGGTCTATGCCAAGTTATCTATTCCAGTCGGCCTAAAATATAGTAGATACTTATTCATAAGATCATAAATTTAGAGCTGAAAAGGACCTTGTTGCTAATTCCCTCATTTTATAAAAAAATAGAGGGCAAGAGAGATTAAATTAAAAACCCACGAAGTCACACAAGCAGCAAGTCACAGAGAAGGGACTTGAGCCAAACTAGAATTCCTCTGGATCTAAATCTTAGCATACTTTTACTACATCATACTATATCCGATTATTAAAAGTTTTCTGATAAAATTATTATCCAAATGTTCTGATGAACCAAAAATCCAGGAAAAAAATAGTGTCAAAGTACTGTAAAAGCAACAAGATAAAAATGGTAAGGAGAATCAGTTACACCCATTCAGATTATAATTTCAAGTTTAAGAAATGAATATAGTAAATTACTCCATGTAATTCAGAGGATTACCTAGATATAGCATCAAACAGCCTATAGGAGGAAGCATGGCATCTTCTTTTGCACACTCCCTGTTTAGTGTCTAAATTTACGTGTATGAATGAAGAAAGAGGTAGGGTACTAACTACTTGCATTCCTGAGATTTGTTGACCTTATTTTTAGGGCATTTCAAAAGAGCCATGCTTTTTGTATGTGTGGAGAGAGTTTTCTATTTCTTGATATGGTCTGCAGCCACATCGAACTTTACCAGATAGGTACTATGGCCAAAGACATTATCACCCAGTGGCTAAGCCTCTGGTGATAAGTACCTCTTAACTTGGCAAATTCTCTGAGTTTTTCTAGATTGCTGGGATTTGTTAGAAACTGTGTTCTCCTTGTATTACCTTAAAGATGCTAGGATCATCTCAATGTATGAGAAGGTACTGGAGTATGATTTTTTAGTAGCAATGGTCAGGGATACTTTCAAGAACATTGGGCTCTAGGCAATGGCACCAACAAAATGTTGGGAAGAAAGGAGGATGCTTGAATGGAATACAAATATGCAAATGTGTTGCTTTTGGATTTCTGTGGGTAGAGGGCGCTTTAAATGTCAAATATAATTAAATTTATATAAATCTACATATAGTACTCATACAACTATAAAAATCAGCCTATAATTTATATTCTACAAGAGGCACCTAAGTTTGTCATCTGTCCACAATCACTCAGTTAAGTGTCAGATACAGGATTGGAATCCAGGATTTATTGACTCCAAGTTCAATATTCAAAACATTACATATTCTATATAGCCTCTCTTAATAACCAAAACACAGCAGAAATAATATAGTGGTCTTCATTAAATAAAACAAAGGTAATTTGTCTTTCAGGTTACTCCCTATTGTCCTGGATATCATGTACAGCAGTGATTTTTAAAAGCAGGCAGGAAATATCAAATTTATTAGATATTTTAACATTATAGCTTCATTTCCTTGAATTTTAAAGAATTCTCATTTAAAATGCAAATACATTTGGGAAGGATAAACCAGGAAGGAGTTACTTGTTAAAGCCTTAATTATCAGTTAGTACCTGAACAAAGATTAAATGGTATCAAGAAACCAGAAATTGGGAAGTGGAGGGAATAATTCAGGGAGAAAAGAAAGGAATGCAGATGTAGAAGTTAAAGCAAAGACAAAAAATGCATACACAAGATGGGTGAGACCAATACTACATTGCATTAAAAAATCATCTAGCTTTCTACTTTTAATAAGTCAATAAGCACTTACTAAGCACTATTCCATTGCAAGGCAATGGGCAGGTGCTGGAGTTACCAATACAAATAATGAAACTTTACACTCAAGAGAGCTAACAGTGTCAAACAAAAACTATTAATACTGTATTACAAGTACATTTTGAGTACAAGTCTGTCACAAGTAGTCTAATTAGTTTAGCATTACTCAAAATCCAAGTCCTGCCCACAGTGCAGGGCTTTCTGAACTGGTATAAGTACTCCCTGCTCCCATGTCCTGGAGATATCTCTACCACTAGACAATTTGAAATAATTATAGGCATCTTGAAGAAGAGAAACTGTTAAAATACAGTTTGAGTCACTAATCCAAAATGATAGTCACTAAATCTTCAACTGGAACTCAATTTCTACCTTGATCTCTGCCCCCAAGACCTGAAAAGGCTTCTTTCTAATGCCCAATACTTTCTAAAGTTTCTAAAAGGAGAAGGATTGATCACCTCTTTAGGGGACAGGGAAAGCAATAATCTTTATTAGAAAAGAGCTATTTTCCCATCTACCTTACCTTTCCTGATCTCTTACACATTTTCCTAAAAGGAAAAGTCTGAGAAAGACTTTAGACTGAAGAAAACATGTCTTTATAACAAAAAGGTTTTTGATATGGTTCTGCACATTCTAACAGGGGAAACACATATATACCTGTATACTCACACTCACATGGATAGAGAATGAACCTATGATTTCATTGGTAAGGAACTCCCAAGAAGTAAACTTTTTCTATCAGAACTTTCTCTAGGATTTATCATTTTAGAGAATTGCCTAGAGAAGTCCTATCAAAACAATACAACAAGAAGGTCCATTAAACTGTACTGAAGGATTCCTTAGAGCTGCATATTGACTTAGAAAAACATATTAATATTAGGTTTCATTTCATCTTTATTTATCCTGTTAAGTATTTCCCAATTATATTTTAATCTGGCTCCAGCCACATTCCAGAGGCTTGTGGCCTGCAGAGGGCCATGACAACTCTGGATTACAGCACTGAAAGATTAAGGGCAGCTTTGCTCAGGGATCATAGAGTATGGATCAGAGAATGGGTTCAGATCCCATCATCTTCCTAGTTTTGAGGCAGGCTCTCTATTCGACTCTATCACACATATATAAATATTTACAGAATAAATATAAAGACAAACAAACAGAAGCTAAGAACAGTACCAGCAATTGGAGAAATCAGGAAAAGCTGTTTTTATAAGTGTAATCTAGGTATGGAACAGTTAGTATAAAAAAGGGCAGTTTGATTATGGGAAGGGAATTTATATATAATTAGGCTGAAAAGATTGGGAACGAGATGTAACCACATTTAAAAGCTAAACAGAGAACTTTATATTTCATCCTAAAAAAAATGGGGGAGTGGGGGAGTCAGATTGTAAGATTTCTGATTAGGGAAAAATATTTTGGCAGCTGTGAAAAGGATAGGGCAGAGGAAGCACAGGAGACCAATTAGATCAGTGAAAAGTGATAAAGACTTGGATTGAGGTCATGACAAAATGAGTAGAGAGAATCAGCTGGATAAAAAAGATGTTGAAAAGAAGTTGAAAAGGCATGATTTTATTAAAAACTGGATCCTGGCAGTGAGGGAGTGAGATTGAGGAATGATGGATAATATGAAAGTTATGAACTTGAGAGAGAACCTTCAACAGAAACATCAGGGATGATTTTGGTGATAAAAATAAGTTTTGTTGAATCAGAAAGTTGGCTAGAAAAATGAACAAATAACCAAACAAAAAGAATACTAAAATAAAAAACTATTATAGTAGTATGCTTCACACAAACCTAGAAGAGAATGACTCCAAAACATCTACAAGCAAACCTTAAAGAAAATAAAAGGACACAAATTTAACTAGAAATCCTTAAAGAAATGAAGGGAAGAGATATTTTTTTTTTGGTTTAAAAATGTTCTTGTAAATTAAATGAGAAAACTAGAGAGGAAAAAAATAGAAAACAAATGAGAGCTATGGAAGAAAGAATTGAGAAGGGAATTAACAGCTTAACATAAAAGGTAAAAAAGCTTCTCCAAGCAAACATTCCCTGGAAATTAAAATGGTCCAAACAGAAAACAATGACTCCATGAGACAATATAAAAGAAGGTATGTTGTGTCCTGCTTTCTTAGAGCTCCCAACCCGGGGTGATTAAACATACCTTCCTAGTGGAGAAGTGATGAAGTGGGACTCCATTTTCCCACCCTCCTCAGGAGTCCCACCTCATCATTTCTCCACTAGGAAGGTATATTTTAATCACCCTGGTATGAGGGCTCTAGAAAGCAGGAGACAACAAAGATGAAAGACACAATTCTGGTGAACAGCCATAGTTAATGGGTAACAAAAGAGACGGAGAAGGCTCAATCCGTTAGAACCAGGAGGAAGCAATATCACAAAAACCAAAAGGGGGAGAGAGAATAAGCAAAGTATCAGGAAGTACTACAGCTGAAGTTCCCTCTACAAAGCTCCTTCAGACTTACTTAGAAGATGCACACCAGATCAAATTCTGATGAGGAAACCCAGAAAAAGTTACAGTGAGCCATTTGCCCCACCCAGATGGGCATAGAAAGACAAAAAGAAATGAATAAAGGAATAATTGACGCTATAACCTCATTCTCATCTGAATTAAAGTAAGAATAAATATATACATACAAATGTACACACACACACACACACAATCACAAACACACACTCAGGTACACAATACATTTCAAGGAAATTACAAAATTACAAGGAAAGAGTAGGAAAAGGAAAAAAGCAAGGTTAAGACATTAAGGGTGAGATTAAGTTCTATGCAAAAGCAATTAAATTAAGGATGTGCAAAAATATTTATAGCTCTTTTTGAGTCAGCAAAGAATGGGAATTTAAGGTGTCTATAAATTGGGGAATGGATGAACTGGCTATGGTGTATAAATGTGATGAAATATTATTGTACGGTAAGAAAGGCTAGAAAGAATTTTAGACAAACCTGGGAAGACTAGTATAAATTGATAATTGAAAAAGAAGAAATAAAAAAATAATAAACTAAAGGGTAGCAGAATTTAGATTTCTAAGGATGGGGGAAACTTGGAAAGTGAATGAGGTGGATTAAAGGACAGTGAAGAGTCGCATCCTTGTTTGAAAAAGAGGGGGTAGATTTTGGGAAAAGAAAACACCATTATGTTTGAGAAGCCTCAAGAACATCCAGTTTTAATAGTCCAATAAGAAGCTTTTGACCCAGGACTGGAATGAGGGAGGGACAGAGGAAGGGAAGGAAGTAGGAAGGAAGAGGGAGATGGAGATGGAAAGGGGGAGAGGGAGAGAGGGAGAGAGGGAGAGAGAGAGAGAGAGAGAGAGAGAGAGAGGGAAGAAGGGAGGGAGAATAGGCCTATATATATTGATCTGAGAGTCAAAGGAAAGGGAATATTAAATTTACAGGAGCTGAAAAGATCAACAACTAAGAATAAGAAGAAATGGATACAGAATGGAAACTTAGGATATAAAGACAGTAATATGACATGAATAATAACTTTGCAAAGAAGATCTGAGGAGTCGTTAGCTTAGCCAGTTGGAAGAAGAAATAGCAGTGTCACAAAAACCCAGGAAGGAAAGAATATCCACCAGGAGAAATAGTTTACAGGGTTAAATGCTACAGACAGGTCAAGAAAGAGGAGGGAAAAGTCATACTTGGTAATTAAGGGAACACTAGTG
Organism: Sarcophilus harrisii; assembly: GCF_902635505.1. Lineage (NCBI taxonomy): Eukaryota > Metazoa > Chordata > Mammalia > Dasyuromorphia > Dasyuridae > Sarcophilus > Sarcophilus harrisii. The sequence goes on from NC_045427.1 coordinate 448,973,811, forward strand.
ATTTTGGAAAAAGCTTTTTGAAATTAAGCTGACTCACAAATAGTTGAGGAATGAGAAGAGAGAAAGCTCCACTAGAAATGAAAGATTTTTCTAGGAGTCTGGCTAAGAATTAGACATAACAGACAGCAAGATCATCTAAAGTTTTTGGGGTCTTTAAAGCATATAGCAGGACAATTGAATGTGTTTTTCAGCAGAGAAGACAACAGTATAGAGGAAGAACCAAGGGAAACAGGATTATTGGGAAAGCAGTCTGCTAAAACAATTGTTCAAGGGTCTATATAAATGGATAGAAGGGTCAGCTTTTCAGAGACTGGAATGATGGAGGCTAATGTCCAGTTGTTTTGAGAAGTAGAGAAGGGGATAAGAAGAAGAGCAAAGAAAATGGCTTTCCATTTTCTTCGTAAAGTAAAAAGCAGGGTCCTCAATTATGAGGGTAAAGTTAGGGTGGTAGGGAAGGCCTGAAAAGAGAAGAGGATTGGGACTGTGAGGAGTATGATGGAGTATCAATTAGGAGGAGTAAAAAAGATTGCTTTGTTGCCACAAATGACCAGTTGAGATTCAATAATACACTTTTATTCTGAATCCAAGCTGGCTGAGTGGTTACTTGCAATTTTCACTTCCTTTCATTGAATATGAGTAGGAACAGAGGCTACTAGTAAGAATAATATAGGGTTGGGGTTTGGCAAAGTATGAGCTGTGATAGGACTAAGGGAAAAGGGAATCAAGAATAGGGGATAATTTAGTATTAAATAAGTCAACTATTGAATTGACAGTAAACTTGAAGAAAGCTTGGGAGAATATTGTGGAATAAAGTATAGTGAGTATGGGGGAGGTAGGAAGAGAAAGGATATCACAGGAAGAAACAAAATTTCATCTTTACTATTCATCAGTGGCTCTGCTATTCATCATATGTGAATTTAGACAAGTCGTTCAATCTTTTAGCCTTCACTTTTCCCAGCTAACTTACAGAAGCTCCCAATTAGTGAATGACGGAGCTGGAACTCAATAACACATCCTCTCATATCAAAATTCAGAATTCATGACTACAATACCCTATTTTCTCTTTGTCATCTGTTAGCACTATCTAGGATCATAGAGCTAGAAAAGTAAAGGAACTTACCATTTAGTCCAACTCTCTTTTTAGGGATGAGAAAATTGAGGCCAAAGAAGTTAGGCGCCTTGCTTATAGAGTTATTAAGTGGCAAAACCAAGATTCTAACTTCAATAATCTGACTCAGCAAAAGTAGTACTAAGGAAAGGGAAAAAAACAGCCAGCAGGTGGGGCTGTGGAAGCATCCTTGGAACAAGCTACTTGAATAGACAATTCATAATGATGGGTGGAGGCAGATCAGGTGACAATAGCTGAGACAGGTGTGGGATTTGCTTTATCCTGAGACTGACTGGACAGATTTGATACAGAGGAGTCTAGTTTTCAGGAAAACAGATGACAGGTTATGTACCGTGGCTCCTAACACTGAACCAAGCAGGAGTTTCCCTTCTATGGTCTCTTAATAGAACATTAATTTGATGTGTTCATTTTCAGCTTCTCCCGGAAAAATTTTTGTGCATTCTTGTCCTCAGAAGATCCAACTAAAGCTTACTAGTAAGTTTTCCTCTGATTCTTTTAATATCTAATGGTTACCAGTTGCAATATTTGTGCACTTCATCTACTATGTCATTCTGACTCCATAACTAATTCAACTTTTCTAGTTAGACATGCCTCCCTCTCTCTCCCTCCTTCTCTCTCTCTCTCTCTCTCTCATAGCTTTTTATATACAAAATATATGCATGGGTAATTTTTCAACACTGACCCTTGAAAAAACTTCTGTTTCAACTTTTCCCCTCCTTCCCTTCATCCCCTCCTATAGATGGCAGGTAGTCCCATACAACATTTTTCTTGATAATGATGTCTCTTATACCATATCAGATACTCTCAGAGGAGGAAGAGATTTTGTCACATCTGTAACTAACAGAAATGCCCTCTACAAATTTCAAACACACAATCACAAATGAATTCAAGCCAGATCAAAATATAATTAAGAAATATTTAACAAAATAAATAAAAATATAATACCACAAAAATGATGTTAATTTATGGTTTTTGAGGTCAACAGTGAACATTTGGCTGGCAGCAATCCATTTCTATATGAATTTAACACTACTAATCTACAGCATCCAATATCAAGCAAAAACGGTGGTTAGGAATTCCCTACTGAGAGATGCTCCATCTATCTAGCATAAATAAGAGGGAAGTCTGTCAACTTCTTGAGGCCTTTATCCAAGCTGTGAATTAGAACATCCTGCAAACTGCCAAAAGTGATAACATGTAAGGACAAACTGGATAACCAGAAGGAAGAAATCTAAACTGCCAAGGAAGAAAGAAAACAAGCATTAAGTGCCTACTATGTACCAAGCATTGTGCTAATCTCGATTGATCCTCACAACCACTCTAAGAAGCAGATATTATTATCATCCCAATTTTATAGTGGAGAAAACTAAGGCAGATAGCCATTCAGTCACTTTCTTAGGGTCAGATTTCCAGAAAGTGACTGAGATAAGTAAGATTTGAACTAAGATTTTTTTGATCCTTGATCTAGAACTCTATCCTTTTAGCTATCTAGCTTATTATTAAGTCCTGGGGGAGAAGAAGAAAAAACACTGAATATCTCAGGGCATAATGGTGCTTCCATATTTATTCTAATTTAAATTAAATGATTTAGAAGAAAAAGGAAGATGTGGAATGTGAACAACTGACTAAAAAAGGTGGTATATTGAAGAAAATTTGGATTTGGGGGGCAGAATTTAGGAATACATGATTTCGGTAAGGGATAGAGTACACTTAATGAGGACTAATAAAAACATTTGCCTGAATGCTTGTGAGAAGGTAATAAAAACCTGGCCTCAGATGTCTAGTTACAAAGGATGGGTAAAAACAGTGAATTAGACACAAGAAAATGAATTTTACCTCAAAGATAACAATGAGAATTGGCACGATGGGGCATAGTAGGATATACTACGAATTAAATATTTGCATTACATTATGTTGAGAAATTCTGGTACATGAAGACAATCATTTGAGTAAGGATCAAGAGAATTAAAAAAAGTATCATGTTATTCTATCATAGGAGAATATTACTAACAACCTGCAAAAAGAAATTATCTGAGGAGCTTGGGAATCAGATCATAAATTCAAAGGGAAAGCTGCAATAATAAATGACAATATGTTGAGAGAGAATTGAAACTGAATATCAAAAAAATCTCCAGACAAGAAAAATCAATAAAGTAGCATTAATAGAAAATTTCTACATATGGGTTAAAAACTAGTTTCAGAAGTACAGAATGAGAAAAATATGACTAGATAACATATCCTGTGAAAAAGATCTGGGAGTTTTAATGAACTTCAAGCACAATATGGCTCAACAGCGTGATGATATGGCAGTCAAAAAAGCTAAATCTATGCTAGGCTGAAGTAATAAAAGCATATATTCAGAATGAGGAAGGTTTCCTTATGGTCTTCCCTAATCAATCCATGTTTGCAGAAATCCTTATTGGCAAAATGTTTTAGAAAAAAAGTATTCAAGTTTGGAGTATGTTCATTAGATTGCAACCAGAATAGCGAGAGGAATATGCTATCCTATAAGGATAGGGTAGAGAAAATAAGGACATTTAGTTTGGAGAAAAAATAATGAAAAGTAGATATAATAGCTGTATTCAAGAATTTCAAGAGCTATTATTTTCTAAGTAGCATTAGACTTGTTCTTCTTATTCCAAGGAGGCAGAACTTTTAGTAATGAATGGAAGCTCCAGAAAAGCACATTTTGATTTAAGGAAAAATTGTAGAGCAGCCACATAAGAATGTGCTGGTTGGGGGGAAGGGGCCTTAGGTTGTCCTTCATTAGCTAGAGATCACAGATACTAAAAGCAGAAGGCACCTCAGATGTCATCTATTTTAACATACACCTGACCCTTCTACAAAATCTCTGTGAAATGGTCACTCAGTTTCCACTTGAAGATTTCCAATGAAAAACCCATGACATTAAGAAGCAGCCCATCTTTCTTCTAGTTTTAATTAATTAAAAGTTTCATGAAGCTAAAATCAAACTGCAACTTCCACCCATTGTCCCTAGTTCTGTTCTGGAATCAAAAAGAATGTATATCAAATGTTTCTTTCATTGTATGATAGTCTTTCTAATACATGAATACAATCATCACGTCACCCCATGTTATTATTACCATCCCCCTACATATATACTTCCCATTATCTAAGTCCACCATATTTAATTGTTTCACCTGAGCCTTTGTGACATGGTCCCTAGCTTTTCACCAACAATCATCCTTCTCTGAACATGCTCCAGCTTATCAGTGTCCCATATGAAACACATCAACTAAAACTGAAGATAAGACTTCAGACATGGGTGGAAGAACAGCAGGTCTAGCATTTCCTTAGTTCTGTATACCATGACCCCAAAATCAGATTAGACTTTTTTAAGTCATGTTATCCTGTTGCCTCATAATTCCCAGTCCTCCTTTACATCCAGATTTTTTTTTCACATAAACTATTGAGCTTCTCTGTGTTATACTTGTATAATTGATTCTCTGAACCAAAATACTGATGAACAAATCATCATTAGTAATCTGCGTCCTTATAGTAAGTGTGTCTTTCCATTATCCTTTGGGTCATATATATATTTTCTTTGTTGATAACGATATAACATGATTTGCTGATATACTATGGAAATACTGATGTTAAAGAGACTGGCTGTGGAGCAATTCACCCCATATAATACAGCCAGATTACCTTTGTTTATTCAGTTCTGTGCCTAGTTCATTATTCATTAGTAGATAATTTTTAAAAACAAAACAAAATCCAAACCTTTTTTTAATCCTTAAATATTTCTGAAAGCTCCGTATGGGTTCTTACTTTGCTGACACTCTTTTAATAGGGCCATACCACTTATTCATAATTGTCCTTGGTTATACATTCCTCCTTTTATCTTCTGCATGTTAGTTTAAAACTTTCAATACCTCTGAAAAATTTGTTTCATTATAGGGTTCACTTAGCTTTATTTTAGAATCATTCATCTTGATCATTTTTAGATTTTCTCAGTTTCACTGTTGAGAACCACCTATTCTTAAAGCATTTTCACTTTGAGAGTCTCTGGCCACCGGATCAGACTCAAGTATGCTTTGAACCTTTGAATATCTGTTTTGTTATTTTTAAAGCCTAAAGCTTATGATTAACTATGCAAAACATTTTTTCCTTATTTATTATAATCATGTTCAAGATTACAAGGAGTTCCAATAATTTTCAATTCACTAACTCATTCTACCTTATTGATCAGAATGAAATACAGAAAAGCAGTTTCAGCCACTGCTTTCTCTAATACCTATGAGCTGAAATTGCTTGAGAAACAAGCAAGAAATCTACAAGATAGACCGCTTTGAAAAAATGAGACTACTGGCAAATGCCAGTAGTCACCAATTTATCCACTGCCAATATATATCTTGCGTATCCAAAATTTAGATCTTTTTAAGAGGAAAGTTTTCATCTATAAGGTCTTCCTCTGGCTATGTACCTAAAGGAATGAAAACTCAAATTGTTTCTTCTCACGCATAAATGTTAGCATTATTTCATACCACTGTATTCATGAAAGCATACTTTTTATATTGTTTAAAGGAAAAAATTCAAGCAAATTAACTTATAGAATATGAAAATCATATTCTTGATCTAAAAGGCTGCTGAGGTTCTTTTGAGCTGGAAGGTGAGCCAGCAAAGAATATTTAAAAGGAGTGGTCAGGGAGGCTTTGATCCAGGGAAAACACTGTCATCAAAGACAGGAGTATCTAGGAGTAAAGAGACATTATTGGCAAACTTCACTAACATCAAGTAAGAGCAAGGATGAGAAAGGACAATTGATTTAGCCACTAAGAAATTACTGTCAATCTTGAGAACATTTTTAATTGTGAGGTAAAGTACGATTACAAAGATTGAGAGGTGAGGACTGGTAAAGAACTGGAAACAGTAAGTATAGAAGATTGTTTGTCAGATTCTTTGACCAGAAGATGATAACTTAATATCACTGGGTCAAGTGAAGGTATTTAAGGATAGGACATGTTTGTAACCAACCCGGATAGAACCAATTAGAAGATAAAAAGGAAGGATGGGAATGATACATGGGTAAAGCTCTTTGAAGATGAACAGTATAGATAAAAGATATACTAATCCTGGCAGAAGGTTTTCTATCTTAAAATGGGCCACCTCTTTCTTAAGATAGAAAAACTACTTGATTGGGGCTCCCTATCCCCCTGGGTCCTGTGATGATTATAATGGAGCAATGTCTCCACAGCAGATAACTAAATATACAGTACTTAAGCGAAAGTGGTTCCTTGAGCAAAAGTGCACTCACAGCACAGAATATACTCTAAATATGTTGCAAGCACTCAGCCCCTACTCAAGCAGAAATCTAGTACCAAATAAAATTAAACTTATGTAATTAAAATTAGTTAACTAATGTAACTACATGTAAATAATGTAATAAAATAAGTCATCTTTAAAAGGTATTTCTTCTAATATACATGGGTAGCACAAGACAGCTAGGTGACCCAATGGATATAACTGGGTCTATAGTCAAGAAGATCTGAGTTGGAATCTGGCCTCAGATGCTTGCTAGCTGTATTATCCTGGGCAAGTCACTTAGCTTCTGTTTAACTCAAAATGTAAAATTCTATGTAAAAAGGGAATGATAATGGCACCTACCTTTCACACTTATTTTGAGGATCAAATAAGGTATTTGTAAAACAGTTGGCACAATGTCTGGCACATAGTAGGCACTACATAAAAGCTTATTCCTCTTCCATCCTTTTTAGTATTCATTATCCCTCAAAAGTAGACATCCAAGTTTGGTAAGACCTCCAGAAAAAGAAAACCCCTCTGTGGCAAGAGCAAAAAGATATATCTTATCTCTTTCCCCTCTGCAGAAACACTCTAGGATGGAAGGTTTTGATTTTTCTGCCGCACTGATTAAGTAAAAGCAACCATGAGGAGCTAAAAAAGTATCTGAAAGCCTAAACTGTAGATCATAATGGGTAATTCAGGTTAAGCAGCTTTAGTCAGTTAAATTGATTTGAGGTGTTTTCAATGCTTACATATTTTCTTTGCAGATCCTCCTCTTACTATAACTAAGTAAACTTTTTTGTTAACTGGTAAATGATTTATCAATGTCTCATTGTGTTCCAACACAACCTAAACTATTAGGGAATAGGCCTGATATGATGTTGAAAAGTAGCCTATTCTATTTTTGTACAGCTCTACAATATATTTTTTACTTCAAGACCACTAAATATTAATCATAAGTATATTATCATTATCTCATAGATAATTAGTTTCAAAATCTTTGATATCATTCAAAAAACAAAGAAAACCATGTATTTCAGCAATCAAAAATTTCATTAAGCATTTTGACATTAAGAACTGAAACAACATAAAAGGAATACTTTACAGAATTAGACCAGAAAAACAAGGATCATTTGGGGTAAAAAATATATAAAACAAAACAAAGGATATAGAATTGCAATGGAAACAAAGGCCAAAAGGGGAAGAAAGGCACTCCTAAGCCTTACATTTTTCTATAAAGCAATGATCATAAAATAATTTTAATGATTAAAAAAAGAAGAGTAAAACAAATAGGAAAATAGAATAAAATAGACAAGGAAAAATCAGAAACAACTGATCTCAATAATCCTATTAGGTTGTAAGTTAAATTATTTGGGGAAGAACTCCCTATTTGCCAAGAACTGGTGGAAAACTTTACACTCAGAAAATTGGCAAAGATGACAAGAGAATGTTAAAGGTACTTAAGGGACCCAGTAGATAGAATGCTGAACCAGGTATTAGGAAGCCCTAAGTTCAAATTTTGTCTCACAAACTGTATGACCCCTGGGCAAAGCTCTTAACCTGTCTTCTTATATGTCATCATCTGTTTAATAGGGACAATAATCAATATTTGTAAAGTACTTTGCAAATTTTAAAGTGCTTTATATAAATGATGCTTCTTTATTATTATTGTTGTTGTTGTTGTTGCTATTGTTAAGATATTAAATGTTGGAAGAGATATAGAAAAGTATTTTTGGTGGGGCTGTGAATTAATATAAAACCATTCTAGAAAATAATTTGGAATTATACTAAGAAAGTGACTTATAGGTCTTTTCTTATTGACTTCGAGATCATACGTCTAGACATTTATCCCAAGGATGACAAAATTGAATGAAAAGTTTCATATATGCCAAAGTATTTAAAGCAGTAGCTTTTTTTTGTTGTTGGTATTGTTTTGGTGAGGGGGAGTTAGGTAGCACAGTGATAAGAGTTCTGGGCTAAAATCAGGAAGACTCATCTTCCTGTGTTCAAACCCAGCTTCAGATACTAGCTGTGTGACTCTGGAAAAGTCATTTAACTCTGTGTACCTCAGTGTGTAAAATGACCTGTAAAAGAAAATGGGAAACCATTCCAGTATCTTTCCAAGAAAACCCCAAATATGGTTACGATGAGTTAGACATAACTGAAAAACAACAGAATACATTTTTTTTGCGTGGTAGCAAAGAAATGGAAACAAATTAGATGTCCACCAATTTGGAGCACAGCCAAACAAACTTCAATATGTGAATGATGTAAGAAACTATTAAAATGATAAATACAGGAAAGCAAAGCATCACTTGCATGACTGAATGCAAAATAAAATAAAAAAATTAGGAAAATAACCTGTACTTTAAGAATATAAAAAATAAAAACAAATCAAATGAACCAAATGCTATGAAATTACAATAATCAATTTTTGCCCTCCAAAAGATGTATGTGAATACACCTCTTTGCTGTTTTTGTAAGGAAGGAATGAAGAGACCGTGGTATGGAACTACTAAAGGAAAGTAGGACTTAAATAATGTTAGATACTCGTACTGAACTACTTACTTTCCCCTAATGCATAATGTGAAAGCAGGTGATACAGAAACAAAAGAAATAAATTAAATTTTTAAAAGATTTCTATCTATATAACATGTAAGTACCTTATCTAAAACAGATGCAAAGTAAAACTCACAGATTTAACAATAGTAAAACTTCTATACAATAAAACTGAAAACTTATTTTTATAGAAATCATTTCCTGAAACCAGAATAACAGGGTAACTATTTTTCATGTTGTATTAAGAGGTGATTTGAGTGATCTTTTGCTTTTAAATAGAGTAAAAATTATGCTTTGGTAAATTCAATGGCATAAAGAAATAATGACAAAGTTTAACAAGTATGGAAATGTGAGTTATTTCTTTTGAGGTATATTTCTATCAGCCTTTATTTGTGCCCTGCAGATGGCAACATCATGAAATGAAAATAAGGAAAACTTTTAAGACATGATTTTAAAGCAAGAATGGCTTCTATTTTAGAATTTGCTCATTTGAACTGGCAATACATTTTGAAACACTTTGGGGTAAAAAATGTGCTGGAAGAAGATAAAGATTATTGGGGAAATAATTGTGTATTTCCCAAACCAAAAATAATCAGAAAGAGATGAGGGATGGCTTTTCTACTTTATTTTCTCAGCAAATTACTAGAGAAGTGTCTCAAACATATATTATTGTACATAAGAACATTGCCTTTGTTTTGAAGCTATGAATATTACGATCTATTCTGCTTAGGCTGTTGTTAGTTAATGGCATACTTTACATAAAAGCATAATATTTTGGGTTACTGAATTCTCTTGCTTTTTTCCTCGACTATAGCCTCTTGCAAAGATGACAAGAACCTAGTATTAATTAAAAAAAAAAAAAATAAAGATACCAGGTTTTTCCTGTATTATGTCAGTTATTCTGATTCATATAAACCAGATAGAAAACAATATAAATCACATCCAAACCCAAATTCCTATGTAATAATTTAAAACACTCACAGGGACAGAAAAGGTAAGAGTAAAAAATTTTAAACTACATATAATCAAAGTATTGTAGGCCCTACCCCTGATCTTCACTCCCCAAACAAAAGAAAAACCAAAAAAAAAAAAAAAAATATTCAGGGAAAAGACATCATATCTCTATATTATTTGTTATTAATGTAATTTAATTAATGAGTTCTAGTGGATTGTGTTAACCTAATTTGTTTGCCATAAATTAAATGATAAAATGTTAGAGTGGTTTGGCCTAATTAACCTAATATAGATATCAAGTTTAATAGATTTATGAAATAGAACAAATTATTATAAAAGCAGCATATAAATTATCAATGCAATGGAAATGTTAAAAGTGTCACAAAAGATTACAGGTAGCACAAACATCCACATTGGAAGACAAAAGCGAGTGAAAACTATTTAATAGTTTAAATAAAAAGCTTCTTTGTGTAAAATAAATTTAAAAATAACAAGGTCTAAGTAATTTATTTAAATTATTTGTACTTTACATATACAACTAGAAGGAAAGAAAAGGAAAAAAATTCAAAATTCATTTCATGAGGAAATAAAAAGGGCTATTATGCAAAAGGCTGATCCTAGACAGGAGGTTCCTACTTTGAAGAGAATGCTACAAAGGAACAAGGGTTTATTTAAATGTTTTAGCAGTTATGCTGTCTACAGTGAAATAGTGAAAATCTATGTAGACCAATACATTTTTCTCACGGAAGAAAAGTAGCTGATATTCAGATTTAAAGGCAAATAGACTAGTGTTTATGAAATATTAATAGGGTATTACTATCATAAGAAGTTGACTATCAAGAAATGATTCTCCAAAAATCTAACTGGCAAGTCAAAATTAATGGCATCCCAAACTGACAGCCTCCCAGTGACATTTTCCTAAATATGAATTCTGATTATCTAGCTCCTGGAAGTCCTCCTTCCTGACACTTCCTACATACCTGACTTTGATTAAGTCATTTAATCTTTTTAATCCTCAGGTTATTCACTTGTAAAATAAGAAAGTTGGACTAAGTAGCCTTCAAGGTCCCTCCCAGATTCAGATCCAGTGATTCTCAAAGCCATCACTACATAAGCTATGTTGCCATGACACAATGGGATTCAATTATTAGTGCATCAACATCTGCTATATATTTCAAACTTCTTAAATCACCTCTTGCCATTAAAAGTTTTAACTTTTTAGTAGTTTCCTGAAAGTCAGAAATTATGAACAGACTGCAGCTGTCTGCTATGCTGAGCCAAATGCTTTAAAAATGAGGCTCTGTGAATAATTATGTTGATTTTGACAAAGATGCAAATCATTTCTTGGCAAGGATCCATCCTTCTCATTACACTTCAGTTCTTCAAAGGGGTTTCTTCTTTCAAAAGGAAAGAAAGAAGGAAGACAAAACAAAAAACCCATCACAGAATAACTCAGAACATTTTACCCTTACTTCCATTACCACTACTACAGATAACATCACTTAAACATGTTAAGTAGCTACCACACCCCAAAAATGATGACAATAGCAGGTTAGAAAATTTCCAATGTTCAGGTCATAGAATTTCATACAATTGCCTTTTCTAACTTGAGTTTCAGTCTTAAAATCGGAAAGGACATTATATATCATCTAAGTCAGGTTTTACCCAATTAAGGAATATACTTTAGAGCATTCCTGACACATCATCATTCAGCATTTGCCTAAATACATTGAGAGATAAGATAACACACCACTTCAACTAAAGTTTATAAGTTCTAAGTGCTTTTTAAAAAAAAAAAATGAATTGCTTGCTGTACGTTTATCTTTTTAACTTACACAAAGGACATTTTTTCTATTCTCCTTTATATGTGAAAATATTCATATTTGTTATTAAGTTCATAATAGAGAAAAATTTTAAAATAAAATACTGAAGACATAAAGATTGACAATCCCTGAAGATAATGCAATAGATCACTAGTACTACACTCTTCATAACATATATATTAGTATATAACACTTTAAACTTTACAAGGAGTTTTACATGTGTCTTATTTGATCATCACAATAACCCTGTAACATTGGTGTTATTATTGTCTCTTCTCTATAAATGAGAAAGCTGAGGGTGAATAGTTCAATGATTTTCCTATGGTCATATAGCTAGTAACTGAGACAGGATTTGAACTCAGTGTTTCCAATTTACAAAGTCCAACACTATGACATAAAACTGGATTAAAACAACAAAATAAATGAATTTTTGTACATCAGAAAATCATTTTTCAACTTGAAACAGGTATATTCTATTTTTTGAAAAATTATACATCAACTCATTCCTTTGTTTAAATTGTGTTAAGTTTCTTTAAAAAAAAAAAAAAACTGCCTCAAAAGAAGCTAACAGTCATCCTTTTCCACTCTTAAAAAAAAAACCTTGAGTAATTACAACTCCAAATCTGAAAATAATCATACAGATATAGCTAACTTTCCAAGCAACTGAAAGACCTGAAATTTTATTAACAGGGTACGTACTAAAAACTTGGTTAGTACAAAAGCACCATTAAAATTCAAAGTTCAATCCTAAAAGGTAAAACTAAACATGTAAACCAGATGGAAAACATGTATTTAGGGTCAGACTTCTTAGTCAACAGATGTCTCTATTGCTCTCTAGAAATAAATCTGAAAATTCAAATTCCTCTTATGTGATCATAAATATTAAAACATACAATAGAAAGTAGGTAAAAGAGGAAGCTCTGCATACCCTGAATATTTTTGAGCATAAGCTTCACTAATGAAATAATTCCAAACAGATGCAGTAGATTCCAGAATTTTTCTTGGCATTTTTCTAGGAATTACCTAGTTTGAATCCCAACAATTATTCAGTTATGAAGTGTTCAACTGCTAAAATAAATAGCCTAAAAATTTTATTTATTTATAAAAAAAACTAAAACATTAATTTCACAGTGGATCTTGTTTTAGTATCCTGGGCTAAACCCTTCCTCTAGGTCCATTATTTATTATTCACATCCTATTTTATATATAAGGAACCTAAGCCTCCAAAAAGCTAAATGATTGTCCTAAACAACAGGATCAGAGAATCTAGAAACTAAAAAGACTGTTCAGTCCAACGTCCTCATTGTACACATTAGGAAACTAAGACTCAGATCAGTTACAGGATTGGTATAAGTTGACTTAAATTTTAACTCAAAGTCTTCTGCCATCATTATCCCATTGTTATAACTGACAAAATTTCCTTAATATGTATATTCATAGTCATCCATCCATATATCAGGACAGTAATTTGAATAAGTTCTATGGCAAAAATATGGCACAGCAAACTAACTCAAAAACTAAAAGTAACAATGTACAGGAGGTAAAAAAAATTCTTTTTAGAAAAAAAAAATTTCCCCCAACACCCCCACCTCCAGAAAAGCAGACATCCTAGGATATATAACATAAATGAACCTCCCACCAGAGATCTTGGAAATCTTGATTTTTTTTTCCTGCAGGATTTATTACTTTCCACTGAGCGTCCATTCATGCAGTTTTCTTCTTGTTTCTATTCATAGCACCAGATCCTTACTAGCATGCACAACCTCAAAAGAAAAGAAAGACTAAATACAAACTGTGTAAAAGAAATAAAATAAAGCAAGACACAAAACACACAATAACAAGAAGAGAATCCTGGGACTAAAATTTTATGACTAATATATTATCACTAGCTCTTTCTAGACTCACCTTATATGCAACACTATTAGATGAGTCCACAATGATGAACAGGGGTTTTCTGGTGAAAGGATAAAGATCTCCAGGATGAAGGCTAAGAAGAGAAACACAGAGCTCCATAAGACCAATCATCCAAATCAAATATTATAGATCTTATAGATAAGGGGCCTCTTTTTCCCACACCCACATAACTCTTGATACACACACACACACACACACATATATACACACATATAAAACAACATTATAGATAATGCAATAATTTTTTAAATGTTTTTCAGTTTTTATTTTAGATATTTTCACTTTCACTTTTTTTCTCTCCCCAATTCTCTCCTCTGCCCTTTAAGAAAGAAATAGGATACCCAATATACATACACAATTATGAAAAACATTTTTGCATCAGCCACATTCTGGGAAGAGAGGAGGGAAGAAAGCAATAAAGATAAATGGAAAATATGTTTGAATCTGCATTGTAGCCCTTCAATTCTCTCTCTATCTGGAGGTGGATAGTAATTTATATCACAAGTCCTTTGAAGTTGTGGTTGATCACTGTATTAATCAGAGTTACACAGTTTTTTACAATTCATTTTCCTAATACTACAGTTACTTTCTAGACTTTTCTCTTGGTTCTGGCTCACTTCACTTTGCATCATAGTATAACTTGTTCATTGTTTCACCATTGATGAGCATCCCCTAAGTTTCTGGGTTTTTGTTTTTTTTTTGCTACCACAAAAAGTACTAGTATACATATTTTTGGTAATATACAGATCCTTTTCCTTTTTCTTTGCTCTTTTTAAAACACAGGCTTAATAAAGTTTTTACTTTAAGAAAGAATATGCAATTTTATCACCCTTTCTGCAGAGTTACAAATGTATTCTTTAGAATAGCTGGACTAGTTCACAGTTCCACTAACAGTGCTCTTCAGCATTTGTCATTTCCCTTTTACATCATGTTAATCAATCTTGTAGGTGTCAGGTGATACTGTTATGCCACAGTTCTCTTTTATTGTCCTGACTCAGTTTCCCTAATTATCCTGACCCAATCCTGACTCAGTTTCTCTAATTGTTCTGCTTCAGTTTATAATTATCAGCTCAAAGCTCAGTCCTGCAAAACCTCCCTTCTTCTTTATTAGAATATTTTATAAGGATAAAAGATCTTATATTTTAGAATATCAGAATGCCTCTCCCCATCCCAAGCTATCGGAATGTCAGATATCATCTTATCAAGATGCCTCTCCCCATGGCTGGGGTTCCTCCCGCCATTAGGTCATCTGTCTCCAGAGTCTCCCATCCTATCAGAGTCACGTTCCTGCTCTCAGCACCCTGACTCTGCCCCTGCCTTGCTCTACCCCCTGAGTCTGAGCCATGTGTATATATATCATTGAGAACTCATATTGTTTGCTGGATTCTTGGAGAAGCCCTGGGACCAAACCATGGATCCATTTGGTCCCAGTAAATCTTTCCCATTTAATAAATTATTAAATACTCTCTAATCTCTAAGTTGACTCAGTTTCTTTGGCAATACAATAACTCAGAATTATTTTAACTTGAATTTCTGTAACTGTTATTATTTAAAGGATTTTTTCATATGATTATTAAAAGTTTTGCTCTTTTACTCTTGTCTGTTCTTATCCTTTAACAATTTATTAACTTTGGAATGGCTCCTATTTTTATAAATTTGTCTCAATTCTCTATATACTCAAGAAATAAGACATTTATCAAAGAATGCTACAATTTTTTCCTTCAGTTTTCTAATTTTTTTGTGTGGAGGATATTTTCTTTTTTTGTAGCCTTTTTTCAAAATATTTACAAAGATAATTTTCAACATTCACCCTGCAAAACCTTGTGTTACAAGTTTTTCTCCCTCTTTTCTACCACTTCTCCCCTAGACAGTGAGTAATCCAATATATATTAAACATGTACAATTCTTCTATATGTATATATATTTCTACATTTATCAGACTGCCCAAGAAAAATCAGATGAAAAAGAGGAAAAAAAGAGAAAGAAAACAAAAGGCAAGCCAATTACAAAAATGGTGAAAAAAAAAAAAAACATGCTGTAATCTACATTCAGTCCCTAGAACTTTTTTGGATGCCAATGGCTCTCTCCATCATAAATCTATTGGAATTTGCCTGAATCACTTCAATGTTGAAAAGTGCCACATCCATCAGAATTGATCATTGTATAATATTGATGTTGCCATATAAAAGGATCTCCTGGTTCTACTCACTTCACTTAGCATCAGTTCATGTAAATCTTTTCAAGCCTCTCTGAAATCATCCTGCTGATCATTTCTTATAGAACAATAATATTCCATAACATTCATATACCACAATTTATTCGGCCATTCTCCAACTAATAGGCATCCACACAACTTCTAGTTTCTTGCTACTTCAAAAAGAGCTGCCACAAACATTTTTGTAAATGTGGGCCCTTTCCCCTTTTTTATGATCTCTTTGGGTACAAGCCCAATAGAGGCATTGCTGGATCAAAGGGTATGCACAGTTTGACAACTTTTTGAGTATAGTTCCAAATTGCTCTCCAGAATGGTTAGATCAGTTCACAAGTCCACCAACAATGTATTTACTATCCAAGTTTTCCCCAAATCCCCTCCAACATTTATCATTATCTTTCACTGTCATCTTAGCCAATCTGAGAGTTGCATAGTGATTTAGAGCATTATTTCATGACAGAAATAGTTTTAATTTCTTCGTCTGAAAATTGTTCATATCCTTTGATTATCAGTAGGCAAATGGCTTGTATTCTTATAAATTTGAGTCAATTCTCTATATATTTTAGAAAGGAGGCCTTTATCAGAACTCTTTTCCCCCAGTTTTCTGCTTCCCTTTTAATCTTGTCTGCATTGATTTGGTTTGTATAAAACTTTTTAAATTGAATATAATCAAAATTATTAATTTTGCATTTAATACTGTACTCTAATTCTTTGATCATACAATGTCCTACTTTTCTTCTAATTTTGGCTATGTTTTGTGCAAAAACTTTTTAATTTTTTGTAATCAAAATAATCGATTTTTAACTTTTGTGAACTTCTTACCTTATTTGATCATGGATTCCCCATTCACAGAATTGAAAAGTTAATTTGTTCCATGCTCTGCTAACCTTTTTATGATATCACTATCAAAATCATGTATCATGGTGTGAAATGTTGGTTTATACTGCAAGACTACTTTCCAGTTTTCCCAGTTGTTTTTGTCAAATGTCAAATTTTCATTCTAATATATGGAATCTTTAAAGCTAAAAATCTATACATATTTTCAAGTTGCTAGATAATATAAATAAGGATTTCCATTTTTCTCTTTTTGAATAATAGTAATTCTAAATTAATAGAATATTATTATTGGAAATGGTTTTAGAGATTATCTGATTCACCTTTTTCATTGTTTAAATGAGGAAACTAAAGTGACACTATGATTTGTCTCAAAACAGAATGCTAAATTCATTCACTTAAAACACTGTTTTAGTTCTAATTAATTAGTAATGAACAGAGCTAGCAATACCCAGTGAAAGAACACTGGGAAATGAATGTGGACTACACTATTTACACTATTACACTATTTCTGTTACTGTTTGCTTGCATTTTTGTTTTTCTTCCCGGGTTATTTTTACCTTCTTTCTAAATCCGATTTTTCTTGTGTAGCAAGACAACTGTATAAATATGTATACATATATTATATTTAACATATACTTAAACATATTTAACATGTATTGGACTATCTGCTATCTAGGGAAGGGAGTGGAAGAAAGGAGGGGAAAAGTTGGAACAGAAGTTTTTGCAAGGGTCAGTGTTGAAAAATTACCCATGCATATGTTTTGTCAATAAAAAGCTATAAAAATAAAAAAAAATGAACTGGGGGGAAAAAAACCAAACACTTTTTAGGAGTTAGGAGACAGAATTAAGATCGAATTCTTACCCTTTCCTAGCCTTCAATCTCTCAAGATGGGATATTATACACATACTAGTATGCAATAAGGATATTGAATAACTAGATTTCAGAGCATAATATAAGAGCACAAGAGGTAGAAGGTGTTATGAAAGGTCTGAGGAATAAAAGTGATTCCTGACTAAAGGGATCAAGGTAAAAAGTGCTAAAAGAAGACTCAAAATTTCCTAATTATAAGTCCATGTCTTTTTCATTAAACCATGTCTCTTCTATCCCTTGAACAAAGTTTGGCTTTTGGATGAGAGAATTTCTCTTCCTATGCCAATACCATTAAAGTCCCATCTTGTTAGCTGTCAAATATAGGTATGCCCTTTTACTATTCAATATCATCCCATTAGAGACAAAGGACAAGAACAAACATTGTTGTGAAGGGAGATCTACTTACAATTCTAGTTATATCAATTACCAAAGCTCTCAGTTTCAGATAGGTTTGAGCAAAAGAATTTTTTTCTTCCTTGAATAATCAATGGGTTCTGTCATTCACTGATTAAGTGATCTTAGGGAAATCACTGTCTTTTTGAGCCTCAGTTTTCTCTTCATTGCTCTAAAAAGTAACATTACAGCTCTAGTATTCTATGTTCTAATTCCTATCATTCTATGTTCTTAGGTTTTTATGTCCAGCTAACTTATTTCTAGATTAATTTTGTTTTTTAATGAATACTTACTATGCTCTGTTGCATCTCTGTGTTACTAGAAATCTTCTACTTCAACAAGAAGTATAAGACAGGACTGACATTCTGGGCCTCAGATACAGCTAGGCAATCCTCTGTTAAGTGTTTAGTAGTATAGTGTCCTGTACAAGTGCTATAAATGCTTGTTTTCTTCCTTTCCTCTCCCCCCCCCCCCCCCCCCCCAAAGAATAGCTGGAAGCTAGATCAGCTCTCTTACCAATGCATTTCTTTATGAGTTTGATTTCGTTTATGGATGGCA
This sequence comes from Sarcophilus harrisii, assembly GCF_902635505.1. Taxonomy (NCBI): domain Eukaryota; kingdom Metazoa; phylum Chordata; class Mammalia; order Dasyuromorphia; family Dasyuridae; genus Sarcophilus; species Sarcophilus harrisii. The sequence continues at coordinate 448,992,326 of NC_045427.1, forward strand.
TCTCCATTTATGATATCTCGATTACTATTAGTGAGAACTCCTCCAAAATCATATGGACCTATAAAAAGAAAGGGAAGGAAACGTGACATTAATTGGAATATTACTGTTTCTTAGGTTCAAACAAAATAGTAACAAATGAATATATATATTCTCTCTCAGGAGAGAAAAAGAAGTACACATTTTCTAATACATAACATAATATGATAACTAAATAATTCCATGTAGTGTGTATCTCAACATTATAAAGGTTTTTTGCATTATTTTTTTCTAAAATAGGGCATAATGAGAAACAAAAAAAACTTAGTATATGACATTACTGGGAATAAAAACAGTGATGCAGAACTTGAGTCATTATAATTAAAATTCCAAGAGAAAAAAAAATCCTAACATTTCATATGAAAATTAAAACCAATATATATTAAATTTTATGTAAAATAACTGAAGAATTGAAATTTTCCTGTATCTCTTATAAAAAGCCATGGAAAATTTTACCTATTTTTAGGTTTACTCTAAGAATAAATATTGCCAAAGTATTTTAGAAGTTTGGGAAGTCTCATAATGATACATATTTCAATATAAAGAAAACAGCAACAAATTCTAGTACTATGTCAAGTGTCTTGTTAAGTTAAGCATGACATGGTACACAGAGAGCGACTTGCAAAGCAAGAAGAAGCCATATTCAAGTCCTATGTGTATAACCTTGAGAAAATCATTTAACCTGTCAAGATTGTAGACCAGTACTGTCAAAGTCAAATTCTGCAGGCCATATAATGACTTACAAAACCACAAAATAACATCATCTGTGTTGTACTGTATTTTTATTTATTTTGCTACCCATTTTCCAATTACATTTTAATTTGATTTGGGCCTTACAAGCTGTGAGTTTGAGATTTCTGTTGTAGGAAATTCTCTATCACTCTATGTTGCAGACTTACATTTGTAAAGGAAATTTCTTCACCCGGAAGTTATCAATGAAATCTATTGGTACTTTAACATTTTGAAGTATTATTTTTCAAACAAACTATGCTACCACAAGACAATGTGGCTTATGAGAAAATGTGCTATTCAAACTGCCTCTGATACTTTCAAGCCATGTGACTTAGGGCACATCACTTCCCCATTTTAGGCCTCAATTTTCTCATTTAAAAATGGCGATGATCATATTTTCATGCTCTATTTTACAGGGTTGTTTTTTTAAAAATGCTTTATAAATCATCATTATTTTTGTTATTCTCTATATTCTAATAAGTCTGTATGATCAGAGGAAATCTTTTAACACATTGAAGGACTAGAGGAAATAGATGAGTAAAAATTAAAGGAAAAAATTAAGCTAGATCTGCATCAGTACAGGAAGTAACCCAACACAAAAAAAACAAGGTTCCACAAAAGAACCTGTAAATCCAACACTAGGTAGTTTTAATGTAATAAAGCATACTTCGGAAGTTACCTTCCAGAATGATTTAGCTATTGTGAAGCATGACTGAAAATATGGTTGTTTCATTATAAAAAGAGAAAAAATAAGCAAATTATAAAGGTTAAATATTCTAAGAATTAACGTTTTACAAATCACACACTAGCCAAAGTATAGAGTCCAGAGGCTTATCCAGAGGCTTTCAAAAGTAAAAATAAGCAGAATTTACTTCTTCAATGAAAGATTCACTTCAAACTTCCAGTTTTAAGACTAAAGAGGCAAATAGGGAGGAACCCAAAGTCAAATTGGCTAGGCTAGATAGGAAACAAACCAGCATACAATGATGCAAAATAGGACATGCAATATCATATTGTATTTTTCTTCCCCTCTGCTGCCCCCAAACCTCCCCCAAATCACTGCAACAAAAAACTAGAGAGATTTTTTTTTCTTTTAAATATTTTAAGAGGGACTATGAGTCATGCAAGGAAGAAGAACAGAGCATGCTTCATTATAAAGGAATGCAAGTTTCAAAAAAGAAATGAGTTTTAAAAAAGAGGAAGGAAATGAAATAGAATTTCTTTACAGCAAAGAAACCATTTTAATTACTTAAATCAACTTATTTAAATATTCTGACCATTCTACTTGTGTCAGAGAGTTTTCAGTTTTATCACCAGCACCCTAATATGCAACTTGGTTTAAAAAAAAGAGAGAGAGAGAAATGTAAAGAAGGACAGAATCAACAAAATCATGACAAGGGCTTGAACTTTCACAGTAATAAAAGTATAATGATTTCCACAAAGATTCTCAGTCACACTGCAGCCACAGACCCAACCATTTAATCTACTAGAAGCTCAGGGAACATGATTATGAAGGAGAGAATCATGTTAGGAAGTCCAGATCAACAAGTTAAATGAGCTTTTGAGGATCTTCAACAGTATTCAGAGGGCTTTAGGCAAAAGCTGAAGTATTCTCTTAATGTGTAATCAATAGGCTCATAAAAACAGAATTTAAGGCTAGACTACACTTTAGAGATAACAATCTTATCCAAGTTCATTTTATAGAAGGAACCTGAGGCCCAGGAAGGTAAAGAAACTAGATGGTCACAGCTAGAAAGAATAGAGCATGAATTCAAATCTATAGGTCTTTGGACTCAAATCTAGAACTCTTTTATGTGATTAATAGGTGTATACTACTTAAGGAAAGAAAATTAGCTGGGGATCTACAGGAGCATTACATTCAAAAGAAAATGGAATTGTAAATTGGCCTCTTGAGAAAGGAGCTTTGAGACAGTCAGGAGGCCACAGGCCATCATCTTGCAGAATATAAAGAGAATTCAAGCCCTGCTCATGACAGGGAGCATTCCTTTATTATACCTTCACTATCAGAACGACCTGTGGGAAAAACTCCAGTGGCTGACAGGTAAATCAGGAGCACACTGTTGGCTGGCAGCTCCTGGAATTTAAGACACATATATAAAACAATAAACAAGGAGAAATGCACTTAAAAAAAAAAAACAAATTGTGATTTATTAAAGAGCAATAAATTCCCCTAACACAATGTGGTGATAACCAGAGCAGAAATTTTAGTTTTGTTGGCTTAATCACAGAATACTAGATGTACAAGAGATTTAGCAACCATTTAGTCCAACCCCCTCATTTTACAAATAAGAAAACTGAGGGTTAGAACACCAATTAAATCACACAACTACTAAACAGCAGAGCTAGATTCACACACACATCTTTTAGCTCAGGTCTAATGGCCTTATCACCAGACCACACTTCTATTCAGTGATATCTGCTTCTTCCATAATGGTCTACACCGCAAAAATAAAAAAGCTAACCATTAATCAGAGTGTGTGTGTGTGTGTGTGTGTGTGTGTACACATATATCATCATAAGTTATAAAGATTGTCTTTAGACACTAACATCTGAGTAATGAGTATTTTTTACATACCTAAATTCAGAGTTTTAGGCAGCTGGGTGATGCCAGGGACAAAGCTCTGAGAGTGGAGTCAGGAAGACTTAACTTTCTAAGTTCAAATCCAGCCTCAGATATTTATTAGCTGTGTACCCAGGGCCAGGGCAATTCATTTAACCCTGTTTGCCTCAGTTTCCTCATCTGTAAAATGAGCTGGAGAAGGAAATAGCATACCCCTCCGGTATCTTTGTCAAAAAAAATTCTAAATAGGGTCACAAAGAGTAGAATATGACTGAAAAACTACTAAACAACAAATTCAGATTCAGGGTTAGAGGTAGATAAAGGAGGAGCCTAAGACACAGCAAGTAGAAAGGAAGAGTACAAGGGGGTACAATTTTTAAGATGCAGGTTTTTATAATTGCACAAATGATACAGTGGATACTAATACATACATCCTTTTCAAAAGTAAAGGAGTATAACACTCAAGATTTTCTAAGTTGCAAAAATATTTTGTTCCTAAAATAGAGAATATATCTTAACTATTGCGCTAAAAGATAAACTCTCCTCCTAGGCCTCTAAATTAGGGGTGGAGAAAAAAAAATCTGAGATCTTTAATCTCCCAAGCTGTTACAAATGAAGCAAAAATATATTTAGGATGCTTCTTGACAGGTGACAAATATACATGACAAGATACCATTTTGCTTGATGAGGTGTCAGCAATAATTATTATGCCTACAGTATTGGGGTTACGTATACTTATAATAAGCACAGTGGTAGCTCATCATAACTTTGTTGAAAAAACATATTTATTAAGTTTCTCAGGAAAATACACAATACAAGCTCTTTCTATACTACATAATGATACTTAGGAGACTTATTTTCTAAGGTCTAAAGTAGGTATTTCATTTGAATATGGCTCACCAAATTTGTCACTGGCATATTTAATATGTTTCTTTTAGGACCCAATTTCCCCCTAAGCACTAGGAAACAAAATCATACAAACCTTAAAAGAAGCTGCTAAAAATGTATATAGCTGGCTAAAGGTTGGTTTGTACAGCAAATATTTATGAGGGTTTTCTCGCCGGGCAGGTTTGTCAGCAGATTCCTGAATTCACACAAAATAAAAAAATAAATTAGTTTATTTTAATGGACAATTTAAAATTTTTTTATGTAACAGATATGTTCTATTACACTAAATAACAAACGCCATTTTACTGGACCTATATACTCATGTTGTCCATGAAAGAAAAACTTTTATGGTGTAAGTAAGGCCTTTCACAGAAGACCTCCTCTGAAATATGAATATGGTATAAAGGTGAATCTAGTTCTTGAAGGCTACTTCTAGTAGAGTTTAGTTCTGACATTTCTAGCTCTGATTACAAATTCAGGGAGGAATTATGGGTCATTTAAGGATGAGCCTAGCCCAATGTAAAGAGAGTATCATTACCAGAATACAGGCCACTTGTTGAAACATATTTTGATCACAATAAAAAAAGGGAAAACTATACAAGTGGTAGAGGGGTTGCAATCTATATCCATTAAAGAAACAGCCACAGTAATGAAAACCTGGATCTTCTGAAGAATTACTTTTATTGTACACTAATCCTTGAGTTATAAGAAAGCAGATTTCCTTCTATACACAGTACAAGCAGCTCAAACTATAAAAACTACAGAAAATTGTCACCTGCATTCCAGGTTTGTTCATCTGTGAAGCTAAATTCATTGGCTCTCGTTCTAAGGCCTGCAACATCCGGAACATGTCAACAGTTAGTTCACTGAACTTCACCTACAAAAGAAATAGGACAAAATATTAATGTATTAGTCAAGGAAAAGATATAGTCTTAAACAAAGCTCAGTAAACCAAAGATCTTAATTATAAATGTTAACAAGGGCTACTGTCAACTTACTTAACATCATTTTCTTAAACTCTCTTAACTATGAAGAAGCCACCAAAATAATCACTAAAGCAAATCAATGTTGCTTCATCAGACACTGTGCTAAGCACTGACTATACAAAAAAAGGTAAATAGTTAATGCTCTCAAGAAACTTAAAGTATAATAGGAAAGACAATGTGCAAACAATCATGGTCAAACAAGCTAAATATAGTATGAATTGGAAATAATCGACAAAGGTAAGGCATTAGAATTAAGAGAAATTGATAATGTCAGTAGGATTTTAACTGAGACTTGAAGGAAGCTAGAGGATAGAAATAAGGAGGGAAACAGTTCTGAGTATGGGGGAAGAGAAAAGAGAAACAATCCCTGAAAGTGACTGAAGGGGGGATGGAGAAGAGAAAGAAGGAACAAATATAGTAGAATAGAGGAAGCTAGACTCTCCCGACATTCCCTTCCAAATAACTTTAAAATTATGCTTCAAATTGAATTTCTGGAATGGTAAAACCAACAAAAAGTTGGGATAAGACTTTTTTCCCAGTCTAAGGTAACTTAAAAGATTGGAAGGAGAGGTCTGTGACACTAGGTTGGGGACTGGCCCTGAGCACACATCATGGCAACCCAGCAGCAATTTTAGGAGCTCTCAGCCTAGAGATGCTAAGAGGAATGGAACACTGTTTAGAAGGAAATTACAAGGAAGCTCTGTGCGAGCGCTGAGCACAGAATAGGGCACTGTAAGGCAACTCTATTCCATATAAACACTCCCAAATTACATTTCCAAGGGAGAGAGGAGGTGACAAGGGATTAAGGGACTTGAGCACTAGTATTGTGGTTACAGGAAATCTGAGACCCTTTCTAAGAAAAAACTATAGTACATAACTGGAGAGCCGTGACCTCTCCAAATCATACCACTACAGAAGCACTGAAAACTTCCAAAACATCATAATTTTCTCTGAAAACGGCATACCAAAAAAGTCTGAATCTTGGGATAATGCTCAACTCCCCATTCAAATAAACAGATTTTAACTAAAGCATAAAATTCAAAATCAAGAAAATCTGGAAAAATGAGCAACCTACCAAAAAAAGAACCTGACTGTAAAAAACTACCATAATGACAGCAAAGATCTAGATATAAACTCAAGAGAAGACAATGATATCAAAACAGCTATACGCAAAGTCTCAAAGAAAAAAATGCGAATTGTATACAAGTCCAACAAAAATTCCTGAAAGAGCTAAAAAATTACTCTAAAACTCAAATAAGTGGCAAAGGAAAAACTGAGAATAAAACAGTTATGCAAGAAAATTTTTAAAAAATTAAGTGTAATGAAAGAGGCACAAAAAATAATTGACAAAACAACACCTTAAAAACAGAATTAGCCAAATGATAAAAGAGGCACAAAACTTTACAGATGAAAAGAACTTAAAAAGCAAAACTGAACAAGTGTAAAAAGAAATACAAAAGTTCAACAAAGCAATTTCTTACAAATTAGAATTGGGCAAGTAAAAGATAATGAGATATGAAGAAATAATAAAATAAAGACATAAGAATAGAAAAAAATAAAAGAAAATAGGAAACACCTCACTGGGAAAACAAGAGACATAGAAAATATTTAAAGAGAGATAATTTAAGAATGATATCTGAAATCCATGATCAATAGCTGAGGCATCATATTTCAAGAAATTATAAAGAAAAACTGCCCAGATATTCAAGTACCAGTGGCTAAAATAGAAATAGAAAAAAAAAACTCACCTATCACCTTCTGAAAGAACCTTCCCCCCTCTCCCCCCAAAAAAACCCTCCGGAATATTATCACTAAATCTCAAAGTTCCCAGATCAAGGAGAAAACATTACATGAAGTCAAAGAGAAACAATTCAAATATTGGAGAGTCAAAGTCAGTATCACACAAGATTTCGTCACTGTAAAGTTAAAGAAGTACGGGGTTTGGAATATGATATTCCAGAAGGTAAAGGAGCTAGGATTACAACGAAGAATAATTTACTCAGAAAAACTAGGTATACGTCTTTGGGAAGTGAGAATGAACATTTAATGAAAAGGAGGCTTTTCAAGCATTCCCAATGAAAAGACAGAGATGAATAGAACATCTGACTTTCAAACACAAGATTTAAGAGAAGAAACAAAAGTTAAATATGAAAGAGCAATCATAAGGGACTCAATACAACCAAACTGTTTACATTTCTACGTGGTAAGATACATGTAACTTCTAAAAACTTTATCATTATTATGATAGTTAGAATGACTCTATAGACACAGAGGGCATGGGAGTGAATTGATTATGGTAGAAAAAGCTAAAAAAAATTTTAACTGATTCAGGGAGACCCGAGTTCAAATCTGACTTCAGACACTTAACATTTACTAGCTTTGTGACCCTAGCCAAGTCACTTAACCCCCAATGCTTAGGCCTCCATCCAAAAAAGAGTAAAAGATCACACCAAAACTGTAAATAAAAGAAATTGGGAGGGTGGTGATGCTTTTAACAGCAGTAGTAAAAAAGTTAGAAATAGGGGAGGATTTGGAGAGAAATAAAATTAGTTCAATTTTGAACATATTGAGTTTTAAGAAGTCTAAGAGATATCCAGTTCCAGATATCTAAGAGGCGGTTGGAAATTCAAATCTGGAGATCAGCAAAGAGGTTAGGGCAGGATAAGAAGATAAGAAGATGCTAAGATATCTTAACATAGAGATAATAATCCAATCCATGGAAGCTGAGAAGATCAAGTAAGATAGTGGAGAGGAAGAAGAGAAGACCATCCAAGAGAATCCTGTAAGAAATCTGTCATTAATGAACATACCTGGATGAAGGTCCAGTAAAGAAGACTGGAGGGAGATTAGCTAGGTAGTAAGTGAATCAAATTGATTCCAACTTGTAAAACTAACTCCATTTTGAAATCAAAGTTTCATTTTCCTATAAATTCCATCTGCTTGCAAATCATAAGAATTTAGTGATATCCTGTGTCATAGTCCAGAAAAGTCTACCTGCTCAGTCTGCTTTCAACAGATTACCTAATCTTGTTTTTTAATGCACACAAATTTGTTTCCTCCATATTTATGATTCACTGTGAAGCTAGGGGCCTGCTTCCAATTTGTTATGCAATTGGAATGTAATGCTTAATAAACCAGAATGCTTGGGACCTCAAACTTTTGTTTCCTCAGATACTTCGGATTTCACTCACCATGATTTTAGGTGCAGCCAACTAGGGCTGAAAAACAGGACCTCAATCACTAGGAAATAGTTTCAGAAAAACTCCCTAGAATTGCTCTAGATGTCCGACTTCCTCCCTCCCCTTCCTCAATTTCATTTTTTCCAACCTAAATTAAATCTCATTGTTTGCTAGGGAAGGCAAACACCATACATTATTTCCTGGGGAAGACTGAAAAAGCTCCTATCTCATTGGGAAAGCTAATGTCCCATACTCCTGGGGAAGCTCAATTCCAATTTTCTGGGGAGATAAAATAGCTCTGAAAACTCCCTTTAAGGAAATAAAAGTAAGATTCCTCAGTGTAGGAAAATTTTCTTTAGGGAAATAAGGATAACTCTACACAATTGGGGAAGTTCTCTTAAAGAAATTGTGGGATCCAGGAGTAACATCCTGGTGAAAAGCCCCCTGGAAAAATGTCTTTTGGCTTGAGACCAGAGGAAGAGTGTACTGTTAAGCTGATATCTCACTTAGGGAAATTCCTGTACAAGAGTGCAAGGATTTATTAAAAAATAACTCTCAAATTATGCCAAAAATTATAAAAATCCAAATCAGTCAAAAAATTGATCTGAAAAAGGGACTTTTAATTGCAGCAAATTAAAGTTTTGAGATTAGATTTTCAGTAGAAGACAAGGAGGCTTGCAGGTATGTGTTTGTCTCATCATTTTGACTATTTTTATGTTTTAGTAAAATGCTTAGAAAACGCTTGTCTTCTGTCATGTTCACTGTGGCTTGTAAATTCTGTTACCTTGAAAGATTTCTGAGGGGAAAAAGGCAAGCAAAAGACAAAGACTGCTATATAGTTATAAACCTAAGACTTTTGAATGTTGGAGAAGATAATGAAGTTTTATACCTGAACCATTTCTGTGAACTTTCTGTAATCTGATACTAAGCTCTTTGACCCAATAAGCAAGACCCACTCTCAGTCTAGGCTTTCAGCAGGAAGTTAAAACAAACAAACAAAAAACCCAGCAAGATACTTTGTCATTTCAGCCCTAGCTAAGTTGAAGTTATAGAAACTAAAGGATAAAACAAGGAAAACTTTTTTCTACTTTGTACAAATTTTTGGCATTATAAATGATTGGATGGAATAATTTTACTATAAATTTCCAAATTATACTAACTGCTTAAAAATATCTTAGTAGATTTTGAATGTTTAGAGATTAGGGAGACTGAATATTAGTCATTTTAAGATTGTAGAGGCAAACTACTAGGACTTTAGGTAATTCCAGAAACACATTCCATGTTTTTTGTCTTGTCTGATGAGGTACTTAGCAGAATCAGGTCAACATATACTGAAATATCTTACAATGAGTTCTGGAGTACTGTTTGGTACAATGTGTTAAGAAAAAATAGAATAAGACTTTGAGAGTAAAAGTTAGAGGGACATCACTCTTCCCTATAAACTAAAAGCAAGGTCACCAGAGTAAACTAGAAGGAAACTGTTGCCACAGTTCTCTTTTATTGTCCTGACTCAGTTTCTCTGCTTCTCAGTCCTGCAAAACCTTCCTTCCCTCTTTATCAGAATATCTGATAAGGATAAAACATTTTATATTTTAGAATATCAGAATGCCTCTCCCTATCCCAAGGTACTGGAATGTCAGATACTGTCTCATCAAGATGCCTCTCCCCATTTCTGGAGTGTCTCCCCCTATTATGTCATCCCATCTCTGGTGCCTTGCCCCATTCTGTCAGAGTCCTGTTCCTGCTCTCAGCACTCTGACTCCGCCCCTGCCTCAGGCTACCCCCCTGAGTCTGAGCCTTGTGTATATAGGTCATTAAGAACTCTCATTGTTTGTTGGATTCTTGGAGATGATAGTCTCATTCAGCCCTGGGACCAAACCATAGATCCATTTGGTCCCAGTAATAGGAATGGAAACATTTATTAAATTATTAAATTGTTCCTGCCTCAGTTTCTTTGGCATTACAAAACCATGCATTAATAAGCTCTTAGAAATCTCAAAAAGTAAGAGTATTGAAATTAATCAGAGGTTATTCAAAAATTTTGTGCTAACTTATAATGAAGAAATATAATAAATAAAGATTTTGGGTTATGATTAGGAAATACCATACTATGCCATTGAAACATTATTTAAGAAGCAAATTCACCATCCGTAGAATCTTTAGAGCTCCACAACAAAGATGCCACTTGGAATCTCTCCCTATCTTTCATCTGCAGTTGAAACTAAAAAAAAAAATCCTCATAAAATATTGGGGGTGGGGGTGAACTAGATTGTAAACACATTGATTTGGCTTTTCAGCTGATATTTGAAAGAAAATTTTTAAATTATGGAAAGGTGAAAGTGCTATCACAAGTTTTTGGAAATGAGCTAATTGTTAATGCTAGGCTCTAGATTTAAAAACAGGGGTACCCAGGAGCCCTATGAAACTGAAGTTTTGATTTTATGGTTGTAGTCATGTTTGATTTTTCTGAGTTTTGTCCTGTGACTAAATTATGATGTGGTGAAATATATTCTCCTATTAATTGTGGCATCAAATGCAAAAAAAAAAGCTAGAACATTTAGGAAAACCTGAGTTACACTCTGGTCTCAAACATCTCTATAAAGAGGAAAACAATAATGTTACTCATTTCCCAGGATTATTGTGATGATCAAATATAATGATTGTGAAGTGTTTCATACAGAGTCTAAAATATGGTAAACACTATATATTATGTAGAATATTCTATAGTATATCTTACATGTGGTTAGTATAGAATGCCAAAAATAGTAAAATGAATAATTTTCCTTTTACAATTTGGAAATGCATTCAACTAAAGTGATGCCATCTGTCTTATATTTTGATATTTAGAAAACCATTGTATCAGAAATGCTGTTAAAAAGAAAACTTTTTAAATCTACAAGTTGTTAAACTACAAATTGATAGGTTAAAATAATGTGATTAAAATCAATATTTGAAAATTTAAATATTTAATGGAGTATAATTTGTTTCAGAGCAGATAATAATTTAATAACAACAACAATAATCATATATTTACTGTTTGGAGGAAAAAACTGCACAGACCCTTTAGAATATCCTTATATATGAGGGCCCTTAGACTTTGTATTCAGGTATCATAAGATCTTATTAGCCTTACTGAATTAATACTATAAAATCTTAAGTACTAAAGTCTGAGAACCTAGAAATGAAAAACGAAATCCCTTCTCCTACTTCTTGTCAAATGGCAAGAAGGAAGGGAGGATGACTTTCAATTTTACCATAATGAAGAGTTAGTTTTCAACTGAAAATTTTTGGCTAGCTCTTATAAAAATTATCAAAATGTATGGAATAAAAATGTAACTTCAATACATGAATATGAATCAAGTATCAGGTATTCAGTATATGTCTGAAACCCCAGAAGTGGATATTTTAAATTTATAAGTACAAGATAAACAAAATGTAACTGTTAGTGAAACATGAAAAAATTAATAATATTTAAGTCCTAATCTGTGATTAGTGAAATTTTGCTATTTCAGTTAAAAACTTTGAGAACTGTAATTTTAATAGTTATTTTTAGTTTTGATTATGGGGATTATCATGAAAATAAGAAAAGAAAAATTACACATGATACAATCTGAGAACTGATGTTTATGAAATTCTGTCCCTAGGAAAAGTTGAGAGGACAACCTTGATATGACCTAAGGTAGGATCCTCAGTTTCTTCATTGTGCTATTTAATTTCTTAACAGAAAATTTCCCTACCTGATAAATCCTTAGCCTGACTTTCTGATACCTTGTGAACAACGTGGAGTCTTATTACAAGCTGATTGATAGATATGACTCATGCCTAGAATCAAACAGGGATAAGAGTTACTCCCCTGTTATGGTGTATATCAGGTAAGTCTGTGCCCTGGAGGGGACAAGTCTTGACATTTTTTTTTCCTTTTATTTAACTTAAATAAAAAATAGAAAAAGAAAAAAATTGTTATATGCATAGCAAAATGAGAGGATTCAAAATATGAAACAATAAATTTCCATTTCAGGAAAACATATATAATAAATACTATACATTATATTCATAACTGTCCATCTTTTCCTTGCTTCATTGTAGATTTTCTTTTGTTCTCTGCTGTGTACTTTTTATTTTATTCTTTTTTTTCCCATTTCCTCCCTTCCATCTGCTTCAAGAAGACTATCATTAAGCAGATATATTTATACACACATATATACATATACAAAGGTATGTATAATTATATACATATATACATTCATATACATCTATGTACTACTATGTGTGTTTGTCCTGTTTCTCTGAAGATATATCAGAATCATCCTTCTTAAGTCCAAGTTTTTCCACAATTTTCTAAAATCACCAAGTCATCATTTCCTACACCACAACAATATTCCAACTTTATACTATTTAGTTCTTTTAAATAGTCTAAAACAATATTAATATAGCTAATATGTGATGTAGTTTCTCTACTTTTCTCTTTTGATTAAATCTATTTTAACTTTATCTGAGATCAATGATTACTCCCCCGTTTTTACCTAATAAATTCTTCTCCTAATCATTAGTATTATATTTATATGTATCTCTTATTTCCCACCACTGCTGACTACTTCTACTCTCTACCCTGCCTTGCTATTAAACTTAACCTCTTCCTCTTTAATCTCTGCCCTACTCTCTCACTTCCTCTTAATACCATTCCCACTAGTCTATATACCTTATGCCATTCCTTATATACCTCTTACCTTATTCCCTCCCCCATATTTCTTAGTGAATTTAGAAGACTTTTATATCATATACACACACACACATACACTCACACACACACACACACACACACACACACACATATGTATTGCTCCCTCTTTAACTAATTCCTAATATAAGTAGGATTCCAGAACTACCAGTTCTCCTCCCTTACTGAATTCCTCTGTGGCAATTGTTGTTCTCATACCTCATTTGTATACCCTAATTAATCTTTTTACCTTTTCCTACATTGGTTTGGCTTTTCAAAATTACATCATATTCATTTATATCCCAATCTTTCTTTTCAACTACCTGTTTACTGACAATTTTAGACACAAGTTTACATTTCCACATAATAAATCTGTTTGTCCTCAATTGAGTCTTTTTGAACTCAGATCTTGTACATCAAATCTTCTATTAAGTTCAATTCAAGTATTTTTGCAACAAAATTCTGTGAATCTGGCCAAATTGCATCAAATCTTGTTATAGGCAAATTTTTAACAGAATTACTAATAGCTAGTAGACAAGGAGAGAATGATGATAAATGAGATAGTGGAGATAATAGAAGGGACAATTTATGGGAGAAGAGGTGATGGAAAGGAATCACCTGTGTATTTAGAAGTATTTGCCTTGGCAAGAAGAAGAATCATCTCTTCATGCAAAATAGGGGCAAAGGAGGAGACAATGAAAGAAGACATCTGGGTGATGAGTAATTAGGAGAAAGAGAGAAGAGGGAGTTTTTAAAGAATGGCCTCAAGTTTTTTTCTTTTTGTATTTGATTTATTTATTTAATATTTTTCTTCAGAATCATTTAAAACAATTTTTTACATGTTTTTAAAATTTTTGAGTTCTAGGTTCCCTCCTTTATCCTCACCCATAATTTAAAAACTACATATGAAGTTATACAAAACATTTCGGTAAAAGTCATGTTGTGAAAAAAAAAATTTCCCACACTCATGAAAATGAAAACTCTCAAGAAAAATAAAAATTTTAAAAAAAGAGTTAGAAAAAGAAAATGCTCTAATCTATATTCAGACACAATCAGTCCCCTTCTCTGGGTATGAAGGGATTTTTTATTCTTAAGTCTTTCAGATATCCACAAGTTGTAGATCACTGTATTGCTGATAACAGTGAAGTCATTTACATTTGGTTATCCCAAAACATTGCTATTATTTTGTAAACAGTACATTTCACTTTGAGTACATGGAGGACTTTCTAGGTTTTTGTTTTTGTTTTTTGTTTTTTTGTGAGAGCATCCTGCTCATTATTTCCCATAGAACAATAATATTCTATCATAAACACATCACTTTATTGAGCCATTACCCAATTTTATAATTTCTAATTTTTTTGCCCTGAGAAGAGATCTGCTATGAATATTTTTTTGGTACATATAAGTCACTTTTCTTTCTTTTTTTTTTTTTTAATCTTTTTGGATATTTATGCCTAATGGTAGTGTTGTGAGATCAAAGGATATACATGAATTTATAACCTTTTGGTAACAGATTATATCTTTTGATCACTTATCATTTGGGGCATAGTTCTTATTTTTTATTTTGGATTTTTTTTTTTTTTTTTGAGAGACAACTGGGATTAAGTAACTCGCCGGGATCACACAGATAGTAAGTGTTAATAAGAAGATGTTCGAGGCAGAATTTGAACTTAGATCTTCCTAACTTGAGGGCCGGTGCTTTATCCATTGTACCACCTAGCTGCCCCTATGGCTCTTTTTATAAATTTGACTCTGTTCCCTCTATTTTTGAGAAATGACAGCCACAATTTTTCAGTGAAATATGAGGCAAATGTCTCCACTGAGAGGGTTAGGGAAAAAGAAACAGTGGGAGTTTGAGGAGAAATGAAAAGGTTTAGAAGAATTGCTGTATTGAGTGTGAAAATGAGTTATTTGGAGAGATGTAAAAGGGTTGCCTTGTAGATATGAAAACCCAGCTGAAGTTGTTCAACAGAAACTTGTGGAGGAAGGATCCTGTCAGCATGGTTTTATGACTATGTCAGCACATTCAAAGTACAAAAGGCTGAAGTGTGTACTGGAAAGACGTCCATATATCCTGGTCATTACTTACAATGGGAATGATTTTGAGTCACTTTCTGGACTTCAATTTACTTCTTTGTAAAAAGGAAGAAGTTGTACTGGCATCATAGAAGCAAGAGTTAGAAGGTACTTTCAATATCATATAACTTCTTAGTATCCAGCTCTATGATTTATTACTTCCAAAAGACAACATTAAAATTTTTCATTCTGTACCACATTTCCCCCCACTTTGCTAGAAAATGGGATAAAATTATCTCCATAAAGAAAAAATAGGGGCAGCTACATGGTGCAGTGAATAGAGCACTGGTCCTGGAATCAGAAGGACCTGAGTTCAAATTCAGCCTCAGACACTTAACACTCATTAGCTGTGTGACCCTGGGGGTAAACTACTTAATCCCAATTTTGAAAGAAAGGGAGGGGAGGAGAGAAAAAGAAGAGGGAGAGGGAAGAAGGGAAAGAAAGTGGCAACAGAAGGGAAAAGGGAGAGAGGAGAAGAAAGGGGAAGGAAATAGTTGCAAAACCTAAATAGCAACATAGCCTTGAAGTACAAAATTCATTTTCTTAAACAATTTTTAAAAATAAATCTAATTTTCCCCCTAAAAGATATAGTAGTCAAAAGGTACAGGATGATAGGGAACTAATACAAGCCTTTAATAGATTTAAATTAAATAAATAATTATTCCAAGAGTGGCTATTAGGATTGTGCTTATTGATGGGGATCTATTCCATACTACCTAATAAATCTAAAAAATTTCTCTAGTTATTTCTAATTTATCAATGGACTAAACTTTTTAGCTCCATGAGGACAAGGATCATATTTTTAATCATGCCATGTATCTTTCTAAATTCTTGACTAAGTATTCTGCCAACACAAGGCATTTAACGTTTGCTTTTGAATCCTCATAATATTCTTCAAGAAAATGTGGCAAATGCATTAGGAAAATAATATTAATAATCCCACTTTGACAAATTTCCTATTTTTCTAGGTAAAATTTAAACATTACACAGTAATTCTTTACCTGATTATTACAGTTGCCAATAATGAGTGCATCAGCCAGAGTCAACTGTCCTACAATCATCCCTTGCTCCAATAAGGGGGCTCCTGCTTCAGCCAATCGGTTAGATGTGATAACAATGGTATTGTCGTCATTTAAAACCATGACTGGATCTGCCTAGAAAAAGAACCAGTCACAAATTAACTATACAAAAATGCTTACAAAGGAAAAGATTTTCAGATGCCAACAATTTTTGGTACAAAGATATACACATTTACCCACTCTATATAGCAAAAATGTGTCCTCACACAAATGCATCAATAGTTTGATAAAAAACAACTAAGTAAGCCAACCTCAATAAAGGCTGCAACTTCCTGAAGTACCAGATTCCACTCCACCTGATCTTCAGTATTAAAGCGATGAGTGTAATCTTCAATTTCATCTGACAGTTCCTGATTTTAAAAATCCACAAAGATAGATTTTAGACAATTCAACTAATAGTATATAGACATTTAAATATCATTAATACCTGACAGAATAGAACTGACAAATGTAGGAAATCTTTTGAAAGTTTGAAAATACTGTCATCACAGAATCTCTTTAAGTACAGCCTGAATAACTACATCCTAGGAATATTATAGATAGAATTCCTATTCTAATACCGTTTGAACTGGATGACCTCATAAGATCTTTTCAACCCCTATGAACTCAATTCTAATATTCTATGATAAATCAACTGCAAAACTTCCAACTAGAAGAGAAAGAATAACCCTAAACATGCAGTGGAAGCCAAACTAGAATTATAGCATTGTTCATTCATGAGTAATTCTTACATCTAGCAGTTCAGATGCCAACTCCTGCATAAAACTTTTTCTGACTATTTAAGTTAGAATATAAGTAAAGGAAAGGTCCAAACAAAATAATACAAAGTAAAAATGAGAGAATTTTTTTAGGTAGGGGTGGAGGGAATGAAAGAGTAGGGGAATCAGGGAAGGATTTATGGAAAAAGTAACACATGAGATAGATATTTTAAAAAGTAAAGATTTTAAAAGATATGAAATGGGAAGGGAGTGGAGGGTAATATTCTCCAGGAATACCACCTGTATTGTATATAAATACAAGCATGGAAAGAGGACAGGATGAAGCAAGTAAATAATGGTTAAGGTAGGCTGACTGAAACACAGTCAATGAAGAGTGATAAAGAGATAAAGCTGGAAAAGGGGATAAGAGTCAAACTGGTGAAGATCTCTGAAGCCAGGCTAATACTTAATTTTTTTATTTTTCCTTGAGATATCATTGACTTTTTTAAATAAAAGTTTTTTATTTTTCAAAATACATATAAAGATAGTTTTCAACATTCACCTTTGCAAAACCTTGTGTTCCAAATTTTCCTCTCTCCCATTTTACCTCACTGCCCTCTTCAAGACAGCAAGCAATCCAATATAGGTCGAACAGATATTACTGACCTTTGCTATTAATTTGTCAGTAAAGAATTAACCCAAGTCATTTTAAACTTGAATTTGATACCCCTAAAATCATCTATACACAATTACATGAATCTCAGACTAGTCATGTAGTAGTACTTAATATAGAAGTACCAGGTTAAAATCTTTGCTAAAATTTTATCATTTTAGGAGGCTTTCGCTTAATTTTGAAGGATCTAGAGATGAGCAGTTACTGAAGACAAAAGAAATTGAGTAGGAAGAGCACTAGACATGGAATAAGGAGACTTGGTTCCAAGTTTCAACAGGGCTAATCACTAAGTGAGTGACCTTGAACAAATCACTTTATTTCTTTTTTTGTTGTTGTTTTTGCTGAGGCAATTGGGGTTAAGTGACTTGTCCAGGGTCACACAGCTAGGAAGTGTTAACTGAGACCAGATTTGAACACAGGTCCTCCTGACTTGTAGGGTTGGTGCTTCATCCACCGCACCACCTAGTTGCCCCTAAATTACTTTAATTCTTGAAGACTGTTCCTTCATCTTTAAAATATGTAAAATACTACTTGTACTACCTGTTTCACAAGTTTGTTGGCAGACTATATAAAATGATGGGCAGAAGCTCTCTTCCCTAAACTATTATGTGAATATAAGCCATTATTATTATTATTATTACTTATTTCAAGTATCAATAATTTATTGGAATGATTATTACCTGCAACAACGCAGAAAGCAATTCTCATTATTAATAATAATAGTACTTACTACTTTCTTTAAAGCTCCATGATTTCATCTGTTTGGGTGTGCTTCTACTAATGCAGTAGCAACTATTATTACTAAAGATTACTAAAAATATAATTCAAGTATGAAAGTATTAATATTATTTCACAATTAATAACAGATACAATGGTAATAATGAGATTTGAAGTTTCTCATTGTTCCAATTTCCACATACCTTGACCAGATCCTTAACAACATCCATTTTATTGAGGAGAAGGCAAACCACTATAAATCTTGCATAGTACCGTAGTTTCTTAACCACCAATTCGGGTCTATGGCAGGAAAAGATAAAATCATGATATCATTTTAAAAATATTACTTATTTAACTACCCCTATTTTCCATGGCATTTCATAAGCCATTGTATTACAAGATGTCAGATCCTATGATGAGACAGTTTTTCCCAAATATTCTCTTCCTGTAATATACTTGTAACAATATTTGCTCTCAGAAAAGAAGGTGGTAGCCTCATATTCTGTCGGTGCTAGTAGCACAGGCAGACCTTGAAATAGTTATTTCTAGGATCATAAAAGGAAAGAGAAGTATCTATCATGCCTTATTTGCCATGAGAGGTTCATATTAGATATAAAAAAATCTCCCAAACCTAAAGCAAGCTTCAAATTAGTGTCTAGTTCTGAAGAGTGAAGAAAGAAGTGTTATAGGAGACAAGGAAAGAAAAGAAAAGAAAGGTAATATGGATTATAATATATAGAGACAGCATAGCCCCAGAAAGGGAAAAGAGTGGGCTTGTGGGAACTGAGCAGGGGTCACCAGGCACATAGGAAGCTTGGAATGAGAAGTATATCAAAAACAGTAAAAGTTGAATATATGACTTGGCTGAAAACTGCATGCTTACATTGAAGGTTGATTTTAAGACTATTTAGAGAGAAATAAAATTGAAAGAATATTTACTGGAATTAAAAAAGAATAAAATTAAGCAGGGGAGTAAGGTGGTGGGAGTACAAAGAATCTCTATGATCCTATGAACCTGTATGATTAAAGGCTACATGACTGAAGAATGATGAAGAAACACTTGTTCATGCTTGTGGCTGGCATCATGCAGATCTCTACAAAAATTAACGGAGATCAGTTTCACTCAGGAAGGTGTATTAAATGTTTTTGAACTTGCAAATGGCAAGTACAAGCCATACTCAATACTTAAATTGCAAGGCATTTACACTACTTTGAGAGTAGAAAGAGACGTAATGACACTGGGTATAAAAAAAATGCTAAGGAAAGCCAAGATTGTAATTAGACACAAATTAGTTCTTTAGAACACAATGGTGTGATCTCAAAGGCATTACATAGAATGTAGTGAAGATTTTATCCTTTCTCAACCTGCTGGGAAAATAATGGGCTTCCCATTATAACTGAATTCACATCACAATAACTCATTCTAAGAACTTTGTTCTAGTCCCAGCATTGCCACTTATTATTTAGAAAATCAGTTAAATTCTTTGAAATTCAGTTTCCTTGTCTATAAAATAGATATAACATTTGTGCTATTGTAAAGATTAAGTAAGATAATGAAGGATTAAGTAAGATAATGTAAAACTCTATACAAAGGGATCATCATCATCATTCTGATTCCAAAGATTTTAATTTTCTTATCATATGAAGGAACCAAAATTTAAATTTCTTTTATGTTCTTATAATTTTTGGTATGTATATATATGTATGTTTATATATGCATACATACATACTCTGGAATTACTGTCCTATGGTAATAACACTTTGAAATGGTTGAGACTAGGCAATGAAGAGACTACATTAGATAGCTTATGTTTGTTCTAATAAGAATGTTAAGCTTCAAAAAGTACAGGTAAGTTTTGCTACAGTCTAAGTAACAAAAAAAAAAAAAAAAAAAAAAAAAAAAAAATTCTCCAAAGTTCCATACTCTGGGTTATCTTAAAATGTTGAAAAAATATTCCTACTAATGAATTAAAAGTTACAAAGAACACAAATATTTAACCATCACATTAACTTCAAATCTTTTCCCTGTTTTTTTTTTTGACAGAATTAAAATGTAAAGTTATTCAGATGAATACAACAGTTATCACCAAAATTTGAGCTTTTCTACCTAATTTTGTTATATAATTCAATTCAATAAACATTAAGCAACTACTCTGTGTGATGCACTCACTTAGGTACAGAAACTAAATGAAGTGTAGTTCATGAGTATTAGTAAATACCAGACACCATTATTTATAAACTCATAGGTATTGTGTTACTTCCACCATACCTGTCCTCTTTACTGACTTGAGAGTAATAAGATCTCTGTCTGATTGCAGAGTAGAAGGAAAAGGCCTCATTCAGATAGCTGGTCTCAGATGTTCGCAGGCTGTAGGAGAAATATATCATCTTAATTCTCTATATCTCAGTGTATTTCAAACTCTCCAAATATATAGGTACTTGGTTCCTCTGCTGTTTACTAAAATACAGGAGCTTTTTTTCTACACTATAAGCTCCTCCTTTTAACTCAGCATAAGAAAAACTTCCTAGAAAACAGCCCTGCACCAAAATAAAATGGGCTGCTTGGGAAAGTAAGTAGTTACTATCTTCAAACAAGCTGGATGGCCACTTGGAGAAATTGTAAAGGAGATTCAGGCTCCAAATATGGGTTAAACTAAATGACCTCGAGTGCTATGAACAGGAATAAGATTCTTCAGTATAGGGGGAAAAAAACTTTCCTATTGCATCCAGAACAGTAACAAATACCGGAAACTCAAACAAGCACAGCTTGTATTTAGTATCCTTCACCTTCATAAGTTGATTATTGCACAAACTTATGATTATTATGTACAATGTATTCCTGGTTCTCCTTGTTTTGTTCAGCATCAGTTCATATAAATCTTTTCAGGTCTTTCTAAAATCAGCTTATCCATCATTTTTTATAGAACAATCATATTCCATTACTTTCATATACCATAACTTATTCAGGCATTCCCAAACTGATGGGCATCTTCACACTTTTTGAGATGTGTCTCCTATTTGTGCTACGCAGTCCAAGTACTGAGGGAGTATTCTCATCTTAACGTATCTCACTGTAGCCCTTCTTAGATTTTTCAGTCACTATCTTATAGCATAATGATAGGCCAAGACATTAATATGCCACTGATTTTTTTAACCATTCCCTTAATGATAAGCATCTACATACTTTACATTTTTAGTTATAAAAATTATGAATATTTTACTGTACATGGAGCTTTACTTTCTGTTTGACTTTACATTTTTAGTTATAAAAATTATGAATATTTTACTGTACATGGAGCTTTACTTTCTGTTTGATTTAAGGTATATACTTAAGGTAGGATCTCTGAGTCAGAGTAAGGATTTTTAAATCACTTTTTTAATATAATTACAAAATGATTTCCAGAAAAAATGAACCAATTCATATGTATCCCCCAAAACGGGATCAATGAATTTTTCTTTCTATGTCCTATACAATACTGACTACTTCCCTCTTTTCTCATCTTTACCAGTTTACTAGGTATAAGGTAGAACTTCGAGGTTGTTTTGATCTGCAATTTTCTTTTTTAAAATTTTATTTTTTCAATTAGCAAAAATCTCTTCCTCTCACCTCCATTACCACCCTCCAATTGAAATAGAAAAACAAAAAAAACCATTACATGTTTAGTCAAGCAAAAAAAATTTCCTATTTTGGCCATGTTTAAAAAAAACAAACATTACAATTAAAACCTACTCAGGGTCTTTCACTGTTCTATCAAGAGATGAATAGCATGTTTCATCATGAGTTCTCTGGAATCATTTCTAGTCATTGCACTGATCAGACTTCCTTAGTATTTCAAGGTTATTTACCTTTACAATATTATTGTCACTGTATACATTGTTCTCCTGATTCTGCCACTTCATTCTGCTATCAGTCTTTCTAGTTTTCTCTAAAACCATCCCCTTCATCGTTTCTTACAACAAAATAGTATTCTGTCATATTTATATACTTTATCTTGTTTGGTCATTCCTCATGCAAGGGGCACTCCCTAGGTTTCCAATTCTTTCTTGCCACAAGAAAAGTTACAATAAATGTTTCTAACTTTTTCATATTTTGTTTGGCTTAAAACTGTTCTCTCCCTTAATAAGCTCCCCTTATCTGGAATTATGCCCAAAAAGTTATCAAACCGTGCATACCCTTTGATCCAGCAGTGTCACTACTGGGATTATACCCCAAGGAGATACTAAAGAAGGGAAAGGGACCTGTTTGTGCCAAAATGTTTGTGGCAGCCCTGTTTGTAGTGGCTAGAAGCTGGAAACTGAGTGGATGCCCATCAATTGGAGAATAGTTGGGTAAATTGTGGTATATGAATGTTATGGAATATTATTGTTCTGTAAGAAATGACCAGCAGGATGAATACAGAGAGGCTTGGAGAGAATTACATGAACTGATGCTAAGTGAAATGAGCAGAACCAAAAGATCATTATATACGTCAACAACGATACTGTATGAAGATGTAATCTGACGGAAGTAAATTTCCTTCGACAAAGAGAAGATCTAATTCAGTTTCAATTGATCAATGATGGACAGAAGCAGCTACACCCAAAGAAAAAACACTGGGAAATGAATGTACTGTTTGCATTTTTGTTTTTCTTCCCGGGTTATTTTTACCTTCTGAATCCAATTCTCCCTGTGCAACAAGAAAACTGTTTGGATCTGCATACATACATTGAATCAAGGATATACTAGGACATATTCAACATATATAGGACTGCTTGCCATCTAGGGGAGGGGGTGGAGGGTGGGAGAGAAAAATTGGAACAGAAATGAGTGTAAGGGATAATGTTGTAAAAAAATTACCTGTCAATAAAAAAAATTCTGTCAATAAAAATATATATATATATATATATATATGCTCTCCTTAATTTTCCTTTGTCCAGTCTTTTCTCTTCTATTTCCCTTTTGAATGTTTTGCTGTACCCAATATTGTGTGATTGTGTGTGTGTGTGTGTGTGTGTGTGTGTGAGAAAAAGAGAAATTCAAGTATCACACTACTCCCACACCCTTTTCCCATTTTTTGCATATATTTTACATATTTCTATACACTGATTATGTGAAATTGTTTTTTCTATTCTTCCTTGCTCCTCCAGTATGACCTTCTTGCCCTGTCTTTCCTTTCTTTATTTATTCAGTAGGACATAATACAATTGTTCATAGCTCTCAGTCTAATTAATTTCCCTCTATGATCTTGATGAGAAGTTTGGATGGGGGAGGAGGTCATGGAAGGAGACACAATCATCATCTCCTATAGCAGTTTGTCTTTTTTTCGGTTACTTATGGCTTATTTTCATATTTTTTTGGTGTGTGTTTCTTCTGAATCCTGTGTCTCCACTTCAAATAATTTATGCAGCAATTTTTGGCAAGAGTGCTTGGAAGTCCTTTATTTCATTAAAGGTTAATTTTCTCCCTAGAAGCACTACGCTCAGTTTTGCATAACTAAGTTAAGTTTTGAATAACTAAGTTATTCTTAGCTATAAGTCCATTATCTTTTGCTTTCTCAAATACTGTACTACCAGTTTTTCATTCCTTTAGAATGCTGGTTACTAAATCATGTATGATCCTGACTAACTCTTCAGTACTTGAATTTTTTCTTTACACATGCTTGCAAAATTTGTTCTTAGATTTTAGCAATTTCTAACTTTTAGTCCTAGATTTTAGCAATTTTGCTATGGGAGTTTTCATATAGAGTTACCTCTTTCATGAGGTAACTAATGGATTTTTAAAAAAAATTTTTTACTTTGCACTTTACTTCTAAAAAAATATAGGACGTTTTCTCCTAAGCTTTCTTAAAATAGAATATTGTCTCTTTTTGTCCCGATCAGAGCTTTCAGACAGTTCAGTACCTCTTACATTATCTGTCAATCTCTTTTTCAGGTTAGTTGTTTTTGCTAAGAGAAGCCTTATATTTTCTTCTACTTTGTTCATCTTTTGACTTTAATATTTCTTGTTGCCTTGTGCATTCCATTGGCTTTTATTTGGTTCATTCACATTTTCAGAGAATTTGTTGTTTAGATATGAGTTTGTACTTTTTGTGGCAAGTTGTTAATTTCCTTTCCACTTTTCTTCCTTCTGTAACTCTCATTTCTTTTCTAATTTTTTCCCTCTAGTACACTCATTTTATCGATGAAAACTTTTTTAAGCCTTTGCTTCAAATCTTTCCAAATGAAATTGTGAATTTCAGTTGTCAAAAATGTGTTTTCTTTTGAAGTGTGTTTGTAATAGAGTTATTTTCTTTTTCTGTGTTTTTATCTAGAAATTCCCAGTCATCATGATAATTTTTTTAAGGTGATTTTTTTTTCTCTCTCTTTTTCCCAGCCTTCTTCCTGATTTTAGCTTTTATGTTAGAATTAGGCTCTGTATATTTCTAGAAGTAATGAATGGTCTGGTTTTGTTATGGGTTTTTTGGGTAGTATTTTATTATTCCTTAATTTTAGCAACAACTTGGGCTAGGTAGCTAAAAAATTTCAGTGCTCCCAATGTGGTCCAATCCAGGACAAAGTCTAATTTTTGACCTTCTTGTGTGAGTTCTACAAGTTCTTGAGGACTTAGGTTTGAGCCTGAGCCTATGGAAACAACTTATTTGAAGTTTTAATAAAATGCTCTTGGATTCAGTCACCATGAGACAACTGGAAAGTTCTGTTCATTGAGAAGAACAAACTTATAGGTCCCCCATAGATCTGAGATTCCTCTCTTGGTTATTCTGTTACAGGCTTCAGACTGGGCTGAATGCTGAAATTGAGAACTTGATTCCACTCCTATCCTCCCACGTGCACAGTGCTGGTCATAGCTGTGCTTGCTTCTGATGCTGCTCCTAACTTTGTATGTGGTCTGGGGCACACAAATGGTCCAGAAATGCCACCCCTACGCATAGGCACCCTTCTTATCCACTTTGGATCTCTTACCCAGAAAAGGAAAGTGAACAAAAGAAGTATACATTGGCATTTTTTCCAGCACTCTCCACAAGGTAAGCCTCCTTTCTGTGAGATCTGAAATCTCTCCTTACCCTGGTGCACAACCTCTCTCTGCGGATGTTCCTTCCTACATTTCCTCCCCAATGACCACAGACCTCTCTATCTTCCTATGACAATTAGGATTGGAAAAATGACTTACTCTAATTTTTTTTTCCTTAGATTTTCTAATCAGGTTTAAGTTTTAATCAAGTTTAAGTATTAAGATCTGTTTGGAGGAACTGTGGAAGAAAACTCACTTTGTCTTCCTGCTGCTATACTATTTTGTTCTCCTTCCCTCAGATTTCTCTTAATATTGATAATGTGGAACAATATTTTATGTACTTACTAATCATTTGTGATTTTTTTGAGAACCATTTGTTGCAACGTTTTCATTTTTCTCTTAGAAAATAGTTTTCAGTCTTAGTAATTTTTGTTTGTTGCCCATATATCTTGGATATATCAAGCCCTTCTAAGAAATAGTTGATTTAAAAAAAGACTTTTCTTCAGTAAATTTGCTCCTCTTCTTCCATTAACTTTGTTCTTGTGAAAGGTTTTCACTTTCATGTACCTGAAGTTATTTATTCTATTCTTTGGTATCTCTTTTTTTTCCTTTAAGAATTTCCCCACAGTCCTTCACTATTACCTAGTGAAAGATAATTAATCTAGTCTCTTATAACTTTATAAAATCAGGAGACTTTTAACATTCATTATTTTTGTTGGTTGTTGTACATCTAATTTTCTGAAGTTATTGAATTCTCAATTAGTTCTTTGCTGATTCTTTGGGGCTTTCTAACTAAATCATCATGTCATCAATAAATAGAAGTATTTTTGTTTCCTCTTTTTCTATATTTATGCCTTAATTTTTTTCTCTTAAGCTATGGCTATTACAAACATCATTGGCATAACTCCATCAAATGACAAAAGGAAAAGGAGACATCCTTGGTTTTTCTCAAGTCGTTTCCAAGATAGTTTTTGACCTATACCTTCTTAATAAACTGTCTTTTTTATCTCTTTCCTCTAGGACCTTATTTTCATCTACACTCAAACCTAAAAAAAAATTAATATATTCAATGAATATTAAGTACTTATCTCTCTTTATCAGACCAAGCCTAGACTCATTTGATTCTATTCTTATTTTAGGATACATTTTATTTTTATTTTAGGAATGTGACGCTAGAGTTTATCGAGTTTATCCAGATGATGGTGGCTGTCACTCAGATAAGAGAAAAGTAGGGTGAGGATTACTGCCTTCAAGCATTTAAAGATTCATTATGGAAAAGCCATGTAGTGAGAGATTATATTTGTTTTGGTTGAATTTCATAGGAAAGAATTGAAAATAAAGAGTAGAAGTCAAAAAAAAAAAAAAGAATTTGGTTTGATAAAAGAAAAAGCATCCTAAAAATCTGTTCACAAGAGAGTTCTTCATCAAAGAAAGTCTTTAGGCAAAAGTTGGATAACTTCTTCAGAATACTGTAGAAAAGATTCCTGCACATAAACAGGTAAGAATAAATGGCATACATCTCAAAGATCTGTTTTGTGGGAATTCTGACAATGAATTTTAGAAGTTGCTTAGTCTCTTGGATTCTAAGTTTCAAGGATCCCAAATGAGCAGTGTTGTAGATTAACAATGGGATTTCTGAGACTCTCTCTCTCTCTCTCTCTCTCTCTCTCTATATATATATATATATATATATATATATATATTCTAAATTGTTAAGGCTGTAAGCAGCATGTATGTGGAGAACATATTTGTGAGAAAAAGGAAGTTTGGTGCCTCTCAAAACACTTTTGACAATACCTCAAAAGGAGCTGATCAAAGCCACATATCATGGACTTGTATACTGTAGGAATTAGAGGAATTCCAGTGATAAGGAAATCATTATACTCAGAAAAACTCCAACTTGCCAATATCCTTCCTAAAATGTATTGCCATGAATCAGCCATAATATTCTAGAACTAGAGATCTGACTAGGGCAAGGGGCAAGGAGACTATCACCACTCTTTATTAGATACTATGCTCTTATTAATACAGTCCTAAATGCTGATGCCATTTTGGCTACAAAGTTACAGTACAAATCCTGTTTGAGTTTACAGTTTGCTAAATATTATTGTCTTTTTTATATGAATGATTAGTCTAAGCATATTTATCTTATCTTCTATATGTGCAATTTATTTTATAACTTAATAAATAATTACTATTGATAAAGGGCAGGCTCCCTAAAAGATGTTCCCACATGTTATTATTTTAAGGACATAGTCAACTATAAAATGAGTATTACCACATATCATCTTTTAATAAATACTTCATTACTCTGTAAGTTTGCTGTTTTTTAAAATATATATACTTCTAGATAGTTATATACGTGTATACAAACATATATACCATTAGAGTTCCTGGAGTTCATTTCAAATGAGCAGACTCCTAAACACTACATACAGGTATGCAAATATCATCCATGAAGTATGAAAGTCTCCCAGAGAGATAGGAGATTGCTTGACATGTAGTTCAGTGTCAATCACCTCATGTCACCCCCATCTGTTTTGTTTTCTAAATTCTTCAGAATCTCATTTGATTAGTTCTCTTCTTACACTAGGAATCAAAGTTAACCCATACTTCAGTTCCTACATGTTTTAATTCACCCCTCTCGTATAATATATTAGTCTATATATAGTTTGTTTACTTACTAATAATGGTAGTAAAGTTGTCCAATCTTGGAAGCAATTTCCCCTATCTGCCACCGCTTCAAGCCATACCGATTATCTAAGACTTGACTGTTTTTTTTAAAAAGGGGAGGAAGAAATAGACATGAAATTTAAATAACAAAGAAGAAAACGCAAATTTACAAATACAATTGTCCTTTTCGAAATCCCCCTCCCCCAAGTGATCTCAAAGCAGCTATTTTACCACTTCAAAAAACATTCATTATTTACTCTTATGGACTCAAGATGGAACAACTGATATTTAGAATAAAGCGAGGAAACACCCCAAAGATACAGCATGGTCAACAAGTCAAAACCAATGCAAAATAAGATCATATTTGATATAAAATTCTAAGTTCAAGATTGCCACTATGTGACCTTGACAAAGTTATTTATAAAGTATTTATTAGGGTTGGATTAGATGTTCTCAAAAATACATTCCAACTTACAAATACTACGAATTTATCATTCTGTCAGTAATAAGGAAACCTATTTAAAAATTTTGAAATATGATTTATTTATCAGAGTGTTCCTTCTGGACTATTACAAATGTAAGAAACATTTTTGTAAAGGTCAAATAAATATGCTACATTTTCAAATACTAATTTTTACAGTTTCCTTCTTCCCATTCTAACATAAAAATTCAGATACAAACCATTATCATTTGGTCAATTAAAAAAAAAAAACTGAGGCAGGACAATGAAATATGATGTCTCTAGTCACTAGAATAATGAGGGTCACAATTGTGAATAAAAGCAGAATAACATTCACTTGGACCTTCTTACCATCTGTCATCAATGACCTGTTCTTCCCACACCAGATTTGACACTTAGACCTCTATATTCAGGTCTTCCTAAATTTATGCACCAGTTCATGAAGAAATTAATCCACTCATCTTTGGAATTCCCGTTCAAGGGCCCAATCCAATGACTTCTGACTAAAGGTGTACAATATAATACGCTGGCTACCCCTGGATGTTAGATCATACTCCAGTCCATCTACCTATCTCATTCATCACATTCCATCCAGCACTCTTATTATCTCCCTGATCCTTCCCCAATGCATACCCCATTTCACTTTTTAAGGAAAAACAAAAACCAAAAAAAAATCCCTTGCTTACTCATCTCTTTCCTACATATGTCTTCGTTTTTTAGAATTTAAGGAACTTAAGAAAAAAGATTAAATTAAAAACTTTTTTTTTTAATTCTCAGAGCTTATTATAGTAAGCATTTAATATATTTTTTTCATTTCATTCACTCATTCACTCAGCCATTAATACTTTAAAACATATTCATTATATCATCAGAGTGTGGAAGTCAACCAGGTTCTTGAAAACTCCAATAGTAGAGCTAGTAGATCTTGGTCAGCTAAAAGGACTTCCAGTACTACTTCCTCTCAGCCAATAGATAATGTATTAATTGTCTTGGACTATCTTAACTAACTAAAGGGGGTTCAGCCCCTGAAGGCTGATGAACAGGTGGTGATTTTTATAGCCAGAGTAATTTATGAAGACTAAATTACCACTAGAAAATAGCAATAGCAGTCTCTACAAAACCTATATAGTTTGCAGTAATATTCTCTGGACAGAAAATATAACATTTTCTTACCGATGCTGCTGTTGGAATTTCCAGAGTTTTGTATAGACATCAAAAGTTCGCCCAAAATAAGATTGCCACTGCTTTTGTCCATACTGTGGCAAATCTCTGAAACATAAATTGCATCAAGTTAAATATTTTGAAATAACATGAATTTTTACACTTTAGACAATTCAGAAATACTTTCAATGAGAACCTATAGAAAAAGTATGACATATGAAAGAAATAACGATGTGATAAAGTCACCTACTAATTGACTATAATTTGATCATTTTGTTTGTTTTTCTTTACACAGGAATATGATTTTTCTGAAGACATGAATATTGTCCATAAGGGCAGCTAGATTATACAGTGAATGGAGGGAGCATTGACCCTGAATTCAGGAGAACCTGAACTCGAATTTGGCCTCAGAGATTTGACATTTACTAACTGTGAACTCGAACAAATCAATTAACCCTAATTATCTTGCAAAAAAAAAAAAAAAATACATGTTGTACATAAAGAAAACCAACATAGTACAGAAAATCACTTAATTTACAGTCAAGGAAGTCTGTCACACAAGTAGTGACACTATTTGTGTAGCCATGGACTATTATTTAATAAAAAATAATAGATAATATATAGCATTTTAAGGCTTGCAAAGTCCTTTTCACACATTTTCTAATCTGATTCTGAGAGAAATATAATTGCTCTATTTTCCAGATGAGTTTAGGACAGGTTAAGTGACCTTGTCAGGGTCATGCAGCTGCCAGGTACCTGATTAGGATTTGAACTTAGGTCTTCCCAACTCCCAAGTCTAAAATCATCTACTATATTAATATATAACAAGGAAACCTATATACTATTTATGATTCAAAGGGTTTTTATGAACAATAAAAAGTCTATCAACTGTGGGCTATTTATTATTGTATAATATAGATGAAATCCATAACCTTCATTCAACAAATTGTTTTTTTTTTAAATTTGGAACTTCACAAATTTGCATGTCATTCTTGTCCAGAAGTCATGCAAATTTTCTCTATGTCATTTTAATTTAATCTAGGCACTGCTAAAGTGAACATTAACAAGTTCTTTTCATTCTTCTTGTTAGTTTTAATGAATTCTTTTTCCCCCTTTATATTTGAATCTTTTTTTAAAAATGAAAGCTTTTTATTTACAAAGCATATGTATGGGTAATTTTTCCAACACTTACCTTTTGTTCCAAATTTTTCCCTCCTTCACCCAACCTTTCCCTTAGCTGTCAGGTAATCCAATACATGTCAAATATGTTGAAATACACATAAGATCCAATATATGTGTACATATTTATACAGTTATCTTGTTGCACGAGAAAAATCAGATCAAGAAGGAAGAAAAAGGAAAAACTAAAAAAGAAAACAAAATACAAACAAATAACAACAGAGAGAGTAAGAATACTTACTATGGTGTGTTCTACACTCTATTCCCACGGTTCTCTCTCTAGTGTAGATGGCTCTCTTCATCACTGTAATGATTTGAATCATTGCAATGTTAAAGAGAGCCACATCTGTCAGAATTGATCATCATATAGTCTTGTTGCTGCTATATACAATGATCTCTTGGATCTGCTCATTTCACTTAGCATCAATTCATGTAAGTCTTTCTAGGCCTCTCTGAAATCCTCCTGCTAATCATTTCTTATAGAATAATAATATTCTATTACATTCATATACCATAACTTATTCAGCCATTCTCCAACTGATGAGCATCCACTCAGTTTCCAGTTTCTAGCCAACTACAAAAAGGGCTGCCACAAACATTTTTGCACATGTGGGTCCCTTTCCCTCCTTTAAGATCTCTTTGGGAATTAAGCTCAGTAGAAACACTGTGGATCAAAGGGTATACACAGTTTGATAATTTTTTGAGCGTAGTTCCAAACTGCTCTCCAGAATGGTTGTTCACAGCTCCACAAACAATGTATCAGTGTCCCAGTTTTCCCACATCATCTCTAACATTCGTAATTACCTTAGCCAATCTGACAGGTGTATAGTAGTATCTCAGAGTTATGTTAATTTGCATTTCTCTGATCAACAGTGATTTAGAGCACCTTTTCATGTGGCTACAAATAGTTTCAATTTCGTCATCTGAAAATTGTCTGTTCATATCCTCTGACCATTTATTAATTTGAGAATGGCTTGAACATTATAAATTTGAGTCAATTCACTATATATTTTAGAAATGATACCTTTATCAGATCCTCTGAATGTAAAAATGTTTTCCCAGTTTATTGCTTCCCTTCTAATCTTGTCTGCATTAGTTTTGTTTGTACAAAAACTTTTTAACTTAATAGAATCAAAATTATCTATTTTATGATCAATAATGATTTCTAGTTCTTTAGTCACAAATTCCATCCTCCTCAACAAATCTGAAAGGTAAACTATACTATGTACTTCTAGTTTGTTTATAGTATCATTCTTTATGTCTAGATCATAAACCAATTTTGACCTTATCTTGGTATAAGGTGTTAGGTATAGGTCTATGCCTACTTTTTGCCACACTAATTTCCAATTTTCCTAGAAGTTTTTGTCAAAAAGTGAATTCTTATCCCAAAAGGTGGGGCCTTTGGATTTGTCAAATACTAGATTGTTATAATCATTGCTTATTTTGTTTTATGAACCTAACCTATTCCACTGATCAACTGCTCTATTTCTTAGCCAGTAGCAAATGGTTTTCATAACCACTGCTTTATAATATAGTTTTAGATCTGATACAGTGAATCTGCCTTCATTTACTTTTGTCTTCATAAATTCCTTTGAAATTCTTGGCCTTTTGTTCTTCCAGATGAATTTTGCTGTCATTTTTTTGAGGTCATTAAAATAGTTTCTTGGGAAGTTGATTGGTATAGCACTAAATAAATAGATTAATTTAGGGAGCACTGTTTTCTTTATTATATTCGCTGGACCTATCCAGGAGCACTTGATATTTTTCCAGTTGCTTAGATCTGACTTTATTTGTGTGGAAAGTGTTTTGTAATTTTGCTCATATAATTCCTGACTTTCCCTTGGCAGATAAATTCCGAAATATTTTATATTATCAACAGTTATTTTAAATGGAATCTCTCTTTGTATGTCTTGCTGTTGGATTTTGTTAGTGATATATAAGAATGCTGATGATTTATATGGATTTATTTTGTATCCTACAACTTTGCTAAAGTTGTGGATTATTCCTAATAACTTTTTAGTTTATTCTCTGGGGTTCTCTAAGTATACCATCATATCATCTGCAGAGAGTGATAATTTGGTTTTCCTCATTACCTAGTCTAATTCCTTTTATCTCTTTTTCTTCTCTTATTGCCAAGGCTAGTATTTCTAATACAATATTGAATAATAATGGTGATAGTGGGCAACCTTGTTTCACCCCTGATCTTAATGGGAATTGTTCCTGTTTATCCCTATTACATATGATGTTTGCTGATGGTTTTAAATAGATGCTACGGACTATTTTAAGGAAAAATCCATTTATTTCTATACTCACTAGTGTTTTTAATAGGAATGGGTGTTGGATTTTACCAAATGCCTTTTCTGCATCTATTGAGATGATCATATGGTTTTTGTTAGTTTGGTTATTGATATAGTCAACTATGCTAATAGTTTTCCTAATATTGAACCAGCCCTGCATTCCTTGTATAAATCCTGCTTGGTCATAGTGTATTATCCTGGGAATGATTTTCTGTAACCTTTTTACTAATATTTTATTTAAGATTTTAGCATCAATATTCATTAGGGAGATTGGTAAACAATTTTCTTTCTCTGTTTTCAATCTGATTTACGTATCAGTACCATGTCTGTGTCATAAAAGGAATTTGGTAGGACTCCTTTAACCTCTATTTTTTCAAATAGTTTA
This sequence comes from Sarcophilus harrisii, assembly GCF_902635505.1. NCBI lineage: Eukaryota > Metazoa > Chordata > Mammalia > Dasyuromorphia > Dasyuridae > Sarcophilus > Sarcophilus harrisii. The sequence continues at coordinate 449,025,831 of NC_045427.1, forward strand.
TACAGCATTGGAGTTAATTGTTCTTTAAATGTTTGGTAGAATTCACATGCAAATCCACAATACAAATATGTATTCCCGTTAACCTAACAATATCACACTACTAGGCATGTATCCCAAAAGGGGGAAAAAAAAAGACATACAAGTAAAAAAAATATGCTAGTAACAGCTTTTTATTCGGGGCAAAAAATTAGAAATTGAAGGGAAGCCCATCAACAGAGAAATGGCTAACTAAATTGTGGCATATGATTATGATTAAATACTATTGTGTGGTAAGAAATAATGAACAGCAAGATTAAAAGGGAAGCAATAAAGTGGGAAAAAATTTTTACACCCAAGGGTTATGATAAAAGCCTAATTTCTAAATTTATAGACTCAAATTTTTAACAATTCAAGCCATTATCCAATTGATAGTCAAAGGATCTGAACAGACAATTTTCAGATGAAGAAATTGAAACCATCTATAGTCATGTGAAAAGGTGCTCTAAATCATTATTGATCAAAGAAATGAAAATTAAGACAACTCTGAGGTACCACTACACATCTTTCAGATTGACTAAGATCACAGAAAAAGATAATGATGAATGTTGGAAGGGATGTGGGAAAACTGGAATACTAATACATTGCTGTTGAAGCTGTAAGCTGATCCAACCATTCTGAAGAGCAATTTATCAAACTGTGCATACCCTTTGATTCAACAATGTTATTACCGGAGTTATATCGCAAAGAGATCTCAAAGGAGGAAAAGGGATCCATATGTGCAAAAATGTTTGTGGCAGCCCTCTTTGTAGTGGCTAGAAACTGGAAACTGAGTGGACACCCATCAGTTGGAGGATGGCTGAATAAGTTATGGTATATGAATGCTTTGGAATATTACCGTTCTATAAGGAATGATCAGCAAGATAATTTCAGAGAGGACTGGAGAGACTTACATGAACTGATGCTAAGTGAAGTGAGCAGAACCAGGACATCATTATACACAGCAACAACAAGATTATATGATGATCAATTCTGATGGACGTGGCTCTTTTCAACAATGAGATGATACAGGCCAGTTTCAATAGTTTTGTTACAGAGAGCATCATCTATAGCCAGAGAAAAAACTGTGGGAACTAAGTATGAATTACAATGTAGTATTTTCACCTCTTTTATTGTTGTTTGCTTGCATTTTATGTTTTCATTTTTCCCTTTTTGATCTGATTCCTCTTGTGCACCATGATAATTATAGGAATATGTATAGAAGAATTGCACATATTTAACATATTGGATTACTCACTATGTAGGGGTGGGGGGTGAGGAAAAAGGAAAGAAAAAAAATTTGGAACACAAGGTATTGTAAAAGTGAATTCTAAGAATTATCTATGCATGTGTTTTGAAAATAAACAGCTTTAATCAAAAAAAGAAAAAGAAATAATGAACAGGATGCTTTCAGAAAAACCTACAAAGTCTTCAATGAGCTCATGCAAAGTGAAATGTACTGTGTACAAAATAATAGTAATACTCTAAGATGATCAGGTAAGAATGACTTGGCTATTCTCAGCAATACAATGATCCAAGACAACTTTGAAGGACTAAGGATGAAAAATGCTATCCATACCTAGCAAAAGAACTGATTGTTTCTGAATACAGATTGAATTGAATATACTTTTTTTTAAATTTAATTTTTCTTGAGAGTTTTTAGGAGTGAGGGGGAAAATGTATATTTTCTTTCACAACATGACTTTTATGGAATGTTTTACATGACTTCACATACACCTTCTAAATGGGGAGAGAGGAAGGAAAAGGATCTGAAACAAAAACCTTTAAAAACAAATGTTAAAAATTGTTTTACATGCAACTGGGGAAAAATAAAATATTAAATAATAGGAGGAAAAGGAGAAAATCATACTAAGAATTTAATATAAAGTGATTTCTGACCCATTATAGATCCCTTGTCGAGATTGCCTGAATTTGTAAGTAATCTGGAAGTGAGAATAAGACCAGAGTCATATCCATCAGCCCCTCATTAAAATATGGCCACCTCTCATAAAATTCATTCTTCTCATTAACTAATTGAGTTGACTGTCACTCTCAGTAATATCTACTATTCCAGGGGCATTTAAGTATTAGATTCCATAAGCAGTCTTTGGCATTCAAAAGTACCACTGACAGACATCTTTTATTAATTATCTCCTAGCATGATTATTATTCATCACCAAACTATATCTTTCAAATTTTTTATACATCACAAATGTGTTTATTTTGCTTTCCTATATTTATGTGTTACATGGGACAGAAAACTTGAGTAATGGTAATGGTAATGATGCAAAAAGAAGGGAAAGAGTATAAGCACTGTGCTAAGCACTTTTTTATTTTTATTTTTGCAAGGTAGTTGGGATTAAGTGACTTGCCCAGGATCACATAGCTAAAAAGTGTCAACTGTCTAAGGCTGCATCTGAACTCAGATACTCCTGATTTCAGGGATAGGGCTCTATCTATTGTGCCATCTAACGACCCTACGTTTTTTTTTTTTTTAACACAAATATCTCTTTTGATCCTCAATACAATCCTGGGAGGTAAATGCTATTATCATCCCCATTTTACATTTGAATAAAATAAAGCAGTGTATTATTATGGTTACAAAGGCGGAGCTAGCAGTTATTCTTCACAACACTGATCAAACATGCTGTGATTAAAATTTTTTTCAATTAATTTCTCAAACCCAATATGAGTCCACATTCTATACTGCTCAATTCTAAACACTACTACATGATTCAAAGTACCCGTCCCCATCAGTAAAAAGATCAAAATTTGTGAAATGAAGCTTAGAAACCATAAGAAATCTCAAAACTAATTTTAACTTACAACAACTCTTTACAAAATTTTCTCTTTTCCCTAATCAAAATGGAAACTTGAAAGGTTATGGCAGTTCCTCATTTTGCCAAGTAAAATGATTCCAATTTTTTTTTTCTTATTTAAGAGTCTGCAAATGTCTTGTCTATTTTAATTTCCTTTAACTATTCTTGCTTCTAATTTGCTTAATCAATTAAATTCTACCAAATCATTCAGAAAAGATCATAAATATCTGCTTTCAAAAAGTTTAGTACATTTTTCTAAATTATTTGCCTTTTAGTAAACAAGTCTCTTACATTAAAATTGGAGAGCAATCTAATACTTGAACTAAGACTTTCTCAAACTCCAGATGAAGATCTAAAAGTTTCAAATACAAAGCTGCTTTTCTACTTTGCTTTTAGAATTACTGGAAACAAAATGTTTAGTTGCCTTCAGTTCAGTTCAGGACTAAGCATTCTCTAGCTGGTGAAAAACACCTTCTTCCTTTACAATAAAAACAAAAAAAATTTTCAAGGAAGGGAATGAATAAGACGGGTTTGGGTGCTATTTGAAACATTACAAAATCTTCACTTTTAATGCTTCAAAGAGCTGAGTTATCAAACCCTATTATTTTTCAATATAGTTCATTAAAACTACACCGACATCACAATTTGGAAATTATATATTAAATATAGTCACAAATGCAGTTTGTCATTCCATAAATTTTTGCAAATGGAGAAAGAATGTCTTTATCGGTCTCTCTCCAGCTTACACAGAATCATAAACATTATAATGACTACATTTCGAAGGTGTTAAAACATCAGCAGAAAAATGTTCACTTTTTTTATCATTTGTCCTATGGCTTATCAGAACATAAGAAAAAAGATGGACATATATATATATATATATATATATATATGCAATATATTCAATACAAATAAAACACTGCTCACTCTTAAGTTACCAATACTTAAAAAAAGTTTTTTTGTTTTTAATACTCAGAAGGGAAGAAAGAAAAATTTTTAAGGGGATACAGATAAGCATGGTAATTTTGTTACTATTTTGTTAAATTTTGTTATATTTTCATATGTAACTTTCTGTTCTTTATAAGTTGAAATGTACATATTTGTTGAGTTGTGAAGTTCAAAATAAAAAAGATAATTTGGAAATAATTATGACAAGATTCATGAAATTATTTAAAGAATTATTACTTTGTTAATAAACTTTGTTCCACAGTGATCCCACTAGTAAATATATTCCCCCCAAAGAAATTAAAGAAAGAAAAGTTCTCTTTTGTAACAAAATATTTGTAGCATTTTTTTTTTTATGATGGCAAAGAACTGAAAACCAAGTACTTGCTTACTAAGAAAAGAGTGAATAAAGTATGGTATATAAATATGATGGACTATCCTGTGCAGTAAAACATGATGCATATGATAATTCCAAAAATTGTGCAGAAAAAAAAACAGATACAGAATGGAGCCAGTAGGCTAAGGAGAACAATATACAAAAAGACTATAGTAATTTAAATGAAAAAGATACAAAAAAGGGAGTGAAAATCTGAGTAGTTATATGGACCATTTATGATCCTGCACAATTAGTAATGAAACAAACCTTTTTTCTTCTCTGCTAAAAGATGTGGGACTGCAAGAAAAGAATGCAGCAAATATTAATAAATATGGTCACTGTACTAATAATTTTTATTTAAATGTTTCTTTTTGTTAAAAAGAAGGTACAGTGCTAGGGAAACTATGATTGTGAAATGACTGTATACTCACTAATTCCTGTTTTTTTTGTGACATTGCTCTCTATTCTTTACCTATTTTTCTGACCAACATTTCTCAATCTCTTTGAAAGGATCATTATCCATTTTCTTTCCCCTAGGTATACACCCACCCCAAAGCTCCGCCATGGATTCCCTTCTCTGTATGTATTCTGTTTCAGTAATCTCACCAATTCAGATAGCATCTCGAAGCAGATGATTCCCAGATATATCCAGTCCTCAACTCTCTTCAGAAATTGTTTGGCAGTTTTAGTGACCTGTTGGAACTTCAGCATGTTGTGGAACCATAGAAGTATACAAAATGAACTTATTTTCTTTCTGCCAGACCCTCTCCTTCCTAGCACCATCAGCTTCCCAGTTATCCAGCTTCATAACTTAGGCATCATTCTCAACCCTTCATCCTTACTAATCTCTCCCTCCCATATTCATTCAGTTGCCTCATCTTGTTAGTTTTGCCTTTTTGTATCATTCCCACCACAACAATCCTAAGTAAAATCTTCATTGCTCTCCTATTGGTAACAGTAATAGTTTCCTAATTACTTTCTCAACCTCCATTCTCTCTTTTTCTACAATCCTTTTTCCACAACTAATATCATGAAAGCACAGAGCACAAAAATGTTATTCTTCTATTCAAAATGCTGCTCTGGCTCCCTACTGCTTAAAAGACAACTATAAATTTATTTTTTACATTTAATACCCTTCACAATCTAGATCCTACTCATCTTTTGAGACTGATTCAATGTCACCCCATTCCAAGGACTTTACAATCTGGCCAGACTAATTTTGTGAGGTTTACAAAACACTATCTCCTGTTCCTGTGCCCTTCCTTGGGCTGGCCTAGATGCCCCATCTAGGCTCTTAGAACACACAGTTCCCTTCAAGTTTCAGATAAGTGTCACACCTAATTCCCTCAGTTGTTAATCTCTTTCCATTCAGCCAAAATCATTTTGTATTTTATTTTGTATATATATTCCATTTACTCATCTGTGTATATGTATCTCTTCCCTTCCACCTAAAAGAAAGCAAGCTCCTTTGAAGGCAGGATACTTCCTCAATTTTGTCTTTATAATATCAAGATGTACCACATGAAAGGCATTTAATAAAAAATTAAGAAAGAGAAAGAGAGAATGAAAGTTGAAGATAGTATGAAAAATAACCATCCATATAAGTGAGGTAGGTCTAAAGTCACATATTCAGATGTAGTCTCAGAGATAGTACTTGAACTCAATTCTTTATTCTAAAATCACTACCTCTTTATCCACTAATGAATGGTTGATTAAATAGCCCTGTTAAATAGATAGTAATGATTATTATCCCTATTTTAAAAGTAATGAATATGAGATTCAAAGAAATTAATTTATTTATTCAGGTTCACTTTTACTAAGTAGCATTTCAAGGATTTCATCCCAAGTCTTTTGTGCAAATCCTTGCACTAAGTTGATTTATTTATAGCCTTTATATACATTTACTCCTACTATATCATAGATCTTTTCTATCTTTCTTTCATCCTTGTTTTTTGAAATCTGATTAATTTCTTTAGGATTTAAGATGATGAAAGCTGGTTAAAAAAAAACCTTACAATCTATTAAAGTTATATTTCCTTATGATCACTAGAGGGAGAGTCACTGTTATAATTAGCACATGAGACAGAAAAGAGAATGAGAAAGAGGAGGATTTTTACGAGTAAAAAATAATAAAATGTTCAGAGGATTATTCAGCATTGTTGAAAAATTCTACTTCTTAGGGAACATGATGATCCAAAGTGAAATGGACAGATGTATGCTAGTCATAAATAGGCTATATAGCATATTGCCATTCATGATTTATATGCAGGAAGTAGTGTGGTAAAAGTTATAATCAGCTTCTCAATAATTACATTCTTTAGCTTGTTCTCCAACATACATTTTCCCTCAGGGCACTTCAAAATTTAGATTTTTCCAAACTATGTATATAACAAAAAGGGCTCTGGGCTTCCACGAAAACACTTATGCTAAAGATATATAGAGGCAAGCTTTATTTAGCCCAACAATTAAAAAAAAAAATGTTGAAGCATAAAGAACTCATCCTCACTCAAAAAAGAATGTTGCAATTTCTATCTCATATAACAAATACCCCTCCAATCCTTCTGATTAATAGTACTACTACTACCACCACCAACCCTTTGGGGCAAGAATTTAAGGCTGCGATAGAGTCAGCAACCTATGGTGAAGACCCACTTTAAGCTCTTATGTTTTTTTCCTACTTCCTTTTAAAGGTTAAGGCCCACAGGTGAAATAGTTCAAGTATACATTAGTAGGAATATGGGAAGACATAAAATAATTTCTGAGATTTTACACTTATCTCTAGGGTAATTTTCAGGAAAGTATCTCAAAATGTCAACTACTACATAATGTGAACTATCATCATCATTATGATTATTTCTCCAATATCATATTCTATTGCTTCTTCATGGCATGGGATAGATAGAAACTTTTTAAAGGTATACCAGCTAAGTACAAATTCTGTCAAATGTAACATGTTCTCATTTATCCAGGAATAATCCAAATAAAAGTACTCATACTTTCCCAACTGATAAATGGTTAAAGGTTATGAAAAGGCAGTTTTCAGAAAAAGAAATCAAAGCTCTAGTCATATTAAAAAATGTTCTTAATCACTAGTGATTAGAGAAATGTAAATTAAACTTTCAACACCCCACATCTATAAGATTGGGTACCATGACAAAAAAGGAAAAATGACAAATGCTGGAGGAAATATGAAAAAACAGGGTCCTTAATGCACTGCTGGAAGAGTACTGAATTCATCTAATCATTCTAGAGAATAATCTGGAACTATGCCCAAAGGGCTATAAAATTGTACAGACCCTTTGAAATCACAACCAGATCTAAATCTGAAAGAGAGCAGAGAAAAAGAAAGGGATCTATATATACAAAAATATTTATAGCAGTTCTTGTTGTGGCAAAAAAATGGAAATTGAGGGGATATTCATCAATTTAACAAGTGATATTGATTGTGCTATAACAAATGATGAGAGGTAACTTAAACATAAAGTGTGACACTATAAGCAAATTAGGAGAACAAGCAATAGTCTGCCTCTCAGGTCTGTGGAGATGGGAGAAATGTATGGCCAAAGAAGAACTAGAGAACATTATGAAATGCAAAATTGATAATTCTGATTACATTAAATTAATTTTTTTTTTGCACAAACAAAACCAATGTAGCCAAAATTATAAGGGAAGCAACTGTAAATGACTTTCCTATTCTCATTACTACAATCATCCATGACTACTCTGAAATCCTATCCATATCCAAAGAAGGAACTGATATTGTCTGATACAGACTGAAGCGTCCTGTTCTCTCTCTCTCTCTCTTTCTTTTTAAGTTAAAATTTTTTGAGAGGTTATTTTCATTAGGGTGGGAGACCTTTGTTTTCTTTCACAACTTGACTTTTAAGGAAATTTTTGCATAAGTTTACATGTAATTTCTTAATTGTGGGTGGGGGTAAGGGGGAACCTAAAATGCAAAAATCTTAAAAATAAATGTAAAAAAAAAGTTTTGATTGTAATTGGGGAATATGTTAAATCAATTAAATTAAATTAGAGGAAACCAAGAAAGCTAAGAAAAAAAAAATCAAAGCCAGTGTTTCTGATAAAAGCCTCATTTCTAAAATATATAGAGAATTAACTCAAATTTATAGGAATTAAAGCCATTCTTTAATTGATAAATGGTCAAAGGATATGACAGATAATTTTCAGACAAAGAAAATAAAGCTATTTCTAGTCATATGAAAAAATTCTCTAAATCACTGTTGATTAGAGAAATTCAAATTAACACAACTCTGACATCCCACTTCACCCTTCTCAAATAGGCTAAGATGATAGGAAAAGATGATGATGAATGTTGAAAGGGACGTGGGAAAACTGGGACACTAATACATTGCTGGTGGAGTTATGAACTGATCCAACCATTCTGGAGAACTATTTGGAACTATGGCCAAAGGACCATGAAACTACACACACACAGACACCCCTAATTCAGTAGTATCCCAAAAAAATCATAAAAGAGGGAAAAGAACCCACATGTGCAAAAATGTTTGTAGCAGTTCTTTCTGTAGTGGCAAAGAATTGGAAGTTGAATGGATATCCAGAGCCATCAGAAAAGCTGAATAAGTTGTGATATTTGAAGGGAATGGAATATTATTGTTCTGTAAGAAATGAGCAGGCTGCATTCTGAAAAAGACAAGAACTGATGCCGAGTTCAATGAGCAGAAGCCAGAGAATATTGTACACAATGACAAGATTATGTGATCAACTGTGATGGACTGAACTCTTTTCAACAATGAAGTGATTCAAAGCAATTCCAATAGACTTGTGATGCAAAATGACGAGAATTATGGAGACTGAATGTGGATTAAAACACAATATTTTCGCTTTTTTGGTGTCTTTCCTTTTTGGCATTTTTTCCCCTGTTGATCTGATTTTTCTTCCTTAGCATGATGAATATGTAAATATTTTTAGAGGAACTGAACATGTTTAATCTATATCAGACTGCTTGCTGTCTTGGGGGAAAAATCTGGAACACAAGATTTTGCAAAGGTAAATTTTGAAAACTATCTTTGCTTATATTTGGAAAAATAAAATACCATTAAAAGTAAAAAAATAAACTTAAAAAAATGATCATATATGAACTGAATGAAGTGCATAGAACCAGTGGATCATTGTATACATTAACAGCAATACTGTAATAATTATCAATTATGAAAGATTTAGCCACTGATGAACATGATTACAAAGAACTCACAATAAAAAACAATAACCACTTGTGGCAGCCCTCTTTGTAGTGGCCAGAAACTGGAAACTGAGTGGATGTCCATCAATTGGCAAATGGCGGAATAAATTTTGGTATATGAATATTATGTAATATTATTGCTTTGTAAGAAATGATCAGGAGGATGATTTCAGAAAGGCCTGGAATGACTTACATAAACTGATGCTGAGTGAAATGAGCAAGACAGGAGATCATTATGTATTTCAATAACAATACTATATGATGATCAATTCTGATAGACGTGACCCTCTTCAACAATGACATGAACCAAATCAGTTCCACTAGAGCAGTAATGAATTGAATCAGCTAAACCCAGCGAAAGAATTCTGGGAGATATCTATGAACAACTACATAGAATTTCCAATCCCTCTATTTTTGTCCACCTGCATTTTTGATTTCCTTCACAGGTTAATTGTACACTATTTCAACTCAAGTGAAAATCTAGACAAACAGAATTGTCTTAATTTGCATTTCTCTGATCAATAATGACTTGGAGCATCTTTTCGTATGGCTAGAAATAGTTTCAATTTCTTCATCTGAGAATTGCCTGTTCATATCCTTTGACCATTTATCAATTGGAGAATGGCTTGATTTCTTATAAATTATAGTCAATTCTCTATATATTTTGGAAATGAGCCTTTATCAGAACCTTTGACTGTAAAAATGTTTTCCCAGTTTATTGCTTCCCTTCTAATCTTGTCTGTATTAGTTTTGTTTGTATAAAAACTTTTCAATTTGATATAATCAAAATTTTCTATTTTGTGATCAAAAAATGTTTTGAAAAAAGTTTTTTGGTCATAAATTCCTTCCTCTTCCACAGGTCTGAAAGGTAAACTATCCGGTGTTCTAATTTATTTATAATCTCATTCTTGATTTTATCTTGGTGTATGGTGTTAAGTGTGGGTCAATGCCTAGTTTCTGCCATACTAATTTCCAATTTTCCCAGCAGTTTTTGGCAAACAGTGAGTTCTTATCCCAAAAGCTGGGGTCTTTGGGTTTGTCAAACACTAGATTATTAAAATTATTGACTGTTTTGTCCTTTGAACTTAACCTATTCCACTGAGCAACTAGTCTATTTCTTAGTTAATAACAAATGGTTTTGGTAACCGCTAGAAAGATAAAGTTTCTTAATAGTTTCTATTATTTTATTACTGTTGTTGTCATTTCTTCCTGTTATTATTGTCACTGCTTGCATTTATTTACTTTTCTTGTACTTCTGATCTTTGGGGTGTTTGAGAAACAAATTATCCCTTTTCAGGTCTGTTTACTAAGAATGTTTCAAATACTTCTTTATTAGTTTTTTTTATTTGTCTTAAGATTAGAATTGCAAAATGAAGGTGGCTTAGCTGTACCAGATCTAAAATCATATTATAGAGCAGCAGTTACCAAAACCATTTGGTATTAGCTAAGGAATAGATTAGTTGATCAGTGGAATAGATTATGTTCAAGGGACAAAACAGTCAACAACTATAGCAACCTAGTCTTTGACAAACCCAAAGACCCCAGCTTTTGGGATAAGAACTTGTTTTTTGACAAAAATTGCTGGGAAAATTGGAAGCTAATATGGCAGAAACTAGGCATTGATCCACACTTAACACAGTACACCAAGATAAGGTCAAAATGGGTTCATGACCTAGGCATAAAGAATGAAATTATTAATAAATTAGAGGAACACAGGATAGTTTACCTCTCAGACCTGTGGAAGGGGAAGGATTTTATGACCAAAGAAGAACTAGGGATCATTACTGATCACAAAAAAGAAAATTTCGACTATACCAAACTGAAAAGTTTTTGTACAAACAAAACTAATGCAGACAAGATAAGAAGGGAAGCAATAAACTGGGAAAATATTTTCACAGTCAAAGATTCTGATAAAGGCCTCATTTCCAAAATATATAGAGAATTAACTCTAATTTATAAAAAATCAAGCCATTCTCCAGTTGAAAAATGGTCAAAGGATATAACCAGACAATTCTCAGATGAAGAAATTGAAACTATTTCTAGTCATATGAAAAGATGCTCCAAGTCATTATTAATCAGAGAAATGCAAATTAAGACAACTCTAAGATACCACTACACACCTGTCAGATTGGCTAAGATGACAGGAAAAAATAATGATGATTGTTGGAGGGGATGCGGGAAAACTGGGACATTGATGCATTGTTGGTGGAATTGTGAACGAATCCAACCATTCTGGAGAGTAGTTTGGAACTATGCTCAAAAAGTTATCAAACTGTGCATACCCTTTGATCCAGCAGTGTTACTACTGTGCTTATATCCCAAAGAGATCATAAAGAAGGGAAAGGGACCTGTATGTGCACGAATGTTTGTGGCAGCCCTCTTTGTAGTGGCTAGAAACTGTAAACTGAGTGGATGCCCATAAGTTGGAGAATGGCTGAATAAATTGTGGTATATGAATATTATGGAATATTATTGTTCTGTAAGAAATGACCAACAGGATGATTTCAGAAAGGCCTGGAGAGACTTACATGAACTGATGCTGAGTGAAACGAGCAGGACCAGGAGATCATTATATACTTCAACAACAATATTATATGATGACCAGTTCTGATAGAACTGGCCATCCTCAGCAAAGAGATCAACCAAATCATTTCCAATGGAGCAGTAATGAACCGAACCAGCTATGCCCAGAGAAAGAACTCTGGGAGATGACTAAAAACCATTACATTGAATTCCCAATCCCTATATTCATGCCCATCTGCATTTTTGATTTCCTTAACAAGCTAATTGTACAATATTTCAGAGTCTGATTCTTTTTGTACAGCAAAATAACAGTTTGGTCATGTATACTTATTGTGTATCTAATTTATATATAAATGTATTTAACATTCACTGTTCATCCTGCCATCTGGGGGAGAGGGTGAGGGTAAGAGGTGAAAAATTGGAACAAGAGGTTTGGCAATTGTTAATGCTGTAAAGTTACCCATACATATAACCTGTAAATAAAAAGCTATTAAGTAAAAAAAAAATATATGAATTAAAAAAAAAAAAATTAGAATTGCAGGGTTAGTCACCTTCGGTTGCTTTCTGAGCTCTATTACTCTTGGGAATACATCATTCATTCTATTCCCTCTTCCATTTCCTGGTAGATTCAGAATAGTTTGGTGTTATTCAAATTACTTTTCCTTTATATTTGGAGTTTCTTCTCAGAATCCCTAGCAGAATTTCTCAATGAAATTGTTAAATTTAGCCATAAGTTTGCAGCTTAGGTTGTTCTTGGTTTTGTTTAGTTATCTGTTTTTTTTCTCTCTCCTGGAGGATATCCTTAGATTCTTTCAATTGGCACTGTGTGTTCTATGTTAAGAAGTTCTAGGCAGTTTTCTGGTATTTTTCCTGCATTGTGATTGGGTTTAGTGGAGAGAATTATCATCATTAAGTTGTCTCTACAAAATCTGCTTCAGGACAGGTTTAGCCATCAATACTTTTGGCTTGGTCAGACATAATGCTATCTTTTAATGTTATTGCCTTTTTGCATCTCTTCTTCCACACTGTCCAAAACTTCCACATTGTATTTGCATTCTCAATTAATTCAGTTATTCTCTCTGTTGGTTTTTTCGGTAATCAAAGATTCAAATTTGCCCATTTTTGCCACCAAAAATTCAAATTTTTCTATCCTGATAATTATTTATGCTGTACAGGCCATAAATACTATCCTCACATTTCAAGAACAGTAAGCTACAAAATCCACAGACCTGAGTTCAAATCTGACCTCAGACACTTAATACTTACCAGCTTGTGACCCTGGACAAACCACTTAATCCCCAACTGCCTTTGGGTGGGGAAAAAAAAATAACCTACACTAAAATCCACAGGTCCTTCTCCTATTCATATATTCCTTGTTGGTTTATCTGCTTATGCTGCAGGTCTTTAAGTTTTCTTCTTCCTGTTTTGTTAAAGTACAAGTCAATTCTCTGAGAGCCTCCACTGCTGTGAATCATAGCATGTGAAGGAGTTGCAGGGCAGCTGCCTTTGCTGACACAGGTGTTGCAGACTGGGAATGATATAAATTGGAGGCAGAGGGAAAAGTAGAGAGGTCAGACAATGCAATGGACTCTCAGAGAAGTCAGAGAACAACTCTCAGTCTCTTTGTATCATCTTCTTCACAAGAGGATTTCCATTCTGCAGGTCTGGGTTGGCTCTCCAGCTGCCACTGTCAGGAGGCTCCCTGTATGATAACATTGTTTGTGTTCTTTGGTCATTTCAATCTTTTTTTTTCCCCTTGTATTTTCTCCTGCTGCTCACTTTCTGACTCCCTCTCTTCTAATGACAATTTTCCTAGGTATTAATCTCAAAGTATCTCAGCCTCCTCTCACATCAAGCAATTCATTGTTTACCATCCTAGGTTTCTGGCCTAAATGACTTTCAGAGTGGGCAGAATTAACGCCAGTTAGATACTTTTTCCCTCAGACATAATCAAGTATCACACAATTCCCTGCCTCCCACTCCCCACCCCAACACACATCAAGTTTTGTTCTTTCAGTTTCTCAGTTCTCTGACCCAATGGCACAGAGCACTGGCTTGCACTATTATAGCCCAAGCAAATTTCTGTCTTTTGGAATTTAGATTTTCGTAGTTCTGAGAGGAGGGGAAGGAAGGAGGGAAGGATGTTGAGCTGAGTTCTATTAAAAGCACACTGGTATAATATAATTATTGTGGCCTAACAATTTTCTGCCTTTTGGAATTTGGATCTCTTTGGCACTTAGAAGAAAGGGGATGAGGGTAGAGAAAGAAATATGTTCTGATCTTTCTTCTGTTCTTCTACTAGGGCCAATCCGTTCAATTTGCAAGTATTATTGATGTAATCAATTATGCTAATAGTTTTCCTTATATTAAACCATTCCTGTATTTGTGGAACATAAATCCCAGTTGATTTTAGTAGCACCTGCTAGTGTCTACATTCAACTTAGATTCATATCCATGCTATGATAAACTCTTGGAAAAAGATACTTTCAATCGTTCATATCCTATCTGGGAGACATATTTCAATAAATCTTTTTTTTTTTTTTTTTATTTCAAGAAATCTTAAAGAGGAAAGTACATATATAATACTGCCATGGAATTATTGTTTCCACCTTTGGGAAACTGGATATCTACAGCACTGTGAGAAAGGGATTAGGTAAAGAATTGAGTTTTGTTACAATTTCAAGGATTGATTTGTGCAGCTTCATTGAAACTTTACAGATAGTATGTAGGAGGGTGCTTAGTGAATACTGATTGTGATTTAGGGAATATTGGTCTTTTCTGCGGTTAGTTCATTGAGTTTTTACCTTGTTTGGATTCTTGGTGTCCTAAAGCACAGAGAGAGCTCAAACTGTTTTATTTGTGGCACAGCAAAACTATTTTGAATAGATATGAGAAATTGTGAGCATCAGAAATAATTTCTGTTCCTGCTTCTTGATCGTAATCCAGAAGTCCTCAATAAATTTATTATATAAATTCATCCTTTCTTCCTCTTGTCCTGGGAAGATAATTTTAAACACTACAAATTATAAAATAAACATTTTTGGTTGTAGAAAAAAGTTTTTCTCAGACAACTCATTAGATTCACAAGGAGAATGAATGTTTCAGTTCAGCAACAAGCTTAGATTTATATTTAAGGAAGATTTTTCTAAAAAGTGACATGACTCACTTTTCAGAAATGGGGAAAGGAGAGGTGAGAAATAAGAACAGGACCAAAAGTGGAAGCCTATAGTCTATTCAGTAAACCATGACTAGCTTAGACTAATTTCAAAACTAATCAGACTATTAACTATTAATAAACAGTTAAGATTTGTTTTCATAGAACTTTGACAGCTGAAACTAATGACAGTTTTCATGTCTTCATTTTGGAAAACATAACCTACTTTGAAAAATGAGTTACAGTTAGTAGTCTATTTATGATTCATTATTGTTAACACTTAAATTTAGAGAAAAAAATTTGACTTCTAATTTTTAACATCTTAATGCACTTCACAAGAAAGGTGCTAGAGATATTTGTTAAAGGAAAGCATACATATTTTTCGCATCTTTTGAGAGCCTAAACTAAGATTATATTCTAAAAATCTCATTATTGAGCTAAAAAAAAAAAAAAAATAAAAGAAAACAATTCATTGCTTTTAGGTTTTAAACTTTGAGATATAGGATTAATCTCAATAAAACCTAAAATGCCACATGTTTTCTTCTTTTAATCGTTAATATCTGTTTTGAGTACTTCTTAATATAAACTCTATTAACACAATCTGATTAACAAAACCCAACAAGTATCCAACAGGCAAATGCTTTATTTTTAGTCTTTTTGTTTCAGAGTAATCCTAATTCTATATACACTATTAAAATAAGACATATATTAGGACTCTTTGAAAAGTCAGTTGATAAAATCAGATCATAAGAAAAGAGGAAAAAAGATGAAGAAAAAGAAAAAAGAGGGGGGAAAGGAAAAAAATCAAATTCACTTTCATATCACAAAGACAAAACAATGAGTTACTTTGTTTATTTGCCCAACTTTAAGTTAAAAAATGTTTTGTTTTGTTTTTTTAACAGTTTTAAGTGAACATTTTACAAGTAATTTTCTATATCATCACTTTGGTAGTCATAAAAAGCACAGAAAGTAATAAGTGTACCCTAACATTGAAGAGTATTGACATAAAATTATTTATACTGATAACACTATTTACATATATTTTCACTGAATTATATTTCTGTTTTGTAAATTTTATAATTACAGGTAATGAACATCACATTATTATGCCAGTTTCCATAATTATCCTGACCCAATCCTGGCTCAGTTTCCCTGCTTCTCAGTCCTGCAAAACCTCCCCTCCCTCTTTATCAGAATATTTGATAAGGATAAAAGATCTTATGCTTTAGAATATCAGAATGCCTCTCCCCATCCCAAGCTACCAGAATGTCAGATACTGTCCTATCTCCCCATTTCTGGGGTTCCTCCCCCCATGCCTCCCCTCACCTTGGTCAGAACCGGATTGTCAGAGTCCTGTTCCTGCTCTCACCTCAGTCTACCCCCTGAGTCTAAGCAATATGTATATATGTCATTGAGAACTCTCATTGTTTGCTGGATTCTTGGAGGCGATAGTCTCATTCAGGCCTGGGACCAAATTATGGATCCATTTAGTTCCAATAAATCTTTCCATTTAATAAATTATCAAATACTCTCTAATTTCTATCTTGCTCAGTTTCTCCGACATTACAACATGAACTTTCAAAAATATGTTAACAAAGGTTTTCCTTATAAGATGACATGGCATTAGATTATCCATACTGGTTTTTAACTTTTTTTTCAAGGTGGGATTAGAAGGGGGAAAGAGGCAGAATTGTTTTTATTTATTAAAGAATAGAATTTAACATTTTTAAAAAGATGTCATGACATTTGACTGACTTCTGTGAAAGATTGAATAAAATCATTTCAAACATCCAATCAGAATACCCACCATGAATAGTACAAAGACCAAAAAAGAAAAAAAGAGTAGACTAAAAAAGAATGTTAGAAAAGCTCTACATTAGTAATATCAAACTTAATAGTTCCCAATTATATTTTAATCTGGTTCTTTCTGTACTTCGGAGTATTATGGGCCACATGCAGTCCACAGGGAAGTGTGTTTGACAGCTATGTCCTAGGTCTTAGAAGGGAAGATTTAAAAAAATTCAGAGCATATCAACCAGAGAAAAGAGCTCATTCCCATTCTGATTCCTTTTATTTCTTTCTTTTCTCTTATTGTCACTGCTTTGATTTAGAATACAAAACGGAATATTAGTGACAATGAACATCCTTGTTTCATATCTGATGTTATTGGTAAGGCATCTAATGTATCTCCTTTTGCAAATAATGCTTGCTGATGGTTTTAGATAAATGCCTTTTATTAATAATCCATTGAAAAATCCATTTATATCCAATCCGTTCAATTTGCAAGTATTATTGATGTAATCAATTATGCTAATAGTTTTCCTTATATTAAACCATTCCTGTATTTGTGGAACATAAATCCCAGTTGATTTTAGTAGCACCTGCTAGTGTCTACATTCAACTTAGATTCATATCCATGCTATGATAAACTCTTGGAAAAAGATACTTTCAATCGTTCATATCCTATCTGGGAGACATATTTCAATAAATCTTTTTTTTTTTTTTTTTTATTTCAAGAAATCTTAAAGAGGAAAGTACATGTACTAGACTGCAAGTTCCATGAAGATAAGCAAAGCTGTTATTCAAACTTTTAATTCTAACACTGAAAAAGTGCTTTGTACACAAGTACTTAATTAACATTAGTTTAAAAAATTTCTGGTAATTGTGATGGATTTGGCTCTTTTCAGGAAAATGGTAATCCAAGACAATTCCAATAGACTTGGAATGGAAAATGCTATCCACATGCAGAAATAAAACTTTGTAGACCGAATATGGATCAAAGAATAGTATTTTCATCTTTTTTTGTTTGTTTGCTTTTTCTTCCTGATATTTTTTTCCTTTTGGTATGATTTTTCTTGCACAACATCACAAATATGGAAATATGTTTAAAAGGATTGCACATGTATTGCATTTTTAACCTACATCAGATTGTTTGCTGCCTTGGGAAAGAGGCAGATGAAGGAGGGAGAAAAAATTTGGAATACAAAGTTTCAAGCCAATCTCAAAAGAATTGGAATGGAAATGCCATTTGAATCCAGAGAGAAAACTATAGGAGAGTGAATATGGATCAAGCATAGTATTTTCATTTTTGTTTATTTTCTTAATTCTGTTTTTTCCCCTTTTCCGGTATGATTTATCTTGTACAATATGCCAAATATGGAAATGTTTAAAAGAATTGTACATATTTAACCGATATCAAAGCACTTTCTATATTGGAGAAGGAGGAATTAGGGGAAAAAAGGAGAAAAATTTGGAACATACAGTCTTGTAAAAATGAATGCTGAGGTGGGCAGCTAAAAGACACAGTGGATAGAAGAATCAATCCTTGAGTCAGGAGAATGAGTTCAAACCTGATCTCAGACACTTAACCCTTCTATTTAGCTGGGTGACCCTGGGGAAGTCATTTAACCCCAACTGCCTCAGGAAAAAAAAACAAATGAACAAAAACATATCTTAACATGTATTTGAAAAAATAAGATACTATTGAGGAAAAAAATACAAATAAAAATTATTGTTAAGCAAAAAAAAATTTTTAATTAAAAACTGCTGGTACTAAAAGAAATGAGAAATAATACTTCATGATTTTTCTTGATGTTTTATTTTGCTGAATTAGTGATGATGAGGGATTTATATGATTGTTATGTGGATAAGATATCTGTTTTGCTTTCAATGACATTTAAAATCGAAATGCCTTCCTCTCACATTTAGCTGGCTGAATTACTACCCATCCTTTAAAGCTCAACTAAAATACATTCCTTGAACAAATGCTAATCCTCGTCTGAAGGTAATAACCTTTTCCTTTGGATCTCACAAAGCATTTTGTTTCATATATTTTTATAATGCAAATTTTTTTTAAATCAACAAAATTCAACAGATGTTAAAAATAAAATTGTCTAATTCATTCAAGTAATTATACAAGACCTCAAAGATAAAAACGTTTTAAATGATGCTATCTCTATCTTCAAGGTATTGTGGGATGGGATATCAAGTTCAAGTAATGTGAAATAAGGAAGGAAAGCTTAGTCAGAGAAAGAATTGAATGAGATCTTAAAGTCAGCCTACAGGAAAAAGGAACACTCAAGTGGACTTAAAATATATTATTATTGTACTTGTATTGTATTGTATTAAGTCTAGTTATCTAGAAGAACTTGAGAAGATGCTAGACAAGTGCTAGCATTGGCAGGTCCTAGAAAGGCTTCATGAATGGACTACAATAGACTAAAGACCAAATTGTACAATGAAGAGGTTTTAATCCTTCTTAGTGGAGGGAATACCAATGAAATCATAGATTCTTCAACTACTGTTCACTATATCTGTGCACCTGTCTCTTAGATTTACAATTTGGGGGTATAGGAGAAGGGGGAATCTTCCACAGGTTGATCCCAGTGTTCTGAATATAGGAGGTACTTAAATGCACTTAATGAAATGAATATGATCTTCAAACTTTTAAAAACACTGATTTACAGAACTGCTTTGTAATTTTGTTCATATAATTCCTGACTTTCCATTGGTAGATAGATTCCCAAATATTTATGCTATCGACGGTTATTTTGAATGGAATTTCCTTTTGTATCTCTTGCTGTTGGATTTTGTTGGTGATGTATAAAAATGCTGAGCATTTATGGGGATTTATTTTGTATCATGCAACTTTGCTAAAGTTATGAATTATTTCTAATAGCTTTTTAGTAGAATCTCTGGGGTTCTCTAAGTATACCATCATATCATCTGCAAAGAGTGATGGTTTGGTTTCCTCATTGCCTATTCTAATTCCTTTAATCTCTTTCTCAACTCATTGCCAAGGCTAGCGTTTCTAATACAATATTGAATAATAATGGTGATAGTGGGCAACCTTGTTTCACTCCTGATCTTACTGGGAAAGGTTCCAGTTTTTCTCCATTGAATATGATGCTTACTGATGATTTTAAATATATGCTCCTGACTATTTTAAGGAAAAGTCCATTTATTCCTATCCTCTCAAGTGTTTTTATTAGGAATGGATGTTGGATTTTATCAAATACTTTTTCTGCATCTATTAAGATGATTTTGTTAATTTGGTTACTGATATAGTCAAAATGCTAATAGTTTTCCTAATATTGAACCAGCTCTGCATTCTTGGTATAAATCGTACTTGGCCATAGTGTATTATCCTGGGGATGATTTTCTGTAATCTTTTTGCTAATATTTTATTTAAGATTTTAGCATCAATATTCATTAGGGAGATTGGTCTATAATTTTCTTTCTCTATTTTCAACCTACCTGGTTTAGATAGATTGATTCATAAAACATAGACTAAAATAAGTAAATACATTTAAAAAAAATTGTTTGTTATGACAGTTGATACTGCTCATGGACAAAAGATATCTATTAGAATATTAAGATGATTAAAAAATAAATATCAATGAAATATTTAAGGGAAAAATTTGAGTCAGGATAGCTTTCCAAATGAAACATTTTAAGAAGTTTTCTAAAAAAAAGTCTTATGGGATCTGTGAGTTTATTTAAATGGGTATTCTTTCCTCTAATGCAAAACACACTTTTTTTATGCCTATTATTAATTCAGTTCTTGTTCACGTCTTAACAAATCCATGATCAGTTTATATAAATATACATATATTTAATTACAGAAAATTCTATTCTCTATAGCACATAAGCACTTATTTTGCAGCAAACCAAATCACATGTGCTTTTAAGTGAGGGCACAAAGTGCCTCACTGATAGGTAACACAGGGAATGCAAATTTTTAAAATTTGGGGTAGGGAAATTAGAACAATTGTCTATTCTCATCTCTGAGGGTAAGCCTAAGAAGCACTGCGGTGAGCATGCTAATGGGTTATGGTAAAATAAGAAGTTGCATTCAGTGTATTTAGTTATATCTAGGAAAAAAGACAATATAATTTATTGTCATGAAAAATTATGTCTTCCTATCACTGAATTTGTATTTTACCAAAGTTTTTCAAATTGACGTCCATAAGCTTAGATACTCAGTACTTTAACAAGGTTGTCTCCCTTCATTTAAAGCACAAGCCATTGGTAAGTACTTTATCCTTTCCAGTGTTAGTTAAGATGTATCAATTCTCATTCTCAACATACTGATGATTTTAACAGAAATCATGTCAAGCAATAGTATTATCTCAGTTCCTGCTGTTGCTTCCCTTTCTCCTACCCCCCACTCCAAAGAAGCATCCTAATAATTATGTTCAAAGCTAGCAAAGCAGATATATCCACCAGACACCAAATAACAGGCCCCTGGTTAGAGCATTTCCAAAAGAGCTGAAGAACCATACAACATGTCCTACCAGAACTTCAAAGACTGTCTACAACTGATCTTCCACAACATGGTACTAGCATGCCTTACAGCTCTTTTTAAATTTTTCATCAAATATATACCAGAATTCTTATTTTATGTCCAAATATCAAATTCATTAAGCAAATGAAGAATATTATCAATCATTCATTGAAAATGAGTAGGAGGCTTGACTAACCATCTGTGCTCAAATAAGCCATCCTTCTGTATCAAAAATTATTATAGAGGAGACAAAGTGAAACTGGTAGATAGGAATTTTTGCCCAGTACTTTTGCTTGACAGGCTTTAAAAAGGACCTAGAGACAACACAAAATCCAAAGGTTTCTGATTGCAAGAAAAGGATACCATCTGTCTAATCAGTGATGGTATCTTTTCCCACATTAGGAGAGACACTGAAGAGTCAAAGATATCAACTTGCTCACCTGCATGGCTCAAAGAACAATACCTACAACAGTAACAGAGAAGGTAAGACAAATGGATGGTTTGAGAAGAAAAGATAATGGGTTTTATTTGGGTCATTGAGTTTAAGATGACTATGAAACATCCAGTTTGAGATGTAAGTCTGAAGGTTAGCAGAGATTACAGCTGAAAAAGTAGATTGGAAAAGCATCAACAAAGAAATGGTAATTCAATTTATGGGAGCTGTGACACAATATAGACAAAGAAGTGAAGTTACAGAGGCTTATGAGACATTCACCATTAGCAAGCACCACTTGGATGAAGATGTAGGAAAGAAGACTGAGAAGGAATAATCAGAAATGTATGAGGAAAACCAGAAAAATAGTGTCTTGAAAATGTAAAGAAAAAAAAAAAAAAAAGAGTACCAAGGAGAAGAGGATGACCAACAGTGTCAAAAGCTGCACAGAAGTCAAGAAGGATGATGATTGGGAAAAGGAGTTTTGATTTGGCAATTAAGAGATTACTGGCAACTCTGGATAGAGTAATTGCAGTGAATGAAGAGATCAGAATCCAGAATATAGAGAGTGAAGAAAATAAGAGAAATGATAGAAGCCTCTATTATAAATAACCTTCCCAAAGTCAGCCATAACAAAGAGGAGATTTACTTACCAATAAATGAATGCTAACAGATCAAAAGAGGAGTTTTTAAAGATGAGGAACACATCAAAATGTTTATAGATAATAAGGAAACAGACAGTAGAGAGGGAGACTGGAGATAAATGAGATAGTAGATAAGAGAAAGGCAGCAATCTGCTGGAGAAAAAGGAGATGAAATGTACAGGTTTTGACAAGAAGAATATAATCATGTGAGATGGGGTAAAGGCAGAAATAAAGGCAAAAGATTATTTGGGTGATCTGAATTTAGAAGGGAAGAAGAGGAAACAGTTCATAAATGGCTTCAATTTACTTTACTACATTATAAAGCAAGTTCATTATATTCTAGACTTTATTCTTTGATTCATAGCCCCTGTACTTTTTTATTCCTTATGGATAGTTTCTGTATTCCTTATGAAATTATGTCTTCTAAGATACCTATTTTGAGTTTCCCCAAAGCCCAGAGGGATACTCTCCCTCTGGAATGGATGAAATAAGATTTCCCCTCTTTTTTCCCTGTGGGCCAAATCCCATTCTTTGCCACTTCACCCAGTCTCCTGAAGGCCTCCTTTTTCCTAAGATATGAAGGGAGTTATTTTCCTTTCTTTGTTGACCATGAACTTACTTAGGGTACCTCACTTATTCCTCTCTATCATAGTCTGATATGTCCTTTCATGCTACAGTTTAGTCTCACAAAAAACAACAACAACAAAAACCTATTGATTGATTTATCAGTAGATGGGGTGTACTGAGGTTTTAGTCCATGATATTTCAGGACCTATCCCTTCATTACTTCCTTTGATTTCCACTTTCATCTCTGTATTCTTATGTCCTTTTAAAAAGAAATTACTTAATGGTCTTCTGTTGTTGTTAATTTCATAAATATCTTTCTCCTTTTAGTTTTTGCTCTTTTTTCTTGTAAGGTAAATTACTTCTTTGGTAGCTATATTTGATTATCTTCTTTACCTTCCTATTTGCAAAACAATTTGTTTGTTCATGTCTGATTTTCTTTGGAGGAATGCTTCAAATGACTCTTTTCTTCTGAATGGCCATTTTTTTTTTCATTACTACTTTGTCTTGGATTTTCAGGATGTTGCTTTGGATTCTATCTTGGGAAACTGCTCTTTGGATATTCCATTTGTTCCAGCATTTTCTGGTGGGTGCAAAATAGACTTATGTTATTCATATTTTTCTTCCTTTATACTTGAAGGTCTTTCTCCTAGTCAGCTACAGAACTTACGTAATTGGTAGTGTAGGGTTTTTGTTTGGTTTTCTGTAGGTACTTTCTTTCAATTTGCATTGTGTTCTGTTTTCTAGGAAGTATTTCTGAATTATTTCTTACATTATGATGTTCAGGTTGTTTGGCCTATTATGTTCCTCTGGGAAATTTATAATCCTCAAGTTGTATCTACACATCTTGTCTTCACAATCAACATATTCTGACACGGCACAATGAATTTAATTTGTTTTTCCTATTCTGTCTTTTCTTTCTACTGTACAAGGCATAAATTTCACTTTCCCAATTCCGAATTCTCAAACACTCTGCTGTCAGTTCCATGTTCTCTTGAGAAACTTCTAGGCACTCTGCCTCATCAGGTGTTGATTCATTGCCCTTTGTCATATAATATTTATTCACAGATGTCTTGTTTCATTTAGATGATCTGGCTTCCATTTACCCTTCTGTTAATAATCTTCCCTGTTGGTTTATCTCTGTGTACTCAAGGGCTTTAAGTTTTCTTCCAACTGAAGTCTTTAGTAATTTCATACTTTATTTCTTCTCCCTTTTTAATATTCCTGAGGCCTAGGCCACCAAGTTGTCTCATATTATTCATTCTCCAATTGAGCCACTATTTTTTACTGGCCTCAATCTCTGCCCCAATCTTATTTCTAAAAGATAAAACTGGTCCCAGCTGGAAGCCAGTCTCCTTTACTTCAGGCCTGGTAAATTCACAAACATACACACAAAGAATAGCATCCTAGTATAGTTCTCTATGTTCAGAATTCTCCAGCAGAGCACTGTTGAAGCATAAAGCATGGCCACACTATAGTCCAAGGCAGAGCAAACTTCTGCTTTTGCCCTTCCACAGTATTGGGAAGGAATGGGGGTGGAGGAGTGTTGAGTTCTGTTGCAAGGTCAAGGAGTGGCTTGTGTAGATTTGTCCAAAATATAATAACTGTTAGAGGAGGGGTAATGAATAAGCACATTAGGAATTAGTCTTCTTTGCTGTTAGTTCAATTAATTGTTATTTCTTTGGGGTTCTTCATGTCTTATAATTCTGGGGACAGATGAAATTTCTTTATCTCTTGGGCATAACTTGTATTTTGGAGAGGTTCATGAGATTGTGAGAAGAAAATGTATCTAATCACCTATCTTGTTGGTTACAGGATCCAGAAATCTCAATCATTTTTGCCAAGTATCTTTTGAAGACTATATATATATAAAGAGAGAGAGAGAGAGAGAGAGAGAGTCTTCACACATATATCTCCATTTACTTCAACAGATCTTATCACATAAGCTTTATCATTTCAAGAAATGTCCAAATACAAGTTCGGTCCAATTCCTGATAGGAGTAAATCTATTTAAACTGCTAATTATACATATATATGTACATATACACAAGCACATACACCTTTTCATTTATTTATGAAAATAATGATGATGACAATAATGATGGTAACTGATCTTTTTATGTTCACTTTAGTTTGTAAGGTAAATTATGTTAGGAGTAAGAATAAGACCTTAAAGCAAAGTTCTTAACCTATGGTTCATGGAACACAAGCCACATTTCAAGGAATCTTTGAAAATGAATGAGGGAAAATTTACATATCTATTTTCACTAACATCAAATTGAAATTCAGCATTCCCTCCAATTATTTAAAAAAATACATATCCTGACAAGGGGATACACACACACACACACACACACACACACACACACACACACACATAAATTCTTGAAAAGTAACATGATCAGATTTGTGCTATAAGAATATCACTGTAGCAGCCATGTGTAGGACAGATTAGAGGAGGTAGTGACTAGAGTGATAGGAGTGTGAATAGGAAAAAAAGGAGATTGTTGGAGATATTGTAGAGGTAGAATCAATAAGAGTTGAGTAAATGATGAAGAGTAAGGGAATAAGAAAAGTAAAGGATGACTCCAAGGTTGTAAAGCTGGATGGATGTGTTATGAGATTCCCCATCTCTCAGGGTCATCCCAATTGTATGTTAGGTTTTTTTTTTCTTAAGCAGTAACTATGCTATCCCCAACACTCAACTGAACTAGGGAATGAAGACTTTTGCTTCCTAGCCATTGGCAGTCTCCTGGTAGCCTCAAGCCATGCTGATGCTTTTGGATCACCTTTAGATTTGATAAGATTAATTTATGAGATTAAGCTAGTTGACTCTATACACCCTGGTCAATGATGGTAAAATTGTTCAGAAATAAAAAAATATCAATACTGGTCATTCAAATATAAAAATATAGTTAAATGACTTGCCCAGAATCATATAGCTAATAAAAGTCAGACCAGATTAATTCACAAAGTCACTAGGTCCAAAGCTCTTTCACTACAGGATCATACAATAAGTGTGAGGCTGGATTTAAACTCAGGTTTTCCTAACTTCAGGATGAACACTGGACCCAAATATATACACACACACACACACACATTTATTTATGTGTCCCTCTACCCCTAGTCAATCAGCTATTAAATCTTGTCAATTTCATCTCTCACATCATCTCCTTTTCTACTCACAGAGCCACCAACCCTGTTCATATAGTCACTGCCTAGAGAATTATAAAATCCTCCTAATTGGTATCATTAGCTTCACCTTACATATAGCAGACAAACTACTATGTATATATCTCTTTTTTTTTTTTGAACTTGGTTATTCCTGACCTTTTTTTAAAAATTTTATTTAATAGCCTTTTATTTACAGGATATATGCATGGGTAACTTTACAGCATTAACAATTGCCAAACCTCTTGTTCCAATTTTTCACCTCTTACTCCCCACCCCCTCCCCCAGATGGCAGGATGACCAGTAGATGTTAAGTACATTAAAATATAAATTAGATACACAATAAGTATACATGATCAAACTGTTATTTTGCTGTACAAAAAGAATCAGACTCTGAAATATTGTACAATTAGCTTGTGAAGGAAATAAAAAATGCAGATGCGCATAAATATAGGGATTGGGAATTCAATGTAATGGTTTTTAGTCATCTCCCAGAGTTCTTTTTCTGGGCATAGCTAGTTCAGTTCATTACTGCTCCATTAGAAATGATTTGGTTGATCTCGTTGCTGAGGATGGCCTGATCCATCAGAACTGGTCATCATATAGTATTGTTGTTGAAGTATATAATGATCTCCTGGTCCTGCTCATTTCACTCAGCATCAGTTCATGTAAGTCTCTCCAGTCCTTTCTGAAATTATCCTGTTGGTCATTTCTTACAGAACAGTAATATTCCATAATTTTCATATACCACAATTTATTCAACCATTCTCCAACTGATGGACATCCATTCAGTTTCCAGTTTTTAGCCACTACAAAAAGGGCTGCCACAAACATTCGTGCACGTACAGGTCCCTTTCCCTTCTTTATAATCTCTTTGGGATATAAGCACAGTAGTAACACTGCTGGATCAAAGGGTATGCACAGTTTGATAACTTTTTGAGCATAGTTCCAAACTGCTCTCCAAAATGGTTGGATTCGTTCACAACTCCACCAACAATGCATCAATGTCCCAGTTTTCCCTCATCCCCTCCAACCATCATCATTATTTTTTCCTGTCATCTTAGCCAATCTGACAGGGGTGTAGTGGTATCTTAGAGTTGTCTTAATTTCCATTTCTCTGATTAATAATGACTTGGAGCATCTTTTCATATGACTAGAAATAGTTTCAATTTCTTCATCTGAGAATTGTCTGTTCATATCCTTTGACCATTTTTCAATTGGAGAATGGCTTGATTTTTTATAAATTAGAGTTAATTCTCTATGTATTTTGGAAATAAGGCCTTTATCAGAACCTTTGACTGTAAAAATATTTTCCCAGTTTATTGCTTCCCTTCTAATCTTGTCTGCATTAGTTTTGTTTGTACAAAAACTTTTCAGTTTGGTATAGTCGAAATTTTCTATTTTGTGATCAGTAATGATCTCTAGTTCTTCTTTGGTCTATGTATATATCTCTTATCATTATTTCAATAAATGAACAGAAAAATTAAAAGTTAAATCAGAAATTCACCTTGAACAAACTTAGCCATCATTATTTTGTGTATAATTTCTGTATATTTTGTGTATAACATCTGTGAAGGGAAAGTTTTTTTTAAAAATACAGCAAAGGCCATAAAAAACAGACCTTAAATCAGTTATAGAAATTCTCTCCTGATTTCCCTTTCTCTGTCCTTTGCCCCATCAAACAAAGATTCTCCAATATTTAGATTTAGAAATATTAAGTATCACTTAATATTTTGCTTTCTTGCTAATCACCATGCTGGAGCCCCTGAAAACTGAAGGAGCATACATGTTAGAGAGAATTTTTTTTTCAGTTAAAAAAAAAAAGGAACGTCAGGAAGTAATTTTGTGGATCTTATCACCTTACTAATTCAATTTCAATATAAATTTAAAGGAAAACAGCAACCCTCCAACCTCCTGAGATCCTAGGTGTCAAGTTCACAATATGCTTAATAAACATAATTGATAAATGTTGAACTTAGAGACAAAAAGACCTAATTTCCAATCCTACCTCTGACATTTGCTAACTGTGACTCAAAGCAAGTTTTTTCCTGTATTTTTTCTTCCTTTACCTCTTTCCTTCTGATTCCCTGCCCCTCATCCTTTAACGTATTTTTAATACACATTGCTTTATGAATCATGTTGGGAGAAAAAAATCAGAGATAAAGGGAAAAACCATGGGAAAGATTAAAAAAAAAAAAAACAGAAAAAAGAAGTAAACATAGTATGTGTTAATTTACATTGAATTGGAGATTGAATCTCCTTAGTACTTTTTCTGGATGGAGATGGCATTTTCTGGGATTGCTTTGGATCACTGAACCACTGAGAAGAACCTAGTCTTTCATAGTTGATCATCACACATTCTTGCTGTTATTGTGTACAGTTTATTTTTGTTCTTTTTATTTCATTCAACACCAGTTCATATAAATCTTTCCAGGCCTTTCTAAATTCAGCTTGTTCATTATTTTTTATAGAACAATAATTTTCCATTACTTTCATATACCACAACTTGTTCAGCCATTCCACAACTGATGAGCATCTACTCATTTTCTAATTCTTTGCTACCACAGAAAGAGCTGCTATAAAAATTTTTGCACATGTAGATCCTTTTCCCTCCTTTATGATTTCCTTGGGATACAAATCCAGTAATGGCACTACTGGATCAAAGAGTATGCACAGTTTTATAGCTTTTGGGGCATAGTTCCAAATTGCTCTACAGAATGGTTGGACTATTTCACAACTCCACCAACAATGCATTAGTGTCCCAGTTTTCCCACATCCCCTCCAACATTTATCATTATCTTTTCCTGTCATCTTAGCCAATCTGAGATCTGAGATGGTATGTCTGAGTTGTTTTCATTTGCATTTCTCTAATCAATAATGATTCAGAGCATTTTTTCATGCTCTATAGATTTCATCATCTAAAAATTGTCTATTCATATTCTTTGACCATTTATCAATTAGAGAATGACTTATATTTTTATAAATTTGATATAGTTCTTTATATATTTTAGAAATGAGACCATTATCAGAAATATCTAGGCAAGTTTCTTAACTCTAAGCTTTAGTTTGTTCATGTGTAAAAGGAGAAGGTTAGATGGTTTCTAACATCCTTCCCAGCTCCAAATCCATGACCCTAGCTCATGATTTCATTTGGACTTCTACTTGCTATATACAGGTTTTCTCTTTTTGTCCATCCCTGGTGTGTACACGGATTTCACAAATACACAGAATTTGAGAGTTGGAAAAGACTTCATCAGCCATTTAGTCCAACCTATACATGAATGAAGCACCACTAAGTAGATTTAATAAGAAAATATCTAGCTGCTATATAAAGACATACACATCTCTCCAAACAAGCCCTTTGACTTTGGGACCTTCGACTTATTCAGACATTTTTCTTGATATTTACTCTAAATTTACTTCTTTGCTATTTCTAAATATTGCTCCTAGTTCTACCTTGGGGGTCTGAATAGTACAAGTCTCATCCTAACTCCACCAAACAGCTCTTCTAATAGTAAAGGGACTATCATATTCCCCCCAGAGTTTTCCCTTATCCAAGTTAAATACCCTCACTTTATTCAACTAATCCTCATACAACATGAATATATTAATAATCCTAATGGTCCTTCTCTGAACAATATCCAGTTATTTGTGGGGAGAAGATAAAGAAAGGAATAAACATTTATATAGTACTACAAAGCCAGCTACGCACCACAGTGGATAAAACACTGAGCCTGAAGCTGGAAGACCTGAATTCAAATCCAGCCTCAGATTTGTCCATGTAACCCTGGGCAAGTCACTTAACCTCTATTTGAATCAGTTTCCTCAACTGGAAAATAGGAATAATAATAATACCTGCCTCTTAGAGTTATTATGAAGATCAAATAAGATAATAATTGTAAAATGCTTAGTATAGTGTCTGGTACACAAGAAACGCTATATAAATGTTAGTTATGATGATTACAATGATGATATTTACTTTGCTGAGATATATTTAGTTGTTTTTAATAATTATTATCTCATTTGATTATCTATCCTTAAATCATAGTGCTCAGAATTAAAGGCAATACCACAGATAAAGTCCAACAAGGGCAAAGTACAATGGAAGTATCTAAATCCTGTTCCTAAAAATTGTGCCCCTCCTAATGCAGTGCAAGATTGTGTTAGTTTTCCTGGCTGCTGCCACATCATATTGTTGACTCATATTGAATTTGCAGTTCACTAAAACTCCTAGATCCTTTTCTCCTTTTTCTCCATACTTACCACATACTTATGGAGTTGATTTTTTCTTTTTGGTACCTACATATAAGACTATCTTTATTCCCTATTGAGTTTTATCTTATTCAATTTTGGATCCTGATTCTATTATCCAATGTATTAACTATTCCTCTTATCTGTGTAATTTTTCAAAATTAAGGAGCCTTTATCCAAGTCATTGATAAATTATTGATAAACTACACAAGGCCATGTACAGATGCATAGGGTAATCAACTGGATACCCTGCCATGCTAACACTAAGCCATTAATTCTGAGTCTGTTAATCAAACAATTCTAAATCCATCTGAAATATTGTTGTTTAATTCATAAATTGGGAAACTTGAAGGATCTGCTAAAACTTAAGTAAATTACATCCATAACATTCCCCTCCCCTATTTGTTTAGATCATCTTACTGTAAGATGGCGCAGTAGACAGAGCACTGGGACTGAATGCAGACACTTTCTAGGTGTGTTAGCCTGAGAAAGTCACTTAACCCTCAGTTTCCTTATCATAAAATGAGCTAGAGAAGGAAATGGCAGAGCACTCTAGGACCTTTGCCAAGAAAATCCCAAAAGGGGTCATGAAGAGTTAGACATGACTGAAAAGTAACCAAACAACAACTAATCTTGTCAAAAGAGAAAGTGAGATTAATCTGGCATGATTTATTTTGTAGTAAGAACAGAAAAATGAAGAAAAGAAAAATTCATCTTCTCAATGAAATGTGCATATAGAAAATTTTTTTAAAAAATCAGATATACACTGTATAAAGAAAAACAAAAATATTCAGAAGCAAAATTACCACAATTCGATGCTTATCCTACATGGTAACTTCTTCCTTAGACATGAAGAAAGCAGATCACATAACTGTACCAATATGTTTTATTCTCCAAAGTGTACTCCCTAATGGAATCCAAAGTGTGGTCAAAGAAATTCTCAATTCCAAGTCTCATGCAGTATCAGGATATTAACGATGATAGTCTTACAATCATTTATAATAATCAATGAAAGTCTTGCAATCATTTAAAATAATCAAAGACTTCAATTTGGATTTAATATTACAACCATCCACTTCTCAAATGTCTTTGACTCACATATTTTAAGAAGAAATTCTAATGAGAAAAATTTCATGTTGAGTTTTCTCTCAGATCTTTACAAAATATATTATCCATTAATTTTAGAAAACTTGGGCACATTAAGGACCACAAAGATTCAATGCTACAGAATATTTGGGGTCATTTGTCATTCACAACAAAGTATTACAAATTTACTGACCTTAACCCATTGAATAGCTGCTTAGATTTATCCAGTAGGTAACAAAAATCGGTGACTGTTTTTCTCTCTCCCTGTGGGATATCATCTTCAGCTCCTCCAGAGGACATGATTTCTTTAAGAGCAAATTCAGTCCTATATATATTTTTAAAAAAAACAAACATGTTCATATGCACATCAAATGAGGACAAAAAGAGACTAAATTTTAATCTTCTAAATAGTTGTCCAAGTTTTTCTTAAAAAAAAAAACCAAAAACATTTTTCATCAGGTCATTTATACTAAACAAGCTTTAAAAAGGTCAGAAAACTATTTATTCAACTCTACCAATTAAAGAAAGAATATTCTCAAAAATTATAACTACAGCTACTAAAATCTTACTTTGATATTTCATCATGATAAAATTTTAACCTAAAAACTATATTAGTTTAGCACAAACTCTGGCAAATCCAACCAAGATCAGTACACTGTATATAACAGATGTCTAATATTTATTAAACTGAACTGGATTAGATGAAAAAATATGAATCATTACTTAAGAAATAAAATAAGATTTCAAGGGTTTATCATCATAAGGCTGGACATTAGGCAATACTTTGGAGGGGCCATAGTAAAACCATTTAGGGTATGAATGATATTAGAATAACATTCAAATAACTGACATCTTCTGAACTTAAAAAAAAACCATCATTATAGAAAATGTTTAGTATATAATTGAGCTTTAAAAACACAATTCAAAATGGTAATGGTAGCTCACAGTTGATAGTATAATAGCATATAGTTTATAAAACATTTTCTTCACAAGAGCCCTGTGAAATAAGTATACATGGCTTATCTATATTTGAAAGATGAGTAAGTTGAGGCTCTGAAAAGATAAGTGAGTTCTCAACATTTCAAGCTTAATAAGTGGAGTTAAACAACTTCAGTAAATGACTCCAAATCAAATATCCTTTCCATTTTATCTGTATACTTTCCAAATTATTCATTTGAAAACCTTTGCTACCTCTATTATTGGAATAGCGTAATATTTGTATTAAGTAAAATTACAATTTTAGTCAATACTTTTACAAAATTTAGACCAATAATGATATTATTTTATATGTATGTGGTATCTAAAGAAACAGACACATAGCTCATGACAGTGCCTGGATTATTTTTTTAAGTATGTTTTTTATTAATAGATTTTGCTTTTATATTTCCCACTATATTCTTTCCTTCCTTTTTCCTAGGAAAGACATAAATTCTTTTCTTGGCGCTTGGCTCTTCGCTCAGCTCAATTAATTTTGCATCAGTTCATACATTTTTCCATGCTTCTCTGTACTAATGTTAATACAGCACAATAATATTATATTATATTTATATTTTGATTGACCACTACCTGAGAGATGGCCATTAACTTGGTTTTCACTTATTTGCTACACTAAAAAGTGTTGCTAAAAATAATTTGGGTTATATGGGGCATTTCTTTTTTGTCACTAACCTCCTTGGAGTATGAGCCTATCAATGGAATCTGTAAGACAAAGAATATAGATATTTTAGTCACTTTATTTAAATAATTCCAAATTATTTTCCAAAATGGTTATACTAATTAGTAATTCTATTATTCAGCCATTCTCCAATTGATGAGCATCTACTCAAATTCCAGTTTCTTGTCACTACAAAAAGGGCTGCCCACAAACATTTTTGCACATATGGATCTCAATCCGTCCTTTAAGATCTCTTTGGGATATAATCCCAGTAGAAACACTGCTGGATTAAAGGGTATCCACAGTTTGATAACTTTTTGAGCATAGTTCCAAACTGTTCTCCAGAATGATTGGATCTGGTCACAATTTCACCAACAACATATCAGTGTTCCAGTTTTCCCACATCCCCTACAATATTTGTCATTATCTTTCCCTGTCATCTTAGCCAATATGATAAGTGGTATCTCAGAGTTGACTTAATTTGTATTGCTCTGATCAAGTGATTTGGAGCACCTTTTCCTGTGGCTACACATAGTTTAAGTTCTTCATCAGAAAGTTGTCTGTTCATATCCTTTGACCATTTATCAATCGGAGAATGGCTTAAACTATTATAAATTTGAGTCTATTCTCTATATATTTTAGAAATAAGGCCTTTATCAGATCTTTTGGAAGTAAAAATGTTTTCCCAGTTTATTGCTTCCCTTCTAATCTTATCAGCCTTAGTTTTGTTTGTACAAAACCTTTTTAACTTAATATAATCAAATTTATCTATTTTGTGATCAATAATGATCTCTACTTCTGGGGTGAATTCATTTTTAAAAGAATATGCAAAAAATAAAATATAAATTTTTGATTACTTGAGGTTGAAAAGGTTTTGCACCAACAAAAGTAATGTAATTAGGCTAATGAGGCAAGTGGGAATAAATTGGGGGAGGGGGGAATTATTATCTTCAACTAATTCATTTATTCCCCTCACAAAGAACAGCTAATCAAATATTGACCCTTTGGTTTTCTTTATTTTGAAATCAACTTCCAAGTTACAGTAATAAATAAATTTCTCAATATGCAATTTAGTTTCTGGTATATTCACTATTATATTTCATGACACAGAAAGTACTGTTTATCATGCTACATGGAGTCAAACTCTGTGTGTGTGTTTGGAGGGGGAGGGGGTATGCGTAGTGTCTATGTGTCAGTATGTGTCTATGTGTCAGTAACTAAATTAAAATTTAGTTAAATTCATTACATTCAAATAAGCTACTGATCAGGAAAGACTACAGACTTTCAAGTAGCAAAGACAATTCCTCCATACTTTGAGACAGGTAAACATAGACTTCCACAGATAAAAGGACTATTTTCCTTCCTTTTGATAATGTTAGAAAATAATTTTAGAAAATAATATCAGAACTCTTCAGTACTCAGGACTCTATGCTCAGAAAGCTTGGAAAGGCAGGAAGACAATTTAAAGCTAGCTCAAGTTTTTCTGAATCTAGTCAGAATTGCCAGGGACCTTAAAAGTGAATTAATCCTAAAATGGAGACTGATAGCAGAATGGATTAAAAACCAGAATCTGACAATATGGTACTCACAAGAAACAAACTCAAAACAAAGAGACACGAAAAAATAAGGGATTAAAGCAGCATCTATTATGCTTCAACCTGAAGTAAAAGAAAAAACACAGTAGTACAATCGTGATGTAAGACAAAACAAAAGCAAAAATAAATCTAATTAAAAGAGATTAGCAAGGAAATGGCATTTTGCTAAAAGGTAAATATGATGAAGTAATAACAGTATTAATCATATATGCATAGGATCCAAATTATTAAAGTTAAAAAAGTACAGGAAAATAGTAAAACTGCTAGTAGGGAATTCAACTTTCTCAGAATTAGATAAATAAAACAAACAAACAAAAAAAAAAACACAAAAAAAGTTAAGGAGATGAATAGAATTTTAGAAAAGTAAGAAAACTCAATGGGGAGATAAAGGAATATTCCTTTTTCTCAGCTATAGACGGCACCTTCACAAAAATTAACTATATATTAGGACATAAAAACCTCACAAATGCAGAAAAGCAGAAATATTAAATGTGTCCTTTTCAGATCATAACATTAATAATAATTATATCCAATAAAGAGTCACAGAGACATCGGTTAAAAATTAATTGGAAACTAAATAATCTAATCCTAAGAATGTCATGACAGTTTTCGGGAAGATAGGATACTAAGACAAGAAATACTGGATTTTTCTAAAATGTGACTTCAAAATGAACTTTAAACAGCAAAAATAATTAAAAGTTAGGGAAATGCAGTTGTCTTTCTAAGACAACTTGAAAGCAATGGTTGTGCAGCACTGGGAGCTTGGTAAGACCGGGAAGACACCTGCTGCATCTCAAACCATCATCAGTTGCCTTGATTCTGTCCTACCACTGGACAGTGGGGTCTTTAAAAGAAAGTGTGAGGCCGATGACTTCAGACAACTCTGCCTCACTGAAATCTACTTTACGCAAAATTGAGACATCACTATTCCGTTTTAGCATTTCTGCCTATATCAAAGCCATGGAGACAGGTGAGTAACAAAGCTGCAGGTGCGGATATACTGAGGGCTGTAGTCACAACCCTGACACAGGTTCTCTTCTCCCTGGAGGCAGTGGGGGAATTCAATAACCCCCTAGGTGTCTTAGCAGCCAGTAAAGGATCTTACTGTTCACCTCCATATGTGAGGAATGGGCTTGCAAAGATGCCCTAACAATGGTGCCTGATTATTGTGGCAGGCAGGGATGCTACTCTGCGACTGAGACACTAAAAAATGTACAAAAGGTTTTGAAGAACTGATTCCTTTAAAATTTAGAATCAACTGTATGACATGGGAGACACTGGCACAGGCCCTCATCAGAAGATATGCTGTGCTCTGAGCAAAACAGAATTGAATAAGCCCAAAGGAAATGCTAGATGTAGAAAATTAGAGAAGCTACCCAAATGTTCATATGGACTATTTGTGTCCCACCTGTGGCACAGCATTCTGAATGTGTATTGTTCTGATCAGCCACATTTGGACACACTGTAACTCAACTCTAATGTAGTAATTATTTTGGCCCTCAGAACTAAGGAAACCTTAGAGAGGAACTTACTAAAGAATAAACTCCTAAGGACTAAGCTTTGCCTTGTTGAAATGCAAACACTTCCGGGTAAACTCAGCTGAATCAATAAACAACAAGCCTTGAAGGTATCAGTATAATAGATTAAATACACATCTTACTAAATGACTCTAGTAATCTAGTGTTTGAAAAATGCAAAGATCTAAGCTTTTGGCACAAAGACTTACTATTTGACAAAATTTGCTGGGGAAACTGTTAAAAAGGTTTGGCAGAAATTAGGTGTAGACCAACATCTAACACCACATACCAAGATAAAACCAAATTGCATACATGATTTAGACATAAAAGGTGATGCTGTAAGCAAATTAAATAAGTATAGAATAGTTTATCCATCAGATCTATGATTAAGGTAATAATTTATGGCCAACCAAAAGATTAAGGGCTTTATAGGATGTAAAATGGATAATTTTGCTTACATTAGATTAACAAAGGCTTTGCACCACCAAAACCAATGTTGTCAAGATTAGAAGGAAAGCAAAAAATTGGAGAAAAAAATTTTACAGAAAGTCTCTCTGATAAAGTTCTCATTTTTCAAAGATATAGGGAACGGAATCAAATTTATAATAATATAAATCACTCCCTCAGTAAATTGTCAAAGGATATAAACAGATAGTTTCAAAGATATAGGGAACGGAATCAAATTTATAATAATATAAATCACTCCCTCAGTAAATTGTCAAAGGATATAAACAGATAGTTTTCAGAAAAAATCAAAGCTTTTTATAAAGTGATGCAAATTGAAGTGAGCTGAGGCAGAAGATCATTATACACAGTTACAACAATATTATATAATGACCAATTGTGAATGATCTAGCTATTCTCAGCATATAATGATCTAACACAGTTGTAAAGGACTTATGATGAAAAATGCTATCTACCTCCAGAGAAATAAGTGATGGAATCTGAATGCAGATTGAAGCATACTTTTTTAAAAAAACTTTATTTTTCTTGGATTTTTCCCATTTTTTTCTTTTCTTTTTCTTCTTTTGGTCTGTGTTCTCCGTTGCAACATTACTAATATGAAATTATGTTTTGCCTGACTGCACATGGATAATTTCTATCAAAGTTTTTACCTTCTCAAGGAGTAGGGAAGCTAAACAGGGAGAGAAGGAATTAGGAAATGTAAAATTATTTAAAAAAAAAAGAATGTTAAATATTGTTTTATATTTAAGAAGAAAAATAAAATAAAAATATACTTTTTATTTAAGTGATTTAATCCAACTACCTAGTTGATATAGGAACCTCATCCTAAATTTAAAAAAAAATAGTCATCTGGCACCTAGAAGAATACTTCCAGTGGTGGGAACTTCAGGAAGTGATTGCCTGTTAATTACCTAAAATATATTTCAATTTTTAATAAGAACTTAAGAATTATATTAATTTTTTATTATAAAAGTCTACATTGGGATAGAAAATCTAATATATTCCAAAAGAGTAATGATCTTATTGATCAGGTTACTTTTTACAGTGGTACCCCCTCTATTAAACTTTCTTACACAGGCTTACTTTCTTATTTCAGGTTCTTCTCCATAAGGGAAATTTTCCAAATTCACAGAATCTAGGTTCAAAAGGAGTGATTCAGAAACCATCTGGTACAACTTATACCTAAATAAGGATTCATTTAAAAATATTCTTAACAAGAGGTTACCCAGTTTTCCCTTGAAGTCTTCCAGTAAGGGGGAACACACTATCTATTACTTCAGACAGCTCATTCCATATATGGATAAGTTATAATTATGTAGAAATTATGCATCAAGTTTTTACTTATTCCTGTGTAATTTCTATCGATTGCTTCTTCTTCTGTCTTAGAGGACCAGTCTTTATTCTCCTACAAAAACTTTCAAATACTCAAAACCAGCTAAGGAATCTTTTATAATAGACATTATAAAAGTCTTCTATAATAGACATTATAATAGACATTTTCATTTCCATCAACTAATCTTCATATGGCTTGATCTTGATCCTGATTCATTCACTATCTTGGTTTCCTTTGTCTGGTCTGGATAATTTCTACCTAATTAGTGCTCTTCACAAAATCTTTCAGATGTGGTATAATTAAAGTATAGTATTGTATAACTATCACTTTCCTGGTCCTGGACAATATATCTATTAATGCTTAGTAAAAAAAAAAAAAATTAGCTTTTTTGCCTATAATATATGAACTGTCCAATTTCCTTCATTGAGGTGACAATAATTGTTTTTCTTCAATTAGAACTATGCTCATCCTTTTATAGTGCTTTTTGGCATATCCTAGGTAGCCTATGATGATTCAAGTTTTTCTTGTTTTAATAAGAATGATATAAGAGGGTGATTTGCCACCTTGTTTTCTATCTGGAGAGTTCTTGTCTTCAAAATGTTAAAATAGAGGGTCCAAAATTTTCTATCTACTTAAATAGAAGCTCCTCTGAACTACCTCTCTGAAGGTTCCACTTAGTGGAAGTGAATGACCACACTATGCTAATAAGCTATAGTGTACCATTATACTGGATATTCCCCTTCAATTCAAGCAACCTAATGATTCACACAATCCAAATTATTTCAGTGTCTGCATAGTTAAAAATGCTACAGCCCAGGTTCCAAAATTATCAAGTAGAAGAGAGAGGGAATCAAAACTAAAGAGAGAAAAGAGGATCATCTTTCTTCCTGTCTAGTATCATTCTCTTTCCATCATGATTTTCTTTCTCTGGAAAGCAAGATTCTTAAAATGCCATTATTCTCAGCCACAGTGACCCAGACAATAACTTTTCAGCTCATATTTCAGCCAGAAATTTTTTTCCTATATCTTTGCCAACTATCCATAACTTTAAGTAGTATTTGATTGGGGGATTAGTTGTCCTGTCATCAATGACACTTCTGAGTACTTTATTGGCAAAACAGACTAAACAATTACACAAATATACACTTTCAAAACTGATGCTTTTTTTTTTCATGAAAACAAAAGTTATCAATAAACCATTCAATTTTTTTCTTAAACTATAATGTTTCATGTGTAATTGTTCAGAATCTTTCAGAGTCCTCTAGCACTTACACAGTCCGTAGAAACTCTTTATTCACATAGACAAACCCTGTCATATCAGATACAAGCTAATGTATCTCAGCAGATCCCTTTAGGATACTCACTACATTCAAGGGCATGGCTGCCTGGATGCTGGCCTATTTAGGCATATGGAATGAAAGCCAAAAGTGCTTTTACAAGCACAGCTTCCTACAGAATAGCAGCACTCATGGGAATGTGTGGCAGAAGTCTGTCACCCTTTGGGAAACATTTGGTTGCTAGCTAAGCCAAACAATGCTAAGTGACAAAGGCTCCAAAACAGAAGTCTCTGGGGAAGAGGTAAAGTTAGAATGCCAGTCCAGTCATCAGAAAATCTTGGTATTATAACTCTTCAGAGAGTCAAGTCTCAACATTTTCTAACATGCCTGTGAATCAGAAAATAAACAATCTCAGAGAAATCAAAATAGCAAAGTATACAAAGCACAAAAGAGAAAAATAGAAAGTGAAAAGGTTTCATTTTGTGTATTATAAGCAATAATAAGTTAGATTCAAAAAGCAGGATAAAAGATAACATCAAAAAGAGGTATGACCGAAAAGTGGATAGAGTATGTATTGAGAGTGAGGAAGAAGAGATGATACCTATGTAACGTGCTAGTACCCACATAACATGGAGAGACCAAAAAGAAAGTGGTTTCCAAAATGTTAGATAGATTTTCTTTTTCTCTTTTTTTTGCTGAGGCAATTGAGGTTAAGTGACTTGCCCAGGGTCACACAGCTAGGAAGTGTTAAGTGTCTGAGTCCAAATTTGAACTTGGGTCCTCCTGACTTCAGGACTGGTGCTCTATCCACTGCACCACCTAGCTGCCCCTTGGACTTTCTGATGAAGATAATAGGGTCACAGATTTGTGGGGAGACAATATGGTGCAGTGAAAAGTACACTGTATTGCTGTCAAAGTATAATCCAACTGAGTTATGATCTCATAGATGACACTAATACATCCTGTCATTCATATAAAGAAAATTTCAACTGTGCCTTTGTGTAACTCCTCCATTAAAAATACAAAAAAATAGATTCAAAACATTTGCTTTTGGTGGTAATTCATTTTAAAATATATATGTTGTATATTGTATTTACCATATTCTTTAACATATATGGGAGTACCTGCCATCTGGGAGGGTGGGGGAGGAGAAAGAGGGGAAAAGTTGAAACAGAAGGTTTTGCAAGGATCAATGTTGAAAAATTACCCATACATATGTTTTGTATATAAAAAGGTATAATAAAAAATAAAATTAAAATATGTAATATATGTATGTGTATATATATATATATATATATATATATATAGGCTTCTTTGATTAGGACTTTAGACCAGTTTCCCCATATTGTTTGATCTCCCAGTCTAATGAATTATTTGTATCAAAATTTAAAAGTCTCCTTTTTCTATCTTTCTTTTTTCTTTTTTTTAATATTTATTTATCAAAAACTGAATGTAAAATAAGAAAAGCAAAATAGAAAAAAAAGAAAGACAAAAAGGAAACTAAAAAACAAAAACAAAACATTGTCATGTGCCTGTCAGGTAAAGAGTCAAAATATGTGACAAACTTCCATTTCAAGAAAGCATTAAAAAAAAAGATACAAAGAAATATTTTGTCATTCAGTCATTTCAGTCATGTTCAATTCTTCATAACCCCAATTTGGATTTTTGGGGTTTTTTTGACAAAGATACTGGAGTAGTTTGCTATTTCCTTCTCCAGCTCATTTTTACAGATGAGGAAACTGAGGCAAACAAAGCTATGTGGCTTATTCACACAGTTTGTAACACTTGTAACATAGGTTATAAATGTCTGAAGCTATATTTGATCTCAAGAAGAAGAATCTTCCTGATTTCAAGTCCAGTACTCTATCCATTGCACCCCTAACTGCTTACAAACATATACAAAATAAATTAGGGGTAATGTGATAAAGAAAGCACTAATATTAAGAACTGGGAAAGGCTTCTTGCTAAAATTTGGTGTTTAGCTGACAATATTAAGAAGCCAATGAAGATGAAGGGACATGAAGGGAAATTGGGACAGACATTGGGGACATACACTGAAATGCTCTGAGTTGGATATCAAATGAATTCATTCCTGGAAACAGTAACCAAGAAGCTATATCTTCAGGAGGGAGCCAGATCTTAGAGCAAGAAGACAGTGGAAGCAAAATTGAAAAGGTTTAAGATGAAATTCAGTTTCTACCAGAAAGCCTACTAGAAAATATAATGGAAGGACTAGATATCTTTAGAGTAGAATTTTTGTGGAGAGGGGACAAGGAAACAGTCAATGAAGATAATAATAATAATAATAATAAACATTTATATAGTGCTTTAAAGTTGACAAAGTACATTACAAATATTATTTCATGTAATTCTTACAACAATCCTACAAGGTAGATACTATTTTCTATTTTACAAATGAAGAAACTGAGGCATACAGAAAAATCCAGGATTCCACACAAACTAAGTGTGAGACCAGATTTAAATTTGCTTATTCCTGAAATCCAAGTCTAATGCTGTATCCACTGTACATACTACCACTGGGATGGAATGGATAGATTATAAGAGGGTGGAAGTATATTAATCATTAAAAAAAGAGTTCCAATAGGTTATCATTATCCATAGGGTTCTTCCTCAGTGGTGTTCAAGGTCATCAAGGAATTACATATGGCTGGAAAATAGAAAAGAAATGTTGTATGGAGGGTGTACTAGAAGGAGCAAGGCAGGGATTATAGAGCTATAGATGACCACAAATAGTGCCTGTCTGGAACAAGAGTGGAGGCAAGTCAGGCCTGTCGAATTATACGTGACCACAGTGTCGATTTAGTGACAGATACAAAGTAGGCTCTATGGAAGGTAACCTGAGATTTCTCTGCCTTAAGCATTGAGAATTCAAAGTCATTAAAAAAAAAAAAAAAAAGTACATATCCTTAAGGATTTTTACACCGAACTTGGATGACACGAGAACATATTACTGGACAAAGATCAACTTCTTCACTTAGTCAAAGAACCATCAAAAGTCTTACAATTTTCTCCTATGATTTTTTATTTAGCAATAATTTGAAATAACTCCCTGTTGTCATTAGAATAAAATGCATTTCTCTATGTTCATCATTCAAAGCCTTTTCTAAAATGTCTTGCCTTTTCTCAT
Organism: Sarcophilus harrisii; assembly: GCF_902635505.1. Lineage (NCBI taxonomy): Eukaryota > Metazoa > Chordata > Mammalia > Dasyuromorphia > Dasyuridae > Sarcophilus > Sarcophilus harrisii. The sequence goes on from NC_045427.1 coordinate 449,068,308, forward strand.
ATTCTCCTCCATGTTTTTAACATTCCAAAATAGACTGCTCTCTGTCTTTATGAAATGAGTTACCTTACCTCAATGTCTTTGTAACTAAAATATCTCCACTCCTCCTAACCTGCTGATTTTCAAATCAGACTTTCTGGCCCTCTCCTTCAGGAAACCTTATTTAGATCCTGTTCCTTCCTACCCACCAAGTTATCTTCCACTCTCAGAGGTAACCAAGCCTTCTTATTTTGAAACACACTAATTTACTTAACCTGTAGCATTATCTACCACAATTACTGGGTTGATGTTTTATACTCCTACTAATCTAATAATGGTCTAAACTGCTTAGTCTATTATCTCCAATATGTAGCAAGATACTCTGCACATAGAAGGAATTAAATTAATATCAGTCCTTATTTAGAATGGCCTTAATGGAATAGTAACATCTCTTTAGCCAGAGATAGCCAAGCTACAACTGGACTTATTGATCAGTTGTGAAAAATGTTGTAGGCGTGTTTTATGTTTTGGATAGGGGCTATATTAGATGAAGGCTTCTTAAAATTTTTCCACTAATAACCCCCAGGAATATTTTTGTGTTGTCCCCGGGTATACAAAATAGGTATACAAATCAAGCATTTACTGATAATAAATCATAAAGAAATTTATTTTAAAACAATTTTTTGGTATACATATAATTTTACCATTTATTAAAGATAAACAGATCTACATATTAATGAGATGGTTGTGCTTATTTATTTTTACATAAAGAATTAAATCTTGGTGGAATATATAATACCTTTTATCACTGTCAAATTTTCTCGACCCCCACATTCAGATTCAGGGTAATGACTCATAGTTTAAGAAGTTTGGGACTACATGACCTTTAAAGTTCCTTGAGGTAACAAGGTGGAACAAGGTAACAGTGGGAAAAGCATTAGGTTTGGAGTCAGGAACACTTGAGCTCAAATCCAGATGCAGACATTTCTTAACTTCCTGTGTGACCCTGGGCAAAGCACTTAGCCTCTGCTTGCCTCAGTTTCCTCATCTGTAAAATGGAGGTTAAAAACAGCATGCACCTCTCAGGGATATTATGAGACAATAATTACCATTCCTTTCTCAATGAATTCAATAAATGTGTCATCATTCAAGTGGATCTAGTCTCTACACAGTCATCACTGATTTCTTAATTGCCAAATCTAATGGGCTTTTTCTAAGTCCTTCTCATCCTTCTTGAACTCCCTGTAGCCTCTAGCATTGGCAAATCTGCTCCTGGAGACACTTTCTTCCTCAGTTTTCATATGACATTATTCTCTTCTGATTCTCCTCCTACTTGCTTCTTTGCAATCTCCCTTGAAGACTCTTTATGCCAGTCACGCCCCCTAACCTAAGGTTAGTTCTCTCCTCTTCTCCCACTATTCTATCTCTCTTGGTGATCTTCTCAGATCCCATTAGTTAAATTACCATTTTTTTCTCCTCTTCTCCCACTATTCTATCTCTCTTGGTGATCTTCTCAGATCCCATTAGTTAAATTACCATTTTTTTTTTTTTTTTTTTTTGCCAATGCTTCATATAGCTATTTTTCTAGCCCTAACTTCTCTCTTCAGTATCTCTCATCATCAATTGCCTTTTAGGCATTTCAAACTGGATGTCCCAAACCTATTTCAAACTTAACAAGGCTCAAATAGAATTCATTCTCTTCCCTCCATTGACAAAATCTCCCCATTCACCTAGGGTCACAATCTCTGTCATTTTTGATTCCTCACTCTTACTTCCCACAGTTGTCAAGTCCAATCAATTCCACTTTTATAACTTCTTTCACATGATCCCCTTTATATCCTCTGATATTGCACCAACCTCATGTAGATCCTCATCACCACATGCCCGGATGACTGCAATAGCCTTCTGGCTGATCTCCCTAAAGTCTCTCCCCATTCCAGTCCATATCCACTCAGCTACCAAAGTATCTTTCCTAAAGCATAAGTCTGACCATGTCACACCCCTCTTCAATGAGATCTACTGGTTCCATTTTACTGCCAGGATTTACACTTAAAAAAAAAACACTTAAAAAAAAATTCGAATTTTTCCTACACGTCTAGTCCTCTTATAATCTATCTGTCTCCATGAACTCCATCTCAATTCACATAACACTCTCTCTTCACTTCCACCACCTCTTGGCTTCCTATGTTGCCCTTAAAATAGCTCAAATTTAATCTTTGTAGTAGGTCTTTCCTGATTCCCCTCCCCTCCCGGAACCTACCCTTTAAGATTATATTCCATATTTTCTTTTATCCATAGTTATTACATGTTGGTTCTCCCATTAGAATGAAAACTACTTATAAGTAATTCAATAAGCTTTTATTAAGTGTTTTCTATATGACAGGTATTGTACTGAGTACTAGGGGGATATTAAAAAAAAAAAGTTAAAAGACAGTTCCTCTGGGGCAACTAGGTGATGCAGTGGAAAGCTCTGAAGTCAGGAGGATCTGAGTTCCAATCTGTTCTCAGACACTTAACACATTCTAGCTGTGTGACCCTGGGCAAGTCACTTAACCCTGATTGCCTCAGCCAAAGGAAAAAAAAGACAATTCCTATTCTCCAGCAGCACACAAACTAATAGAAGAAACAACATGAAACAACTCTGTACAAACAAGCTATATGGCAGATATATTTGAAATAATTCAAAGAAGACAATAGAATTAAGAGGAGCTGACAAAGGCTGCCTGAAAAAAGGTAGGATTTTTGTTGGGATTTGAAAGAAGTCAAGGAAGCCAGAAGGAAGAGATGAGGGAGGAGAGCATTCCCGACATGAGGGACATCCAGAAAACATACTTGGAGCCAAGAGGAGGAGTATCTTGTTCCAAAACAGCAAGAAGGCCAATGACATTGGATTAAAGAGCACATTTACATGGGACTTTATGGAAGTGTTTTTTTTTTCATTACTTTACATGTGATTTCTTAATGTGGCCTGAAGATGGAGATGAGAGAATCTGGAATTCAAAAGGTTTAAAAACAAATGTAAAAAAAATTTTTAATGTACCTGGGGGAAATAATTAACTAATTAAGGAGTACATGGGTATGGGGTAAAAGGGAAAGATGTAATAAGACTGTAGGAATAAACTGGGTAGGAGATTTTATTAAGCTCTTACTATAAACTTTGGGAATACAAATAGAAAAATAAAATAGTACCTGCTCTCAAGTTTCACATTCTAGGAGGAATAACAATATGGAAAGTTTCAACTGCAAATCTGATGGAAAAGTCCCATAATACTTAGAGGGCAGTAACAAAATGGGTGACAATGTCTCTTCTTTTAAATGTCATTCCCACTGATAAAATAATTTTGGTTTCTTATGTTGAGTTATTTGACAGTGCCAAAGTATTAGAGAGAATAACTTGATTTTCAGGGATTTCAATAATTGTGGCTTAAGATAGCAACAATATCAGGATCCCCAGGTCCATGTGGCAGGTATGGTAAAAGAATTTGCAAATTCAATTTGTCTCCAAGTTAAGGGGCAAAGATTTTTTATGCTGCTAATAGTAGGCTAAGTTCCAAAAGAAGTTGGCAAAGAAGCAGGAGCAAGAGATAAATTTATAGGAAAAAGTTAAGAGAGAGGAGGTACTTCATGTCACTGATATGCTAATTTTATGGCTTAAAGGTGAAGCTGGAGAGTGATCTTAGAGATGGAGTTGAGGTATGCACCTCATTATTGTCTCAGAAACTTTATTATCACTGACCAACAGATTGTCATCTGATAGCCAGCAAAGTCTGTGGAACAACAGAACTCCCAAGAACAGGTGGTCTTAGGGTTCTTGCTACCTCCTCTCTAGGAGTTACACCACATCAACTGTAGCATTTGCAGGAGCAATTGCTTCTCAGAATAATGGGTAAAGTCACAGGACTTGAAGATTCAGGGTCATGGGTCTGGGTCTGAAGGGCCATAGTGGTCAAGGTGGTGAATGATTTGGCACATACTACCTCCTATCCCTTCTTCAAGGTACCTTACTGCTTCAGTTAGGCTAGCTAGCTCATTCTGGTTGAGGAACTGACTAGCAGTTGGTGGGAATGACCTTTAGAATAATTTATATGACTCTCTACTAAGGTAGATTAAAATCCTTCCACATTCCATATTTGCTACATATTGCACCATGGTTCAAACTTCAGTTGATGAACTTTTCAACAAAAGTCTATCCTTGTGAGCTGCCTGGTTGACAATTAAAAGTCTTCCTACAGTAGAAAAAGTTGACTTAAAGACTGCTTTCTTATGGCCTTCCTCCTGGCATCTGCTAATAATACTCTTCTGTCAACATAATCTTTGAGAATTCAGTCACAAAGCAGTGGCTGAATGCTAACTGGATCACAGCACTCAGTATTACAATATTTTTGAATGCTTCAAAGGATCTGTGCATTCAACAATATATATCTCTTCATCTGATCCAGTTAAAAACTCCATTTTCAAATTCTGTGCAATGTATTCCTGTCTTTCTATAACTCTTCTATAGATAATCTATGCATTGGAGGAGTTTCTCTGGTTCTTTCAACATTCTATAAATACCAGTAGACAACTCTAGCACTCCATCTGTTACCTCTCACAAAATTACTAACCCAGTGCCAAATCCCAAACGTCTTTGATTTCTCATGTGAAATTTAACCTCAGAAGACTGCAATCTACTTAGTTATTCCCATCACATATATCTTTCTAGTGTCTTTCAGGTCACCTACAAAATTTTATCTTCTGAGATAATTGTTGTAGATCATGTAACATTTTGATTTTAGTAATCTCACAACAATTTAATTCAGTAAGGTTGGTCAGTAAAACAAATAGTAGTTATTAAAAACTTAATACATACTAGGCAATGTACTAAAGGAAAGACAATCTAAAACTAAAGCAGTCTTTTTTATGACTCACTTGATTCCAAAAAAATCAAGAGTATAATAATAAGTTCAAAGGGGAAGGAAAAACATGAAGCATTAACATAAATACACAAGATTTTTTAAATCCAGACCTATGAATTTACTGTTATGGAAAACTCCTTCCAAAACAGAGTTTCCCTGACTTAGAAAAATGAGTCTTTAAAGGATATAGTTACCTGAAGCACTGGGAGATTAAATGACTTACCCTAGTCACAGTCAAAGAGGGTCAAAAGAAGGACAGAAGACTGAAAGCATTACTCAATATTAGAAAGCAATTCCCTTCCCCCTCCAAAAAAAAAAAAAAAAAAAAAGGAATTAAAGGAATAAAACAATAGACAAAAAACAGTAAAAAAAAAAAAAATCTTGATAATTTGCAAATGACATGAAAGTTAACACAGAAAAATGAAGAAAATCAAAAAAAGAAATCAATGGAGATTATGGCTTCAACAAAGTTAAAAAATCCACAGAAATTATCAATATTTCTATATGCTACAAAAATCAAGGAAATCTATTAGAAAAGGAAATACTGAAAACAAAATGCATTAAATATCTGGAAAGTAACTTACCCAGAGAGATATAAGATATATGCAAATACTAGAAAATATTTAGATAGGAAAATCTAAATACTGAATATTCATAAACTAACCAGATTGAGATGGTATAATATCCAGATTAATCTAGTAATTTTAAAAAATACTAATCAAAATACTAAAAGGATTACATAAATAAAATTTATAATGAAATGCATACAACTATTTATTATTCAATAAAACTGAGAGCAAAAATTGCTGGTAAAATCGTGTAACAATTTCAAGGAAAATGGGATTAGGGCAATATCTACTAACATATGTCACAAAGTCCAACAAGCCCAATGTTTCAAAGGCTGCACCATTTTTAAATAAGATGGAAATGAAAGGATATAGGTTAAAAAGGTTAGAGGTAGAAAGAATCTGAGAAGACATCTAATCCAACTCTCTCATTTTACAGAAATTCAAAGAGATTCTTTAATTGGGCCAAGGTCCCATTGGTAATTCAGCCCCAGGAGCTTAAATGACTTCCCCAAGATCACTTGGGTAATAAGTGTCAAAGACAAGCAAACCAAATAGCATTGGGATTTGATAATCTTATAGAAAACAGAAACTCAGGGAGAGGATTCATTAATAAGTATGAAAAACAGCAGCATATAGGGGACATAGATAGTCTTAGAATCAGGATGAACCTAGGTTCAAGTGTTAACCTCTGATCCATTTTATGTGTTTGACTCTGGAACTTTCAACTTTCAAGACTAGAGTAGGCAGAACAATTGTTCTTTAATAAGAACTTAAAACAATAAACCACAGATGCAATAAAATACATATATTTGGGGAAATTAGCAATGTACCAAAAGGGAAAAAATGGAAAAGAAACACTATATACAAGATTAAACTCCACCTGGATTATAGAGCTAAAATCAAAAAGGACTAGAGATTATAAGGAGGAATTCCTTATAGTTAGACAAGGAAATACTTGAAACTGAAACATATGTAGTGTTGCCAATGGGATATGCTCAGGGTCACACAGCAAATATATGATAGCAAACATATAGAAAAGTTTTCCAGATTCTGGGACCACCTATCTACTATAACATTTACACAGTATAAAAATATGGAAGAAAATAAAATAATTTCAATTGTTGATGAGAAATATCAAACAAAAAAACAAAGAAATGGAAACAAGGTATGTATACTGAATAACAAACTAATCAACAGGACTAGTTGAAGAGAAGAAGGATGAAACTTGAGGAGGAAGGGGGGAAAGAAAGGAAAAGAAGGGAGAGAAAGATATGCATTTTTTAAATTTCATGGCTATAACAGCCACCATTTACAGTGATCTTTAAGACCAAGAATATAAAAACCTGACACTGCTTTCACTCCTTCTCCTTCTATTTGCCAGCAAGTGATGAGATCACTTGCCATGCTAAGTTTGCTTTTTTTTTTTTATTAAGCTTCAAGACAGCTTTTACACTTTCTTCTTTCACTCTCATCAAGAGACAATTTATATGATGATCAACTATAATAGACTTAACTCTTCTCAATGATGTGGTGATCCAGGACAACTCCAAAATAGACTTGGGATGGAAAATACCACCCACATCTAGAGAGAGAATTATGAAGACCAAATGTGGATCAAAGTATAGTATTTTCACCATTTTTTATTTGTTTGGATTTTTTCTTTCTTATGTTTTTTCCCTTTTGATTTGATTTTTCTTGTATAACATGATAAATATATAAGTATGTTTTAAAGGGCTGTCCATATTTAATCTATACTAGACAGCTCACTGTGTTGAGGAGATGGGAGGTAAAGGAAGGGGAAAATTTTGGAACAAAAAAGTCTTATCAAAATGAATGTTGAAAACTATCTTTACATGTATTAGGAAAAATAAAATACTATTGAGAAAAAGAAATGATGAGCAAGCAGATTTCAGAAAAACCTGGACAGACTTACAGGAATTGATGCTGAGTAAAGTGAACAGAATCAGAACACTGTACACAGTAATAGCAACAATATGTGATGATCAACTGTGATGGGATTTAGTGATACAATTTAGTAATACAATGATCTAAGACAATTCCAAAAGACTTATGATGGAAAATGCTCACATCCAGAGAAAGAACTGTGGAATCTGAATATGAACTGAAGCTTACTATTTTCTTTTATTTCTTCTTTCTCATGGTTTTTCTTTTTTATTCTGCTTCTTCTTTTACAACATGATTAAAGGTGGAAATATGTTTAACATTATTATGTTATGTATAACAAAAAAGGCATTTCTGTGCCTGTGTGTGTGTCTGTGTATTTGTGTGTATCTTCTTTCTCTTCTAAGTCAGTCCAAATAAGAGTGACAATGAAGTGTCAGCTGCTTCCCTAATTCGTTCCTCCTTATCTATATAGATGACTACTTGGGCATATATCTACATGACATAGTTTTGGCTATCTTCCTTTTGCTTGTTTCATGCCCAATGTATTTTTCTTCCTCATTCTTTCCATTCCTTAATTAAGATCATCAAAATATAACAGAATCCACTCTCAGGCCTTGTCTCAGAACCCACTCTCAGGCCTTTTCTAAGTAGATTCCCTCTCCAACTTATGATGATGATAGGTTTCAGAGGGATATATATATATATATATAATCTCATTTTTTAAAAAAATAATAGCAGTTTATTTTTGTTTAGTCCCTTTAAAATTAAACATGAATGAACAACAATATGTTACTACTCTGAATTTCAAAGTTTTTATGAATTTCTTGTCTTTTCATCAGGAATATCTAGAAGTCCTCTATTTCATTAAGATCCATTTCCCCCCTTGTAACAACAATCTCAGTTTTTCTGGAAATTGCTGACTATAAGTTCATATTTTTAACTTTCTGAAATATTGTACTCCCAAGTTCTATGCTCTTTTAGAATGGTAGATGCTAAATACGGTATGATCCTGACTATTTTTCCTTTCTGGCTGTTTGCATTATTTTTTCTTTGACCTGGAAGCTCTGGATTCTGGTTGTCATCTTCCTGAGAATTTGTCTGGTGGATTCTTTCTACTTTTACTTTGTCCTCAGGTTCTAAGAGTTCTGGGAAGTTTTCAGATTTCTTGAAACAAGTTGTCTAGGCTGTGATATTCAGATAGTCCAATTATTCTTAATTTTTTTCTCCTCAGTCCATTTTCCAGGTGAAATGTTTTTGCTATGAGGTATCATATCATGTTTTCTTCTTCTTTTCAGTCTTCTTACTTTAATATCTCTTCTGTTTTGTGTAATGGTTTCCATTTGATTCATTGTGATATTCAAGGTTTGTTGTTTGAGTACTTTTGTACTTTTTATACCAAACTATTGATTCCCTTTTGAATTCTTTCTTCCAAAGTGCTTATTTCTTTTTCAATTTTTTACTCATGCTCTTCATTGTTTTTATTTTTATTTTACTTTTTTTTAACTGTTGTTTCATCTATTCCAAGATTTCTAATTGTTTGTGACTTAGTGGCGATTTTTTCTGAGACTTTCCTTGTAAACTGTTTTGAAATCATTCCCTTCTTCTGGATTTGTATCTTAAATGTATCTGCCACCATAATATCTTTTTTGGGGAGGATTCTTTTTGTGTTTGCCCATTCTTGCCCCTACTTACTGACTTTGGATTTGATGTTATTGTTTATTTTTTTTGGCTGGCACTTCTGGATGAAAGGTCTGGGTTGGTCCTGCTGTCACCTTCTTGGAGTATTGAGAGTTGTATTATTTCAGGATCTCAGCAATACCTTGGGCTAGGGACTTCCAAGCTTTCAGTGCTCCTGAAGTGGCCTGATTTAGGGCAAAGTCTAGATGCTGATCTGAGGTTGGGATTAAGCAAGGGTAGATTGCTGCTGGATTAAGGCTCTGTCAGTCACATGCAAATTTCTTTTACTTTAGTGACAGAATTGTAGGTTCTCCTTTGGTCTAGGATTCCTCCTCTGGTTATTCTTTGGGACACTTGAATGCTGGAACTGAGATCCTGTACTTCCTAATGTCTAAGCTACATATCACTACTATTTGCTTCTAAACTCCCTCCTTTCTCCATACACTCCTCCAGAGCCTCCCTACTAAGGAACATCACTCCTGGGTACCAGTCTCATCTCAATCTGTCCTGGATCTATGATCTCAAACAAAGTATTAAGCAACAAAGCTGCCTTTTGGCACCTGTCTCTGAGGTTGTCTGCTATGAATCTGGAATCTACTCTTGCCCTGGTGTAAAGCCTCTCTCTGAGCACTGGCAGGCACAAATGGTATACATGCACCTGATCCTATCCCCAGTATTTGCAGATCTTTCTATCTCCCTAAGCCAATATGAGTTGGTTAAATGACTATGATTTTTTCTAGATTTCCCCATCAAGATTAAGTTTATCTCTGTTTGGAGGAGAATTAGATAGGAAGCTCAGCATTACTGCTTCCTACTACTCCACCATCTTGGGTCCCCCTTCATAGTTTACCCTTTTAACAACTATAACCTTGGATAATTTTTTCACTGCACCAAGCTGCTTATTATTACGCTCATCTATGTCACTTTAGCCCTCTGAGGGCATCAGTCTGTTTATCTGTGCATTCATTTTGCTGAATGCATTCTTTAAACATACTGATACTTCCAGAACCACAAATGAATAGCAACAATAAGGATTTTGTAAAGATATCTTCTATCTCTGATTTCTCTGCCAATTGGATTTATGTATCCATACTGGCAAAGGAGTGTCAACAGGGGCTGGGGGATAGGAAATGAAAAAAATTGCATTGTTAGTAATTTCTTGACTTATGGAATACTTCATTTCAGTTGTTGGATTCTCAGCAGCTAGCATAAGGCTATGTACACAAAAGAAGTTTAATACATGTTTGGTGACTTATTTATAACAAAGTAGTATATCAGTCCAGTAGAATCAGAAGGCCTGGGGTCAAATTACAACTCTGATGTTAACTGAGCTGAATGATCATGAATGAGTTATTTAATTTCTCTGAGCCTCTTTTCTAATCTATGAAATGAGGACAATACTTCTTATCACTTACTTGAAAGTTGAGTATAAGTATATAACTATACTTATACACTGAAACAGGCACATAAACAGGATTTTAAAATATAAGATAAAATCTCTATGTCTTTGCTCTATTTTGATTTATTTATGAAATAAGAGGAAATCAATTTTCCAATATTCTAAGTTAAACTTTTTAAAAAGGTATTTTAGGAGCAGCTAGGTAGCACAATAGATAGAGCACTAATCCTGAAGTCAGGAAGACCTGAGTTCAAATTTGATCTCAAACACTTAACATTTCCTAGCTGTGTGACCCTGGGTAAGTCACTTAACCTCAATTATCTCAGCAAAAAAATAAAGGTATTTTTAGCATTTTGCAATGATCAATTTTGATAGAGTTAGCTCTTCTCAGCAATACAATGATTTAAGACAATTCCAAAAGACTCATGTTGGAAAATGATATCCACATCCAGAAAAAGAACAATGGAGTCTGAATACAGACTGAAGCATACTGTTTTCACTTTTGTTATTTTTTTTTCTTTCACAATATGACTAATGTGGAAATATGTTTAATATGAATATACATGTAAAATCTATATCAAGAGTACTTGCTGTCTTGGGAAGGGAAGAAAGGAAGGACAAAAAAATGGAAATCACAATCTTACAAATGTTGAAAACTATCTTTACACATAATTTGAAAAAATAAAATATACTACTAAGTGAGCTCCCAAAAAAGATAGTTTACACAGACATTTGTCCTATAACAAAAAGTAAACTAAAGGTATAATTAATTAGTACTTTCCAAATCTGAGTACAAATTAACTAGAAACTGTTTTAAGTCAGGCTTATAATGTGAAAGGTGTGGTGTGTTTTTCACATTTCCACAGATAGGAAAGAAAATTCCTTGCTTTTAAAGGGCTCCATCTGTTCCTGGTGCTAACTGTCCACCTGGGGGTCAAAATGTGCTAAGATGATGATGTCATTGAAACTGCAGAACTGCTGACTTAGGACTTCCTGGAGATCAGACAGCCAAATTTGTCTTGGGTTGTTCCTTATCAGGCTGTAACCATGAATAGTACTTCTCTTGGGCTACTACCTCAATAAGTCTGATAAAAATTTCTGGCAGCAATATTTGTATCTAATTCAAATTCAATTCAACCACTTAAACTAGAACTCTCCTCTGATTACCAGCTAAAAGTCAAAATTGCATTAAAAATATAAAGTCTGGAAGGGACCATCTTTCCTTTTTCTTCAAGTAGAAATTCCCCCTTGCAACAAACTTAACAAATACTGCCCATATCTAAGAATGAATTTCTGGTTCTATATCTCTAATTAAGGGCTTCTGAAATTCTTTTAAGTCATGGACCCCTCTGGCAGTCTAATGAAGCTTATGAACCTCTTCTCAGAATAAGAAAATAATTTTTAAAAGAACAAAATAAATAACATTAGAAAGAAAATCAAAGATTAATTTCTGTTTTTTTTTGTTTTTTTTTTTTTGGAGACAATTGGGAGTTAAGTGAATTGCCTAATGTCACACAGCTAACAAGTATCTGAGGCTAAATTTGAATTCCCATCCTCCTGACCTCAGAACCTGTCTTCTATTCATTGCACCAAATAGCTGACTCTAGAAATCAAAGAAATGACTGAAAATAAAAATATATATAAATAGATACGTATATGTATAAGTGTGTGTGTGTGTGTGTTTCTATCTATGTTGTGTGTGTGTGTGTGTTTCTATTTATGTATCTGCATCCAAATTCAGAGAACCCCTGAAAACTATCCATGGACATCTTGGGGATTTATGAATCCTAAATTAAGATTCTCTACTGCAGTTTATCCCCTCTCTCTCTCCTAAGATACCAAATTTTATTTAGTTAAATGCAAATACATTTAGAGAATAGACAAAAAGTAATGATGTTAAAATATAACAAATATATGAAAATTATGGAATATTACTGTTCTGTAAGAAATGACCAACAGGATGATTTCAGAAAGGCCTGGAGAGACTTACACGAACTGATGCTGAGTGAAATGAGCAGGACCAGGAGATCATTATATACTTCAACAACAATACTAGATGATGACCAGTTCTGATGGATCAGGCCATCCTCAGCAACAAGATCAACCAAATCATTTCTAATGGAGCAGTAATGAACTGAACTAACTATACCCAGAAAAAGAACTCTGGGAGATGACTAAAAACCATTACATTGAATTCCCAGTCCCTATATTTATGCACAGCTGCATCTTTGATTTCCTTCACAAGCTAATTGTACAATAATTCAGAGTCTGATTCTTTTTGTACAGCAAAATAATGTTTTGGTCATATATACTTATTGTGTATCTAAGTTATATTTTAATATATTTAACATCTACTGGTCATCCTGCCATCTAGGGGAGGGGGTGGGGGGGGGTAAGAGGTGAAAAATTGGAACAAGAGGTTTGGCAATTGTTAATGCTGTAAAGTTACCCATGTATATATCCTGTAAATTAAAGGCTATTAAATAAAAAATATATATATATATATATATATATATAACAAATAATTTTAAAATTGTTTTAGTTCACAATCAAATTATACCTTGTAAAATATTAAGATGTTAAATTATTTTAAAATACTCAAGCTGTAAATGACTTGTAGTTCATTATATTTTTTGATGCCTTCTTTGTAGCTTATCTGAAAAGTAGTTTGTTGATAATGTTGATCAAGTTTGTAATAAAAATTATTTTTTTTATATTTATTTTTTTTTTCAAATGGAAGTGACCAATTAATTCAATGTTTATTATGCTGCTTAGCAGGGAAATAAGGCCCAGAAAAATTATTTGCTCAAAGTTCTCCTGATTTTTTCTGCTGAGTCCTCTAAAATGCTAAGCATTTATACATTACATTTCATTGCCCATATCTGATTTATTTTCCATGCAAGAAACTGCATTCAAATGCATAAATATTTATTAGCTACCCAATAGGTACCAAACCTCAAATTGAGAAAGATCTGAGTTCATGTCTTATATTTTATACATACCAGCTATATGACTCTGGGAAAGTCACTTAATCTCTTGGTGCACCCAAAGGAGTTTTAAGGCTACAAATTGAAGGTCAGGTTCAGATCTACATGAGTAGAAGGAGCTCACTCATCAGAAATTTTACATTAAAGAAAAATAGGTTGTGTTTAAAAATTTACAAAGAACTCTGCTAGGAGCTAAGAAGAGATAGATTAATGTGACCTAATCCTTAGAGAAAGAGCATTCTTATTTAACACTTGCTTAGATGCTGTTTTCCTCAATATTCCCTTATCTTTGTACCACTGGAAAAAGAATTGTCTAGAACTGTTAACATAAAAGGAAAGTTAGTTGTTGCCTTGAACAAAGCATTTAAAATTAAGAAAATAAAGAAAACATTGGACTTGCAAGGAAAAAAACCACAAGGGCGGTGAGCTTGAAGCCTGCCACAGAAATTAGCCCCTGGAGAACAGTCTCCAATCCCTGACTTAAGACATTCATATATCAGCATCTTCTAATGCCCAGAGACACTCACCAAAGACCAATCGGAAAATTTATAATAGCTAACATTTATATAATAAGGGGTAAAGCACTTTATAATTAAAGAGAGAGAGAGAGAGAGAGAGAGAGAGAGAGAGAGAGAGACAGAGACAGCTGAGCCCAAGCTTGGAGGGAAGAGAGGGTTAGGCAAGGTTGGGGCTAATATAAAGAATCCTGCCTCAGATATATATACACGATGATTCTTGACCTAATTGTCTTCCAAATGAATAAGCATTTATTAAGCACTTACTTGGTACAAAGCACTCTACTAAAGCTCTGGGGAGTATAAAGTTATAATGACAAAGAACACATTCAAGAAATTTTAACTGTAAAACAGATGGAAAAGCCCAGTAGTACTTAGAGTGCAACAGTCAAGCAGATGGCAATGCATCTTACCAAGTGACATTTCCATTGATAAAACCATACCAATTTCTGACACAGAGCTTTGAGAGTGCCAAGGGCTTTGATGAGATTTTTCTTTTCTGCATACTCAGTAGCCATGGCTCTTGAAGAGACAAGGGTTGCCAAGTTATGGCTTCACCAGGTCTGTTCCCTTGGTTGGATACTAGGTTGCAAACATGACCAGTGATCTAGAGATGCTATTCTCTGGGCTTTTGGACTGTCTTGACTGCATGTCAGGGCAAGCAGCGGTCAAGGTGATAGTGGTGCTCTTATCTGCCTGGTACATGTCAATTACTATCTCTTCCTCTTCCCTAATCCCCATCCAAGAGACTGGAGCCAGAGTAAAAGCTGCTGAGAGGTTTTCTCCGATTTTACCAACTTCTTGTGACAATGGAACACAGGAATGTGTCCTCCTACAAGACCATTCCAATGTATTAGGAATACATAAATGAAGACAGGGAAAAGGAAAGTAGAATTTTTTCAGATCTTTCCAAGGTGAAATCTTTCTTTTAATCCTAATTCCATTCACTGAATATTCTCTAAGATATTATAAAAGTGTGTATTTTTCTGGGAAATGTGAAATTGGAAAATAGATAGGAGGCAACAGGAAATGGATACAGAAGTCAATTGCAATCAATTTTTGAAATGTTATAAGATAGTGATTCTTCTATTTTAAATTTGGCTTCAGGACAACAAATGCTAGATTGAGCAAAAAAAGAAACCAGAAAGGCAAGGAAGGTAGAGAATACCTCCTCCTTTTGGATGATAAGTAATCCAGGTTTATTATATATCTAAAAAGAAAATCAAGCTATACATAATAGGAATTCATAGTTTCATCTACAACCTCCCCTTTTTTTTCCTGTTCTAAAATGCATATGGAAATACTCCTTTTATTTAATGTTTGTTAAATTCAGAAATTAAAAATATATGCCTACCAATAAGAATGACAAAGGCAGGTAGCCTAATGTAGTGTGATAGAGAGAGCTGGGGCTGGCAACCTGGAAACCTGAACTTATATGACTACCCGACATATGACAATGAAATTTCACTCTGAATAGACAAACCCCACCTCTGAAAGCCAAAAACTTGAGGAAAAGATAGAAATCTAGTTTTGATAGTAATGAATTACACGCAAAAAAGAGTAAAAAAAAAAAAAAATAACAGGAAAAGTGTGTTGGATCCTTATTGTAAGAGGTTAATAAGAGTATAAAGTGAATCACTAAAGATTTTTGAGCAGACAACTGTATTGAGTAGAACTGTATTTTGGAAATATTATTTCAGCAGCCATATGAAGAGCAGATTAGAGACAGGAATGAATAAGAAAGTAAAAGAGATTACTATGTCCCAATCACTATCCTAAGTTCAAGAAAAGCAAAATGACAAATTGCTTTTCTCAAGAAATTCACATTCTGATTAGCAGAAACAACATATAAAGAAGGAATGTTAATTTCATGACAGATAGAAAGGCTAAGAAATATTCAGGTACAATATCAGGGGGAAAAGCAAGCCCCATGGACCTTGGAGAGTAAAAGCAGGGCAAATGGTGCCCTACAAATAGATCAGCGAATTTAAGGGTTTACATGTAATGGAGGTTCTAGGATACTCTGAGCTGAACTAGTGACGGAGTCAGTATTCTCTGGTTGGTATGTGCATCCCTTGGTGGGAAGTCAGAAATGAAGCAGTTATAATTGACTAAGGAAATTGGCTGAGGCAATTGGGATTAAGTGATTTGCCCAGGGTCGCCCCACTAGTAAGTGTTACATATCTGAGGTCACATTTGAACTCAGTTCTTCTTGACTTCAGGGCTCAGAAGATAAGGATTTGAGGATAACACCTAGATTACAAATCTTGGATACAAAGATGGTGGTACCCTAGAAAGAAACAGAGAAATTCAAAAGAGAGGAAGATTTGGGAGAAAAGATAATGAGCTGACATGTTTGTTGAATGTTGGATGTGTTGAATTTAAAATTTCTAAGACTTAATAGGTCCTGCAGATAGTTACTGATGAGAAACTAGGAAAAAATAAAATAATAAACATATATTAAACACCAACTCTATACCAAGCATTGTGTACAAATATAGCTTTTGATACAAAAAAGTAAGGATGTCAGATTGACAGAGCTCACAAAAAGAGAAAATAACACATGCTGGAAGGGCTATGGAAAATTCAATGTGGAAGTTACCTAAATTTAACGTATACTATCTGAGAAGAAAAATTGCCTCTGAAGGTTTGGCCTAGAACAGTAAACCTACTTGAGTAAAACAAAAATCACAATTCCATAGCATCAAGCACAATTTACATACATTACAAACTCAAAAAGTAGTTGAGTGAATACAAGATAAGCAAATGGACAAAAGAAATTAGGTTCTTTTGAACCAACTCAACAATATTTATTGTGTGCCACTCTCAAGTGTTGGGCATTGTAATGGTTTCTGAAACTTACTTTTATATGATTCACAGTTTACAAAGTATTTTCTTTTATAAATGAAAAGACACATGGTGATAGACAAATGATAGAAATAAGCCATTGCCAGAATGGAATTTGAAATTTATAGAGCCAGTATGCAAGCTTAGGTCTTCTGAAAACACTTTCCACTATACTTGGTTGCTTTTAACAATTTTGTGAAATTGTTTCACAACTGAGTGCCTTGACTCACATACTGTCCCTTACCTTGGCAGGATACTTTACAGGGATATCCACATTGATCATGAGACTGACATATGCATTGCCAGAGTTGGCTCTGTGTCTGGGAGGCTCAGAAGGAAAGTGTGAGAGAGGTATTAGACTGATACCAAACTGAAGATCTACAGGGCAGTTGTGCTGACCTCATTGTCATATGCCTGTGAAACCTGGACCATCTACTAACGCCATGCCGGGAATGTCTTCTATTAGAATTGTCCTAGGAAGATTCTGACGATCACCCGGCAGGATAAGTTCCTGAGGTTCTTTCTCAAATTAAAGTGCCATGCATTCTAATTCTGCTGCAGAGAGCACAGCTCCGCCAGACTGACCAAATATGCCAAATATGCGCTTTCTAATATTTAATATTTAATAATAATCTAATATTTCAATGCCAAATATGCGCTTTCCAAAAAATGTTATTTTATGGAGGACTCACACAGGGCAAGCGCTCACACGATGTCAGAAAAAGTGATTCAAGGACACTCTCAAGGTCTCTCTTAAGAACTTTGGAATCTATTGTATGACATAGGAGACACTGGCACAAAACTGCCCAGCATGGCATGCCCTCATCAGAGAGACACTGGGCTCTGTGAGCAAAGCAGAATGGAACCAGCCCAGAAGAAATGTGAAATGCCTAAAGTTAGAGAAGCTAGTCCAAATGTTCCCATTCCTGTCTGACCTGTGGCTGAGCATTCTGAGCTCATACTGGTCTGATCAGCCACTGTGGGAAACACTATAACTTAACTCTAACAAAGGGATGTCATTTTGGTCCTCTTTGAGAAGGAAGGACAACAATCAGTCATTCTTAACTGAAAGTTTTCATAGGCAATAATAATCAGGCATAATTACATATTACAAGATAGTCAAAATCAAACCATGGATAGCCATAAAGACCAAACATACTGAATCACATACCCAGAAACAACCAACAAAGACTATGAAAAATAAGGTTACTTTTGTTTTACATATACCAATAAAAATATTCTCATCTTCAAAAACCATCCAGACAGTATGGTATAATGTATATGTATATGTACAAATATTTGGAGTTAAAGGGTTTAATTTCCAATTGATACAATTTATAAATTGAATATCTATTGGACTTAATATTTCAAAAGAATTCTATATTTGATAACAACAATTTTCAAAGATATTATTATTATTATTATTATTATTATTATTTTGTTTGCTGACACAATTGGGTTTAAGTGACTTGCCCAGGGTCACATAGCTAGGAAGTGTTAAGTGTCTGAGACCAGATTTGAACTTAATTCTGTTATGGGCCAGAAGTCTGAACTTGAAACAAAGGATTCTTACAAGGTGCTAAGTCAGTGGAATTAATAGAGACAATGATTATTTAGCATGGTGCTTAACAGTTCTCTAGTTTACTACCCGTACTTAATATAGTTCCACAAGATTCACACCTATGACAAAAGAGCATACAAGCTTGGACAAACTCAGCCAGAAGGACCTCAAGAAGCTGGCAGAATATAACTTAATAGGCCTCTAAGAAAGCTAACCAGGCCCCAGGAAAGGAGACAAGACTTGGAAAGAGATAATAAAGGATTTGGACTTTAAAACCTGGCTGTACTTGTGGTAATTACTGAACTGAAATGAAGGCTGCTCCCAGAGACCCCAAAGAAACCAAACCAAGAAGAACATTACACAAGACCTCTTGACTTCAGGACTGGTGCTCTAACCACAGTGCCACCTAGCTGCCCTGCAAAGATATTATTTTCAATGAACACTCAAATGTCAAACACTTTCATGGGCACGACATATAGAAGATTGCAAATTTGAGGCAACTTTTTTGTTTCAGCACATTCAAGGACTAAACAAATATGTATCAGCTTACAAAAGTACTTAGTTCTTTCTATAAGTAAAATTGCAAGTCTCTTCTAATAAAACCAACTTTTAAGAAATCAATTTAGAATGCTTTCTAGTTGTTATGATTATAACAAATATGAACCAGTATAGAATATTTTAGTGTGAATAAAAAGTGACACTCCATTCTATTATAATTTGTGCATGTATTCTGATTCTCAGAAATAAAAGGACTACTTTGAACCACTTTAAGAAAAAAATATTTTTTGTCAAATCAATTTCCAAAGTAATCATAAAGTAATCACTGTAACTTAACAAGTTCAGGAGGCACTAAGAAACCAGAAATTGGGCATGATACAAAATTCACATTTCAAAAGGCTATCTTTTGACAACAGAATCTACTTGTTCCACTTGTTCCAAATGTATATTTTTATGTCACTGACTTACTCTCAGAAACTTAATGAAAATGAAACAATCTAATTTACCAGGCACAGGAGTATTTTAAATTGAAGTTTACAAAAACCTAATTTGACAAAGTATTCTCAACACTTTTGTAATCAGAGCTATATATTTGCTACACTAAAAAGCTGCCTAATACTTTCCATTATGATCTTATGAAGGAATATTATTAGGGCCACTAGAGTGTATCTGGCAAGAAAGGTGGGGGAAGAAGGAGGTTAGAGGGGAATAACAACCCAAAATATGATGGAAGTTATTACAGACTGAATATCTTAAGGACTTGTTCGCCACAAACAGCACTACTGAAAAGGAAGGAGTATAAAAGCATCTATATTATAAGGACAGGCAATGTCCTTAAGTATGCAAAGAAAGTATCAAATAACAGAAGTTTTTAATCTGGCACTAACATTTTAAAAAATATTTTGACAAATGAAATTTAATATAATTGGTTTGTCTTTTAATCCCATGTATTTTATTTATTTAAAACATAATTCTGACTGGAAAATGAATGGATGCCCATCAATTGGAGAATGGTTGGGTAAATTGTGTTATATGAATGTTATGGAATATTATTGTTCTGTAAGAAATGACCAGCAGGATGAATACAGAGAGGCTTGGAGAGACTTACATGAACTGATGCTAAATGAAATGAGCAGAACCAAGATCATTATATACTTCAACAATGATACTGTATGAGGATGTATTCTGATGGAAGTGGATTTCTTCGACAAAGACAAAATCTAACTCAGTTTCAATTAATCAATGATGGACAGAATCAGCTACACCCAGAGAAGGAAACTGGGAAATGAATGTAAACTGTTTGAATGTTTGTTTTTCTTCCCAGGCTATTTTTACCTTCTGAATCCAATTCTTCCTGTGCAACAAGAGAACTGTTCAGTTCTGCACACATATATTGTACCTAGGATATACTGTGATATATTTAACATGCATAGGATCTGCTTGCCATCTGGGGGAGGGGGTGGAAAGAGGGAGGGGAAATGTCGAAACAGAAGTGAGTGCAAGGGATAATGCTTTAAAAAATTACCCAGCAATGGGTTCTGTCAATAAAAAGTCATAATTATTAAAAAAAAAAAAAACCATAATTCTGGAGGATGACTAAACAAATTGTGATAATATTACTGTGCTGTAAGACACAATATGTGTTAATTGTACATATATGGCCTATATCAGATTGCTTGCTATTTTGGGGTTGGAGGAGAGAAGATGATGAGGAAGAAAAATCTAAAACTAAAAATCTCAGAAAAATGAATACTGAAAACTATCATCACATCTACCTGAAAAAAATGAAATGATATTAAGTAAAAAAATAAAAGAAATGATATGTATGATGAATTTGATGAGTTTCAGCTCAGGAGTGGGAGTTGGGGTAACCCCCTTCTGGTCAGCGCAGGTCCTTTGTAAATGAATTTACGAACCCAAAAGTTAAAACTGGCAAAAGAAGTTTATTATTAGAACTGAGAAGTCAGCTTTTGCAGGTTGACTTCCTTAGTGGCAGAGTCCTGACAGAGAAGTAAAGATCTGGCAGAGAAATCCTAACAGAGAAGTAAAGAGAGGTAGGGTCCTTTTGGGGAAATAGGTGAGAGAGATAAAGAGGGAGTAATGCTGAAAAGAGAATGTCTCTTCAGTGGGCATTGGGTTGCAGCTATGCAAAGGGGAGAAAGGTTCCTTGGCATGATTCCTGTTTTTAGGTCCTCTGTAAAGGATTGAGCTGGAGGAGCTTGTTAATATGAGTAGCTCTTGGTAGGGGCTGGGAGCAGTTTGAGCTGAAATCAGAAGAGAATCTTGGAATTGAATGAATGTCCCTGGGCTAATCTCCAATGTAATGTTCTCTTCTCTAAAATATATTCTTTCTCTGGAAGCTGGTTTCTTGGGGGACTTCTAGAAGCAGCCTTAGTTTCAGTTCAGTGTAATAAAAACCTCAAATGCAGCCAGGAGTTAAAGTCCAGTCCTTTAGTGTCTCTTCCAAAATAGTCCCGTTAGCTTTCTTAGAAGCCTATCTCTCTCCTTGGTTCCAAGAGCTTTTGCTGCTTGTCCTTTGCCTCTGCCTCTGCCAGCTTCAGCCTCTAGCTCCCTCCGAATCCAAGGCCTCCAGCCAGCACAAAGGTGGAAGTTAGAATGAATCTGTCTTGCCTCCTTTAAGTGGGCTTGTCCTTCTGACTTGTGAATCTCCTGACTGAATCCTCACTTATGAATCTCCCGGAGTGCCTATCAATTCCAGTAATTTAGCACCTTGTAAGAATCATAACATCTTCCACTTTCTTTTGATTTTGAACATAGGTGGTTATGACCTCCTTGAGAAATCAGGGACTTCTCAAGGAGCTGAGAACCCCCAAAAAGAAGGTGATCACATCTTCCCTGACTGCTCACAAAAAGAGTGAAAACACCATAAAAAGGAGGTGATCATGCCACGCCCTCCCTAACATCTCAGGAAGGGAGATGAAAACACCAAAGGAAATGGGAAATGAAATCAGATTAGCGGGTTTCTGAAGGGGCTCACTTGAAACAGGTGTACATAAATCCACCAATATGGGAGATATTACACATAATTATATAAATTACACAAGCACATAGTAACACAGGCTAGTAGTGATTTAACAAATAACATGAATCAACATGAGAATTTATACATGTCCATAAGTCCTAGAAATAGTCCAAAACTAGTCTATTGTCCATTAGTTCATGTGCCAGGAATCCAAAAATTCCTGCAAGCTTTGAAATCCTGCAATAGTCTCATCTTGTGTTAGGGAATCCAATGATTCCTGCTGGTTTTCAAGTCCTGCAACAGTCTCATTATCAGCCATGCTCTTTCAGTGTCAGATGTTTCTCTTCTTTTTTTGTTTCTTTTGTTTTCAGATTTTTTTTTTCCTTTTGTGCCTCTATCCAAGTGCTCATTGCCATCCATCTGTTTCCTTCTCCATCTGTAGGAATATAAGCAAACCCTTTCTCCCAAGCAGTTAATCTATCTAATTCCCTTCTATTTACCACTTTGGGGATTTCTCCTCATTACCTGGTAGTTAAATTGATAAAGATAACTTGATAGAGACAATAATTATCTAATTTAGCATGGTACTTAACAGTTGTCTAGTTCACTAATAAACTTAGTACTTATTAGAGTTCACACCTTTTACACCTTTAAGGTTCACATCTTTAAGAGAGCAAATATAAGCTAGGAGCCTCAACCAGGATAGAGTCCAGGAGATTCACAAGTCAGGGAGACCCACAAGACCACTCTCGGAAGTGGAGGCAGATTCATTCCAGCTTCCACTTTTGTGCTGGCTGGTGACTTGAAGGGAGCTAGAGGCTGAAGCTGGAGAGGCAAAGAACTAGCAGCAAGATCTCTTGGAACCGAGGAGAGAGATAGACCTGTAAGA
Organism: Sarcophilus harrisii; assembly: GCF_902635505.1. Classification (NCBI taxonomy): domain Eukaryota; kingdom Metazoa; phylum Chordata; class Mammalia; order Dasyuromorphia; family Dasyuridae; genus Sarcophilus; species Sarcophilus harrisii. Next base: position 449,091,009 of record NC_045427.1, read on the forward strand.
AAGCTAACTGGGCTATTTTGGAGGAGAAAATAAAGGATTTGGAATTTAACTCCTGGCTGCATTTTAGGTGATTATTACATTGAACTAAGAGGAAGGCTGCTTCCAGAAGCCCCGCTGGAAACCTGCTCCCAGAGAATATTACACTTTAGAGGAGAATATTACACTTTAGAGAAGAATATTACACTGCATAGTCTCACTTATTTGCAGTTGATCTTTGATCCTTTCTTTCAATTATCTCCAAGCATCACTAGAGAGCCAGTTCACTATGACAGATACAATTTCCTCACTTTTTTAATCAAAATTTTAATTTCCTCTGTGCCAAGATTTCAGCTGGATGTGAATTGTAGGAGGTAGCAGTTCTGTAAATCAGTGTTTTTAAAAGTTTGAAGATCATATTCATTTCATTAAGTGCATTTAAGTACCTCCTATATTCAGAACACTGGGATCAACCTGTGGAAGATCCCCCTTCTCCTATACCCCCAAATTGTAAATCTAAATGACAGGTGCACAGATATAGTAAACAGGAGTTGAAGAATCTATGATTTCATTGATATTCCCTCCACTAAGGAGGATTAAAACCTCTTTACTATTCAATTTGGTCTTTAAGAATTATGGTTGGAAAAAAAAAACTACATCACCAGTTTGCTGATCAGTTTATTTAAATTTTACTAGCTGGGCATAAGGCAAAAAACATTTAGTCTGTTGTAGTCCATTCATGAAGCCTTTCTAGGACCTGCCAATACTAGCACTTGTCTAGCATCTTCTCAAGTTGTTCTAGATAACTAGACTTTGTACAATAATAATATATTTTAAGTCCACTTGAGTGTTCCTTTTTCCTGATAGAATAAGATATGAACTCTGTGGGCTGACTTTAAGATCTCATTCAATTCTTTCTCTGACTAATCTTTCCATCCTTATTTCACATTACTTGAACTTGATATCCCATCCCACAATACCTTGAAGGTAGAGATAGCATCATTTAAAACGTTTTTATATCTTTGAGGTCTTGTATAATTACTTGAATGAATTAGACAATTTTGTTTTTAATGTCTGTTGAATTTTGTTGATTTAAAAAAAAATTTGCATTATAAAAATATATGAAACAAAATGCTTTGTGAGATCCAAAGGAAAAGGTTATTACCTTCAGACGAGGATTAGCATTTGTTCAAGGAAGGTATTTTAGTTGAGCTTTAAAGGATGGGTAGTAATTCAGCCAGCAAAATGTGAGAGGAAGACATTTCAATTTTAAATGCCACTGAAAGCAAAACAGACATCTTACCCACATAACAATCATATAAATCCCTCATCATCACTAATTCAGCAAAATAAAACATCAAGAAAAATCATGAAGTATTATTTCTCATTTCTTTTAGTACCAGCAGTTTTTAATTAAAAATTTTTTTTGCTTAACAATACTTTTTATTTGTATTTTTTTCCTCAATAATATCTTATTTTTTTCAAATACATGTTAAGATATCTTTTTGTTCATTTGTTTTTTTTTCCTGAGGCAGTTGGGGTTCTTCACACATATATTGTGTCTAGGATATACCGTGACCTATTTAACATGTATAAGACTGCTTGCCATTTTGGGGAGGGAGTGGAGGGAGAGAGGGGAAAAATCGTAACAGAAGTGAGTGTAAGGGATAATGTTTTTAAAAATTACCCTGGCATGGCTTCTGTCAATAAAAAGTTATTAAAAACAGTTATCTCTGATAAAAATATTTACAAATCTAGAACATTTTAAAGTTTACAATGCTTTCTTCACCACAAACTTTTAAGAGAGATAATGCATTATATAATTATAATTATACATCATAAACAATGTATAAATTTACAGAAAAACAAAGTGAGGCTCAAAAGTGACTTTTCCAAAGTAAGCTTGGTAAATTATATCTTCTATCTCTCACAGTTCTCCCTACCTCACTGTTGCTTCCAAGAGAACAGAAAAAAAACCAGAAGGGGAGAGTAACAATGAAGAGAATCATAACATCTCAGAGCCCCAAGGGACACCAAAGTTCATCTATTTCAGTGTTCTCAAAGTACAATCCAAGGAACTCAGGTGATCGATGAAATCAAAATTATTTTCATAATAATAGTAAAATGTTTTCATTTTCGATACAATTTTGGTTTTTTAGTCATATTAAGACTTAGAGATAGGATCCTGACAAAAAAGTAAAGATCTGGCAGAGAAATTCCGACAGAGGAGTAAAGAGGGGTAGCATCCTGTGGGGGAAATAGGTGAGAGAGATAAAGAGGGAGTAATAAGTGGGGATTTCTTGGCAAAGATAATATAATGGTTTGCCATTTCCAACGACTACAACATTGTAAACTGAAAGAACCACCATCAAAATTGAATGTTACATAATTACAAAAAGCAAATTTCAAGGGTGAGAAAAGAGAAGATAGTCCCCTTTACTCTTTTTCAGAAAGAAGAGAATCACAGAATGTAGAATAATACATGTTTCCTCAGAACTTTTTGATACATAGAACAGTTTTGCTTATTTCATGAAAACAAGAAATAATAAGAGAATACAAGCACAAAATAAATAAAAAACTACCAAAGTTACTAAACAGAATTCTATATTGATACACTTGGAGATCTAAGATAAATAGATTATAGATATCTAACATGCCAACATTAACAAAATAAGAAATGGATTGCCTACATAGGGCAATACAAAGAGAAGTCAGATAGGGTATTAAAGAACAGCTCTATGAAAAGGCTCTAGATTTAGATACTGTCACCAGAAAACCTGACCAAATTATTGATTTGATCCTTGTGATTGACCCCTTGTCAATTTTACCTGCATTACATCTTCTGTTTATGTTCTCTTCTCTATGCTATCACCCTGATGCATGCTTCATCACCTCATGCCTCAATTACTGCAATACCTTGGTAGCTGAACTTGCTGCCATAAAACTCTCCCCACTCCAGTCCATCCTGGACTGAACTGTCAAAGCAATTTTCTGAAATACAGCTACAATATTCTTTTGAGTTTTCATATTGGGGTCTCTTTCAGGAGGTGATAGGTGAATTCTTTCAATGGTTATTTTACCCACTGATTCAGAACTTTTTCTAACCCCACAATAGAGTAAAAAAAATTTAGATGAGAAAAGTCAATGCTTTTATTAAAAAAAATTTCTATTGTAAGAAAAAGTACTCAATAAAAATAAATAGATGGTAATATATTTTGTGTTGTTAGGTTCTGGGTAAAAGGTGTTTTTGTTTTTGTTTTAAGAAATGAAACTATTTAATTTTAGTCCATTCTTCATTCTTTATTCCAATGAGGAAATGAAAAGTTACTGGACAGGTTCAAAAATTTTAAAAATTATGCTAAAAGGTTATTTTAGATGCTCTTATAAAAAATAATATAGAACTGACAAGAAAATACAGCTACTTACACATTTCATGCCTTTTTTTAATGCACATTTAAACTCATATAGTTTTGTACTCAAAACAACTTAGTTTAAAGTGAACTGAAATTTTACTATATACTTTTAAAAACTTAACCTTCAAAGAAGAAAAAAAAAAAGGCTATAATAATTTAGGTAGAAGAAGGAAGAAGAAAAAAAACAAAGAAGTAGCCATAAAATTTCAAAGTAGGAAAACTTTAGAGATCATCCAAAGCAAACCCTTCAATTTCACAGTGAGAAAACCGAGTGCCAAAGAAGGGGCCTTAACTCAAGTGAAGGGATCTGCCCACAACTAGACTGTGGTAAAGAAAGAACTTGGAACTCAGTTCTGCTGATATCCAGTACACTATTCCTTCCCCCACATCCAATAATTTCCTTGATGTTAACATTAAGAAGTCTTTTATGCTAAAGATTTGTAGCCACTTGTATCTAAACAATATCATCTATGACTGGAAAAATTTTTCAAAGACTTCAAGGGAATATTTACTTTAAAGAAAATATACTTACATCCTTATAATATGATAAATTAGGTAAATATAAACCACACTAAGAAGTCAAAATGTTAAATAATGTGACAAAAGCAATATATCTTTTAATAATATTGAATCAGTATTATCTTTAAATATTTTAAATTGGCAAATTTTTATTAAGCACTGTAGGAAAGCATTATACAAAGTTGAAATAAGACATGATCCTTACTCCCATAAAATTGACCATATAACTGTGGATAAGAAATGAACATGAATATATGATATGTTTTCAAACAGTACTATGTAAGGTCAAAAAAATTTGGTTATCGTCAAGTGGAATACAGTTTAGGAAACGCTTCCTAGAAGAACAGACATTTGAGCTGGGCTATAAAAATGAATGAATTAGAATAAGACAATTTCTCAACAGAAGCTTTTTATATTCTTTCTCCCTGTCATGTAAGTCATCCTCATTCCCTCCTGTGACCTATTTTTCATTTTTTTTTTTAAATAGCCTTTTATTTACAGGTTATATGTATGGGTAACTTTACAGCATTAACAACTGCCAAACCTCTTGCTCCAAGTTTTCACCTCTTACCCCTCACCCCCTCCCCCAGATGGCAGGATGAAGAGCAGATGTTAAATATATTAAAATATAAATTAGATACACAATAAGTATACATGACCAAACTGTTATTTTGCTGTACAAAAAGAATCAGACTCTGAAATATTGTACAATTAGTTTGTGAAGGAAATCAAAAATGCAGGTGGGCAAAAATATAGGGATTGGGAATTCAATGTAATGGTTTTTAGTCATCACCCAGAGTTATTTCTCTGGCTGTAGCTAGTTCAGTTAATTACTGCTCCATTGGAAATGATTTGGTTGATCTCATTGCTGAGGATGGCCAGGTCCATCAGAACTGGCTGTGACCTATTTTTCATGGTACTCTTCCTCCTCAAAGTTTGCTTTCCATAAATATAATACTGAAAAGTCATGCCTCCTTTTTACTTTGTAAAATGGCTCTCATTTTAAAAACCCAAAAAGGGATCTCTGTAAAAAATCTAGCCCTTTTTTCAAGAAAAGAAATCTTTAGTAAAAGTGAATACTCATGCTTCTCAGTTTGTCTGATTATTCCAAATATTCATGTATTTTTCTTAAAGCAGTAGGGCATAGTGCATCTGATTGGAGCAGTAAGGCACTTGCAGTGGTAGAAGTTTAAGTTTATTTTCATAAACAGAAAACAGAATTTTCATAAACAGCTCAAAAGGACAGATATTCCTAAACAATGGCTGACTCAAAGAACACAAAATCTCTCATTCAAATTAAAAGCTTAGTATTTCTCATTTTTCATTCTGTTTGTTGATTCAGTGTTAATTTTTAAAAGAACTGGTTTTAACCAAATTTGGTACACTATAATTTGATTTATCATAAAAAGAAAATGGCCCCCAATAAAAGTTTTCAAATGGGTTAAAAAGAAAAATGAGATCCAAAGAAGCAGCAAGTTTTTTTCCTCCAAAAAATGGCTAAATCAATTTGATATCTCTAAATTATGCAAACAGTCCAGTTGTTGCTTCCAAAAGACAGTCTCTTAAGAGGGGCAAGAGTTTTAAACTCTTCTGCAACTATTTGAGTTAAAGATGGCAAAAATCCGGTACTGCCAATACACAATGAAATTCTAATTGAACAACCTGAAAAAAAATAACATTTGGAGAATGAGAGGGAGTAAGTTAGAGTGGGAGAGTTTGTTCAATTAAATTGTATAGTGGTATTTTTCCTATTTGTATACTGCAGAAGGAAATCACCAATCTAGTAATTAAACCTTCTGTTTGTCTGTGGTAATAGCTACTATGGCAAAAGCAATTATATGATCTAGGAGTAAAGAGTCAAACAGTTGCAGGGTTTTTTTTTTCCTTTCACTTACAAATGAACAAAATCTTTTCTGGTTTTAGTGGATTTTTTTCCCCTTAATCAGAAGGTGAATACCACACTTTAAAACTTTTCCAAGTGTTTGTATTTCTCTCATTCTCTGAAGACATAACTGGCATCTGAAGGTGAGAAATAACAAAGGGACAGCTTAAAGTTGTATTAATATCTACAAAAAAAAAAATTTTTAATCACAGAAAAACTTGCAAGATTTACAGAATGATATTAACACTAATCACCAAAGATGATAGGATACAGAATTAATTATGCCCACAAAATCATGCATCTACTAAAGTTTTGCTTTTGAAAACAGAAAAACTGGTAGAAGTTTCCAGCATTTGAACATCTGATACAAATTCACATAGTTTTAAACCGATTTTTCTTAAGAGATTGTCAAAGTATACAGAATAATTGCAGTTTAATTCTGATGAAACTAACAACTCTGATTACCTTTAAACTACATGTTCCAAATGAAGGTTGAAAATAATTCTTTCCCTGATGAAACAGCTAACTAGAATGTAATTTCCACTGAATGCTGAAATGCAAGAAAAGCTACTTTGGTTTTTATGCAACATAAATGAATGTACATAATGACTGATAATTCCTTATACTGAATGCAAGAAAAGTCACTTTAGTTTTTATGTAACATAAATGAATATACATTATGACTCAAACAAGATTAAAAATTATCTCAAAGATCAATTCTGGCAGATTTCTAATTTTCTGCCTAAGTGCTAAGCTTGGGAATAAAGAGCTGTCTGTCAACCTTTGAGGTTAGACTGTTATTAAACACTCTCTAAAATAATAATTTTATTTTTTTGTACATCTTTTACAAACGTCTCTTTATTTGACACTTCTCTTGCTGTGCATCTGTTCAAGCATCCATAATATCAAACTACTCTCTGCTGTTTTGAAGCATTTGCACAAACCATCTACAATGTCCCTATTTATTCATTTGGTTTTTGGTTTTTTTTTTTGGCCATCACAATATCCTGGTGTGGAGTCTTTTGAAACAAAAATCACATTGTTCTACAGAACTGGAAGGAGAAAGGGCTCTACCAATTGTCTTCAAGGTCCTCAAAAACCTGTGGGAATTCAGACAGACACTTTTCAAAAATTGTAGTATAGAGGTGGAAAATAGACTTCATGATTTACCATTTGGAAGAAAAATGAGAAATATTTATCAAATTAAATTATACTGCAAACAAAACTATTCCTACATGAACCAAATTGTACCACTAAGGCTCACCTCATCCTGATATGGAGCTGACTATGTTTAAACAGCAAGGTTTGACATGTCCTAATCAAGAAGGAAAGGGTTTGAGCAAAGGTTCATAGATAAACTGTGTGTCTCCAAGAATCAGTCTAGCTAAATGCATGAAGGTTTATCGCCAAAATTTAGCCACCACATAATTAATGGTTTGAGAGGTTTCATTTTGTTTTGTTGTTCTTTTTGAAACATTAATATATAAAATTATGTACCAAGGCAGGAGGCGTTAGTAAGTACATACCATGCCCACTCATATGAATGAAATAAAAAGTTTCTGAATAAGAAACAAAATGCTAATTAATTAAGCTGCATTATAATACTGTCCTTCACATAGAATAATATCACTATTAATATAATCTTAGTAGAGTATTGACTTATTTTCCCTAATGTTGATGAATTCCTAGTGATTTATGCACATTTTCACCAGTTCTTATTTATGACCATTAGAATATATAATGGTAGGTTAAGTTTAGAAGTAGAGACACTAGCCAAGAAGCAGAGCAATTTAGTTTTTCTCTCTTTTTAAAAATTTCAATAGTATTTCATTTTTACAAATATATATATAGTTTTCAAAATTCATTTTTATAAGACTTTGTGTTCCAAATTTTTCTTCTTCCCTCCCTTACCTCACCACTAGCCAAAACAGTAAGCAATCTGATGTAAATTAAATATGTGCAGTTCTTTTAAATAAATATTTTCATATTTGTCATACTGTGCAAGAAAATCAGACCAAAAGGGGAAAACACAAGAAAGAATAAACAAAATAAAAAAAAAGATGAAAATACTACGCTATGATCCACAGTCAGTCTCCATAGTTCTCTCTCTGGATGTGGATAGCTCTTTCCATCATAATCTATTGGAATTGCCTTGAATCACCGTATTGTTGAGAAGAGCCAAGTCCATCACAGTTGATCATCACATAATTTTGTGATTACTATATACAATGATCTCTTGGTTTTGCTCACTTCATTGAGCATCAGTTCATTTAAGTCTTTACAGGCTTTTCTGAAATCAGCTGAGCAGAGAAATTTATAAAGTAAATAGCATATACTATGTGAATATACATTGATTCCACAAACAGTAAGTATGACAAAACAGAAATGGCTCTAACACTTTCTAAAAAAAACAAAGCAAACAAAGCAAGCCATTTTACCTCTTCTGTGCCTCAGTATTCTTATCTTTGAAAATATTCTGACTGAGGTACAAGTTATACTAGATAGCCAGAATTTCTACTGATATTGTGATATATTTGTACTACATATTTCACAAGGTTGCTGTGAGGAAAATACTTTGTTAACCAGAATGTTAATATATAAATGTAAGCTATTATTTTTAGCAATAAGAAAAAAATGAGATTCCTAGAATCTGCTAGGGAATAAGGGCAATAGCCAAAGTACTCTAAAAGTTCCAAATGCATTCTTCAACTCTTTACCTAAAGATGGAAAAACAGAAAATGAAGTCATATTTATGAGAAATCTTCACCAGTTACAACAGCTAATTTCCTAAAAGTAAAGCAGTTACTGTCACAGACAACTTTAAGTCCATCTCATGAGTATATTAGTATTGATGGCTACAAATGAATTCTTCTTAGAAATTTTTGAATGAAAGTGCATCAAAAGTATTAACATTCTTTTCCTTTAAATATTTCCATAAAATTCACTGTCAGTTTCTCCTCAGTTACTAAAATCTCATAAGATAAATGAAACTACTTCAACAACACTGCATTTTTGGCTTAAGCATTAAGCTCAATGTTTTTTTCAGAGAACCCTCAAGGCTGCAGAGAAAATAGAAGTTATATAGTCTCCTCATACCCATAACAGAATTGTATTTACTCAAGACAGACGGGTATTTAAACTATTTTAAAAGACACTTAGAGAAATATATCCATTGCCAATTGCAAGGTACAATGACATTCTGAATTTAGCTTATAAGCCCAATGGGAAGGGAACAGTCTAATTTTATGTTGTGCATATCTATGCCTTTACATCCTGTTGGTGCAATAGGTCAGACTATTACTAAAAGAAAGAAAAGAAGCTTAAAAAGCTGCAACTGGGACCATAACATTGGTGTCTGAGAGGTGCTGATGTGACAAAAATTGTTTTCTCCAAATTTAACTCCTCTACCTGAATGCTTTAAAAGCTTATATGATTTATCTGTATCACAAACCAGTTTAGAAAAATTCCATCACAAAGCTTTATAAAGTTAATATTGAAGACTATATTATATGTCAAATTTCTAAATCCCAAAAAACTCAAATAGAAAATGTACTAAATTTATTAAGTGGCTATATACCAAAACTTCATTTAGAAGGTAATTTTCCAAAAACAATATTTAAAAGAGGTTAGATTTTTGTTTTAAAGCCTGGATATTATATTAAGAAAGTATAAATGAAAATTACCTAGACCTATTAGAACTGTGGTCAAAATGAAAATAAAAAGAATCTACCAACTTTCTGCCTTTATTTCTGAAACTCCAAAAGAAAAAGTTCTACTATTATCATAGACAAAATACAGAGTCCCCACATCTATTTTTTAAAAAGTTTAGAAGCATTGCAGATATGATGGTATACTTAGAGAACCCCAGAGATTCTACTTTAGCAATGTTGCATGTACAATCCCCATAAATCCTCAGCATTGTTATACATCACCAACAAAATCCAACAGCAAGAGATACAAAGAGAAATTCCAATCAAAATAACTGTTGACAGCATAAAATAATTGGGAATCTATCTACCAAAGGAAAGTCAGGAATTATATGAGCAAAATTACAAAAAACTTTCCACACAAATAAAATCAGACTTAAATAATTAGAAAAATATTAAGTGCTCTTGGATAGGCCAAAAGAATATAATAAAGATGCCAGTACTCCCTAAACTAATCTATTTATTTAGTGCTATACTAATCAGACTTCCAAGAAAATATTTTAATGATCTAGAAAACATAACAACAAAATTCATATGGAAGAGCAAAAGATCGAGAATCTCAAGGGAATTAATGAAAAAAAAAAATCAAATGAAGGTGGCCTAGCTGTACCTGATCTAAAACTATATTATAAAGCAGCAGTCACCAAAACCATTTGGGAATGGCTAAGAAATAGATTAGTTGATCAGTGGAATAGGTTAGGTTCACAAGACAAAATAGTCAACTATAGCAATCTAGTGTTTGACAAACCCAAAGATCCTAACTTTTGGGGTTAGAATTCATTATGTGACAAAAATTGCTGGGATAACTGGAAATTAGTATGGCAGAAATTAGGCATGGACTCACACAAATATACCAAGATGAGATCAAAATGGGTTCATGATTTAGGCATAAAGAACGAGATTATAAATAAATTAGAGGAACATAGGATAGTTGTGGAGGAGAAAGAAATTTATGACCAAAGATGAACTAGAGACCATTATTAATCATAAAATAGAAAATTTTGATTACATCAAATTAAAAAGCCTTTCTACAAACAAAACTAATGAAAACAAGATTAGAAGGAAAGCAACAAATTGGGAAAACATCTTCATAGTTAAAAGTTCTGATAAAGGCCTCATTTCCAAAATATATAGAGAATTGACTGTAATTTATAAGAAATCAGGCCATTCTCCAATTGATAAATGGTCAAAGGATATGAACAGACAATTTTCAGATGATGAAATTGAAATTATTTCCACTCATATGAAAGAGTGTTCCAAATCACTATTGATCAGAGAAATGCAAATTAAGACAACTCTGATATACCACTATACACCTGTCAGATTGGCTAAGATGACAGGAAAAAATGATGATGATGGTTGGAGGGGATGCGGGAAAACTGGGACACTGATACATTGTTGGTGGAGTTGTGAACGAATCCAACCATTCTGGAGAGTAGTTTGAAACTATGCTCAAAAAGTTATCAAACTGTGCATACCCTTTGATCCAGCAGTGTTACTACTGGGCTTATACCCCAAAGAGATACTAAAGAAGGGAAAGGGACCTGTATGTGCCAAAATGTTTGTGGCATTCCTGTTTATAGTGGCTAGAAACTGGAAACTGAGTGGATGCCCATCAATTGGAGAATGGTTGGGTAAATTGTGGTATATGATTATTATGGAATATTATTGTTCTGCAAGAAATGACCAACAGGATGAGTACAGAGAGGATTGGAGAGACAGACTGATGCTAAGTGAAATGAGAAGAACCAGGAGATCATTATATACTTCAACAACGATACTGTATGAGGATGTATTCTGATGGAAGTGGATGTCTTTGACAAAGAGAAGATCTAACTCAGTTTCAATTGATCAATGATGGGCAGAAGTAGCTACACCCAAAGAAAGAACACTGGGAAATGAATGTAAACTCTTTGCATTTTTGTTTTTCTTCCCAGTTATTTCTACCTTCTGAATCCAATTCTCCCCATGCAACAAGAGAAATGTTCAGTTCTGCACATATATATTGTATCTAGGATATATCGGGACCTATTTAACATATATAGGACTGCTTGCCATTTGGGGGAGGGGATGTTGGGGAGGGGAAAAGTTGGAACAGAAGTGAGTGCAAGGGATAATGTTGTAAAAAATTACCCTGGCATGGGTTCTATCAATAAAAAGTTATTAAAAAAAAAAAAAGTTTCAAGCAATCAGAAAAAAGTAGTTTAAATACCAAAAGAGTACACTCAAAGTCACATAAAACCTGGCAACTTTGGCAACTTCTACTAAAAATGAGGGATCCTGGTATACAATATCTAAAAAGTAAAAAAAAAAAAAAAAAAAAAAAATACACATACAACGAAGAATAACTTACTCTGCAGAGCTGAATATCAAGATACAGGAGAAAAATGGGAATTTTCAAGCCTTTTTTAATAAAAATACTAAAGCTAAGTAAGAATTCTAAAATGCAAATGTAGGCAAAAACCATGCATTTTTTTCATTTTCATAGCACCAGCACTAACCACAATGCCTCACAATTAATATATTAAATACATAAATACTGAATATAAATTTGAAATACTATCCATTTGAAGTGAAAAAGGGGAGAAAAACAATACTAATGCATTTGGTATTCATACTTAGTGAGCTAGATAGTTCAATGCTGGTATTGTTTATCCTTCATTTTCAAATAGAACCACGACATTAGAGAGGTGATCTTCTAACATGCCAATAAGTTGGATGTAAATGAGGGAAGGCTCGGCAAGGTCACCAGCCTCACTTTCCCTCAGAGCCATCTGGGTCCAGTGGGCAGATCACAGATTAAGATGACAATGCTGGTTCTAAAATCAGGAATACCCAAGTTCCACTTGATATACTTACTAGCTGAGGACAAGTCATTTAATCCTCTCTCTGCTTCAATTTCCTCAATAAAGGCAGGGTTGGGGGTTGGGGATAGGGTACAATAACAGTACCTCCCTCCCAGAAATATTGTGAGGAGCAAGTGAGATAATATGTGAAAAGCATTTAATAAATGCTTGTCCATGTTTCCTTTTTATAACTGAATAAAACAAAAAACAAAACTGAATTTAAATGGCTATTGCCAAATTAGATATTTAGGGAAAAGCAGATTTAAGTAGTGAAAGATAAGGATAGAGGGAAACTTCTAGGGAGAATCGATTACCAGACATTTTCAAGGAGGTTCACCCTTGCTGGAAATAGTAAATAAGTATATTTCACTTTAGTGCTTAGTCTTGCCTTTCCCCAATCCAAGTGTATTAAAATCATCTAGCAGCTCTGATAAGGAACATTTCTTGATTTTAAAATGTTCTGAAGGTAAGAGAGAAAATGGAAAAGAAGTTTTTTTTTTAATATAATTACAGTATAGTACAGTAGAAAGAGTAGAAAGAAGTCCTGCTAACTAGTGTCTATTCTGTGAAGCTATGTGACCAGGTTAGATGCCGCAATTCTTTGGCTTCAATCTGTTCCTCTATAAAATAAAAACACTGGACTGGAAATATAAAGCTCCCTTCCATATTAATACTTTATGTTCTGCCTTCTTTACCCAAAATCAGTGGTGCTATTTTCTTCCTTCTCTGAGGGTTTTATTTATATTTTCTTTCTTCCTTTCACAGATCCCTATACTGGGCAATAAGTAACTAAACTACAAAGTCTAAATGTGGTACCCGAAAACCAATGCAGTGAAGAGATCTTAACATTTCATAGAATTGTAGTTTCTATAGCTGGAGAGGTTATCTAAGCTCTCATCTAGTTCAACCCTTCCTTCTTTTTACCCAATGAGAAAAACAAGAATCAGAAAAGTTAAGCAATTTGCTCAGAAGCACAGAGATCCGGACTTCAAAACCACAACTTCTAACTTCCAAAAGCAAAAATGCATTGTAACTCTAATATCAGATGCAATATACTGTGATAAGAGACAGAATGAACCCAGAGTCAGGAGGCTTGGACTCAGTTCCCAGCCCTGAGATTTCATGGTTTTGTGAACCTATGCAAGTGACTTGATGTCTCTCTGCTTCATTCTTTTTATCTGATTGTTATGAAGAAAATACTTTGCAAATCTTAAAGTTCCATATGAATATAAGTTAATATGAAACTAATATTTTTTCCTTTATACCATACATTCTTTTCAAGTACCTTCGTTGCAAATTGTGCTCTTCTCTCCAATCCTAACCTCCTAACAAACACTACCATTGTCTCTTCTTTCTGAAGTAACTTAGCTAATTCCACTGAGAGCCCACATAGGAATCAGTGGGGAATATAATGAAGAATACTATTTAATATGTTTTAATGCATACCTTGTTAATGACAAAAAAAAAAAAAAAAACCACCACTTATTTTCCGTGGCATACAATTTATTTTATGATAAGTTATCTGTTTTTCTGAAACCTGCAACAAAAAAGAGGCCCAAGTTTCACACCATGTCAGGGAATTCAAATGCCTTAGTCCAGTTCTGAATTCATTTTAAGTAATTTCTTTCTCACCAACATCCTTTTTAACCTTCTTTCTAGCTCTTCCAAATTTTGATCAGAGTACACAGAACATCAGAATTTGAAGGAAGTCAAACTGGGTACATACCACTTAGTTACTGCTCAGAATGGAGCTGTAAGAAGGGGAAAAGGGGAGAAAAGGGAATAGAGGGAAGGCAAACCAGGGATTGGGGAGAGAAAAATGCAAAAATTATATCAGAATGAATTTTAAGTGAAGACAGTATTCAATCAACCATTCTATTCTACATACCATTCTCAAAAGTCTTTCTTAAATTAGCTTTGGGTGGGGGAAGCTAGGTGGTGCAAGTGGATAGAGCACCAGCCCTGAAGTCAGGAGGACCCAAGTTCAAATTTGGACTCAGACACTTAATACTTCCTAGCAGTGTGACCCTGGGCAAGTCACATTTAACCCCAATTGCCTCAGCAAAAAGAAAAAAAAATTAGTCTTGGACTTAGAAATCTTCAAAGGCATGTCATTCAAACTTATGTCCCACAGTATTTATGACTGCAGCTAAACTTAACAATTGTTCAACTTAATCTTTATTAATAAATCAGGGAAATATAGCATCATTTGGTGGGAAGGTAATGATTGTGGAAGCATGATTCCAACACAGGGTTTTGGGGAAAATCACTTGATACATGATAAGTTGTGGCTAAGCTATTCATTTTCATTTTATGTCTTTCTTTCTTTCCTTTTCTTCTTTTTTTTTTTGAAAGTCCTCCTGACTTCAGGGCTGGTACTCTTATCTACTACACCACCTAGCACCCCTATGTCTTAATTCTTTAGATATTTTCCTTCTCAGGGAAAATTGTTGAATTTTGTTTTCTTTTTCATTCTTCCGCCCTTTCATTTTATTAGACTGCTTAAGCCATTTATGCTTTAGTCATCCAATGAACAAACATTTATTAGGCACTTATTGAGACACTTACTAAACAGCTGTTATGCCCCTGAGCAAATCATTTAACAGTGTTTGTCTCAGTTTCTCATCTTTAAAATGAGATGGAAAAGGAAATGGCAAACCACTCCAGTACCTTCACTACGAAAAAGGGGTCATGAAGAGTTGGACACAAATGAAAAATGACTGAACAGTATTTACCAGGTACTATGCTAAGCACTGAGAACACAAAAAAAGGCAAAATTAGTTTCTGCATTTAAGGAGCTCATAATTCTAATAAAGGCAACAACCTAAAAACGAAGGATATACAAAGAATATAGATAAGACAATTTCCAAAAGCCCTGAGAGGAAAGGGGGGAAAAATATCAGGAAAATTATTCGGTAAAAGGCAAAATTTTGAACTGAATCTTAAGGAAAACCAAGATGTGAAAATGAGGAAAAAGCATTCCGGGCAAGAAGGACAACAAGCAAGAAGGTACACAGTCAAATAGGAGCATGTCTTGAGCAAAAGACCAGCAAGAAGGCTGAATAGTAGAAAATATGGAGACATGTACAGTGTAAAAACAACAGAAATATAAGATGGACAAAGGTTGTGAAGGCTTTCAAATGCCAGAGAATTCAGCACTTGATCCCTGGAAATCATCAAAATGTAGGAGTAGAGGAGTGACACACTCAGATAATGTGCTTTAGAAGGCTACCAGACTGGAGGAAGAAACTTGAGGAAGGGACATTAACAAGAAGATTATTAAGCATGTTTTCCACCATTTATTCTGTGTTTTATCTTTATCCCATTACTTTAAGCAAACATTTTGTCTCTACAATTAGTTTTGCTTACCATAACTTTGACTCTAGTCTACTCCCTCAGTCTCTTCTTGACTCCCTCAGTCTCTTCCTGACTATCATCATTTCTGTTTACCTGTATTATCTCAAGTTCTTTGACTTGCTTAAAATTTTAAATTCTCTTTTTAGTTATCCTTTCCTCCTCTTCTTATGACTTCTCTCCCTTTAAAAATCGTCCTTTCTCCTCCGCTCCAAACTCTTATTTTAAGTAACATTCTTTAGCAGTACCCTTTTCCAAGAAGTTTTTCTTTTCCTATTCTCTTCATCTTTTTTTCCACACCAAATACAAGCTATACTCTTAGTTCTCCTTCATTTTCTGTTTTTTATGGAACTAGAGCTTATAGAATATAAAATGTGAACTGCCTCTTTAATCCTATTCCTATATATCCCAATCTTTCTTTTTTTTCGGCCATACTTCACTGTTAGGGGGGAAAATCAATTTGAAATAAAGCTGAATGGAAGCAGTGTCATGTCACAGAAATCTCAATTCACAAAGCCTTGTCCTTATCATGATCTCTTAATACATTTTTTTAATAAAGCTTTTTATTTTCAAAACATATACACAGATAATTTGACAACATTGACCCTTGCATAGCCTTGTGTTTCAGATTTTCTCCTCCTTTCCCCAACCCCCTCCCCTAAATGGCAAGCAATTCAATATATGTTAAACATATTAAAATATAGATTAAATCCAATATGTATAAACATATTTATACAATTCTCTTACAGCACAAGAGAAATCAGATCCAAAAAAAAGTAAATAAGTAAAAAGACAAAATGCAAGTGAACAACATAAAGAGTAAAAATGCTATGTTGTGAACCACACTCAGTTCCCACAGTTCTCTCCCTGGGTATAGATGACTCTTCTTCATTACTGAACAATTGGAACTGGTTTGAGTCAACTCATTGTTGAAGAGAACCCCGTCCACCATAATTCATCAACATATAGTCTTCTTGTTGCCGTATATAATGATCTTCTGGTTCTGCTTGTTTCACTTAGCATCAGTTCATGTAAGTCTCTCCAGACTCTCTGAAATCATTCTGCTGGCCATTTTTTACAGAACAATAATATTCCATAACATTCATATACCATAATTTATTCAGCCATTCTCCAATTGTTGGGCATCCACTCAGTTTCCAGTTTCTTGACACTACAAAAAGGGCCACCACAAACATTTTTTACACATGTGGGTCCTTTCCCTCTTTTAAGATCTCTTTGATGTACATAAGCCCAGTAGTAATACTGCTGAGTCAAAGGGTATGCACAATTTGATAATTTTTCGAGCATAGTTCCAAATTGCTCTCCAGAATGGGTGGATCCATTCATAATTCCACCAACAATGTATCAGAGTCACATTCCCTCCAACATTCATCATTATCTTTTTCTGTCATCTTAGCCAATCTAAGAGGGTGTAGTGGTATCCAGAGTTGTCTTAATTTGTATTTCTCTGATTAACAGTGATTTAGAGCATTTTCTCATATGATTAGAAACAGTTTTAATTTCTTCATCTGAAAATTGTCTGTTCATATCCTTTGACC
Organism: Sarcophilus harrisii; assembly: GCF_902635505.1. Taxonomy (NCBI): domain Eukaryota; kingdom Metazoa; phylum Chordata; class Mammalia; order Dasyuromorphia; family Dasyuridae; genus Sarcophilus; species Sarcophilus harrisii. Next base: position 449,108,265 of record NC_045427.1, read on the forward strand.
ATTTATCAACTGGAAAATGTCTTGGATTCTTATAAATTTGAGTCAATTCTTTATATATTTTAGAAATGAGGCCTTTATCAGAACCCTTAAATGTAAAAATGATTTCCAAAATTATTGCTTCCCTTCTGATCTTGTTTCTATTAGTTTTGTTTGCACAAAAACTTTTTAACTTAATATAATCAAAATTATCTATCTGATGTTCAATTATGAGTTCCAGTTTTTCTTTGGATACAAATTTCTCCCTGCTCCACAGATGTGAGAGGTAAACTATCCTATGTTCCTCTGAGATTTATCTTGATATGTGGTGTTAGGTGTAGGTATAGCCCTAATTTCTTCCATATTAGTTTCCAATTTTCCCAGCAGTTTTTGTCAAATAGTGAGTTCTTTTCCCAAAAGTTGGGGTCTTTGGGTTTGTCAAACACTAGATTGCTACAGTTATCGCCTATTTTATCCTGGGAGCCTAACCTATTCCACTGATCAACTAATCTATTTCTTAGATAGTACCAAATGGTTTTGATGACTGCTGCTTTATAATTATAGTTTTAGGTCTGGCACACAGATAGGCTACCTTCATTTCTTAATACTTCTAATGCCTCAGTTCCATATCTGTAAAATGAACTAGAGAAGGAAATAGCAAACCATCTTAAAATCTTTGACAATAAAACATCAAATATCATCCAAAAAAGTCAGAGCCAACTGAACGACAAGAAATCATTATTTCTGTAAAGAATGCTTTATAAGATCCCAGCTTTTGGGATAAGAACTTACTGTTTGATAAAAATTGGTGGGAAAATTGGAAACTAATATGGCAGAAACTAGGCACTGATCCATACTTAACACTGTACACCAAGATAAGGTCAAAATGGGTTCATGACCTAGGCATAAAGAATGAAATTAATAAATTAGAGGAACACAGGATAGTTTACCTCTCAGACCTGTGGAAGGGGAAGGTCTTTATGACCAAAGAAGAACTAGAGATCATTATTGATCACAAAATAGAAAATTTCGATTATACCAAACTGAAAAGTTTTTGTACAAACAAAACTAATGCAGACAAGATTAGAAGGGAAGCAATAAACTGGGAAAATATTTTTACAGTCAAAGGTTCTGATAAAGGCCTCATTTCCAAAATATATAGAGAATTAACTCTAATTTATAAAAATCAAGCCATTCTCCAATTGAAAATGGTCAAAGGATATGAACAGACAATTCTCAGATGAAGAAATTGATACTATTTCTAGTCATATGAAAAGATGCTCCAAGTCATTATTAATCAGAGAAATGCAAATTAAGACAACTCTAAGATACCACTACACACCTGTCAGATTGGCTAAGATGACAGGAAAAAATAATGATGATTGTTGGAGGGATGCGGAAAACTGGGACATTGATGCACTGTTGGTGGAGTTGTGAACGAATCCAACCATTCTGGAGAGTAGTTTGGAACTATGCTCAAAAAGTTATCAAACTGTGCATACCCTTTGATCCAGCAGTGTTACTACTGGGATTATATCCCAAAGAGATTATAAAGAAGGGAAAGGGACCTGTACGTGCACGAATGTTTGTGGCAGCCCTTTTGTAGTGGCTAAAACTGGAAACTGAATGGATGTCCATCAGTTGGAGAATGGTTGAATAAATTGTGGTATATGAAAATTATGGAATATTACTGTTCTGTAAGAAATGACCAACAGGATAATTTCAGAAAGGACTGGAGAGACTTACATGAACTGATGCTGAGTGAAATGAGCAGGACCAGGAGATCATTATATACTTCAACAACAATACTATATGATGACCAGTTCTGATGGATCAGGCCATCCTCAGCAACAGATCAACCAAATCATTTCTAATGGAGCAGTAATGAACTGAACTAGCTATGCCCAGAAAAGAACTCTGGGAGATGACTAAAAACCATTACATTGAATTCCCAATCCCTATATTTATGCACACCTGCATTTTTGATTTCCTTCACAAGCTAATTGTACAATATTTCAGAGTCTAATTCTTTTTCTACAGCAAAATAACGTTTTAGTCAGTATACTTATTGTGTATCTAATTTATATTTTAATATATTTAACATCTACTGGTCATCCTGCCATCTAGGGGGGGGTGGTGGGGTAAGAGGTGAAAAATTGGAACAAGAGGTTTGGCAATTGTTAATGCTGTAAAGTTACCCATGTATATATCCTGTAAATAAAAGGCTATTAAATTAAAAAAAAATGAAATTACTAATAAATTAGAGGAACACAGGATAGTTTACCTCTCAGACCTGTGGAAGGGGAAGGTCTTTATGACCAAAGAAGAACTAGAGATCATTATTGATCACAAAATAGAAAATTTCGATTATACCAAACTGAAAAGTTTTTGTACAAACAAAACTAATGCAGACACGATTAGAAGGAAGCAATAAACTGGGAAAATATTTTTACAGTCAAAGGTTCTGATAAAGGCCTCATTTCCAAAATATATAGAGAATTAACTCTAATTTATAAAAAATCAAGCCATTCTCCAATTGAAAATGGTCAAAGGATATGAACAGACAATTCTCAGATGAAGAAATTGAAACTATTTCTAGTCATATGAAAAGATGCTCCAAGTCATTATTAATCAGAGAAATGCAAATTAAGACAACTCTAAGATACCACTACACACCTGTCAGATTGGCTAAGATGACAGGAAAAATAATGATGATTGTTGGAGGGGATGCGGAAAACTGGGACATTGATGCATTGTTGGTGGAGTTGTGAACAATCCAACCATTTTGGAGAGTAGTTTGGAACTATGCTCAAAAAGTTATCAAACTGTGCATACCCTTTGATCCAGCAGTGTTACTACTGGGATTATATCCCAAAGAGATTATAAAGAAGGGAAAGGGACCTGTACGTGCACGAATGTTTGTGGCAGCCCTTTTGTAGTGGCTAAAACTGGAAACTGAATGGATGTCCATCAGTTGGAGAATGGTTGAATAAATTGTGGTATATGAAAATTATGGAATATTACTGTTCTGTAAGAAATGACCAACAGGATGATTTCAGAAAGGCCTGGAGAGACTTACACGAACTGATGCTGAGTGAAATGAGCAGGACCAGGAGATCATTATATACTTCAACAACAATACTATATGATGACCAGTTCTGATGGACCAGGCCATCCTCACAACGAGATCAACCAAATCATTTCCAATGGAGCAGTAATGAACTGAACCAGCTATGCCCAGAAAAGAACTCTGGGAGATGACTAAAAACCATTACATTGAATTCCCAATCCCTATATTTATGCACACCTGCATTTTTTATCTCCTTCACAAGCTAATTGTACAATATTTCAGAGTCTGATTCTTTTTGTACAGCAAAATAACGTTTTGGTCATGTATACTTATTGTGTATCTAATTTATATTTTAATATATTTAACATCTACTGGTCATCCTGCCATCTAGGGGAGGGGGTGGGGAGTAAGAGGTAAAAAATTGGAACAAGAGGTTTGGCAATTGTTAATGCTGTAAAGTTACCCATGCATATATCCTGTAAATAAAAGGCTATTAAATAAAAAAAAAATATATTCCACAAAAAAAAAAAAAAAAAAAAAAGAATGCTTTTTAGATATAGTCATATAGTTTGTGTGTGGGTGTGTGTGCGTGCGCCTTGGCGAATAGACCAACAAGTATTGTATATATTCTGTAGTTATTTTAAATGGAATTTCTTTATCTCTTCCTGCTATGTTGGTAATATATGAAAATCCTGATGATTTCTATATAGTATTTATTTTATATCTTGCAACTTTGTTAAAGTTAAAATAACAATCGCTTTTCCAAGTTACAGCTCTTAAAATATTTAAAGACAGTTACCGTATACCCCCTAAGTCTTCTCTTCTCCAGGTAAAACAGCCCCAGTTCCTTAATCTAGCATAAGCCCCCATATTAAAAAACACCCTCATCTGGACTCTCTTAAGGTTATCAGTGTCTTTCCGAAAACACATTGCTGAGAACTAAGCACAATATTCCTCATCTGATCCAACCAGGGCAAAATACAGCAGAACTGATATCTAACTCTGAACAGTCTAAGAGTGCATTACCTAGAACCTAATTTTGTGATCAGTTCTACTTGTTATCTCTGTCAATAATCATTTAACATTTAAGCAGCTACCTTTGCCAGGCTCTATGCGACATGATAGGCACTGTGCTATATACATTGAGTCACCTGAGAATTTGATAAGTATACCATCTTTACCTTTACCTAAGGGGAAGATAAAAATGTTAAGCAGCACAGATCCCTAGAACATTCCACTAAGAGACCATCCAAGCTGATAGTGAACCTTTAATGGCTTAGCCAATAAGATGACAGAAAGAGATAATGATGAATGTTGGAGTGCATATGGGAAAACTGGGACACTGATACAGTGTTGGTGGAGTTGTGAACTGATCCAACCATTCTAAAGAATAATTTGGAATTTTGCCCAAAGTGCTATCAACCTATGCAGTGTCTCTCCTGGGGTCTGTATCCCAAAGAGATTTTAAAGAGGGAAAGGAACCCACATATGCAAAAATGTTTGTGGCAGCCCTTTTGTAGTGGCAAGAAACTGGAAACTGAGTGGATGCCATCAGTTGGGGAATGGCTGAATAAGTTATGGTATATGAATGTTACAGAATATTATTGTTTTGTAAGAAATGATCAGCAGGATTAATACAGAGAGGCCTGGAGAAACTTTTATTAACTGATTCTAAGTAAACTGAGCAAAACCAGAAGATCATTGTACAATGCAATAACAAGATTAATGTGATGATCAATTCTGATGGATGTGGCTCTTTTCAACAATGAGGTAATTCAGACCAGTTCCAATGATCTTGTGATGAAGAGAACCATCTACACCCAGAGAGAACTATGGGAACTGAGTCTGGATCATAACATAGTATTTTCATCTTTTTTTATTGTTATTTGCTTGCATTTTTTTTCTTCTCATTTTTTTCCTTTTTGATCTAATTTTTCTTATACAGCATGATAATTGTGGAAATATGTATGGAATTGCATGTGTTTAACATATATTGGATTACTTGCCATCTAGGATAGGGAGTAGGGAGAAGGGAGTAAAAAAACTGGGACACAAGGTTTTGCAAGGATGAATGCTGAAAATTATCTATGCATTGTTTTGAAAATAAAAAGCTTTAATTTTAAAAAAATGATTTAGCCAGTTGCAATTCTATCTAAATGTATTAACATCTATGGCCTATTGTCTTTCTAATTTTTCCAAAAAGAATAGCAAGATTTTGTCACATGCTTTGCTAAAATTTATGTAAGGTATTATCTATAATATTTGTTTGATGATCTGAGTAACCCTTTTCAAAAAAGTAAAATTCTCCACAATCATCATAAGATATATGACCTTCATGTATACTTATGGTGTACCTAATTTATACTTTAATATATTTAACATCTACTGGTCATCCTGCCATCTAGGGAAGAGGGTGGAGGGAAAGAGGGAAAAAATTGGAACAAAAGATTTGGCAATTGTCAATGCTGTAAAATTATCCATACATATAACTTGTAAATAAAAAGCTATTTTTTTAAAAAAAAGATATATGACCTTATCTTGTTAATATCATTCTTATAGCAATAATTGCAAGAAATATAAATGATAAATATAAAAGCTAAATGAGCTTCTTTCCCATAATCCTTCCTTTCAGTTTTCTGGATGACAGTTCTGTAAATTCCCTCTTCAAGGGATCCTTTCCTCAGAATTCTAGCCTTTGTTTTTCAATGAGGTTGATATCTTTTTATTGCAGATTTCCTTTTTTATATTCAACTCTATATCATTTAAAGTTCCATCTGCCTGCCAATTCCATATTTCTCTTTGGAAAATGATTAAGTAATATGACTTTATCAAAGAATCACATTTCTCCATGACAAGAATAAGTTCTATTTTTCAAAATAGATAATGGTGGGAAGGAGAATAATTATTTCATATTTCCACCTCTCTTTTCACTTCTTGTGCTACATAATTTTTACATAGTCTAAATTGTTGTCTATTGATATATAAATTAATACTTTGTGGCTGCTTGAAAAATTTGTCCTTTACTAGCTCACAACTTGAAAAGCACATTTCCAGGCAAGTTAAACTTAGGGTTCCTCTCTTCCAATTTTACCAAAACGAACTCATTACTAATCCTGATTAGCAATCCACTAATATTTAGAAGAATTACTCAGCAAAAGTCAAAAACAGCATAAGTAGTTTAAGATATCTATGATTTTAACATTTCCATCTAAAGATAAGCTTTACATAGTATTTTCACCTTTTTATTATTGTTTGCCTCTTATTTCTTTCTCATGGTTTTTTCCCTTTTGATCTGATTTTTCTTGCACAGCATGACAAACATGGAAATATATTTAGAAGAATTACACATGTTTAACCTATATCAGATTACTTGCTATCTTAGAGAGAGTTGAAGTAGGGGAGGAAGGGAAAAAAAATTGGAACACTAGGTTTTGCAGAAGTGAATGCTTTGCATGTATTTGGAAAAATAAAATACTATTGGGGGAGAGGGGGAGATCAACTATACAGAGCAGCAAAATATCTACTGCTTAAGTTTGCCTGAGATGGGGTTTCAAATTAGATTACTGATTCAACACTTTCCATGAGGATTTGTGAGCACAATGGGGGAGATAGTAGCTTTTTTCCCTTTGTATTTCATAACTTTTTTCAATTAAAAAACAATATCCAAAGCACAAAATTTTAATCCATGTAACAGAAGTAATTTGGCAAATTACCAAAATAAATTTTTTTAATAATAATAATGCTATTTGTAGCATTTCTATAGCACTTTGTTTTCAAAATGTTTTACAAATATTTTCACATTTTATCAACAACCAGAGGAAAAGGATATTATTATTATCGTCCCTCTTTTACAAACAAGAAAACTAAATCAATACAAAAGTTAAATGATTTGCTCAGGGCCCCACAGCTAGTAAGTATCTGAGGTCATATGCGAACTTGGCTCTTTCTGGCTCCAGATCCAGTTCTCTAGTCACTGCCCTAACTTGTCACTCTAATAAACAGCATATATTAGATCTGAGAATAGACAGAACAAGAATTAGTATTGTTATATTTAAATTACAATTTGCAGTGCATTTATTTCTCAAATGGCTTTTCTTATTATTTTGATCCCCTTATTCACCTACATACAAAGTTCAGTAGTTTCTAGCTACAAACTAAAGATTGGATACATCAGTCATCAACAATGTGATTTTGTGAAGAAACACTTTGGCTCTGTGGTATAACCTTGAACAAATGATTAATTCTGTAACACAATTTCCTTATCTTAAAAATAAGAAATTGTATTAAATCTTTTATCTCCTGCTTTAAAATGCCATGATTCTAAAATCTAAATGTGTCTATCTGTGTGAGAGAAAGATGGGAGAGGTGGATATTTACTGAAAGGCAGACTTCAAAGATCAAAGTCCAGTTCAGTTGTCCCATAGTTTGTGCCTTTCATTTTCTTTAACAAGAGGAAAAAACTTATACTTATTTCCAATATGCAATGTGATATAGTGAAAAAAAAACACAACACTTGACATAGGATCTGAGTTCAAATAACAATGGCACTACTTACTCTATATTCCTGGGTCCATTATTCAATACTATTGCTTCACTTTTGTCATTTATTTTTTTAAAATATCAAAAACAAAATCTGTATTACCTCACTAGATTATTATGAAGATGTATACAAGAAAATGTATACAAAGAGCTTTGTAACTATAAAAGTGCTATTACACTTAAATTCAAAATTACACCTAAAAATCTCTGTGATTTAACATTTTGTCTGTCTAAAGACCACCATGAATAAACTTCAAATATAAAATTTCAGGATCACAAAAATGAGATATATTAAAAAATTTCATACCAATTTTACCTGATGCCCACAACTTCTTGTTCTCGGTCCCCTGAAGCTTAATTCAAGCTAACAACCAGGCTACTGTTAAGAGAAACTTTTTAGGGAAAACCCTGAACCAATACATTTGTATCTTGATAAATTCCTTATTCTTTAACTAGAATTCAGAAAACATTCAATGCTAAAACAAAACCAAAAATCTGAACATGGGAATTTTTCTTCTTGCAGGGCCCAGGCATCCAAAGAGGTTTTTACCATCACATTCCTTGTTTCCTGTCTGATATCCTCAGGGATCCAATTTGACAGCTCCTCTGCACAATTTCCCCTGCAAGACTACCCTGGCCTCTCTCTTGGCACATGTAAATGGCTGCTAGGTAATATTTCTTTTGGCAGCAACCTAACATACTTTGTAGAAACAGACCTCCAATTGACCCCTCCCCCTCTTAAGACCACATGCTTTCCTTTTCTAGCATTTTATAAGAAAGAAACCCTGTTGTCTACTGCACTAAGCTAGATATTTTAAAGATATTTAAATGCTACCTATTTATCATCAAAAGTATCTTTAGATTTCTGGGGAATTAAGTTTAAATGATACTCACTTTCATAATTTTATTTTTATTTTGCAAAATATACAAGTATTTTTACCTCAATGAAATTCACCCTTATTTCTTTTCATTTATTTACCTGCAGAGTTTTTATAACATTTACTCAAGATTTAAATCTGAAACTGAAGACAAATAGATTCTAAAAAAGAAAAATAAAAGCCAATAGAACCAAATAGTTTAAGTGGGAAAAGATAACAATGACTATAGAAAATAACTATTTTTACTAGAAAAGTTTATCATGTACATGCAAAGACAGTCTTCAGTATTCACCCTTGGCAAAATCTTCTGTTGCTGATTTGTCTTCCTTCCTCCCCACATAGCAAATAATCCAATATAGGTTAAACATGTGCAATTCCCCTAAACATATTTCTACATTTTTCATGTTGCAGAAGAAAAATCAGATCAAAAGGGAAAAAAATGAGAAAAAACAAGTAAGCAAACAACAGAAAAGGTGAAAATACTATATTGAACATACACACTTCTTGATATTTCTCTCAAGTGTAAATTTTTTTTACACTCTAAATTAATGCATATCTACACTGACTTGCATACTTCTCTGAGGAACACTAATATACCTCAGAAAACTTTAAGGGACATTTATAAAGACTTTCCAAAAAAACGAAATTTTTTAAAATAATAGTCATTTGTTCATCAAATATATTCTCTTCTCTGACACTGCCACTTGTCTGGCACAGACCCTCACCACCTCACACTTAGACAACTGGAATAGTCTGCTGGTGAGGTTGCCTGCCTCAAATTTCTCCCTACTTCTAATCCTCCATTCAGTCAATAAAAGGCTTTTCTTAAAGAGCTAGTCCAACCACATCACTGCCCTACTCAATAAATTCTAGTGTTTTCCTATTGCTTCCAGAATCAAATACAAAATCTTCCACTTGGTGTTCAAAGGCCTTTACAACCCAACTCCTTCTTATCTTTCCCAGCATATATTCTCATATCCAATGACACTGGCCTTCTTGCTGATCCACAAACAAGACAATCTCAAGGTTTATGGAATTTTCTCTGGCTGGCCCTCATGCCTGGAATACTCTGCTACCTCATCTCTTTGACTACTAGTTTCCTTGGTTTCAAGTCCCAACTAAAATCCAATCTTCTACAGGAAAGCTTTCCCAACTCCTCTTTATTCTAGTGTCATTTATTTCCTGTTTACACAGTATATAGCATTTTTTGTACCTTTTTTTTTTTGCTTGTTGTCGTCTCCATTAGATTGTGAGCCTTTTTTTTTTTTTTTTTTTGTATTCCTAATGTTAAGGACAGTGTCTAGCATCTACTGGGTGTTTAATAAATATGTACTGACTGACATTTTTACCAACTGTTTTATGCAGAGCACTTGGCTAAGGCAAGAACCATATCCAACACAAATAGTTCCTATGTCATTTATCTTTTCAAAAAAAAGAAGAAAAATGTCCTACACTTTTAGTCCCACACAAGAAAATGCAAGCTGGTTAAATAACAAAAAGGATAGAACCTGAGTTCTAATCTCAATTGTAGGAGACTAAGCAGGAGACTAAGCATTGAATAGGGTGTCAGAAAGACCTGAATTCAAATACAGCTTCAGACACTAGCTATATGACCCTGGGTAAGTCATTTAACCTGTCTCTCTGGGTTCCTCATTTACTCCCTAAGGTTGTTATGAAGATCAATGAGATAATATCTACAATGTACATTGCAAACTTTAAAGCACTATAAAAATGCTAGCTATCATGATTATTACTCATTTTATCCTCAACAATGCAGTAAGGCAAGTGCTATTAACCCTATTATACAGATGAAAAAAAAAAAAAAAACAAGATTAAATAACTTTACTATGGCCACAAAGCTAATGAATTTAGCTCAGATTTAAGTTCAATTCTCTCCTGACTGGAGATTCAAGCTCTTTCCACTATCTACCACATTGTACTAAGCAGATCATGTGCCCTTTCGTGGTCTCACTTTCCTCATTTATAAATAACAGTTGATGTTTTTATAATAATTCAAGCTTTACCAAGCAATTTCCTCCCAATCACTTAACAAAGTAAGTAGTACAATAATATCCCATCTTTACAAAGTACCAAAGTAAGATTCAAAGAGGTTAAGTGATTTGCCATGTATCACACACTGGCAGAATCAGGACTCACACATTGCACTCTTTCTACAACATTAATGTTATTTTAGTAGGAGCAATATCCTAACCATTAACCCAGGCAAGTTAAGGTAGTTTTTTTCTTTAAAAAGTATCCTATCTCAAGACCTGACTGGCTCAGAGGACAAAATGCTCAAATTTTTGACATCCTTCTTAATCCTCTGAACACAAGTAGCCAAGAGAGACAGTCTGCAGGTCCATTATTATATTTGGCTGGTATTCCATAACGAACAACTCAAGGAAATCAGCTTAGCTAAACAGACTCTGGTGTCCTTGATACATATTCTTGTTGAATGCCCCTCTTCTATTTTGACAATAAATTTCCTTTTATTAACTATTGAAAGATCTGTGAATGTCTCGTTTTATTGAATTCCTAATGTAAATAGGATACTAGCATGTCTTAGACTTTCCTATTATAGCTATTTTTTAATCTATAAAAGATGAAGCAGAAGAAGAGGAATAAGGCGAAGGGGTCAGTACTAATGATCTCTGTAACTCTGACTTGTAAGAAATAAATCTTCGCCTCTCTCTACGCTACCATACACTAATTCTATTGGATGTGACTTTTTCCAAATATAGAACTTTTTTTTTCAACATGCTACAGAGGCTACAGGGATATAAAAAAATGCCAGAAGCAAAGAGTCAGAAGTTGTACTATACAAAGATGCTTGTCACTATGATACAGAACTGTAGTTGAAAGAATACTAGACTGGATTCCTACAAATACCACCTAAATATGTTCTGCTTTTTTCAACAGTTAAAAGAACCTCTCCAACATGTAGTCCTAAATGTGCTACCTATCTGGTAAATTAGACAAATGTAATAGGAGTGACATCACTATCAACATGACAAAACAAGAAATAAAATCTCACTACTTGACAACACTGTAATGTAAAAGAGGTGAAAGACTGAAAGCCCTATAAGCAGCCCTATAAGCACCAAAATATTCACAGTTATACTTGTTACAGTAGCAAATACTAGAAATAAGTTGAGTACCTCTATATTGGACTGAACAATTATAGTATACATATATAATATAATATTAGTGTGAAGTAAGATTGGGTGAATATGAACAATTTAGAGAAACAGAGGAAGACTTTTATGAACTGCTGTAGAGAGAAGTATGGAAAAGACCATAATAATGTAAACAAAAAGAATGCTAAAAGGAATCTAAACTGAGTACTATAATGATCAATTCTAGTTTCAAAGAACAGGAAAAGAAACACATTTCCCCATTCTTAGGCCGATAGGTAGATAATGCTGTCTACATTATCAAATGTAGTAACTGCATGGTCTTTTGCAAAAAAGTTCAATATCGGAGCAGTATTGGGAGGAAAGAAGTGCTAAATCTGGAAATAGCTAATGTAAAAATGTAAAAACAAAAACTATCAGAACTTAACACAACTTTCAAAAAAAGATATTACTTTATAATTTTTAAGAAGTCCTTCAAGACAATGGTACATAATGGAAAAAGTACAGCCTTGGGATCAAAAGATATGGATTTAATACTAACAGCCAAGCAAGTATCTATATTCAACTTCAACAAACATTTATTAAGTGCCTACTATGTATAAGTCTCTAAATCACTTGTTGTCCTAAGCATATAATTTTACTGCTCTGTACTCAAGGGTTCTTCACTACCCAATGGAGAAAATAATCCCTCTACTATCTACCTCACAGAATTATGAAAGAAAAAAAGTATTTTATAAGTTATAATGTATTGCATAAAATTGTACAGTTAAGCTAGATAATCTCTATGATTCTATACAATTCAAATATTCTGTGATCTTAGGTAAATGATCACTGAAGGGAGAGAAGAAAAAGTAATAAGTATTAATTAAGGGCCTACTATGTGTCAGGTAAGATGCTAAGTACTTTACAATTATTTTCCTTAGTTAATCCTCACATCAACCCTGGAAGGAAGGTGCTATTATCTCCATTTTATAGAAAAGGGATCTGCAACAAATAAAGATTAAGTGACTTTGAATTCAGTTTCTCCTGACTCCAGGCCCAAGTCTACCCATGATGCCACCTAACTCCTTAAAATACTAAAGACATCCTTATAAAAATATAATTTGTTCCCTGTATTTGGAATGTATTGCCAGATTTCACAACATTTCCATATCATTCCATTAATTTTTATCATCGATAATATGGAATATCACTATTGTTTTCCTTTCATGTTCTCCTTACAGGCAATATTCATTATATATTCCACATTTTTCTTGAGATCTAGTAAAGAAGATAAGAACATATGTTCATCACCAGTCAGATACAAATTCAATAATAAATAGTCCACAAACTAAAGGAACAATAAAGTCTTTTTTTCCCTTCACTTAAAAAATTGGCAATGGCTTCTAGAGTTATAGAGGTACAATGCTCTTATAACTAATAATTATAATTTAATAACTGCTTTTACTGAAAATTGAAAATTTTTCAGTTTAATATTATTCTCTCTTAAACAATCTGTCAAAAAATAGCAACTAAAAATTTGTCCACACTGGGAAGGAATAAAAAAAAATTTTTTATAAAGCTCCACAGCATACATACTTTAGTGTTTGCATTGCACAACATTTCATCTAACTCAAGACAGCTCAATATCATTTAGTCTTCATAAGCTGCTGTGGTCAAAAAAAAATGCATCTGTTAACAGCCAATCTTCTGATAATAAGTGTATCCAAAATTGTTACCAAACCCATGTTCAGAGGATTTTCTGATTGGTATGCTTTGTTAGGGCAACAGTTTTCAAACCTTTTAGCCTCAGAACCCCCTTACACTCTTAAAAATTATTAAAAATCCCCTAAAGCCTCTCTTTATGTGGATTATATCTATTAATAGTTACTGTATTAGAAAACTAAAACTAATACATTTCTTTAAATGTATTAATTCTTTTAAAATAACAGATTTTGATACTGACATAAGTAACGTGTTTATTTTTTTAAAAAACTATTTTCCAAAACAAAAAAATTGTGAGATAATGATGTTTTATTTATTTTTGCAATTATATTTTAAGTTTGGTTTGATAAAAGATAGATCAGGGTAGGCATAATGGATAGAGTACCCCACCCTGGAGTCCGGAGGACCTGAGTTCAAATTTGCCCTCAAACATTTAACACGTATTAACTGTGTGATCCTGGGCAAGTCACTTAGCCCCAACTGCTTCACCAAAGCAACAAGAAGAACAAAAAACCCAACAACAATCAAAGACAACATTGATTCCCATATCTGTTTTTGCATTTCTTCTATTGTAATGTTGTTTTAGTTGAAATATATGAAAAAAAAAAATCCAGACATACATAAATATGAAGTTGGACAATGGAGTATTCTAAAAAGAAAATAATGCCTTATGAAAACAGTTCTGATTTCAAGGACTTCCTTAAAGGATCTTGATTGAAACAAAAATCTAGGAACTTCACTTTGAGAACTCACATACTAACTCTTTTTGTAGTGGCAAGGAACTGGAAACTGAATGGATGCCTGCTTAAATAAGTTATAGTATATGAAAGGAATGGAATATTTTTGTTCTATAAAAAATGATAAGTAGACTGATTTCAGAAAAACCTGGAAAGACTTATATGAACTAATGCTGAGTGAAATGAGAAGAATCAAGAAAACATTTTAGAAAGTAACAATAAAATTATGAGGTGATTCAAGACAATTCCAACAGACATGGGATATAAAGTGCCATCCACATCTAGAGAGAGAACTATAGATACTGAACATGCATCAAAGCATAGTATTTCCATCTTTGTTGTTTGCTTGCCTTTCTTTTTTTTAAATAGTTGTTTCCCTTTTGATCCAATTTTTCTTATGCAGCATGATGAATATGGAAATATGTTTACAAGAAGTGCATATGTTTAACTTATATTGGATTGCTTGCTGTCTTGGTTAGAGTGGAGTCAGGAGAGTAACAGAAAAATTTGAACACAAGGTTTTACAGCGGTGAATGTTGAAAACTATCTTTATATGTATCTGCAAAAATGAAATTCTATTTAAAAAAAATAAAGAATTCATATGCTAGACATGTACTAGAGCTTTACTTCTTCTAGAATGACCTACATACTACTATACTAAAGTTACCTACATACCATAAAAAAGGTATCAAAAACTAATGAAAATGTATAAAAATTATTACATAGTTTTTGAATATCATTTTTTGGAATAAAAATGATATATCATTTTATCTTAAATATTTTTCTAAATAATTCAACAAATCTTCTATTATCAACAATGTTCTCTTGGTTTTGCTCACTTCACTCAGCATCAGTTCATGTAAATTTTTCTAGGCTTTTCTGAAATCAGTCTACTTATCATTTTTTATAGAACAAAAATATTCCATTCCTTTCATATACTATAACTTATTCAGCCATTCCCCAACTTATGGAATTTTACTCAATTTCCAAATGCCACTACAAAATGGGCTGCTATAAACATTTTTTGCACTCTAATATCCTTTTCCATCTTTTATGATCTCTTTAGGATACAGACATAGTAGCTAATCAAAGTGTATGCACAGTTGTATAGCTCTTTGGACATTGTTCCAAATTGCTCTCCATAATGGTTGGATCATTTCTCAGGATTATTTTATTTTAAGACATTGTTTCCTTTAGGGTTAGGATTCAATATTTGTTTAAAATAATTGAATAGAATATAAAGTAAACCCATATAAATCATCAACATTCCTATATATCATAAACAAAACTGCAATAGATAGAAAATATATACATACATTATAACATATATATATATATACGTATACACACACACACACACACACACACACACACACACCCACCATTTAAAAATAACTCCAGAAAATATAAAATACCTGGGAGTCCACCTGCCAAAACAAACCCAGGAACTATGTTAAAAAAATTATTCTTTTAAAAACTTTTTATATAAATAAAATCAAATTTAAATATTGGAGAAATATTAATTGTTCATGGGTAGTCAGGATCAATCAGTAAAAATGACAATTTTACCCAAACTAATTTATATTCAATTACTTAATGACAATTTTATCCAAACTAATTTATATTCAATTACTTCCCAATTAAATTACAAAAAAATTTTACTGAATTAGAAAAATAATTACAAAATTCATTTGGAAAAAGAAAAATTCAAGAATATCAAAGGAAATAATGGGAGGGAAATGTAAAGGAAGGAGGTTTAGTTATACCAGACAGTAAACCCTATTATAAGGAAGGAATGATCAAAAGTATCTGGTACTAGCTAAGAAACAGAAAGTAGATCAATGGAAGAGTAGACATATAATTTACAGCAGCAAATAAATGTAATAATGTTATATTTGACAAGTGTAAAGCCTTAAGATTTTAGGATAAGAGTTCATTATTTGGTTTAAAAAAAAAAACACTACTGGGAAAACTGGAAATGGCAAAGAACTGGATATTGCATGGATACTCATCAACTGAGGAATGACTGAGCAAGTATAGTATATAATTGTGATGGAATACTAATGGCAATAAGAAATGATGATTTCAAAGATTTTGGAAAAACATGGAAATTTTGCACAAAATAATGAAAAGCAAAATGAGCAGAAACAAGAGAATATTGTATTTGGTAATAGCAATATTGCTGTAAGAACAACTAGATCAAGTTATTTTGTCTATTATGTATATCCAAACTAACTATAAATGACACACGAAAAAAGATACTACCTACATTTAAAGAAAGAACTGATAAATAGAAGTATGTATAAAATAATTTCATACATATGTACCTAAAGATGACAGTTGTCTCTAGGGTGGGATCTTAGAAAGAAAGAAAAAATTTTTCTATGATTCTATTGTATGTTTGAAAGAATATAAAGTTGTGCATAGTAAATTTGCAGTTTCATGTACACTCATCTTTTTTATTGTGCTATTGTTATGGAAATGCTTGTTTTATTCCAGAAATTTTTAAAAATAATTGGGCAAAATCAGGAAGAGTCAAAAAAGCAAAGGTGTTATACAAATCTGTTAATTAGCATTAATTAAGCATCATGAACCAGAAAATGTGCTAAGTGCAGGGATTACCGAACCCTTGCCCCATCAAAGAAAAAAGGAAAAAAAAAAAAGTTACTATTTCCAAAGAATTTACAATCCAATGGGGGGAAAACATTCAGCCAACTATTTATAAATAATATATATAGAATATGTTGGAGATAATCAAGAGGGAACACACACTAGCATTAAGAGGGCTTTTTAAGCTTTCTTAAGAAAGGCTTCTTGCAAAAGGTGGGGTTTTAGCCAGGAGGTAATAGAGAAGAGGGCAGCCCAGGTATGGGGACAGACCATGTCTTATAATGAAAATATAATAGTTTAAGTAACTAATCCCCAAATCAGAATAAATAATACTAGATGTGATATTCAAGGTATTATGTTATATATTCTTAAAATTATAGTTCCATGGTCCATTCTTTCATTTATAGAAAAATTACAGGCACATTTAAAAATAGAAAATTTAAGTCTTAAAACAAGAATTTTGAATGTTTGAAATTAAAATGTAATGAACTGAAACAATCCTCAAAATTGTTGGTGTATAAAGGGAAAAAAAAGGAAAAAAAGTTATTAATGACTACTTCTCAGGTGTGTTGTAAAAGAAATTTCTGTATTGATTAGGACATTATATAAACTCTGAATAAAGGCAACCAGCACATCAAGATTTCAGGATAAGCAGTCATTATAGATAGAATTGTGCTCTGAGCAGTCACAAGGGGGGCAGTGGAGACCAAGGGAAGTATATAGGGACATTAATAAACTACAAAGACTAGCCATCCCAGTAAAGAAGGTTTTGTGAGATCAGAAAAGGCTTTCCCCCAACCATGTGTCTCCTGTGCATATGTTAAAATATACAAGATTTTCTAAAAAGTGTAATAGAAATAACTTTATCCAGTGACCCTCTGATCATTAATATCAAGCGAGAATCAGGAATAAAACAGAAAGATTATGTTTATAAAAGGTGTTTGCTACTATCACTGAGGATATTCAGTACAGAACCCAAATGGAAGAGGGATTCCCTATAATGGAGATTTCCTGCATAACCTCTTGTTTGCAGAAGACATTAGGCTAACTGAATCAAGCTTCAAAATACTGCAGACTCTCCTAAATAAAATCCATGATTATTTTAAAAGAATTTGGTTTATCTAAATAGAAAACAAAAATAGATAAAAATGTTTATTACTCAGACTATTCAGGATGCAATTCCATAGACAACTCACAGAACAGTTTCATCATTATATAGTTCTTTAAAAAGGACTGTGAATAATTTGGAACCAAAATTGTCAGAACATGAACTAGACTGCTTTTTGAAAACAATCAGTATCTTTAATAATCTGAAGCTTCTCCTTAAAATAAAGGCCCATCATCTTTTAAAAACCATTTATGTCAAGATACCACGGCACCAAATCATATCACAATATCCAAAGAACCCAAGATCATCCAAAGGACCAGAGAAAAGCACATGATGGGTATCAGTGAGATGCAACATGATTTCTAACCAAGAATTTTACAAGAGGGAAAAAAATTTGGTAGAGAGAATGTTACCAGAGAGGTATATAACTGAATAATCAAGTGGTGAAAGCAAAATATAAATGGCTAGTTTTCAAGTTACGAAGCAGAAATTAATTAAAAAGGCAGCAGGGATAGGAGATGTATATATGCAAGGTGGGTGTGAGTGTAACATATGTACATATCTATATATGTACACGTAATTATATCTTTTCTTAACTGTAGTACGCTTGAGGGTGAGGGGGAATAAAAGAAAAAAGAATAAATTTAAAAAGGTGGTGCAGCAGAGAACCAAGGAATAACTTACAAGTAAGTAAAGAAAAAAAAATGGACTTTCATGAATATACTTTTTTCTACTAATATATATACTTTCTTGATCTGGGAATTTGTTATTATATATTTTTAATCCTACCTGATGTTCTGCTGGGCACATGACAATGTTCTCTTTTGCTTTATTTTGTTTTGTATTTCTTTTTTGTTTTTCTTTTTTTCTTACTGTTTTTTCAAATAAAATATTTTTTTTTTTAAATCCATCAAAATAATATGAGAATTTTTTATTTCCAGTGAATCTGAAAGTCTTGTCTTCTTTGTGGAAATGATGAAACTGTTAAATACATAGATTCATAATTGCCTTGAAATTATAAAAATTTTTTGAAATGGAAATGGGAAATAACAATATAACATTGCTCCATGCCATACTTCAGGAAAAGTTGGGCATGCTTTAGAGGAAATGTAAATTAAATATGATTCACTGTACTGTGAACTCACCTTGTTTCAAGCCTATTGAAAACCTATGGGTTATAATCAAGGGTAAGTCTGGAAAAAGACTCCCTTTCAAAGGTACATTTAATATTCAATGTGATAGAAATGAAGTATAATGATGAATTTAAAAATATATCTTGTGAACTAAATAGTGCAAAATAAGTGATTACAGCAAAAGAATATAATGCATATTAAAGACATTTTTAAGATATACAAAGATGTAAGATTTATCATATGAATTAATAAATTTTGGTTTATCTCAATTAATTTGCACATCACAGTAGCTGGCATTTATAAAGGATTTCAAGTTTACAAAGTATTTTATATACCCCTATTTGCTCCTCAGACCAACCCTGTGAGACAGGTATAAATAAGAACTACCCCCATTTTCTAGATAGAAACTAAGGTTCTAATAAGTAAAGTAGGTGCCTCTGGTTACAATGCACCTAAGTGTCAGAAAAGGAATGTGAATGAAGATCTTTAGGACTAAGACCCAAGGACTCAAATCTACACTTCCCTGCCATAGTTTAAAGGTTTGGGGTACTTTTCTTTAATAAAAAAACATAACTGAATTTAAACTACTCTTTTGCTATTTCTACATCTTCAACACTTTTTAGTCACAATGTCATATAACACTATTTTTTTTCTTTTTACAAAGCAGTTGGGTTGAGTGACTTATCCAGGATCACACAACTAGTGCTATATCTGAGACTGAATTTAAACTGAGGTCCCATGAAGTCAAGGCTGGTACTTTATCCAGTGCACCATTTAGCTGCCCACATAACACTATCCTTGAAAATAGAAGCTATATCCAGTTTTTAAAAATTTGGACTAAGGACAAATATACATTGTTTTCTTTTGTTTTTCTTTCTTTTTTTCTTTTTTTTTTTTGTTACACTGACAGATTTTTCCCATTTTCCTATGGAGCAGCAAACAAATTCTCTGTTCCTTATTGTGTAGCCTCAGTCTCAAGGGATCCAGGCTGCATATGCTGATAACTTACTGAAATAAGTGCTTCAGGAAAAAGGTAACAGCAAACAGCCACCTTGGAAAGAAGTCAATTTATTCTGCTTTACAAAGCACATATTCAATCTACTGAAACTGAATCTCTTGTGTTTTAAAATTATAACCCCCCCCCCAAGCCCCAAATCCTATAGTGTGAAGAAAATCTTTATTAGTATATATAACAATCATTATGTCTCCAATAGGATAAGAAAAGACCTAATCCCTCAATTACTGACAATAGTTATTACTGAAAAGCTCAAAGAATTTTGTTTTGGAAATCTTTCCCTAAACGCATATAAAGAAAGAAGATCTCAGCAAATGGTCAAGGCATGAAAAACCAGCAGAGAAGACTTATATGAATTAATGTACATGAAATAAGAAAATAAAACCATAACATATTCAATGATCATAGCATTATATGGTAAAACAATACTAAAAATATCTGAAGTCAGATCAACAAGGTTACCAAAAAACACAGAGATTATTATGATAATAATAACAGCTAATATTTACATAATATCATGTGCCAGGCACTATGTTCAGTACTTTACAACATCCTCACAACAATCTTGATAGGTAGCATGCTAATATTAGCCCCATTTTAAGAAAACTGAGATTAAAAAAAAGATTAAGTGACTTGCCAAGTGTCACACAGTTAATAAGGGCCTGAATAAAGATTTGAACTCATATCTTCTTTACTCTAGGCCCACTACTACATCCACTCTGCCATTTAATTATTCCATGAAAAGATAGTCTTTTATGAACTGCTATGACAAAAAAAAAAGAAAAATTTCATCATCTGTAGATTAAGCTTCTAGAAACAAGGCTACCTAAAAGTAAGCTGATCCTTGGATAATAACAGGGCCAAGGCTACACCTGAAACTATCAATTCTGGCAGGACCTACCAGAACCTCTAAGACTCTACTGGTCTAGCCTTATAACAACAGTCATACCCAAATTATTATTTAAAAAGGCCTTGGCTGGGAAGGGATGTAGTACAAAAAAGAGAAAGAAGTAGGAGGAGAGAGATACAGGCAGATATATGTACATGTAAATTATATACATATACATACACACATATTAAACAAAACTATCTCTTAAGTTTACCACTGATGTAACCACTCATACAACATTAGCAAGTCACAAACTTTTCTGGGCCTCAGTTTTCTTAGCTATAAAACAAGGCAACTGGAAATGAGGTCCCTATATCATATGACCATATAACCTTTTACATTTACTTTCAAAAATGTTTTACCTTACTTCTCAGATCTGTGAAGAAGGAAGGAATTTATGGTCAAAGACAAACTAGAGAACATTATGAAATGCAAAATGGATAATTTTGACATTAAATTAAAAAGGTTCTGTGCAAACAAAACCAATGCAGACTTCAAGATTAGAAGGGAAGCAGAAAGCTGTGGGGAAAAATTTTCTAGCCAATGTTTCTGATAAAGGTCTCATTTATAAAATATATAGAGAACTGACTCAAATTTATAAGAATGACAAATGGTCAAAGGATATGAACAATTTTCAGATGAAAACATTAAAGCCATTTCTAATCACATGAAAAAATACTCTAAATCACTACTGATGAGAAAAATGCAAAGTAAGACAACGCTGATGTACTACTTCACACCTCTCACATTGTCTAAGATCACAAGAAATAATGATAAATGTTGAAGGGGAGTAATGGGCCATTAATACATTGTTGATGGAGTTGTGAATTGATCTAATCATTCTGGAGAAAAATTTGGAACTATGCCCAAAGGGCTATATAACTGTACATACCCTTTAATCCAGCAGTGTTTCTACTGGGTCTGTATCCCAAAGAGATCTTAAAAGAGGGACAGGGACCCACATGTGCAAAAAAGTTTGTAACAGCTCTTTTTATGTAATGGCAAGGACCTGGAAATTGAGTGCATGCCCATAGTTGGAAAATGGCTGAATAAATTACATTACATGAAGAGAATGGAATTATTATTTTTCTATAAGAAATGATGAGCAGGCTGATTTCAGAAAAGCCTGGAAAGACTTACATGAACTGATGCTTAGTGAAGTGAACAGAACCAAGAGAACACTGTATACAGTAACAAGATTATGGGATGATCAACTGTGATGGACTTGGTTCTTTTCAACAATGAAGTGATTTAAAGAAATTCTGTATCCAGAGAACTATAGAGGCTAAATGTGAATCAAAGCATATATTTTCATCTTTTGTTTGTTTGTTTGTTTGTTTCTTTCTTTCTTTCTTTCTCATGTTTTTCCTTTTTTGGTCTGATTTTTCTTGGACAACATGACAAAAATGAAAATATGTTTAAAAGAACTACACATGTTTAATCTATATAAGATTACTTGATATCTTGGAGAAGAAAGGTAAGAGAGAAAGAGAAAAAGATTTGGAACCTAATGTCTTACAAAATGTTGAAAACTATCTTTACATGTATTTGGAAAAATAAAATACTGTTGAAAATATAAAAAAATGTTTTACCCTACTAGTAGTATAGTCAAGGACTTCTTAAACTTTTTACCCTAGAACCACCTTTTCACCTGAGAAATTTTAAATGATCTCAGATATATAAGTATGTAAAATAGGTATACAGATCAAACATTTGATGATAATAAATCATAATTTTACTATTTCCACATTCAGTTAACATGGCCCCATATGGGTTTGCAACCCATAGTTTAAGAAATTTTGGATAACCTACTGATATACTGATAATCAAAGCTTCATTCATCACTAATAACATTCTGCCACTGTAAGAAATAAGAAAAAGTTGTTGGCCATTCTAGTAATAGTATATCAATAACATGGCTACTTATGAGACATATTCAAACTAATCACAACTATTTAATAAGCATATTCATGGCAATAACCATAAACTGGTCATTTCACTAAAATGAACCCCTCATAACTACATATTTGCTAGGATCTCTTGGTGATATAGTTGAACGGCAATTTTAACTTTTCAGAATTCAAAAGACAATTCTCTAATCTATGGGTTATCAAACTCTTCCGTTTCTCCTCTTTAATTCCTTATATTTCAGACACTTCAAAGCTTATTTCAAAGGTACTATATGTAATAATAAAATAATAAACTTGCTAAAAATTCTAATAAAAGAGTTGCAGGAAATAAGTTAAAATTATAAGCCATTTCTTATAATAGCAAAGAACTAGAAACAAAGTAGATGCAATAGTTAAATTGTAGTACATGAATGTAGTAGAATATTACTATACTATAAGAAACAAAGAACATAATGAATACAGAGGCATGAAAATACATGAAATGATATAATGGTAAAATAAAAATACCTAGAAAAATAACAGATAACAAGTACAACAGTGTAAACAAAAAGAATAACATTGACACAAAACTGAAATTTCATTGGAAACTGATAATAATCTCAGTCAAATAACAGACATAAATTATTGGCTAATGATTCCAGAGAACACATGGTGCTACCTACCTACCTTCAGAGAGTGAGGAGGATGGATTCAGGGTGCAGAATGAAACATTTTGTTTTGGACATGACCAACTATGAAATTTGTTTTGCTTGACTATACATATCCATAATAGGAGTTTTGTTTCCCCTGCTTTTTCAGTAGAAGAAGGTGGGAAGGAGAGAAAACAAAGTTTAATTGATTGAAAAAAAAATTAATATTGAGCAAAACAAATATGACAGGCTAAAATAAGAATTTAGGAATGTTAATGGATTTTAATTATCTAAGACCTACATTGTCCCAGATAATCAAAAGTTTACAATGAGAAAGACAACTACTCAAAAGACAGGTGCTTTATATATTTATAGTGTATATATTAAATAAGTCAAGGAAGAATTTGGACAGGGTATATTATCTACCACAGAACAAAAAAGCAGGCCTGAGCTTCAGAAGCCAAATATTACAAGCAAATAAGACTTAGGACTTACCTGCTTTTCCGTTTTCGTGGTGGTTTCTCCACTGTGCCAGTTAGTCTAGAGACCAAATAGATAAAGCAGTTATTAGACAGTGATAGGGCTAGGAGCAGGGTGGAGGAAGAGAACCCTGGGTTTCTCGGATCAATTCAGAAATAATCCATCATCTTGAGAGCTAATTCACTCTAACCCAATTCATTATCCCAGCCTGGAAAATTCTGAATACAATATGCTCCTATATGACCATAGTACACTAATACAATGCCAACTCATCTTACAATGCTTAACTACTTCTATCACTTCAGCAAACTTAAAATCTCACACACCAATCTTCATTTGTACACTCTCTCACATATCAAACCAGCTCCATTTATATCTAATGCCATCCACAGTCAGATCTAAAGGACCTTATGGGCTCCATACTCAGTCCTTCATGACATGCTGAGACTTGTTCACATTATCTAAAAAGCCCATTCCTGAATGGAAAACTTTCCATTCATGGACAATTCTCTAGTTTTTAGTCATCTTGAGGAGGGAAGACCTGAAACTCTCTCTCACTCTCTCTCTCGGACTTTGGGGGGGAAAGCTTGGGAAACTCCCTCAGAGAAGCTCTCCCCTGAAAGACCTGCCCCAGGGAACCAAGATAAAGTTTCATTCTGTTATCTGGGTGGGACTAATAGAGTCCAGGACCACTCGGACTTAGCCTGAGCTGGAGATAAAGATTTCTATCCAACTCTATTGAGTTGAAGATTAACCCAGGGACATTCATTCAATTCCAAGATTCTCTATTCTGATTCCAGGTCAAATTGCTCCCAGCCCCCACCAAGAATTGTCCATAAAACAAGCTCCTTCAGCTCAATCCCTTGCAGACGACCTAATCATGTGAAAGAATCCTCTCTCTCCCCTGGCACAGCTGCAGCCCTCTGCCTGCTGAAAAGACAGATCTCTTTCTGCATTACTCCCTCTTTATTTCTCTCAACTATTTCCTAATAGGACCCTATTCACCTTTCTGTCAGGATTTTCTGCTAGAAACCTTCCCTGCTATATTTTTAATAATAAACTTCTTTTGCCAGTTTAACTTTTCGGGTTTGTAAATTCATTTATGAAGGACCTGCACCAACCAGAAGAGAGTTCCCACAACTCCCTGCCCTGCACCAAACCCAATCAATCTGGGCCCTTTTTCCCTCCTCTCTAGTTCTCTGACTTTCAAATATCCAGACAAAAAGTAAACAAAATAAACCCCAAATCACCTACACTAACTACCCTGACAATAGAGTCCCATCACTCTTTAGAATTCAGTCCTGAATGCTTACTGTCTCTCATAGTACATATTACCTACTCCCAATCTTCTGCTCTTTACAATTCCAGACTACTTATCATCCCTAGCAACTCAACTCTATCAAAACCTGCTAGCTCCTCTTTTGTTCTACCTTTCATCTCATCATTTCATCACAGAATTTCAGAAATCTTTTAGTTCAACAGCCAATATCACTCAACAACCTCTTTATCCAATTATGGTAGGCTATATCTAATTAATTACCTACCTACTCCCAAAACAATCTCCCTCTTTTCTCAAGGAATTCAACAACTGGTTTAATCTTATTGTGCACTCCAACTTCTTCCAATAAAAAATGTTGATGTTCCCTCATTCACCCAATGTTATCAAAATCATCATTCATAAACTGCCTCTGTATTTCAGCAGTCAAATGCAGAGAGGATCATACCCTTTAATCTTATTATTAGTTCTAAATGTTCTACCCTCAAACTTCAAAACTCTTTAATTCCCAACATAACCTATCATCTCTCTCTGTGTCTAAGCTTTTTAAATCTATTCTTCACCTTTACTGCAACCATCACTCACTCTATCCTTTCAATCTTTCCCAATCTATCACCCCTATATCTACTCCCTTTTATTCCTTTAGAATCTGGATATATAGTTAATTAGTTCAACTTCATGAAAAACCAGGTATCAAGAATTTGGAGTTTGTCAGTAGTGTCAAATGTCTTGGAGGAGTCAAGAAGCATAAGGACTATTAAGTTGCTACCTGCCCTCTAATTATTATCCTCTTTTCTTATTTTGTTGGGTTCATCCTTTTCCAAATTCCAACCCTGTATTACCTTCACCATATACCTTTTCTGCTTCTTTTCATAAGCCTCTGGAAACAGTAGGAGGAAGTCACAAATCTGTGTTAATTGGGCCTACTACAAAATTATGTTATTTCATCTCACCTAGTCCCTTATAGCTACATAAAAATCCTTTTACTCTTCCCTAATTAACTCTCTTTTGTAGGATCCCACAGTATCTATTGTAAATTTTCTCTTCTCAAACTCTCAACTATTTCCCTTCTTACATTCAGCAAAGGATTTTGCAGAGAAAACTGAGACCACCAATACTGGAATTTCTTTTCTTTGACTATACATAATACATATACATTGACTATACAATACATACTTATTGACTATACGTACATATATACATAAGAATTTTGTTTCTCTTTTTCCAATAGGAAGAGCAGGTAAGATGAAAAGGAAACAAAAATTTTTGTTCATTGAAAAAAATTTTATTTTAAAAATCAAGGTCATTCATCATGACCCTTCTCTTCTCCCCAGTTCTACTCCTCAAACTGCTTCACCATCACTCCTCTTCTTTTCTCTTTTATTTCAATCTACAAGAAAGAAATGGTCCTTTTACTGACCAAAACGAACCCTTCTATTTTTGCCCTTGATCTTATCTCCATCAGTCTTCTGGGGAACAGAAGACAAGCAGTTCTTTAAAGATTCCTTCTAATTTTTAACCTCTCTTTATCCACTAATTCCTTTCCTGCTTCATAAAAACAAATTATGGGATCCTAGATTTAAAAAAAACAAAACAAAAAACCTTCACTTGACCCTATTATTCTTTCAAGCTACATCCATCTCTTTCCTTTTCCTTTACCTAGAAAAAGCCCTATACTCTTTGCCTCCACTTCCTCATAATTTCTATCCAACTATTGAGTTGAAGATTAACCCAGGGACATTCATGGTTCTGCCCCCCTTCTCTTCTTGGGTATATCTCTCTTGATGATCTCATCTGCTCCCATGAGTTCAATTATATCTATGCAGATGGATCCCAAATCTATATATCCAGTTATCATCTTTCCTGAGCAATAGTCTCAATTGCCAACTACCTGCTGTGCATCTCTAATCTGTATGTTTCAAGGGCAAATCTAACTCCACATAGCTGAAGTAAAACTGATTATCTTTTCCTCTCTATCCATCCTTCTTCCTTACTTCCTTACTTCTATCCAAGGTACCATATACTCAATCACCCAGGTTTACAACCTAGAAATCATCCTCTATTCTTCCTCTCCCTCACTCCTCGACCCCCAGCATGCCCAATCAATTGTCAAATCTCATAGACTTTATCTCCACAACACTCATCATAACCATTCTTTTTTCTATTCAAATCCTTATCATCTCTGGCCCACTACAATAAACTCTTAAATGGTCTTTCTGCTTATATCTCTCCCGTTCTTTAAGGAATTTGCTATACCCGTTGCCAAATGGATAGTTCTAAGACACCACGTCTTACCACTCAATCCCCTGCTTCTTACCACTCAATCCCCTGCTCATGAAGGTTTAATGGCTCCCTAGTGCCTTTAAGGCAAAAAAACAAACTTTTCCATTTGGTACTTAAAATCTTTTCCCACCTGGCTCTATCCTATTTATATAAGTTGATGTCACATTATTCTCTTATGTATTCTAGGTTCCAGCCAAAGTAGTCTAGCCTAGTTAAAGTTCCATATATAAAACATTCCATCTTCTACGCTGTGCCTTTCCACAGGGTATCTCTCATATCTGAAATGCTTTCCCTCCTCACTTCCATCTGCGAGGTGAGTTTTCCTCTAACTGAAGCTCAAATGCCACCTTCTACAAGAGGCCTCTCATGATTCCCCCATCTGTTAACAGTTCTTCCTCCACCCCCCATCAAAATAACTATTCACTTTTCACATATTTTGCATTAATTAGCCTACATATTTGTTTTAACCTAGTTGTAACTATATTGTAATCCAACCAAAGAAAAAGCAAGTCAACAAGTATTATTAAGCACCTGTGTGCTAGTACGGTGCTAAAAACTGACAAAGACAAAAACAGCCTCTACCCTCAAAAAGCTCATAACCTAACTGGGAAGGCAAAAGGCAAATAACTAAATACAAAGAAGGTATTTCCAGATTGGAAATCAAAACATCATTGGCATTTAGGGAGAGCCTAGAAAGAAAGAATTCTTGGGGAAGGTTGAATTTTAGCTAAGATTTGAAGGAAGCCAAGGGCCAGGAGAAGAGGGAGAGAATTACACGTTCAACTGACACACAGTGACCAATACATGCTTGTTGACTTGAATGGAACCTGTACCAAAGTAGAAATTCGCTCTACAAGAGGGATCCTTGACCTCGGGTCTGTGAACGTGTGTGTAAATACAAATATACAGAGATCGAGAGAGATATGCAGATTTATTTACATATTATATGCAGATGTAAATTTGATATTTGTTTCCCAGCTGGTCTCCTTTTTCATCCTTAAATCTTATTTGACACACTTAAAAGTAGTATTCTGGGGTGTCCCTAGATTTCACCAAACTGCCAACACAAAAAAGGTCGAGAAACCCCCAGCTCTCCAACTTGCTTAACAAGTGGCCATCTAGCTTCCATTCAAAGACCTCAGGTGATGGAGAACTCACCACCCTCCAGAGGCGCTCCTGGACAGCTCTCCTGGTCAGGAAAGCGTTCCTTATCCACAACGCTATCTCTGTCACTTCCCCCAATCGCTCCCTTCGGGGCCAAAACGAACAAGTCTGAGCCTCCCCCTACTCGACCGCCCCTCAGCCCGTAGAAGGCGGCGGCGTCTATGTGCCCGTCGTGTCTCCCATGCTCAGGCAGCACGATCCCCGGTGCTCTCTCCAACCTCTCCACTCTGGACCCTCTCCAGTTTGTCAAGATCCTTCCCAAAATGTGCTGCCCAGAGTCAAGCACAATTCTCCGCCGGGGACCTGACCTAGAGAGCTGGGGGCAGCGCGCCCTCCCGGCCGCTGCCTGCTGCCACCCCCCCGACCACGGCCCCCGACGCCGCCGCCCCCCGGCCCAGGCGCCCTCCCGGCCGCTGCCCCTCACGCCCCCCTCGGCCTCGACCCCCGTTCTCGCGGCTGATCGTCGCCCCAATCCTTCTCGCGCCCCCCTCCCCGTCCGGGGCCCCAGCTCACCTGGAGGGCAAGCGAGTCCGCGGCTGCTGCTGGCGGCCTCCTCTGACCATCCGGCCCCGGCCCCGGCTCCGCCGCGGGAGCTGCTCCGGCGGCCGCTGCGCTCGCGAGGCTAAGGCGGCGGCAGCGAGCGGCAGCGGCGGCGGCGGCGGCGGAGGCGGCGGCAGCGGCAGCGGCGGCGGCGGCGGCGGCGGCAGCCGAGGGGCGGGAGAAGCACCCTTACGCCTCAACCTAACATGCCATGGAACCGCCCCCTCCGCCTATTCTTTTCGCCCCTCATTGGCTGGGTGACTAGCGTGGAAGCCCACTCGCTTGCTGAGTGGCTTGCGCCACCGTCCCTCCGGATTTGCCTGTCCAGACGGTTCGGTTGAGGTTGCAGGTGACGGCAAAGGCGCCTTAGCTACCGCTAAGTGAGTCGGGGCGAGAGAACCAAAGCGCCATCGTGCGCCCCAGATAGAAACTGCAATGAGCGCACCAGGCACCTGCACGCAAATCCCTCCCCCACGCCCACAGCCCCCAATTGCCTGCTCATCCTCGATGCACCACAGAAGTGATGCACCCTAATAAAGTTCTTACCCAAGCCCCCTGTTGTCCCCTAGCAAGGGGGAATGGAGCTAGGGCGAGGAAGGTGTGTAGTGTGGTGGTAAAATAACGGGAAATCAGCTTAGCACAGAACCTGGCCAATAATAGATGCTTAAGATGCTTAATTGTTGATTGACAAGAGCCATGTGAACTTGGGCAAGTGGCTTCCCTAGTCAACTTGGGACTAAGAAATCATCTGATCCCACATCTTTATTTTACAGGTTAGTGAACTTGCCCAAAGCGACACAATGGGACTGGTTAACAGGCCCGGGTCATAAATCCACGTCTAATGATTGAGTTTTTGGTTCTTACTGCGGCTCTATTGAGTTTTGTGGGTAGGCTAAAACTTGCACTTAATAATAAGATAACATTTATGGTATTTTGAGGTTTGTAAGGTAATTTACATACACTGTACCTCAAGTGCTATGAGCATGTAAATTTGTAAACTGTAAACCGTCAGGGGAAAAGGGAGTTATTGTGTTTGCCAAAGATGCTAAAATAAAAAATTTTTACCTCTCCTTCAATTTGGTGCTGGATTTTGGATCATCCTAACCTTATAATTACTAAGAGCCCAGGGAAAAAAAAAAAGCTATCCATTAAAAGGCCAAGAATCACCACATAGAACATCAGGGAGGGGGAGAGGGGGTAAAGCAACTAAATCTCATAGTATAATAATTAATCCCATTCAGATTAAATAATTAGGTATAGGAGTCCAGTTTTACTCTACCTGCCCTACTCTTTTCCTTCCCAACTTTTGGGAAGTGTTCTGTAGTACAGATAGGAAGCCAAGAGCCTGGAGTTTGGCTTCTCTATTTCAATAGCTTCCGAACTGGTGGTCCTGCCTGTTTTTATGCACATCACTTTCTTCATAATCTCCCTGATGGAGAGAGATAACCTTATCACTCCTTTACTCAAAAAAGTTTAATGACCCCCCTATCAAAGAAAATCCCAGCTCCTTGGCGTTCCAGTTCAAGGTTAACACTGGCTCCATCCTACCTCTCCAGTCTTAGTGATCCACTTTGACATCATAGTTCCAACTCAACAAGACTCATCCTACCTTCATGCATTTTTGTAAACTGCCCAACAAACTGAGATCTCTCTCTCCACATCACTACCTGTTAATATTGTACTACTCTTTCTTCAGAGGGTTAGCTCAATTACCATCTCCCTCCCGAAGCCACCACTGACCCCATATACTACTCCTACTTATCACTGAAAGTGATTACAAATTTTCCCTTTGGACTTTGTACAATATCCCAACTCCTCTCCTTGTATTCTATGTGCAATGTTTTTAGAACCTATGAACTATAATTTCCTTGAGGAATTGTTTACAATTCTTTCTTCTTAATATCCTCAGAAATAAACAAGCCCAGAGTAGGTACTTAATAATAATATCTATTGAGTGGGTATTTGATTACTTCTGGATTGATTAAACTGATATATGAACCCCTAGATTTCTTAAAAAAAAAAAAAAAAAGCTACAGTTTTGAGAAAACAGAGTCAAGTTAATTATGTCAGAATTCCCTCATTCAAAAAGCTGAATCAGAAGAAGAATCTGGTATCCCTTAACATTTTTACAATGTTCTATAATTGTTAGATTAATGGGTTACAGTCTACTATTCTCAGCCCCATTTCACCTCCATTCTACTTCAAAGTAAGACAAAGAAAACTGAATTCCTATTTCTCAGCCAGGTTTTCTACCTTTTAGTACTGTTCTTATCTGAAACAGTGAAC
Source organism: Sarcophilus harrisii (assembly GCF_902635505.1). Taxonomy (NCBI): domain Eukaryota; kingdom Metazoa; phylum Chordata; class Mammalia; order Dasyuromorphia; family Dasyuridae; genus Sarcophilus; species Sarcophilus harrisii. The sequence goes on from NC_045427.1 coordinate 449,139,626, forward strand.
TAGGATGATGTTGTGGAAAGAGCACTGGAGATGTGGAGTCAGAGACAATGGGTTCAAATTTGCTGTCTCAGTGAATTTAGAAAATTAATCCTCTGTGTTTGTCAAATGAAGACATTATATTAGATAACCCTAAAATCTCTTTCAGCTCTGAATACTATAGTCTCATAAATTTAAAAGTATCTAGCAACTGCTTGAACTGATGCTTTTTCCTGTAAAAAGCAGATCAAACCAAGTCCTTTAATTACAAAACATATTCAAACAGTCCCTGTAAAACTCTGAATTGTACTGTTATATATACAGAGGAGATCCAGAATCGGTAAGGCAGCATGGCAATAGGTGTTAAGAAATAGATTTACAGGACTAGGATTTAACTTCCATCTCTCCCACATTTTAACCCTGAATAAGCCATCTTCCTTTTGAAGCTTCAACTTTCCTCATCTGTAAAATAGCTAATTACAGAAAGGGGGTGACAGGGTGAGAAGAGCAAAGAACTTGGATCAAAAGGTTGGGTTCAAATCTCTCTCTCTCTCTCCTAGGAAGCAGTTTCATCCTCTGTTCAATGGGAAAAGTACTTGTACTACCTACCTCACAAGGTAAAGATGAGTGAAGCACTTTATAAAACATGCTTACAAATATGACTTAAAAAACCATCTGACAGGGCTGAGAGGATTAGAAAAATATTATTCAAAATACTTATAATAACCCCAAGCTAAACCTCAAGGATTGAGGAAGTAAAGTTTTGTGCCTCATCTAACAGGGGGAAACAAGTACCACTTTGTAAAAGATATATCATCCAAATAAAGTGTAGTAGGTTCAGTTCCATTCATTATAAACTACCAAGCGGGCTTAACTCTGATTCAGAAGTTCTGGGTTCAAATTCCAGCTGCCACGCTTACTAGTCACTTTTTTTTTCCATTTGTAAAACGAAAGGACTGGATTAGATGATGTAATATTTCTAATAGTTTATAATTACAGAATTCTATAATGGTGAGAATTTTTCTACTGTCAGGAGTATTTTCTTCATACACACCTAATAAACCATACAATGGATAAAATACTTACTTGACAAACTTCCTGTAAGCTTTTTATTTTTCATTTACAAAGGGCATAATAATAGCACCTTTCATCTGAAGAGCTGAAGGTGTTTTTTACAAATGTCAACATTTTAAAACAATCAAAGAACAAGGAGTCTTGCAATCAGTCTCTGTTTCAAAGTGCACCATTTTCCAGAAGTTGTCATAACACTCTACCAATGATGTTTTCAGGAAATGTATCCTGTTTCTATATTATAAATCAAATTGGAAAAAAAGGCATAGTCCCAAATCCTTTTGCAATACAAGCATCCATTTTAAAAGGACAAGAAAAAAAAAATTGGCCCAACCGCAAAAAAGGGGAAATTTGAAGGGTAGTCAGCACCACCCAAATACAATGTGTAAAGCAGTCAACACTAATTTAGAAACACCACAATCTACCTCAAATACCTGAGATAGATGCTAGTGTAAAACACATAGGAGGCTGATGTCTTCCCTCATTTCTATTCATGCAGGTAAGAAGGAAATGATGCAGGCTATATGATACCTGTATTGTGGACCCAAGACCTCTTACCACTGCACCCAGTTTAATCCACTTATAGTGGTATTTTCCTGTGAAAAACATCAATTAATAAAAGGTTAAAATATATAATAGGGTGTCAGCAAAAGGGAGTCGATGACAATTAGAAGCAGACAGTGCTCACTACAGCCTAGGATATTTTATTAGAAACCAAATATGTTGAAAAAAGTAAAAAATAAGTCACCCCCATTAATACAACAGAAATGATTTCACATACAACCTACAAAGGGAGTAACAGATCCTCCTGCCTACAGACATATTAAGACTGTCAATTAACTCCCACACCAAATGACATTTATTTTCTATTGTACATAGCCCTTTTTCATGGGATGGAGTCCAAATATTCCTTCTAAAGTTTACAAAAATCTCATACATTCACTCTTTCTTGAAACTGAATAAATCTAAATGATCCTTTTTCTCTGTGTCAAAAAGCTATTACACTTTTGTTGACAAGAAATTAGGCATGTCCACAATTATTGAGCAATGGATGCAGGATTATCGTTAGCATATGCCTTACCAGTGATATACAAGTGCAGTTCCATAAGAGAAAGTCACATTGGAGGGAGAATTTAAACAATGACAATGATATAGGAATAGAAGTGTCAGAGGGTAGGATAGGATACTAGATATAACTAGTTTTATTGGTACAACTTAAAAGCAATAGAGGCTGAACAATTCAATACAATTTATAACGGAAAAAAAAAATACTGTAATAAGGAGGTGTCAAAACAAACAGGAGTTATTTGCATCATATATCAAAAGATCATCAATTTCCAGTGTTCCACAATTAGTAAAATACACAACTACGGATAGTCCCATAAGACAAAAATACCTTTTTTCCCCCTGAATTCAACTGGGGTCAAGTCAGTAATACAAAACTACTGACCTGACATTAGTTCAAGTGTGTACAGAAAAGTGTCCAAGCCACTTCTTTTTCTGATAATAGCTACATAATCAAAAGCTACACAAAGAAAATTGTTAGGGAAGGAGTAAAATAGAGGAAGAAGGAAAACAGAATCTCCAATTATGGAAGAAAATTGAAATCCAAAGGGAATTGTGCTCTTCATTTCCCCAAACACAAAACCAAACCAAAAGTGTCCATCAAAAACAATGTGCCAAGGAGAACTTTAGCTACAGTGATTTTTTTTTTTTTATTGCATTTCAGGATGACCTGGAGGTTATTTACCTAGAGGGGAAAAGTTGATTTTTCAAAACTACCTGAACAGATACTAAAGTGCTTTATTAAAATTGGCTGGCTTCACAAGATTCCTGGAATGACAAAAATGAACCACAGTCAAGGAATACCAAGATAGTTCACAAAATGGTCAAAGCCAACATGACTCACACTCACAGCTCTGAGATGGGCTGCTGGAACACTTGTCCTTCTTTAGCAGACAGTTGCATATTAAGAAGTGATCATCACACCACTGTAGGTGTTCAGACTGCTCACACAAAGCCTCAAACATGCTATCACAGAACTTTAAGGAAAGCTCCAACATATCTTCCTTGTAAGCTTCAAGGTTTTTAAGGATTTGCTTTTCACATATAGCCTGGACTCTTTTCACTTTTGAAGTTGCAACCAAATCAAAACTCTTTCTTTAAAGTGAAAGGCAAGTGTTACAGCAAGAGAAACCATGATTTTGCTTAATGGTACTTGTGGATGGATTGTAAACTGAGTTAATCTCAATCCACTAACTGGTATCAAATTAATACATCAGCATTACAAGTATTAAATGTTTCAATACTACCTACAGAAGATAGAACCAAAATATTCATATGGCAGTTATGTTCTTTAGGCACAGTTTAGTGATTTTTTAAAAAATAAATACCATTGAATTTCAATTCAAGTTCTAAACCTGATAACCAAAGAATTAAGATATTCTTACTTAGGAAAACAAGGTATACCTTTAAGCTAACAATGGAGGTTGTTGTTGAAATTTCTAATACTTAACCTAGTTGGGTTTCATTTAAGATTCTTTTATTAAAAAATACAAGGAAATCTGAAAAAGATTGATACAATTATTTTAACGTACAAAGTCATAAGCTGGAGCAGGATTTGCATTTTGCCTGGAATTTAAAAGAACAACAAAGAGGGCAGCCCTTTCGACCAATTTATTTTATAGCCACTTAAAATATCATCCAACAAAGGACAATGTTTACAGCTGGGACAGGTGTACACAACGCAAAGGCATTTACAGTCCATCGTGCCCACTGAATAATAACTTTGCTGCTGAAATTTCTTAAAACTTACCAAACTTAAAAAAAAAAAAGCTGAACAATACAAGAGGAGGGGAATATTTGGTGTGGTCTGTTCTTTCCAATTTGCTTTTTTAAAAAAGGAAAAATGTCCTGTTTCCCCCCAAACCAGTAATAAGCAAGAACTACATGCAGCAGTGTGGATGTTAAGACATTTCTCAAAGTCTTTGCAAATAAGTCCAAGGTGGGGATGGGATGGGGAGGAAATCAATAGAGAAACATTGCTATAGACACCATAATACACAATAAATTTAGATAATTTAAAATAAAAAAGGGGGGAAGGGAGGCAAGAGGCAGCATTTCAGCAGCAAAGTGCTCAATAAAAAGTATATTGTAGGGGGGTAAATACAAGGAATTTTGGGGGAAGGGTAGGAAAAGGGATCAGCAGGATGGGCGAAGGCCTCAAAGGAAATACGGCGTAGTTGTTCTAGGAGGAATTACACGTTCTGAATCTGGAACTGCCCGGAATAACTTTGGTTCTCTTGTATTTACATCTTTGAAGACCATGATTGAAGCGATATTTCCACAACGGTAGCAATAATTGGGAGCTGACCATACTGTCACCAGCTTTTCATCAAACATAAATTTATACCCTTCATGCACCAGTTGATGTGCTCTGCAGATGAGTTTTAAGTTGTTGATGTGAACAAACTGCAATATTAAAAATATAAATATATATATATATATATATAGGCCTTGTAAACAATCAGAAAATAAAAATACAATGTACACAAAAAATTAGACCGTTAGCCACTAAATGAGCAAACTCCTATTCAATTCTACATAAAGAGATAAGCTTTCCATCAGGAAATCAAATGTCAAAAGTCTTTTCCTTATTTACAGTAAGTCCACCAGTGACCAGAGAATTTACTTACAAACTCTATTATTTTTAACAAGTCACTCCCCTTCTTTGGGGGAAAAAGTCTTCATATATAAAATAAACATGACAGTACTGGCAGCATCAGACTAAAAGGATGATTTGAAATGATCAAATATGATAACATAATGTAGTGATTTGTAAGCCTTAAACCACTACATAAAAATGTCAAGTTATGATGATGATATGCACAGGGATAATTTCATTTCATTCTTTTCACATATATCCCCCCCCCACCCATGCTTAATTAGCTCAGTGTCTAGCAAACAGTAGGAACTTAATAAATGTTTGTGATTATGTAACCATGGGAAACTCATTGAAAAGTCCCCAAGTCTAAGTTTCCTAACTGGTCATGTATATGGACTATGTACAAACAAGATATACACAGAATAAATTGGAGATAATCAACAGAGGTAAGGTACTATGATTCTATGACCCTTCTTAGCTCTAAAATTCTCTAATTCAATTCATGCTATGTTAATCAAGAATGACTTTTACCTCGTTCGTGACCTTCGCTCCAAAAAGCCAACCTGCTCCCCGTGGACTGATTGCCCAAGTATCCACATCTTCAGGATCTGACCACACCAAGTCACAAAATGCTCCTTTGTGAGGAATTTCCTGATTCCTTTCAATGGTTCGGATTTGATCCAGTGTTTTGATGTCTGGAGAGAGACCACCATGGACGCATAAAATCTGCTCATCTATTAACTGGATAAAAATGTGAAGAGAAGAATCAGTGTGAAATGTTTTTAATAAGATTCAGGATTATAATTAGAAAAAGACTCCAATGTAATCAAGTTAACAACCTTGTATTTTTGATCAAAAGGAGGCTCAAAACCATGCCAAATCAGGATTGATTAAAGGAAATAGAGATGGTTAGAATCAAATCAAGTCCTACAGGGAACACTGACTTTTGGTTCTTCAAATATCTGATGACTTGTCATTTGAAAGAAAAAAGCAGATTTAACCTGCTTAGTTATTAATGCTCCAGAGGACAGAACAAAACATGGAGTAAAAATAGCAGAGAGGTAGACATAAACAAAATATCAATAACACGCTTAAACAGAATTTTTAAAAACTGTCTGATGAAGTAATAAGTTCACCACTACTGAAGTAGTTGAGAAATTAGATGACCATTTATCAAGAACAGATGAAAGAAGCAGGGAGGTTCCCAGGGTCTAAAATTATATAAGAATATTCAGTGCAAGAAGGAAAAACTTCAGAACAAAATTCTGAAGACATCAAAGAAAAGCAATTCCAATGGGAAAAAGGAAATAATATGAATAAGAAGTGCCCAGGTCTTACCCAATTTGGATATTTAAGAGACATATACCCATGAAACACATCCTTAAGAATAGTCTCAAGAGGGTTAAATCTCAGAAAGGGCTAAAGGTGGTGAAGAAGATGTGGATCCCACCCACTCAGGATGGGTGGGATAAAAGCAAGAATGTAGGTTGGGCAAATATTTTGGTTCTATTTTCTATGCCAAAAAGAATGATCTTTGGACCTCTGCTGTTGTAAGCCTGGGCAAATCTTGGTATCTCTCAGGGAAGTTATCAGGTGTCAATGTGCATTAATAGAAGACATATTCCAGTGAGTATCTAGAAAAGTAAATAGTGATCATAAGGAGCCAGTACAGTTTTCTCAAAAATCAATCATGATAAACTACCCTTCTTTCCTTTATTGACCAAGTCACCAAATTTTTAGACTGAGGAGTGCTGAAGATACAGGTGACTTAAATGTTAGCAAAGCATTTGATAAAGTCTCATATTATTATTATAGAAAAGACAGATATGTGGGTCAAAAAATGATTAGTGGTTCAAAGGCAACTTGGAACAAGTTATCTTTTGGAATATAACAGAAATCTGTTTTGTCCTATGATATTTAATACTTTTACCAAAGACATGAATGTTTTGATAATGACTATTTATCAAATATACAAGTGGACACAAAGCTAAAGAAGAGTGTTCATATGCTATGTGATAGGAAGAAAGAATACCATTTCAGATATGGTCCTGTATTCTAATCTGCAGAGAAATTATACAGAACAGATATAGGACTATCATTCTAAGAAGATGACATTTAATAGGAATTATCAAAAGGTGCATATCAGAGTTAAAAAAAAAATTCAAATTTTCAAATGCAACAGGAGAGGATATAAAATAGCTAGATTGGAATTTATCTAAAAAAAAAAAAAAAAAAAAAACCTAGGAATTTTAAAGGACTTCAAACTAAAATGGGGCAAAAGTTTCCAAAGATAGCCAACAAAGTTAAGGCATTTTAAGACTGTATTAAGAGAAGTATATAGGCCAAGTCTCAGGAGGTAATAATCACCTGGTACTCTGTTCTGGTTTGATCTCATCTCAAATACTGGATTCAGTTCTAGATGATATTATTTTAGGAAGAATGTTGCTATGTCATGGTATATAGAGGAGGACAACCCCAAAGAAAAGGTCTTGAGATCATATTATATGAAAATTATGTGAAGGAAATACAAATATCTATTGTAGCGAGAAAAATACCTGGGGAACAAGTTGAGAGTATTCTAATTATCTTTAAGTGTTTAAAAAATTAACATTTAGAAAAATCAGATCTGCTTTATTTGGCCGTTGAGGGAACAACTGGGAACAAAGGATAGAAATTACAAAAAGGTAAATTTGGGTTTGAAGTAAGGAGAAATTTCCTAATAATTAGAGCTGCCCATAGTCCATATGACTAAGGCAACTACCCTTCAGTGAAGGTCTTCCACCCAACAAAAATTAGATGATTATTTATCTAATATACCGTAAAGGAGATTCTTATTTAAGTACAGACATCTGAAATCTTTTCCAACTCTGAAATGCTATGAGATCAGAAATTATGTACTAGGCAAGGACAATTAAAGAGTCAGCATGAAAAGAAATGTTAGATTTGAAGGAAGAGGGCCTTGGGTTCAAATGTGCATTGTTACTTACTATCTGTGAGTCTAGGCAAGTCAATAAAGCATTCTAGTCCTTAATATTCAAATCTCTAAAATGAGAAGACCAGATTTGCAGCCCAGAGACAACATGATGTCAGATAAAATCCTGTACTTTAAAAAAGACCCAAGTTTAAATCTAACCTCTTCTAACACTTACCAGCTACAAGATAATTCATGCCACTCTCCATGACAAAACAATCCAGCTGATAGATAATCTCTGTCACTCTCTAAGCCTGCTCCCTTATCTGTAAAAGGATCTCTTTTAACTCAAAATGTATGTAACTATGAAGATGACCTCAAGGTCCTTTTTCTCCATAAATCCATCATCATATGACTTTTGAAGTCTCTTCAAACTCTAAGATTCTCAATAAAATAATTAAACCTATATTGTGAATTAACATTTATGAGACTTGGGAAAGAAAATATAGAAGTGATTTTATAAACTTACAGCTGCTACTGTGAGCATATCAAAGACTTTGGTACAGTATCTCCAAGCATTAGCATTCCCATATTTGGTTTGGCACTCATCTGCAAAAGAAATAAAAGTATCAGTATCTCTCTATAAATCTAAAGTTAATTTTAGAACTGAAAGATAAAAATCAATAACATGCCTCATTCCAGTATTCCATGTTTTATGATTCCTTCCAGCTAAAATATCTGGTTCCTTTCAACTCTCTTTTAAATAACTTAAAATTGTGAAATGGTGGATCTCATAAAGGATTAAAATTAAAATTTTCAAACGTTAGTCTAACATGTGGACACTGAAAAATTTGAAGGTAAAGAAATATTCATTCTCTCACCCTGTTTTAATTAATTTTAAACAAAGAATGTAAATAGAAATCACTTATTGCCACCTCTCAGTTATAGGTATAGCTATATTTCTAAGAAATAGTACAAAGAAGCTATCTAAATTAGCAATTAAGATTTCCATTATCATTTTGTTTTATCATCTCAGCTCTGGGAAGATATGATGTAATGTATAAAGCACTCTATTTGAAATTAGAAAAAAGTCAAATCTTAGCGCTACCACTCTACTTTCTATGTCATCCTGAAGTAAGTTTGTTCATCTATAAAATGAGGTGGTTAGATTATATAATTAGTGTGGTCCATTCCAGCAATAATATGCTATGATCTTAAATATGTAAAAATCTGGGGACCAACCTATCAAAGCACACAAAGACTTATATAGATTTAATTATAAAGTGCTCCTTAAGGAAATAAAGAACAACTTACATAGGTGGAGGAATATTCAATGCTCCTGGCTAGGTCAATATAATAAAAATGACAGTTAACTATAGAAATTAATTTGTACTTTTAATGCCATACCAATCAAATTACTGAGGGGATACATTATAGAACTTGATAAAAATAATAAAATTCATTTGGGGGAAGGCTAGAAAATGATGAAGAGAAGTAGGGATGAAGGGGGAATAACACTTCCAGACCTCAAACTACATTATACAGCAGCAGTCATCAAAGTTATCTGGCATTAATTTTAAAATAGACATATCAATGGAATAGGCTAAACAAGAGAGAATCAGAAAGGATAGAATTCAATAACCCAGAGTTTGATAAAATGGAAAATATAAATTATCTAGGAAAAAACTCTTTTATCTGACTTTTAAGTTAAGAAAACTACAAAGTAATCTGACAGAAATTAAGCACTGATGTTAAGAATGTTAAGGGGTCCTCTGAACTTATCTTTTGGCTCTGCCTATGTTGTCATTGCCTATTGACAACTAACACCTTATACATATTTCGCAATGATATACCACCTTGATGGTGAATATCATACTACATAAAAATAAGAGGAGCTGATCATAATTATCTCTGTCTTACAGTTTTGCATGGGAGATACGTTCTTAAGCAAACAAGAGACAAAGGCAATTACAAAAGATAAAACATAAGTTTGATACTATGAAGCTGAAAAACTTATTCAAAAACAAAAATGAATGCACACAAAGGATAAGAAGGGAAGAGTAAATCAATATGGACATGTGTGTATGTATACAAACCTACAATTGTAGCCATTTCCCAACATATCTGTACAAACAGTTCTCAAAATAAGAATAGCAATAAATTCATAATAATGTGAAAAATTACGTACATCACTAGGAATAGAAAAAAGCAAATAATAAACAACTCAGATTTTATCTCACACTCTGAAAATTAGCAAAATTGACAAAAAATAGGAATACTTAATTTTGGAGGAATTGTGGAATGAAATCACATAACAACATTATTGTTGGAGCCACTGGGATAAGATAAAGCCAAATTGAAAAGCAATTTGGAATTGCTGAGTTTATATCACAAAAAAGCCTATGATAAGAAAAAAGTCCTCATATATTCCAAAATGCCATTAAGATAAACTATGGTATGTGAATGTAATGGAATATAATTATGTTGTAAGAAATTATATGCAATGAAAATGGTAAGATCTATAAGAATTGATAGAGTGAAATCAAGAAATCAATATACACAATGTAAATGAAAAAACTACACATCAAAAAAACAGAAATGAATGTATAAAATTATAATGATCTAATAAAATTCTAATGAAGAGATATAAGAAGACATTCTTAACCCACCCCTTTGTGGAAACGGAAGGTCCACATGTGTTACACATTGTACACGTTTTCATACTTATTAAATGTATTGACGAGTTGGACTGACTTTTTTCCTCTTTAAAAAATAATATTTGTTATATGGAATGTTTCTCTGAGAGAGAAGGCAAGAGATAACTGAAATACCTATGGTAAAGTAAAAAATTATAGAAATCAATAAATTTATTTTGAAATTAGTTTTTTAAAAGTATTAATAGTTCTATACTGAGCTGAAATCTCAGATAACCACATATCTTGTAATATTTATGCTTTTTCAAACACTCACTATTTTACAACAGAATTTATGGGATATTTATGTTTAAAAACAGGTTCAACTGTTGGTGGCTGTTGAGTTGGGAAACCAGGGTGTACATTTAACAAGATAAATTTTGTGCAAACTTTGATATCCTTCTACTCAAATAAATATGCAAAGCATTAACTCCTTTATACTAGCCATGATTTTTGAAGTAGCAATAAAGTTGAAACTCTTTAAATGTTCCACAACAGAGAAATGGCTGAACAAACTGTTTCAATCAGCATAATGGAATATGGACTATTTTTTAAAATAACATTTTATTTTTTCAAATACATCCAAAGACAGTTTTCAACATTCACCTTTGCAGAACTTTTTGTTCCAATATGGACTATTTTTTTAAAACCTTTCTCTTTCTACCCTTCCCCGCATACATATATTTCTAAAGTATTACAGCTGATATGTATTCTTATATATTATTATGAATCATCATTCTTAGTATATGTGTCATATCTTATTAAGCCTCAGGAGGATAAGAACTATTATCTAAACTTTGTATTTCCAAAAGGGGATAGCCCAGTCTTCTCTATACAGAAGTACTTAACTAAATGCTTGTTGCATTGACTCAAATATAAAGAAATAATAAAGAGATGAAATAATGCAAAGTGAAAAAAATCTTATAAGTGATCTGCAATTACATATAGAAAATACACACATAAATGTTGGGGAAAGTGAACAAAAAAATGATGGAAAGAAGCACAGGGAAGAGGCACTCATATGAATTTGTTCTAGAAAGGGCTTTTAAAGACTTTATAGAATATCATCCCTCTTTAATTTCAGAGATGAAGAAAATGAGACTTAGAGAGAAAATGAATTGCCTAAAGTAAAAGAAGTATCAGCAGAACTGGGTTTTCAATCCAGATCTTCTGATACCAAATCCAACACAGTTTGCACTTCAACATATTATCTTATAAACTGAAAGGTTTTCTTTCAGAGATAAATTAATTGTAAAATTAAATTCAGCTGATCCTATTACTACTTAAAGTATATAGTGATTTACTTATAAGAGAGCTAACTCACTAAAAAGCAAAATATCTCTGAAATATAGTATTCAAGACTTTTATATCCAATTTTTCTGACCCTTATTTTCAATATGATTTTTCTTGGATTATCAATAGCAACAGCTTTTCTTCAAGAAACATAAAAGAATTTTTTTCACTTTCAGAAAAATGTACAGAATTCTGTTTTAATTACTGACCTACACACTGGAATGAACAATACTTCACCAACTCTGGAATATTTCATATAACATATATTTTATATAACATTTATTGACCAATGTTCACATTTTGAAATTGATAAAAAGTATTTTTTTAAAAAGTGGAATAAAAAAATTTTTTTTTTAATTCTATATACCTTGAAGAGAAAGAAATGGGAGAAAAGTCTTACCATAAAATCCATAAACCTGTGTTATCTGTCTACTCTCGTGATTTCCTCTTAAGAGTGTAATGCGATCAGGCCATTTAGCCTTTAGTGCAAGAAGGTAAGTGAAGGTCTCCAAACTGTAGTAACCTCTGTCTACAAAATCACCCTGCAAATTAAAAGCGCACAGATGTTAGTAACATCATGATCAGGATGATCTCACATCTATTAAGATTTTCCTTCAATAAACCTTCCTGTGCCAAGTTGTCTTGTGTTCCTAAAAGCTAGATGAGCAAAGCAGATGTCCTAGAAAGGCTCACAAGATGAACCAGGTGATAAAACAAAAGAGTCTGTCTTCCAAGTATAAATGTAAACTTAGTTAAACTGGAAAAAGCTCAATACTAGATAGTTACCTACAAAGTAAACATTATTTTTGATTACAGAAACTCATCAAACTATATCCTAAGACATGTAAGGCATCAAAAAGTGCTTTGATAGACAATGTCAACAACAATGACCCTGAAGTTTCTTGAAGCACTTCTCTTCCTTCACTGCAGAAGTAAGGGCAATACTGATATAGAACACTACAAAAATAAATAAGGGGCAGATTCAATGGATATGTAGGCTGTTGGTTGCTTTTGCTCAACTTTTGTTGTTGTTGTAAGGAATGACACAGTATATAGAAAGAAGAAAATATATTCAGAAATGAAGATGTAAAATGAAAGAGAACAATTTTTTTTTAAATGAAGGAATCCAAATACATTCACTTAAAATTATTTTAAAACCTGATTTCTCAGTCTCCCGAGTTCACAATTTTTCAAATATCATATGTTTGGCTTTTTTGCTCTACTTAACAACTCCCTTAAAGTTTTGATTAGGCCCACATTAAAATTACTAGGTACACAGACCAACCAAAAGAGAAGTACTCTACAAAGTCTACAAGATTAGAAGCTTGTCATGGGAAAATTACATAAAGGTAAAAATTAATTTTAAATGAAATTCAGAATACAAGACCCTAGCTTTGTGACTTTACTTCTTAATCTTAGTTTCTCACCTATAAAAGGAGATTAAAGCAGATGATTTCTAAAGTCTCATTTAAATTAAAATTCTAGGTCTCTGAAAATAGTAAATGTATTCTACTATTAACCTGGCATCAGAAATATTAGAATCACAAAGAGAAAATAAGTAAATTATTAACATAAGAGAAACAATACCAATTCTTTTAGAATATTTCTGTGTAATTCTTTTAGATTCTTTTAGAATATTTCTTTTAGAATTTTTAAAGAATATTTCTGTATACTATACCATTAAAAAAAATCAAAACAGAAAAAAAAAACCTTGAGTCCAAAGGTACCTGAAAAAGAATCTAATCTCAAGCCAGCTGAAAAAGTTGGAATTCCTTCCTCAACCTTCCCAACAAGTGGTTATATAGCTAGTGATAGAGAATTCTCTAACTGCTCAGGTTTCCTCTACTGGAAAGCTCTAATTGATATAAGAATTTTACTTATAAGGAAGTAAAACATGTTTTCTTATAGTTTGTGACCACTGATCATCACCCTGGTCTCTACAATCAAATAGAACAAGCTTATTTAAGTAATAAGTACCTCTCATGTGATTATCATATAAATGACTAAAATACACCTATTCATACTGACATCCATCTAACCACTTATCATCAATATTTACATACCATAAATATGTAGTTTGTATCTGGAACTTGACCTCCAGTTCTGAAGAGTTCACAAAGGTCATAGAACTAGGAAAGAAAAATAATGAAATGATCCTATCATGTATTCTTATTAACAAACAAAATTATAAAACCAGTCATTAAAATAAATTAATTACAAAAACAATTTATAGCAATTACAATTGAAAAATCTTTCAGATATACAATCCAATTTCCATATATTGCAAAAGAATGAAATTGAGGCCCAAAGAAGAGTCATGCAGATAATAAGATTATAGGGAGCTAAGATTCTAAGTACACATTAAGGAAAACCTAAGATTTTTTTCATATATAATATTAAAAATGGAGTAGAGCGAAAATGATAGCAGCAATGAGCTCCTAAAAACCTAAGCTCAAAAAAAAACCTAAACAAATCATCATTACTAAATGACTTTAAGGGTCACTAGTACCACTATCATTACCACCACCACCATCACCAATTTTACAATTACTTCTAGAATCGCTAACAGGTGGAACTTTGAAACAACTCCTATTAATACTAGCAGAGCCATCAGACCCCAAATTATGACCCACCTAGGCTTGGGTCGAGACCTACTGTTGGCCAAATCAATGAGCCAGAGTGGTCTGCGTTTAAGGCATGGTCCTTAAAAAAAAAAAGAAATCTGCCTGTAAATCTCAAGATATCTTGGAAGATTTCAGCAATCAAGAGTTATTTTTTGAGAGAGGAAAAGGAGGAAAGGAGGAGGGAGCTATACTGCTCAAGTGGAACTGGTCAGTTAGGTCCACAGTGGGGCAGGAAAGGCATTCTAAGAGTTTGGGGGGCGGGGGAGGGGGGGAGGAGAGGAATACAATCTATGCATGGGGAGTAGCCTGTGTAAAGGCATAGAAAAAGGAGATAAAATAACACATAACAGTAAAACCAAGTCAGTCAGTTGGGCTGGGATACAGAGTGTGTGGAGGGGAATAATAAGTGAATAGCCTACAAAAACAATATATTGGTAAGGTCAGATTGTGAAAGGTTTTAAAATCAAACACCTATGATGACTCCAAGATTACAATCTGGGGTTACTGGAAAGATGGCTGGGCCCCTGACAAAAATAGGCATATTAATAAGTAGAGTATGTGTTGGAAGGAAAGATGAGGATTCTATTTTAGACATGCTGAGTTTGAAATGTTGATGGAACATAAGATTTAAAATGTTTAACAGGAAGTTAGTTGGTGATGTAGAATGCAGGACCAGAGCTCAAGATCTCTTATTAGATCTAAACTCATTCATCAAAACTTATTAAGAGCCTAATATAGGTCACTCAAATAAAATCATCTCAAGGAACATCATTTTCAGCATATCACAATGTCAACTGTCAACTCAGCTCTAATTCTAAATCCTATACAAATAAGAAGTAGGCCATGTCATAGACTTGGTAGACAGATGGGTGGGTCTGCTTTCAACTTTATTATCCCCAAAGTCAGAAATAACCCTTCAATTCTAAGTCAAAATTTTATTCCCCAAACAGTTGTGCTTTTACAGGTCAGCAATTGATTATCTCATATATTCTTAAATCAGATGATTAGTCAGATGTCACTATAATCTCTATGGGTCTCAGTGTCATCATCTACAGCATGGCATTAAGACTAGTTGATAGGGGCAGCTAGGTGGTGCAGTGGATAGAGCACTGACCCTGAAATCAGGAGGACCTGAGTTCAAATCTGGCATCAGACACTTAACACTTATGAGCTATGTGACCCTGAGCAAATCATTTAATCCCAATTACCTCACAAAAGGAGGGAAAAAAAGATAAAGTTTTGTGGACTCAAATGGCAATTACTAAGAGAAGACTACATGATAGACATATTGCTTACCGTCTTGAGGAGGAATATGGTTAGGGAGGAAGAAAGAAAAAATCTGGAACTCAAAATGTTACAAAAATGAATGTTAATGTACAAAAGTGTTTGTGGCGGCCCTTTTGTAGTGGCAAGGAACTGGAAATTGAGTGGATGCCCATCACTTGGAGAATAGATGAAAAAGTTATGGTATATGAATGTTACAGAATATTATTGTTCTATAAGAAATGACAAACAAGCTAATTTCAGAAAAGCCTGGAAAGAGCTATGTGAACTAAAGCTGAGTGCAGTGAGTAGAACTAAAAGAACATTTTACACAGCAACAAAATTATGTGATGATCAACTGTAATGAACTTGGCTCTTTTCAACAATGCGATGATTCAAGGCAATTCCAATAGACTTGGGAGGGAAAATGCCATCTGCATCCAGAAAGAGACCATGAGACTGAATGTGGATCAAAGCATAGTATTTTCACTTTTTTTGGTATGTTTGTTTTTTCTTTCTTGGGTTTGGGGGTGGTTTTTTGGTCTAATTTTTCTTGCACAACATGACAAATATGAAAATGCTTAAAAGGACTGCACATTCCCAAGGAGATACTAAAGAAGGGAAAGGAACCTGTATGTGCCAAAATGTTTGTGGCAGCCCTGTTTGTAGTAGTAGTTGCAGGCAGCTCTGCTCAGTGGTAGCCCAGTTTGGCTGGGCTGGAAACTGGAAAATGAATAGATGCCCATCAATTGGAGAATGGTTGGGTAAATTGTGGTATATGAATGTTATGGAATATTATTGTTCTGTAAGAAATGACCAGCAGGATGAATACAGAGAGGCGTGGAAAGACTTACATGAACTGATGCTAAGTGAAATGAGCAGAACCAGGAGATCATTATATACCTCAACAACGATATTGTATGAAGATGCAATCTGATGGAAGTGGATTTCTTTGACAAAGAGACCTAATTCAGCTTCAATTGATCAATGATGGACAGAAGCAGCTACACCCAAATAATAAAACACTGGGAAATGAATGTAAACTGTTTGCATTTTTGCTTTTCTTCCCGGGTTATTTTTACCTTCTGAATCCAATTCTCCCTGTGCAACAAGAGAACTGTTTGGTTCTGCACACATATATTGTATCTAGGATATACTACGACATATTCAACATATATAGGACTGCTTGCCATCTAGGAGAAGGGGTGGAGGGTGGGAGGGAAAAATCGGAACAGAAGTGAGTGCAAGGGATAATGTTGTAAAAAAAATTACCCTGGCATGGGTTCTGTCAATAAAAAAAAAAAAAAAAAGGACTGCACATAATTAACTTATATAAGAGTGCTTATTGTCTTGGAGAGGAACAGGTAAGGGAAGGACAAAACTTGCGAACACAAAGTCTTATAAAAATGAATGACGAAAACTATATGCCTTTGAAAAAATAAAATACTATCAATAAAAATCTTTTTATAAAACAAACATTGAAAACTATCTTTTCATGTAACTGGGGAAAAAACTACTACTGAGAAAAAAAAACTAGATGTTACAATCATGTTATGTTAGGGCTGGAAAAGATCTTCAAAATCATTTAGATCAATCCATGCATTTGACAAATGAGGAAAATTCGGAGAAGTGATACATCCAAAGTTATATTATAGCACAATGGCAGCTAGGTGGATACTCACCTGTAATCCCTGCTACAGGGAAAGAAAAGGAAGGAGGTAGATCACTTGAGTTTAGGGCTAAAGTCCATGGGGTAAACACAGTACACATTGAGTCTGGAATTAATACAGGGAGCCTGACCAAAAAGGGATGAACCAACCCCAAATTAAGCAGGGCAAAACTTCTCTGCCAATGAGCAGTAGGATTTAGACTATGAATGGTTGCTATACTTCCAGTTGAGTGAGATCATAAGAACCACTTGAACCTACTCGTCCAAAAAAAGTTAATGGCAAAGCTGAAAAAAACAAATTTCCTAAATCCCAACCCAGAGTTCTTTGTACCATATAATGGTTTTTTTGAGCTAGGATATTCTATTATTCCAGTTCAGCAGATAAAGAAGGAAACAGAAGATTTCTAAACCCAACGCTCTGGGTTAGCCATTGTAAACTTTTTCTTTTGGAAAATTATTCAAAATTACTCTCACTATTAAAATTATAGGATTTTCAAAGGCTTCAGTAATTAATAAGAGAAGACAATACTGAGAACCAAATTTCAAGTTAATAAAGGGCAATTAATATAACTTTATAATAAATTCCTTTGAAGACCTAGATTTCTATGACTCTCACTTGCTAGTTCTGAGCCTCACATCTGTAAAATAAAACTATCTCATAGGGTTGATATGAAGGAAAAAAGACTTTTGTACTTTAACACACTATATAAATGTGAATTATGAATAACCACTACTTTTTATAACTCACTGAATAAATCAATTTACCTGACTCCTCAACTACAAAATGAAGTGATTAAACCAATTTCTAAAGTCTACTGCAGCTCTAAACCCAATGATTTCTTCTTCAGGGCCAGTAAATGATTTTTCTTTGTAATTAGTTTCGAATTCTAAATTTCAATATCCCAAAGGGATGACCCTCCCACTCTCATTTACTCACCATAACAATGACTCAAGAAATCCAAGTAACTGAGACAATCTAGACAACCAGAAGCTCATGTTATAATTTGAAGAACAAGTAGAAACACACATAGCACAAAAGCTAAACATTTGCTCATGGGATGTTTACCTGTCCATGTATATCTCCACAAACTGTGACTGGTGTAGATACTGGCTGAACATTTGACTCTTCCAACAGGAGGTCACAAACGTAATCACATAATCGCTAGAAGAAAAAAGAAAGCTTGAAAATATTAGTACAATGTTAACAAAAATGAAAAGGCATCATTAATCACGGTTTTTGACAAAATTATTTCAATTGATGTGAATCAGTCTGTTAGATTTATGCTGGTCATATTGTTTTCCCTTATAATCTGGACTCCCTAAGTATATTACTATCAATTATTTAAAAAACAAAGCTCCCATTTATATTCAATAGCTTTTCTTTTAAATGAGAGGGAATACAAGGAAGGAAAGAGAATAAAAAAACTAAAACTAAAATAAAATCTTAAAAATGTAAGGAACATGGACCCACACTTAACACCGTATACCAAGATAAGATCAAAATGGGTCTGTGATTTAGACATAAAGAACAGATTATAAATAAATTGGAGGAACATAGGATACTTTATCTCTCAGACTTGTGGAAGAGGAAGAAATTTGTGACTAAAGACGAACTAGAGACCATTATTGATCACAAAATAGAAAATTTTTATTACATCAAATTAAAGAGCTTCTGTACAAACAAAACTAATGCAAACAAGATTAGAAGGGAAGCAACAAATTGGGAAAACATCTTCACAGGTTCTGATAAAGGCCTCATTTCCAAAATATATAGAGAACTGACTCTAATTTGTAAGAAACCAAACCATTCTCCAATTGACAAATGGTCAAAGGAAATGAACAGATAATTCTCAGACGAAGAAATTGAAACTATTTCTAGCCATATGAAAAGATACTCCAAGTCATTTATTAATCAGAGAAATGCAAATTAAGACAACTCTGAGATACCACTACACACCTATCAGATTGGCTATGATGACAGGAAAAAATAATGATTTTTGTTGGAGGGGATGCGGGAAAACTGGGACACTGATACATTGTTGGTGGAGTTGTGAACGAATCCAACCATTCTGGAGAGCAATCTGGAATTATGCCCAAAAAGTTATCAAACTGTGCATACCCTTTGATCCAGCAGTGTTTCTACTGGGCTTATACCCCACCCCAAGGAGATACTAAAGAAGGGAAAGGGACCTGTTTGTTATTTTTTATTTTTTTTATTTTATTTTTTTTAATTTAATAGCCTTTTATTTACAGGATATATGCATGGGTAATTTTACAGCATTAACAATTGCCAAACCTCCAACTTTTTACCTCTTACCCCCCCCAACCCCTCCCCCAGATGACAGGATGACCAGTAGATGTTAAGTACATTAAAATATAAATTAGATACACAATAAGTATACATGACCAAAACGTTATTTTGCTGTACAAAAAGAATCAGACTCTGAAATATTGTACAATTAGCTTGTGAAGGAAATCAAAAATGCAGGAGTGCATAAATATAGGGATTGGGAATTCAATGTAATGGTTTTTAGTCATCTCCCAGAGTTCTTTTTCTGGGCATAGCTGGTTCAGTTCATTACTGTTCCATTGGAAATGATTTGGTTGATCTCGTTGCTGAGGATGGCCTGGTCCATCAGAATTGGTCATCATATAGTATTGTTGTTGAAGTATATAATGATCTCCTGGTCCTGCTCATTTCACTCAGCATCAGTTCGTGTAAGTCGCTCCAGGCGAAAGGGACCTGTTTGTGCCAAAATGTTTGTGGCAGCCCTGTTTGTAGTGGCTAGAAACTGGAAAATGAATGGATGCTCATCAACTGGAGAATGGTTGGGCAAATTGTGGTATATGAATGTTATGGAATATTATTGTTCTGTAAGAAATGACCAGCAGGATGAATACAGAGAGGCGTGGAAAGACTTACATGAACTGATGCTAAGTGAAATGAGCAGAACCAAGAGATCATTATATACTTCAACAACGGAAGTGAATTTCTATGACAAAGAGACCTAATTCAGTTTCAATTGATCAATGATGGACAGAAGCAGCTACACCCAAAGAAAAAACACTGGGAAATGAATGTAAACTGTTTGCATTTTTGTTTTTCTTCTCGAGTTATTTTTACCTTCTGAATCCAATTCTCCCTGTGCAACAAGAAAACTGTTTGGATCTGCACACGTATATTGCATCTAGGATATACTACGACATATTGAACATATATAGGACTGCTTGCCATCTAGAGGAGGAGGTGGAGGGTGGGAGGGAAAAATCGCAACAGAAATGAGTGCAAGGGATAATGCTGTAAAAAAAAAATTACCCTGGCATGGGTTCTGTCAATAAAAAGTTACTATAATAATAATAAAAAAAAAAAAATCAACTTTAGGAAGCCAAGGACACATCATTGCAATAATGAAGTAAAAGAATGGTATTTTTAATTCAAAAAAAAAAATGTAAGAAACACTAGAGGTCATTTAGCCTGACCCCAACTTGAATCCCCTACATAACATTCCCTACAAGATTCCAGCTACAGTTTATGACTCTAAAATCAGCCTATTCAATTTCTGGACAGTTCTAATTGTTAAGATCCTTTTCCCTTTAATAAGGCAAAATATGCTTCTTCATAATATCCACCCATTTCTCTATGCCCTCTAGAACTAACGAGTCCAAAGATAATTCTTCCATGTAATAGCTCTTCATAAAATTAAAGGTTGTAATCATGTGCCCCCTAACCCTTAAGTTTTCTCTCCTTCAGGTTAAAAGATTCCAGCTCCTTTAGTGGAAGCCAAGCTGACACATACAGCAGAGGGACTACTGACTATGCAATCTGAAGACTTTCATTAAAATCCTGCCTGTAATTCTATGTGACTTTGGGCAAGTTACCTAGCTTTTCAGGGACTAGACAATTTCCTAGGCCTCCTCCAACTCCTGATCTACCATCCTACTAATGACATTTAACAATTCATCACAGCTTCAACTAAATTCAAAACATACTTATTAAGCATCTATGTAGAATAGCCTCCTAATGAGATTATATGGCTATGAATGATGGTATAGCAGTTTCCAAATAATGAAAATTGCAAGTGACTCAAGAAATGAAGAAAGTATGGTGCACAAGCAGACTGCAGTATATTACCAATGATGGCTTGCATAAAGGAAGTAACAAAAAAATCATCTAGACAATTAAAAAGGAGTAAGATGGCTGGTCATATAGAAAGAATGAAGCAAAATAAATGTTAAATTTTGCTTTGGTATTTGTGAAATGGTAAAAGACCTACGAAGGTCCATCTTCTATAAAGGATTTATAAAAAGACATCTCAACAAGAAATGCACTTCAAATTCTAATTAACCCCATGACTCATCACTTGACTTCTCCATCTCTACCCATCCTGACTCCAAATGGTGAGTTCCTCTCTGGCACCTCTACTTGGGGTATAATCACTTCAAAGGCAGGCTGAGCTGAGCAGAGAGCCAAACTTTGGGCCTACTTTTTCCATTTTCCCCTCCAGCGCTAGATCAAGCACCCTTTACAATCTTCACATATTCTAAGATCTTTGAGGACAAGGGCTATCATCCTTTCAGTGTTAGTATTAGCATTCCTTGTGCTTATCATGGTAATTCAATTCATAAATGCTTTACAGACTTAATAAGTATCAAATGAGCTGCAATATATATGACTAGAAGTACACATTCTTGGGTTCATGATCTCAAAGAAAGGAAGTATATGCACACCAAGCATTCTGCTAGGCACTGCAGATCCAAAGACAAAATACCCTTGGGTTGTTTACTGAGTAGTTATCATAAATAGAGAGTCAGGGTCTGAACCTGTGATTTCATTGGTAGAGGATACTTTCAGATGAGGAAACAACTATTGGCCAACTCAGTATTTGGCAATTTAAGAGAATTACGGCCAAAACTAGCTCAGATAGATTATCTTCCCCAGGTTGACAGACCCAGTCAGTAAACAGAGGCTGAATCCAAAGCTTCTTAGCTCAAAGAGCTCTCTATCCACTATACAATAGTTTGCAAGGCTGTTTTTCTTGCAAAAGCCTTTTGATAACAAAAAATGTGTTATGAATTCACAAGGAAATTTGATATACTTATTTTAGGTTTATTAAGTATTTACAATAACTGATAATTGTCCCCCAAAAAAGCTCCACGGCAAAATTTTCACTACATAATTATAATGTAAAAAATTAATTATGCCCATAATTATGAAATTCTAAATACAAAATTACAAAATAATTACAAATATTCTATATGGGATATTCTTTAAGAATTAAAAGAAAACTGCTTATCATTACTCTTATCTACAGGACAATATTTTAAATGAAATAAGTTGCAACTTGGAATATAGTTAAGATTATAATTATATACAATTTTAATTTCTTAGGCTATTTTATTTGAATAAAGATTTGTAATATCGGGCTCAACATCAGACAAATACAATCTTAAATCTAGTTCTGCATCAAGTTTCTTTCTGTATTTTGATTTAAAACAAGAACAAAGCAAAAATTTTTGCTCCCTATAAAACCTAGCACACTCTGATTCAGCAGGATTTCTTTTGGGATTGTATCCCAAAAAGATCAAAGAAGAAGGAAAAGAACCCACATGTGCAAAAATGTTTATAGCAGTCCTTTTCATAATGGCAAGGAACTGGAAACTAAGTGGATGCTCATCAGTGAGAGAATGGCTGAATAAATTATGGTATATGAATGTTATGGAATATTATTATTCTATAAGAAACGATCAGCAGGATGATTTCAGAAAGGCCTGGAGAGACTTACATGAACTAATGCTAAGTACAGTGAGTAGAATCAAGAGAACATTGTACACAGCAAAGCAAGATTATGTGATAGTCAATTCTGATGGACATGGCTCTTTTCAACAATGAGATGATTCAAGATAATTCCCATAGACTTGGGATGGAAAATGCCATCTGCATCCAGAGAGAGTATAGAAACTGAATGTGGATCAAACGTCTGTTCTGCTGTTGTTGTTGCTGCTCGACTGTTTGCATGTATTTTTTTCTTTCTTGTGTTTTTTCCCTTTTGATCTGATTTCTTTTGTGTGTGTGCAGCATGACAAATATGGAAATATGTTTTTGCTCCCACAAATATGTGACTGAATGGGAAGATAATTTTTACAATCTCTTTTGATGAAAGATGAAAATTCACTTTTTATTTTAAGCCACCTAAGCAATCAATGAAAATGAAAATAGTTATAAAATATTTACTTTTCTACTGATTAATGAAAAGCATCGTATTAAGTGACAGAAGCACTTAAAGTGAGTGTTTATATATTGCTTCATTTAAAAAATATATTTATATATAATTATTCCAAAATCCTAAAGGAGTTTTAAACTATTAAAATTTAAGACTCTGGAGATGCTCTGTATATAAACTAAACTCCGTGAGAAAAAAATTTCTTTAGACAAGACTTTCTTTTCTTCTACCACTGGTATAAAAGCTTTGTTGTTTTAATTCATTAATTATGTCCAATGCTTCATGACTCCCATTTGGAGTTTTCTTGAATAAAAATACAGGGTCATTGGGGGGCGGGGGAGGTTGTCATTTCTCTAGCTCATTTTATAATTGAGGAAACTGAGGCAAATAGGGTTGAGTGACTTGCCCAGATTTACATAGCTAGGAAGTATCTAAGATCAAATTTGAATTCAGGTCTTCCTGATTACAGCATCAGCATTCACTACCTAGGTAGTGTGTATCAGCTACTTTCACAGAGACAAAAGTGAACAAAAGACCAGTGTTGCCAACCAGATCATCCAAAAATCCTCCAGATAACAGAATAACAACATAAGGAGAGGATAATTTAAAACAGAAAAGTGTTAATACTGCAAGAAGCAATATTAGATTTGTTTCTGTAATTTACAATGGTTTCAAGATGACTTAAGATGCACATGCCTAAACAACCATGGTTTTCAAACAGCTTGATATTTGTGCTGCAAGAATACAATCATTCAAAGCATTTTGATCAAATGATTACACAGATGACGAGATGTAATTACAGGCTAACAGGGGAATGAGGGAGCTACTCTCCCAAAATGTATACTACATAAATGAAGCACATATATCTGGATAGCTGAGTAGCAGTTGAGAATCATTTTGAGCTGAAATGTTGAACCCATGCGGAAGTTATAGAAACAATTTGGTGACAAGTTGACAAATTGCAAAAATACACTGCACTTAGTGCAATCAATGAACAAACACCAAAATTACTGTGCACACTATCAAGATAGTTCCAAATTCCTGCAGAAACAATTCTATATAATGCTTCAAATATGCACATATTTGTTGTCAGAAAGAAAACAATGTATTTGTAATTTACCTGGCCAATTATTCACTGATTATAGCATCATTAAAGAATTTTGAATGCAAACCCTTGTATCATTATGGGAATTCTGGAACCACTAGAGCATGTTATCTTCTCATACACACAGATAAGCTTAAGTATACAAAGTAAAGGGAGCAAGAAAGGAATCAAAGTATTTAGGAAAATTCAAGGAGAAAGGCACCACTAATAACATGAAGGGAAAGTGAAAGGTATAGAGAAGTAGCATCTGGATTGAAACTTAATATTTCAAATTTCCTCTATTCCACAGCCCTCTTCTAAGGATATACTCAGAGGCAACAATACCCTTTCTAAAATAAACTCTAAAATAATGATAGAAATGAAATTCTAAAGGATAATGGATCTGTCTAAAAGTAAATGGATTTTGGTGATGACTTATCATCCTCTGTCTCTGAATGAATAGCAAATGATTTCCATATATAGAAATCCAGGAAAATCAAAATGTCTATTGTTCCCTAAAAATAGAAGAGCTTTTGACCAGAAGAAAGCTATCAATCCTTCAGAAAAGATGAGCTACAGTAGACTTGGTTGTTAAAAAGTGAAGAGGAAGGAAAAAAAAACATATGGAAGGAATACATTAGGGTCTTAATGTTAATGTTGGCCAAATCTGTACTGAGTTTTTGGTATATTCATTTTTTTTTTTTAACCTGTACTAGACCTTACTTCAAGGACCTCTGAGTTCTTAAGTTTAATTATTTTCTTCCTACCTTCCTATGCATTCTGAAGTCTTCTTGAGTTGTTGTAGCCTAAAAGATTCATCATTTAGTCAAAGATACTTTGTCATTACCATGTCTAAATTTTTATAGGCTAGTCCTAAGGAGAAAGAGATCTATAATGAAAGCATTTTCAACTTTTTAGGACATTCCATAACTTATAGTTCATTAACATAGCCTTCAAGAATGAAGGATAATTTCTAGGCAAAATGAGGCACTGCAAAAGGACTTAAAAGGAGATCTTAATCTTTATGTCATGATAGAATGATAAAACCCACAGACCCCCATCTAGAAAGTAGTTTCTCTGTTTTTTTTTTTAAATAATGTGAATGCCCATTAGTTGGGGAATGGTTGAATAAATTATAATCTATGAATGTAATGGAATATTATTGATCTATAAGAGATGGTAAGAATGTTTAACATATGTTGGATTACTTGATTTCTATAAAAGAAGGTAGAGGGAAACGAGGGAGAAAAAATTTGGAACACAAGGTTTTGCAAGGGTGAATGCTGAAAACTATTTTTGCACTTATTTTGAAAATAAGCTATTATTTTTAAAAAATTAAGTAGATTGATTTCAGACTTACATAAACTGATGCTGAGTGAATTAAGCAGAACCAAGAGAACATTACATTCAGAGAAAGAACAAAATTATGTGATGATCAACTGTGATGGACTTGACTTTTCAACAATAAGGTGCTTCAAGGCAATTCCAATAGACTTGTGATGGAAAGTGCCATTCACTTCCAAAGAGAGAACTATGGAGACTTAATGTGAATCAAAGTATATTTGCACCTTTTGTTATTGTTGTTCTTTGTTTGCTTGTCTTTTTTTTCTCCTGTATTTTTCCCCTTTTGATCTGATTT
The DNA here is from genome assembly GCF_902635505.1 of Sarcophilus harrisii. Classification (NCBI taxonomy): domain Eukaryota; kingdom Metazoa; phylum Chordata; class Mammalia; order Dasyuromorphia; family Dasyuridae; genus Sarcophilus; species Sarcophilus harrisii. The sequence goes on from NC_045427.1 coordinate 449,165,734, forward strand.
TCCTTGTGCAGCATGACGAATTTGAAAATATGTATAGAAGATTGCACATGTTTAACCTTGCTTGCTATCCGGGGGAGGGAAGAAAGGGGAAGAGAGAGAAAAATTTGCAAGGTTTTTCAAAATTTATGTTGAAAACTATCTTTGTGTGTATTTGGAAAAATACAATACTATTTTTAAAAAATTATAGTATAGTATATAATGTACAGTATTTCTCTACTTCAAAACTCAAATCAAAAATCTTATAAATGAGATTAATTGTCCCAGTCCCTTTCTCATGTGACCCTAGAAATGCTAGTGATAGCAATAAAACAAGAGAAACAGAATTAAAGTCATTAAAATATAGAGAGATGAAACAAAACAATTCCTATTTGTTAACGATTTCACTTCGAATTTTTTTTTTTTTACTTAAGACAATCCTAGAGAATCAGCAAAGACACTAACTGAAACAACAGATTTAGCAAAGCTGCAAAAGCTGAACTTGCAAATGTTACAAAATAAACTTACTTTTTAAAAAAAAATCAACATTTCTATTTAAAATCAAGAGGCAGTTATAGAAAAGGAAGCCCCTGGGGCAGCTAGTAGGCCCAGAAGTCAGGATGACCTGACTGTCTGAGCTCAGACACTTAATAGGTCCTAGCTATGTGACCCTGGACAAGTCATTTAACCAAAGGGAGGGGTGGAAGGGACTGAAGGAGGAAGGGAGGAAGTTCCATTCAAAATAAGTATAAAATACATAAATATCTGTGTGTCACTCCAACAAATTACAAAATCATTCCTTAAAGAAATAAAGAACACCTTAAATAACTAGAGGAATACTCACTGCTAATCACTAGGTCTTGTCAATATGATAAAATAATTCTACCAAAGTTAATCTGCAGATTTAGTGCTAGACAAACCAAACTACCAAAGGACATTTTACAAAGCTAGACAAAATAATAACAAAATTTAATTTACAGGAACAAAAAAGATAAGAATAGAGGGAGACTATGACTTGAAGACATCAAATTATGCTATAAAATAGCAAATTTTCTAAGCTATTAGTTACTGATTAAAAAAACTAAATCAGTGGAAATGACTAGTCAAAGATTAAACAAATATAATTGAACTTAATTAGCTAGTACTTTATAAAAGTACCTAGGAAAGAACTCCCTAATACAGTAAGAGGTAGGGGAAGGGATGAGGAGAAGGAGGGGAAAAGTTGGGACAGAAGGTTTTGCAAGTGTCAATGTTGAAAACTTACCCATGCCTATGTTGTGTAAATAAAAAGCTATTAAAAAAAAAAAAAAAACCTCCACATTTACCATGCTATGCAAGAAAAATCAGATCAAAAGGGGGAGGGGAATCAAATAAAAAAGCAAACTCATACCACCACCATCAATGTTCTCTTGGTTCTATTTATTTAGCTTAGAAATAGTTCATGTAAATCTTTAAAAACTTTTCTGAAATGAGCCTACTGATTATGTTACAGAATAATAATATTCCATTAAATTCATATATCATAACTTACCTGGCCATACCCCAACTGATAGGCATCCTTAAGTTTCTACTTCGTTGCCAATTCAAAAAGAGCTGCTACCAACATTTTTGCACATGTGGGTCATGTTCCCTTTTTTATGATCTCTTTGGGCTACTGACCCAGGTGAGACACTTGGATCAAAGGGTATACACAGTTTTAGAGTCCTTTAGGCATAGTTCCAAATTGTTCTCCAGAATGACTTGATTCAGTTCACAACTCCAGCAATAATACATTAATGTCCCAGTTTTCCCGCATCCCCTTCAATATTTATCATTATCTGAGCAGTTTTTTCCAGGGAAGAAAATGGACATTCAATGAAATAAATGAATTTCATCTATTTCTGATGAAAAAACCAGAACTAAACAAAAAGTTTTATCTACAAATATAGAACTCAAGAGAAACCTAAAAAGGTAAAAAGAAATCTTGGGAACTATATTTCTATAATAAAGATATATAGAGAACACATGCATACTTTGTTCTAGAAACTAGAGGTGGAAAGGAAATCACAAAGAAGCAAAGGAAACCCATTATATATGAGAAAAAGGAGGGGGATGAACTTAGTGTGTATCGCTCATCAGAATTGGCTTAAAGAGAAAAAAATATTAGACATATTCGATTTATCATGAAACTTCTCCTACCTCATTGAAAAGTAGGAAGGGAAAAGGGAAGTAGTAAGCTAAAAGGAAGGGAATACAGAAATTGTGAGGAAAAGGGATAAGATAGGAGAAGGAACTCTAAGGTGGAGGGAGGGATACTAAAAAGGGAGGGCTGTAAGAAGCAAGTGGTGCTCACAAGTTTAATACTGCGGAGGGGAGTAAGGAGGAAGCAAAGGAGAAAAGCATAAGCAGAGGTTAACAAGATGGAAAGTAATACAGAATCAGTAATTTTAACCATAAATGTAAATAGGGTAAACTCCCCCATAAAGAGGAAACTGTTAGCAGATTGGATTGAAAGCCAGAATCCTACAATATGTTGTTTAGAGGAAACACACTTGAAGCTGGGCAATGCATACAGAGTAAAGATAAAAGATTGTAGCAGAATCTACTATACTTCAGTTGAAGTAAAAAAAGCAGGGGTAGCCATACTGATCTCAGATCAAGCAAAAGCAAAAACTGATCTAATTAAAAGAGATAAGGAAGGGCACTATACCTTGCTAAAGGGTAGATAGATAATAAAGCAATATCAATATTAAACATATATGTACCAAGTAAATTCTTTAAAAAGAAATTACGAAACCTGCAAGAAGAAATACACAGCAAAACTATAATAGTGGGAGATCTCAATCTTGCACTCTCAGAATTAGATAAATTAAACCACAAAGTAAATAAGAAAGAAGTCAAAGAGGTAAATAGAATACTAGAAAAGTTAGATATGATAGACCTCTGGAGAAAACGAAATGGAGACAGAAAGGAGTACACTTTCTTTTCAGCAGTTCATGGAATCTATACAAAAACTGACCATATATTAGGACATAAAAACCTCAAATTCAAATGCAGTAAGACAAAAATAGTAAATCCATCCTTTTCAGACCGCGGTGCAATGAAAATTACATTCAATAAAAAGCCAGGAGAAAATAGACCAAAAAATAATTGGAAACTAAATAATCTCATACTAAAGAATGATTGGGTGAAACAGCAAATCATAGACATAATTAATAACTTCACCCAAGAAAATGACAATAATGAGACATCATACCAAAATGTGTGGGATGCAGCCAAAGCGGTAATAAGGGGAAATGTTTTATCTCTAGAGGCCTACTTCCATAAAATAGAGAAAGAGAAGATCAATGAACTGGGCTTACAACTAAAAATGCTAGAAAAGGAACAAATTTAAAACCCCCAAACACAAAACTTGAAATTCTAAAAATAAGAAATTAATAAAATTGAAAGTAAAAAAACTATTGAATTAATAAACTAAGAGTTGGTTCTATGAAAAAACCAACAAAAAATAAACCTTATAAATCTGATTTTAAAAGGAAGGAGGAAAACAAAGGATCTTAAAAGAAAAGGGAGAACACCACCAATGAAATTTAAATTAGAGCAAAATTAGGAGATTTTGTCCAGTTTTACCAATAAATTGATAACTTAAAATGAAATGGGAGAAACTAAAATAATCTTGCCCAGATTAACATAGGGAAGAAGTAAATTTTAAAATCCCATCTTAGAAAAAAAAGAAGAAGCTATTAATCAACTCTAAAAAAAACTTAGGACCGATAGATTTACATGGAATTCTACAAACATTTAAAAAAATAAACCTAATGCTATATAAAACTTTTGAAAAATAGATTAAGGAGTCCTACCAAATCCCTTTTATAATAAAAATGGAATACCTAAACCAGGTAAGTTGAAAACAGAGTAAGAAAAAGTATAACCAATCCCCTAATAAAATTGATGCTAAAATCTTAAATAAAAATATTAGCAAAAAGATTCAGAAAATCATCCCAGGATAATAACTATGACCAAGTAGGATTTATACTAGGAATGCAGGGCTGAAAACTATTAGCATAATTTACTATATCAATAACCAAATTAACAAAAACCATATGATCATCTCAATAAATGCAGAAAAAGCATTTGATAAAATCCAATATCCATTCCTAATAAAAAACACTTGAGAGTAGAGCAATAAATGGACTTTTCCTTAAAATAGTCAGGAGCATATATTTAAAACCGGCAGTAAGCAATCATATGTAATGGAGGTAAACTGGAACCATTCCTAGTAAGATCAGGAGTGAAACAAGGTTGCTCACTATCACCATTATTATTCAATATTGTATTAGAAACACCATTCCAAAAAGAGGGAGAAAAGAAAAGGACTTAGAATAGGTAATAGGCCAAATTATTACCTTTATAATATGATGGTATTTTAGAGAACCGTAGGCTACTAAAAAAAGCTATTAGAAATAATTCACAACTTTAGCAAAGTTGCAGGATACAAAATAAATTCCATAAATCAGCATGTTTATACATCACCAACAAAATCCAACAGAAGAGATACAAAGAGAAATTCCATTAAAATAACTGTCGAAATAAAAATTTGGGAATCTATCTACCAATGGAAAGTCAGGAATTATATGAGCAAAATTACAAAACTTTCCACACAAATAAAGTCAGATTTAAATAATTGGGAAAATATTAAGTGCTCTTGGATAGGCCAGGCGAATATAATAACGATGACAATACTCCCTAAACTAATCTATTTTGTTTAGTGCTATACCAATCAAACTCCCAAGAAACTATTTTAATGACCTAGAAAAAAAACAACAAAATTCATATAGAAGAACAAAAGGTCAAGAATTTCAAGGGAATTAATGGGGAAAAAAAAATCAAATGAAGGTGGTCTAGTGTACCTGACTAAAACTTATTATGAAGTAGCAGTCCAAACCATTTGGATTGGCTAAGAAACAGATTAGTTGATCAATGGAATAGGTTACAATCACAGGACAAAATAGTCAATAATTACAGCAATCTAGTGTTTGACAAACCCAAAGATCCCAACTTTGGGGATAAGAATTCATTACTTAATGAAAACTGGAAATTAGTATAGCAGAAATTAGGCATGGACCCACACTTAAGAGCATACAACAAGATAAGATCAAAATGTGTCCATGATTTAGGCATAAAGAACAAGATAAATAAATTAGAGGAACATAGGATCGTTTACCTCTCAGACTTGTGGAGGAAGAAGGAATTTGTGACCAAAGAAGAACTAGAGATCATTATTGATCACAAAACAGAAAATTTTGATTAATAAATTGGTTTTTACAAACAAAACTAATGCAAATAAGATTACAAGGGAAAAAAACTGGGAAAACATTTTACAGTCAGTTCTATAAAGGCCCATTTCCAAAATATATAGAGAATTGACCTTGAAAAAAATCGCCATTCTCCAATTGATAAATGGTCAAAGGAAATGAACAGATAATTCTCAGACAAAGAAATTGAAACTATTTCTAGCCATATGAAAAGATACTCCAAGTCATTTATTAATCAGAGAAATGCAAATTAAGACAACTCTGAGATACCACTACATATTTGTCAGATTGGCTAGAATGACAGGGAAAGATAATGGAGAATGTTGGAGGGGATGTGGGAAAACTGGGACCCTGATGCATTGTTGGTAGAGTTGTGAATTAATCTGACCATTCTGGAGAACGATCTAGAAATATGCACAAAAATATACCAAACTGAAAAGTTTTTGTACAAACAAAACTAATGCAGACAAGATTAGAAGGGAAGCAATAAACTTGGCTAAGATGACAGGAAAAAATAATGATGATTGTTGGAGGGGATGTGGGAAAACTGGGACATTGATGCATTGTTGGTGGAGTTGTGAACAAATCCAACCATTTTGGAGAGTAGTTTGGATCTATGCTCAAAAAGTTATCAAGCTGTGCATACCCTTTGATCCAGCAGTGTTACTACTGTGCTTATATCCCAAAGAGATTATAAAGAAGGGAAAGGGACCTGTATGTGCACGAATGTTTGTGGCAGCCCTTTTTGCAGTGGCTAGAAACTGAAACTGAATGGATGTCCATCAGTTGGAGAATGGCTGAATAAATTGTGGTATATGAAAATTATGGAATATTACTGTTCTGTAAGAAATGACCAACAGGATGATTTCCAGAAAGGCCTGGAGAGACTTACACTAACTGATGCTGAGTGAAATGAGCAGGACCAGGAGATCATTATATACTTCAACAACAATACTAGATGATGACCAGTTCTGATGGATCAGGCCATCCTCAGCAAAGCGATCAACCAAATCATTTCTAATGGAGCAGTAATGAACTGAACTAGCTATGCCCAGAAAAATAACTCTGGGAGATGACTAAAACCATTACATTAAATTCCCAATCCCTATATTTATGCACACATGCATTTTGATTTCCTTCACAAGCTAATTGTACAATAATTCAGAGCCTGATTCTTTTTGTACAGCAAAATAATGTTTTGGTCATGTATACTTATTGTGTATCTAAGTTATAATATATTTAACATCTACTGGTCATCCTGCCATCTAGGGAGGGGTGGGGGGTAAGAGGTGAAAATTGGAACAAGAGGTTTGGCAATTGTTAATGCTGTAAAGTTACCCATGTATATATCCTGTAAATAAAAGGCTATTAAATAAAAATAAAAAAAATAAAAAAAAAAAGAAATATGAAAACATATTTGGAAAAAAAAAAAAAAAGAAATATGCCCAAAAAGCTATCAAACTGTGTATACCCTTTGATCCAACAGTGTTACTACTGGGCTTATATCCCAAAAAGATACTAAAGAAGGGAAAGGGACCTGTATGTGCCAAAATGTTTGTGACATCCCTTTTTGTAGTAGCTAGAAACTGGAAAATGAATGGATGCCTATGAATTGGAGAATGGTTGAGTAAACTGTGGCAAATGAATGTTATGGCATATTATTGTTCTGTAAGAAATGACCAGCAGGATGAATACAGAGAGGTGTGGAAAGACTTACATGAACTGATGTTGAGTGAAATGAGCAGAACCAGAAGATCAACAACAACAATATTGTATGAGAATGTATTCTGATAGAAGTGGATATCTTTGACAAAGAAAAGATCTAACTCAGTTCCAATTGATCAATGATGGACAGAATCAGCTACACCCAGAAAAAGAATACTGGGAAATGAGTGTGAACTGTTTGCATTTTTGTTTTCTTCCCAGGTTATTTTTACCTTCTGAATCCAATTCTTCCTGTGAAACAAGAGAATTGTTCAGTTCTGCACACATATATTGTATCTACGATATACTATAACATATTTAACATGTATAAGACTGCCTGCCATCTAGGGGAGGAGATGGAGAGAGGGAGGGGAAAAGTCGGAACAGAAGTGAGTGTAAGGGATAATGTAAAAAAAATTACCCATACATAAGTACTGTCAATAAAAAGTTATAATAAAAAAAAAGAAAATAGAATCAAAAAACATTTATCATTATCTTCTGTCATCTTGGCCAATCTGAGAGGTGTGTAGTAGTACCTAAGAGTTGTTTTTATTTACATTTCTCTAATCATTTGTGATTTGGAGCATTTAGAAGTCTATTAAAAAAAAATTTATACCACAGATCACAATAAATTCAAAGTGATATGACCTAAACATTAAAGTTAAAAAAATAATAATTAGAAAAGTTGATCATACTTATAGCAAAAAGTATGTAGAGGGTGAATTCTTAAACAAGAGGATGAAGTGAGGAAATTACAAAAGATAAAACATATAATTTCAATGACATAATTTATTCTTGCAAAAGTTTTTTTTTTAAATTTTAACACAACTAGGACAAGGAAAGCTATTACAGAGGGAAAATCTTAACATCAAATATCTCTGATGATTTATATCCAGTTATATAGAAAACAATTAAAGACTATGAAAAGTATTTTCTTATAGTGCTCTAAGGTGATAAATAACATTTTTTAAAATAAGAAATACAAACCATTAACAACTATATGAAAGAATGTTCCAAATAAAGAGAAATACAAATCAAAACAACTCAAAACCTTATCAATACACCCATCAAACTAGGAAAGATGACAAAAAATGGGAATAATCAATGTTAGAGAAATTGTGGAAAATGAGTAAACTAATTTACAGTTGGTAGAACTATAAATTAGTCCAAACATTCTAGAAGAGGATTTAGAATTATACCAAGAAAGTAACTTAATTATAATGATCAAATAAGAAATGTCTTTGTTTAATCAACTTAAAAGAGGGATCATTTTGTTCACCTAGGACCAGACTGAAAGGGAAATCTTTAAAAAGTACTAAAAAAAAATAATTATATATAGTTTCTATCAACAGTATGTTGTATTAATATTACTATTGTTATGATCTGTAAAACAAAAATTCTAAAATTGAACTTATCTTGATTTTACTTTGTGATGGAACTTTACCTCTTGTTTCACAATTACTATGAAATATAAGCTGGAAGTTGATTGAGCTACAGAGAAAATATCAATTAGCAGAAGAAACTGCCCATCTGGATCCCTTTCCAGAAGAAATGCTTGCATATTAATAAACTGTCATACAGATTTTGACTTGAAACACCCCTAGATGTTGCCCCTCTTTTCTCTGAATATTTTGTACCTCTAAATATATTTTCACATCATACCTTGTATTATATGTATCTCTGTATATGTCATATACTCTCAGTCTTTATATTCCCTGAAGCTCCTAGTATGGTATCTTAGAGAACAGAGCAAGTCAACAAGCATTATTAAGCATGTAGTATGTACCAAGCAATGAAATGTACTAAGCACTTGGAAAATAAAGAAAAGGAAACAAATTCAAAAACAAAAACAGTACCTACTCTCAAGAAGTTTATAATCTACTTGGGGGAGGAGGGGAAGACTTTAAAAACAATTATGTATAAACAAGACATATACAGGCTATTTTGGAATAATCTTTGAAGAAATGCTCTATGGTTAATTATGGAGGACCAGGAAAACATTGTTGCAGAAGGTTGGAATTTAACTTAGACTTAAAGGAAATCAGAAGGCAGATAAAGAGGAAGGGGGAAAGCTCCAGGAATGAGACAGGCAATGGAAATGCAAAGAACCAGAAGTGTCCTTGTTAGAGGCCAGTTCACTGTAAATTTAGTGCCTTTCCTCTGAGAATACTCCAATTACTTCCCAAATATCCTATGTATACCTTGTTTGTACATAATTATTTCCATGTTGTCTCTGTCATTATACTGTGAGCTCCTTGAGAACAGGCACTGATTATTTTGTTTTTGTTTTTTGGCTTGTTTGCCTCTTTTTGTATCCTGAGCACTTAGCAGAGTAGCTGACACATTAACAGTAACTATAAAAACTGATTATGTCACTGCATCCCTGATCTGATTTTGATCAAGTCCAGAATCTCATGGGCCATGCCTCCCTGCCTGCCCAACACTTAATTGAAACATGTGTTGATCTTTTGTTATATCTACATTATCTTTCTACCATAAATACATATATACATACATACATATATATAATGAATTTAATTTACTCATTACTCTTAATGCTCTCTTTCTCTTTTCTCTCTTCTCTTTTTCTCCTTCTCCCTCTCCCTCTTCTCCTCTCTCTCCTCTTAATTCTTTCCTATTTATCTGACCACTTCTTTTCAATCTTTCTTTGCAGAACTGTCATCTAAGTTTTGCCCACTATGAATGTTTCCCAAAGCTCTGTTGTGTTGGATCCTCCTTTTTTCTCCTCCCCTCTACAATTTCCCTTGGTAATCTCATCAACTTCCATGGATTCAATTATAAAATCTTCACTTCTCAAATTAACTTAGCTTTTACTTCTCTTCTTATCTCTAATTCAATAAACATTTATTAAGCACCTAATATGCCAGGCATTATGCTAAAGACCTGTTAAACATCTTGAACTGGAGGTCTCAAAGATATCTTCCAATTCATCTTCTCCAAATCAAACAGTATCTTTATTCCTAATCCTCCCTTTTCTCCTAATTTCCCTGTTAGTGTTGAGTACCATCCTCGGGGCAGCTAGATGGCACAGTGGATAGAGCACCCACCCTGAAGTCAGGCAGATCTGAGTTCAAATGTGGCCTCAGACACTTAAGTGACCCTGGGCAAGTCACTTAACTCCATCTGCTTCAGCCAAAAAAAAAAAAAAAAAGTACCATCTTCCCAGTCATCCATCCTCATAACCTCTTATTTTTTTTATTCTTCCTCCACCTCCCATGTTCAGTCCCTTGACAAATCTTATCAGTTTTACAACATCTCTCATACACCACCCCCGCCCCTTCTTTCCTCTGACACTGTTACCACCCTGGTTTGAACTACTATCCCCTCCTGCCTTTGTTTAGTACAATAGCATTCTGGTTAGTTTCCCAACCTCAAGTCTTTCCCCACTCCAGTCTAATCCATCCTCTCTGCTCAGCTGTCAAAATGGTTTTTCATAAAGCGCAAATCTGTCCATATTACCCACCACCACCACCACCACCACCACTACTACCACCAATTCAATCACCTTCAATGGCTTACTGGAGCAAATAAACAAACCTGTTTCACTACACCTCCGTTTCACTTTTAAAGTCCTCTATAACTCGTCTTTTTATTTTTACTCCTTCTCCTCCCCATATATTCTGTGATGCAGTGAACTCCCAGTTCAATGATTTTTTCCATCAAATGATATTTTATCTTTAGGGAGTGCAAAGTACTATGCCATATCCTATGGGCAATATACAGCTATATAAGATATTTTCTCTACTTTAAGTAGAGAAGTGCTCTTAAGTGATCATTTAAAATCTAACTGGGAAAAGACAATATCTCCTTACCTATAGCTTATCTAAACTTGGTAGTGCTTAAGAAATGCTTTATTTGAGTTGCTGAATAAACAATAATATAGAAAATTTTAATTACATCATTTAGACAACAATTCAAGGCAATAAGATTATTTCATTCAATAAATATTTATTAAACAAGTACTATGAAGTTCTGGACATTGCTGAGCATTGAAGGAGATCAAAAATTCAATTAAAACAGTATCTGTTTCTTCACAAGATTCTGCAAGCTTTACAAGTAACACAAGTTCCTAATCCTAGAGAGACAGAATCAAAAAAAAAATCTCAGGATTACAAGAAACCTCAGAAGCAACCTGAAGAATTTCCTCTAAAGATCCTAGACAAATGGTCAATCATCCTTTGTTTTAAAGATCGTTAGTGAGGAAGATCCCACCACCTATTTGGTGTACATGGCTTTCACTTGTAGGAAAATTTTTCTTTTTATCAACTGTAAATCTACCAGTGCACAATTTTTATCAATTGCTATTTAATTCAGTACTCTGGAACCAAGCAGAACTAATTCCCTTTCCATATCAGAGTTCTCCAAATACTCAAAAATAAATGAAAGTAAAAAGAGCATAGAATCTAGAATTAGAAAACCTGGGTTCCACTACTGTCAAAATTAAACGATATGGTCTTGAGCAATTCACATAATTTTTAAAAACTTGTTTGCACACCAGTAAAATAGAGATGATAATTCTTAGTAATAGCTAATCTTCATGGTGATTCAAGTACTTCTTATCTATTATTCCATATGAGTTTCACAACAATTCTGTGAACTATTTTCCCATTTACAACTAAGAAAAGTGAAGCTAAGACAGGTTAAATGTCCTGTCAAGGGTCACATAGCTTGTTCAAGGCAAGATTGGAACTCAGATATTCCTATTCTGATCCTAGTACTCCAGTCATTGAATCAACCAGGTGTATTCATCAATATTACCTGTTTCACTGTCATTTTAAATACTATATATATTAGCCATTTACCTACTTCCTAAATCATCTTGTTAATTATATTCCAGTGAGTAGGAATGGGGGCTATTAGACTGCTTCAAAACCTAGCATGAAGTTCAACCAACAATCAAAAATCTGGTACTTATCAAAGTTCACTCTTTCCTCTTGTTCATCATGCAATCATTTGCCAAAATGCCAATTCTCCTTCCACAGTCTCTTTCCTTCTCTCCAATCACATCATGCTCCTTAAATACTCTCCATCACTTTTTACCTGGGCTACTGTTAAAACTTTCTGATTTAGTCTTCTAGATTCTAGTCATTCCACTCTCCAATCCATTGTCTGCATGACTTGTCCCCACCTGTCCCCCAAAAATTTAAGGCCAAAATGTACCATGTTACTCCCCATCCTCCCATTCAATAGTTTCTGAATACTTTTAGGACAAAGTAACCAATATTTAAGGCCTTCTGCAATATGATTCTAACACAACTTTCTAAGCTTATTCCATTACTTCTCAACACACAATCTACATTCTAGCCAAACTCCCTGAACCTGACATTCCACCTCCTATTTCATGCCTCATTGTGCTGTGTCCAAAAAAGAAGGAAAAAATCAGGAAGGGTGCAGGAAATAACAACAAAAATGCCGTATGAATGCAAAATGTTGTCCACACCTGAATAACACATACAGTTTCCAATATACCACCTCAAGAAAGATAAAACATAATATCAATGATCCAGAGGCATGAATAGAAAGATTAAAACAGTGACACTGTATGGAGAAGAAAAAAACTAAATCAATTAATCTAAGACGTGCAGAATGTAAGCTTCTTAAGAGCAGAGACTTTAGCTTCTATCTTTGCATCCCTAATGTCTTGCACATGGTAGATGCTTATTGGTAGATGCTTAATACATGTGTGCTAACTATAATTTTGTAACAAATTAGAATTATAAAATCATGGAGGGGGTAGAAAACTCTGTTCCTGCAGGAAAAGAACTGTAAAGGAACACCAAGCACACTGCAACCAAAGTTGTTGCTTTGTTGGTTGTTTTTTGGGAGTTTGGGTTTTGTTATGTTTTGGGGTTTTTTTTGGGGGGGGGAGGTAAGACAGTCAATGATTATTGTTCTTAATATACTGTAACTAACTTCTAGATTCCAGCTTCTTAAACTATGGTTTTTGATCAGTTAGGGAATCTCGTAACTGAATGGGGGGGGGTTGTAAAATTATGATTTTGTCAATAAATGCCTTATTTGTACACGTAGTGTCTTTGTGCCTACAGGTATGTTGTGTAAAACCTCAGGTGAAAAGAGATCAAAAGTGGGAAAAGTTAAAGAAACCCTGTTCTAGATCACATGAGCAACAAGATAAAGGACAAGATATTTTCTTTGATTCCCATGATCTCTACAAACCTCTCCAAAAATAGAAATTATGTACAAAAGATAAAGTAACTTTAGCTGTTTCCATGGTATAGGACAACCAGAATTCAAAAAACAAAAACAAAACAAAAAAAAAATAAAATAAAAATTGGGCTTACATCAAAACCTACTTCTACCTTAGGGGCTAGTCTCCCAACCCCAACCCCCATCTCACCCTATCGCCACCTTCTTTTTCCAATGCCATGGAAAACTCTACCTTCAGATTGAAGAAGTTTGCAAGTCTCCTAAAGTTTGCAAGCCTCCAAAAATTTGGTCAGACCTGGACAGTGAGCTAGGCCACAGTCCTCTAAGAGCATAAGTCTGCTGGAAGTGGCCATCTAGAAGTACCAGTGCTGCAAACCTCTGAACTGCTAGTGCCAGGGCAGAGAACTGAGGATCAGAGAAAGTAGAACAGTCACCAGAACAGAAAAGAGAGTGATAGTTCAAGGGCTAATGTAGCATTCCACCAAGACTAAAAGAGCACTGCATCCAGCTGAGACCTGTTCTAACCATTCAGAGAACTAGATTGGAAAACCACAAATTAAAGGAAGATAAGACTATTTGAGAAACAGCACCAAGAAAACCACAACCAGAAGAGAAAGAGTCAGAAAATAAGTAATGAGGAAAATGGGAGAGAGAGGGATGAGGGAATACTGAGAGTACTAAAGATTTCAAGAAGAAGGAATTTCAACAATAGTAACATCAAAAGGAAATACAGCGTCAAGTTCAAATAAACAAGTTCAGGAATCTGTGAATAAAAACTGCATAATAAAGGGAGATGACCCAATATTTGATAGACAGAGGACCTTGTGAAATTTGAGGAGAACATGGAAGCAAATATGCTTTTTTTTTGAGTGATATAAAAGAAAAATAATAATTGAGAGCAGAATTTTATGGCCTATATACAACAAAAATAATGAGCAGAAGAGACAAACTCAAATCTGCAATGGCAATTCTCATCAAAGATTTACAACAGAGAACAACAGATTAAGAATGAAAATATATGAACAGACAATTCTCAGATGAAGAAATTGAAACTATTTCTAGTCATATGAAAAGATGCTCCAAGTCATTATTAATCAGAGAAATGCAAATTAAGACAACTCTAAGATACCACTACACACCTGTCAGATTGGCTAAGATGACAGGAAAAATAATGATGATTGTTGGAGGGATGCGGAAAACTGGGACATTGATGCATTGTTGGTGGAGTTGTGAACGAATCCAACCATTTTGGAGAGTAGTTTGGAACTATGCTCAAAAAGTTATCAAACTGTGCATACCCTTTGATCCAGCAGTGTCACTACTGGGCTTATATCCCAAAGAGATCATAAAGAACGGAAAGGGACCTGTATGTGCACGAATGTTTGTGGCAGCCCTTTTTGCAGTGGCTAGAAACTGGAAACTGAATGGATGTCCATCAGTTGGAGAATGGCTGAATAAATTGTGGTATATGAAAATTATGGAATATTACTGTTCTGTAAGAAATGACCAACAGGATGATTTCAGAAAGGCCTGGAGAGACTTACACGAACTGATGCTGAGTGAAATGAGCAGGACCAGGAGATCATTATATACTTCAACAACAATACTAGATGATGACCAGTTCTGATGGATCAGGCCATCCTCAGCAACGAGATCAACCAAATCATTTCTAATGGAGCAGTAATGAACTGAACTAGCTATGCCCAGAAAAATAACTCTGGGAGATGACTAAAAACCATTACATTAAATTCCCAATCCCTATATTTATGCACACATGCATTTTTGATTTCCTTCACAAACTAATTGTACAATAATTCAGAGCCTGATTCTTTTTGTACAGCAAAATAATGTTTTGGTCATGTATACTTATTGTGTATCTAAGTTATATTTTAATATATTTAACATCTATTGGTCATCCTGCCATCTAGGGGAGGGGGTAAGAGGTGAGAAATTGGAACAAGAGGTTTGGCAATTGTTAATGCTGTAAAGTTACCCATGTATATATCCTGTAAATAAAAGGCTATTAAATAAATAAAAAAAAAAAAAAAAGTATGGTTCATTCTAAAAAAAAAAAAAAAAAAAAAAGAATGAAAATACACAGAAGTGAAGGGACAACCTAGAAGTGAAGCAAAAAAAAAAAAATATATATATATATATATATATATATATATATATATATATATTCGGTATGTAAGCAAAGCATCTTGATCTTAAAGGTAGGATACAGAGATAACTTTAAAATTAGAGAGCTCCCAGAAATACATAACAAGACAAAAAAGCCTTATGGAAATCATAAACAAAAGCTGCCCAGACCTTCTGAACATAGAAAACGAAATTTCAATAGAAAAAAATTCATAGACTATAGGCTGCAAACTCCAAGACATATATAGTAGTGAACATTGACAATTCGATTTAGAAACAAATTCTGGAAACCATCAGGAGAAAGACCTTCAAATACAAAGGAAAGGACATTCAAACAATATAAGGCTATAAGGCTATTCTTGACCAACTGGGAAAAAAGTTAAGGAAATAATGTGTTTAGAAGAGCAGTGGCACTCAGAATGCAGTGCAGGGTGATCTATCCCACAAATATGAACTTAATTATACAGGACAAAAGATGGATATTCAATAATAAAACAGAACCGAAGAAATTATTTACTTCTCTATGAGAAATGTGAGAAGAAATAAATACAGCAACAGAGTAACAACAAAGATTAGTAAGAGACTTGTTTCTAAATGTAAACAAGAAGGAGATAGGTTAAGGCAGAAATCTAGGAGTAAACAGTGAAGAGCTGGACAGCAGTCATTATGGACAGAACAAGGAAACACCCTGACTACAGCTGAATGCTTCATTTGTGGGACTACATTATAAGTTGGGGGGGGGGGGGGGGAGGGAAGGGAGAAGAAGTGATTGTCCAAAAGGGGAAAGGGTAGGGAGAATGTATAATAACTACAACAATGGAAATGGGAAAGAATGACACACCAAGAGATCAGAAACACAAAAGTAAATGTAACAAAATTACAAAGATCAAGTGAGACTTGCACAGATTATGAGAAGATACCCAAAACTTACCCCTTCGTGCATATGAGAGGTCCTCATGTTACACAATGCAGTTTCAGACTTTTTCAACAAATCAATTGTGCTATTTTTTTTTTCCTCTCTAAAAACACTATTTATCAAGAGGCAGCTAGATGGCACAGTGGATAGGGCACTGGCCTTGAATTCAGGAGGATCTGAGTTCAAATCCAGCCTCAGATACTTTACACTTCCCTAGCTATGTGACCCTGGACAAGTCACTTAACCCAAACTGCACAAAAAAATTAATAAATAAAAATACTATTTGTCATATGGGATGGGTCTTATTTTTTTTGGGGGGGGGGGAGAAGATATACGATACTACAATGATGAAAGAAACAGAAAATATCAATAGAAACATTTTCCCAAAAAATACATTATAATCAAAACTCAATTGTAAACCAAATTCCAGAATACAGAGAAGAGCAAGGGGCTATTCTTTGGAAGCTAGAGAAAGGTGAGCTTTGAACAAATAAAAGAGAATTGCTACTTCATAATCAAATATATTTCTTTAATAAATCAATAAGCATTTACTAATGCTTATTGGCATATATTAATATGCCAGGTACCAGGCTAAGAACTGATACAAAGATAATGCAAAAGTAGTCCCTGCCCTCAAGAAGCTTACATTTTGGGAAAGCTAGATGGTGCAGTGGATAGATTACTAGCCCTGAAGTCAGGAGAACCTGAGTTCAAATCTGGTCTCAGACATTTAACACTTGCTAGCTGTGTGACCTTGGACAAATCACTTAAGCCCAATTGCCTCAGGAAAAAACAACAACAACAACAACAAAATAAATGAAGCAGCAGCAGCAGCAACTTACATTTTAATAAGACAAAACTCAATGGGAAAGGATATATACTAATAAATAGACTCAAAAAACTGGTGTGAATTATTGAACCATGATGGATACTAAGGAAATCTAAAATTTCTGACTTCCTTCACTTTTGTAACATAGAACAACCACATCTTCTGACAAAACATCATTTGACGCCTCCAATATAGAAAATACTCGCCTGGATGGACTAAGTGGCTGAGCCCCCCCCCAAATCACAAAATTATAGATTTAAAAATTGGAAAGGACTCAGCAATCTTATTTAAAAGAAGAAATAACTAAAGATCAAATGAACATAATAACCACAACCACATAAAGAAAACAGTATTGAAAGACTTCAGAATACCAATCAAACCTTTGCTTCATACATGGACAGGAAAAGGCATCTGTCATTTCTGATGGTTTTTTGGCCATAGCAATATACTAATCAAGTAATTTCTGATACAAACTCGCTAAAATACAATATTAACTGAACAGTATTATAGGGATCAGTCCCTCAGGAATTGTTATAAATATAATAACATTGGGGTAGATTTTGGTTATCATTTATTAATCCCCTCCAAGCACTTCACAATCTAGCCATGTTGGTCCAATGGCCCATGCTAGTTCCTCACATAGGTTTCATTTTCTGTCACAGGACATGGGCTATCCTCATTCCTGAAATTCTGTTACTATTCACCCACATATCTCAGAATCCTTTGCTTTCTTCAAGAGTCATCTCAAATGCCACCTTCTACACAAGACCTTCCCTGGTCCTACCTACTGGCTGGTGCCTTCCTCCCTAAGGTTAAGGTTCCATTTCTTCTGCATGTATCTTATATAAACATATTTGTCAACTCTACCATTAGATTAAAATCTCCTTGAGGCCAGGAATTGTTTTTTCTTTTTTTTTGGGGGGGTATCCCCAACAATTAGTACAATCTTGTCACATAAAAGCCACAACAAATTCTTATGGTTTGCTTGATGGATAATAATTACATTATGAAAGTGACCAGTCAAATTTTAGAGGACTGGAAGTGAAACATGCTTCCCTCCTGACTTTAGGAAAAGTATTAGACTATAGCTATAAAACAAGGCTTTGTTTTTGTAAACAAAGTTTGTTTTTAAGATAACAAGTAGAGGGCAGCTACCTGGCACAGTGCAAAGAGCACCAGTCCTGAAGTCAGGAGGACCTGAGTTCAAATCTGGCCTCAGACATAGCACTTCCTAACTGTAAGACCCTGGGCAAATCATTTAACCCCAATTTCCTCAACAACAACAACAACAACAAAAAAAAAAAAGATAGCAAGTAATTGTGCCCCAACTCCCACAAATAATAACAGAGAATCCTAACTTATGTCCTCTGACTCCAAATGCAGTTGTGCTTTCCCACCATATCACTTACTTTCACTCAAGATTTTTTTAATAGTTGTCAGCTACTGATTTTTCCTTTACAAGAAGTTATTCTATATTACTGTTCTGTAAGAAATGACCAACAGGATGATTTCAGAAAGGCCTGGAGAGACTTACACGAACTGATGCTGAGTGAAATGAGCAGGACCAGGAGATCATTATATACTTCAACAACAATACTAGATGATGACCAGTTCTGATGGATCAGGCCATCCTCAGCAACAAGATCAACCAAATCATTTCTAATGGAGCAGTAATGAACTGAACCAGCTATACCCAGAAAAAGAACTCTGGGAGATGACTAAAAACCATTACATTGAATTCCCAATCCTATATTTATGCACACCTGCATTTTGATTTCCTTCACAAGCTAATTGTACAATAATTCAGAGACTGATTCTTTTTGTACAGCAAAATAATGTTTTGGTCATGTATACTTATTATGTATCTAAGTTATATTTTAATATATTTAACATCTACTGGTCATCCTGCCATTTAGGGAGGGTGGGGGTAAGAGGTGAAAAATTGGAACAAGAGGTTTGGCAATTGTTAATGCTGTAAAGTTACCCATGTATATATCCTGTAAATAAAAGGCTATTAAATTAAAAAAAAAAAAAAAAAAAAAAAACAAGAAGTTATTCTACTTTCTTCTAAAAAGCTGATCAATACAGCCTTCCTTTACCATTTATTTCACTAGTTCCCTGATATAAGGGAATTGATACGACAGAAGTCAGTAATTCTCAACACTCTCTATGATCTTAAGAATCAGTCATATTGAATTAGTTGCAGTAAAATATTCATTAAGTATATACTATGTGCAGAGACTGTGCTGACTGCAAGAAGATGTAAGAATGAATAAGAAACAGCATAATTCTCATAGTTTTCAATCACGTAGGAGTATAGCAGATACTATAAAGATGTTAGCTCCAAGGGATACAGTACAATTCACTTTAAAAAGCCCTTGACAAAAAACGAAAGACCTGGGATTCAAACACAGAAACAAGTCTCTTCATATTTGAGTCTTATTTTCCTTGCTGGTAAAATGAGGCAGCCAGATTAGATGGCCTCTCTGGCCTATACCAATTCTAATATTCTGAATCTATGGACCCTGTTTAATCCATTGTTTTGTATATGAAGTGCTTAATAAATGTTTATTTAATTGTAAGTTTTGGTAAGAAAGGTACAGTGAATAATGATTCAGCCTCAGAATCAGGAAATCAGAAGACCTGGGTTTAGGTCTCCTCTCTGACAAACTTGCTCCCTAATAATTCAGATGATGATAAGTTGTCCTTTGTTCTCAAAAAGGACCAAAATGGCATTATTCCGTTAAGAGTTGAGTTACAGTGGCTGATCAGACCAATATGACCTCAGAATGCTCTGCCACAGGTCAGACACAAATAGTCCCTATAAACATTTGGGATACACTCTCTTAACTTTGAACATTTCAAGTTTCTTCTGAGCTAATTCAATTTTGCTTTGCTCTTTGCCAGTCACCAATGAAGTGAAACAAGGCTATGTACTTACTGACATACTTTTTTTTAGAATGTTTTCAACCATGTTGTCAAAATGCCTTCAATCAAAACAAACATGAATCAAAGTCAGCTACCACACTTGATGGGAAATTCTTCAACCTGAAAAGGCTACAAGCCAAAACCAAAGTAGAAGTAGTATTGGTGCATGGCTTTTTGTTTGCAGATGATTATGCAATCAATACAATCTCTGAAGTCAAGTGCAACAAAGTATAGATTGAGTCACTGCTACTTGTGCTAATATTGGACTAACACCACCAAGAAAATACAGGTATTTCATCATCCAACACCACACCATCCATATGCAGAATATAGTAAGTCACTTAATTTCTGGGTGCTAAGTCACTTAACTTCTGGGTGCTGTAGGACACAGCTTAAATTTTTTCCACTAGTAACCCCTTTTTACCCAAGACATTTTTACATGGCCTCAGGTATATAGATATATAGAACAGGTAGGCAAATCAAATACTTACTGGTAATAAATAATAATTTCACAATCCTAGTATTGAGTTACCAGATCCAATATTGGGTCATAAACCACAGATTGAAAAATTAAGCCAATACTCAAACTCTAAGCTGAAATACAGCTGTGGATTCAAATAAGTAGAAAGAGTTTCTTCACCAAAGATTTATTTACATCAAATCACAGATCAAGACCACCTCCCTTGCAAAAATGTACAACGAGCATAGTCCATTCATACACACAGAATTATCTGTAAAGTAGTATCCAGAGATTCGGTATACGGTCCTGCAGATTCCAACTTAGAGGATTTTCATATTGCCATCCAGTCCTAAATGTCAACATTTTGTTGATAAGCCTAAATACATTAGCATTTATTATCACTTATTCTAATACCTCAAACAAGAAAAAGTAAGGAAAGCTTCCAATATATTGAGTGGACTCTCTATGGACACATAAAGGGTTTCCACACAGCATGATTAGGTGCCCACACTTTTTGGGAAATACACTGGTGACAATGGAGTCACAGATCCATTTGAGACTAGTAAGTACTTCCAATTTAGTCCCTTCAAAAGTAAAGTAATAATTTAGGTAAGAAATTCATTTAACTTTCATACTAGAACAAATTTTTTCATTCAATAAACACTTACTAGGCAACTAACATGCAAAGCACTGTGATAAGTCTTCAGAAAGATATAAAGATTAAATGAAAAAGGCTCTCAAGATTTACATGAAGTGATGCTAAGTGAAATGAGCAGAACCAGGAGATCATTATATACTTCAACAACAATACTGTATGAGCATGTATTCTGATGGAAGTGTTATCTCTTCGACAAAAAGAAGACCTAATTCAGTTTCAATTGATCAATGCTGGACAGAAGCTATATCCAAAGAAAGAACACTGGGAAATGGACGTAAACTGTTTGCATTTTTGTTTTTCTTCCCAGCTTATTTTTACCTCCTGAATCCAACTCTTCCTGTGCAACAAGAGAACTGTTCGATTCTGCACACATATATTGTACCTAGGATATACTGTATAGGACTGCTTGCCATCTGGGGGACGGGGTAGAGGGAAGGAGGGGAAAAGTCGTAACAGAAGCAAGCACAAAGGATAATGTAAAAAATTACCCAGGCATGGGTTCTGTCAATAAAAAGTTATAATTATTTAAAAAAAAAAAAAAACTCCTAAGAATTAAAGCCATGTCAAACTAAAAAAAAAAGGCTTTCAGTATTATCTAAGTTCATCCTGTATCCAGGTTCTCCTATATTCAATCTATCTTCCACAAAGTTGCTAAATTGATATTCCTAACCTAGCTTGGCCCAAGAAGCTTCAGTGGCTGTATTGCTTCTTATGATCAAAACCAAATTCTTTTGTTTAGCAGTTAATATCTTCATATCTAGTTACAGACTGATAACACTATTATTCTATCCTCTCCACTCACCCCCACCTCAAGAACTCTCTATTTCAATCAAACTGACCACTTGCTCCTCCTCTCACATAGCATTCTATCTGCATATAAAGACTATCACTCTTGCCTGAGAGTTAGCCTTCTAACCCTGAACTTCTCCCTTCAAGAACCAACTCTTAGAAGTCATTCTTTGCTAGCCTCAATTGTTAGTACTGTCCATTACTGCGTAATTTTTAATGTACCCATTATTTTCATCTGTGAATATATTATCCCCTGACACTTCATAAAGGCTTACTGATTGATAAGACCTAAACATTTAACTATAAACCACCTTATTACTTTGCAAATTAATTCGAGCAGAACAAAATAACCAGTTGAGTGATGAATGAGGAAGATGACAACTAGCTATAAGGAAAGTCTTCAAGAAAAATAATTAAGAATTATCCTTTAAAAAGTGATTAAAGGGCCTATTTTTGACAATGACTTACTCCTAAGAATATGCCCCAAGAAGGTCAATGACAGGCAGAAAGTCATCTTATATACTGAGATACTTCATGCAGAGCATTTTGCATTAGCAAAAACCTAAAAAATACATATTCAGCTATAGGGGAATGATTAAATAAATAGTGGTTCATACTGTAATGGAATGTTTCTAGGTCATAATAAATGATACATGGGAAGAATTCAGAGAAACCTTGGAAAACTTAGCAAGTACTAAACTAAAGCAGTACCAGGGAAAAAAAGGAAAGTTGTACAACAATATAACAGGAAAGAACAATAAAAATAAATAAAATTATATGCTATATAATTACAATGAGCACATCTGATCCTAGAAAAGAGTTGAGTAAATGTACTTTCCTCTATTTATTACAGAACTGGGGGCTATTGGTGTGGGGTATTGCATATGTTGTTAGACATAGTCTTGTGTCATTTGGGTTTGGTGAACTCTATATTTGCTTTTTTTCCCCCAAGGGACGATTCACTTTTCAGGGGAAATATATATTTGGAAGTTCATATCATATAAAAACAAGACATCAATAAAAAATAAATATAAAATTAAATAAAGAAAAAGAAAAAAGAGCACTTGAACAGGATCTGAGACTAAGATTTTAATCCTTGTTCTGTACTTGGCCTTAGGCAACTTAATTTCTTTGTGTCTCAATTTCCTCATTTGTAAAATGGCTAGAACTACCTACCTCTCAGGTTTATCCTGAGAGTGCTCTTTAATATAAACTTTAAAGTGCTAAACAAATGAAAAAGCATTATTTAAACAGTTATTATATGCTTGGTAGTAGACTAAATCTAGGGATAGGAATACAAAAGAAACCATTCCGAATGTGTGTGTGTGTGTGTGTGTGTGTGTGTGTGTGTGTGTGTGTGTGAGAGAGAGAGAGAGAGAGAGAGAGAGAGAGAGAGAGAGAGATTGATTGATTCAGAATAGGTGTTTTGGTTTGAGATATCAAAGAGATGGTGAGTTTGGCCAAAAAGGTAAATCAATCAACACATCTTAAAAGCAATCAGTTAGATGCTGAGTGAAATGAGCAGGACCAGGAGATCATTATATACTTCAACAACAATACTATATGATGACCAGTTCTGATGGACCTGGCCATCCTCAGCAACGAGATCAACCAAATCATTTCCAATGGAGCAGTAATGAACTGAACCAGCTACGCCCAGAGAAAGAACTCTGGGAGATGACTAAAAACCATTACATTGAATTCCCAATCCCTATATTTATGCCCACCTGCATTTTTTATTTCCTTCACAAGCTAATTGTACAATATTTCAGAGTCTGATTCTTTTTGTACAGCAAAATAACGTTTTGGTCATGTATATTATACTTATTGTGTATCTAATTTATATTTTAATGTACTTAACATCTACTGGTCATCCTGCCATCTGGGGGAGGGGGTGGGGGGGTAAGAAGTGAAAAACTGGAACAAGAGGTTTGGCAATTGTTAATGCTGTAAAGTTACCCATGCATATATCCTGTAAATAAAAGGCTATTAAATTTAAAAAATAAAATAAAATAAAAAAATAAAAGCAATCAGTTATTATTATTGGTTATTATACTTAACCCTACCATTAATAAAATTTAATCTGTAATGCTACCAACAAATACTAAAGTACTTAAAATTAAATTAGGAGCTGTATTCAATTTAACAAAAGCTTATTTGAATAGCTGCAAGACCCTGTATTAGGAACTAAAGGAGTTGTAAAATTTAGGTAATCCCTGTCCTTATAGAGTTTGGAGTCTAGGAGGATAGGACATGATAAGAGATGCAATAATAAATAACAATTCTATATCACTTTAAGGTTTGTGAAGTATTAGTGCTAACTCACGTTTCCTTCTGGGTAAGCCACACAGTAAGTATATGGAGCTAGATTTGAATTCAAGGTCTTTGAAGCTATAAGTCAAGTACTCTAACAATTGCACTCTCTAGCTGCCTCTAATACATACATATACCAACAAATATAATACAAAACAACACAATCAACCCAAATGCCTAAAGGAAGAGAAGAAAAGAAGGAACATTTATTAAGCTCCTACCATGTACCAGACATTGTACTGAGTACTTTATAAATAATTTCTCACTGATCTTTCTAACAATTCTGTAACATACATTCTATTATTATTCTATAATTATATAAGAGAATTGAGACAAAGGTTAAGTGATTTGCCAAAGTCACAAGTTATTAAGGACCTCTGAGGCTAATTTGAATTCAGATTCTTGAATTGCAAGCCCAGAGACTAGAGAAAGTGAAAACAAAGTTTCAAAAACTGATATACTGCAGAGGATAGACTCAGCTCCAAAACCCCTAAATTTAAATCAATACTTTTCCCACTGTACTTGAGAAAAGATAAATTCAATTTGGGGTGTACTGAGTTTGAAGTGCTAGTGAGAAGTCCTGTCTTGGTAAATATGTCCTGAAAGTACTCGTGTATATCCAGAGTTCAAGAGAGGTCAGGACTGAAAAAAGATTTGAGTGTCAATCTATACTACAGTAATAGCTCAAACTGTGGAGATGAGATTGCCAAGAGAACAGAATCAAGGATAAAACTTTGAGATGCAAACCTTAAGGAACAGAGATGAAGAGAGAGAAGTTAAAAAGATAATCCAGGGAAGCATGGAACTCTCTTAGACAAAAGGAGAAGAATATATTCAGAAAGAAAATGTGGACATGGCATCTAATGCTGAATATTTTCCAAGGAAAAAATACAAGAAAAGGATGTCAGAAGGCCTCAGCTGCAATCACAGCTCCATCACTAGTTTTGGATCTCTGGGATAGTATTTGTTTAACCTACTTCATAAAAGTGTTGAGGAAAGTGCTTCCTAACTTGACAAGTACTACTTATATTACTATATACAATTATTATTATGGAACAATCTTTTAATTTCTCATTTGTGTCAGGACAACTTGTTGAAAATAAAATGACCACAAATTTATTCCAAAGAGAAAAAAATCATAATGAGCTTATATGTAATCATTACCCGTAAGTGTAAATTTCATGAACTGAACAGATTCATTAAGCAAGACTTCTCCTCAGAACAGCATTTTACATTGACAAGTTCCTTTAATATCTAAAAGTGAAATAGAAACTTTCCTATAGGCTAACTACTGAGCAAATAGCTGATCAAAGTTTACTGAGTAAAGCAATACTCTGGCACTAGTACCCACTCTTAAGCACTACACAAACAAGAAATCACTTAGTAAAAAAAAAGAACAAAAAAAAAATATTCCAGAGATTTAAATTCTTTCATTCTCAAATTACTAAAATAAGGGCAGCATACCAGAAACAATATGGGAAGAAGCAGAGATTAAACTTCAAAATAGCTAAAAGTGGAATCAATGAACTGATAAACATTTATTAAGCACCTACAAAGTATTAGGCACTAGACTAGGCATTGAGATATCAGAGATAAAAAGATAAAAATGAAATCTTTACAGTCAAGGAACTTACATTCTAACAAAGGAGCTTAAGCTGCCACTTCTTTAGATAAATAGAATTAGCAAGTAAGCTTATCCTGCTATGGCTTATAAACAACTCGAATTTGGGGGATGGAGGAAAATAAGGAAACTGGGTTTATTTTGCCCTCCTGAATTAAATTATAATCTCTGCTATAGCGTTTAACAATAACTCTGCAAAAAAAAAAAAAAAAAAAAGAAAGAAAGAAAGAAAACATAGAAAACATTCATTCATTCCTAGCAAGTATAGTTAAGTCTAAAAAGAGCTCAATCAAAACAAAGCAGAGTGTTAAAATTTCACAGAGATAAAAAGTTTGATCTGAACTCTTGAACATACAAGATTCAGAAAAATTGCTTTTCCCCCCATAAGGAGAAAGAAATAACAGTAGAATCACCAAAAACTCTTGGTCAAAAAGGACCTCAGAAATGACCAATCCCACCATAGCTGAAACATAAATTCCCACCTGTGGGAGTCAACTGTCCTACAGAACAGGTCAATTTTTTGTTTTTTAGGGAACAGGGAGCAAGGGCTGAACTTTGACTTGTTGTACAGAAATCCTAGATGAAGAAACTCAATAAATTTAATTCTTCTGCAATTTATAATCTTAAACAACTGCCTAAACACTAAGAGGTCTGTTAAAATAACTTACCTAAGACCACAAGTATTGCGTTTATCAAAGATTCATCTTCTTGACTTGGACCCATTCTATGTCCCTAACACTTCCCCAAACCTCTCCTAATTTTTAGGTCGTTTCAAAACTATACCACTGAAAATTTATACCCACTTGTTTCTACTTTTGCCTGCACTCCTCCCTCAGGACCAGGCAGAACAAGGCTAATAATGCCTATTCTCCGGTGGCAAGGAGGGGGAAAGAATAGGGAGATGACCTTAAAATTCATTACAAATGGCTATCAAAGCCCCAGTATCTAAAAACTAGAAGACCTTCAGAGTTATCGGAATCAACTCACACGTGAGCAGCAATTCCTTCTACAGGTTCCCCAAGAAGTTAAGCCATCGAGTCTCTTATTGGAAGGCCTCTAAGCAAGGGGAGGTCGGAGGTTGCCCGCTTTGGGCCGGCCGTGGTCTGGCAGGAAGTTTTCCCCTACATAAGGCTCAATCGCCGCGACTTCCATCTACTGCTCCTAATTCTGCTCTCGGAGCAGCTCCCGCACATGACAAGCCTTCAAACACTTCAACTGCAACTTTCCCCTTAAATGACAGCGCCAGAGCACCCCAGAGCTGGAAGGAGCTTCACGAAGCAGAACCCCTTCTGGAGCACACGCCGCCGGACAAGCAGGCACCCCTGCCCCGACGTAGGGTCAGCAAGAAGCAGCGCCCCCAGGTCTTAGCTGGGAGCTGCCAGGCTAACGAGCGGCAAGTTCCGACCCCGGAGGCCCCGAGACTTCAGGCAACCGGCCATGCCCCCGTCCTTTATCGCAACCCAAGACCAACCGGCCACTCCCTGGGTCCCCTTCCCTCTCTGTACCTCAGTTTCCCTGTCGGTTAAGAGTGAGGAGGGAGCTGAACCAGATGATGTCTCAAGTTTCCCCAAGCTCTTTCCTTGACTACTCCCCGCTCCTCTGCATCTCAGCTCCAGGGACCAGTGGGGACCAGGTGCAGGGAAAGTGAGATTGGGATGGGAGGGGAAAGGACACAAAAGCCTCGGGGGGGGGGGGGGGCAGGAAGGCGCCGCCACCGTCCCCGCTCCCCCGGGACTCCAGGAGCTGACAGGGGCGGGGGCCGGGACGGAAAGAAGGAGGGAAGAAGGGCGGGAGGACTCTCAGCTGCACAGCTCCCGGAAGGCGCGGGACCCTGGAGTCAGCGCCCCACGGCCCCGCCGCCCGGGCCAGCAGCCCGGCCCTTACCTTCAGGTCGTTCTCCGGCAGATACTTGCAGAGCCGCGCGATCTCCACATACTTGTCCAAGTCCAGGGGCGCCATTTTAGGAATAACAACCCGCAGTGGCGGCGGCGGCGGCGGAGAAGGCCGAAGCCGGAACTCTGTACGGCGTCACTTCCTGTGGACGCGAAGCGCCTCTGCGTCAGGACGTGAAAGTTTGCTCTTCCGTTTCTTCCTTCGGCCCGCCTCTATGGCCCTTGTGAATGGCTCAAGACAGTTCCCCTGAAGAAGTGGAGCTTTGCTTCTCTCGAAACGTGCCAGGATCCGTAGGGTCCTGTCAGGATCCGCTAAGCCCGCCGGGACTTGTAGTTTCCCATGTCAAGCGTTCTACCTCATACCTCTGGTTTATGCACATAAACACTTACAGAAAGACATGCACATGTACTGGGCAAAGACCGCCTTGTCCCGTGCAGGAGATCGATACTGAATTGTGACGTGGGAGAACCTTCTCTGCACATTCAGGCCACGGAGCCCTCGATCGTGCCCCTCCCTACCCTGCGTAATTCTCTGACCCGCGTCCCCTTTCCCCGCGTCCCCCAACTCCGAATCCAGTTCAAATCCTGACCCCTTCGTACTTTTCCAGGTTTCCTACGCTCTATCCTCTTCCATATCCTGGACGATCCAGTTACACTGGCTTCTTTTTTGCACCTCCCACAAGACGCTTCCTCTCCCAACACTGGACGTTTTCACCGGCGGTTCCCCAAACCTGGATCGCTCTTCCTCCTAGTCTCCGCAGCCTCCTGGTTTCCACGTCTCTACACAGATTCCACTCTCCCCCTTCCCTTTACTGCTAATGCTGTCCCTTCGAGATCACATGTAACTTATCAAGTTATACCTTGTTTGTGCATAGTTGTTTGCATGCTGTCTCCCTCCCACACTGAGCTCCTAAAGAGCGGGAGTAAGTTGTTGTTGCCCTTTCTGGGTATCCGCAACCTGGCACACAGCAGCCCGAATGACTGACCCATCTCCAGATACAGGGGAATGGATAGACTAGCCGGCAGGGGAATTCCCTCCGCGTCATAGGCCCGGGGGCTGCCCGTAGGCCCGCAGACGTCCTTCCCTGCGGCGCTAAGCAAAGCGCAGCCCCAAGTACCATAAGGAACTGATCCAGGACTGCGACCCCAATCCGGGCGAACAAATAAGCTGCATCATAGAAAGGGGCCCCTTGCTCTTTGTGTGACTTCTCTTTGGCCCTCTTTCTTCCTCTTTTTTAAAACGAAGGGTTTAGATAACACTATCTTCACGCCCCCTCCCAGTACCCACATTCTACCGACTCTGCCCAGCTTGGCCATTAACTTCAGCAAATCACTTCTCTTCCCTGCGTCTCCGTTTTTGCCTCTTTTAAATGAGTGGGTGTACCAGGTGCTCATTAAAGTTCCCTCAGGATAGTTTCTCTGTATAAGACTGGCCCTCATCCCAAGACTCCGGGATTGCTTTTTTTACCTACGAGGATGAAGCAGAAGAGAGGCTGTGGAGTTCTGTGATTTTTTTTTAAGACACGTATAATAATACTTGACATTTGTATACCTATTTATTTAAAGCTTTTAAAGTTTTGCACGTTCTCATTTGCTCTTTACAACAGTCCTATAAAAGAGAGTTTGAAGCTGTTACTAAAATTTGTGGGTCATTTAAAAATTGCGTAAATGCTTAGCACCCCTTGAATCTTTTTTGCCACTTTGCCAAAGGTACTTTTGAAGTGCATAGGGGCGCATAGGATGGTGGTCTTTTAACCGTTCAATAGATTTGGAGTCAGAAGATCTGAGTTCATATTTTTTTTTTAATTAGAAGGTATTTTATTAACCCAAATGCAACAAATATAATAGCCTGCCCCATTCTTTAGTGTATTTGAGTTATCTTCAATATTTGGACTATTGTCTCTCTTTCTTTTTTTTTTCTTTTTTTTTTATAGTTTTTTTTTTTTTTTATTTAATAGCCTTTTATTTACAGGATATATGCATGGGTAACTTTACAGCATTAACAATTGCCAAACCTCTTGTTCCATTTTTTTACCTCTTACCCCCCCACCCCCTCCCCTAGATGGCAGGATGACCAGTAAGATGTTAAATATATTAAAATATAAATTAGATACACAATAAGTATACATGACCAAAACGTTATTTTGCTGTTGAGTTCATATTCTGTTACCCTTGCACTATTTCCAGCACCTGGTACACAATGGGTAGTAAATAAATAGTTGTTTATTGATTGAATGATTGATTGATTCAAGCTTAAAACATTTTGGAAATAGGAACTTTAATTAGTATGAAGTCATTTAACTTTTCTGATATTCAATGATATTGCACAAGAATATGCCCCAAAAGACCGCTGAGTATAGAGCCCTGTCTTTTGAGCTGTGAAAGATAAAGTTTATGTAATTACAGAATTCAAGAATCAAAAGGCATTACAGAAGCCAATTACCTATATATGAAGAGAAATTCCTTCTATCAATAAGTCAATCAACAAGTATTTATTAAGTACCTACTATATTCCAAATACATTTTCATAAATAATTCTGGGTATTAGAGATGCAAAAACAAAACAAAACAAACAAACAAACAAACAGTCCCTGACTTTAGGGTGCTCCCATTCTATTAGGGAAGACAAAATGTATACCCACACACACCTAAACATGGTTGTGGGGTATAGGGTGTGTATGTGTGTCCTTGGCTCAAAAATTGTATGGGATTCTCTCTATATTGATGTAGATTAATGCCCTTGCTTGCACTGAGAGGTAAGAAAAGTTGATGAAAGATCTAATCTCTTTACTTTCTTTGGACTCTTGAATCTCTTGAGCTCCTTCTGGCTTTCATCATCAAGAGACAAGATGGATGGGATTCCAATTTTTCTTCACAGTCATGAAGAGAGAAAAACTCTGGGGAGAAGCCAATATGAGAGTCCATCATGTCCCTGTCATTCACTTCATACGTGACCAGGAATTTTCCTCTGGGTAAGATTTAGAACTTTCCCTCTTTTGGTTGAAATGAGGCATCTCTCTCCCAATTTGAAAGCTTTAACCTGTATTGTCTATTATGTATTCTCATCTTTATTCTTTATCTGATTTCTGTTTTGCTAGATACTTAGATAAATGGGTTTCTTTGCTATTTGCTATATTGTGGAACAAGCATCTATTGGGAAAGGATCAAGCCTTGAATATAAAGGAAGTACTTCTTTCTCATTTAAAAATAGCAATAAATAGAGAAATACAAATTAAAACAGCTCTGAGATATCTATCAGATAGGCTAAGATGACAGGAAAAGATAATGACAAATATTGGAATGAATGAGGGGAAACTGGGACATCAATGCATTATTGATAGAATTGTGAACTGATCCAGCCATTCTGGGGAACAATTTGGAACTATGCCCAAAGGGTTATAAAACTGCATATCTTTTGATCCAGTAGTATCACTACTGAGTCTGTATCCCAAAAAGATCATAAAAGAGGAAAAAGGACTCACATATGCAAAAATGTTTGTAGCAGCCTCTTTTGTAGTGACAAGGAATTAGAAATTGAGTGGTGCCCATCAGCTGGGAAATGACTGAATAAATTATGGTATATGAATGTAATGGAATATTACTGTTCTATAAGAAATGATGACAAGCTGATTTCAGAAAAGCCCAGAAAATTTTACATGAATTGATAATGAATGTAATGAGCAAAACCACAGTGACAGCAAGATTATATGATGATCAACTATGATAGACTTAGCTCTTCTCAGCAATATGGTATTTCAAGACAGTTCCAATAGACTTGGAATAGAAAATGCCATCCACACCCTTGGGAGAACTATGGAACCTGAATACAGATCAAAATATACTATTTTCATTTATTTTTTGTTTGCTTTTTCTTTTTTCCCTTTTGTTCTGATTTTCCTTTCACAACATGACAAACATAGAAATATGTTTGAAATCATTGTATATGTATAACCTATATCAGATTGCTTGCTCTCTTGGAGAAGGGAAGTAAGGGAGGAAGGGAGAAAAGTTGAAACTCAAAATCTTACCAAAATGAATGTTGAAAACTATCTTTACATGTAACTGGAAAAATAAAATACTATTGGGGGGGGGGGGAAGAAAGAAATAGCAAACAAGAATTTAACTTAAACCTAAAAATTACACCCTCTGGATTAATAATATCTAAAGGAACACATAGATATAATTCTAGCTCCATACACCCATACTCCAAAGAGAGCAGATCATCCTCTCCCCCCCTCCATTTCCCTCTTCCCTTTCATGGCAGGAATCAGTTACTCTCTTGAAGAAGGTAGGGGAGGAAAAACTAAGAGATGCCTTTCTTCCCTTCCTGTGAGCCATAAAATATACAAAATAAGTAAAAGATTAATTGGATAAAGGCATTAGCATCTTGGAGAAGTAAGGCCTTATGAGAAGGTAATACAAGATAAACTTTGAAGAAAACTAGGAATGCTAAGAGGCAGAGATGAGTAATCAGTATATTCCACATGTGGGAAATAGTTAATGCAAAGGGTCAAGATGTTAGATGGAGTGACATGGACTAAAAGCAACAAAAAGACTAGTTTGACTAGACTATGGAAAGAATGAGTATGCCTTAGTGAAAATGTTGATGGAGCACTCAAAAAAACCAGAGTTTAAATTCAGCCTCAGATACTTTCTAGATTTCTGACCCTGACTTTTCCTCTATCTCAGTTTACTCAATTGTAAAATGGAAATAATTATTGCATCTATTTCTCAGGACTGTTGTAAGTATCAAATGAAATAATATTTGTAACATACTAAGCACAGAGTGATACACAGGTGCTTCCTAAATACTATATTTCCATCTTTCCCAGGGTTGCTGTAAGGATAAAATGGCATCATTCCCAATATGGCCACCATCATTAAGTAAGTGGCTACAGAAGATGTCAGTGTTACTTTTGAAGACTAACAAAAGATTAACAAATTTGTATGGAGTATTAGTAGAAAAACAGAACTGAAGGAAGAAAGAGATGTTTAAATGTTACAGCTCCAAATTTAGAGGATGCTTGTGGTGTTATAATGATGATAAAGATTCTTTAATGACACTCTACCAAATTGGTGATTTTTTTTTTTTAAATTAACCACTCTCAAAATGAAATTCAAGAAATGTTGGAAAAAGCAAAGAAAAATTTACAAGATGAAATCAAAGCATTAGAATCCAGAGATAAATCAATACATTTGGTGTTAGCTGATTTGAAAGTTCAGTTATATGGAAAATTTGAGAGTAACATAAGCCCTGAAGCAGATAACAATTAAAATTTTCCAAATATAAATTTTTATTTGTTTAATAAACTTGAATAACGTTAAAAAAAAAAGAATAAAATGCGATAATATTTATAAAGTGCTTAGCAAACCTTAAAGTGCTATGTAAATACTAGCTACTCATTAATAAAGCCTGGAAAAGTAGGTTGGTATCAGTTTTAAAGGACTTTAAGCAGTAGACAGAAAAGATAAAAGGAAAAGATATGAAATTTTAATGAATAGTAGAATAAAATGGTTAGATTTGCATTTTAGAAAAATCACTTTAGCAGATTATTGAGGATGGATTCAAGAAAGAAAAAATTTGACACTATTATAATAGTCTAGGGCAAGGGGAGATAAGTGCCACACTATGGTGGTGATGTATGAGTAGAGAAAGGGGGAACATATTAGAGAGATGTTGTAGAAATGAAATAGCAAGATTTGGCCAATGGTTGAATATGTATGATAATAAGGAATGAGGCGTCAAGGGTGACAGGAAGATTTCAAAACTGGGATAGGCTTGATCATTGGTTAATAATTTCTCCAACCTTTCACCCTGAGATCATGCTTGTTTAATCAAGTCATCTTATGCCTTATTCCCTGATCCTGTCCTATCTTCTACAATGGACCTCCAAAGACCATGTCCAGGAGAAACTAAGTCCCTCAGCTCCAGACTTCCACTTGGGACCAGATGTTTTATCCCAACCATTTTCTTGCTTTCTTTTGCTGAGACAATTGGGGTTAAGTGGCTTGCCCAGGGTCACACAGCTAGGAAGTATTAAGTGTCTGAGGTCAAATTTGAACTCAGGTCCTCCTGATTTCAGGGCTGGTGCTCTATCCACTGTACCACTTAGCTGCCTCTACCCCAACCATTTTCTATCACGCTGACATGACTATATATCTTCCTCACTTTCATTTCCTTCCTCATATTGCTCTGGGAGCTGTATTCAAATCAATATTACCATTATTTCATGAAAGACTATATCAGTAGACTCCCTTATGGAACTGATCACCATCCCACTGACTTACTAGACTAAAATACTTCCCTAACTACCACTGTCCCAGTAGAACATAAAATCCTTGAAAGCAGGAACTCACTTTAATATTTGTATTTAGAGGGCCTGGTCTGTGATGACCACGTATTTTAAAATCAGCCGGAGTCAGGAATTCAGGTTAGGGGAAAATCGTCAATCTTTATTCTCAGTGAAGAAAGATCGGAGGTGGAAGAGAATCGGCCATAGAAATGTGTGCAGGTGAGTCAAGAAGCTAGCTAGACCAGCAGCAACATGACCAGCAGCTAGGAGTATCGAACCCAGGCCCAATCTCTCCCCGCCTCTCTTCCTGTCTCTCTGCCTCCACCCACCAAAATCGTCATTTCCTATACAACACATCAGGACTTGCACAGAGAGTGGGCGGGGACCATTCTTTATCCAAGCATGTATATTAATAGAGTGTAGTCCAATTACTATTTAGCCTCTCATGCTTGGGACCTCAGTGCATCAACTCAAGCCTCAGCCCATTACACTGGTCCACACAAATGCTTAAGTGTTTGGGTTTTTCTTCATTCAAGCAGTCATCTAATAAAAATCCAGAGACCTCCAATGGTGGGAAATACATTTTCCTGAAGAAACCCATTCCTCTTTAGGATAATTCTAATTGATATAGAAAGATTTTACTTGCATAAAGCTGACATACAAAGATTTTCTATATTTATCCCCTCCAAGATTCTCCTCTATTGGAGGAAAAGGCTTAGAAAATCCTACACCTAGTTGCAAAGGCCTTGGATTTTGTTTTGTTTTATAACTGTTAATATTTTTTCCCCAAATACATATAAAGACATTTTTCAGCATTCATCTTTGCTAAACTTTGTGTTCCAAATTTTTCTCCCTCCTTCCCCCTGTTTCCCCAAGACAGCAAGCAATCCGATATAGATTATACACAAACAATATTTTTTAACATACTTCATATCCATCATGCTTGGCAAGAAAAACCAATCCAAAAGAGAAAAAAACCATGAGAAATAAAAAGCAAATAAAAAATAAAAAGGTGACAATGCTATGCTTTGATCCACACTGTATAATTCTCTTTCTGGATGAGGATGACATTTTCCATTTCAAGTTTATTGGAATTGCTTTGAATCACTGCATCTTGTAAGGGCTTTGAATATAGTTCTGATGACAAAGTATTTGTCCACTGTCAGAGAACTGACCCAACCAGCTACAGAGAAATTCATCACCAAGAAGATTGACTATTAGTGTATGAAAATTTAGCCATATTAACTCATGAAGACAATGTGGAAAGAGTCAGAATCTTTTTTACCCAGAAAACTCCCTATTTCTCCTTCTCTCTGTCTCTCTGTCTCTGTCTGTCTGAAAAAAGGTAAAGTGTCAAGAACGTGAGTACCACCCAACTTCGCTCAGTAGGTTGTTATTATTCAACACAAGATATTAGCTGTGAAATAGTTGTAAAAAAATATAAAGTGTAATACGAGTGTGAAGGATTACTGTTACAAACTCCCCTCCTTAATTGTTCTGGGTCAGTTACTAGTTTGGCAATTAAAGGCTTAAGTGTCTTTTTGTCCCTGAGCAAAGTACATTGCTTTGCAATGTGAAGGTCTCTCTGGAGGATAGACTTTTTGCTCTGCAGCAAACACTAAGTAGAAACTGGAAAGGAAAAGTTTCCTGGAGTGGCAGGTAAATGCCTAGAATGGAACTTAAAATGCCTCTGGATAGCAAACATACTACAAAGTATTTCCTTTGGGACAAAGAATTTGGAACTTTAGTCAACTTGAACATATTCTAGAAATGGAAGTTTTTGCATAAAGCTCTGTTTAAATATCTTTATTTGCAGACAGCAAGATGCTGTAGGACCTGTCTTAATTAGCTTTTTTGTCTTGTTCTGTAACTAGCATTCAGAATCTACCACAGAGCCACAGAGCATTAATTACTACATTACACTAATAGTTTTTTCAATAAATTGAAAAAAGACATGAAAAAGCAATGCTTTAAAGTTACTGAAAAACAAAAAAATTTATTTGGGGGATGATCCTGAATAGTTTGTTTTTTTTTTGAATGAAGAAATATCCTCATTATAACATAACATTAGGAATTTGAAGACTAGAAAAATAATCTCTCTTATCTCTCTCTCTTTAAACTGGACAGTGCTCTATCCATTACTTAATGATACTTCTCACATTACCTGTTAATCCCGCTCTCTGAACCTCAGTTTCCTAACCTGTAAAATGAAAGAATCTCTAAGGTCCCTTCTAGCTCTTGTGGACATATTTGGATGCCAGGCGCTAAAAATCAACCAAATACTACTTCAGTGGGGACACCCAGGGAAAGAGATGAACACAGAGGAAGGATTTGGAAGCTTCCTATCCCTAATGCATTTACAACTTCTGGAGAAGACTATTTGAGGGCTGACCATCAGCAATCATTTCATCTCTTTAATACTCAATTTCTTTATCTATAAATAGTCACTATATTACTTGTATTATCTGCCTCTTTGTAAGGCTTTTGCCCTTTAAAGCATTACCGTCCTTCTCAAACTTTTCGGTTTCAGGATTCCTTTTTGCTCTCAGATTTTAAGGATCCTCTCCCAAGGAGCTTTCTTTTTTGTTTGTACCGGATATTTTTGTGTATATTTATTATTTATTAAAAATTTAAAATTATAAAAATAATTTTGAACTCCAGAACCCTCATGCTTCCAGAATTCTGCCCAACAGAAATATGAGCTTTTATTATTGTTGTTATTTTTTCAGCTAAATGGGAGAAGCAAGTTAGCTCCTCTTTCCAAGAAGAGCAAGATGAGTAGAGTTTGAATTTTTTCTGGAGTAGCAACAAGATATATTGGAAAGAGTGCTGATTCTGGAGTCAGAAGACCTGTTCTCAAGACCTCTCCATGGGATCTGTTTGACCCAGACAAAGTCAGGTTCTTAATCTCTCAGCGCTCCAGACATCTTTCTGAGACTAGGAATTGCAGAACCGCAGAGCTTCCCAGAGGGTTTACTTGCTGAGAGTTCCACACTGCAATGAAATCGTAGCTCCAGGACAACAGAAATCATGACTCACATTTCTAGTGCTTTCAGCGTATTATCTCACGAGATCATTGACGATCAAAAGAGATAATGCAGGCACTTTGCAAACCTTAATGCGCTACAAAAATAGGAGTTATTTTTATAAGCTTCAAAGAGCTCGAGAAATGGGAGTCACTACTGTTATTCCCGCAGCACCACGGCAACTGCTTTGCCCTCAGTCAGTCACACTGACCAAACTTCTCCCCTTTCCCCGCCCCCATCTATTTGTGCAGGCGGGAGGTGGAGCCCTGGGCGCTAAGCGGGGCGGCTCCAGGGGCCCTGGAGAGACCCAGGCCCCCGGCTCGCTTTAAGCAGCCCGGGTATCGCGGTAACGCCCTGCTGGGCCCCCCCACATCTCGGAGCTTCCCCAGCTCCCAGATCGAGCAGATCGCGTGCGAGAGCTTCAATACACAGGAAACGATTTGGGGGTGAGCGGGCGGGAGCGCGGTGGGGCCACGGGAGCGGGCGTGGGGGTGGGGCGGCGGGAACTGCAAGGTTTCAAAAGGTGGCAACGGAGAGTGGACAGTTTGGAGCTGGGAGAAGGATGATGAATACTAGATCAGGGCGGACATGTTAAGGGATGAGCCCTTAAATGCCGTCTATCTCCACGTCCTAAAGCTTCTGCCGTAGCATATGTACAGAAAGCTGGCGCGCCTTCACCCTTTTATCCCCCTAATCCCACAAATTCAAAGTGGCTCCCTGCTCTCGCTCCCACGTGTCTGGCTTTGGAGCTTGCGGGGACTGCATCTTTGGGGATCTTTGCGAGAAAAGCCTGCAGGGGTCAGGGCTGGCTTTTTTTTTTTTTTTTTTTTTTTTAATGCTAGGATGGCCTTAAACGGCCACTCAGAAGGCCTCGTGTTGAACCAGGCTAATGGTGACGACAGTGAGTTCCTAAAAAAGTCCTTTCATTTCACCTGTCTAGGATACCATGAAGCTACTTCAAGTCCTGGAGCCCGGAGACCGCCCCCGGAAGGCAGCATGGTCGGTAATGGAAGATTGGAGCGCGTACCCTTGTCATTAAGCAACAGAGTGCTTTAGAGAGTATGAGAGTTGGAAGGAGCGCAGAGGTGGCCAGGTTTTCGGGTGCGGAAACCGAATAACGCGGCTTGCCTAGTCTTACTGCTAACTAGCGAGTGACAGAGCCGGGAGTCAAGGAGAGGGAGCTCAGGAATCCTCCCCAGCAGTCCAACCTAGCCATTTTCCAGATGAGAAAACTGAAGTTTGTCAAGGGGGAAATAGTTATCCAAGGTCAGTGCTATCAAACTGAGGCCCAAGGAGATCACTAAATATATATACATACATAATCCCTAAAGGCTGCATTTTGACTTAGAAAACCACATTTTAAGATTATCTATGTTTTATTATATTTTTTATTTATTTTGTTAAATTTTTCCCAATTACATTTTAATTTCATTCAGCTTCACTGGGAAGTTTTGTGGGCCGCACAGGCTGCTGTTTGACACTTCTGTCCAAAGTCATACAGCTAAGGCGGTCAAGGGTGCCGCAGTTTGAGTTCAAACTCAGATCTTCTATTTGATTCCCAAGTCCAGCATTCTTTCCATCCTACATTCCCTTCCGAAGGCCTGTTTGCTCACCTGTCAAATCAGACAGTTCTATTACTCAACCATTGATTCCTTCCAATTCCAAAGTGAAGTGCTATGATTTAAATGAAAAAAAATGGATAAAAAACTTATAGTGCTCTATAGGTCTTCAATAGACCTATAAATCTAACTAGGGCCATAAATTTTGGTGGGACTTACTATTTTATTAGTATAGGAAACTCATTTTATTTATGCAGATCTATGACTTAGAGTGTTAAAAAATTTAAATGACTTTCCCAGGATTATAGTTACTTTGTGTCAGAAACTAACTTTCCATGACTAAGCCTACTTCTCTGTTCATGCTCCATCTCACAAAAAGAGTATCCTCTGTATTTAGATTCAAACTGATTTTTTAAGAGGATCAAAGTTATAATTATTGCAAAGCAGACAATCATTTTACTGAAGTACATTTCCGGGGTAGAATTAAATCAATAATTAAATCTAATGTTTTTGGTTCTAAAGTTAATGATGGTGATTTCTTACCATATATTATTTCATCTATAAGATTTTGGTTTCTGTTAAACTAGCATCACTGTTTCTCTACCTATTGTTCAGAACGGCTATGGGGTCATCTTCTGAAGCTGCTTGTTGCAGTAGAAAGGGATTTGCATTTGGAATCAGAAACCTCTACTTGGAATCTGTCTCCAACACTTCCTGATAGTTAGTTCTAAATTAGCAACTTCCTAGGCAAGTTACTCCAGTCAGTGAAAAAGGATATGAAGGGAAGAAAAAAAACTCTACCTTTCTTCTACACCAGGTACTAGCTGACTTTAGAAAAATCACTTAAAAAAAAAAAAAAAAAGAAAAAAAAAAAAAAAAAGAAAAATCACTTAATCTCTGAGCCCTAGTTTTCTTTTCTGTAAAATTAGAAGGGTTAAGAAGATCATCTCTAAGATCCCCTTCTGCTTTAAATCTCATGATTCTATGATATGATGCTCTGGAAGTTCATTTTACATCTCAGAGATTTTATTTCCTATGTAAAATCGGGAGGGTAAGGGTGGTAACGATGTTTCCATACTTGGCTCTTAGGATGATTGTAAGACTCAAAAGAAATAATATGTTTAACCAATTAGTAAAGAGCTATATATGTGAAAGCTGCTATTATTCATGCTGTAAATGTGTAGTATGCTTGTCTTTGCCACATCCAATGGTCACATTTAGAGGGGGGATAGAGTTGGGGCCTGGAGTCAGGAAAACTCATTTGCCTCAGTTCAAATGTGGCCACAGACACTTACTAACTATGGGACCCTGGGTAAGTCACTTAACCTTGTTTGCCTCAGTTTTCACATCTGTAAAATGAGTTGGAAAAAGAAATGACAAACACTCCAATTGCCAAGAAAACCTCAAATGGGTCCACAAAGAGCTGAACGTGACTGAAAAATGACTGAAAAACATCCACATTCAAAATAATTTTATGATTAAAATAAATGGATCCCTTATTTCGTTTGTTAAGAGATTCATCAGTTTCTGCTTTATAATTATTTGGAAAACATATTACCTAGAATTTCTCAGGTAATATTTCATGACATTAGGGCTAATAAACCTACAGTAATATCCTCCTCTGATGTCTCGTGTCCTAGAAATGCCTTTGGATTCTTGAAGGCAGTTCCAGCAAAGTAGGTCCTGACAAACTGGAAAAGTTTTGGGTAAAGGCCCGGCAATCAATCAGACAACAAGCATTAATTAAGTCTGTTATGTGTCAGACACTGTGCTATGTACTAAAGATACAAAAACCAAAAAAAAATGAAATAGTTCCTGCCCTTGAGGCTTGCATTCTATCGGGGAAGATATTTATATACATATGTATATACAAAAGAAATACAAGATTTGGGGAGTAGGACAAGAAACTGTATCTTTTGTCCAAGGACCAATTTAGCTAAGTGTTGAAAGTTGAACAGTATGTAATTTTTTTTTTTATCTTAGTCACCTGTGGGGGGAAAATGGCTAATTAAAGATAACAAGGCTTAGAAATAATAATAACTAACTTTTTTGGCACTTTAGGGTCAAAGTACTTTCCTCATAGCTGGTCTATGAGAGAAGGTGGTGGTACAAAGTTCATTTTAATGAAAATTCCCTGGGTCCAGGGGACTCAAAAGGCCACAATTCTAGACCCAGTTTTTGTCTACCTTAGATAAATCCTCCATAAAGAAATTGTTCTGACATTCCAGAACCTAAAATTCCCCATCTACAAAACGAGAAATCCAAGAATGAAAGCTGGATTGAGAGTCAGAGTTTTGAATTCTGAATCTTCCAGGATATGACAATGTGCTATCACGTGGCCTCTCTTGACCTCAGTTGCTTTATCTGTAAAAAGAAGTGGTAAAACAAGATGATGGCCTTTTAAAAATTTCCTTCCAACTCTAAATCTGTTACCTTGGAACCCGATGATTAATTTTAACTGGTTTTTGTGAAGTGAAGACTTCTACCCCCCCCCCCAAAAAAAAATACAAAGGTACTATATAGAGGTTAAAGCATCAGATTAGTTCTAATTACTCTAGCCTTATAACATGGATGATACAAGCTGAATTATCCCCATTTTACAGAAGACAAAACTGAGGCTTAAAAAAGATCAAATGACTTTTCTATGGTCACATAGCTAGAGTAACCCTGCCTTGGTGATTCTGCTTCCTGTTCTCTTTCCACTACACCTCCACTGCTTCTATTCACATGGAAAATGCTC
The DNA here is from genome assembly GCF_902635505.1 of Sarcophilus harrisii. Lineage (NCBI taxonomy): Eukaryota > Metazoa > Chordata > Mammalia > Dasyuromorphia > Dasyuridae > Sarcophilus > Sarcophilus harrisii. The sequence continues at coordinate 449,207,063 of NC_045427.1, forward strand.
CTTCAAATTAGACAATCACACTGTGTGCTCCTTTTCCCTGGTGCATATTTAATGGTGAAGGAAAGCACACACCCCTTCATTTATTTATCACCCTTATCTCTTGAACACAAAATCCTGTTGGCAGGTACTCCTTGGCTCCCCCTGGACTTGGCCCCTGTGCTCGAGTTGGCCATAACTGTCTCTACCTTCCCCCTGGTCAAGATACAGATGGAGGAAAAGTCTTCATAGTTGGGGGAGCGAATCCTAATGGCAGCTTCTCAGATGTGTACTGCATTGATCTGGGTAAGATTAAGAACTGCAGAGTGTCTTGATTTCAGACTCTGCTGTTTCTTTGTTTGGGGTTGCCAAAGAGGGATTTCTACAAAATCCTCAGCCATAAATTATTCTGGGTACCCAGAGATTTTGTGAATGAGAAAAATACTACAATTGGACTTTCAATTTAGTTTGAAAGACTTATGGCTTGAATCCCAGTCCTGCTACATACTGTGTGACTTTGAACAAATCCTTTTCTCTCTCAACCTGTTTCCTCATCTGTAAAGTGAGGAGACAAGATTCATAAGCTCTAAGATCTCTTTCAGTTCTATTGCCATGGGATCCTATGTCTAATCTTAACATTACTGTGAAGTTAAAAGGAGTGTAAATATTAAAAAAAAAAAAAAAAAGTGTTCTTTACAGAGGTAAGAAAGAAGTTCATGACTTCTGTTTCTCTTGCAGTCAGGTATATTCAGGGTGAATCCTGGCTCTGTTACTTACTATCTATGTGACTTTGTATGTTACTTACCTCTCTGAGCTTTAATTCATTTATAACAAGAGAAGGCTTGAAAAGATGATCTCTTAAGTTCCTTACAGCCATATATCTTATAGTCCTATGGCTCCCTGAGTCTTAATTTCCTCATCTGTAAAATGGGGATGATATTAATACTGTTAGAAACTCAGAAACAATCTGAGAAACCAATTAATTAAGTTCTCTATGTGTGTAAGCTATCATTATTATATTATTAGCAACCTCCCAGGATTGTTTGCATATAAAAAATACTCAATAAATGCTTTTTCATTCATTCAAATAATAATCATAAACCCCTTAATAATCAATCTTTCAACTACAAATAAATATCAATGTGCATACAGATAATTTTCACTGATGAAGGTCAAACTCTTCATCTCATGGTTTGCAATTCTTACCCATGTCTTTTACTAAAACCTCCAAAGAGCATTCACCCAATGCATTGGAGACCTCCCTCTAATTCTCATATTATAGAAGAACTGAGAAATGCTAATATAAATGTGAGCTATCATTATTATAGAAAATTCATTGTTCTCATCTTGCTTGAGGGAGTTCAAGAGAGGTACGGTTCTAGAATCAGTCATTCATCTATTATTCTTTTATATTTAATACTCTGAATGCAGGGCTGGTTCAATATTAGGAAAACTATCAATATAATTGGCCATGTCAATAACCAAATTAACAAAAACCATATGATCATCTCAATAGATGCAGAAAAAGCATTTGATAAAATCCAACATCCATTCCTATTAAAAACACTTGAGAGTATAGGAATAAATGGACTTTTCCTTAAAATAATCAGCAGCATCTATTTAAAACCATCAGTAAGCATCATATGTAATGGAGACAAACTGCAACCATTCCCAATAAGATCTGAGGTAAACAAGGTTGCCCACTATCACCAGTTACTATTTAATATTGTATTAGAAACGCTAGCTATAGCAATAAGAGCTGAGAAAGAGATTAAAGGAATAAGAATAGGCAATGAGGAAGCCAAATAATCACTCTTTCCATGACATGATGGTATACTTAGAGAACCCAGAGATTCTGCTAAAAGTTATTAGAAATAATCCACAACTTTAGCAAAGTTGCTGGTTATAAAATAAACCCACATAAGTCATCAGCATTCTTATATATCACTAAAAAATCCAACAGTCAGAGTTACAAAGAGAAATTCCATTTAAAGTAACTACTGATAATATAAAATATTTAGGAATCTATCTGCCAAGGATAAAATCAGAAACTTTATGAGCAAAATTACAGACCACTTTTCACACAAATTAAGTCAGATCTAACCAATTGAAAAATATTAAATGCTCTTGGATAGGATGAGCAAATATAATAAAGATGACAATATTACCTAAACTAATCTATTTATTTAGCGCTATACCAATCAGAGTCCCAAAAAACTATTTTAATGACCTAGAAAAATAACAACAAAGTTCATATGGAAAACAAAAGGTCAAGAATTTCAAGGGAATTAATGAAAAAAATCAAATGATGGTGGCTTAGCTGTACCAGATCTAAAACTATACTATAGAGCAGCAGTTACCAAAACTATTTGGTATTGGCTAAGAATAGATTAGTTGATCAGTGGAATAGATTAGGTTCAAGGATAAAACAGTCAACAAATATAGCAACCTAGTCTTTGACAAACCCAAAGATCCCAGCTTTTGGGATAAGAACTTACTGTTTGATAAAAATTGCTGGGAAAATTGGAAACTAATATGGCAGAAACTAGGCATTGATCCATACTTAACGCCATGATACCAAGATAAGGTCAAAATGGGTTCATGACCTAGGCATAAAGAATGAAATTATTAATAAATTAGAGGAACATAGGATAGTTTACCTCTCAGACCTGTGGAAGGGAAGGTTTTATGACCAAAGCAGAACTAGAGATCATTACTGATCACAAAATAGAAAATTTCGATTATACCAAACTGAAAAGTTTTTGTACAAACAAAACTAATGCAGACAAGATTAGAAGGGAAGCAATAAACTGGGAAAATATTTTTACAGTCAAAGGTTCTGATAAAGGCCTCATTTCCAAAATATATAGAGAATTAACTCTAATTTATAAAAATCAAGCCATTCTCAATTGAAAAATGGTCAAAGGATATGAACAGACAATTCTCAGATGAAGAAATTGAAACTATTTCTAGTCATATGAAAAGATGCTCCAAGTCATTATTAATCAGAGAAATGCAAATTAAGACAACTCTAAGATACCACTACACACCTGTCAGATTGGCTAAGATGACAGGAAAAATAATGATGATTGTTGGAGGGATGTGGGAAAACTGGGACATTGATTCATTGTTGGTGGAGTTGTGAACGAATCCAACCATTTTGGAGAGTAGTTTGGAACTATGCTCAAAAAGTTATCAAACTGTGCATACCCTTTGATCCAGCAGTGTTACTACTGGGATTATATCCCAAAGAGATTATAAAGAAGGAAAGGGACCTGTATGTCACGAATGTTTGTGGCAGCCCTTTTGTAGTGGCTAGAAACTGGAAACTGAATGGATGTCCATCAGTTGGAGAATGGCTGAATAAATTGTGGTATATGAAAATTATGGAATATTACTGTTCTGTAAGAAATGACCAACAGGATGATTTCAGAAAGGCCTGGAGAGACTTACAGAACTGATGCTGAGTGAAATGAGCAGGACCAGGAGATCATTATATACTTCAACAACAATACTAGATGATGACTAGTCCTGATGGATCAGGCCATCCTCAGCAACAAGATCAACCAAATCATTTCTAATGGAGCAGTAATGAACTGAACTAACTATACCCAGAAAAGAACTCTGGGAGATGACTAAAACCATTACATTGAATTCCCAGTCCCTATATTTATGCACACCTGCATCTTTGATTTCCTTCACAAGCTAATTGTACAATAATTCAGAGTCTGATTCTTTTTGTACAGCAAAATAATGTTTTGGCCATGTATACTTATTGTGTATCTAAGTTATATTTTAATATATTTAACATCTACTGGTCATCCTGCCATCTAGGGGGGGGGGGGTAAGAGGTGAAAAATTGGAACAAGAGGTTTGGCAATTGTTAATGCTGTAAAGTTACCCATGTATATATCCTGTAAATTAAAGGCTATTAAATAAAAAAAAAAAAAATAAAAAAATAAAAAATAAAAAAAATATATATATATTTAATACTCTGTAGATGACTGTGCAGATGAATAAAATACCTGTATTTTAGATTGAATAAAAGTATTGGTGTTGAGTTCATCTTCTATAGACTTAAGGAAAATATTCTCAAGAAACTATAGTTTGTATCATTGTTAACATACACTTAAAAGTTGCCTTATTTTCTTGTGAATTATTTGGATCACTTCAGTTTAATTAAAATGTACTAATTGTCTGTTATATGTAAAGTCAGTTGACTTTGGTACACAGAAGATTACTAATTTGCTATTAGCTGCATAAATCAGTGTATCCAGAAGAGGAGACGGACCAACCAACCCAGTAATTATTGAAAATGTTTTATAGGTACCCATCAGTGGGATGAAGTGGATTGTGAAGGTCTATTGGCCCGCTATGAGCATGCCAGTTTCCTTCCCCTCAGCACCCCTGGCAGGATCTGGGTATTTGGAGGAGCAGACCAATCAGGGAACCGAAATTGCTTGCAAGCATTGGATCTTGGTAAGTGCCTCTTGGCTACTCTTCCTTTCCTGATGAGGAAATCATCTCATTTCTTATGGAGAAGATTATTTGGATTTAGTGAATAAATGTGTAACAGAACTGATGTTGCAGAAAATAAGAATTGCATTCCCTAGGATAATCTGAAAATATTTTAGATTTTTTTTTTTTATCTATGTTGAGAAAATGTACAGTCCTTCACATGTTGCATTCTATCCTGATCTCCACATTTAGGAAGGACCTTGAAAAAATAAAGTATATCCAGAGAAGAGAGACAGTAGGTAATGTATGAATTTAGAGAAAATAGTAGTTTGAATTCTGTCTCTCACCTCAGGCAAGTCACTTAGTTTATTTAGGTCTCCGTTTTTTTTTTTTTCAGCTATAAAATAAAGGGGTTAGAGTTAATGTTCTTAGAGTTAAATCCTATGATTCAAGTGTGTGACAGAATAATATTGTAGAAAGAATTCTTGTCCTGGGTAGGGGGTTGGACTAAATGACTCTTTTTTTTTTTTCTGAGGCAATTGGGGTTAAGTGACTAGCCCAGGTCACACAACTAGGACTTATTGTCTGAGGTCACATTTGAACTCAGGTCCTCCTGATTTCAGGGCTGGTACTCTAACTACTGCACCACTTAGCTGCCACTAAATGACTCTTAACATCCTCTCCAGCTTCAGAATTCTTTAAGTTGATCAGCTGTGGGAGCACCCAAGTTGGTTTTCCAGAAGAGAGCATGGGATATATGAACCATTCCTACAATTTCCCCCAGTTTCCCTTATGAACTATATATTTCTCAGAATCTCAGTGCCAGAAAGACTAACAACTACTCATCTAGCTTCTATATAAAAGTGTGCATGGACAGGAAATTCATTACTTCTCAAGTCAACTCATCTATCTTCTGTGTAGCTTTGATTATAAGGAAGTTTTTCTTCATGTGAAATAGAAACCTGCTTCTCTGCTACTTCCCACTCATTGTTTCTAGCAGAACAAGTCTAATCCCCTTCCACACAGCAGTCTTTCATAGAACTCCAGGTTGATAAGCGATTCAGAAGGCCAACTCAGTCTTGAACAAAAACCTACAAAGCCCCAGCAAGTGTCTACTTTTAAGGTAACTGTCCTGTTTCTGCCTATGCCTTCCCAGGCCCAAGGCTTAGCCCCACTTCCTTCAGGGACTTGTAAATCATTTTCAGTGTTAAGGAGAAGGGAAAGAATATTCCCCCTGGGCAAATCTCATACTGATCAGAATGGAGAATGGAACTAGGACCTTGAATTTATTAAGCTAAGTCTGATAGGACTTGTAAAAGAGAGAATATAGATGTTGGAACTGATCCTACTAGAAAACATAAATTTGACACTAAAATAAGAAATATCAAAAACAAAAATCATTGTTGATAGTTCTTATAGTTAAGAATTTTTTTTTTAAAAAAAGAATAATTTCAGAGATGGCACCATCCTCTGAGATCATATGGGGGCTGAAGAAAAGAGCATGAGAGTTATACTTATAGGCAGCTAAGTGGCACTTAGGCCTACTGAGGCCCAATAAGGACAGTACATGGTCACAAATCTGGTAAGAGAGCCAGGAACTGATCTCTCAATGGCAACTCACATTTCTCAGCACTTTACAGAGCATTCTTCCATGAGGCATTTCTCCATTTTAAAGTAAAAAAATTGAGGCTGAGAGGCTGATGTGTCAGAGGCACTATTCAAGCTCTAGGTTCTATCCTTTTTCCACAATATTGTGCTGTAACTCCTTAGCAGTGGGCTTTCAGTTAGAACACCTGTATTCAAGTGCCAGCTCCACCACTTGGCAGCAGCATGGCTTGAAGTAAATCATTTTAGGTTTCTGAGCAATCAGTTACTTCACACATTCCCTCAGAGGCTATTGTGAGGATTAATAGAGTAATATATATTGAAAATACTTGGCTTGTACTCATTATATACATACATATATATCATTATACTATACATAGATACATCATTTTATATGTGTGTATATAATATGTATGCATATGTGTGTATATTTTTATATACATGCATATGTTCATTTGTATTTATATATAGATATAGATATATATATATATATATATATATATATATATAGTTATCTTTGTATATCACAAAAAGTCAATGCAGTTTTAAGTGATTAAAGCTTTGTGGAAATTACAAATAAAGACATACCGGTATGAACACATACATATATGATGACAAACATACTTGGGATTTTTATTAAGATTTCGGTTAACTTTATGATGATTATGGGTTTTAGAGAACTCTGGGAGATTTCTCCCTTAGGTATCCATAGGGACAATAAGACAAATGTGGGGGTTTCCTGTATGTTATAATTTGAGGGAAGCCAGAAGCTTTCTCTCTATTAATGAGACATTGTTGTATATTGGTGAAGGTCAATTAGTTAACAAGTATTTATTAAATACTTATGATATGCTATGTTCTGTGCCAAACTCTGAGAATAAAAAGAAAATAAAAAACGTAATCCCTGACTTCAAGGACCTATTTTAATGGGGGAGGGAAGCATGCAAAAATTAGGTAATATAAGATCATATATCATATAATATAATATCATTAATCAATAAACATTTATTAAATACCTACCATGTGCTAAGCGCTGTGTTAGGTGCTAGGGATCCAAGCAAAGACAAAATATAGTCCCTGCCCTCAAGGAGTTTACAATCTCATGGGTGAGACAACATGCAAACAAATATACTTAAAACAACATATAATACAGCATAAAAGAAATATACTTGACAGTGAAGGCAGTGAAATTAGGAGGAGCTGGGGGAATACTTTCTGTACAAAGTGAGATTTTAGTTGGGACTTATTGGAAGCCAGGGAAGTTAGTTGTTGAAGCAGAAGAGGAAGGCATGGGGGACAGCCCCCACTGTCCCCCGAAAAAATTCTGGGAGCTGAGAGAGTCTTGTTTGTGTAACAATCAGAATCATTGGACTGAAAAGTATATGTTAGGGAGGAAAGGTGTAAGAAGATTGGGAGGTAGGAGAGGCTTGTTTATGAAAGGCTTTGAATGTCAAACGGAATAGTTTGTATTTGATCCTACAGGAACCCTTGAAATTTACTAAGTGTAGATTAAGTGTTAGATCTGTGATTTAGAAAAATCACTTCAGTGACTGAATAAAGATCCTTCGGGAGTGAGGAGAGGCTTAAAGCAGGCTGACTGACTTGCAGATTATTGCAATAATTGAGGGAGGTGGTGATGAGAACCTACACTAGAGTGGTAGTACTGCCAAAGGAGAAAAGAACTGATAAAGGTAAAATTGACATGCCTTGGCAACAAACTGACGATGACTGGAGATAGTGAGGAATCCAGGATAGATGGCCCTTACATTTGGAGTCTGAGAATTACCTAGCAGCAGCGAGAGCCCAGTTGAGATTGTATAATAGAAATTTGTAATAGACTCAGTCAGAAAAGTGATTTCCTCCACCTTCATTTAACAGTATTTGTGTAAGAGTAAAGGTGACAAATGATCCAAAGTTTAGGCTTAGCTGGACATAATCGATAATATGATAAGAGGGAGGCAGGAGATTCAAAAGAAGAGAACAGCATAGAGTTGAATTAGTTCATCAGGGGGTCAAGATGGGGAGAAGAAAGAGTGGATAGTATAGGGGAGATGGCTGAGGAGATAATTGAGAGGTCAAAGCATTGGAGATCACAGTGCAAAGAGTAGGGTCTTAAAAAAGATAAGTCTTTTATAAGAGAAGGCAGGGGAAGAGATTAAAAAGCAAATTAGATTGTGATTAGTCAGGGAATTTAGGAATTCTTGAACAAAGACATGGTACATTTGTGGGTGAAAGATCAAGGTTATGACTATTTTTGTATGTGGCTGGAAGAGTAGCTCGTGAGAAGTGAATAGACTAATGAATTTAGTGGTTAGGGTTTTTGAGGCAAAATTTCTATATATGTTGAAGTTCCCTAGTATGAGGACAAGAATTGAGGAGGAGATATAGCCAGGTATTGAATCACAGAGGTAAGATGAAAAGTGAGCTGGGGATTTGTAGATAATTTGATTTTGATTGGGAAGCTCTGAGTTCAAGTCTTGTCTTTGACATTTGTTAAATAATGTGACCCAGGACAAATTACTTTATGAATTTCACTTTTCTCATCAGTACAATGGAGATGATAATATTTGCACTACCAAACTTCTGAGGATATTGGGGGAAAGTATTTCATGAATCTTTAAACACAATAGAAATGTGAATTGTTATTAAAATGTCACTACCATAACTCTTATACTTCTGCTTCTCCGTGCCTAGAATTTCACCTTAAAGGTAATTAACTCCCTTGATCGTTATTTTAAAATAAAAATTCAACAATACTTTAAGACATTATTGTGTACATAGCCATCTTTGAGGCTTTCATGTCTCTCTTATCCACCCATCCCCCCAGTGCCAGTCACATTGCTCTACAAACTGTAAGGATTTTAATAAAGGTTCATTCATTGAACTGAATAATAATTTTATTATTGCTTATGATAAGAACCACAAGTTCTCAAGGATTAAACCAGCAAAATACAAAGTTGGAAAAACTACAAGTTTAAGTCTGACAATTAATTGAGTGTTTGTCAAAGGACCAGTCCAGTTGAGTGCAGAGAAGTTTATTACCAGGGAGTTGACCTTCAGAGAATGAATGTCTATGCTTACAGCAATTCATTATGGTCATCTACTAAAGTATAGAGACATTGTGACTTACCACAGATCCCTGAAATGTAGAAAACTATTGGTGGCAACTGGGTGGTACAATGGATAAGAGGGCTGCACTTGGAATCAGAAAGATCTGAATTCAAATCCTTTCTCAGACATACAGCTGCTGTATAATTCTGGGCAAATCACTTAACTTCTTGTTCTCAATTTCCTCATCAATAAAATGGGGATAATTTTCAAAATTAAAAAATACTTTTAAAAAATTCATTTTTATTTTCACTTCCAAATTTCTTCCTCCTGTTACTGTTCTCCATCCAAAGAGAAGGAAGAACCACAATATCCATTATAAATGAGTCATACAAAACGTATTTCCAATAGTTATATTTTTTTAAAAGAGAAAAAATTAATGCTTTTGTCTTCTGTCTGAATCCATCAGTTTTCTATCTAGAGATGAGTAGCATTTTTTATCATAAATCTTGGAATTATGGTAGATCATTGTATAAACAGATTCACTAAGTCTTGTTACTATATAAATTGTTCTCCTGATTTTGCTCACTTCACTCTGCATCAGTTCAAGATCTTCCAGGTTTTCTTGAAACCATCCCCTTCATCATTTCTTACAGCATAATAGTATTCTGTACATTCATATATCATTACTTATTCAACCATTCTCCAATTGATGGACAGAATGGGGATAATTTTAAATACCTACTTAACAGGTTTGTTGTGGAACTCAAATGAAATTAAATTATGTAAAACTTTGCAAACTTTAAATATAAGTATTGGCTCTTATTAAATATAGAGTTGTAGCTCATGGCCTTGTAGTATGACAATAATGATGATGATGATGATGATGTAGCAATTCCACTAACCCAAGATTGTCTTACAAAAATTACATGTGGATCAGAAACCAGGATATGGAGCACTCCTAATGTGACTGGCACACCACCATCCCCAAGAACATTTCACACAGCATCTGCGGTCATTGGAAACCAACTGTATGTTTTTGGTGGTGGGGAAAAAGGAGCCAAACCTGTTCAGGACACACAACTCCACGTATTTGACGCAAGTATGGTTAACAAATTTATTTAATCATTCAACAAACTTTAGGCCCTCATCACCTCTTTCTTTTACTATTTTTTTCATAGTCTCTTTGCTTTAACTTTTTTGCCTTGAATCTGTCTTTCATATTGCTGCCAAAATAACCTTTCTAATGTACAAGTCTGATCATGGCCATCCCTTGACCAGAATTCTTCAGTGATTCCCCGTTTCTGTAAGATAAAATACAAATGCCATATCCTGGTATTCATTATTTTCTACAATTTGACTACAAATGAGTAATTTCATATTTCTTCTCCATTATTTTTTCTAGGTGCTCTGGTAAATTACTTAGCTGTTCCCTGGTCTTCTGTGGTTGTTTCCTTTTACTGTGAAATCATGTAGGCCATTCTACAATGACTGAAGTCCTTCTTCATCTCCAACTTTTGAGAATCTTTTCTTTATTCAAGGCTCAGCTTAGGTGCTACCTCCTCAATGAAGCCTTTTCTGATTTCCCCTGCAGAAAGTAGTCTTTCCTTTCTCATCTTTTTCTAGAGCACTTTGGATCTTTCTCTCTTTCCCTCCGCATTGCCTATCATATTCTGCTTTGTTTCACATTTATTTACATCATCATTGTATACTCACCCAAATCCCTAGATTGAAATTTTCTTAAGGTTAGGATATGTCAGGTTTTTTTAGTCTTTGTATTCATAGTACTGACCATAAGGCTGAGCACATAATAGGCATTTACATGATATCTGTTGAATTGAATTGAAATTGGGTATTTCTTTTGCAAAACATGGTATGAAGTGTTATGAGGGAAACAGATATAGGGTAGCTGGTCTTTGATCAAAGGAGCTTCCAGTCGACATAGGAAGACATGATATAAAATATCAGACACTATACTAGCAAGGAAAGATTCTGTTAGAATGTCTGAGTTCTAATCTCGGCTTTACCACTGACTACTAGATAAGTCATTTGGTTTCTCTGGACTTTAGTCTTTTGAATATAAAGTTCTAATCTCCTTGAACTCTGAAGTTTATCTTTTGTGGAAAGTTTAGGAGTCTCAACCACAAATGCTGTATGGGTCTAGATATGGGTCTTAGCCTCAAAGATGGCTATGTACACAATAATGTCTTAAAGTATTGTTGAATTTTTATTTTAAAATCTTCTTTCTTTTCGTCTATAAAATGAGAAACCTGGATTAGATATTCTCTAAGGTTCCTTCCAGTTCTTCTTCTTCTTTTTTTTTTTTTTGTCTTTTTTTTTCCTTTTGTGAAGCAAAGGGGTTAAGTGACTTTCCCAGGATCACACAGCTAGGAAGTGTTAAATGTCTGAGAGCAGATTTGAACTCGGGTCCTCCTCACTTCAGAGCTGGTGTTCTTTCCACTATGCTACCTAGCTGCCCCAGTTCCTTCCACAGTTCCTTCCACTTCTGACCTCTTCTTTTCTATATCTTAAAATTCTATGTTCATTCCAGCTCAAATATCCTAGGACCTGTATTCTTACATTCTGTGTCCAGAGATCCCTTACAGTTCTAATAGTCTGTCATTTATGATCTAAACTTGCTTTCAAGTTCTCTTTGGAAACTCTCAAAAGTTGTTTCATTTACATCTCTTTCTATTGGCAGTGGGTAGTTTTGAATTAGACAAAAAAAGTGACAGCATGTGTGAAATATAATTTTGATTTGCATGCTCCATTCCAGATGCGACTTGCTGAGAAAACCCAACAGACAAAACCATAAGCTACAGAACAGATGAATTTGGTGGAGGGAAATAGAGAGATTTGTTCACATCACCAAAGGATTCTCTCACTTTTAAAAAAGCTTTAGGGTTCCTTTACATAATAGAAACTTAATAATGTATTTTATTAGTGGCTTTGGCCAAAAATAACAAACAAAACAAACAGTCATTTTTTGGCAAACTCTCTGCTCTTAGCAAGTTTGGTTCTTGAACTGTATGTGAAACCTTTCTAGCAGGATAGAACCTAAAAGAACTTACACACCATTGAGAGAACTTCCAACAAGTTAGTATAAATTTTAAAAAATTTTGTTTAAACTTGTGGGATAAAACAAACATTTCCATAGTGTTGTACAATAAAAAAGATGATTATATATGAAACTGCAAATCTACTATGCACAGCTTGATATTCCCTTCAAATATACAACAAAATTACATAAGTTTATTTTTCCTTTTTTTTCTTCTCTCCTCTCCCTATTCTGTCTGCATCCAGAGAAAGAACTGATAAATATAATTGTGTATAAAATAATTTTAAATAATAATTCAACAAACATTTATCAAGTATTTATGCAAGGCTGTCTGTATTAGGCATAAGAATTAAAAGATGAAAAATGACACAGTTCTTGCCTTCAGAAACCTGTAAAGATACCTTAAAGGAGAATATGGTGAGTCTACATATCATTACTTAACATCTCAGTGCCTCCCGGCAACTCCCTAAGACTATAAATTACAGACCATTACTAACTTTTATCACTGGAGAGAATTTCCACACCTGTCATACTCTATATTGATAAAGTAACAACAGCATTAATAATAGCTAGTATTTACATAGGTTTGGATATAAAGTCTAAGATTTGTAAAAACCCATTTACATATATAGACACACAAATAATCTCATGATCACAACTCTGGGAGGTAGATGCTATTATTATCTCCATTTTACAGATGAGGGAACAAAGAGCTTAAATGATTTGCCTCAGGTCATACAGTTTAATGTGTCTGAAATAGAATTTGTATGCATATCTTCTCAACTTCAAGGCTACGATTTTGACACCTAGATGCCTTACCAAAAATTTTTTTTCAACAGTATTTTATTTTTCCAAAAATATGTAAACATAGTTTTCAACATACTTTTTTGTTTCCATATAAATTATTAAAAATAATAATAGTTTTTTTATTTTTCAAAATACATGCAAAAATAGTTTTCAGCATTTACCCTTGCAAAACCTTGTGTTTCAATTTTTTTCCCTCTCTCCTCATCTTCCCCCTCCCTTAGACAGCAAGTAATTCAATATAGGTTAAACTTGTGCAATTCTTCTAAACAAGTCAGATCTAAAGAGGGGGAGGAGTATGAGAGAAAAAAAAAGGCAAACAAACAACAACAAAAAAGGTGAAAATACTATATAATGTGATCCATATTCAGTCTCCATAGTTCTTCCTCTGGATACAGATGACTCTTTTCATCAAAAGTTTATTGGAATTGCTTTGAATCACCTCATTGTTAAAAACAGCCAAGTCCATTACAATTGCATAATCTTTCAACAAACATTTTTTTATTATTTTGTTTTTACTTATTTATTTTTATTAAAGCCTTTTATTTTCAAAACATAGGCATGGATAATTTTTCAGCATTGACCCTTGCAAAACCTTGTGTTTCAATTTTTCCTTTCTTTCCCCCCAACCCCCAACCTAGATGACAAGTAATCCAATATATCAACATATATTTTTATAAAATTTTGTGTTCTAAATTTTTCTCCCTCTTTCCTTTCCCCCTCCCAAGACACCAAGCAATCTGACATAGGTTAAATATATACAGTTTTTTAAAACATATTTCCATATTTGTCATATTGTGTAAGAAAAATCAGACCAAAAGTGGGGGGAAGAGGGAAAGAAACACAAGAAAGGAAAAAACAAACCATTTTTTTTAATATGCACACAAATAGTAGAATACAAAGTAGAATGTTTAGGAGACAAGAAAGCCAGGAAAAGTGCTATAATAGTGACAATCTTTTCTAACATTTCCTTTGCCATTTCAAATTTTTTGATCATGGATGGTTTCTAGATGTTCTCTTTTTCTAGCTCTGGATATAATAATAGCTACCATCTCCAAAATACTTTAATGTTTATAAGGCACTTTGTTCATAATAATCCTGAAAATATACATCTTATAAATTTTATCTCCATTTTACAAAGGAGGAAGCTGGGCCTCTAAGTGGTGACTGACATAGTCACAGTAACATAACCAAGAAATTTCAGAGCCATGAGTTGAATCTGAGTCTATTGGAATCCTTGTCTATGCTTTTTCCACTATGACAATTTATTCAGCAAGATTTAATTTAAACTTAACTTTCCAGGAATGACTTTCTGCATGAAATGAGGTTCATTTATTCTCATAGGATTGTTTCTGTAAATTTTAAAAGTTCGTTATTTCACATGATGCCAATGCATTGTAGTTTAGGGGATGCTTGTAAGTTTGCAAAGTATTGCTGCCTAATGTCATTATATTTTATATTTTCAGCGACATTAACCTGGTCACAGCCTGAAACCTGTGGGGAACCACCCCCACCCCGTCATGGACATGTGATAGTAGCCTTAGGGCCGAAACTTTTTGTCCATGGTGGCTTAGCAGGGGATGAATTCTATGATGACCTGTATTGCATAGACACAAGTAAGTAGAGTAAAAAATGGCGGTGAGAATAGAAATAATGACTTTTTTAAAAAAACATTTTAATAATTTTTTATTTTCAAAATACATGGAAAGATAATTGTCAGAGTTCACCCTTGCAAAACTTTGTGTTCCAAATTTTTCTCTCTCCCCTAGATACCAAGTAATCCAATATATGTTAAACATGGGCATTCTTCTGTACATATTTCCACAATTATCATGTTGCACAAGAAAAATTAGATCAAAAAGGAAAAAATAGAAAGAAAACAAAAAGCAAGCAAACAACAATAAAAAAGGTGGAAATACTATGGTGTGACCACAGTCTCTATAGTCCTCTTACTGGATGCAGATGGCTTTCTCTATCATAAATCTATTGGAATTAGCCTGAATTACCTAATTGTTAAAAAGAGCCACGTCCTATAGTCTTGTTGTTGCCATGTATAATGATCGCCTGGTTCTGCTCATTTCTCTTAGCATCAGTTCATGTAAGTCTCTCCAAGCCTCTCTGTATTCATCCTGCTAGTCATTTCTTAGAACAATAATATTCCATAACATTCATATACCACAATTTACCCAACCATTCTCCAATTTATGGGCATCCACTCAGTTTCCAGTTTTTCGCCACTACAAAAAGGGCTGCCACAAATATTTTTGCATATGTGGGTCCCTTTCCCTTTTTTAAAATCTCTTTGGGGATATGAACAGACAATTTTCAGATGATGAAATTGAAATTATTACCACTCATATGAAAGAGTGTTCCAAATCACTATTAATCAGAGAAATGCAAATTAACACAATTCTGAGATACCACTACACACCTGTCAGATTGGCTAAGATGACAGGAAAAAATAATGGTGATTGTTGGAGGGGATGCGGGAAAACTGGAACACTGATACATTGTTGGTGGAGTTGTGAACAAATCTAACCATTCTGGAGAGCAATCTGGAATTATGCCCAAAAAGTTATCAAACTGTGCATACCCTTTGATCCAGCAGTGCTACTACTGGGCTTATACCCCAAGGAGATACTAAAGAAGGGAAAGGGACCTGTATATGCCAAAATGTTTGTGGCAGCCCTGTTTGTAGTGGCTAGAAACTGGAAAATGAATGGATGCCCATCAATTGGAGAATGGTTGGGTAAATTGTGGTATATGAATGTTATGGAATATTATTGTTCTGTAAGAAATAACCAGCAGGATGAATACAGAGAGGCTTGGAGAGAATTACATGAACTGATGCTAAATGAAATGAGCAGAGCCAAGAGATCATTATATATGTCAACAATGATACTTTATGAAGATGTAATCTGATGGAAGTGGATTTCTTTGCCAAAGAGATCTAATTCAGTTTCAATTGATCAATGATGGACAGAAGCAGCTACACCCAAAGAAAAAAACACTGGGAAATGAATGTAAACTGTTTGCATTTTTGTTTTTCTTCCCGGGTTATTTTTACCTTCTGAATCCAATTCTCCCTGTGCAACAAGAGAACTGTTTGGTTCTGCACACATATATTGTATCTAGGATATACTACGATATATTCAACATATATAGGACTGCTTGCCATCTAGGAGAGGGGGTGGAGGGTGGGAGGGAAAAATCGGAACAGAAGTGAGTGCAAGGGATAATGTTGTAAAAAAAATTACCCTGTCAATAAAAAGTTACTGTAATAAAAAAAAGGAAAAAAATAAATAAATAAAATAAAATAAAATCTCTTTGGGATATAAGCCCAGTAGAAACACTGCTGGATCAAAGGGTATGCACAATTTGAAAACCTTTGGAGCGTAGTTTCAGATTGCTCTCCAGAACAGTTGAATCAGTTCACAACTCCACCAACAATGTTTTATTGTCTCAGTTTTCCCACATCCTCTCCAATATTCGTCATTATCTTTCCTTGTCATCTTAGCCAATCTAAGAGGTGTGTAGTGGTATGTCAGAGGAAGAATGACTTTTAAAAAGTTTTTGGGGTACCAAATTGGCAAATAGGTAATCATACTGAATAATGAATAATCTTTTTTTCTAATCTTCACTTAATAACAATGACTAATATTATTATAAGCTTTTAATATTTGCAGATGTGTTAAGATATATTCTTACTTAAGCCTCATAGTTACTTCCATGAGATAGAATGCTGTAAGCAGTATCTTCTCCCATTTTATACATGAGGAAACTGAGGCTCAAAGAAGTTAATAACTTGTCCTAAATTATGCTACTAATAAGTTCATGGAAGGGATTAGTTCTTTCTTGACTACAAGGCCAGTGTCACCTCTGTTATATCATGCTGCTTTAAATATTTAAGGGACTTTTCTTCATATCAAATGTATATGCAAAATGTATAGGAAAAGTATTATTTTGCCCATTTTACAGATGTATTGGTATTTGTCTTATCTCAGGTTTCCAAATTCCCAAATTCCAGCATTTTTTTCCTGCTGCTATACAGCATAATTGAGAGAGCTTTATCTATTAAAAAGCTAGGTTTAATAGTTTTCAAGACTCACTGTTTTGCTTTGAGAAGATCAGAAACATCTCAGATTTTACATAAGGACAATCTGCAACAACTACCCATAGCTACCTCCTGGGTTTCCTTGTAATTCTGTCTTCTGGATAAACTTTAGTTTGTCATTGTCCTTTAAATGTATCGTGTTTGTTCCCTTGGGCAAACAGCAGGAAAAAATGAGCTAGTGGATTTTAGAACAAAAAGAATGAGGAACTCTCTAATATCCCTTCTACCTTTCAAACTTCAAGACATTTTAGTGCCTGAGAGTTCATTACATCCCAAAGGAGTTTATTCAACTTTGGGGTTAAAATAATTGTTAGGAAATTATGCTATATTTGAAGCCAAAAATCTTCCTCTTTTTGACTTTTGCCCCCCTTGGTCCTAGTTTTGCCATCTGAGGTCTAGCAGAATAAACTCGTTTGTTTTTTCATGAAACAATAAAGTATTTAAAAATAAGTGTGCAAATATTTTAAAACAGTCATGTCCCCTCCTCCATGTTGTTGTTGTTTTTCTCCCTACCAGCCTAAATATTCCAGTTTTTTCAAGTGATTTTGAAGAACATGGTTTCCTCATGATTCTGGCCTCTGGATAAACTTTAGTTTATCTGTGTCCTTTTACAGTGTCAAAGAAAAACTAATAATATTAACACTGTTCTTTACAATTCAGGCTGAATTCTGTCAGAACATTAATTTATTCCTAAGTCATTTCTACTTTAGAAAAAGAGATGTGTTGAGCATCTTCTTGACTACAAGGCCAGTGTCACCTCTGTTATATCATGCTGCTTGTTTCATCTCTACACCATTCCCAGGTAGCTGGCCTGACTCTGACTCCAATATTCTTTAGACTAAATAACTAAATTATCTAAAAGCAAATTTCATATAACATACAAAATGTAGAATAGGGAGGAAAAAGAGATAGGAATCAGAAAAGAGCATTATTTTGAAATGAAACATGCTCCCAAGAACCTGGGACTAGGTCTATCCTACAAAACTATTTAAAATAAAGTTAATAAATGTTCGATCCCTCTCCTTGAATGAATGGCCTTTTGCTGAAAACGATAATGTCCCTGTTAAAGCTACAATGAATGTGTCTGCTGCGATTGCAGTTTCATACAAACCACCTGCTAGGAAAATGGCTCTAAAACTGAAAGGGGCCTCAAAGGGCAAACCTTTAATTTTCTAGATGAAGGATTTGAAGCCCAGGATGTTAAGCTGCTTGCCTACAGGCAAGATTTGAAGCCAAGCTTTAACTCCCAAATCAGTGCTTTTTCTACTCCATCATTCCACTTGAAAATCACCAGTGATAGCTTTCAAGCTCAAATCATGTGTAAACTGTAGGCCATGTAGCTGTAACATGTCTCAAACTAAATTCTGGTTGTATATAATAAGCAGTTTTTGTTTAGATAATTCAATTCTGAAAATATTTATTAAGAACTTATCCTGGGTAAGACAAAGCAGTCCCTCCTCTTAAGAAATTTACAGTCTATGGGGAAGGGTAAATATAATGCAAAGTAAGGTGTGATGGTAATAACAGAGAAAGAGAAAGTGTTTCAGAAGAAGTGTGAGATAAGCGTGGGACTGGGTGGAGAATTCGGGGAATTTACCTCAGCTGAATCTTTTGTCTGCTTATTTGCTTCTGAAATAATGTCCCCTCTTTTGATAGATGACATGAAATGGGAGAAGTTGGAGACCACAGGTGATGTTCCCTTGGGCTGTGCTGCCCACTCTGCTGTGGCCATGGGAAAGCACTTATACATCTTTGGAGGAATGGCTCCCACAGGGGCTTTGGCTACAATGTACCAATATCACATAGGTAGGAAGTTTGCTTTTACCTCTTTAAATCAGTGTTTCAGCTGTGACTGGAAAATGCTACATTATTTTGATTTTTCAATGGGGCCATGTAAAGTAGCAATGAATTTCAGAAATTAGAAGGTGCATTTATAAGGAATTTTTTTTTTGTTAACATATTTTGTTTCATAAATATTTCCCAATTACATGAAAAAAATTTTATCATTCATTTTTAAAATTTTGAGTTCCAAAATCTCTTTCTCTTTTACCCCTCTCTCACCCTTGAGAAGACAAGTAATATGATGTTTAGTCATGCAAAACACATTTCTATATTTTATTGGTGTTCATTTGTTTTTCAATCATGTCAAACTCTGTGACTCCACTAAAATTTTCTTGGCAAAGATACTTCATTGGTTTGCCATTTCTTTCTCAAGTTCATTTTACAGATGAGGAAACTGAGGCAAACAGGGTTAAGTGACTTCCCCAGGGTCACCCAGCTGGGAAGTGTCTGAGGCCGGATCTGATCTCAGGAAGATGAGACTTGGCCTGGCACTCCATCCATTGCACCACCTAGCTGCCCCATTTCCATATTAGGCATGTTGAAAAATAAAGGACACACACATAAAACCCAAGAGATGTTTAGAAAGTGAAGGAGGTAAATAAGATTCAATCTGCACTGAGTTAATCACTTGTCTTTGTGGATATGATAACTTTTTCATCATAGGTCCTTCAAAATTGTCTTGGATTATTGTCTTGATCAGACCATCTTTCTTGTACAGTTGATCATCCTTACAATATTGAGGTTACTGTGTATAATTTGGTTCTGTTCATTTCATTTTGCATCAGTTCATATCAATCTTCTTTGACATAAAATTAACTGCTACAGAACTTTTCCTTTTTTACTGCTGTAAACAGTACTACTGTCTTTTTAACTACTGTCTTAAAGGCCTGGCTTATGGCAGTGAGTCCCAGAGTTCTGGTACCAGGAAGAGGTGGGTTTCATGCTATGTAGACCTAAGGTTTGTAACCTTTTTTGAGTCCTGGATCCATTGGGCAGTCTGGTGGATTTTGGACCCTTTCTCAAAATAATATTTTTAAATGCATAAATTTAAATATGTAGAGTTACAAAATAAATATATTTAAGTACCACTGTAAAAAGAATTATAAAGGAAATCAATTTTATTGAAATACCATTATAAAAAAAATTTTTTTTTAATTCATGGACCATATAAAATTTTGCAAGGGTAAATGTTGAAAACTATCTTTGCATGTATTTTGAAAAATAAAAAGTCATTATTACAAAAACCAAATAAATACAATAAAATACATAAAATGAAATAAAAGAGATTACAAAGGGAAATAATTATACTAAAATACAGTTATCAAAAGATTTTTAAATGCACAATTTTGTGCACAGCAAAATTTTTTAAAATTTAGAATTCTTGCTATAAACACTGGTTCCTTGGAATTTTCCCCTTTCTCTGTTTATTTTTCTTCTTTGTTCTTTATTATTATTATTTTAAAAAATAATTTATCAATCCCTTAATTTCCAACAACAGAGATACTAAATAAAATACACATAGCTATTTATAACTAAAATTTCTACATATGATACATCCAGTTAAAATATTTGTCTGAACTTGTAATTTTATCAGTGAAGAGAGCTTTAAGAAAATTCCTTTTACCAATGCAAATAGTAGCTCTTCTGCATTTTATCCATGTTAGAGAATTGCCTGGACCATTAAGAAATTGTAAACCTGTACAGGTTCACATAACTAGTAAGTATTAAAGATAGAACCTGAATGCACATGGTTTTGACTCTGAGGCAGGCTGTCACCCTTTCTGCACAACCTATTTCTCATGTCCATAAAAGCTCAAGAATTACTAACTCCATATTCATTTTTTTTGTCCATTATTCTTTGTATTTGTTTATATGTTTTTATGAATCTGGTTTTAATCAATGTGATTGCTGTTTTAATTCTAATTTTTTATACATTATTTAACTGTCTTTATATTCCTCTCTTTTTCTTTTTGGAGGGAGGAGTCAAAATCTATGACTTCATTGAAGTAGAGAGCTC
Source organism: Sarcophilus harrisii (assembly GCF_902635505.1). Lineage (NCBI taxonomy): Eukaryota > Metazoa > Chordata > Mammalia > Dasyuromorphia > Dasyuridae > Sarcophilus > Sarcophilus harrisii. The sequence goes on from NC_045427.1 coordinate 449,227,985, forward strand.
TCCATATAGAAACTCCTTCCATACATGCAGCTCTGTGGCTCATCCATAATTTGTACTCTTAGAGAATTATCTGGGACACTGAGAGGTTAAGGACACATCTACTGTATGTAAGGACAAGACATATCTACTTACTCAATTCAGTTCAATAAACATTTAGGTAAATGTCTCCAGATACTATGCTAGATTTTAACTAGCTCTCCATTCACTATACCATACTACTTTTTGTATTCTTCCTATGTCATTTCAATGGCCTTGTAGTATTATTTTGTGGGGTTTTGTTTGTTTTTCAGAGGAAATTGGGGTTAAGTGACTTGCCCAGGATCATGCAAGTAGCAAGTGTTAAGTGTCTGAAGCTGGGTTTGAACTCAGGTCCTTCTGCCTACAGAGCTGGTATTCTATCCACTATGCCATGTATCTGCTCCATGTAGTATTATTTTGATATTTCAAAGTTATTTTTCTAGTTGTTTCTAATTATATACAAATACATGGGGCAACTAGATAGTGCCATAGTGCACAGAGTGCTAAGTCTAGAGTCAGAAAGACGCATCTGAGTTCAAATGTGACTTCAGACATATCTTTTACCCGTTTGCCTCAGTTTCCTCATCTGTAAAATGAACTGGCCAACAACACTGAGGGGCACCCAAAGAATCAAACATGACTGAAAACAACTGAAGAACTATCATTTTTTTCTTTATTATAATACTTTGTGTTCATTCTCAAATATGAAAGTATTAGAACAACAGATAACATTTTGTGGTGTTTGTATTTTACCAAAATACCCTCTGAAAAGATTCTACCGGTTTTCAATTCCAATAATAATATATGGGTGTTTCTTGGATGTTGTTTTTTTGGTTTTTTATTTTTTCAAACACAGAAAAAAAACACTGGAGCCTGCTTAAGTTTGATACATATTCACCCCCTGGACGACTGGACCATTCAATGTGCATAATTCCTTGGCGTGTGGCTCCTGCCTCTGCAGAAGAACATACAAATGTAGGCAGTGTCATCAGCAATGTAGAGAAAGAAGGCTTAGCTGATGAAATTGTAAAAGAAGGTGATCAGAAAGCGACAGATACATTCCTATGCTTAGTGTTTGGTGGGATGAATACTGAAGGGGAAATCTATAATGACTGTGTTGTAACACTGGTTGACTAATAAAATTAATGTTTTCTTAATACCTTTCAAATTTTCTATTTTAAGAAATTTAAAATGAACAACTGTTAGGGGTAGATAGGACTGGAACATTAATTTTATGCTAGAAGCTTGTTTAAGTGTTTTGTGGGTACACAGTGTTCCTATATTGGCACAGTCAGATTGACCAGATGAAATTATACATATAAGTGAAAAAATTCAAGAATCATAGACTGTTAGAGATGGAAGGGGTCTTTAGGCTAGGGGTTCTTAGGTGTTTTGTGTGTGTCATGGTTACTTTAAGAAGAAAAAAACAGGTTTTTTTTAGAGTTTATGTTAAGAACCTCTGCCTTAGAATGTAGAATATTAGAACATGAAACACAAAATGTTGGAATTCCAAATGGGCTTAGAGATCACCTGCTCTAATCCTCTTATTTATAAGGAAATTAAGATTTAATGGTTAGTAACTTGCCCAGGATCATATCAAACTAGTAAGAGAACTAGCATCTGATCATTTCCTGATACCTAGACCAGTAGTTTCCCCTTGCCCCCACCACCACCACCACATTTTCTCCCTGTGATCATGCAAATCTTATTTTGTACTAGCGGTGGGACCCAGACAGTTTATCAACTAATATGCCTAGATTTCATAAAAGGCAAAACAATCAGGTGGTTTATATTAAATTGCACATATTCACTCAAACTTGAATTGAAAAAAGATCTCAAACTTTTAAGAGGGCTTGAATAGTCATTAACTTTATTAAGTTCTATATGATAATACTGGACCCACTGTTGTTTCTTTTACAAAATAAAACATTCTCTTTTCTGATTCCTGTCTTTCCTCCCTCAATCCCCTATATCTTGTACATCATCATGAGATTTGCCTTTAGACAGTTTAGTTTTCAGAAAACAAGGATGGTTTAGTTCAAAGAATACTTGAAACAGAAAACCTTTTTTTTTTTTTTGTCTAGAATACTTACTGCATAGCCTTAGGAAATCATTTAACTCCTCTTGGTACCATTGCACTTTGAGGTTAGCCTAGATGATCTCTAAGGACTCTTCAAACTTCTACTGCTCTATAAATGTAAGAAGCTACAATTGGTATCTGTCGATAACCATATTTATACAAATGTCTACCTCACTTTCAAGTCCCTAGTTTTACCCTCATTTACCTAATCTCACTGTTCCAGATACCAGCTTTCTGTTTCATTCATAGGAGAACCAAGTTCAAATTCAGCTTCAGATACTTACTACCTGTGTGGTCCTGGGCAACTGCCTAAAAATAAAAGTATTCATTCATTTACATTCAACATTAAATACTACATATCACATACTAGGAGGAAATCCTACACTTTAGTAGGGAGATATCAGCACTGATAACTATATTACTTATGACATAAGTTAACCTGGTCCAAAAGAAAGTACTATGAATGTTAGGGTATCAAGCAAGACTTCATGGAGGAGCTGACATTTGGGTTGAGATTAAATAATGGCTGGAAGAGATAGGATGGGGATCGCTGGTTTAGGGAGCAGTGTAAACAATAGCAGAAGTAGCAAGATTCTAGATCATTTTCCCTGGAGTATAGAGTATGTAGAGGAAAATTGTGACAATGTGCAGGACCTCAGGTGGAGGCAAAGCAGTCAATCTTAGTTATTGTTTGTCCTTTTTTCTCGAAGAGGATGTGACATCAGGAAGGTAATGGATGTGAGGGAGGGAGGCTGGGCAAGGTCACTGGCCTCACCTTCCCCTCCAGAGCCATCTAGATCCAGTGACCAGACATAGATCAGGACTGGAGAAGGCCCTCATAATTGATTGTATATGAGAGGTGAAGAAAGGAAAATTCAGGCTTATGAATGTGGAATACTGGATAAATGGCACTGTTGCAGACATAATCAACAAACATTTGTAAAGGAGCTTACTGTGTGGCAAGCATTAAATTCCTACTACATGACAAATGCTAGAGGAAAAAGAAATATAAATGAAAACATTCCCTGCCCATGGGAGCTTAATGGAGGGATGTACATAGCCTAGATATTTACAAAAGATAATTTGGTAGTTGAGGCTATAGTAGTGAAGCATAAGGTTTCATGCAGGTGTCATTTGACTCTAGAAGGAAAAACAGGGAGTCTAAGGAAGAACTGTAAAAAGTCAACAAGACTCAATTTAGGGCATGTTGGGATGTCCAAGTAGTGATATTCTGTATGCAACTAGAGGATATAATAAGATCATAGATTTAGAGCAGGAAGATACTATAGTGGCTATCTTAATACCCCCATTTTAGAGAAAAACTGAGTCCCAGAGAGGTTATTTTTTTTCCTAAGGTCACATTAGAGAAGCAGCAGTTGGAATTAAATTCTATTTATTTTTTATACTGTGACACACTGTCTTATCAGGATGTTTTCCTTATCAAGGTATGTTAATAGCTATTTTAAGTTATCTCTGGTAAGGTATAGAGAAAAAACATGGAATTTAGCTTTGGGAAATTTAAATGTGAATTTTCACTCCAAATTACATGTTGGAGAGATATGGGCCTCTGAATTTTCCTAGCTGAGAATAGGCAACTCATATTCTTTCTACACCTATAAAATGTGAAATACCTGTATTATCTTTCTCAAAGTAAAAACTTAAAAGTGAATTTCATTTGTAATTAGCTGAGTAATCAGTCATATAAATCTGTCAGTCTTTTTCTCATAGAATAATGCCTTTGTTTTAGAGTTATTAAAAAAAACTGTAAACTGTACACCATATACAAAAGCTAGTTAACTTAAGTAGCTATAAATAGCCAGATCACTTCAACTTTAGATTTTATCTAATTTGCCTTATCACACACAAATGTCGTGATGACTGAAGCCCAGATCCTTCTAAAGTATTATCTGAAATAACTTTAAAAACAAATCTGGGGAACTTAGAAATTAGCTTGAGTTGAATAAAACCCCTATTATTACTTTCTTTTTTTTGACTTAGCAGAAGCATGAAAAGTTGCTGTATTAGACTAAAGTATTTAAATGAGAATCTTGAAAGCCTTATTTTAAAACTAAAATTTTGGCTGGGAATTTGTGTTTCTCTAGACTTTTGCTCAATAATTCCTTCATAAAATTAAGCTATCAATCTCCAGTTTAGTATCATCTATCCTTTTTCTGCCATCAAATATCACATATTTGTGTTTGGAATTATTTTTGAAAAAATTGTTTACCAAAAATTAGATACCAAAATAAATATTAATCAAGATTTAAGTAAGTTTGTCTTTTTTTTAAAGGTCCCAATGCAGAATGAAAACAATTATGGACCACAGATCAAAAGAATAATGATCTATTTTCAGCTATTAACCAGTCCTAGTTATCGCTCATCTTTTTTCATCCTTTGAGAAGTATCATAAATGCTCTTTACAGTCCCTTCTAGGTAAGATGCTTATAATTCTAGCTCTTAATATGTAGTCATGTTTAACCTTAGTAGCTTCTTTGGTGTGAAATTTTTGAAAAACCTCTAAAAAGGTTTAAAAAAAAAAAAAAAAAAAAGTCAAGACTTAAAAGGCACCTTCTTCTATTAATCTAGTTCAAGCCCTCATTTGACAGAAATCTCAAATCAGTTTTCCTACTGTCCTATCAGTTCCTCAAAACATACCGTTTCTTCTCACACTGGGTCTGGCTAGACTAGTTCTCCATCTTCTTTCTTGTCATGAATTCCTTTGACTGCAAAAAGGTCAGTATGAATAAATCCCCCCCCCCCTCAAGTTTATGTATGCTAGATTAAGAACCCCTGCCATGGAGGATAATTGAAACCATTAGTACCATATGGAAATGTTAAGTACTAAATCATTTTCTAGCCCACTTGAAAGGACTATTCAAATAGAAAATATTGGTTAGAACTCGGAAAACCTGTTTTATTACTTTTGACTAATTTATAAGGGGATTTGGATAAAGTCCTAAATCAGCCTTATTGAGCTATTAATTCCAGTGCATCAAACTTCTATCATCATTAGGCTTGAAGACTGAAAGCATCTATCACTTGATCTCTTACAAAGTTCTAATATTAGTAACCTCTTGCCTTTCATAGGGTTATTTGTATAAACTTCAAAGGTATTGGAGAAACCAGTTTTTAAGTCACTAAAACCAACATGTAAATAACAAACATTTATTGGTATCACTTAATGGTAGAAAAAAAGTTCTACACCAAAATGCACATGACCCAATTGTTAAATATAACATTTGCAAGGTGAACACATTTGCCAACCCAGATTTCTTTCCCCCTCCCCACTTTAAGCCAATTCTAATCCCCTTCCAACCATTCCCCCCTCCCACCACCCAACCCCCCCCAAGAGTAACTGCTAACAAAAGCAGCAAACAGCCACTTGGGCTTATAGCATTTTCAACTCCACTCCATAGTGAAGATTCCAATTACATTCGAGATTGAGTTCTCTCCATTTTCTCCTAACAAAAAGTTCCTGAGTCCAGTATTTACAATATTACAACACACACAAGTGGTGTCTACAACTCATCTTTTTCTCCCGTTTCTTCGCTCCCTGGGGGAGGGCCTGCACCACCATATAGCTTACTAACAATAGGCTGGACAATCTCTTCAAGTTCCTTCTTTTTTGCTTTGAAATCTTCAATTTCTGCATCTTGGTGACTCTCAAGCCACTCAATTTTTTCTTCCACTGCTTTTTCTACAATCTCCTTGTCTTCAGAGGAGAGCTTTCCACCCAGCTTTTCCTTATCACCAATCTGGTTCTTTAGTGAATAGGCATAACTCTCCAGCTCATTTCGGCTATCAATACGTTCTTTAAGCTTCTTGTCCTCCTCAGCAAACTTCTCAGCATCGTTTACCATCCTCTCAATCTCTTCTGGTGTAAGACGGTTTTGGTCATTGGTGATTGTGATCTTATTCTTGTTCCCGGTGCCCTTGTCTTCAGCGGTGACCCGAAGAATACCATTCACATCTATTTCAAAGGTGACTTCAATCTGAGGGACCCCTCGAGGAGCAGGAGGAATTCCCGTCAAGTCAAATGTTCCCAGGAGGTGATTATCCTTGGTCAGAGGTCGCTCACCTACAAAGATATTACATCAATACTTAAAATGCTGTTAGGACAAACAATTATAAACCCCCCATATATCATTATCTTTAGTTAATATTTTTATATTCATTCAACTTTAGCTCCAACTATACACCACTGGCAAGAACTACATTCCCCAAAGGCAGTCCAAACAAATTGAATGTTCTAATCTTTTTTTTTTCCTATATAAGCAAAATATTTAGCTCAGTATCCTATTTTTTAAAATTAGTAACAAAAGGCAGTATGGTTCCAATAAGCAGGCAACAAGGTAGAAATGGAGAAAAACATGTATGATATTACTTTTCTCCCCAATGACTGAGAATTTAAAAGAAAGGCAAAATCCTATTTTTCAGAGCCCAAGATGGTCAGTAGATCTCTAGATGCTAGCTGATAACTTTATTAGCTGGGGCCATAAGCAAGTATTTTTTTTAGTCTCAATTTTCTCATTCCTAATTACAGTATTATTCTTAAAGACAGTACTTGATAAAATGATCTAAGTTCACTTAGATTTATTTCTTTGTATTAAAATATATTACCTTCATAGACTTTGATAGTGACAGTTGGCTGATTATCAGAAGCAGTAGAAAAGATCTGAGATTTCTTGGTGGGCACAACAGTATTTCTTGGGATTAATTTGGTCATGACACCACCAACAGTTTCAATGCCAAGTGTAAGGGGACACACATCAAGAAGCACCAGATCACCTAAGACAAAAAAGAATTATAATTTCAACATTAGTAATAGTCCTTTGTGCAGCATCATACCACCAGAGTCAGGATTGTGGATTATTTCTAATCTATCTCAATGTTCTTTTTTCCCTATGCTTTCTAATTTTTAAAAAATTTCAATATATTTTCTTTTCCCAAATACATGTAGAGATAATTTTCAATATTAATTCTTTGAAAGAATTGTTCTCTCCCTCCCTTCCCAAGACAGCAATCTGATATTGGTTATATGTATACAATAATTTTAAACACCTTTTCTATATTAGTCATATTGTGGAGGGTAGAAAAGGGAAAAACTACACTATTTTAATATTCTTTCAACAAATCCGGGTCACAAGTCATAAGCTAGTTCTTGATCATGGCTGCAAAGAGAAGTGTGTTAGGAATTCTCTCTTTTTGGAAATGTTAAGATGTTGACCTACCAGTATCTTGATCACCAGACAATACACCAGCCTGGACAGCAGCACCATAAGCAACAGCTTCATCTGGATTAATACCCCGGGAAGGCTCTTTGCCATTGAAGAACTCTTTCACCAATAGTTGTATTTTAGGGATCCGAGTAGAGCCCCCAACAAGAACAATTTCATCAATATCAGACTTCTTCAAGTCTGAATCCTCTAGTACTTTCTGGACAGGCTTCATTGTAGACCGGAACAAATCCTAAAACATGAATCAGTAATATATAATCACCAGAATGCTTTTACTATACTGTAATTAACAGGGAAAGTAAAATCCATTAACCCACCATAGTTTCCAACACATTTCTCCATTTCCTATAAACCTACCATGTTTAGTTCTTCAAACTTAGCACGAGTGAGTGTCTCAGAGAAATCTTCACCTTCAAAGAAAGATTCAATTTCAATTCTAGCCTGATGTTGAGAGGACAAGGCCCGTTTAGCCTTTTCAACTTCCCTTCGAAGTTTCTGCACAGCTCTGTTGTCTTTCCTCACATCTTTTCCAGTTTTCTTTTTGTACAACTTAATAAAGTGCTCCATGACTCGCTGATCGAAGTCTTCTCCACCCAAATGAGTGTCACCATTTGTGGCCACCACTTCAAACACTCCATTGTCAATGGTGAGCAAGGACACATCAAAGGTGCCACCACCCAGATCAAACACAAGGATGTTCTTTTCTCCCTCCCTCTTGTCTAGGCCGTAGGCAATAGCAGCTGCAGTACTGGTGAGGGGGGAAAAAAAGGGGCTGTCAGATTAGCACTTCCCCCATTTCCAAAACACTTTATATTTCCCACTTTATCAATACTTACGGTTCATTGATTATCCTCATGACATTAAGACCAGCAATAGTACCAGCATCTTTGGTTGCTTGACGCTGGGCATCATTGAAATAGGCAGGAACGGTAACAACTGCATGAGTAACCTAAAAAAAAGTCACTCATTTAAGGCCATGATAAGTCAGTAGTCGCTATAGAATCATAAATATTAGGGCTGAAAGGGATCTTCTCTTTTTACAAGAGAAAAAAACCTCTATTGAGGAAATTATGTCAGTTTCCCAAAAAATCATATTATTAAGTATGTTTCTTGACTTTTCCCTCTTCAGTGAAGAGCTTTTTGTGGCTACATCTTGCCTATCCATCTTTCCATTATCAATCAATTCCCCATTTTAAGATATTACATTATATGGGGAACAGTCTAGACCTATAGTTATCACTGGCATAGGAAAACTCCTCCTTCCAATGAATGCAGGAAGAACCTTCTCTACAGCAAATCTGACAGAACTACCTAGAATGCTGAAAGGTTAAGTTACTTGCTCACAGGTCATATAGTTCAGTGTGTCAAAACAGCACAACATTCTAGACCCGCTTTCTTTGTAGTATATTATTTTATTTCTCTTCAAAACTATGTTTTGGTAACAATGTCATGTTATGGATGAACCTCACATTTGACTATCAATTTTCTAAAGTTCTTACCTTTTTGCCTAGATATGCCTCAGCTGTTTCCTTCATCTTAGTCAGGACCATAGCAGAAATTTCTTCAGGAGCAAATGTCTTTGTTTGTCCACCTCCAACATCTACCTGAATGTATGGTTTGGTCTTCTTTTCAACCACCTAATTTTAAAATGATGCAGAAGATCTATTATTTACATCCAAATAAATTCTATTACATACAGACATAGGTTCATTTTGTTACAAGAATCTACTATCTTATGAGGACTTTATATTTATAGTCTTAAATTTTGTTAATTTGGTGTCAGCATTTTAAATTCCCTGGATTCCACAGAAACTTGGGACTATCCTAACTTGCTCTCCTAGTACTAATACTATGCTGTCCAAAAGTAGTTGTGGATTTTGGTTTACTTAATTCTACTTTCTGAGAACATTTGATGGTTTTAATCAAAACCAATACTGATCACATTCTAAAAAGAATTTCTGAGTAATATGGTTGAACTAATACTATTGCCTAACAAAGAAACTGTTTTTTCCAGGCTTAATTTTATTAGAACACCACTGTTTGTTCAAGCACTATTAATGTTCTAAAGATTTAACCATTTAAAAGATAGTAGAACTGGGAAAAAAAACAATCCCTGGGATCTTTAAAACAAAGGGGGTTATATAAAAGTAATATCAAATATGACTAAAGACACTTTTTAACTTTTTAAAAAGTCAAAGTAAAAAAGGTGAAGTTCAAAACTGCATCCTAGAGTTTTCCTAATTGAGGTTTAACATCCTATATTTTAATACATTATTAACTCACGGAGAAAAACAGACCTTGAAAGGCAGGTATTTAATGTCCTGCTGCACTGAAGGGTCATTCCACGTTCGGCCAATCAGCCGCTTAGCGTCAAAGACTGTGTTCTCGGGGTTTGAGGTAAGCTGGTTTTTGGCGGCATCACCAATGAGCCGCTCTCCTTCTGGGGTGAAAGCCACATAGGAAGGTGTGATTCGGTTGCCCTGATCATTGGCAATAATTTCCACTCGACCATTCTTAAACACGCCAACACTGGAGGAGAAAGACCAGACCGGAGAAAACAAATGAGCCTTGGATGTAATGTTAAAGAAAACACAAAAAAGGAATGAAAAAACATCCTCCTCATTGATCCTGCCTTTGCCCTGATCTTGAGAAATCAAGGTTTGGGCCGGAGCGGAGGCCTACTGGGCCTAAGGGAAGATTCCATCTCATCCCTTCCCCCCCACCTCCAGGATCTGGTCGCCGGCTTCCAAGAAGGATCCCAAAGAAAAAACCTTCCGGGACCGAGGAAAAAGACCTAACAAAGGCGTGTGGAAATTTTCCAGACTGGATCCACGCAACCATAAGCCTTGGCCTAGAGACGCTGTCAGAAGCCAGGGATGGACCCAAACATCTCCGTTGCGCCCCCCCCACACCCCAAACTCTCGAGATGGAAATTTCAACTGGGGCCCCAGCTGTTGCTCTTACCACGAGTAAGTGGTGCCCAGATCGATGCCCACCACCGTGCCCACGTCCTCCTTCTTGTCGTCTTCGTCAGCCCGAGCCCCCATGGCCACCAGGAGCAGCAGAGCGGCCGCCACGAGCGAGCGCCTCATCCTGTCTCTAGGTCCGCCCGCCCTCCTGCTTATCTGCGCTTCCGTTCGCCCTCCGCTCTCCCGACAAGATTCCTTCGATGGAGTTAACTCGGAGGAAGAGTGAACAACCTGCGGAGACACGGGTCGTGCTCCCTAAGAAGGCCGGGAGCGACAGAGGCCCATCCATCGCCTATGGGCGGAAGCTCCCCCAGGACCGGCCAGGGCCAAGTGGCGACGGCAACGGCGGGTCTGAACGAGGCACAGATTAGTTCGATTCGGTTCCCTTCCCCGTCCTCCCCAACTTGGGGCCCAAGGTCGTGGCGCTTACCTCGCACGGCTGGTTTGCAAAAAGTCTCAGCACTCTCAATGGTCTCCCGTCAGTCCGTTGGTCAAGTATGGGCCCGAGCCGGCCCCGACTTCTCTTATATATCCACCCCCCAGCCCCGTCGTGGAGGCCTCCGATTGGTGAAGTCTCCGCGCGTTGGACGCCGCTTATTGGCCTCAAACACCAAGCTGGCCACCGCCGATTCGAGGCGGCGGCAGCCGCAGACTACGTCATCGCATCGACCCTCCCCCGTCGTCTCATTGATCTTCCTTTGCTCCAAAGAGAACCAATCGAAGAGGCATTTGGGCCCTGCGGTAGTATTTTATTGGTCGACCCTCTGTCAATCATTTAAAAGTGGCGCGCGCCGGCCTCTCAATCCTCAGAGCAGTTTCCGCTGGTTGCCGCCCTGGTCCCACCTTCTCTCTGGAGCTTCCGAGACGTTCATGTGGGTGTCGGCTGGGTTACCTGTCGGGGAGTTGCGAGCTCTGGTCCCCGCCCCTTCAAACATTCCCTGCGCTCCCCTTGGCTCCCCCGATTCTAGCGTCAGCGTGGTAATCTCTCTTTACGCTGCCTATTGGTGCTGCCGTCCCAGAGCATTAATGTGATCGCCGCGTACCGTTGAATACTTGTTCCGCCCTCGGGCGGCAGGTTTCTGTTCCCAGGATCTATGGGAGACTCACGGAGTGCTTAGAGCTGGAAGTTACGCTAGGAAGTTTCTAGCCTTTCATTTGACCGATGGGGAAACTAAGGCCCAGGGAGAGCTAAGGTCTTTTTTTTTTTTTTCCTCTCTCTCTTTTTTTTTATTTTTTTTTTATTTTTTTATTTAATAGCCTTTTATTTACAGGATATATGCATGGGTAACTTTACAGCAGAGAGCTGAGGTCTTGTAGATCCGCAGTAGAATTCTGGTCCCGAGACTTAATTCACTCATCCTTTGTGGAAGTGACAAATCACTTTCCCTCTCTAGGCTCATTTCCTCCTCTGTAACGTGGGGCAGGACCTTCACTGGCGCATCTCTTAGGTCTTGTGATCTTTCCACAGCACTGTGTTTCCTATAATCTCACAATTGGAAAGTTTAATGCCCACTGGAACAAGAATCCCTTATGCAATATTACTGACGAGTGATAAATCAGTCTTTCCTCTAGTCACAGAAAAGCCGAATCTGAAGCAGCATAACTCCATTGCTGTGCAGTTCTAAATATAATAATTATTAAGAAATTTGTTTGCCGCTGAAATCTGTCTACTCAATTTCTAGCCGTTACTCCTAAGTCTCCTCCACTCTGGGGGCTAAGGGAAAGAACTCTAATACATATTCGTGTTTTGTTTTGTTTTTAATTGTTATTATTACAGCAGGATGATTTCAGACTTAGACTGACATGAACTGGTGCTGAGTGAAATGAGCAGGACCAGGAGATCATTATATACTTCAACAACAATACTAGATGATGATCAATTCTGATAGACATGGTCCTCTTCAACAATGAAAATGAACCAAATCAGTTCCACTAGAGCAGTAATGAACTGAACCAGATGCACCCAGGGAAAGAACTCTGGGAGATGACTATGAACCACTACATAGAATTCCGAATCCTTTTTGTCCGCCTGCATTTTTGATTTCCTTCACAGACTAACTGTACACTATTTCAAAGTCTGATTCTTTTTGTACAGCAAAATAACTGTTGGACATGTATACATATATTGTATTTAATTTATACTTTAACATATTTAACATGTATTGGTCAACCTGCCATCTGGGGGAGGGGGTAGGAGGAAGGAGGGGAAAAGTTGAGGGTTTGCCATTTCCTTCTCCAGCTTGTTTTACAGATGAGGAAACTGAGTCAAAAAGGGTGACCTGAATTGCCATGGATCAGTATCTAAAGTTACTGCGATGGGGGAGCTTCCTGACTCCAGGCTCAGGGCTCTATTTATTTCAATACTTGAAGACATCAAGACAGGCAGAACTGGAAGGTACTTAAGACCACATCTAGTTCAACACCCTTATTTGACAGGGAAGGACTGAAGGCCAGAAATATAAAATGACTTTCGTAAGATGACACAGTTGGTATCAGAGTCACAACTCCAGGCTAGGTCTTGAGCCATCTTTTTGCTTGATCACTTTGCCTCCTCTCTTTTCCATCAGCTGCTAACTGAATGCCACAGTATTAAAGATAATATTTTTAAAATGCATTTTAAATGTTTTTACTCATATCCTTTCTTAGGCAGAGTAGGTTTCTCAGGATTCCCTCTCCTAATTTTCTCTGCCAGTACTATGCTTCTACCCAACAGCTGATATTGTGATGGATCTGGCCCCACTGCCCGTAATAGGTCATCATTTTACCTGCATCTAGTAGCTGTAATTTTGCCTCTTTCAGCATTATCACTATGAGTCTTTCTTAATTGCCACTATGATGATTTGGATTTCCAAAGAAAGCTGTTCTGACTTGGAAATGAGTCATTTATTCTCCCACATTTCCTCCTCCATAATATAGGCACTATATCTTATACTTGAATGTTACTCTAGGAGTGTCAGCTATTCAATGCCTTTATTTGTGATTGCTGTTCTCTCCAAAACAAAATTTAAAAATCAAAAACAACAACCAAAAAAAAAAAACCCTCTCATTTCTATTATACTATAATATCCTATGAGGAAGGTAATGAGATCTTGGTAAAAATCTCTATTTTACTATCAGATTCAGGAATGTCTAATTTCCACTTTATACTAGTTATTGCTGTTAGAATGAACATCAGAACATTTTATCACATAGAAATGTGGTGTGATGTACTCCCAGTTGACCACGGTTTTAAGTCCCAGTTCTGCCCCTTATTAGCTCTTGGGCAAATTATTTCCCCTCCCTTGATCTCACTTTTTTCTTCTGTAATATGAACAGATTGACTAGATAATCTCTAAGATCTTTTTTAACTTTGTGAGTTTTTGATTCTATGTATAGACTGATCACACAGTGTTTAAAATCTTTTCCCCAGAGTTCTGTTTGAGATCTTGATCTAATCATATGTTGGCAGAAAATTTGTTTCTCCTAAAAAGTTCCCTGAAATTAATACTCCCCCAGATAGGTTTGGCTCTTAAATTACTTTAGTGATTGCATCATCTAGCTCCTTCATTGTGCTGGTCCTGCAATACTCTTGCAATTTTGACCTTCCTTCAATTCCACTGACCCCCTGTTGCATCAGAAGATTTTAGAATGTCAGAGCTGGAAAGCACTTTACAATCAAGAATGGTACAGATATAAAATTAGAAGTCTGGCTGAGACTTTAGAATATGACAACCTAGAACATATATATATATATATATATATATATATAGAGAGAGAGAGAGAGAGAAAGAAGGAATTTTAGAGATTATCTAGCTCAACTCCCCCATTTCCTGTTGTAAATACCTAAGTCAATAAGACCAAATAGTGACATTATGACTTGATAAAATTTTAAAGTTTCATTTGAAAATATCAGGTGATTTTCAAAATTAAATAAGGGCAAAATTGAAGAGAAAAAGCTAGTAGTCTTAAAATCACAGACTGGTAAAAAAATATTAGAGCTTACAGAGCATAGAATACTAGAGTACAGAATATAGGAAGTTAGAGTTGAAAGGGGCCTTTGAATATAAAATATTAGCATTAATATCTTAGAACACAGAATTTTTTGACCTTTAATAATTTTATTTTTCCCCAGTTACATGTGAAGACAATTTTTACTTTTCATTTTAAAAAATTTTTGAATTCAAATATTCTTTCTCTCTTCCTCACCTACCCTCTTCTTGAGACAATTTGTTATAGGTTATATATAGAACACAGAATTTTGGAATGTAAAACAAGGCATATAAAAGCTGGATGGGATTTTAGAGATCATCTAGTCCTCATTTTATAAATGAGGAAACTGAAGCCCAGAGAAAAGAAAATGACTTAGGTAATAATTAGCTGAGCAAGATTCAAACAAGAGTCCTCAGCTTTTCTCACTACCCTTTCGACTTGATTTTATATCCTTTCTTTGCCTCTTAAAAGTATGATTAGCAATCTGAAAAGTGAGATTAGGAAAAGGCTACTATAGTAAAAAAATTTAACAGTCAGTCTTAAATAATTTTGAAAGTTCATTATGATGTGATAAAGAGTATCAGATTAATAGTAAGAAAACCTATGTTGTAATCTCAGTTCTATATATTAGTTTTCATCCTCAGGCAATTAGCTTATCCTTTTAAAGCCTCAGTTTCCTCATCTGTTAAATTAATATATACTCTGCCTACCAATTTTAATGGTCAAAAAGCTTTTCCTTCTCAAGAAACAAAATCTACATCTCTGTAGCTTCCACTTCTGGCCTCTAGCCTCTGTTCTCTAAGGTGCAAGAAGGAGGGAAATATTGTATTTGGAATCAAAAGACTGACTTTGACCTAGCTTTGCCACTGATGTAACTACCTCTCAAGGGATTTCAATTTTCTTATTTGTTAAATGTGATAAGCAAGTTGAGTAAAAAGCAGTATGAAGTTGAGACCAAATTCAAAGTTAGCATGATCCAGGTTCAAAGCTGACCTCTGGCTCTATGACTTAAGTGACCTGAGCAAGTCACATACCTCTCAGAGCTCCTAGAAAATTTCTAAACTTATAAATTACAGAAGCAGTTACTGATTTGCATTGATAGACAGTGAGGTTTCTTAATGAGAAACTCACTAAATAGTTGTAATCACAGATCTGAACCAAAAGTAAAAATTGGTAGGGAGCAGAGAGAAAGAAAGATGGAATTGTACCAGATGATTTTTTTATGGTCTTTTCTAGTTCCAAGTCCTAAAGTCTACTTTATAGCATTGCTGAAATCAAACAAGATAATATTAAGTAGTAATCTCTCTCTTAGTCCTCTGGGCTCCAGCTACCAGCAATGACGAATACACCCCTCTCCCCTTTCTTTTGAAAATCTTTGAAGAAGTAGCCTAGGGTTATGTGTCGTGCCAGTCCTAGTTTCAGAGGAAAATGGTGTTAGAAAGACAAATGGAAAGAGAGCAGAGGAAATTATCAATTGCTCATGGGTAGGCTGAGCTAATGTAATAAAAATAACTATTCCATCTAAATTAATATACTTATTCGGTGCCATACCAAACTGCCAAAAAATTATTTCATAGAGCTAGAAAAAAATAATAACAGAATTTATCTGGAAGAACAAAAAGTCAAGAATATCAAGGAGATTAATTTTTAAAAATGCAAAGAAAGGTGTCCTAAGCCTAGTAATATAAAGTAGTAGTCATCAAAACTATTTGGTCCTTGTGGTGTTCTCTTCTTTAAAATAATAATGGTTCTCTCTGGGAACAGGTTTCTTGGGGAGGTTTTCTGGAGGCAGCCTTAGTTTCAGCTCAGAGTAATAATCACTCCAAATGCAGCTAGCTGATAAAATTCAAATGTTTATTTTCTCCTTCCTTGGGCCCCTCCAGCCAGCACCAAGGTGAAAGTTGCAATGAATCTGTCTTGCCTCTGAGAGAGGGCTTCTGGTTCTCAATCTCCCAGAGTGCTCCTGTGTCTGTCCCAGAGTGCTCCCTGCCCTTAAGAGCTTCTTGCTTATATGAGCTCTCTAAAGGTGTGAACACAAGCATTGTTTCTATCAGTTCCACTTAGTACCTTGTTTCAAGTTCTGGCCCATAACATCTCCTTGTAAGATCAGATCACTCATACTGAACCATGCTAAATTAGATAATTATTGTCTTTATCAACTCTAATGAGTTAACACTTTGTAAGGATTCCAACAGGTACTGGCTAAGTATTATGGGTCAGAACTTGAAACAAGGTGCTAAGTTAGTGGAATTGATAAAGACAATGGTTATTTAGCATGGTGTTTAACAGTTCTTAGTTCAGTACATGTACTTAGTCCTTACTATATAGTACAAGATTCACACCTTTGATTAGAGAGGATATAAGCTCTAACAAACTCAGCCAGAATCAGAACTGGAAGACAGAGACTGTGGTGGAGATCCTCCTGCCTCCCCCACAGGAACTAAGACACATTCAGGAGGACCTCAAGAAGCTGGCAGAAGCAGAGAAGACAAGTACTGGCAGAAGGAGATTAAGTTCTCAGAACCAAGGAGAGAGATAGCCCTCTAAGAAAGCTAACTGGGCCCCAGGAAAGGAGACAAGACTTGGAAAGAGACAATAAAGGATTTGGACCTTAATACCAGGCTGCACTTGTGGTGATTACTGAACTGAAACGAAGGCTGCTTCCAGAGACCCCAAGAAAACCTCAACAGAGAATATTGCATTTTAGAGAAAATATTACATTTTGGCATCCAAACATGGGACTGACACGATCCTGATTTCAGTGGAAAAGTCTCCTCGACCCAGAAATTAGGGTAAGTACAAAAATAGACAAGGAAACTTTGTTAAAGGGCTAAAGTAGTACTTCAGTTAAAATGGGACAGATATTTAGAAAACAGCCTTCTTTTTCAATTCAAGGAAAATGTATAGAGATCATTGTTAGACTTATGAAAAGCCAAGGTTTGGTTATAATTTGAGAGCAGATCACTGAACTTTTAGAAACTGTACAGTACACATCTTCTTGGTTCTCTAAGGAAAAAGAATTGGATCTAGAAGAGTGGAAATTAGTAGGAGAGTAACTGTATCAATACTACAATGATTAAGGACCTGATTCAATTTTCAAAGATACACTTTATGCACATAATTTAATACAACTGATTTTAGGAAATTATATAAGTTATAGAATAAGGAAAAAGAAGAAAGAGCAGGAGGGGGAGGATCCAGATAAACTAGGTGAAAAGGATGAAGAATCAGATAAGAATGGAGTTAAGTACAATTCTGACTGTAGTACACAGCAGAAGTCATTAGGGTATTCCCCATCCCCTGACCTACTTCCTTCAATTAACCATTCATGGATGGAGGGAGAAGGAGGAAGGGGAGAGGCAGTAACATAATCAGCACCACCTATGAAGCAGCCTATGACAAGATTGCAAAAGGCACTGGTTAAGGCTAAAAATGAAGGACATGATATATTTGACTTAATAAATGCATACCCTGTTATTGAAGAGCTTGACTCTTCAGGTCAACAAAGGAGAAGATACACTCCTTTTGATCTGGAAAAAATTAAGGATTTGAAAAAGGGTTGTACTCTTTATGGTGCTATATCATCTTATGTTAAGATGTTACTAGAGAGTTTGGCTTATGAAATTTAACCCCCAGTGATTGGAAATCCATAGTAAGGACATGTTTAGAACCTGGATAAAACTTGTTGTGGCTTTTGGAGTATCATGAATTATGTAGGATTCAAGCCCAATGCAATAAGCAAACTGGAGTTAACATACAAATCACCTTTGACCAACTAGCAGGTGAAGGTCAGTATGCAGAGAATTCAGCACAGATTAATTACCCCTTGGGAGCATATGAACAAATTGCTACTGCTGCTATAAAAGCTTGGGGTACCCTCCCAGGGAAAGATCAAGGGGAAGCCTTCACAAAAATAGAGCAAGGTCCCAATGAACCCTTTGTGGATTTTGTGGCTCATTTGCAAACAGCTGTCACAAGAACTATCAGAGAAAATGCAGTTACAAGAATAATGATCAGACAACTGGCTAAGGAAAATGCTAATGAGGTTTGCAGAAGAATTATATGGGGACTAGACAAAGATGCTCCTTTAGAGGAAATCATAAGATTCTGTGCCACAGTGGGCACAAATGCTTATTATACCTAGGCTATGATGAACATGGGAAGACAGGGTCCCTCTTGGCAAGGGACTTCTAAAGAAACTCACCAATGTTGTCAATGTGGAAAAATAGGGCATCAGAGCCCAGTGTAGGTATAGAGATAGAGTGAAAGGACAGGGTGAGAGAAGAGCTAAAACCTTATGTCCAAAATGCAACCAAGGTTTCCACTAGGCCTCAAAATGTAAATTGACCCAGGGAAATGAGAGACAGGGTCTAGCTCCAAGGTATGATGGCAGCTGAGTTTACACCCAGAGAGTCTTTAGAAGGTCAGGACTCTGATGTGATCAATCAGCAAAATAAGAAATCAGATAGGAGAAAGGGATTTCATCAGGGGTCCTCAAACTTTTTAAATAGGGGGCCAGTTCCCGTCCCTCAGACTGTTGGAGGGCCGGACTATAGTAAAAACAAAAACTATGAACAAATTCCTATACACACTGTATATATCTTATCTTGAAGTGAAGAAACAAAATGGGAACAAATACAATATTTAAAATGAAGTAAAGTTAAATCAAAAAACTTACCAGTATTTCAATGGGAACTATGGGCCTGCTTTTGGCTAATTAGATGGTCAATGTCTGGTTCCATATTTGTCACTGCTAGTTGTAACAAGTGATGCAAGTGTGCATCCGTTAGTCTTGATGTGATTGGAGATTTCAAATGTTCCATTCTAGAAAAAGTCTGTTCACAGACATAAGTGCTGCCAAAGATGGTTGCCATTTTGAAAGCATGGTTCCTAAGATGAGGATATGTCTCAGAGGGGAGAGATGCATAGAAATTATGAAGGCTGCTTGATTTGAATGTGTCTTTCAGAGAGTCACAATTCTGCAGTTCAGCCAGTTCTATTTGGTAAATTGTATCCACATTTTCAATGTCAATAGGAAATAGGTTATAGGAAAGCTGTATGTCCTGTTCATGGAGATGAAGCTCTTTAAATCTAAATTGGAACTCCTTTTGCAATTTTCCCAGTGAATCCACACATGTTTGGTTTGGGAATGCAATCAGTGGTTTTTCCGCTAACAGATTTTGAGTTGTGGGAGATGGAAGAAGTTTTCTTCCTTCACCTGTTTGATGAGGAGGCCTAATTTTACTTCAAATGCTTTGACATGTGATTGCATATCACAGATGAGCTTCCCCTTTCCTTGAAGTTGCATATTGAAATTGTTGAGTAGCTGTTACATCTGTCAGAAAGGCAAAGTGCCATTTCCATTCTGTAGCATTGAGCTCTGGTACTTCTTTGTTTTTTGAAAGCGGAAAAGTTGTAATCTATGGAAATCATAGAAACATTTCAAAACTCGACTCAGCCAATGGACTTCTGTGTGATATAGAACATCTTCATACTCAACATTTAACTCAGACAGAAATTCCTGAAGTTGTCTGTGATTTAGTGGATTAGCTCTAATGAAGTTAATACAAGATACCACAATTTTCATAACAGTCCCACTTCAGTGATTTACTACACAGCACTTTGTTGGTGGATGAGGCAGTATATGGCTATTGGATGAGAATGGTTATGTTTGTCCATCTCTTGGTTAATGCAAGCAATTACTCCTTTCTTAGACCCTACCATGCTAGGAGCACCATCAGTTGTCACACTGGCTAGTTTAGCCCAGTCCAGCTCCAAACCATTAATAGTTTGGCAAACCTTTTCATAGATATCCTCTCTTGTAGTTGTTCCTTTGATGCTTTGCAGTGCAGCAAGCTTTTCTATGACTTCAAAATAACCATTCGTCCCACGAATAAAAATTAGAAGTTGTGCAGAATCACGAACATCATTGCTTTCGTTGAGTGCCAAGGAAAAATATGAAATTTTTTTTATGGAGTTTTGCAAATGCTGATGCAGATTATCTCCCATTTCTTCAATCCTCCGTGTAATTGTATGTCCTTTGGTGTTTTCATCTCCCTTCTTGAGATGTCAGGGAGGGTGTGATCACCTCCTTTTATGGTGTTTTTACTCCTTTTTTTGAGCAGTCAGGGAAGGCATGATCACCTCTTTTTTGGGGTTCTCACCTCCTTGAGAAGTCAGGGAGGACATGACCACCAATGTTCTAAATCAAAAGAAAATAGGAGATGTTATGGGTCAGAACTTGAAACAAGGTGCTAAGTCAGTGGAATTGATAGAGACAATGGTTGTTTAGAACAAAAGTTCTCTAGTTCAGTACATGTACTTAGTACTTACTATAGTTCTACAAGATTCACAGCTTTGATTAGAGAAGATATAAGCTCTAACAAACTCAGCCAGAATCAGAACTGGAAGACAGAGACCATGGTGGAGGTCCTCCTGCCTCCTCCACAGGAACCAAGACACATTCAGGAGGACCTCAAGAAGCTGGCGGAGACAGAGAAGACAAAGAACTGGTGGCAGGAGCTCAAGCTCTCGGAACCAAGGAGAGAGAGGGGCCTGTAAGAAAGCTAACTGGGCCCCAGGAAAGGAGACAAGATTTAGAAAGAGATAATAAAGGATTTGGACTTTAACACCTGGCTGTACTCGTGATGATTACTGAACTGAAATGAAGGCTGTTCCCAGACACCCCAAGAAAACTTCAACAGAGAAAATTACATTTCAGAAAGAATATTACAACTAAGAAATACAAGTGGTGTATCGATGGAATAGGTTAGGCACACAAAACACAATAGTCATTGACAATAGTAATATGCTATTTGATAAAGTCATAAATTCCAACTTCTGAGAGAAAAACTCATTATTTGACAAAAATTGCTTGGAAAACTGAAAAACAATATGGCATAGATCAAATCTCACACTCTATACTTAAAGACAAAATGGGTTCATGATTTAGACATAAAGGGGATACTATAAGCAAAACAAAAGAACAAGGGATAGTTTACCTCTTAGAAATTTGGAAAAAGGAGAAATTTATGATCAAACAATAAATAGAGAACATTATAAAAAGCACAGTGGATAATTTTGATAACATTAAATTTAAAGATTTTTGAAAAAAAAAAAAAAACCAAACACAATGCAGAAAAGATTAGAATGGAAGCACAAAGCTTGGAAACTATTTTTATAGCCAGTGTTTCTGATAAAGGCCTCATTTCTAAAATAAATAGAGAACTCAGTGAAATTTATAAGAATACATATCATTCTCCAATTGATAAGTGACCAAAGGATATGAAAAATTTTCAGATGAAGAAATTAAAGCCATCTATATAGTCATCTGAAAAAAAATGCTCTAAATCACTATTGATTAGAGAAATGCAAATTAAGACCACTTTGAGGTATCACATCACATCTACCAGATTGATTAAGAAAAAAGATAATGATAAATGTTGGAGGGTATGTAGGACACTAATGTAATTATTGTTAGAGTTGTGAACTTATCCAATCATTCTGGAGAGCAATTTGGAACTATGCCCAAAGGGCTATAAAACTGTGTCTACTCTTTGATACAAAAGTGTCACTACTGAGTCTGTATCCCAAAGAAATCATAAAAGAGGAAAAAGGACCCACACGTGCAAAAATGTTTGTAGCAGCTCTTTTTGCCATGGCAAGGAATTGGAAATTCAATGGATGCTTATTAATTGAGGAATAGTTAAATAAGCAAGTTATGATATAGGAATGTAATTATATACTATTGTTCTATAAGAAATTATGAACAGGCTGATTCAGAGATGGCAAGTAATTTGATATAGGTTATATATGTTCAATCATGCAAAACATTTAACCACAGTAATGTTATGAAAGAAGACACAAACACAAAAGAAAAGTGGCATATAATTCTTTTTTAATTTTAATTAATTTTAATATTTCCAATTATATGTAGATAGTTTCCAACATTCACCTTCATAAATTTATTTGTTTTTCCTCAATAGTATTTTATTTTTCCATGTACACATAAAAAAATAGTTTCCAACATTCATTTATGTAAGTTATGGAATTCCAAATTTCTTTAGGAAAGTTCCAAATTCTCTTTTCCTACCTCTCCTCCCTTTAAGAAACAAGCAATAGGATATAGATTATACATGTACAATCGTTTTTAATATGTTATTATATTAGTCCTGTTGGGACAGAAAAATCAGAACAAAAGGGGAAAACCACAAAAAACAAAACAAAACAAAAAAGTGAAAATAGGATGCTTGAATCCATATTCAGTCTTCATAATTCTTTCTCTGGATTTGGATGGTATTTTCCACCCCAAGTCTTTTGGACTTGTCTTGGATCACTGTATTGCTGAGAAGAGCTAAGTCTAGCATAGTGGATCATCACACAATTTTGCTGTTACTGTGTACAATATTCTCCTAGAGTTTCAATTTACTTTTAAAATAGATGATATTAATGAGAACACTTCTTTCCCAGAAAAACTATACCAACTTTTGGGATAAGAATTCATTATTTGACAAAAACTGCTGGGATAACTGGAAATTAGTATGGCAGAAATTAGGCATGGACCCACACTTTAACACCATATACCAAGATAAGATCAAAATGGGTCCATGATTTAGACATGAAGAACGAGATTATAAATAAATTGGAGGAACATAGGATAGTTTATCTCTCAGACTTTTGGAGGAGGAAGAAATTTGTGACCAAAGACGAACTAGAGACCATTATTGATCACAAAATAGAAAATTTTGATTACATCAAATTAAAAAGCTTCTGTACAAACAAAACTAATGCAAACAAAATTAGAAGGGAAGCAACAAACTGGGAAAATATCTTCACAGTTAAAGGTTCTGATAAAGGCCTCATTTCCAAAATATATAGAGAACTGACTCTAATTTATAAGAAACCAAGCCATTCTCCAATTGACAAATGGTCAAAGGATATGAACAGACAATTTTCAGATGATGAAATTGAAATTATTACCACTCATATGAAAGTGTTCCAAATCATTATTAATCAGAGAAATGAAAATTAAGACAACTCTGAGATACCACTACACACCTGTCAGATTGGCTAAGATGACAGGAAAAAATAATGATGATTGTTGGAGAGGATGAGGGAAAACTGGGACACTGATACATTGTTGGTGGAGGTGCGAACGAATCCAACCATTCTGGAGAGCAATCTGGAATTATGCCCAAAAAGTTATCAAACTGTGCATACTCTTTGATCCAGCAGTGTTTCTACTGGGCTTATACCCCAAGGAGATACTAATGAAGGGAAAGGGACCAGTATGTGCCAAAATGTTTGTGGCAGCCCTGTTTGTAGTGGCTAGAAACTGGAAAATGAATGGATGCCCATCAATTGGAGAATAGTTGGGTAAATTGTGGTATATGAATGTTATGGAATATTATTGTTCTGTAAGAAATGACCAGCAGGATGAATACAGAGAGGCTTGGAGAGAATTACATGAACTGATGCTAAGTGAAATGAGCAGAACCAAGAGATCATTATATACGTCAACAACGATACTGTATGAAGATGTAATCTGATGGAAGTGGATTTCTTTGACAAAGAAACCTAATTCAGTTTCAATTGATCAATGATGGACAAAAGCAGCTATACCCAAAGAAAAAACACTGGGAAATGAATGTAAACTGTTTGTAATTTTGTTTTTCTTCCCGGGTTATTTTTACCTTCTGAATCCAATTCTCCCTGTGCAACAAGAAAACTGTTTGGATCAGCACACATACATTGTATCTAGGATATACTGCGACATGTTCAACATATATAGAACTGCTTGCCATCTAGGGGAGGGGGTGAAGAGTGGGAGGGAAAAATCGGAACAGAAGTAAGTGCAAGGGATAATGTTGTAAAAAAAATTACCCTGGCATGGGTTCTGTCAATAAAAAGTTATTATAATTTAAAAAAAAAGAAAGAAAAAAAAAGAAAACAATTAAGATACCATATATATATATATATATGCTTTCATTTATGTGCTATAGAAAAAAGAAAATGGTGCAATGCAATAATGTACATTATTAGATTTTAATTTGTTAATATTTGTAATTAAATTCTTGTATTAAAGATAATTTACATCAAAAAACAATGTTCTCCTGGTTCTATTCACTATACTTAGCATCAATTTATGGAAGTCTTTCCAGGCTTTTCTAAAAATACTTATCATTTCCTATAGAACAATAATATTCCATTTCGTTCATAAATCATTACTTATTCAGGCATTCGCAATTGATGGGCATTCACTCAATTTCCAATTTCTTGCCACAACAAAAAGAACTGCTACAAACAGTTTTGCACATGTGAGTGCTTTTCATTCTTTTGTGATCTCTTTGGGATACAGACTAAGTAGTGCCACTGGTAGATTAGAGATTATGCATAGTTTTATAGCCTTTTGAGTATTAGGAACCATTAATTAACAATTAATTTGGCAATTAGTTCCCAATTAGCACATAGTTTTTTTAAATTAAAGCCTTTTATTTTCAAAATATATACATGGGTAATTTTCAACATTCACCCCTACAAAACCCTGTGTCTAATTTTTTCTCTCCCACCCTCTTCTCCAGTAGGCAAATGATTCAATATATATTAAACATGTGTAATTCCTCTATACATATTTCCACAAATATCATGCTGCCCAAGAAAAATGAGATCAACAAGGAAAGAAAAAATGAGCAAGAAAACAAAATGCAAGCAAACAACAACAAAAAGAATGAAAATGCTACATTGTAATCCATACTGAAATCCCTCAGTCCTCTCTTTGGGTGTAGATGGCTCCCTTCATTACAAGATCATTGGAACTGGTCTGAATCATCTCATTGTTGAAGAGAACCACGTCCATCAGAGTTGATCATTGTATAATCTTGCTGTTGCCGTGTATAATGATCTCCTGGTTCTACTCAGTTCACTTAGCATCAGTTCATGTAAGTCTCTCCAGGCCTTTATGAAATCATCCTGTTGATAATTTCTTATAGAACAATAATATTCCATAACACTCATAACATTCTCCAGCTGATGGGCATCCACTCAGTTTCCAGTTTTTTTCCACTACCAAAAAAACTGCCACAAACATTTTTGCACATGGGGGTCCCTTTCCCTTCTTTATGATCTCTTTAGAATATAAGTCCAATAGAGATGCTGCTGGATCAATAGATACAATTGTGCTGTATTCACAATTTGATAGCCCTTTGGGCATAATTCCAAATTTTGGAACCTAATTTTTTTTTATCCTTTATATACCTTTTATTTTATTATAGCTTTTTATTTACAAGATATATGCATATATTAATCAGAGAAATGCAAATTAAGACAACTCTGAGATACCACTACACACCTGTCAGATTGGCTAGAATGGCAGGGAAAGATAATGCAGAATGGTGGAAGAGATGTGGGAAAACTGGGACACTATTACATTGTTGGTGGAACTGTGAACACATCCAGCCATTCTGGAGAGCGATTTGGAACTATGCTCAAAAAGTTATCAAACTGCATACCCTTTGATCCAGCAGTGTTACTACTGGGCTTATATTCCAAAGAGATTTTAAAGAAGGGGAAAAGACCTGTATGTGCAAAAATGTTTATGGCATCCCTCTTTGTAGTGGCCAGAAACTGGAAACTGAGTGGATGGTCATCAATTGGAGAATGATTGAATAAATTGTGGTACATGAATGTTATGGAATATTATTGTTCGGTAAGAAATGACCAGCAGGAGGATTTCAGAAAGGCCTGGAGAGACTTAAATGAACTGATGCTGAATGAAATGAGCAGGACCAGGAGATCATTATATACTTCAACAACAATACTATATATGATGATCAATTCTGATGGACGTGGCCCTCTTTAACAATGAGATGAACCAAAGCAGCTTCAATAGAACAGTAATGAATTGAACCAGCTACACCCAGGGAAAGAACTCTGGGAAATGAGTGTGAACCACTACATAGAATTCCCAATCCCTCTATTTTTGTCCGCCTGCATTTTTGATTTCCTTCACAGGCTAATAGTACACTATTTCAAAGTCCAATTCTTTTTGTACAGCAAAATAATTGTTAGGATATGTATGCTTATATTGTATTTAATTTATAAGGGAGGGGAAAAATTGGAACAAAGGGTTTGGCAATTGTCAATGCTGTAAAATTACCCATGCATTTAACTTGTAAATAAAAAGGTATAATTAAAAAAAAAAAAAAAGAAAGAAAAAAAGATATATGCATAGATAATTTTTCAGCATTGACAATTGCAAAGCCTTTTGTTCCAACTTTCCCCCTCCTTCTCCCTCCTTCTCCCCCCCATGACAGGTTGACCAATACATGTTAAATAGGCACATAATTCTCAATAAATATTTGCTAAATTGAATAAGGAAGGTTAAAAATCCCCTGAAATGATAAAATAATTGAATCCCAAAATTGGAAAACATTTATCTCACTGGTCAACTAGCTTAAACTCTGTAAATAACAACTTTGTCTCCAACATCTCTAGCAAGTGATATTTCATTTTCCTTGAATACTCACAATAATGGGGAACCCATTGACTTGCCTCTACTACCAGTTCCACTTTGGGGCACCTTCCATGTTAAGACTTCCACTGATTGGCCTTCAATTCTTCGTTGTAACATAAAAAGTGAACTTAAGATTTCAAAGACTTATCATTAAATTACAAACTATGTCAAACTCTGAAAACTAAAAAAGGCTTTGAGGGCAGGCCAAGTAACAAACTGTAGTCTGAAGACATGCAGTATAACCATGCAGATAGTTCATTTTTTGGTCACAGTGATGGAATCTTAGCTGTTGCCCCAGCCCAATGGCCTGACCCCACAAAAGGACCTTTTACCTTGTATATCTAGCTATTATATCTGACTCCCTCCCTCTTTCTCCCCCCGTTCCTTTCTCTCCCTTCTGACTCTGTATTCTCTGCCTTTCTCTATGTCTCTGTCTCTCTGTCTCTCTCACACCTCCCCCTTTCCCTCCCCACCAAAAAAAAGGACTTTTTTCCATGAATATCATATCTGAGATATATCTAATCACAGGGATTTTTCCCATAAGGTTGTTCAAATGGAACTGAGATTTCCCAATTCTCCTATTTTTTCATACTTTGCTTTCACTATATAATCCCTCGCTTTACTCTTCTGGGGTGCTTGTCTCCCTTTAGGAAAAGGCCTACAGGATACTTTATTCCTTATCCCAAGTAAATGACCAAATAAATGCCTTTGCTTAATGTAAGCTTGAAATCTTTTAGAGATAACATTTTGACCTATTCCCAGTATTCCACCATTTTTGGTACACCCCAACAACAGCAACAAATATATTCATGTACATAGACATGGAAGGATTATGAATTATATTAATAGAGAGAGTACTACAAATATTATGAAAAAAATTAAATCTGCTTCCCTTAAGCAGAATAGGGTAATTCCTCTTTTACATGTAAACCTAATTCATGTTTGAAGAGAGGTCTTGATAAATCATCTCCAGGCTAAATATCCCAGTTTCTTCATTTAATTCACATTTTGGCATAGGTACCAGTGTCCTTAATATCCTGATCATTTTACTCAGGATATGCTCTTTTGATTTTATTTTTTAAAAATTTATTTAATTTTTTTTAAAATTTTGCAAATACACGCACAGATAGCCGGAAACAATCATCCCCAGCAAAACCTTGTGTTCCAAATCTTTCTCCCTCTTTTCACCTCCCACCTCCTTCAGAGAGCAAACAATACAGGATATATTCTAACAGGATATGTTCCTCCCGAGTTGGAATGTCCAGAGCTATAACAATATTGCAATTGGTTCTAACCAGCATAGGATAAAGTAGGGTTATCATCCCTGTGGCTCTGCCTAGCTCTAGATTTCAATTTTGGGATTAAAAGAAAATTTGAACAAGTCCCTTTTCTTCTCCAGGCTTTAATTTCTTCATCTATAAAATAAAGGGTCTGTCTAAAGTCTGCTCCTATTTTGAATCTTAAAAATATATTTTAAAAGGCAGTAAATGAAAAAAAACCCTTTAAAAACTTCTAATTGTTCTTGGGTTCAACTGATGTCTAAATGAAGTCTAAGCCAATGTGTCAAATAATTGACCATCAATTGAATGATCAACAAATAAGCATCTAATTTCATATTTATTTTGCTTATTTATATATTTATATTGTTTTATACTCTGATAAGTAACAGCACTGCAAAAGCTAAAATGAAACAGTCTGTGTTCTCCTTCAAGAAACATATATTCTTATAGGGGAGTATGATGTATACACAGGACTCTCTCTGTATATATAGGGATATATACACTCCCTCTCCAATCTCTGGAGTCTCAGTCCCCTATGCCTGGAATTCTCTTCCTCCTCATCTCCCTTTCTGGGCTTCTTTTGCTTCCTTCAAGTCCCAGCTAAAACTCCCCCTTCTTCAAGAAGACTTTCCCAAGTTGATTATCTCGTTTATCTTATATGCATATCTTGTTTGTTAGTTGTTTTCATGATGTCTCTTAGATTGTAAGCTCCTTGAGAACAGGCATTTTTTGTTTGTTCTGAGGTTTTGTTATGGTTGTCTGTTTTTGTTTTTCTTTTTATCCTCAACCCAACTTTGTGACCTCTTCTAATATGTATGTACCAACATAATGTGTGGTACATAGTGAACTAGATGAGGTGAGATCTTTCAAGACAGTTGTGAAAATCGAGTAAGGCTTCTTCATTTCAAAGTTTGAATAGGCCTGAAGGACTTTAAGCATTAAGTCAAGGACATACTTACGCCCCCTCCCTGCTATCCTCCTGAGGGCATACTTGAGTCCCCTTCTTGTTATCCTCTCTATTTCAGTCAAATATGAGCAACTATTGGTCAAGTTCAATTTCTTGGATAGTTCCCAAGAAGGTAAGATCCTCAGCCAATAAGGATGAGGGTCAGTGGTAGGAGGGGATATTTGCGTTAGGGATAAAAAGTGCCGACCTTGCCTCCTAGGTTGCCTCCTCCCTTCAATTGTCTGCTCTATGGGTGGACTACCGATTCTCTTGAGAACGTATAATAAACTTTGCTTTGATTCTAGCTATCTCTCCAGCATTTTTTTATTAAATGCTGTCTGAACCGCACAATAGTAAGTGTTTAATAATGATTGCTAATTGACAGGCAGACTAAAAAATGAAGGAAGACTAAAATTGAACAAATTAAGGTCAAATGATGCCTTAAGAATATTTGGAAAGTGTGGAAGGATGAATTAGAGAAGGCTGTATAGAAGAGCTGAACCTTGAAGATAAGGGCTTTGAAAGTCTGATAAGAGGAAGTGAGTTCATTATTGGCCCTAGTTAATATAAATTACCCTTTGACTCACAAATCCTGGCCCCTTTGAATTCCAATAGAAGATCTGGACCTGTCCCAGCCCCACCCGGATCTGAGCAAACTTTGGGGCTATACCCAAAAGCCCCTCTAGCTAAGTCTCCTATTACAAAAGGGTCATGCTGGGAACCCCTCTTTGCAGAGATTCCAAACATGCTAGCCATGTGAGGACCCTCTGTCCACTGGACCCTCTGTCCAGTGCCCTCCTTGTCTCTACCTTCACCTATCTCCTACTTCTAAACTCAATAAACCTCTTTTATCAATCTAGTTCTCGGGCTAATAAATGCTTTTATTGGGAACTCACACCGCTACTAGACCTCATTTACCGCCGTATCCTTGCGCTGAATCCAAAGGGGTTGCAGGGGAACTCTGTTTGACTCCCTGTACTCCAAACCTGCCACTAGACCTTAACTAAACCCTAATTTCATTTAGGTACCCCAAATCTAGACCTCAACATTATTGGGGCCCAACTTCAAAGAATTCAAAAAGGAAGGTAGTATATCAAGATAAAAGAATAGTAAATAGTTTAGTTAGTTCTTCTGAAAACTAAACTATGCAAAGGGGAGTAATACAAAACTGTAAGGGTGGACTAGAGTCAAATAGTAGAGTCAGAAAGTCTTGAATGTCAGGGTTTTGGTAGGAAATATTATATTTTATCCTAGTGTTGATAATAAAAAACTATTGAATATTTTTTAGCCTCTTTAGCAGAGGCATAAAAATGATCAGATCTCTGGGCCTTAAGATTATTTTGGCAGCTGTAAATTGACGAAAAGTAAATTGTAGAATAGTTATTTGGAGGAATACTAGTTAGGGTAGAAATTGGACTCAGCTCCCTCTACTTTGCTTTTGCTGCCTCCCATGGCTTGAACAAAATGCCTCTCCCAGATAAATTCATCTCTTCTAATCTCATCAACATGCAATTAAATCAAGGTTTGATACCATTTCTCTCAACCTTCTCTTTCATTTGAATGGAGGGTTATTGTTCAGTAATTTTTTCAGTTGCGTTCAACTCTTTGTGACCCCATTTTGGGTTTTCTTGGCAAAGATATTAAAATAGTTTGCCTTTTTCTTTTCCAGATCATTTTATAGATGAGGAACTGAGATAAACATTGTTAAATGACTTGCCTAGGATCACAATAGCTAGTTGGTGTCAGAGGCTAGATTTGAACTCAGGTGCTCCTGATTGTAAGCCTTATCCACTTTAATACCTAGTTGTCCCCTTTTCCTGAATAGGGGTGGATTTTATGGATGTAGTTAAAGAAGTGCTCCTAGGCATCTCTTCCCCAAATTTAGCCTCATTAACTTACAAATAATGTTTTATACACTTATCACTATTTGGGATTGTTATTTAACCATCTAGAGTATACTATGAGAAAATCTCTAAATATGCATTATTAATCAACCAAGAAGTATTTATTAGGTCTTCTCTAAGAGTGAGAAAAGGAAACTGAGAAGGAATAATCAGACAAGTAGGAGAAGCAGGAGAGAACATTGTCCCAGAAGCCCAGGTATCAAAGGATTTCCGAAGGAGAGAGAGGGTCAACAAAGGCAAAAATTGTCAAAAAGCATAAGAGGGATGAGGACTTAAAACACAAGTTAATGGCCAAGAATGGGAAAAATGAAAGGATGCCCATCAATTGGAGAATGGTTGAACAAGTTATGGTATATGATTATTATGAAATACTATTGAGTTCTAAGAAATGATGAGGAACTTGATCCTAGAAAAACATGGAAAGACATGAAGTAATGAAGAGTAAAATAAGCAGAACCAAGAGAATATTGTATACAGTCATAGCAATATTGTTTGCAGAATGATTAAATTATTCTGAGCATTATAAATGCTTAAACCAACTACAAAGGATCTATGAAGGACAATGCTATTCTAGTCCAGAGAAAAAACTAATAAATAGAAATATGCACAGTATGATTTTACACACACACACACACACACACACACACCCCTGTATTTAAATGGTAACTTCTCTAGTGAAAATCTTAAAGTGCATGTGAGAGGGTCATAAACTTATGATTTATTGTTATTATATGATTATTATAAATTAAAGTAAATATATAAATTATCTTTAATTTATATACTTATTTTATATACCTATATACCAGGGGTTGCATAAAAATTTCTTGGTAGAAAAGGGGTCTTAAGTAGGAAAAGTTTAAGAAGCCCTGTTCTAGTGCAGGGTATAGAGGAAAGGAGGGAGACAGTTTGAAACTTAAAATGGAACAAAAAAAAATTAAAAATTTAGAATGATATTAGTATGATCTGATGAATAATATTAAAGTACTAAAAAAAAAAGTCAGAATTTCATTTAGTCCTTTCAACTTGACTAAAAAAAGTACTGATACTAAACCAGAACAAGACAGTTTGTGGATTTAAATTCTCTTATCTTATGAGATTCAACTTAATTCAACTTTATAAGTATTTATTGTCTACTATGTTCCAGGCACCTGCCTGATCATGAGACTACAAAAATGAAGGTGAAATAATCTTTACTTTCAAGGAACTATAATTCTACAGGAGCTATACAACAGGAACACAGAAAAATAAATACAAAGTGTACAAAATATGCACAAATTAATTTGGTGAGGGGGAGCAGTAACAGGTTTGAGAGGAGAAGATCAAGAATAAGTTTTTATGTGGGAGGTAACTTTTGATCTAAGCCTTGAAGGAGGCTAGGAATTTAAAGACGGAAGTCAGGTGGGAAGTAGGGCATGAAGCAGTGGTGTAATAAAAGAACCCATATGTGCAAAAATGTTAGCAGCAGCTCTTTTTATGGTGGCAAGAAATTAAAAGTCCCCATCAGTTGCAGAATTGCTGAATAAGTTATGGTATATAAATGTAATGGAATATTATTGGTCTATAAGAAATGATGAGCAGGCTAGAAAGCCTGGAAAGACTTACATGAACTGATGATGAGTGAAGTGAGCAGAACAAGAAGATCATTGTACACAGTAACAGTATGATTATATGTGACCAAATATGATAGACTTAGCTCTTCTCAACAAAACAATGATTTAAGACAATTCCAAAAGACTTGGGATAGGAAATGCTATTTGCATCTAGAGAGAGAACTATGGAGAATGAATATAGATGGAAGCATACTATTTTTAGCTTTTTTTGTGTTTCCTTTTTCTTATAATCTTCCCCTTCTGATTTTTCTTTCACAATATAACGAATATGGAAATATATTTAAAATGATTGCTCATGTATTTTATATATATATCAGATTGCTTGCTTTCTTGAGAAGGGGGAAGGTAGGAGAGGAAGGGAGAAAAAAATCTGCAACCCAAAATCTTACAAAAATGAATGCTGAAAATTTTTAGTTTTCAGATTGGAAAAATCAAATACTATTGAGAAAAAATAAAAGATCCTTTAACTACATTTTTCAATATGGAAATATCTTCCTCATTTCATTTCTTTCAATATTTAGAATTTTAGATCTCAGATTAACTCAATAAGTTTAGACTTATCTTTTTTCATTCAATAAATTCACCCATTGAATTTTCTAAGTTGGACAATTGGGAAGAGTTGAAAGCAGAATAAATGGCAAAAATATTTAGAAATTGAACATATATTTCTTAGAACAAAACTGTACTTTTATTAAAAATAGGTCTCAGCAAGACAAAATTCATAACTACTTTTATAGTGTAAGATAAAAAAACATAATTAATATGAAGAGGGGCAAATTGGAGGAAATCTCTTGGGAAAGCATTATCATTAAGAGGGACTGGGAAAGATTTCTAGCAGAGAGAGAATTTTAGCTGAAATTTCAAGGAAGCCAGAAGTCAGTAGGAAGAGCTAGAAAGAGAGAGAGAGTTCCAAGGCTGGGGTTAGCTAGAGACAATGCCTAAAGCAAAGTGATTGCCTTTTTCAAGGGACAGTGAGGAGTCGGATGCCATTACACTAAAAAGTAGCTGGAAGAGAATTAAGGTATAAGAGAGAGAAGCAGCAGCACAGAGCAGTTTATAACGTGCTGGCCTTCTTGTCAGGAAAACTAAGAGGCAGCTAGGTGGCGCAATGGGAAAGAGTACCAGCCCTGGATCCAGGAGGACTTTAGTTTTAAAATTCAGCCTCAACCACTTACTATGATGTCTGTGACCCCGGGCAAGTCATTTAACCATGATTGCCTTCTATCCACCCCAACAAAAAAGATAAAACAGTATTCAAATCTAAGCTTCAGTAAATTCCCAAAACTATAAAGCATGAATTAGTAATCTGTATCAGTCAGGTGAGTTTCCAAACTAAGAGGTCCCTACATCGATGAATTCATTAATCTTAACCTTTTTTCCCCCTTCCCCAAAATTAGTTTTATGGAACTAACATAGAAGAGCATATGCTTTAGAGCTAAAAGTTGAACATATAGATAATTCTGTCCAAGCTACTTATCTGACAAACAAGGAAACAGTGTCAGGAAGGTGAACTGATGTGTTGGAAGTAAATGGAAAAATAAAAACTGAATCTAGGACTTCTGACTCCTCATTTAGTGACTTTTATCTGGTAATGTTATTACTCTTTATTTGGAACATGGTGATGTTGACAATGTCGCTAACAAGGTGGATATATACTTTGTAAGTTACTGAATAATGTAGTTTCACGTTTCAGGACTTGGCACGGGGAATTTTGTTTCTTCCACTTATTATCTCTAGCTCAGGAAAGTGTCTTTACTTCATTGGGCAGGATCAAGTTAAGAAAACATTATGATAATCATTAAGTAAACTGAAAAACTAGAACAGTCCTTACCTCAAGAAACTTCCATTCTAATAATTGTGCTGTAAAGACAACACAGATAGTCCTAGATAAATATTGGGCTACTAGGTGATGCTTTTTCAATTAAAAGATAGGGTTGAAAATCAGATTATAAAAAAAATGTTTAAAGGAACTAAGAGGAGAGGGAGTTTAGAAAACAATTGTAAATAGCTTGTGCAAGGATTTTAGCCAAAACAATGAAGAGAGGTACAGGATGATCTATGGGAGGGATGTGAGGATTTCTTCAGGACTGGGGAGACATGGGTGTATTACAGTCTTATCAATATATCCAAAATGGAATTTGTTACCTTTCCTCCAGAACTCTACTACCCTGCCATCTACCCAGTTCTTCAGGCTTAAAACCTTGAAGTTGTCCTAGATGCCTCATTATCAGTCATCTCCCATAGCTAATGTGTGGCCAAAGCCATCCTCTTCACCTTTGCAACGTTTCTCCTATATGCCCACTTCTTTCCTCTGACACTGCCACCATTTTAGTACAGACACTCATAACCTTACACTTGGAGTATTGTAATAGCTCACTGGTAGATGAGCCTGCCTCAAGTCTCTCCCCACTCCAGTACATCCTTTACTCATCTGCTCAAGTTATTTTCCTAACACATAAATCTAATTATGTCTCATATAGCATCCCTCTATCCCCAATTTAATAAACTCTAATTGCTTCCTATTGCCTCTAGGAACAAGAATTCCAAATCCTTTACATCTAGCTTCCTCCTATCTTTTCAATTTAAAAAAAAAACAATCTGAGATTTAAATAGTTGGGGAAAATATTAAGTGCTCTTGGATAGGCCGAGCGAATATAATAAAGATGACAGTACTCCCTAAACTAATCTTTTTCTTTAGTGCTATACCAATCAGACTCCCAAGAAACTATTTTAATGACCTAGAAAAAATAACAACAAAATTCATCTGGAAGAACAAAAGGTCGAGAATTTCAAGGGAATTAATGAAAAAAAAATCAAATGAAGGTGGTCTAGCTGTACCTGATCTAAAATTATATTATAAATCAGCAGTCACCAAAACCATTTGGTATTGGTTAAGAAATGGATTAGTTGATCAGTGGAATAGGTTAAGTTCACAAGACAAAATAGTTCATAACTATAGCAATCTAGTGTTTGACAACCCAAAGATCCCAACTTTGGGGATAAGAATCCGTTATTTGACAAAAACTGCTGGGAAAACTGAAAATTAGTATGGCAGAAATTAGGCATGGACCCACACTTAACACCATATACCAAGATAAGATCAAAATGGGTCCATGATTTAGGCATAAAGAACGAAATTATAAATAAATTAGAGGAACATAGGATAGTTTACCTCTCAGACTTGTGGAGGAAGAAGCAATTTGTGACCAAAGAACTAGAGATAATTATTGATCACAAAATAGAAAATTTTGATTATATCAAATTAAAAAGCCTTTGTTCAAACAAAAGAAATGCAAACAAATGCAAACAGAAGGGAAGCAACAAACTGGGAAAACATTTTTACAATTAAATGTTCTGATAAAGGCCTCATTTCCAAAATATATAGAGAATTTACCCTAATTTATAAGAAGTCAAGCCATTCTCCAATTGATAAATGGTTAAAGGATATGAAGACAATTTTCAGATGATGAGATTGAAACTATTTCCACTCATATGAGTGTTCCAAATCACTACTGATCAGAGAAATGCAAATTAAGACAACTCTGAGATACCATTACATATCTGTCAGATTGGCTAAGATGACAGAAAAAAATAATGATGAATGTTGGAGGATATGCGGGGAAAACTGGGACACTGATGCATTGTTGGTAAAGTTGTGAACGAATCCAACCATTCTGGAGAGCAATTTGGAACTATGCTCAAAAAGTTATCAAATTGTGCAAACCCTTTGACCCAGCAGTGTTACTACTGGGCTTATATCCCAAAGAGATACTAAAAAAGGGAAAGGGACCCACATGTACCAAAATGTTTGTGGCAGCCCTTTTTCTAATGGCAAGAAACTGAAAAATGAATGGATGCCCATCAGTTGGAGAATGGTTGGGTAAATTGTGGTATATGAATGTTATGGAATATTATTGTTCTGTAGGAAATGACCAGCAGGATGAGTACAGAGAGGCTTGGAGAGACTTACATGAACTGATGCTGAGTGAAATGAGCAGAACCAGGAGATCATTATATACCTCAACAACGATACTGTATGAGGATGTATTCTGATGGAAGTGGATTTCTTTGACAAAGAGAAGATCTAATTCAGTTCCAATTGAAAAATGAAGTACAGAAGCAGCTACACCCAGAGAAGGCACACTGGGAAATGAGTGTGAACTGTTTGCATTTTTGTTTTTCTTCCCAGGTTATTTTTACCTTCTGAATCCAATTCTTCCTGTGCAACAAGTGAACTATTCAGTTCTGCACATATATATTGTATCCAGGATATACAGTAACATATTTAACATGTATAAGACCCTGCCATCTAGGGGAGGGGATGAAGGAAGGGAAGGGAAAAGTCAGAACAGAAGTGAGTGCAAGGAATAATGTAAAAAATTACCCATGCATATGTACTGTCAATAAAAAGTTATAATAAAATAAATAATTTAATAAATTAAAAAAAAAAAAAACAATCTGAGGATTTATTCCATTAGTGAATGTCTAAGTTAGGGTTTATTTGCCCCTTGGGGCTCTGACCTTTCTTAGGTAGAACTCCAGCTCTTTGCCATCTTTGTCTGCTTGGCAACAGTGGCCTTGATGCGATACAGACAAGGAGCTTGCCTTGCTGCATCCATTCCTCTTGGAGGGAGCAGATCTTGGTGTTCTTCTGCTCCCATATTTCTTCTGGCTCTTCTTTGACAGCTTTTTATTTAAAATTTCTTTCTCCTCAGGAGTCAGCTTTGCTTCTTTTTTCTGGCCCAATGGCAGGGCATAGTGGAACTCATACCATATGGAGTGCTGCTGCTGAGCACAATGTAATTTCTCACCTGTCTTGATCCCAACCAGCTCAATGGGATGCATTGTAGACCACATCAAACGTCCTTGTTTTCTGGGTACAGCACTTGGAGCCCCAGAAGTTGTCCATGTCCAGCCTTGGACCTAGCACTTTTTATAGCCCCCACGGATTCCCATACAGCAGGAAACAATCTTGTACTGGACAGGCGGGTAGCCAGCTCACATTTAAACTTCTCCCGGTAGGGCTCCTGCCCTTGCAACTTGTGGTGCTTGTGCCACTTGTCCCAGGAGATCCCCATGGTCAGTATGAGCTGCAAGGAGCCTTTTCAATCTTTTTACAACTTAATACCTTAATGTTCTTTGTCCCTTGTTCTCGAACAGGACCATGACATCAGGGAGGTGATGCCATGATATACTAATGAATTGGATGTAAGTGAGGGAGGCTGGGCAAGGTCACTGGCCTCACTCTACCCTCCACAGCCATCTGGTCCAGTGACCAGATATAGATCAGAACAACTGGAGATGGTCCTGCCCTTGATTTGTACTCTTTGATCCAGAGACATTGACCTGCTGGCTATTCCATGAATCCAATATTCCATCTTCCAAAATGAGCAGAAATTAAAGAACAATTTATACTAAAACATCAATATTATTAAAAAGAATGATTTTGGAGACATACATTGATGAAGAAAGAAATTAGCAGAAACAGGAGAACAATTTAGATAACAACAGCATTGTAAAAACAAACAATTTTGAAAACCGTAAGAACTATGATATATATCATGATTATCCAGGACTCTAGAAGACTGAGGATGAATTCAAAATAGAGTATTATATATATATTCTGAACTTGATCAATGAAGGAATTTGTTTTGTTTGATTATATGTATTTGTTATGATAAATGTGATTTTCTTTTTTTTAATGGGGTAGAGAATAGATAGGAAAGAAAACAGATTTTTCATTAAAAAATAAAACTTTAAAAGAGTCATGAGGGATGGAGGGATTATGGGTCATTGTGAGCACATAGTTTTAGGACTTTAAGATAAGGACAAAGGGGAGTGAAGCATAGTTAGAGATGGAAAGGTAAAAGATAATGATCACATAAAAGAAACTCAAAATTCTTGAATATGGAAATAGAACATTTGTGGGTGGTAGCAAGATCAAGGATAAGATCATCTCTATAAGTCGCTGAGATGAAATGGAAGAAAAGGCCATGGGAGCTGAATAGTTAGGGCATTTGAAGGAACATTAACAAGTATGTTAAAGTCCCCTAGAATGAGGGTAGGATTGGGATGATCTCTAAAATGTAATTTAGTTTTAAATTGTACTGTCAACATTTAAGTCTTAACTATGATGCTTACCCTGGAAGATCATTTAACTTTATCTAGCTTTTGTTTCTTTTTTCATCAAGTGAAAATATTAGTCATAGCAATTCACTCATTATCTCATACATTCTCTATCTCAATTATGATATGTAATAGCTATGTAATTTATGGCAAATTATTTTCTCTCTGCCCAGTTTTCTGATTTGTCAACTGAAAGTTAAGTCAGTTTTAAAATCTGTTCTATCTCAATTTTAAGAATTGTCTTGTTTTCTCCCTAAAGCAAAAGGGAAACTTATTTAAGGAAATAGAAACTATAGCTAAGGTTATTTGGCTATTACTTAGAAAAAATTCTAGTAACTGTCATCATGTTAAGTCTTATCAGTTTATCTCCAAGTAAGAGGTATGCAACTCTTTTCCCCCTTCACAGAATGGAGGGAGGTATCAAACAGTACAGCCCACAAAAGCACTAAGAATAGTTGGGGTGGGTAATTTAGCAAGCTCAGCCCCTTTTCCTGGAGTCTCTGTCAACTACCCTTAATTTGTAAGCTTGCCAGTTTTCTTGAAACCATCAGAATAAACATCATCAGCCCTGAGAAATAAGCCTGTTTAGGATTTATAGTTTCTAAACAAGGAATGTGATTACTAAGAATTTATAAGCCTGTATAATGATTGATTCTTTGCACCAGGATAACTTTAAACATATAAAACATGTTAAACAAAATTTCTTATGTGTTTAACTCCTGGTAAACTTTTAGAATAATGTATCTAGTCCTAAACTGGCGATTGGTAGAATTTGCTATTAGAGATAGGTAGAACTTTTTTAAAGATAAAATCTCTTGGGTATTGTAACTGATAGTCATTTGAGTTCTGAATTTGATTACCTGATTATTAAATCAGTAGCCCATCCTTCCAGAAAGAGAAGGGATTACCTCTTAATATGCTTTACTGAAGGTATAAAGAGGAGAATTAAGAATCAAGTTAATTATGAAAGATTTAGGGAAGTTACCCAAAGAACTGAGGAGAATCCTCCCCTCTTTCAAGGACACCTTGTAGAGGCTCTAAAAAAATAATAGTAATTTGGACCCCACTTCTCCAGAGGGGATCACTGTCCTCAGCATGCATTTTATTAATCAATCTGCTCCAGATATTCCGAGGAAGCTACAGAATTTAACCTTGGGCCCCCAAACTTCCCAGACTCAGCTGTTAGAAACATCTTTTGGAGTCTTTAATAATAGAGACTGAAACAGCTGCAGAAGAGCAAGACCACAAGACCAGAGCTAGAAGCAAGGAACAGGCTCAATTTTTAGCTGCTGCCATATCCAGGAACTATGGGGATGAGTGCTTTAAATGTCACAGGCAAGGCCACTGGGCTCGCAGCTGTCCTCGGAGGAAACTCCCAGGCTCTTGCCCCAAGTGAAATCAGGAGGGGCACTGGAAGAGAGACTGCTCACAGGGGTTAGGCTGTGCCCCTAAATCCCTGCTCTCCAGTCTGCTCAGGACCAGGAGTTTGGGAGTTAGCCAGGTTCCTCACTGAACCCAGGGTAGCTTTGGATGTGGCAAGTAAATGGGGGCCTTGTTTTCTATCTTGCTCTGTCACTCTGGTCTTATCTGCTCCTCTCCCTATAGAGTAATGGGGATTGAAGGGAGACTTAAGAATTGTTTCGAGACCTCCCCTCTGTTTTGCCAGTTTGGTGGCCTGTTATTTAAACACTCCTTTCTTTCAGTTTCTTGTGAGTCTCCCAGAAATGTTCCCATCCTACTGGTAAGAAAACTGAATGGGGAGTTTCCTATGCTACAGAACCTCAGATCAGTTAATGAGGCAGTTATTCCAATTCATCCCATTGTGCCTAATCCCTATACTATTCTCACTCAGATCCCAGGGGACACAAAATGGTTTTCCACTCTAAATCTTAAAGATGCTTTCTTTTGTATACCATTGCATAAATACTCACTTTATGAGTGAGGAAAAATTCTAAAATTGTTAACTAATGCCCTTGAAGGGGCAAATGCAGGGAATATAAGCCCCCATCAATACACATAGCAAGTATGAATGGTATCTTGACCTGCATCCCCACCTGAGAGGCTTCTCTGATTGCAGCCATAGAAACTTAACTTCCAGCCCCCTTCCCACCTTGCAGGGCCATGAAGTTTCGTTGTTTAAAGGCCCACACAGTCCTATATATTTGTTAAGATCCTGAAAGCTAAACCAATCTCTTCTGGTGCCCTTAGCCTTACCTAAAGCCACCCTAGGGGACTTGACTCAGGCCCAGACCCCTTGCTTACTTCTCAGAGAAACTTGGTGTCTTTGGAGTGATCGTCCTGTTTTAGAGCTAGCTGCCACAACTCTTCTAATTGAGGAAGCCTCCAAGTTCACCCTAGGCCAACCACTGGAGTTCTAACTCCCCGCCAAGTTCAGAGCATTTTTGCCCTCACAGAATTTTAGAACAAGAGTGAACATCTATACTGACTCCAAATATGCTTTTCATATTTTGTACACTCATGGACTATTTTGACAGCAAAAAATTTTCCTATTAAATATGCAAGGGAAACAGGCTTTCATATTTCACTGCCCATGCTGCTGCCCATTTACCCCTTACCATGGCTCAGAAGAAAGGGGACACCTTTCTCCTTCTGGGTGGTTTCAAACACCTCCCCTCTCCCTCCCCCCAGCTTCTAATCCTGGAGATCAGCCAGTGGTGACTATGACTCAGCCTTCACTTCCCAAATAACTCAAAAGGTGATTGAGGGATTTAAGATTAGCTTTCTTTCTTGTTACTTCCCACTTTTTCCAGGTGTACTTGGAACAAAACTCAAAGGACGAGAGTTTTTTATCCAGCTCTCTCAGTGTCACTCTGTGAGTCCCCATCAGAGGGGAGAGAACTCCTTAGTCTGACTAAAGACTAGGGAACTCCATGAGCAGTGGGGGCAATCAGGGTTGGTGGATGTGCCATCAGCATCCCCAAGGCAGTCCACATATGTGACCTGATGCATTATTTTGCAAAAGCCCCTTTCCCAAATGTCACCATCCCCACCCAGGATGCTACCCCATTTGTGACTACTTGCCCTCCCAGAGGAATAACTTTAACCTGACTATCCTTTGTTTTCTTGCCAGAATGGATATCCATTCCAAAATTATTCCAGCAAACTCACTCATAATGCTTCTACATCATCTTCCTTGAATCTTCTTCATGACTCCAGAAGCCAGCTAGTAGAAACTTCTCTATGGCCTACACCAAGCTACTCACTTAAAAAAAATGCTCTCCAATCCCTTATGAAACTTATTTTTACTGGTCACAAGTTAGGAGAAACAAACATCTGTCAAATATGCCCAGTTTGTGAAAGGGCTGCTAAGCCCTCCACCCTGAAGCGTTATCTGGAGGAGGGGTAAATACTTGGGAAGCACTGGCAGATGGATTTTACAGTATGCCCTTCTCAGGGGCTTTAAAGTGCTTTTCGGTTTTTGTTGTCACCTTTACTAATTGGGTAAAAGCCTTCCCTTGTAAGACTGAAGGCTCAGGTTTTTGCTAACAGAGATCAAACCTAGTTAAGATTAATTGTTAACTCCACTCTGCATGTCATTTTCTCTACCCAATGCTTCACACTCTTTAAACAGGGTTCTTGCGCCCTAGGTCATCTGAGTGCTCCTTTCACTATATATAATGCC
The DNA here is from genome assembly GCF_902635505.1 of Sarcophilus harrisii. Taxonomy (NCBI): domain Eukaryota; kingdom Metazoa; phylum Chordata; class Mammalia; order Dasyuromorphia; family Dasyuridae; genus Sarcophilus; species Sarcophilus harrisii. The sequence goes on from NC_045427.1 coordinate 449,270,278, forward strand.
CTGCTTCAGACACTGCCCCCAGCCGTTCAAGGAGACAAAAGTGGGCATTTGGGGGAAAACATCCTTTGGTATTTATCCTAGAAAAAGCTGTCTGGATAAGCATTCATGATAGCCTCATCTCCCCCTCCCAGCTTTCCTCTGTGTGGGGTTCCTGGCTATTGTCCCTACTAACTCCACTTTTAAATTATTCTTTTTGCTCCTATTTGACCCCTGCATTTTAACCTACTTGTGAGATTTCTTTCCTCCAGGTTCCAAGCTATGAACTTCCAACTATTTGTTCACCTTGAATACCACTAGCTAACTGATTCTGACATCCAGCACCCCCTGAATGCTGCTGCTGCCATCTTGCCTTCCCTCCCCACTGGGCAGGGCCTTCTACTACGACTCTTATCAGCATGAAGCAGCTCCAGAAGATGGAGACCTCTGCCCCTTTGTCCCAAATGAATTTGGGATTACATACTGCTTGAGAGGGGAAAATATGTATAACTGATACGGTTAGGGAACCAAATGATGTGGTCAATGGCAGTGCAGAGAGCTCCCCTCTTTGGTGGGCGCAAGTCCAACGTGAAAGAATTCACAAACCTGAAATATTAGACTGGTAAAAAGGAAGTTTATTGGCACTGAGAAGTTAGCTTTTGCTAGGAAGACTGACTTCCAAGTGACAAAGTCCTGGCAGAGAGATAAAAGTCCTAGGAGAGAAATCCTGGCAGAAAGAAAAACAGAGGGGCTAACACTGAGAGGAGAATGTCTTCTCAGTGGGCAGGGGTCCTGACAGACAGCTATGCCAAGAAGAGAGTTTCCTTGACAAGGCATGATCCTGCTTTTGGGCCTCTGCAGATTATGAGTTTAAAATTGCCTTTTTTGATGCATTGTTGGTGGAGTTGTGAACGAATCCAACCATTTTGGAGAGTAGTTTGGAACTATGCTCAAAAGTTATCAAACTGTGCATACCCTTTGATCCAGCAGTGTCACTACTGGGATTATATCCCAAAGAGATTATAAAGAAGGAAAGGGACCTGTATGTGCACGAATGTTTGTGGCAGCCCTTTTGTAGTGGCTAAAACTGGAAACTGAATGGATGTCCATCAGTTGAGAATGGCTGAATAAATTGTGGTATATGAATATTATGGAATATTACTGTTCTGTAAGAAATGACCAACAGGATAATTTCAGAAAGGCCTGGAGAGACTTACACGAACTGATGCTGAGTGAAATGAGCAGGACCAGGAGATCATTATATACTTCAACAACAATACTATATGATGACCAGTTCTGATGGACCAGGCCATCCTCAGCAACGAGATCAACCAAATCATTTCCAATGGAGCAGTAATGAACTGAACCAGCTACGCCAGAAAAGAACTCTGGGAGATGACTAAAACCATTACATTGAATTCTCAATCCCTATATTTATGCCCACCTGCATTTTTGATTTCCTTCACAAGCTAATTGTACAATATTTCAGAGTCTGATTCTTTTTGTACAGCAAAATAACGTTTTGGTCATGTATACTTATTGTGTATCTAATTTATATTTTAATATATTTAACATCTACTGGTCATCCTGCCATCTAGGGAGGGGTAGGGGATAAGAGGTGAAAAATTGGAACAAGAGGTTTGGCAATTGTTAATGCTGTAAAGTTACCCATGCATATATCCTGTAAATAAAAGGCTATTAAATAAAAAATAAATAAATAAATAAATAAAATAAAATAAAATTGCCTTTTTTAGGAGATCAATTAAATGAGATTACTGCCCCCAAGCCTAGATTTCCAGCTGAATGAGACCACTTAAGTTCAAGCTAAGTAAGAGTGGTCCTGGACTAATTTCACCTCAATAGAGGTGCAGCTAGTTCTACCAATATAACAGAATGAAGCCCCTAATTTTGATTCCCTGAGGCGGACCTGTCCCAGAGGAGAGTTTCTCAGGAGTTCAAGGAGAGTTTCTTCCCCCCAAAGTTAAAGGACAATTTCAGGGTTCCCACCATCATAACTTCTAGGGAAATATAGCAGTGGTTTTGGGGTCCTCTGACCTTGGGGCTTCTGTTCTGGCAGTCTATCTGATTCCAAAGTCCTTTGGCTTTGCCCCCACTCACCCACCCTAGAGATGCTCTTGTTCTGACAATCTTCCTGATTCTGGAGACCACTCCTGAATTCATTGATGACTGATAATCTTGTCAAGGAGAAGCAAATTCCAGAGACCCCTCCTCCTTCCTACCTATGTGGCACAGAATTAGCATATCTATGATGGAAAGCTGAATAAATGTGTCTCTTTGCTTTTCATTTCTCTGATAATTTCTTTTAGAAATTCAGCCTGCTTTTGTAATGGCGTTACGATTACGATATATTTTGCCCCTTGACTAGGAGATGGGTTCAAACCTGCAAATTTTTTTAAGACACCTGGAGACAATGATCTGTGACCCCAAACTTTTGGGGTCCCCTTCCCACCCTCAACACAAGGATATATGACAATAAATAATCCCCTGAGAAAGAGAGATTAACCCAAACTTCTACAATTTCATACCATCCAAGCTATTTCCATGGAACAAAACGCCCCTCCCAATTCATCTCTTCTAATCTCATCACCATGATGCTAATCCAACCCTTGAAAAAACCTCCCACAATCTCCTCCCCCCTCTTAGTGGAAGACTTGATAGGTAGTGCAAATAAATAGTGTGTCAGTCCTGGAGTTAGAAAGAATCATTTACCTGAGTAAGTTACTAAGCTATGTGAACATGGACAAGTGACTGAATTCTATTTGCCTCAGTTTTTCCATCTGTAAAATGAACTGAAAAAGGAAATGGCAAACCTATCTACTATAGTATCTTTGCTTAGAAAACCTTAACAGAAAGTTTCACAGAGGACTGAATAACTACAAAATGGGGGAAGTACTTAATTCCTCTCAAAACCTTCTTTCATTAAGGGCTGAAAGACTTGGAGACCATTTCATTTTGTATCAGCAACATTGCCTGGTTTCAATTTCAAAACTATATGCACATGGTGCTCCTCCCCCATTAAATTACAAACTCTTAGAAGGCAGGGACTAACCTTATTTGTAGCCCTAGAGCCTAGTTGAGTGTCTGGAACTTACTAAATTAATAAACTGAATAAATTAGTTTCTAAGATATTAAGAAGCTGTGTGTATTCATGAAAAAATGTGGTTGTGGTTAAGTGAAAGCTATATGACAAACTTTTAAGTATTTTAAGTATTTAAGATTGTCCCATTTAACATTCTTGTTCTATACTTTGCATTCTGGATGTTGAAGAGAAATATATTTCTTAGTAAGGAAGAAAAGATTTCTCTAGAAACTGAAATCCTTAGATTTCCATTAGATTAAATTAAACAATCATTAAATACCTACTATGTTCTTTTTATTATTAAAGCTTTTTATTTACAAAATATATGCATGGGTAATCTTTCAACACTGACCCTTGCAAAACCTTCTGTTCCAAATTTCCCCCCTTCCCCCATCCCTTCCCCTAGATGGAATGCCTACTATGTTTAAGACAATATGCTGGACTATAGGACTATAGCAATATAATGCAGATCCTCATCCCAAGAATTTTTAAGCCTGATGGTGATGGTTGTAATGGGGTCTAAAGGAAGACAAAAATCTGCAAATGAGGAAATTAAAAGTAGTTGATCTCTAAAGACTTTTTCAATTCCAACATTGTATGATCCTCTGAACTGTGGTAAAGGGAAGAATTAGAATAGGTACAAATTCAAAGGAAAGGTAAAATTTTGTGAGAAATTTGAGGGGAAAAAAATCATTTCCATTTCAAAAATTTAGGGCTCTTTGACAAGGATGGAATGTACCTAATGTAAGCCAATAAAAAAATGTGATTAGAAAAATCCTCCTCTCTAGGAGGAAAACTCCCTAGATCATGGGTTCTTAATTCTAAGGGGTTTATGGATATTTTTCTGGGAGTTTATGAAAGGTAGATGAGAGGGGGAAGAATTAATCTTTATTTTCATCAGCCTTTTACTGAAATTTTCTTCCACTATTGAAAAAACAAACAAACATTACTCTGAGAAGAAATCCATAGGCTTCACCAAATTTCCAAAGGGATCTTTGACACAAAAATGTTTAAAAAGCCCTAAATTAAAAATAAATAAAAGCCCTAGACTGTATTTATCTACCAAAATAGACAGTAAGGGATAACAGCAGCAACATAAGAAACATAAAATCAGTAGGGAGGATCATCACATTTTGCAGGCAGCAATGTCTTAGAAAAGAACTATAAAAAAACAACCAACAAAAACAAAACTTCATATGTCTATGCATAGAGGTGTCAAGTAAGGATAATAAACTCTGTAAATTAGAAATCCATAAAAAGAGAGGCATAGTGGAACTTACTGACTGATCATTGAGATGGATGGAATTGAAGACTGTTAATATGGTTCTAAAAAGATATATATTATCTAAAGTAACAAAAGAAATAAAATGGACAGTATTGTAGTATATATTTTTTAAAGCTACAAATACAAATGCAACCCTGTCTTAAATTGCCTCTCTCAGAAATTTTGGATACTGTTCCTTTATATATAACAAGAAGGAATATATAACACTCTTGGGGAGTGAAAGTTAACTGTCATCTTTGAGAGAATCTGAAAAGTCTCCTCAGAGGACTGAGCTTAACTCATTCTGTGCAGAAAAGATTGTAATGCCAGGGAAACAGAGGCAAGACAGAGATTGGTTTTTAATCTTTTAATATGGAGAGTTTTCAGGCCAGCTGACTGGATAGGACTCGTGCAAAATCATTCAGCCACCAGGAACTGAGGATTTTAGCTAATAAGGGTTTGCAACCAGGATTCAGAAACCGAGAAGACAATTACATTTTACATTTGCTATCTTTACTTCAGAGAGAGTCTAGAGAGAGAGAAGTTGGTATTTCCAGCTTTGGATTGTGGCTCAGGCCCTATCAGACATTCTTGGATAGATAGGGACTATAACTTGGGTTTTTAGGAAGGAGGCAAGATAACAATTCTATTCCAACGTAGTTTTGGACAAGGATAGAGTCAGAGTGGCAGGCACCTGGAGATTGTTTTTCTTTTCTATTCTTCATTGTGTCATAATGGTATATAAAATTCAATTTCCAGTCCTAATTGTTAAGGGACAGGTCAATTCTCCAAGAGCCTCCACAGCTGTGGATCTGAAGCAGTTGCAGAGCAGCCTTTGCTGACACAGGTGTTGTGGACTGGGAATGAGATAAATTGGAGACAGAGGGAAGAGAGGTCGGACAACACAATGGCCTCTCAGTTAGAGAGGTCAGAGAACAATAACTGCCTCTTGGTCTCCTTGTATCACAAGAGGAGATCCGTTCTGGGTTGGATCTCCAGCAGCCACTGTCAGGTGGCTCCCGTGTATTCCAACACCTAATGGCTAGGAAAGGCAGGGGAGTACCACCCAACAATATTTTGAGAATAATTCCTGAGAGATATTAATTGCCATGCTGAGAGAACTAAATCATTGGATTATAGTTCTTATGTTTTCCAAAAGTTAACAGTTAATGTCCATGAATAAAAGTGACTCTGACTATTATCTTTTTTGTAGCAATAAATATATTTTTGAAATATTAATGTATGTCTTCATATTATTTATTATTTATTCATATTATTAATAAATTATATGTGTGGTAACAGGGATACTTGTCTAAACTTAAGAGAATGAGGTTTGAAATTGAGAGAGAGAAAGCTTATGAAAAAAGAGTTTTTAATAAACTGGGATGGGTGGGTGTTGCAGAACTAATTAATTAATGATACAATTTTTGTGTTTATAACATAATGGTGGCCATCCCATAGAGTCCTGATGGAGATGGGCTTTGGGCTTTGGCCCCGTCCAATAACAAGTGTCCTTGTTGAGGCTGAGAAGGGACCCCAAAAGACTGCACTCACAGACTGGCATTGCTAATTGTCTCAAAAGAATTTGCAGGCTTGAACCCATTTCCAAGTCAAGGGGTAAAGTTTATTGTAATTGTAATGTTAATTGCAGTGGGATAAATTCTAAGAGAATTTAGCAGAGAAACAGAAGCAAGGAGACACATTTATCCAATTGTTCATGTCATTGATATGCTAATTTTATGGCCTGGGGGTAGAACCAAGGAGTGGTCTCAAGATTTTGTTTCTCACTGACCAGCAGACCTAGGACTATCCTAAAGCTGAATCCTTTAGAATCACTGACAAATTGTTAGAACAGAAGCCCCTTAAGGTCAGGGGACCTTAAAATTCTCCCTGTCTGCCCTAGAAGCTATATTACATCAACCTGAATGGGGTACTTCCCTTGGAATTCTGAATCTGTGTCCTGTCTACAATTAGAAAAATAAACAAAATGCTGAAGAGTCCCTTATTTTAGAATTGAAAAAAACCAAACCAAACCAAGACAAAACAAAAAACAAACAAACAAACAAAAAAACCCTTGAAAACAAAAACCAATTTCCTATTGATGCTCCACCAACACTGTAAAAGAGATTGAGGGACTCCAGTTTAAAAAGGAGAGAAAACTTCTGACTCCAGCTTTTCTTTAGACTTTTGCTGGGCTTCTTGTAAGCAGAGGTCTCTGATTGTCCTTCCCTAGCAGTACGGAGAATGCCTGCGTGTGGCACCTATTTGATTAGACAAGTCTTATTTATACCTCACATGGTTCCCAGGTTGCCTTTTTTCCTTTGTGTTTCTTTTCTTGAGTATAGATAGTATAGTATAGTATAGTATAGTATAGTATATATATAGTATATATATATCTATATATATATATATGTATATATAGTGTGTATATATAGTGTATATATATATATATACTATATATGTATATATAGTATATATATATATACACTATATATGTATATATAATATGTATATATACTATGTATATATAGTATAGTATGTATAGTATAGTATAGTATAGTAATACTTAATACAGAATACTAAAGATGATATGTATAATAAACATAAGACATATCTATATCTAAATATATGTCTATATGATGTGGGAAAGATTCCTATCTTTGATTCCCAAACCCCTCTGGAGAATGTAATTGCCCTTTGACTCACAAATCCTGGTCCCTTTGAATTCCAATAGAAGATCTGGACCTGTCCCAGCCCCACCCGGATCTGAGCCAATTTTGGGGCTACATCCAAAAGCCCTTTGAGCTAAGTCTCCTATTATAAAAGGGCCACACTGGGAACCCCTCTTTGCAGAGATTCCAAACATGCTAGTCGTGTGAGGACCCTCTGTCCACTGGGTCCTCTGTCCAGTGTCCTCCTTATCTCTACCTTCACCTATTTCCTACTTCCAAACCCAATAATAAACCTCTTTTATCAATCTAGCTCTCGGGCTAATAAATGCTTTTATTGGGGACTCACACCGCTACTAGACCTCATTTACCACTGTATCCTTGCGCTGAATCCAAGGGGGTTACAGGGGAGCTCTGTTTGACTCTCTGTACCCCAAACCTGCCACTAGACCTTAACTAAATCCTAATTTCGTTTAGGTACCCCAAATCTAGACCTCAATATATAGCTATATCTATGTACATCTTCATAGGCAAACAAGTTCCACAAGTTCAGAGATCCTGGGTCTCTTGGTTGGAATCAATTGAGAATAGGGAATGTTTGTATTATAAATAAAATAGGTCACAGGCTTTGTGAAAGAATTTGCAAACCCAAATGAATACAGGTGGGAAGTTTGTGGCAAAAATGGGTTTATTACACTGAGAAGAAAATATCTTCATCAGATGGCAAAATTCTTTTTTTTTGTTGTTGTTGAAAAAATTACATGACTTTATTACTGCAATTTCTAAATGAGTATGTTAGAGAATATACATGTCTCAGTATCCAATAAAACCTTTGCAAAAATTGTTATATATTATGACCTATGTCATAAAACATTAAAAACAGATGAATAAAGATAGAAGCAATAAATGTATTTCTTACAGACTATAATGTAATAAATATTGATTAATATTGAGAAAAAAGCATATATAAAATAAAAATTAAATAATAAAATTAAGTAATAATTCAGTAAGCCTGAATACTGATCTGATCAAAGAAAAAATTACAAAAGTAATGATCATGTTAAAGATAAATAAAACAATAAGACAAGATAGAAATATTTATGCAATTCAATTAAAAGTTATTGGGAAATTTTATATTTCAAATCTTACATGAACAAAATAGAAAGAAGAAAAACCAATGACCTAAAAGTACAATTTAAAGACAAGAAAATAAAAGAGTTGCAATAGAAACAAGTTTAAAGTGAAATCTCAAAAATTAGGGGAAAATATTAAATAACAAAACAGCTCAACAAAATCAATAAAACATGAGCTAACTTGATCAAGAAAAAGAGAAAAAAATCAAATTACCAAAATGAAAAAACAATAATGTGGTAAATTCATGAGTGGAAAAGAAAAGAATTATGCACAAGTATTTGCTTGCAAAACTGAGAATTCAAAGGAAATGGCTGATATTCTTTTTTTTTTTTTTAATTTAATTTAATTTTTTTTTTATTTAATAGCCTTTATTTACAGGATATATACATGGGTAACTTTACAGCATTAACAACTGCCAAACCTCTTGTTCCAATTTTTCACCTCTTACCCCCACCCCTCCCTAGATGGCAGGATGACCAGTAGATGTTAAATATATTAAAATATAAATTAGATACACAATAAGTATACCTGACCAAAACGTTATTTTGCTGTAGAAAAGAATCAGACTCTGAAATATTGTACAATTAGCTTGTGAAGGAAATCAAAATGCAGGTGTGCATAAATATAGGGATTGGGAATTCAATGTAATGGTTTTAGTCATCTCCAGAGTTCTTTTTCTGGGTATAGCTAGTTCAGTTCATTACTGCTCCATTAGAAATGATTTGGTTGATCTCGTTGCTGAGGATGGCCTGATCCATCAGAACTGGTCATCATATAGTATTGTTGTTGAAGTATATAATGATCTCCTGGTCCTGCTCATTTCACGGTTCTGCAATTCTTTTTTTTTTTTTTTAATTTTTTTTATTTAATAGCCTTTTATTTACAGGATATATACATAGGTAACTTTACAGCATTAACAATTGCCAAACCTCTTGTTCCAATTTTTCACCTCTTACCCCCACCCCTCCCTAAATGTCAGGATGACCAGTAGATGTTAAAATATATTAAAATATAACTTAGATACACAATAAGTATACATGACCAAAACATTATTTTGCTGTACAAAAAGAATCAGACTCTGAATTATTGTACAATTAGCTTGTGAAGGAAATCAAAAATGCAGGTGGGCATAACTATAGGGATTGGGAATTCAATGTAATGGTTTTTAGTCATCTCCCAGAGTTCTTTTTCTGGGTATAGCTAGTTCAGTTCATTACTGCTCCATTAGAAATGATTTGGTTGATCTCGTTGCTGAGGATGGCCTGATCCATCAGAACTGGTCATCATCTAGTATTGTTGTAGAAGTATATAATGATCTCCTGGTCCTGCTCATTTCACTCAGCATCAGTTCGTGTAAGTCTCTCCTGGCCTTTCTGAAATCATCCTGTTGGTCATTTCTTACAGAACAGTAATATTCCATAATTTTCATATACCACAATTTATTCAGAAATGGCTGATATTCTACATAAATTTAAAATGCACAAACTGACAGACAGAAGAAGAAATAGTCCTTGAATCTCAAAAATAAAAAATTGAATAAGCCATATGTGACTGGAACAGGACATACTAACTTCCCTGCCATGTAGACTAATCTAGATTCTCTTCACTCCATACACACTGAAAAGAAAAAAAAAGAAAAAGAAAAGAAACCATCTCTGAGACTTAATTAGTCTAGGAAGCTAAGATCTGAATTACCCATGCCTCCCCAGTCACCTAAGATGTAAAAATGCCAATGATGAAAAAGGCAATGATCTTTAGACTTGATAGGGGTGGCCCCCTGCCATAGGAATTATCACACCCATATGCTCCATCTGACCCAACAAATAATTTCCATATGGAAAGGGGGGTAGGGAGAAACACACCTATCTGAATCAGTATTATATCCTTCAGATGGCAAAATCCTGTTAGGATTATTTTGCAAAGGTTTGGGCACACAACATTTGATTATATTGGGTCTTCTTTGGCCCTGAGCTAGGGGCCAATCTTCAGATGAATTTGAGGGACTAATTTTCAACTCAATAGAGGACACTGACCATGTCTCAGACCAAGATTTCCAATTGAATGAGTTTCCCCTCTGAACAGAAGGGTAGGGCCCCTCCCAGAGGGGTTTGAGATTTCTAACCCAGGACCATTTTTTCCCCCCCTCCCCCCAAGAATATCACCAGTGGAGAGAGGTTAATTTTCATAGAGATTGAAGTGATTTATATAGTTGTGACTACAAGAATCCATGACACCCCTCCTCCCCTTATCCGGTGGACTATCTTGCTTAATGCTTGGAAGCAACATGAACTTGTTAAATTTTGACCTGAATTTTATGATGATCGGTTTCACAAGGTTTACAATTGTTTGCAGGTATGGTTTATGGTGGTCAGTTTTGCAACGGTTTACAACTTTTTACTTGAGCCAGTATGAACGCCCTATTTCATTTTCCCAAATTTCCCACATAAACTGAATCTAAATTATAAATTCAATTTACCTTAGTTAATGATTTTATAAGAAACCATATAATCCCCCACAAAGAGGATTTTTGTTTAGAGGTAAGTAGTCCATTAAGCTAGAATAACCAAGGAGACTTACCTCAGGTTTCCTCAATCAACAAATAGTGAGACTTATCTCAGGTTTCCTCAATCAACAAACTGAGGAGTTTACCTCAGGTTTCCTCAATCAACAAATAAATAGAGATTAGTCAATTTATAGACCTCTTAGAATATCTCAAGGCCATTAAATAGTTAGATTCCTCTCTAAGGCAATTAAGTACAGGTCCAGGGGATCACTTCAGATATTTCTACTAGAAGAGCAAGCCTTTTGTTCTCCTTCCCAGAGCCTTAATGATTAACAGACCTTTGAAATTGGGTCTGGAATTATCAAGTGACTTATTCTGAGAAGCCCTCAGTTTCCTGTTACACTCATTGTGATCCACATTCCGTCCCCACAGTCCTCTCTCTGGGTGCTGATGGCTCTCTCCATCACAAGACCACTGGATTTGACCTGAATCACCTCATTGCTGAAAAGAGTCATATCCATAAGATAACATTTATAAAGTGCTTTGCAAACTTTAATGCCATATAAAAAACAGCTATTATAGCTATTATACTCATTGAAGCAGACACTCACTGACAAGGGGAGGAGCTAGACTCTTGATTCATCTTGCCAGAAGATTGAGATCTAAAGGAAATTGTTTGGATGGTGCAGAGCCAAGGCAAAATGTAAAATTGCTATTCATCAGTCTGGCAAACAATATCATGTCTTGATGTTTGATATATTTATTTCTTGGGAAAGTATAACAGTAGTTATGTCGCAGCTGCTTGTTTAAGTTTTGCTGCCACTGCATACTTGGGGGAGTCTTGTATGTATTAAACATTTCTTTTGTGTAGAATAGCAGTTCTGTTGACCCTTGGGCTTGGGCTTCCCCAAGACTCTTTCAGGGGAGTCCTCAAGGTCAAAACTATTTCCATAACAAAATGAAAATATAATTTGCCTAGTGAAATATTTCTTCCTCTTCCAACTATATATCTATTTAAGGCTGGATTTTAATCAAACCAACATATTGTAGTAGATTAATTACAAGAGCAGATATGAGAATCCAGCTGTCTTCCATTAAGCCAGACATAAAAGGGATTTGCAAAAACAAGAGGCACTCATAAAAATATAGTCATTTTTCATAGAATTTAATGCTAGAAGGAGCAAAAGCTTCAACTATAATAATAATTCTTTTAGAATTTAAAAATTTTACTATGATATATTTTATTAATATACAGATTAAAAGATGTAAAAATTTTAAAATAATTTTACTTTAACTTAATATGAATAATTATAAGCAGATACAATTTTATTTTTAAATTCACAGAATTATTTACATTAGCATGTAGTGAATCTATTATTCATTTTTTTTTTGACAAGGCAGTTGGGGTTAAGTGACTTGTCCACGGTCATCCAGCTAGTAAATGTCAAGTATCTGAGGCTGCATTTGAACTCAGGTCCCCCTGACTCCAGTGCCAGTGCTCTCTCCATTGCGTCACCTAGCTGCCTCTATTATTATTTTAAAGAATAAATATTTTTAAAATTTATCAACATCTAAGTGGAAAAATGAATCGACACTCATAAAAATGTAGGTTTTTTTAAAAATAGAAGTTACTTATATAAGTATGTAATGAAAATATTACTGTTATTTTAAATGAATTGATTGATGTTTTAAAAATTTATCAGCTTCTAAGTGGTAAAGTGGATTCAGTGCTGCTGTATCTGGAGTGAGGAAGTCCTAAGTTAAAATCTGGCCTCAGATACTTGCTAGTTGGGTGGCCCTTGGCATGCCGCTTAAGCTCTATTTATCTCAGTTTCCTCGGTTGTAAAATGAGGATAATAACAGGGTCAAATGAGATAATATACTTAGCATAGTGCCTTTAACATAGTAGATACCATGTAAAAGCTTTTTCCTTCAAACTTCCTTCTCCTCCTCAGTTCTAGTATGGTAAATATCAATAGATGTAACCCAAATAAACAAAAGTTCTTTGAAAAGTACTCAATGATTTTTAAGAAAAGGGTCCTGCTTGGTAGTTCAAGGCAATTCCAATAGATTTGTGGTGGAAAGAGTCTTCTGCATCCAGAAAAGGAAGAATGGAGACTGAATGTGGATCAAACCAGTATTTTCACATTTTGTTGTTGTTATTGTTATTTGTTTGCTTGTTTTTTTTCTCTTTTGATCTGACTTTTCTTGCTCATCATGAGGAATATGGAATTATGTTTAGAAGAACTGCACATGTTTAACCTATATTGGATGGCTTGCTGTTTAGGGAAGAAGACAAATTTGGAATACAAGATTTTGCAAAGGTGAATGCTGAAATCTATGTTTGCATGTATTTGGAAAAAGAAAAAGTCAACATAAAAATAAAAATAAATGAAGAGAAAAAAAAAGGGTCCTGACACCAAAAAGTTTCAGAAATGCTGTGTATAGAAAATAAATAACAATTCTATACCTGATCTATATTTTACACCATGTACTATTCTACTTATCTTTTGGAGAAATCTAATTTTAATGCTAGAAGGAGCAAAAGCATCAACTATAACAATAATTCTTTTAGAATTTAAAAAAAGAATTGAAATATTTTACTATGATTTATGTTATTAATATTATACAGATTAAAAGATGTAAGGATTTAAAAATAACTTTACTTTAACTTAATGTGAATAATTATAAGCAGATATAATTTTGTTTTAAAATAAAAATTTTTTTCTACTATCTCTAATATGTTCAGCATGGTTCTTTAATATATTTATTATTATTAATAATAATCTATTATTAAATTCTAAGAGTTAAAGAGTTAAAAGAATAAAAGAGTTAAAAAAAAAAAAAGCCTAATCCTTTTTATTAGAGGCTAGACTTCCTCAGGTTTGAAGCTGGTTCTAGCACATGGATGTAGAAATGTAGAAAATGTAGAAAAAGGAGCTAATTAGTGGAATCAAAGAGGATACAATGCTCTAGTTCCCTGGGCCCAGCAACCTGATGTAATTTTAAAAGAAAAATCAGAAAGTATTGATTGCCTATGATCCCAATATGAAAGAATTAATGTCAAGTACCAGTTTGAAGGTAATTGGTTTAGTTGTCTTCCCAACATCTTAGAAATGTTATTCTCATTTTGTAATACACACTCAGACATAGGGTCTATGTCTCGGTTAAAAAAAACCACACAATTAACTGACAAACAAAACTGAAACCAAAAAATAAAAAATTGCTACATATACATACTAAGAATTTCAGGAAACTGAAGAAGGAAGCTTGGTAGAATGTATTTGGTTGTGTATCAAATGGAGAAAAAGAAGTTATGTTATCATTGAAATATATTGTGAATCACCTGGATAGGCGTCAAAAGAAATAGCTCAGAAATCTGACACAAATATATGATAGGGTAGGGTTGGGGACTTCAACTATCTGGATATATTCTAAAAGCAGACCAGGGTATACTTTTGATTTGTCTTAATGAGAATTTTAAACTTCTAAAAGTGGACAAAGAAAGAAGAATCACTATTTTGAATTTTATTTAGATCAACAAGGAAGAAGTTGTTTAAGAGCAGATATATCTTCATTGTAGATTTTTTGAAAGAGAAGGAGAGGATTGATGGATATAGTCTCATATACAGGATAAATTTTGGCATAGAAGATTTTGAAAAGACTAGAGAAAAATTAGATTGGATTCCATTGTCTAAAATTCTATGTGAAGAGTCATCTAAAGAAAAATGGGAAGTACTCAAGAAATAAATTTTGAAGCTACAATTCAATTCAAATCCATCAAGCATTTATCCTTTTATTGATTTTTAAAAATCAGGAGTAGAATTTATTGGGAAAAAATAGAGATAGTAATCACTGACCTTAGACAAAGTCATACTTTAAAAAGGATTCAATCAAAAGAGAGAAATCTAAGTATATATTTGTTATATTAATATTATTTTAGACTATTCAAAACAACCAGATAGCATAATGTTGGAATATGGCTGTGAGGTAGGAAATGATGAGTTGAAGAATTTGGAAAAATATGGAAAAATTTGGATCTAAGAAGGATGGGGGCAAATAAGCATACTACATATGTATATGTGTATATACATACATACATACAAATGTGTATGTATATGACTATAGGTATTTATGTATATACATATATGTATATATGTATATGTGTGTATATATGTATATGCATATGTATATATATATATATACACACACACACACAAATATCACCATGCTTAGTTGTAGCCTGACATCAAGCACTTATTAAATATATATTCCATAGAAGATTCTGTGCTAAATTGTTGTTGTTGTTGTTTTCCCTTCATTTTCAGAGAGGACCATGACATCAGGAAGGTTATGTCATGATTTGCAAATTAATTGGCTTTCAGTGATGGAGAACTATGCAAAGTCACCAGCCATCTGGGTCCAGGGGCAAGAGGTAGATCAGAATGACTGGAGATGGCCCTAGATGCAGTGGGAAACTTTAGCCTTTTGCTAGGGACACGAAGACAGAAACAAAATCCCTGTCCTTAAGGAGCTTATCTTTTAATGGAATGATTGAGTAATATATAAACATATAAGTACTAAAACCTTGAAAAAAATTCTGATTATAGAGAAAAAAGAACTTGTTTAAAAGACCAATGGAGGTCTATGAGGAATGGATCAGATTTTTGAAAGAGACATAGAAACTAGAAATAAAAATCAGCTGTAGAGGATTATTACAAAATAAATATTAATAACATCCTGGGAAAACAATGCTAGGAGCACCAAAGTTCAATGTGAAGTTTAGCAACTGTTCATGAATGTTAAGGCCAACAAAAAGGGTTTGTTTTTATTTTTAAAAATAATGTTAGGAGCTCATAATAAAATCTCTTTTGTAAGATGAGTAACTAACCCTTAGACTCAGAATAAGTTTTTTAACATTTATTTACTTTAAGAAAATGCCTAAGACTTATTTACTAAGTTCTGAGTGGGTTGAGATCTATGTAGGAGACTTATCACATTAGAATGAAATCAAAGGTGCTCTGAGTGTTAAGGATAAAAACATTAAAGAGATAGGCCATGTTCAGATTGGATGAGATAATAATAATAGAGTGCAGAGAAATGGTAGAATTACTCAATTTTCATTTTGCTTCTATTTTTATTGCTAAGGGGAATGATCTTTGGACTAGAAAGGATAGAGGAAAGATGTTTAACAGAGAATTAAAACCCTACGTAGGGGTCCTCAAACTTTTTAAATAGGGGGCCAGTTCACTGTCCCTCAGACTGTTGGAGGGCCCGACTATAGTAAAAACAAAAACTTTGTTTTGTGGGCCTTTAAATAAAGAAACTTCATAGTCCTGGGTGAGGGGGATAATCGTCCTCAACTGCCTCATCTGGCCCTTGGGCTGTAGTTTGAGGACCCCTGCGAGGAGACTATAAGAGGATGCTTAATTGCATTGATTGAATTGAAGTCATTAGGTACTAGGATTCTGAGGGGCTGGTGGTGAGCTTTGAAAGATTCTAGAGAATTGGAAAGAAGTTCCAGGATCTAAGAAAGATAAATTTTGTACAGATTCTCCAGAAAAGGGAGATTGGTATGGTCCACAACTGTTAATTCCCATAAAATCCTATGATACATCATCAAAAGGATGGATTGAGAACTTTAAAATGGAAAATAGAGATAACTAAGGGTCAGCATCACTTTAACAAGAATGAGTCATGCCAGAACACCCCCATTTTCTTTTCTTTTCTTTTCTTTTTTGACAGGGTTTTGATGAAACTGGAGGAAATGCTTTAGATATATTATATTTCAGTGGCATATTTGACAAAGTGTTTCATGTTCTTTTGGTATATGGATAGGCATCTGGTAGCACAGTGCTGAGCTTCAAATTAGGAAGACACAAGCTGTATGACCCTGAACAAGACACTTAATTTCCGTTTGCCTCCATTTTCTCAACTGTAAAATGGAAAGAATAACCACTTAATCTTGTAGGGTTGTTGTAATGATCAAATTATATATATATATATATATATATATGTCTTTAGCACAGGGCTAAGGCTCATAATAAGCACTATATAAAAGTTTATTCCTCTTCCCTTCCCTGGATAAGATGGAGAGATATGAGCTAGATAATAGAACAAGTAGGTGGATTCAGAGCTTGTTGAGTGAGTGATTGGACTCTCCCAAAAGAATCATTTGTGAGTCATTATCAATGTAGGAGGCAAATATTTAGCAAAAACAGCAACCTGTTTTTAATCCTGTGTGATTTATTTATTTTTTTTTAATCAGATAGCTTGGTTGAAGGTGTAGGTGTCATGTTTTAAAATTTGCAGATTTGGGTGGGTTAAGCTGAATAGGCTAGCTCTACCATGTTGAATTACACTTGGAATTCAAAGAGATCTTGACAGGGTTAGGGTTAGCATGAAGTACTAAGTGTTAAAATCTTAAATTTGATATAGGTATGTGTCAAACCATATACTTGGCTTAAAAAAAAAATCTACTTCATGAATAGGACTACGATTAGTCCTATAAAGCTACCGTGAAATGGATTTTTTAATGGATTGCAAGCTCAGCATGAATAAATTGTGGAAGCTCCACTGTGGGACAGAAATTGTATCCTCCAAAGCTTCTATGATTCTAAAGTGTATTTTAAAAATGCAGTTCTTACTTCTGTCCTGGTTAGAATCTGGAATATTGAGGTCAGTTCTAGGTGTCACATTTAAGGAAGAATATTGACAATCTGGGGCTCTACAATCCATTTGGGGTGGGGTGGAGATTCATGTGGATGCTGAATCATTACTTCTTTGGGTTGTTGTGAAAAAATATTCTTATGTAGAAGTTGGATGTGATAAGGCACAAGATCCCTTCTAACTCTGAGATTCAGAGCTTCTGAGAAAATTTCAAGGAAAAGGTGGCACAGCATCTGGGTTTTTCACAATGGAAGGACTTCAAGAGATGAAAAGTAGATAAGATAACTGAGGTTATGATGGTTGTATCCAGAGATCAGCTGAGCTTTTTTTCAAGACCGGATTATCAACATTTCATGTGTGAATTTATACCTCAGAAATTTGTCAATAAACATTGGGGATTAATTTATTGTTTTAATGATTGTATGGACTTAATAAAGTGTTAATAATTCAGATTAAACTGTATATGTCCATATATCCATCATCTACCTACCTACCTATTTATCTGTTTTCCTTCAAGAGAATAAAGATCTCAGCAAACTGGAGGCCTGGCAACTGAATGTTGGAAAATAATAAGAGCACTTTTTTTTTAATATAGTGCTTTAAGATTTGCAAAGTGCTTTCATCTTTTATCTCTTGTGAGCCATATCCCTTGTTGTATTTGTTTCAGTTATAGGTAGATAGTGGGAGAAAGCATTCTGAGATGGGAAGGAACAGGAATCTAGTAAATGAATGGGAGTAGCATGATATGAGATCACTATAAACATTCATTTTCTTTTTTATTAAAAAAAAATTCATTTTATTTTACCACCTTTGGAAGGAGAAAGAAAAAACAAAACCCTGTTAGAAATAAAACATTGACTTTCAATGAGATATCAAGGGGGAAAAAATCCTGTTACAAACAAAACATTGACTTTCTGTCAAATGTATTGTTCTCTGATGTAGGATCAGAGGCCCTGTGTTTAAATTCCAGTTCTGCTACTTCCTACTGTTGTTAACTGAAAGAAGTTGCTTTTCTTCTCTGGGCCTCAGTTTCCTCATCTGTAAAATGAGGGTGTTGGCCTGGACAATTTATAAAATTATCTTCCAAATCTAAATTTATGATCCTATGACCTGTTCAAGGTCACAGAGTTAGGATTCTGATTTTTAAAAACTTTTTTATTAAAGCTTTTTGTTTTCAAAACATATGTATAGATAATTTTCAGCATTCCCTCTTGCAGAATCTTGTGTTCCAGTTTTTTTCTTCCTTCCTTCCTCCTATCCTCCCTCTAGATGGCAAGTAATCCAATACATGTTAAACAAGTACAGTTCTTCTATACAAATTTCCGCGATTATCGTAAAGCACAAGAAAAACCAGGGGGGAAATGGAAAAGGAAATGTGAGCAAACAAAAAAGGTGAAAGGACTATGTTGTGATGCACCCTCGGGTCCCACCGGCCTCTCTCTGGGGGCAGACGGCTCCCTCCATCACTCGTCCATCACAACTGGCCCGTAGGGTTCTGATTTTTGTGAGTGGGGAGTGAAGAGAGTTGGCCCGAGAAAGGCCCGGCTCCAAGCGCAGCCCCTGATGCCTGCTTGCTTCTGACGGTGGGCAGATCGCTCAAACCCCATGCCAGCTCACTCTGAGACGGGAAGATGGAGCTCCATCTGCCTTGGACGGTTTCACAGAAAGATCCCGATACCAATGAAAACACAAATCCGAGCTGGAAAAAAAAGAGTGCAGAAACTACAAGTCCCAGCGGCCACAGGGACGGTCCCGCTCTGCGCATGCGCATCGGTGCGGAGGCTGGTGTCCCGGCTGAGTGAGGGGAGGCAGCCCCTGGACGCAGCGAAGGCAGCACGGAGCTGTGGCGGCGACGGCGACGGCGACGGCGGTGGCCTGAAGAGCAGAGACAGGCGACGCCTCAGCCCCAGTTCCAGCCCTAACCCCAGATCCAGCCCCAGCCCCTGCTCGAAGATTGCCTCCGCCCTCCCGCCCTGGTCTTCTCTGGTGAGTGTGGATTCCCACGGCCCTCTCGCCTCTCGCCCCTCGGAACCCTCCGCCCTTCCCAGGCCCGGTCCCGGTCGTCTGGGCCTAGGCCCCCACCGCCAGCGCCTCACGGCAGGTCCGGAGTCGGGATTGCGGAGCCAGGCCGTGAGAGGCCGGGCCTTGCCCTCTGCGGGCGCGGGGGTGGGGGGGTGGGGAGGAGAAGGGGATGCAGCCGGAGAGGGAGGGGAAACATGAGGGGGTGATTGCGAAGGGGGAGGGGGCGAAAGAGGAACCCGGGCCGCAGCCGCCAGGTGGGAGAGCCCGCCTTGGCGGATCGAGAAGGTCGGCCTGCGTGGCGAGGCCGAGGCTCGGGCCCGGCCGGGGAAGAATTGGGAGGAACGGAGGGGAGAGAGAGGAAGCGAAGACAGAGGGAGGAGGGAGGAAAGGGCTTGGGGGAAAATAAACAAAACTGAGCAGGTGGAGACAGCAGGAGGTGGCGGGTCCGGGGGGCCTGAAGTTTCCATTCCTGACTGGTGATCCCTTTGAGAAATAGACATCGACCCCTCCCGGAAGCCCGTTTAGACCCTTATGAATTCTAGGGCCTTTACCCTGGTCTTGTTGGCACCTAGTTGGTTTTCATGTTGTCGTTCTCTCCTTCCTCTCCCAAGGAGCGTCGGCCTCCCAGGGCTATCGTGAGGAACCATTGAGATATTATTTCCAAAGTGTTTAGTGCAACGCCTGGCATATAGTAGGAACGATATCAGTGTTTATTGACCGTCTGCTTGGCTGTGCCGTGGGTTTATTAGGATGAAATTTGACAGAGGGATACAATCTAGGCACGTGAGTATGCTGTAAGTGAAAGTGTGGAAGGGGCAAAGAAGACATTTAGATTATAATTGGATTGAGGAGGGAGAAGCAGTGAAAGCTTTGTGTGAAACAGCTCGAACCCAGGTTGGCTTTGAAGAAAAAAGGCCTATATGGAAAGAGTGGCTTCTGCACTTGGTGCTTGAACGTGCAGAGGCAGGAGAAGGCTGGATGGAAAAAGAGGTATGTCGTGCAGTTTGGTTAGAAAGAGTGCATGAAGAAGATTAGCACATTGGAGCTAGTCTCTGGAGGGTCTTTAATGAAAGACAGAGGAGTTTGTTGTTCAGTCCGTTTAATCCTCTGTGACTCTTGGGGATCCCATTCAGAGTCTTAATGTTTTCTATTACAGGGATATGTTAGAATTTGTGAGAGTAGAAAGAAGCTTGTATTTTTATTGTGAGGACAAGGGAAGATGCAGCTTCTATCCCATCTAGTACAGCCATTGTTGTAGATAAATTTTGCTTCTCCAAATTTTATAGACTTTAGTACTGAAAGAGACCCTAATGATTTTCTAGTCCAGTGTCTCATTTTATAGAAGAAACAGAGACCTAGAGAGGGAAAGCAAATTGACTGATGTCACACAGCTAGTAATTATCAGAGCTAAGGACTTGAACCCAGGTATCCTGTTTCTAGGTCAGTGCTTATATGAACTGATGACTTTGGATTCCTATTTTCCTTTCCACTCAAATGATGCAGTTTTTCTGAACCTCAGTATAGGTTCAGTATAATGGTGATAACATTTGTAGTAGCTGCCTCACTAGTGTTGTAGTTTCAACTGTATGTAAAATGTTTGGAAAACTTGAAGTTCTGTAAGTTATTAGAATACTAAGACTTGTGTTCTTTCAATTGTTCCTCAGAGCTAGTCAGAGCTGTTCATTCTGTTACACCTGGCATATAGTCATCTACATCAGGAAAGATGTCGATAAGAAATTTTGTCTTTCGAATGCTCTAGGGAAATTTTGGAAGGCATCTGGGAAGTGAGTTCTGAATAGAAACTGTTGAGATAGTTGGCTTGAGATAACAGTGTATAGGGGGGTCTGTTATTTCACTGTCAGAGTCTTCCTCTACTAAAATAGATGGCAATCCATAATAAATAAAAACATTCAACTCACAAAATGACTAAAAAGGGGATCAGCCACCCACAGTACTTTGCTAATTAAAGGAAGAGAAAACATTTAGATTGCAACCAATTTATAGTTTTGAAGGCTAGCATAAAACATTCATTTATATTATACTAGGTTACAGTAGTAAGCCATAGTGATAATTTGAGGATAATAAAATGACTTTGTTGCATTCAGATTTTATGCTGAAGCCCCCTCTGGTTCTCAGATATGGAAGCCCTGTAGAGTTCTCTTGGGAGTTGTTGGCAGAAAAATTTTAATTGTTAGACTTAGTTTAAATGTTCTGTTGACACATGCTACCACTTTCAAAGACCAAATGCTTATTCTTTATTGAAAACAAAAGGTGTGTGATATGTCAACAATAGCCTTCTCTTTTAGTGAGGGAAATTTGAAGGTACATAAGTTTGGTGAGTCATTCTCTTACAATTCCCTTTTGAACCTCTCTAAAGTTTTTTTTGTTTTTCAGCTTCATGTTGGAATCAACCTTTATACCAGCAAATAACTCTTAACTATTTTCTCAATATTTGGATGACTTTATGATTGCAACTTTTAGTAAAATAATTGCTAACATCCTGTGTGAGACTTTCCTACCTCAAAAATAATAAAAATGATGGGAAAAGAGTGAAGCTAATTCTTTTTAAAGGGAGAAAGATGGTAAAATGGAATTTTACTGTATGTGATTCAGACAATTGAATACTGGGTAAATTCTCTGAGGAGAAAGATTACATCTTTTCTTTACATAATGGGAATGATAATAGTTGAACCATCTACTTCATAGATTGTACTTTTACGTAATTACTTAATAAATGTTTGTTGAAGAGTCAAATGGTTTTCTAAGACTAAATGTTTTATTTATGTAAACAAACTATATCACTGTTCTTCCTCCACAAATATTTTAATAGAAATTTGAATGTTTTTATTCATTTTACATATTTATTGACTTTTGGTGTTTTTAGTAGAGATTTGGTTTGGGGGAGATAATCTTACACATCACTATTAGATGATAGGCTTACTGTATTGTGAGTTTAGATGATTGTCATCTTCCATTTATCTATGTTAACTGAGAGATAATGATTATACAGAGTGAAAGACTTGGAAATGAAGTAGTTTATGAAGAGTTATAGAAGGAAGAACATTGAATTTGGAATTTAAGGATCCAAATTCTATGACTGGTCATGATACTTATTTGCTGTTATTTTGGTATAAATCCTTTTGGGATTTTGGGTAAATTTTTATTTTTTGGGTAAATCATTTTGTTTTTCTTGGTCTTCATTTCTTTCTTTGTAAAATGATGGAACTTTGAACTATATTAGGTGTATTTTACATTGACCACTATGGCAATCTGGTAAAAATTTTGGACCTTTTCTCAGAGTATGTTTTGTTGCTTATATTCATGATAGAAGGAAATGCTAAATTTTTATTTAACTGTTAGTTAATATGAAGTTGTAATTCTTTTTTATCCAAGTTCATGGGCAAGTACTTTCCTCTTGATCTCTATAGACTTCCTGGGGGTGTTAAGGATCCTTTGCCTCAATGATATATCTCATTGATCACTTTCAACTTTAAATCCTATCATGTCTTAGCTGAGCTCACAGGATCTTAGACTTGAAGCTAGAATGAACTTTAGACATCATCTATTCTCTAACCTCTTCATATACTAGATGAGGAATTGAGGCTGGAAGAGGTTAAGTAATCTACCCAAATGTTAAATAGATAAGGAGATCTACCCAGGGTGTCCTATCTTCAGATGGAACACTCTTTCCATTGTGCCATGTTTTATTTAACCTGTACATGTATTATGCCTGTCCTGAAGCATTTAGGGTACTAGAATCATTAAATGACTGTTCAGTCAAACCTGAGTTTACACTTTGATTTTTAAAAAAGGTGAGCCCCAGAGATAGAAAGCTGCTTGTCCAAAGTCTGTGCAGACAGGTGGCAGATTAGCCTGGTTTTATTGATTCTCACTTGTCCTTTTTTGTTTCACTACTTGATTGTTGATAATCTGATTACCACTGTAGTCGTTTTAAGAAAAACATCTGATATGAAATAAAATCATATGTAAAACTTTAAACTCTCAGTTATTTTCAGTTTGCCAAAAGGAAAATAGACTCATAGGGTGTTCAAATTGCATCTGGGAGTAGCTATCTAATTTTATAGATGACATGGAGGATCAAAAAGGTTAAATTACATGCCCAAGGTCACACAACTAGTGTTAGAGGTAGAGGTCAGACCCTGATGTCTAATCATTCTGATTTAGTGCTCCTTTTCACCATTCTGAGCTATGTTACCTTTTCTGAGACAGAAACAGTGTCTTTCCATTGTATCCTTTTCTTGAGATCATAGTTTATGGAGCTAAAAGGCTCCACAAAGGTTTATCTCTTACCTTGACCAGAATAAGTGAAACCATAGAAGGGTACTGGTGCTAATATTTAAGAATTAGAGTTTAACTTTAAATAATTGCACAGCATTTTATGTTTGGAAATAGCCTTAAGCAACTATTTTACGTACTAGTCAACAGTAGGGGACAAAAAAATTCAGTTTATTAGTTTTATTTTTTTTTTAACATTATGAGATTTTTGAGCATATTAGAAAATGTTAGGTCAATATATGCTTATATTAGGGGGAAAGGGTGTACTGTGCACCCTTTTAAAAGTCTGCCTATTTATTAATTTCTTTCATAGAATCATGCATAGAATTTTTGAAGATACTTTCTGTCAGGTATTTACCTTGAAATAAAAGATTGATAAAACATTGAATTTTTAAACAGGTTTTTAAGTCAAAACGAACTCTTAATTTAGATTTGTAGGATTTTATAATTAGAAGTGACTTTATAGTTAATTTCACTTGGCCCCTTTTTGACAGATGGAAATTGAAGCCCAGAGAAGTCATTCTTAAAAATCTGTTGAATATACCAGGCTATGAGCATAAGAAACAAAGTTTGGGAGAGACATAGATATAGTTACTGTCCTCACTTGCCTTCAGGTATGGTCAGGGAATGAGATATATACACAACAACTATTAATACCTACAATAAGAAATCACAAAACCCTTAAGGAGTTATATAAGCAAAGCATTGTTTGGAAGAAATGTGAAATGGTCTTTATGGATAGAAAAGGGAGGATAACATTATGTAGTATATCAGAGAAAGCTTCATGTGAAGTTTAAATTTGGACTATAAACTTAGATTTTTTTTTTTCCATAAAGACAAATTCTTGAAAAAATGTGTTTTATTGGCAAAACTTTCTCTAAAAGGGAATGGATTCAGTTCTTCTTTGCATACTTCTCATTGGAGTAAAATTAGTGACTAAACCAACATCTTCATTTTACAGATAAGGAAACTGAGGAAGCCTTAGAGAAATTATCTATTCATATCAGATAGAAATAAGTAGCAGGGTTAATATTAAAACTTGGAACTTTTGACTCTAAATCTATTCTAATCTTTCCAACAATTACAGTTCTGACTTGTATGTGAAGTTAGATTTGTTTTTTAAGTTCAACTCTGAAAAATAGCTAACGTCGCTTAGTTGTAGAAGTTCTGATATATATTTTTTTTATTAGGAGGGAATATTACTGATTCAGATCTGTATTGTATATATCTCTCAGTTAATTCTCTGTGATTAATAGGCTGTGACTGTATTTTGAACTCTGCTCTAAATCATGATTTCCTTAGTATGATTTAATGTTGGAATAACTTCTTAAATAAAGCTTTTATGTTTAGATGGATAGCCAGTTTTTTCTTTTTTAAAAAATATTTTTTTTCATCCTCATTCAGAGAGAGAAATATGGAAACTGAATGCAGATGAAAGCATACTATTTTCATCTTTTTTTTCTCTTGATTTTTTCTTTCTCTTGTTTTTCCCTTTTGTTCTGATTTTTCTTTCCCAACTTGACTCATGGAAATATGTAAAAAATGAATATACAAGAATAATCTATATCAGATTGCTTGCTAGCATGGGAAGGGGAATAAATAAGAGGAAAGGGGAGGAAAAAAAATGTGGAACTCAGAATGTTACAAAAATGAAAGTTGAAAGTCACCTTTCCATGTGATTGGAAAAATAATATACTATTAAAATAAAATTGAAAAAAAATTGTTGATGTTTTCTGTTTCTATATTATCATAGTTATACCAAATAGCCTTCCCTTTTCAGACTCCCTTTCCAAAAAAGGCATCCTATATAGCAAAAA
Organism: Sarcophilus harrisii; assembly: GCF_902635505.1. NCBI lineage: Eukaryota > Metazoa > Chordata > Mammalia > Dasyuromorphia > Dasyuridae > Sarcophilus > Sarcophilus harrisii. The sequence continues at coordinate 449,295,728 of NC_045427.1, forward strand.
AATTTTTTTAAAGGAAAAAATTAGCATGATCAAATTATGTATTGAAAAAGTTTGAAAACATTTGCAATGTGTAACAGTTGTGGACCTTTCACTTCCACAAAGGGATAGTTTGAGGATATTATCTCCTATCTCTTTGCTTGATGATTTTGTTTTTATGATTTTGATTTATGATTTGCTTTTATGATTTTGTTATGGTCACTTGATTTTTTTTTTTTTTTTTGGTATGATTGTATTTACATTGTTGTCATTTCTGTGTTTTCTTGACTGTGCTTATTTCACTTTAGTTCTTCTAGATGTTTCTATAAGTCTATTCATTCCATACATCTTTTCTTACATCACAGTGACATTACATTACATTCATGTACCATGATTTGTGTAGTTATTTTCCAGTTGATGGGCATCTACTTAGTTTTCAATTCTTTGCTATCACAAAAAATGATGTTATAAATATTTTGGTGTATAAGGAGACTTTCTTCATATTAATAATTTACTTGGAATAGAATACCAGTAATTGAATCTCTAATATGAAGGGCATTGATATTTTAGTTGCTTTACTTGCATAATTCCAAATAGCTTTCTAAAATGGTTGTCCCAATTTTCACCTCCATCAACAGTGTATTTATTTTCCTGTCAGTCTACAATCCTTCCAACATCGAGTATTGCCATTTTTTGTCATCTTTGTCAGCTTTCAGGGTATGAGGTGAAACTTCAAGGGTTGTTTTGATTTGCATTTCTCTTATTATTGCTGATTTGGAACATTCATTCAAGTGGTAATGGATATGTTGAAGTTTTTGTTTTGAGAACTTTGTTCATATTTTTTGACCACTCAATTTATTGAAGAGTAGCCAACACTCATATATGTATATATATGTGTATATTTTTTATAGTTTTACACACAATAAATAGTTATATATCTTTACCAAGCCCTTATTGTAGAAATTTAATACAAAGTTTTTTTATTTAACCACTTTTTTTTTATCATAGATGCATTTATTTTGTCTATGCAGAAGCTTTTCAATTTAACATAATCAAAGTAATATAATTTATATTTTATAATTGCCTCCTTTTTGTTTAATTAAGAGTAGTGGCATCAAATTCAAACAGAAAGAATGGTAGCTTTCTGATTTAGAAATCCACAAATTAATATTATCTATGCTGTATTTGTTTTCTTGAATATTCCCTAATTACATTTTAATCTAGTTGGGCCTCAGGAGTTTCACTGGCCTTATAGTGAATTTATAATTTCTACTCATTGCTGTGAGAATTATAGAATCTCATTCAATTTAAAAAATATCATTAATGTTGTGTTTCTGTTTAAAATATATTGTGGAATATAGTGTGAGGCATTGATCTAAATCTGATTTCTTCCGGTTTGTTTTCTAGTTTTCTCAGTAGGTGTTTTTTTTTTTTTTTTTTTGTTTTTTTTTTTTAAATCAAACAAGGAGGTTTTTTAACTGGTTAATTTATGTTTTCTACTTTATCATACATTGGATTTCTATTTAGAAAATACCATAACTCTTCTAACCATAGTTTCTCTAGCAGTTTGTTCAGTTTTATGTTTTCCCTTTTGTTTATTTTTTTGTTAGACATATCCAGAACTGGGAAAGATATTAAAGTCTCCTGTCACTATTTTAATACTGTCTGTGTCTTGTAACTCAGTTAATATTTCTTTTGTGAGTCTGGATGATAGCATTTGGAACAGATTGATTTATTTATTGATTGATTTATTATGTGTGTGGGGGGGATGTTTTAGCACAAAATTAGTTCCCTTGTTTATTCCTTTTTACTTTTCAGTGTTTTTGCTTTTTTGGCACAATGGCAGTTCCTGCTTTTTTGGGTTCACTTGATACATAGTAAATTTTTTCTATCCTCTCAGTTTCATTTTTAAATGAATTCTTTGTAAGTAACAGATTGTAGAATTTTGTTTTCTTGTCAAATTTGTCACTTTTTCATTTTACTAGTTTACTAGTTTTCATTTACTGGTTTACTAATCCATTCACATTTAAAGTTACAAGGATTAGATTGATATTTTCCTTCATTTCTAATTTGGATTTTTTTCCCAAGTATGATTTTTCCCTCTTCTGATGTAAACACAATATTATGTTACTTAAGCTTGTTTTTTTTTTTTTTTTTAAAGGTGGCCTTCTTTTCACCAACTCTACTGGTTCTCACCCATATTTTGTCTCCCATTTGTTACTTCTCTCTCTCTCTCTCTTCCCCCCCTCTCTCCCTCCTTTTTTCCCTCATCATTATCCATGTTTTCTTTTTGTCCACTCTAGATTTTCTTTTCTCTGATTCATGACCACTGTAATTGTGTATTCTTTTTTTTTTTTTTTTTTTTAATTTAATAGCCTTTTATTTACAGGATATAAACATGGGTAACTTTACAGCATTAACAATTGCCAAACCTCTTGTTCCAATTTTTCACCTCTTACCCCCCCCCCCCCCCCCCTCCCCTAGATGGCAGGATGACCAGTAGATGTTAAATATATTAAAATATAAATTAGATACACGTAATTGTGTATTCTTATTATTTTTTTCTGTATTCCTCATAGAATCAAAACTTCCCAGCTATTCATTCTGAACTTTGTCCTTTGAATAATTTCTGCCACTACCTTGTAGAGCTTGTCCTTTTCATTGTATCTTACTTTCAGCATAGTTCCAATTCTTGCTGGTGACAATGCAACCACTGATCTATACTAATTCCCTGGTTATCCTCTTTTCCCTATTTACCTCAAAAGTACCTCCCTGGGTTCATATTCTCCCACTTCCCTGATGCCATTTGCCCCCATGAGTTCTAGCTCCTTCCTGGGATAGGTTTGGTAGTTTTTTAAAAGTGCCAAATCTCACAGATCACATCCACAAGTTCCCTATCTCCCCATTCATATCTCTCTCTCTCTCTCTCTCTCTCTCTCTCTCTCTCTCTTTCTCTTTCTTTTTTTTGTCTCTGTCTCTCTATATATCTTGCTCACTCATAATGAAATATTGTACCTAAAATTTTTTTTTCCAATTACATTTACATAACTTTAACATTAATTTAAAAATTTTTTTCAGTTCCAAGTTGTCTCCCTCTCCCCTCATTGAAAAGGCAATTTGACATACATGTGCAGTTGCGCAAAGCATAATTTCATGATTATGATTATGAAAAGCCCTCCCCCTGACCCCCCAAAAAGCCAAAAAAAGGTATGCTCCTATCTGCTTTAAGACTCCATCAGTTCTTTTTCTTTCTTTTTTTTTTTGCTAAGGCAATTGGGGTTAAGTGACTTGTCCAGAGTCACACTGATAGGAAATGTGAAGTGTCTGAGGCCAGATTTAAACTTAGGCCCTACTGACTTCAAGGCTGGTGCTCTATCCATTGTACCACCTAGCTGCCCCCATCAGTTCTTTTTCTGGAAGTGAATAGTGTTTTTCATCGTGAGTCTTCCCAGACTTTCTTAGATCATTATATTATTGAGAATAGCTAATTCATTCACATTTGATTATAATAAATATTGTTACTGTCTACAGTGTTGTTCTGTTTCTGCTCACTTCATTTTGCATCAGTTCATATAAATTTTTCCAGGTTTTTCTGAAAGCATCCTACTTGTCATTTCGTACATCACAATAGTATTCCATCATAATCATACCACAACTTGTTCAGCCATTTCTCAATTGATGGGCTTTCACTCAATTTCTAATTCTTTGTTAGTATAAAAAGAGCTGCTATAAATCTTTTTTTTACATATAGGTCTTTTTCTTTAATTTTTTTAATCTCTGGATTACAGACCTAATATTATTATTATTGGATCAAAGGAGGTATGCAAGTTGTATAGTCTTTTGGGCAGAGTTCCCAATTGCTTTTCAGAATTATTGGATCAGTGAACAACAGTGCATCAGTGTCACAATTTTCCTACATTCCTCCAACATTTGTCATTTTTCTTTTTTGTTATGCCAATCTAATAGGTGTGAGGTAGTACTTTGTTTTAATGTATATTTCTCTATACAGTAGTGATTTAGAACTTTTTTTTTATATGCTTATATATAATTTCTTCTGAAAACTTCATATCCATTAACTACCAATTGGGGGAATGACTTGCATTCCTATAAATTTGTCTCTATTTTTTATCTATTTGAGAAATGAGGCCTTATTATGAATAAAATTGTAAAATTTCACCCCAGTTTTCTGCATTCCTTCTAATCTTAGCCACACTGGCTTTGTTTTGTACAAAACTTTTAAATTTAATATTGTCAATTATCCATTTTACATCCTATGATGCTCTCTATCTTTTGTTTGGTCATAAATTCTTCCCTTATTCATAGATAAGACAGGTAAATTATTCCATGTTCTGCTAATATGCTTATGCAATCAGCCCCTCCCCTCCTTTTCAAGTTTAAAATTCAATTTTTTCCTTTTTTTATTCAATAGTATTTGATTTTTCTAATTACATATAAAGATAACTTTCAACATTCATTTTTGTAAGATTTTGAGTTCCAAATTTTTTTCTCTCTTCCCTTCTTTCTCCCCAAGACAGCAAGCAATCCGATATAGGTTTTATATCTATCTATCTATCTATCTATATATACACAATCATTTGAAATATATTTCCATATTAGTCATAACTTATTTCTGAATTAAAAATTTAAACTTAACCACTATGTATGTTGGAGTTTTGCTATCTTCGTTCTATCCTCTGATTTGTTCCCTTCCTGCCCTCAACTTAAGAGTTCTTCATTTTCTGTGTTTAGAAATTCTCTACATTTCTCTTATTTCTTTCATTATAGTATTAAGGTTTTTGATTTGTTATATTCTTCTGGAAGGACCTATGAAGCTTAAAAAAATTTTTTTTTTTAATACTACAATCTGTATTCAATCAGCTCTTTCTTTGGGTATGGCTAGTATTTTTCATCATTAAGTCTTTCAGAATAGTCTTGGATTATTGTATCCCCCCCCCCCCCCCCCCCCCGAGGCAATTGGGATTAAGTGATTTGCCCAGGGTCACACAACTAGGAAGTATTAAGTGTCTGAGGTCCCATTTGAACTCAGGTCCTCCTGACTTTAGGGTGGTGCTCTATCTACTGCACCATCTAGCTGTCCCATCATTGTATTATTGAGGATAATAACAAAGTCATTCACAGCTGATTGTCCCAATTATTGCTATTACTTTGTACAAAGAGATTTCACTTTACTTGAGTTCCTAGAAAACTTTCTAAGTTTTTTTCTGTAAGTATCTTGCTCATCATTTCCCACAGAACAATAATATTCTATTATAATCACATACCATAATTTATTCAGCTATTCTCCAATTGATGGCCTCTTCTCAATTTCCAGTTTTTTGCCCTGAGAAGAGAACTGCTGTAAATATTTTTGTACTTGTCTCTTGGGATTCATGCTTAGTCGCGGTATTTATTAGAGACCGGTGAATCTTAAAGTTGTATCTACATATCCTGTCTTTGAGATTAGTATATTTTGCTTGGATGGTGAGCATGGTTTTTAAACTTTTTTCCCCCTTCTCCTCACTTGTTCATCATCTCTATGTATTTCTATTCCCAGTTCTTTTCTTTTGCTCTTTTGTTTCTTTGGTGAAAATTACCACCTCAAATTCAAGGTGGTTTAAAAAAAAATTTGCCCATTATTTTTGTTATTCAGATAATAAATTCTGTTTTCATAATTTTCATTTCTCTTTTAAACCTCTCAGGAACAGCATGCTTGTGGTTTCATGTTCTCACATTCTAGAGAATCCTCTCTCTCATCAAGTGTTACATGTTTTTTGTTTTGTTTTGTTTTGTTTTGTTTTACAGCATTTATTTATAGATGCCTGAACTTGTTTAAGGTCTTTGAGTTTTTTTCCTGTAATTTTTGGTAATATCAGTCTTTACCCTCTTTTTTTTCTTTTTGCATACTCTGAGTGAGTGCTGAAATCTCCATGGCACTGGAAAGAAGGAACTGGGATTGGAATATAGATTTGATAATTCATATAATTATGATAAGCCTCTGTATTAATTGGGTCCTTAAGTTGGTTAGTATAGCCATAATGCTGATTATTGTATGTTAAGTGGTGAGAGAGGGATAGGCTGTATGAGCTCAGGTTAGGCATTGGTTTATTTATTTTTTTAAACCTTCTTTGGTTTTTCAGGTTTCCTAGACCATGGAGACAACTGAAGTTAATTTATTTATTTTTAATTTTTTTTCCCCTTGAGGCAATTGGAGTTAAATGACTTTCCAGGGTCACCCAGCTAGTGTCTGAGATTAGATTTGAACTCAAGTCCTCCTGACTTCAGGGCTGGTGTTGTATCCATTGCATCATCTAGCTGCCCCTGAAGTTACTTTATTTTTGTGCATAATTTCGATTTCGGAAAGAGAGGTTTGAGAAATCGAGAATTTCAGAAAAAATGTCTAGTCTTTCATTTTCTTGGTCATATGACCTGGCTGTCCAACCCTTTTTAAGAGAAATATTTGTTAGGATTCCTTGTTCTATATGAAGTTGAATAATGTCTGATGAAGGGTTGTATCTTTAAGTAAGCTATGTTAGGCAACACTAGGAAGCACATTGGCATTTTGACATTTTTCCTTTAGATAGTATCCTTTAAGGCTTTTCTTGTTTGAGTTTAAAAAAAAAAAGCAAAGGTGGACTGTTTATTAGCCTAAATTATCTACTATGATAAATGTTTGCTTGGTCTTAATTCTGCACAATGTCAATACATCCACTCTGAATGTAATGGAAAGGGTTAAAGTTTTTTTATTTAGGACTCTAAAGTTCTTACTGTTTTTTCCTCTGACTCTTTGAAGGAGCAAAGTATATTTTTCTGTTTTGCAATTTAAAATTATGTATGGTCAGGAGATTTCATCATTGTTCTCCATTTGTAGAAACAGCATGAAATACTTTCTTCCCAAATACTCTAACTTCCCATTTCTGAACTGCAGACAAAAAGAGGTGAAAATGACCTCAGAGATCATCTAGTTCAATCCTCTCATTTAAGCTTGAGGAAACTGAGGCCAGGAGAAATTGATTTCCCATGATTTCACATATATTCACTTTCTATTATTGAGTGGGTAGGAAAGCTGACTTGAAAACTTTTTATTCCAAATCTAGTGTCCTTTTTTATTACATGTTTTGTTGTTTTTCACATGTTTTATTTGTGTCCAATTCTTTGAGACTTCTTTTGGGGTTTTCTTGGCAAAGATACTGGGATGGTTTGCATTTCCTTCTACACCTCCTTTTACAGTAAGGAAATTGAGGCAGACAGTGTTAAGTGAGTTGCCTACAACCACACAGTGAATGTTTAAGGCCAGATTTGAACTTATTGTTTTCCTGACTCCTGGCCCTGTGTTCTATCTGCTGTACAATCTGTTTAAGTCTGGGTTATTACCCTTCTGTCACTCAGCATGCTTGTAGGCCACTGTTGGCATAAATTTACTCAGGGAATGCAAATTTCTTTACAGTGAGTAATTTTAAATTGATATTGTGTAGTCCTTGTCATCCTGTAGCCACAAAATAATAACTTTCATTTATATGGTACTTAATTTTCTCAAAATTACCCTATAAATACACTTAGATTTTCTAACTTGTCCCATTGTATTACATGATTTAGATAGGGCTTATGTTCTTAAGTTCATTTTACAAAAGAGGAAACTGTGGCCTAGGAAGATTATGATTTTTCCCCATAGACAGAGCCAGGACTAGAAACCACGGTTCTTAGCACCTAGCTTGATGGAGGGTTTTTTCTCCCTCATTAGACCATACTGTATGGGTGTATTTGCTATTTGTAAAATGAGTAACTTACATTAGATGATCACTGAGTTATCTTTTATCTTTAAATCATATGATCTGACCATATGTATGTCTAATCATGGAGTCATAAAATCTCTGAAATGGAAGAGACATTGGGAAACCATATAAGAACTGTCTTTAACAGCCTTCACAAATAGACTTTGAATTCTTTTAGTGAGGATGGTCCAGTTACATTGAGATATCACATTTTTCTTTTCAGTAAACCTACTTATTTGGAAGACTTTCCTTACATTTGTTTCTATTTCTGACCTCTATAATCACCAAAAATTATCTAATTCCTCTTCTATGTGACTATTAGATAATTGAAGGCAACTATCATGTTCTCTTGATCCATATATAGCATGATTTTGAGACTTTTTACTATTATGGTTGTCTGCTTTTGGTTACTCTCCAGCTTAATCAATGTCTTATTTAAAATATGATGCCCATAATTGATCAAAGTACTATATATGTGGTCTTATGAGTGGAGGAGTATTGTGCAGCTCTCATTTCCTTGTTCTTTACCTTGAGCCTGCTTGTATATTCTTTTTGGAATATGTTTTTGTAATATCACAAAATAATTGAAACATTTTAGGGCATTATTATATTAGGGCATTATTATAACTTCTATATAGTTAACATCTTTGGATTCAGATATTTTGATTCACATATTTGATTCACATATTTGGCTGATTCATTTTTTTTGCAATTGAGTTAGATTTTAATCTAATAATTGTATAATATTGGGTATCTTTTGTGAGTAATAGTTACAACTCATATTTATAGTTTAAAGACACTTTTTGCACAACCACATGAAGGATTATAACAGTTGAGGAAACTGAGTACTGGATCCTCAAGCCGTTTTTTGTTGTTATTTCTAACTGGTACTTAATTATTTTGTTTGCTTATTGTAGTTTTTTTTTTTTTTTCTTTCCCTGAGACAGTTGGGATTAATTAATTTGTCCAGGGTCACACAGCTAGGAAGTGTTTAAGTGTCAATTCAGATTTGACTTCAGGGCTGGTGCTTTATCCACCTAGCTGCCCCTTATTGTTTTTTAAAGAAGAAACAAAGTTTATCCTAGCTTCCTCAAGGTGGAAGTGTGTTTTCTAAGAAGTATCTAGACAGTTTTGAAGTATTCATCTTTTATTGTTTGTCTTATTTTCATATTCAAGATAATTTGATAAATGCTGATTAACATCAAATTAAAAATTTGATGAAGAGGAGAAAGCTATTTTACTGGCATACTCTATCCCTTGTAGGAATTAGATTTATTTAATAGATATAGAATAGAATAGAAGCCTATAAAATTCTTGAAAGTTGCACATTCCCACTTTTTACCTTTTATATTTGAAATAAACATTCTTGTATCATCTAAGCAGTCTGGGGAATGTAGGTATTCTCACTCTAATAGCATACATAATCTTTGTTGGTGAGCTGAGTCATCAGTGAAAGGCTTTGCAGTATAATGGAAAGAGTAGTGTATCTGGAGTCAGAGGACCTGAAAACATTGGCCTATATCACAGGTCAAACTAGCAACCCTGACATGCCAAAGATATCATTAGGAAATATTTAACAAAACAAATGTAAATGTAGTATGACATAATACTAATTTGTGGTTTTCTACATCAATATGTAGCTGCAGTAGTCCATTTCCATTTGATGTGAACACTACTGAGATGACCTGTAAGTCTCTTTCTAGCTTTAAATCATTCTCTCATCTTATGATCAGGTGTTTTAAGAGTTATGAAATATCCTAGAAACTTAGCCCCTACTTGTATAAAAATCTTTTGTAGGAGATAGAACTATAGCCTCTTTTTGTTGTTGTTTTAATTTTAGTTTAATTCACCATTACATTGAATTCCCAATCTCTATATTTATGCCCACCTGCATTTTTGATTTCCTTCACAAGCTAATTGTACAATATTTCAGAGTCTGATTCTTTTTGTACAGCAAATTAACGGTTTGGTCATGTATACTTATTATGTATCTAATTTATATTTTAATATATTTAACATCTACTGGTCATCCTGCCATCTGGGGGAGGGGGTGGGGGGTAAGAGGTGAAAAATTGGAACAAGAGGTTTGGCAATTGTTAATGCTGTAAAGTTACCCATACATATAACCTGTAAATAAAAGGCTATTAAAAAATTAAAAAAAATAATTTTAGTTTAATTTTATTCTTTTTGCAAGGCAATTGGGGTTAAGTAACATGCGCAGGGTCACGTAGTACATGTTGTGTCTGAGGTATATTTGAACTCAGGTCCTCCTGACTTCAGGGCCATCTAGCTGACTAAATCATAGTCTTTTTAGAGTTGAAAGGGACCTCATCTGGCCAAACAATTTAAGTCATTAGTACTGTCTACAATATCCCAAAGAAGTGGTTATTTTAATATCAGCTTGATAGAGAATTCACTAGCTCTCCCCAAGCTCATTTTATTTGACTGTTTTTCCTTATTGTAAGGTAAAATTTGCTTCTCTGAACACTCTTATCACCTATATGAACCTTAGTTCTGTCTGGAGACACACCAAATCTAATGTCTTTTCTAAATGATAAACCTTCAGAAATTTGAAGACAGATATTTAGAACTGTCTTAAGTCTAAACATTCCTAGTCCCTTAAATAAATCTTTGGATAGCATGATCTTGAGGCTCTTCCTTATCCTGGTCCTTCTTCTTTGAAAGTTTGTTTATGCTGATACTAAAGCATGGTGTTCAGAATTGTGCATTGTACTTGAAAAACAAGGAAAAGAGTACTTTTGGATTTTATAATGTTGTATAATCATATAATGTCAGACCCAGAAGGGACCTTAGTCTATCTACTTCTAACTCCTTCATATTTAAGAAAATTGGGGTTTAGAGAGATAACGTCTGACTCTGGATCATGTACTTCTTTTAATGCTACCTAAGATAATATATTATCTCTTTTGGCTACCATTTTTCTGTTGACTCATAGTGAACTTTGCAAATAACTAGCACTTACTGATATTTTAAAAACTAAGTTTTTTATTAGAAATTTAAAACTGAACATTAACAAAAAGCTAAATTTGTTTAATAACTTTAAATGATAATTAATTTCAACAACAAAACTTTTTTATTATAGCTTTTTACTGATAAAACATATGCATGAGTAATTTTTTTTCAACATTGATCCTTGCAAAAACTTTCATTCCAACTTTTCCCCTCCTTCCCTCCACTTCCTCCCCTAGATGGCAAGTATTCCTATACATGTTAAATATGTTAAAGAATATGTTAAATACAATATATGTATACTTATTTATATAGTTGTTTTGCTACACAAGAAAAATCGGATTTAAAAAGAAGGGAAAAATAACCTGGGAAGAAAAACAAAAATGTAAGCAAACAATAACAGAAAAAGTGTAATGCTATGTTGTGGTCCACACTCATTTCCCAGTGTTTTTTTGCTGGGTTGTAGCTGGTTCTGTTCATTTCTGATCAATTGGAACTGATTTGGATCCTCTCATTGTTGAAGATAACCACTTCCATTAGAACTGATCCTACCATTACACACCTCTCAGATTGGTTAAAATGACAGAAAAAGATGACAAATGTTGGAGGGGATGTGGGAAAACTGGGACACTGCATTGTTGGTGGAGTTGTGAATAGATCCAAACATTCTGGAGCGCAATTTGAAACTATGTTCAAAAAGTTATCAAACTGTACACACCCTTTGATCCAGCAGTGTTACTACTGGGTTTATATTCCAAAGAAATATTAAAACTTTTTAAAAGTCTAGAGAACACTGTGATTGTAGAAGTAACTTTGAGTTGAGGTAGCTGTATATTAGGATAAAAGTTTCTGTTTTTAATTTCTGATAAATCATTTGGAATTGAAAGAAGGCCTTCTTTGATCTTGTTTAAGATTTGTTACCAGATGGATTAACAGAATAAAGAGGGAGGATGAGTCAGAATACATATTATTGCTACAAAATGTTAAGTTAGTGTCTAAGGATCTTTGAATTTTTATATTGTCTCTCTCTGAATCAAGCTGTTATTAATTTTCGAATGGAATAATATAAAATATTTGCCTTAGCTCCATCAGGTGAAAACCAGCTAATTTCCTGTTGTATATATTTCCTTAAAATGTAAGAAACAAACTCATGTTTGTATGAGGTATTTATATTAGTCTGTTAATGCTCCTGACAAATTGAGATTGAATGACTTCATTTCCATTGTTAAGATCTGCCCTTATTGAACCAGAAACTCTTTGGAAATAACATACCATATTTAAACTGCTGAGAATTATATAGGGGGATTTTAGTACTGGTGCTAATTTGTATTAAGTAGCTGGACCTATCATCACACTTATATCCTTCAAATTTGGGATTTCTCCCAGTACTTAAGACAGTGATCTATAAACAGTAGGCACTTAAGTTTTTTTTTTTTTTTTTAAATTTAATAGCCTTTTATTTACAGGTTATATGTATGGGTAACTTTACAGCATTGATAATTGCCAAACCTCTTGTTCCAATTTTTCACCTCTTACCCCCTCACCCCCTCCCCCAGATGGCAGGATGACCAGTAGATGTTAAATATATTAAAATATAAATTAGATACACAATAAGTATACATGACCAAACCGTTATTTTGCTGTACAAAAAGAATCAGACTCTGAAATATTGTACAATTAGCTTGTGAAGGAAATCAAAAATGCAGGTGGGCATAAATATAGGGATTGGGAATTCAATGTAATGGTTTTTAGTCATCTCCCAGAGTTCTTTCTCTGGGCATAGCTGGTTCAGTTCATTACTGCTCCATTGGAGATGATTTGGTTGATCTCATTGCTGAGGATGGCCAGGTCCATCAGATCCGGTTATCATATAGTATTGTTGTTGAAGTATCTAATGGTCTTCTGGTCCTGCTCATTTCACTCAACATCAGTTCGTGTAAGTCTTTCCAGGCCTTTCTGAAATCATCCTGTTGGTCATTTCTTACAGAACAGTAATATTCCATAATATTCATATACCACAATTTATTCAGACATTCTCCAACTGATGGGCAACCACTCAGTTTCCAGTTTCTAGTCACTACAAAGAGGGGCACTTAAGTTTCTTGGTAATGTTATCAAAGAGGTAAATAATTGGCTTTTTATAATTTTGATCTTAATTTGTCTCCTGATTTGTTAAGGGTTTTGTAAAAGTTAGTAACATACTTCTATAAGTGATTTTTAGTTTACAAAGCACTTTTAACACTTTTGTAAAGTAGGTATTGTGGATTTTATCATTCTCATTTTATAGATGGAGAAACTGAAAGTAAGGAAGATTTTTATTTTTATTTTTTGTTCAAAAATTTTTAATCTCAATGCATAAAATGTAACTACCATTTCTGTTACTGAAGTACCTTCTTGTAGCTTTTTTTTTTTTTTTTTTTTTTGGTTAGTACTTCTGGAATTTCTTTTGATATTGTTACTCTTCTATTTGCTATAAGATATCTGCCATTGTTTCTATCTTCTGTACATGCCTTTGGAATATAAAGTGGTCAATATGCTGTACGTTGATATCTTATTAGATGTTTACCTCTTTCACTAGAATAATTTTTGTTGGCAAAACTTCATTCTTTAGGGCATTCATGAGTTTATTTCCCCTGTATAATGTTAACCTACTCTATCTGTAAATTATTTGAAACAATTCTCTCAAAATCTAGAGTGTGCATCTATCTCTGGCTTTTCTCTTCTTCCATATCATAAATATACAAATGGAATGGTCATATTTTCCCAAAGTTCTCATCATTTCTGTTTTGCCACTTTACCACCAATAGGTCTGAATCAGACCCAAACTGTTAGTTCTACCTGTTCTTTTCAAAAGCAAAATCATCAAAGAAGCTTACTAATTTGTCATCTGCTGTGAGCAGAGTTATATAGCTCCAGACATGGTCTTAACCTTCCATTATTACAGTATCCTGCCACAAGTTTCTGATGTTGAGGAAGATTTTTAAACTGTTGGCTCATGTGACCAGAAAGTTTTAGAGTCATGGCTTAAAATGTGGTCCCTTGATGCTAGTAATTATAGTAATGGCATTATGGCATTGACACTTCAGTTCAACAAACATTTATTGCATCCATATTGTATATACAGTACTATAGTAGGTATTGTTTATTTAAAAAAATGATCAAATCTGCCTGCAAATTTATTTTCTGTTCTAAAGGATAATAATATATATAGTACTAAGTTGCAGAGAACATACTGATCTGTATTGATAGAGGAAATTTCAGAGGACATCCCTTTTAATTATGAAATTACATTTCCAGCCCTTATCCCTATAATTTGTTCACAAATAAGGATGATATAAAGCTTAGTGTGAAGGTAAAAGGAAGTGTTCTAGTCAGAGTAATCTAGGAAAATTTGAGATGGGAGAGAAACATTTTAGAGGGAATTAGGACAAAAATTCATAAAAGGTGATACTTCATCCTGAACCTTGAATGATTTTAAAAAGGCAAAATTGAGTGCTTTTAAGGCATGAAGATCAGCATTGATTCATAGAAGTGGGCAATGGCAAATCAAATTCAGGGAATAGTTTATTGTCCATTTCAGTTGGAAGGTATGATGCGGGAAGAGGAGTAGTTGAAATGTCAGGAAATTTGGTGTCAGATTGTAGAGAGCCTTAAAATTATGTGATAGATACTTTTGTATTTTACCCTATAAGCAATTGGAGATCCACTGAAAGAAAGTTTTGGAAAGGTAATATGGTTAGAGATTTTAAATTAGGAAGACAGTTTTGGCAGCTGTGTGAAGGATAGATTGGATTGAGCAGAGATTAGATTCAGGAAGACAAATATAGGAGGGGACATATGCAGCAGAATGCAAGCAAAGGTAGAATAATTGGAATTTGGCAACTCATGGGAGAGAAAAAGAAGAGACAGGGAGACTTGTGCATGTGCGCACATCCACACACATAGAGAATAGTTTTAGCTGATTCTAAAGGATGGAGTCTAGGTGCATAGGAGGATAATAATGTCATCAAGAGACTTAGGAAGTTTGTGGAAAGAGCATGTTTATGGAGGAGGATGAGTTTAGTTTTAGACTTCTAGTTAATCTCTCTACTTCCATATTCTTTGCTCTTCAAATCCATCAATAATTGCCATTTTGAGAAAAAAGCACATGTTACTTCACTGTTCAAACTTAAATGGCTCCTTACTGCTTCTGGGGTAAAATAAAAAGAGCTTTCTCTGGCATTTAAAGTCCTTCTCAGTCTGGTCCCATTCTGACTTTCTGGACTCATTGCCATTTGCTCCCTTTTACTCATTTTAATGATCCTGCCATACTGGACTACTTAGCATTCCCTCTTGATACTCTTTCTTCCATCTTGCATAGACTTTCTTCCCTTTGCATAGGTTGTCCCTTTATATTTGGGATGCTCTTTTTTCTTTGCATCTTAAAACCTTCTAGTTCCCTCCAAGGCTCAATTCAGCAGCCTCTTTAACAATCCTTTCCTGATTTCTCTAATTATATCTACCAACTCCATATTAACATCATGTTATATAAATTTAACAAGCATATATCTCATGTTTACTTATATACATATCTTTCAAATAGCATAAGGTCAATGAGAGGACTATCTCACTAGCAAATTGTCTGGTATATAGTAGGTATTTAATAATAAATGCTGACTGTTTGAGGTGCTTGGAGGACATTGGTGTGGAAGAGACTAGTAGACATTTGGATTTGTAGAAATGAATTTCATGAAAGAGATTAGGATTGTGTGTATATATATATATATATATATATATATATATATATGTAGTTAGATAGATATAGATATATAGATATAGATATAGATATAGAAGAGTTCTGGAATCTCGGAATTTCAAGGGATCTTAGAGATTCAGTCCAACCTATATCTGGACAAAAACCCACCCTTCATTATACTCAATAAGCCATAATCTAGCATTGCTTTAAAAGACCTGTATGGGGTTCTGGAAGAATTAGTGCCTCTGATGTGAGAGTTTGCTGAGCCCTTTTCTTTTTTTTTTAATTTTAATTTTTTAATTATTTTTTAAATTAAAGTTTTTTATTTACAAAACATGCATGGGTAATTTTTCAACATTGACCCTTGCAAAACCTTTTGTTCCAAATTTTTCCCACCTTGCCTCCACCCCACCTCCTAGATGGCAGGTAGTCCAATACATGTTAAATATGTTATTATATATGTTAAATCCAATATATGTATACATAGTTATATAGTTATCCTGCTTCACAAGAAAAATTGGATCAAGAAGGAAAAAATAACAGAGAAAGAAAACAAAATGCAAGCAAACAATAACAAAAATAGTGAAAATGCTATGTAGTGGTCCATACTCAGTTCCCACTGTTCTTTTTCTGGGTATAGATGGTTCTCTTTATCACTGAACCATTGGAAGTGGTCTGAATCATCTGCTGAGCCCTTTTCAGGGAAGATCATCCACTTTTGATATCTACCTTCACTTACCTCTCACCTATGGCTCCAAAAAGCTGTAGCATGAATAACATCTAATAAAGCCATCTCATTATATGGGCTATCACTGGTTGAGGGTAACCTTGGTACTACAACCTAATATTGAGTTAGCTGGGTGTCAAAGATAACTTTGAATGCTAAGCATTTGAAGACTTCCTCTACTAGAATGGAAGGATGAGAACAATTTGTTTTAATAGTGGCTGAAGCAGGGACTATGGAACACTTTGAGCTTGGTCAAACATCAAAGATGCCAAGATCACCTACTGCATCTTGGACCATTGCCAGTCATCTTGACTTTTTTGTCTTGCCACTGGACTTCATGGCTCTGTAAAAGAGAGTACAACTCAGCCTTACTTAAATCCAGTTCACAGTTAAGGCATCATCCCATGATGTCATTGATCCGCTTCAAAATGAAGGACAAACAATGAAGGCCAGTAGTCAAAAGGAACCTGCTGCTTCCTGAAACATTTATTCCACTTTTATATATGATGTAATTATTGGGAGCTTTTCCCTTACTTAGTAGGCATTTATTATGCATTTGCTGTGTGCTGGACACTGTCTTAGGCATTGATGATAGTAATAAAAGTAGTCCCTGTCCTTAAAGAGCTTGCATTCTGGTGGGGAAACAGCACATATGCAGATGAGTGTATACAAAATATAAGGGATAGGGACTGACTGTACCTGTGGTATATAAATAATTCTTTGGTGAGGAAACTTCCTCTATCAATGCAATTTTGCATCTTCTAGGAAATATTAATGGGTTATCTAGAGTATTGAGAAATGTAGTGAATTGCTTGATGTAGCTACATAGTGGTTATGTATTTGTCTGGAGTGAGATTTGAATCCAGGTTCTGAGATTAATTTTTTAATGGCATTTCCCCCCAATTATATCCATTCATTTTTCCTTGGTTCGATAGTTCTGAAATTTTGCCAGATATTCCTTGGGGTTTTAATTTTGGGATCTCTTTCAGGAAGTATCTGGTGAATTCTTTCAAAGATTATTTTACCTTCTGATTCCGATATCCAGGCAGTTCTCTTTGATGATTTACTGAAAAATAGTGTCTAGGCTCCTTTTTTCATCATAGTTTTCAGGGAGCCCAATAATCCTTAGATTGTCTCTCCTAGATTTATTTTCCAGGTCAGTTGTTTTCCCCACTTGGGTATTTTATATTTTTTCTATTTTTTCGCTTGACTTATTCTTGTTGTCTCATTGAGTCATTCATTTCCATTTGTTAGTTTTGAATTTTAGTGAATTATTTTCTTTTTTTACTTCTTGTATTTGTCCAATTGAACTTTTAAATGTGTTGTTTTGTTCTATGAATTTTTTTTTTTCCCCATTTCACAAATTCTGTTTTTTAAGGAATTATTTTCTTTTTCTGTTTCACAAATTCTGTTTTTCTGGGAGTTGTTTTCTTTTTTCATTTTATCAAATCTATCTTTTAATGAGTTATATGCCTTTTCCAAACCCTCTTGCTAAATTTTCATTTCCTCATTTTTCTTCTATCTCTCTTTTAAGATCCTTTTAAATTTCTTCTAGGAGAGCCTTGTGTGATGGGGATCAGGTTATATCATCTTTTGGGGTGATCTGCCTTTAGTCTTCTCAGGGTTTGAATCTGTTCTTCTCTTTTACCATAGAAATTCTATTGCCAGAGTTGTCTTTGCCTGTTTTACTCATTTTTTAAAAAAAAGTTAAGGTTTGCTTTTAGGGCAGGGGAGATTTTTCAAGCTTCCTTTATAAGCAGCCTGGCTTTGCTGGGTCAGTGTTGACTCATTCCTGGTGCTGGGTGGGCATGGCCAGATCCTGTGAGATTCTGGTGTTTGGGGTTCATTATTTACCTTTTGCGTTTGTGTTGGGTGTTTTCTAACTTCTCTGCTGAACAATGGGCTTGCAACCAGGGCAGAGTAGCCAACACTGCTATAGATTCCTTTCTATAGATTCTCTTGTCACACAGAGTCTGCACTGCTCTGGGACTCTGTGCTTTGTGTGCTGGCATCTGTGTTCAGCCTGCTTACACTTGGCCTGCCTTTTGCCAATCCTGATTAAAACGGACCTTTTCTGGCAATCTTCGAAATTATCTTCTACTGGCAATTTGTCGCACTCCCAATTTTCATGGATTCTGCCGATCCAGAGCCAATTCAGTGGCTAGATTTGCTAATTGGTCTGAGGGTTGTAGGAGGTCAGAAGGAAACGTGAGTCCTCTCCACCATCTTGGCTCTGCCCCCCATATTCATTCATTTTTACAAGATTCTGAATTCCAAATTTTCTCCTTCCCTCCCTTTGCTTCCCAAAATGACAGGCAATTTGATTTAGATTATATTTGCGTCACATAAAACATTTTCGTACTAGTTACAATTGTGAAACAGGGAACAGATCAAAAGGAAAAAAAGAATTGGAAAAAATAAAGTGAAAAAAGTGCTTTGATAATATTCAAAGTACAACAGTTCTTTATCTGGATGTGGATAGTATTTTTCATTGTGAATCCTTTGTAATTATCTTGGATCATTATATTTCTGGGAAGAACTAAATTACTCATAGTTGGTCATCTCACACAGTATTGCTGATATGTTACTGACACAATGTTTCCCTTGTTCTTCTCATTTACTTTGTTTCAGTTTGTGCAAGTCTTTCCAGGTTTTTCTGAAATCTGCCTACTCATTATTTTTTTATTGCAGTAGTATTCCATTACATTTATATACCACAACTGCTTCAGCCATTCCCCAATTGATGGGCATTCCCTCAATTTCTAATATTTTACCATCATAAAAAGGACTGCTTTAAATATTTTTTGGATATTTATGTGCAATTATTTGTACATTTTTATTTGATCTCTTTGGGATATAAACTTAGTAGTGGTATTGTTGGATCAAAGGGTGTGTAGAGTTTGATTATTTTGGGTCATAATTCCAAGTTGTACTTCACAATGTTTGAATCAATTCACAACTCCTCCAGTAGTACATTAGTGTCTCAATTTTCTCACATCCTCTCCAGATTTGTCATTGATTTTTCTTTTTTTTGTCATATTAGCCAATCTAATAGCTAATACTTCAGAAATTTCTCTATTTGAAAGTGATTTAGAACACTTCTTCATATGACTAGGTAACTTGATTTCTTCATCTGAAAACTTTGGGCTCTGAGTTTTTATACTATATTATGCTGACCCTCTTGAGAAGCAAAATATATATAAAACAAATACAAAGTAATTTTGCATGTAGGCATTAATAGGCAAGGGAATTTGTGTAGGTCTCATATAGCTCATTGAGCTGAGTTTACAGGGAAACTCCAGATTCAAAGAGGGTATGATATGGAGTGAATTTATTCAAAGTATGTAGAAGGAGGACAACAGTAAGTGCAGTGTCACAAAAAAGGAAATGTAATGTCATGTGAAGAAGTGTAAGAAGACCATTATGAATTGTAGGATGTGTGGAAGATGTTAATGTATAATAAAGTAGTTCCCATCGTCCTCTCTCTGGGTGTAGCTGATTTACTGAACAATTGGAATTGGTTTGAATCATCTCATTGTTGAAGAGAGCCACATCCATCAGAGTTGATCATTTTATAATCTTGTTGTTGCCTTGTATAATGATCTCTTGGTTCTGCTTGTTTCACTTAGCATCAGTTCATGTAAGTCTCTCCAAGCAATCTTTGAAATCATCCTACTGGTCATTTCTTACAGAACAATAATATTCCATAACATTCATATACTATAATTTATTCACCATTCTCCAATTGATGAGGATCCATTCAGTTTCCAGTTTGTAGCCATTGCGAAAAAGGCTGCCACAAACATTTTTGCACATGTGGGTCCCTTTTCCTTTTTTAAGATCTCTTTGGGATATAATCCCAATAATAACTGCTGGATCAAAGGGTATGCACAGTTTGATAATTTTTTAAACATAGTTCCAAATTGCTCTCCAGAATGATTGAATTCATGGAAGGTGGATTTCAAGGACCAAGTAGGGAATTGGCTTTGAGGAAGTAGATATAGCTATTATAGATTATGACTGGAAGTTGAGAAGTATTCCAAGACAGTATCTTGTGGGGAAGGCAGGGTCAAGGGAACTTTTGTTTTTAAGTATAATAGACTTTGAATATATTTAGAGTCAGTATAGAAAAAGCCAGGCAGAGATTCGAAATTAGAGAGTGAATAAATAATTAATTGGACAAACTCTAGAAGTAAATGGAAAGGGTTTGCCTTAGCAAGGAGAAGAGTGTGTGAGATGTAGAATAAAAGAGAAAGTACTTTATGAAGTCGTGGAATAGTTTTGAGGTATGAAACAGGGAGAGATGAGCAAATAAGCAAGTATTTCTAATTTACAAATAAAGAATTTGGGATTAACCAGAGGTCATGCAAATTATCCATAATTCTATGATAATTTGTGATGTCTAGGTATTATATGTCTTGAATCTGGTCTTCTGACTCCCAAATTCAGTGTTTCATAAGGAAGGAAGGAAAGCAATAAGTATTTAGTATTTAGTAAGCACCTACTGTGTGCCACACTGTGTTAAAATGTTTTATAAATATTATCTCACTTGATCTTCACCACATTGGGAAGTGAGTGCTATTATCATCTCCATTTTACAGTGGCAAATTGAGGTTAAATGATTTGCCAGGATCACTCTTAAATTTCTGAAACCTAGTTTGAACTTTCTGACTCTGTACCCATTGCTCATTCCATTGCACCACTAGCTGCTTTATTTAAATAGTACCTAAAACAAATCAGTTTGGTCGATTCATACATCAGTGTTTACATTGATTATGGCTTGGTAGAAAGAATATACTGGATCTATAGTTAAAAGACTCAGATTCAAATATTCATTCTGGTATTTATTTAGTCTGTGACCTTGGGCAAGCCATGTAATTATTGGGTCTCTATTTACTCATCTGTAAAATGAGTTGTTAGATAATCTCAGAAGACCTTTCTTGTTTCAAGTCATAAGTCATTTGTCTTGGGATCTGACCAAACTCCCCAACTCTGAGATTCTGTAATTTTCACAGTTAAGATATAGAGCTCAGTTCATAGATTTAATTAAAAAAAATTTTTAACCTTTTGAAAAACTTTTTTGAGGAAATTTCTAACAAAATTGAAACTTAATGCACCAGGTAAAATGAGTATATACGTGTGAATGTGTGTGTCTATCTCTACATAAAATGGGTGTGTATGTAAAATTCTTCTTTTCTTTTTTATATAATTCATGTTGTTACTGTTGTTTTTGTTGTTGTTTGCGTGTCTGACCTTTTATGACTCCATTTTCTTGGCAAAGATATAGTGGTTTTCTATTTCTTTCTTTAGCTCATTTTACAGATGAGGAAACTGAGGCAAACAGTTGACTATGTGACACAGTGTCACACAGCTAATAAGTCTGTGAGGCCAAATTTGAACTCAGGAAGATAAATCCAGACTTGGTATTTTATCCATTGCATCATCTAGCTGCCTCTCTGCAGTTCATAGGTTAAAAAAAAAAATCTCTGACGAACTCTTTTTTTTTTATAGTAGAGAAGAAAAGTTAAGCAAATTTGTCAGTTTGTTATTAAAAAATTTTTGTATCTTAAAGTATTTGGTTAATCTTTTTGTTTTTGTGTCACTTTTGTTTCTGAATATATCCCTCCTTTATCACCTACCTAATGAGCCATGTTCAGTAACAGAGTAAAAAGACAGAACAAGAAGTTCAGCAAAACTAATTAATTCATCATCTAAGTCTGATAAAATGAGAGGTTCAATGACTTATACAAGAAGAGGTAGAATTTGAACTGTGGTCTTTTGTGAACTGTGGATTTCCAATTCATTGCTTTTTCTGATTCAGTATGCAACTCCTCTACATTACATTTATTTTAAGAAATATGACCTGGCTAAAAGTTGTAAATGGCACTTTAACTTTTCAAAAAATGTATCTGTTTTTTCTTTAGTGTTCACCTGTGTACTTCTTTCACATTTGAAGATGGTGAAGTTGGATATTCACACTTTGGCTCATCACCTGAAGCAGGAACGACTCTATGTGAATTCAGAGAAACAATTGATCCAGAGGCTAAATGCAGATGTACTTAAGACTGCTGAGAAGTTGTACCGCACAGCATGGATTGCCAAGCAGCAGAGGATCAACTTGGATCGGCTTATCATAACAAGGTATAAATGTAATTGAATTCTTAATATTTATGATAGACAGCATTTCTTTTCTACTTCTGAATTGTTTGGCATACCAAATGAATATCCTTTAGACATGTTACCAATATTCTTTATCAGCATCAAGGTGGCTGTAGCAGAACTGGTTGTTCCATGCTAGCCTAGAACTTGTGCCCTTCTATTTTATTTTCCCCCGGAACTTTTGCTGTAACACATATGTTTGACTTATCATATAATAAAATTATTCACATACCATTATATGGTCATTAAAAAAAAATCCCATGAGATTGCTTACTTCTTCTTTAGTACTTGCTATGTGGGGTTTTGATTTATGGGCAAGTTTATATATTCTATTTTATATGTAGAAATATTCCTTTTTTGGTGTTCACTGAGTTTAGAATTAAAAGAAACCAGCAATAAAAGTTCATATAGGCCTAATTTGAATTAACTCTTTCTTTTCTTAAGTGCACAAAGCAAAATGAAAAATCTAATTTTTCATAAATGATAGTTAATGGGCAGTATTGTTTTAAGCAACTCATAAATGCTTGTTGTTTGACTAATGATTAATTTAAATTCAGCTAATATCAGAGAGAACAGTTGTGTGCAGTAGCTGTCAATATTTCATATTCTTTCTTTTTAAATCACACTTGATAACATGTAAGTTCTATCCCACCACCATTAAGTGTATGGTTTTATTTATTCAAATGCTAAAAGGCTTAAATGGTTTTAATAACTTCAGATAATCTTCCTTGATAAATGGAAGTATTACTCACCTATTTCATTGGGATGTAATGTGTATTTTATGTGTGTCTTTTAGTGCTGAAGCTTCCCCTGCTGAATGTTGCCAGCATGCCAAGATCTTGGAAGATACACAGTTTGTCGATGGATATAAACAGCTGGGATTTCAAGAGACTTATTATGGAGAATTCTTAAATAGGTTAAGGGAAAACCCACGACTCATTGCTTCTTCTTTGGTTGCTGGAGAGAAACTGAACCAGGATAACACTCAAAGTGTTATCCATACAGTTTTTACCTCTCTCTATGGCAACTGTATCATGCAAGAAGATGAGAGCTACCTCCTTCAGGTTTTGAGATATCTGATTGAATTTGAACTCAAAGAAAGTGACAATCCTAGGCGTCTTTTAAGGAGAGGCACTTGTGCATTCAGCATTTTATTCAAGTTATTTTCTGAAGGACTCTTTTCTGCCAAACTCTTCCTCACAGCAACATTACATGAGCCAATCATGCAGTTGCTGGTTGAAGATGAAGACCATCTGGAAACAGATCCAAATAAATTGATTGAGAGGTTCTCTCCTTCCCAGCAGGAAAAGCTTTTTGGAGAGAGAGGGTCAGAGAGATTCAGACAAAAAGTTCAAGAGATGGTAGACTTGAATGAATCCAAACTGGTGGCCTTGGTGAACAAATTTATAGGCTATCTCAAACAGAACACATACTGCTTTCCCCATAGTTTGCGGTGGATTGTATCACAAATGTATAAGACACTTTCTTGTGTAGACAGGCTTGATGTAGGAGAAGTAAGAGCAATGTGTACTGATCTCCTCTTGGCTTGCTTCATTTGCCCTGCAATTGTCAATCCAGAACAGTATGGAATAATTTCTGATGCTCCCATAAATGAGGTGGCAAGATTTAATTTGATGCAGGTATGTATTTTCTGATAACTTTCACAAGACATGCAATCTTACATGGATATATTTTTGACATGATTATTTCTAAGAATTATGAAAAAAACTGATGACATCTACTAATATTTCTGTAGTACTTTATATATATTATCATTTATTCTTCATCCTGACCCTATTAGGTGGGTAGCTAGCTAGCATTTATATAACATCTTAAGGTTTTCAGTGTGCTTTACAAATATTTTCTCATTTTGTTCTCATAACTATCCCAGGAGGTAGGTGCTATTATTTCCCCCATTTTATAGATAAGGAAACTTGAGGCATACAGGTTAAATGACATGTCCAGGATCACACAAATGCTAAATGTCTCTGCCAGTCTTTGAAAACTGGTCTTCTTGACTTCAGATCTGTATTCTAACCATTACATTAATAGCTAGCATTTATATAAGGTGCTTTAAAGTTTGCAGAGCTCTGTACATAAATTACCTCATTTGAGTCTCACAATAACTCTTTGAAATAGATACTATTATTATCCTTGTTTTACAGATAAAGAAACAGAGTTCAAGAGAGATTAAGTGACTTACGCAGGGTGCCACATCTGAGGTGGTACTATAAGTGGGAGCCCAGAATTTGAGCATGGGCCTTCTCATTTCAAATCTGGTTTTCTTTTTCCCTATTATATTATGATGTAAGCAATCAGTTCAATTTATTTGGCAGTACTCTGAGATAAAATATTACCCCTGTCATCTCTTTTACTTAAATTTTATCCCAGTTTATTATTTATTATACTTAAGAAGTGTTGTGATTTCATCAGTGTAGTTAACTGCTGTTATTATAAGTCTTGATATGGCTTCAAATCTTGGCTCTGACACTTCGTAAATATTACCAAAAAATGACTTTGGACAAGTCATTCATTAATTTCTGGACCTCTTTTTGTTTCTTTCTTTTTCAAGTGTATCTCTTGTAAACAACATGCTGTTAGATTCTGGTTTCTAATCCATACTGCCATTTGCTTCCATTTTGTGGGTGAGCTCATCCCATTCACATTCACAGTTAGGATTGCTAATTATGAATTTTCTTCCATGTCATTTTCTTTTGTTTCTTCCCTTTTTCTTTTTATCCTGTCCCTTTTCAAAAGTCTATTTTGCTTCTAACGGGGTACTGCCTCTCTTAATCTGTCCTCCTTTTTAAGTTTAATCTGTCCTCCTGACTTCAGAGCTGGTGCTTTATCCATTGTGCCACTAGCTGCCCCCAATCTAATAATTGTTAAATTTTCTCTCCTTGATCTATTTTTTAGGCCAGTTGTTTTTCCACTGAGACATTTCATATTTTCTCCTATTCTCCTATTCTTTTGACTTTGTTTTTCTTTTTTGATGTCTTGTGGAGTCATTAGCTTCCAGCTGCCAAATTCTAATTTTTAAGGAATCATTTTTTACTTACTTATTTGTTCATTTTTGCCAGGCAGTTGTTAAGTGTCTTGGTCTTTCCTGTCATATAGTTTTTTTACAGTCAAATTCTTTTTTTTTTGTTTGCACATTTTTCTGTTTTTTTACTTTGAACTTTATGTAAAGTTGGGCTCTTCTCATTTAAGGATGGTGAATTACTGTTCCAAACTTCATGCTTTTTCCTACTTGCTGTATTCAGAGCTAAGTGTGGAGGTCTGCAAGTTTCTGATGCTTTTAAAGTGGTATGATCCTGGGGGAGAGGTATGGTTGCTGTTCTCCTGGTCTGTATTCTGGTCTTTATGGGCTCCTTTCTTTGCCCTGAAACTAGGACTAAGGCCCCTGTTCCCTTTGACTGAACTCAGTATGCTTCTTCATCCTTGAACTATGGCCCAGAACTGCATATGGGCAGTAGAATTGTTAGTCAGCACCAGCTGCGTATTCAATACCAGCAAGAAGTGCCTGTAATTTTCATCTTTTCGGTCAAGTCATATTATTATCTGGTGAAAGCTGCTGAAGCTGCTGCTGTTGCTGCCATGTCAGTGTGTGCACTGGACCTGCTTCTACCTCAGTATTACAAACTTCTTAGTCAAAAAAAAAAGGTTTCACATTCATCTTTTGTTGGCACTGCCATTCCAATTTTTGATTTGAGGTGTTATTTTAAAGTTGTTGGAGGGTAATTTTGAGAGAGTTCTGGTGGGTTTCTTCTCCTTTGTCATTTTGGTTCTAAGATATCTTCTCTAAAATTGATATTTTTAATCCAGGTCTAAGACTTTAATTGAATTTCATTTTAATTGATTTCATATTTGATGCTGTAGTTTATCAAGATCTTTTTTAATCAAGGTTTTATCTTCCAGTATATTAGCCACTCCTATCTTCATCTGTCATCTTCATACTTCATGAGCATGTTGCCTATGTGTCAATTCAGTCCTTTAATAAAAAAATGTTAAAAAACACAGTCACACATAGATCTCTGGGGTATTTCACCAAGGACTTGTCAAGTTGACTTCAACTTATAATCAGTGTATATGGTTTTCCAATTCTATTTTTTTTAACTTTTCCTTCATACAGGTTTGTATTTATCTTTTTAAAATTTGTTATAAGATCATAGATCATAAGATTTAGAGCTGGAAAGTACCTTAGACATTAGTTTAAAACAATTTCTTTATTTTTTACATGAAAAAACTAAGGCCAAGATATGATAAATGGCTTGCCTGAGGTCACATAGGAGATGCCTTGGCAGTCTAGATCTATTAGTGCAAAATAGCTTGTTACAGTATACATCCTTAATATTGTTTCTAATTGCAGGTTGGCCGCCTTTTGCAGCAGCTAGCAATGACTGGCTCTGAGGAGGGAGATCCTCGAGGAAAAAGCAGCCTTGGTAAATTTGACAAAGTAAGAATATAGATGTATTTTATTTTTAGGAATTCTAATCCTTTGATTTTTAAAAGTTGTGTGTGTAGTAAAAGATCCTCTTATTTGTATCTGATCTAGATTATATTTAGATGTTAGTAAATGGGAAAGACCATTTTAAAAAATTTCTAGCTCTGCTATTTAAAAAATTAGATTGGAACAACTTTTTTTTTTTTTTTTTTAATTATAATAACTTTTTTATTGACAGAACCCATGCCAGGGTAATTTTTTACATTATCCCTTGTACTCACTTCTGTTCCGATTTTTCCCCTTTCTCCCTCCACCTCCTCCCTTAGAAGGCAAGCAGTCCTATATGTTAAATATGTCACAGTATTTCCTAGATACAATATATGTGTGCAGAACCAAACAGTTCTCTTGTTGCACAGGGAAAATTGGATGCAGAGGGTAAAAATAACCCAGGAAGAAAAACAAAAATGCAAACAGTTTACATTCATTTGCCAGTGTTCTTTCTTTGGGTGTAGCTGCTTCTGTCCATCGTTGATCAATTGAAACTGAGTTAGGTCTCTTTATCAAAGAAATCCACTTCCATCAGAATACATCTTCATATAGTATCATTGTTGAAGTATATAATGATCTCCTGGTTCTGCTCATTTCACTCAGCATCAGTTCATGTAAGTCTCTCCAAGCCTCTCTGTATTCATCCTGCTGGTCATTTCTTACAGAACAATAATAATTCCATAATTTTCATATACCACAATTTATTCAGCCATTCTCCAACTGATGGACATCCATTCAGTTTCCAGTTTCTAGCCACTACAAAAAGGGCTGCCACAAACATTCGTGCACATACAGGTCCCTTTCCCTTCTTTATAATCTCTTTGGGATATAATCCCAGTAGTAACACTGCTGGATCAAAGGGTATGCACAGTTTGATAACTTTTTGAGCATAGTTCCAAACTACTCTCCAAAATGGTTGGATTCGTTCACAACTCCACCAACAATGTATCAGTGTCCCAGTTTTCCCGCATCCCCTCCAACAATCATCATTATTTTTTTCCTGTCATCTTAGCCAATCTGACAGGTGTGTAGTGGTATCTCAAAGTTGTCTTAATTTGCATTTTTCTGATCAATAGTGATTTGGAACACTGTTTCATATGAGTGGTAATAGTTTCAATTTCATCATCTGAAAATTGTCTGTTCATATTAGATTGGAATAACTTGAGGAAGGTAATAGAATCATAAAAAAGTACTTTTATAAAACTTTTCTTTTATATAGAAGTACGTCATTTATAAAAAAAGAAATTGATATATATATATATAATGTTAAGCCCATACAATAGCACGAGTTTTATATATATATATATATATATATATATATATATATATATTTCATATGTTGACACATAGCATTTTTTAGTTTTTTTTATACACCATTTGAAGAAGTACACTTTGTGCCATTACTCTAAATATTGTTCAGTAATTCCAGTGTCAATATTTAATTGAGCTCTTTTCTTCAACAGAGTTGTGTTGCTGCCTTCCTTGATGTTGTAATTGGTGGTCGGGCAGTGGAGACTCCTCCAATGTCTTCAGTTAATCTTCTAGAGGGGTTGAGTAGAACTGTAGTGTATATGACCTACAGCCAGCTCATCACTCTGGTAATGGCTTTGTTTTTTCTTAGGACTTGTGATATAAATTTTATAAATTGCTTTATAAATCACAAGCTGTATCAAATTGACCTTTAATTCATTCAGTGTTTATTAAATGTCTCCTTAGTGACAGGCACTGAATCAGAAATAATATAAATAAATCACTGCCATCAAGGATATTACCCTTTATTGCAGGAAAGATCAATATGTATATAATTAAGTAAAAACAAAAATTAGTATAAAGTAATTTCAAGGTAAAGAGCTTCCAGATAATTGACAGGGATTTGGGGTAGAAGGCATCAGAGAAAACCCAAAGTAATCCTGGAGTTGTGTTTTGAAGGAAATGAGTTTTTGAACAAAAGTCCAGATATGATGGACTCTTATATAAAAGTACAAGATAGAATGTTGTGTCTATGGAAGAGTGAATAGACTAATTTGAGTGGAGTAAAGAACAAAAGAAGGGGAGTTATGATAATTAAAATTGGGAAGGTAGGCAGGATCTAGATTATGTAGGGTTTTCAAATATACTGAGAAACTGATATTTTTATTCTAGAATAGGGGGCTGTTGAAGATTTTGAGTAGCGGTGGAAGGTATCCAGATAGTCAACTATTCTTATGAATTTTAATACTAATTCCTACTACAATAGCAGAATATATATTGAATAGAGATTAGATTGATATTTTTGACTATATTTCTTTGGACAAGTTAGTTAGGTTTCTTAGTGCCTTGGCAACTCTTGAGATCATAAGTTGCAGAGTAGTTGCATTTCTTCATCAGTAAAACAAAAATTTTTTGTTTTAGGATTTTCTTATACCAATGAGATTATAAATCTGGAATAATAAATAATTCATTTTTTAAAAATGTAACAGGCATAGGTAATTATAGGAATTGTCCAGTCAATGTCCTTTATTGATTCCATGAAAATTCAGTTTACAATCAGTGTCATGATAAGTTTAAGATCAATGTCGTGCAGTTTTAGAACTTTTTGCCATAAAAACGTTAGAGTGGTCAGTAATATATAATATAGTGTGCTTTAATGCATACAAGGGAAGGCCCAGTTTTAAGTGAAATGCCTGAGATGTGGAAAAATACAGATTTAGGGTGAAGAGTATAATTGTCTTCATCTTCAAAGAGAGAAGAAGTCAGATACAACTGTTTTTAAGTTGCCAAAGATCAGTGTGTGTGTTGGTGGGAGAAATGTAGCAGGCCTCATCAAGTGCATAGTTTTCAGACCAGGACTATAAGTTTTACAAAAATAAATGATCACTCAAGTGGGTCTGGTCAGTTTTCCACCCATGATTTCACAGGCAAGGAAACACAAAAGGATTAACCAGTGAATTAAATTACTGATATAAGTATTTAATATGGAAGTTTCCAGAAAAGATGGGAAGAGGGGTTAGGCGGTATTAGGTATTAGAAAAGGGCTATTCCATACCAGAGATAGTCTGCTACAATTGAGTCATAAAAGGTTTTGAAGACTTCATTTGATTATCAAGGAGATGCCATTAGCTGTTATTTTTGTATCTCAGGTTCTCAGCAGAAATATGTTATATCAGGATTTTGAGACATGTTAATATGGTCTAGTTATAATGTATTAATGATTTTATTGCAAAATATCCTTAGTAGGAGAAGTATTATACAGTTTAATATATAGATATGTATATGAAAAAGGTATTAAAACACTAAGAACTTATTCCTTTTGCAGGTTGGTTTTATGAAGAATGTCATGTTGGGTGACCAACTGAGAGAAGATAGAATGGCTCTTGAAAACTTGTTGGCAAATCTTCCCCAACCTAAGCCAGGAAAAAGTAACAGTTTGGAAATGACTTCGTATAATACGCCTCAGTTGTCTCCTGCGACTACTCCAGCTAATAAAAAAAATCGCTTGCCATTAGGTGAGTATAGGGTAGTAAGGAACTTCATATAGACCAGCTTTGTTTGCACTTCAAGGCAGTTTCACAAACATTTATTGAACATCTTTGTGGAAGGCACTATGCTTGGTATTTGTAGCATTGTATATTATATATAAGATGGTTATGGTCTAGTGGGTAGCATGCAACTAACTCATTTAGGCATTCCCTGACCAATGATATGTATTAATAATAATGAAACTGTTGTATAGTTGTAAAATCCTATTATAAAGTTTTGTGATTTTTCAAGATAGAGGTTTAGCATTTAGTGTCCTTTAAGTCACCTGAGTGACAGTATATTTACTGTCCCCCTTTACTCGTTACTCCTCTGGAACTTATGATCCTTGAAATATTTTTTTTTTTTTTGCTCAATTCCACTTTTTTGCTAAACCAATTAGCAGTGTTAAGTGGGACTGTGCCAGGAAATAAAATAGTAGATAGTATAGTATGATGATGTTTTTATTTAGTATTTCTTCTTTAGCTGTTGTGTTTGCTAATGCTGTGGTACAGTCAGAAGAACTCTGATTCTAGAGTCAGAAGAGAGTGGTTTACCATAAAGTCTGACTGATATAGATAAGCTGGAAAGAAAGTCTTTAAGTATGGTTCTCCTTAGGGCTTTATTTTCTGCAGCCCAAGGCCAACCTAGGTAAGGATTCTGTACCTCTCTGAATTTCAGAAAGTTGGTCCTTTTATGACCATTTTTTTTTTTTTTTTTTTTTTTTTACTTTCTTTTGGCCTTGTTACCTTGTCTCCCATGGAGTGAAGGATTATTATCCGAATTGGAAGAGGGAAAATCCACACAGATGAAATCAGATTTTCTGAAGCTGAAAGTAATTTTTTTATTTTATTAGTTTATTTTAAAACACTGGTGTTGAGTTTTACTTTTATCAATGTAGATCCTAACCTGAAAACATTTTAGTAGACTGTTTTCTTGAGCCACTATGGTTATGGAAAGGAAAAAAAAATCATTTCCTGATGGCCAGTCTTTTGGTAATAAGCTTCAAGATAATAGATACATATCTGTTATTGGTACCCATTTTTGAGCCTCTTCCATGTTTGGCCTTGCTGGAGTTTGTGTTGACATCAATTTTGTAAGTTGCAAGGAAGCATTAGAAAATTACTGAAGTAGAATAATAATAATGATTGCTTATATTTGTAGAGCAAATGTTATATTTTACAGATGAAGAAAATGATTTTATGATTTGCCTAATGTCATGCAGATAATAGTATAGCTAAGCAGTGAAATTTGCAGTATATAACTGGATTGCCTAATTTTTCCATTATATTGTTGTGTTGCATTAGTACTTTATGTGAGATTAGAATATTTAAAAAGGAAGAAAGAAATGATGTCTATTCATTTGGAGTTAACCATTTTCATAGCTTATTTCAGTGTACCAATTTTCATTTGTTGTACTTTGGAACTATTTTAGGGTTAAAACTAATATAAAAATTTTTTTAAGTGTTTCCCCATAAGTCTTTTATGAAATTTATATCAGGTCATTGCATTTTATTTCACATTCTAAAAATATTTCTGTTGTTCAAATGGTTGATTTTCTTTCTGTTTAATGCTGTCGAACCCCAGGACAACAGTTAGCAGCCATCACTGCATGGGATCCCTCAGCCACCAATCTCACAGCTCACATTACTCTAGTAACCCCATTTGGTGGGTAATAGGCTCTCTTTCTTCTACTTTAAAAAAGTATTTCACAAAATTATGCTTTATGTGCATGTGCTAATCTTTTTGTGTAAATGGCTGTTTGAGATTTAAATATTTTAAGATCCTTGTGGCATTTGTCCCTGAAAGTTCACATATATGGTTTAAGGAATGTATTTAAGTTGAATTCATTTTTCTATGTTATTGTATTTATTTTGTCCTTTGTGAAATAAGTAATCAGAGGGGAACTTGCCTTTTTTTGTAGTGCAAGTTTTAAATTTGATAATGGCAAGATTTATTTTTTACTTACAAAATAATTATTATTTACCATTATGACATCATACATGTAAGAGAGACAGAACTTACTTAGATAACATTAAATTCTAACAAAGGCTATATCCTAAATTGAAATACCATTAAGATTTGCTTGGCTAATTAAGTATTCCGAAATTTGAAATAGAAAGTGCTTTTTTATGCCCTTCACTAAGATTTACACCTAAACCATTTCAAAGAATTTTAGATATAGAAAGAATTTCAGAGATTCAACCTGTACTTAAACAGAAATCTCTTCTCCACAATTCTTAAGAAGTCATTTGAGGTTTTGCTTGAAAATGATCCCACTCTTTCCAGAGGTAGTCCAATCAAATAGTTCTCTTTGTTAGAAAGATGTTCCTTAAATGGAAGCAAAATCTGTCTTTCTGTAGCTGTCCTTTTGCTCTTAGTTCATCACTTTGAAGCCCAGATGAATAGGCAAAAATCTTGTTTCCATTTGACAGAAAGATTATATTTAATTTTGTGAATGTAGATGGCAATGTATTAAGTTAGTTTTCTTCTTAATTTCTATTCCCTTACATTTTATGGTGAAAGTAAGGTTAGCTGTTGAGCAAAGGGATATTAGAAAATATTTGTTTTTCCAGTTGTCTGTGTTTCAGTATACTACATAAGAAGCATTGGAAGAGCAGTTTTTGTTTGTTTATAGTTTACTTATGTTTAATTTTATTAAAAAAAGTGGTTTTAGGGAAAAAAAAGTTGAGTTACCTTGCGAAGAATAACGTTTGTAAGTTTGACATCTGATATCCTCTAAACCTTCAATTTCAGTGAATTACCCATCAACAAAGATAGTCATGCAGAGGATGAGTAACAAGTTGTCAGTAATATGGTAGAGATAATTTCTGCTTTAAGTAAAAGTTGGATTAGATTATCTCCAAAAATACTTCTAATTCTTAATAGTCTATGATTACATTATAGTATTGACCAGTAATTTCCAAAAGAGCCATTGGATTCATCAACTCAAGAAGCAGAGTAGATCCTGGTTTGAGTTCTGGGAGCCTACTTGATGTACTGGTAGTCAGTTTTTGGCTTATAGGAGAGAAAAAGAAAAAGGAGTAGTTGCCAAATCCCCGTAGGTTTGGATTGGACAGAAAGCACAGTCTTTAAGTTCAGACATTGTAAAAAATTTCCTGCTTATATTTTTAGGCTTAGATTAATCCTCTGAGAGAATTTATGAAGAAAGAGGAACAGAAGAAGCTCTTTCCTGGCCCCTTTCTTTTTTTTTTTTTTTTTTTTTTAAATTCTTCCTTCTTGGTCTCTTAACTCCCATGAATTTCAACTGTCATGTTTGTGTAAATTACCTTTAAATCTAAACAGTCAGGTGTCTTTTGACCTTTAGTTTTCTATCATATATACCTACTAGACATCTCCAAATGGCTGTTCCTTTGGGCATTTAAAAAGTCAACATGTCCAGAGCAGCACTTTTTCTTCCTCTGAGCTCACCCCTCCTTTTGATTTTTATTTAAGCATCCCAATTGTTACACAGATTTGCAACCTTAGAATCCTGCTCTTTTTTTGTTTGTTTGTTAAAGGCAATTGGGGTTAAATGACTTGCCCAGGGTCACACAGCTAGGAAGTCTTAAGTGCCTGAGGCCAGATTTGAACTCAGGTCCTCCTGACTTCAGGATTGGTACTCTATCCACTTCACCACCTAGCTGCCCCATCCTGCTAACTCTTAATGCCTTTTTGCCCCCTGTGCCCTGTTGGTTACCAGGTTCTTTTGATTTTGTTTCTACTACATCCCTTCCCTCCATTCATACAGCCACTATCTTTGTGTAGGCTATCTACTAATGTGGATTATTGTGATAACTTCCTGCTTTGAGGTCTCTTCCACTTTTCACTTCATCCTCTTCATAGCTGCCAAAATGTATTACTAAATGCAGATCTGATTATGTTTCTGATATTCCCAAGAAACTTCTGTGCTTCCCTATTGCCTCTAGGATAAAATAGAAATTCATCTGTTTGATATTTTTAAAAATGCATCACTCCAAATTTGCAAGGAGTCAATCAGGATTAAGTGACTTGCTTGAATCACTAGTAATTATCTGAGGCCAGATTTGAATTTAGATCCTCCTTACTCCAGAGCTAGTGCTCTGAACTTTAACATCTGGCTCTATTTTCTCTTCAAGCTGATTTTACACATTACTCTCTAAAATACTTCAAACAGGCCTGGTTCCTGTATTCTCATATAAAACATTATATATACATCCCTCTTCTGAAATTCATCAAGACTCAACTTATGGACCACCTCCTACAAAAGGCTTTATCTTTTCCCTTAGTTTTTAGGATGCTATTCATCCCTCCTTGCTAAGGGCAAGAACTGACTTTGTTGTTCTTAAAAATCTTTGCTGGCTGTGACTGTAGCTGGCATGCTATAGTCACTTAACAAATTCTTGTTGAATTTGAATTTGAAAAAGTAGTTTTACAAATTTCTGCTTCTATACAGTTTATAATATGATCTTCTGACAATTCCTCTTGGGAATAATGCATGCATTATTTCAGTTTTATTGCTGAGAATACTGAATCTAAAGGAAATAAAATTATTAGCCCATGGCCACAGGGCTAATGGGATAGAATCAGGGCATGAACCTTGTTTTGATTCCAGTTTTAATGCTCTTTTTCTACAATACTATTTAAGCTAAAGTTTAGCTCATTTGTGTAATAGAGCTTAGTTAATGATCTTCCCCTTCATATTCTCAATAGTCCTCTGATCTGTACCTTTTTAAGTCAGTTACCGTGGATTCTTGTGTATTATCATCTATGTTTGTACCTTATTCTTCTATTAGAGTCTGAGCTTAGACTGCATCTAATCTTTTTATGCCTCCAAACCCAATATGTAATGCTCTGTCCATTGTAAAAACTGAATTATTTATCAATTTCTACATGAAGCTAATGTTCATATTTTAGTAAGTAGAACCTGATGCAAGGATATTATTACCATCCCATATTCATATTGACTGTGAAACAAAATATTCATTTCAGGACAACAAACGTTTATTCATCACCTGCTGTGTTCAGAATCCTATGCTTGACATAGGGAGAATACAGAATTGAGATAAGACATAGTGATAGTTTAGAATTGCAAAGTAACTTAGAGATCATCTATTCTATCTTTTTTGCTTTCCATATAACAGAAATTAAGGCCTAAAGAGGGAAGATGACTTTATACAAGTTACTTAAGTAGGAATAGCAAACTTGGCATCTTAATATAGATTCTCTGAATTTGAGTCCAATACTCTTTCCATCAAATTATATTTCTTGGTGATATTTTGGGCCTTGCTGTCATGGTAGCTTATGGCATGATAGGGGGCTAATACATAATAGGAATAATTTATATTATGTAGTAATATTATACTGAGTGCTTCAAATGAGATGAATTCATATTTTAGGTTTACTATTTAAGATAGTATATCTTTTGTACTGGGATCTTCAATATTGAATTCCATTTTGTATTATTAGAAGTTTCTAGTTAAAATCTTGAAAAAGGAGTCAGTAATGTTTTGAAAAGAATATCAGGGTAATTCTACTTTCATGTCATCCATAAGCTATATTCTGTAGTTTGTCCACTCTTTTTTTGTGCATGTGCAAGCATTCTATATTAAGTTTATTTTGACTTTTTATTTGTGAACCTTTTATGTTATTTTAAAATTTCACTCATCTGTGAGCCATTTATATTACTTAAAAAATTTCTTCAAAAGTTGTATTTGAAATTTTTTATTAGCAACTCGGAGCAGAAGTCGTACTAATATGCTAATTGACCAGCATCCAGACCATGATGGATTTCCCCAAGAGACAATTCCGGAAGTGCAGCCAGAAGAAGTATTGGTCATTTCTTTGGGGACAGGTCCACAGCTTACTCCAGGCATGATGTCAGAAAATGAGGTATGACTATTTTGTTGAATATTAGGTATAGTCCCAAGGTTTATAGTAATAAAAATTACTATTTCTGTAGTGCTTTTTAGGTTTACAAAATACTCTTATTTCAATCATCCTGTAAAATATCCTGAATTATTATCACTTTTTATATAGGAAATTGAATTTCTTAGGTAAAATGACTTGTCCTTGGTCACTTAGTATTAAAGCTAGACTTTGAAATAGGTTTTCTGACTCCAAATTCTTTTCACTGTGCTATGTAATTGTTTTATATTCTTTATTTTCACATCTATTTTCCTTAAGAGGTGCATGCTTCATGAAGAATTATTTATTATAAGCATCTTACTTTGTTGATTTTGACAATTTAAGATGCTTTATAAATATAGCAAATAGAGGTACTGATGTTAGCAGTGGAAGGCCGAAGTTTGAGTTTGAGTGTTAATTCTGTGACTTTCTAGCTTTGTGGCCTGGTGCAAATCTCTCTGATTCAAGACGAGCGTTCGTTCTCCTCTACCAACTGCATCTTTTGAAATCACTCTAAATGTACTAGTGTCCTTTTCAAGCTTCTGTAAACCTGTGAATAAATAAGTAAAAAAAAGTTTTGTTTTGTTTTGGTTTTTTTTGCAGGCAAAGCATATCAGTCATGAATTTTTATTAAGAATTTATTATCCAGGGCAGCTAGGTGGTGCAGTGGATAGACTATCTGCTCTGAAGTCCGGATTCTGAGTTTAAATGTGATCTCAGACACTTAACACTTCCTAGTTGTATGAGCCTGGGCAAGTCACTTAACCCCTATTGTCCTCGGGGGAGGGAGGGGAGAATTTATTACACTTAAAAAAGATTTGTGATTTTTATAGGTGAGGATGACCTTTTAAATAACTGACTGGATTGGTCTTTAGGAAGAAATGGTCTGTCTCTGGGCTTGTATGAAACTGGTATACTTGTTCACTAATATGAGTTTCTATAACCTAGGAAAGGATAAATTAAGGCTCTAGTTAGAAAAAAAAAACCAACTTTTAAAGAATTAGAGAAGTCTAGAAGTGGAATAGGGCAACGAGATGATACAGTGGGTAGAATGCTGGAGTCAGAAAGACTTATCTTCCTGAGTTCAAATCTGGCCTCAGACATTACTGGCTGTATGACTGTGGGCAAGTCATTTAACCTTGTTTGCCTCAGTTTCCTTATCTCTAAAATGATCTAGAAATGGCAAATCACTCCAGTATCTCTGCCAAGAAAACCCCAGTTGGGATCACAAAAAATTGGACACAACTGAAAAACTACTGAATAGCAACAGAAGAGGAATGCATTGCCTGGTGGTTTTTTTTATTGCTGAGTTTTCTTACAGGGCATTTTGGATGTGGAAGTTGGTTCTTTCTGAGCCTCAGTCTCACTGTTTCTAAAATGAGGACTTATATGTTGCCTACCTAAGAGGCTTATTGTAAGGAAAGCATTTTATAAAACTTAAAGCATTGTAGCAATGTATTATTGCAGATAAAGAAAATGAACAAATATATTTTTAAGTAGACTTCTTAGAAGATTCTCCAATGTAATTGTTTAAACTATATTTGATATTATAACATGCTAGTGCTTAAACTATTAGCAATTGGTTATTTAAATGTAGATGCCCACAATGACCTTTTTTTTTGGAATTAAAGTTCTTATTTTACGAGATACAGTGGTATTCTTCCTCCTACATATTTCCAACATTTGCCTGGAAAAGAAGATCCTTTTGGTTCAAATTCTAGCTGTACCTCTATTGTGTTGATTGATTTTGAAAAGATCATGTAATATTTAAAAAAATGGACATCTGATTCAAAGAAGAGTCAGGAGGCTTGTGGTGAGAACTAATAAAAATATTTTGAAAATGCTTTACAAATATAAGATATTTTATAATGTATTTGATTAACATATAGAGATTAGGAGCTGAGGTTAACAGTAATATATTGAGCCTTCATATTTGGTCAGATTCTGTAAATCTAAGTGCAAACTCAACTCACATCAAATCACAATGCTTTCTGTTTCCAAGGAAAAATTGGAAAAGTTTTATGGTATCTAAGCACTTATTCTTTTAAAAAAGAGGAGTACAGGAAAAACATTTGCTCAGTTATTTCCTTCCTGTTGAGAGTTTAATTTCATAGACCGAGCTCTCTTAATGTAAGTGAACCATTCCACAGACCTCTATGTAAAGTGATTTTTACATAATGAATTTACATAGTGAATTTGCCTCTGCTCACCTACTTCATTTAGCCTACATAACAAAAGCATACACAAAGCAATACCTTTACACAAGTCACAAAATGTTCTAAAAACCAGACATATTATTGTACCTTGATGATAAACAGTTTTATAAAAGATAGATAATTATAATGTATGTACAATACTAGCACATTAAAATTAGTATAGATATGTGGTATGTTGCTTCTTCCCTACTCACTGCACTCAGCCTTTTTCAGTGGCTGTGCCACATTTTTTATGAAGCTATTTAGAAGTGTTTGGATAATGGCTCTCTTTCTCCCTCCTCTCCCTCCACATCTGACAATAGCAAAAAATGCTATCCTTAACTATTCTTTAAACTTTTAAAACTCTTAAAAGTATTTGGATCCATCTTTTCAATACAAGAAAAAAATTCAAATGGTGAATTATTCTGTTACCTAATTTTTTATTAATTTTTATTAACTGGGTAGTGACTTCAGGTTACAGTTTCCCTTTCTTTTTCTGCAGTCTTTGCAAGTAGGAGCTGAATTGATCTTCATTTGATAGTTATTTTTCATAAGACTCAATCAGTTCTTTATCATTCTCATCTATTTTAGCTCTTAATTCTCATGCTAATTTATAATCTTGATACTCTTTTTTTTTTGAATGTTTTATCTGGCAAATCTGTACATTTTCACATAATGTGAATTTACATAAAGCAAGAACTCTCTGTATTTATATATCTGTTTTGACATTAGGTCTTTCTGGTTCCCACAGCTGGGGTGGGGGAAGGAGAAATGGATAGATTTTGGACTTGTAGTCCAGAAGACTCCTCTTCCTAAATTGAAATCTGAGCTAAGCTATTTTGTAGCTCCATACACTTGGACAAGTCATTTAATCCTTGTTTGCCTCACTTCCCTCATCTGTAAAGTGAGCTGGAAAAGGAAGTCAGAAACCACTTTATCTTTGTTAAGAAAAGAGCAACTGGGATCATGAAGAGTCAGACTTGACCAAAACAACTGAACAGTAGCGACTTTCTGGATTGCTTAGATTGGAACTGGCATAGCCACTTCTGGGCCTGATCAGCACAGAGGCTTTAATTTCTCCATTTATCTGACTTGAGCTTGTATGCTCTTCTTTAGGCAAGCCTCATGGTCATTTGTTTGTAGAGTCTTACATTTTGGTGCCAGAATTAGTGAGGTCCCCCATAGATTAAAGCCCTGCAGCAGCAGCGCAGTATCCCTGGAGTCAGATCTCAGCCTTCCCAGAAGTAAAACTTCAGGAATGTCATAGAGTCCATATTTCCTGTTGATACTCGTTTCTAATGAAGATTATTAGGGAAGTTAGAGGGTTTCATTTCCTGCCTTAGAGATACTAATTGTTGAGTGTTCATAAAATAATTAATAAGTTCATTTTTATATATAGAAAGTAGTACTGAAAAGTTCTTAAATTTTTGAAAATTTATTTAGTTAATTAAGACAAAAATCTTAAAGTAGTATCATATGTAGTAGAAAGAATGCTAAAGTTGAAATTAGAAGATTGTGAGTTGCAGTGTAATGGAAAGAATGCAGGATTGTGACTTGAATTTGAATTCTGGCTTTGCTACCCACTATCCATGTAAACTATTGGCAAATCACTTTTCCCCTAAATTTCCTTGTCTGTTAGAAAAGGGGTTGTAACAGTCCCTGAAATTCAAAGTTTGATGACACTAGAAATTCTGGCTCTGATGCCTATTAGTTGTGTGGCTCTTGAATCTTTCTTTACCTCTGTGAGCTTAGTTTCTTCATCCTTAGTATAGATAGGTAGAAAAATTCTTACATTATATACCTTTCAGAGTTGATTAGAAGAAAGTGTAAACCTTGAAGAGCTATGTAAATGGAAGGTTTTTTGTTGTTATTGTTTATTAAAAATTCCTTCTCCTTTTCATTGTTATAATTTCAATACCAGAATGACTTTTATCTCTTAGGTCTTAAACATGCAGCTCTCAGATGGTGGACAAGGAGATGTCCCTGTTGATGAAACCAAACTCCACGGTAAACCTGATAAAACCTTGCGCTTTTCCCTCTGCAGTGATAATCTGGAAGGAATATCTGAAGGTGAAGGGTTACTTTATTCCAGGAATTGTAATTCAAGTAGATTTTGTAGTTTTCTTTGAAGGAGCTTTATTAAGAAATATGTTTTCTTATGCATATGTGCATATGTTTATGCAATCTTTGTCTTTGTGTTATTAACTCTAGAGATAAATATTTGAATTTTGATATGCAAATTTTATATGATTTATAAAAAGCTGAAATGAGAAAAAAAGAAAACTAAGCTCACTTCATTAAAATCTGAATATTGTTGCCAGACTTTGGCAATTTTATGTATTTCATATTGATGGAGATCAAAGTATCTGCCTTTTAGACAATATAACTCCTTTAGAGGTATATAAATGATGCATGTCTAACTAGGACAAACAAATAAGCCAGCATTTTGTCTCCATAGTGTTTATGGCTTTAAATTTTATTTTATTGTTTTTTCTGTATTTAATTTTACTTATTTTCTAAATTAGAGCTAAAACATCATAACTCTGTGTGATAAAACTGTTTCTGGTTGTTTTTGTTACGCTTGTACTGTCAATCACATTTGACATATAAGTGACTAAAGAGTGATTAGATTGCACTGCACCTTTAAGATACCTCATTATCCAGGAGCATACAGTAGAAATATGCATGAAAAAATTGAATGGTTAGTTTTGGGA
The DNA here is from genome assembly GCF_902635505.1 of Sarcophilus harrisii. Classification (NCBI taxonomy): domain Eukaryota; kingdom Metazoa; phylum Chordata; class Mammalia; order Dasyuromorphia; family Dasyuridae; genus Sarcophilus; species Sarcophilus harrisii. The sequence goes on from NC_045427.1 coordinate 449,336,846, forward strand.
GTGGGAGTTGTGATCATTTTTTTGAATCAGAAAAAAGACTGCCACCCCAAAGAATTTTGAAGTTGTGATTCAGTATTTCAACTTAATTCTCAGAGCAGTATCTTGACAGATTTTAATCACTTATTAAACCATTAAAATTTTTATGTAGTTCAGAAATGTGTCTTGCTTAAAGGCAATCACTAACAGAAAAAAAAAATTTCTATAGGTCCTTCAAATCGTTCTAATTCTGTATCTTCTCTGGACCTGGAAGGAGAATCTGTGTCAGAACTTGGAGCAGGACCTTCTGGGAGTAATGGAGTTGAAGCTCTACAGCTTTTGGAACATGAACAAGGTAAGAAATTATCAAACATCTGCAAATTACAAAAATAATCTTATGTTTTTGGAGGCCAGAGACCATGATACATATTTGTTTTCTATTTTTCAACTGCCCTTTTACAATGTAGATATTTGATAATTACTTATTGAATCAGATTGTAATTTTGCTTTTTAATGGGCCAGAATCTGACTCTGATAAGTCAGACCTTTTTCATTGCTTTGCATTTGCTTTAATAAATAAATACATGCTAATTTTAATTTAAAAAATTTCTTTACATTATAAGTGTTAAACTTAATTTCCTCTTTGGCTATTTCCTTCTTTATTCAAGCATTCAATTTTGTCAGTAAGTAAAATTTGTAGGCTCACCTTAATATATTTTTCACGAATTAAAACTGTTCAAGGTAAATTAAAAAAAAAATCCCCAAACGTTTCTAACTTGTAATTCAGAGAAAGACTCTTTTAAATTGCCCATAGCTAGGTAGATACCTATTTTATAACAAAGAGGGACTTCTCATTATTTTTGACAGCTACAACACAAGATAACCTCGATGATAAACTACGGAAATTTGAAATTCGTGATATGATGGGGCTAACAGATGATCGGGATATTTCAGAAACAGTGAGTGAGACCTGGAGCACAGATGTCTTGGGCAGTGATTTTGATCCCAACATTGATGAAGATCGATTACAAGAGATTGCAGGTAACTGATAAGGGTGTATGGTAAGCTCTCTATTGATATTTATGTAGTTGTTCCCTCATGGTTTTGTTCTAATAGGTGTCACATTTTAGGGTAAAGTGTATTTTTGTGTGCTAATTTAATTTTGAAGTGAATCGTTTTATTCTATTTATTTAAACATAGGCAAGATTGTCCTTTTCCTATACTTCATTCTGAAAGAGGATAACCGCTCTCCTGAATTACTGTAGTTTGCTCTTATTTTTAGGAATTGGCATCTGTCCTTAGTTTATTTTTACTAATTTTCTTCTAAGAGTAAACTCTAGGTCATTGAGAGAGGAATTAACTCTTTCTAAGTATGGAATTATACCTGTAAATTCCAGTGCAATATGCAGCATGGAGAATTTCAGAAAGAATTAATTCACCTCTGAAAGTGCTGTTGAGCTTGAAAAGGTGATATGCCTATTCTTAGAAAATAATTTATCTACCAATGTATTAATGTATCAGTGCCATATATTAAAAATGGTCATTTTTTTTTTCCCCATATGAACTGAAGTTAGAACAATTATTTCATTATACTGAGTTGAAAATTGTGGAACTTCTTTTAGTTTTATGTTTTAATACAGCTATGCAGTAATATTGAGTCTTTTTACGTGTATTTTTAAATAGTGTAAATAGATTTCTTAATTAGTCTTGCATTACTTTGTTCTAGATGCCAAAGGAGTATTATTCCTGGCATTGGAATATATGAAGCAGTAAGCTATATTTGCAGTTGAATGACTGCTATAGAGGTGTGTATTCCACTGCAAATACATTTTATCGCTCTGTGTACTCCATCATTCGCTAAGGTGCCAGAAGAAAGCTTATTTGGCCAATGTGTTCCTCTGAGGTTGAGTCTCTTAGTTTGAACTTTTGGAGTCTCTGCAGTGCTCTTGTTATCTGTAGAGGAGTGTATGTGGAGAGAGATGTTGCAAGCTGGAGCATTTATACCTGAATCAATTATATTGGCAGCTGGCCACAATGACTTGAATGATGTGTGTTCACTTCCAAGAGAGGAAAGTTTGGAAAAATAGGAAACCAGTCCATTGAATTTGAGTGTTGCCATGATTTATAGTAGCAAACCCTTGCTTTTTGTGGTGATTATGATTCAAAACATTCTTCCTTTTCTTTTAGCCCCTTGCATATAGGCTCAAGAATTTTGTAAGGCTGTGTTGGGTCTTTCTCCTTTTGTCACTGCTCTTTCAGTCCAGACCTTTGTTAACCCTTTGCTCCCCACTGGTTGTACAGGTGCGGCAGCAGAGAACATGTTAGGCAGTTTGCTGTGTCTGCCAGGTTCAGGATCAGTGCTTCTTGACCCCTGCACTGGTTCTACCATATCAGAAACAACCAGCGAAGCTTGGAGTGTAGAGGTATTACCAAGTGACTCAGGTTAGTATCCTGTCCTCATTTCCTTTTTTTTTTCTTTGCACAGAAGAAATCAATTTAAGGTACTTAAATACATGGGTTGAGTGTATGTTTATTTAACATACATTTATTAGTCAACTGCTGTGTGCAATATACTCTGCTTGGCTCTAGGTAGATTCAGAGTCAAGATATGATCCCTTTCTTCATGGAACTCACTGGTTGTAGGGGGACAAGATAGTAACTCTAATATGTGACATTATTCCTTTCAAGACTCAGCTTGAGTATCTCCTTTTACATGAGGCCTTTCCTTATTTCTCCAGTATTATTACTCTCTTTTTCCAGCCCCCATTGTATTTACTTTGTATTGATTTATCTTTGTACAAAGTGTTTCCTCCCAGTAGAGTGTAAATTTCTCAAGGAAATGAATTGTATTATTTTTGTCTTTTTATCTTTTAAACCTAGCATATAATAATACCTTTTGATATATTAAACACTTAATATATATTGAATTATTATAAGTTATATTCTAAATGTATAGCACAAGTACAAAGCAAAGTGTTAAGTGAGATCCCAAGGGAAAGAATATTACAAATAGGGAAGATTTCTTCATGGCAGAGTGGCATTCTTATTCAAGTTTTAAAGTATGATTGGAAATATGAGAGGGAAACAGAGAGTGAAGGCATGCTAAGCTAAGCATAGAGAAAAGTATCAGCAAAGACACAGAGGAAGAAAACCGAACACTAGTCTAGTTTACCTGGAAGGAACATGGAGCATTGTGTATCCATGTGTCTGCATGTATGCCCTTGCACTGACCCAAGTGTGGAGTGATATGTGACTAGGCTGCGTAGATTGGATGGTACTGGATTGTGAAGAGCCTTTAATATGAAGCAAAATAGAAAGAGGGAATGGATAACTGGATATCTTTTATGCCATTGTAGCAAAATGTTTTCATTTGTGACGTTTTTTGTTCCTTAATATAACACAGAGAATACTGGACTTGGAGTCAGAAAGCCTAAAGTTCAAGTCCCAGTTTTACAATTTATTAGTATCTGAATTTGGACAATTCTCTTTCTTCTCTGAACTCTATTTTCTTTAACATAAATGTGAAATTTGAAAAATGACCCCCAGCTCTTAATCTGAGATTTTTAAAGTTTGGGGAACTTTTGAATAATCATGGACAGGTATTTTCTAAATGATCAAATTCTGGATTAAAAAAAAAAAAACTATTGCTATTTGAATTACTCAAGATGAGAAAATTTCTCTTCTATCTTTCAGTCTAGCAAGATGTAGCATAGCAGGGTCTTTCACATCTGTGTAGGAGGGTGTCCTGTAGTCATGGTTAGGTTTGTGCCAATAGAAAAATTAATCCCTTTTTAGAGTCTAAAATTCAATATTAAACCTCCAGGAATACTTTTATACAGGATTATAGTAAATCTATAAGTTGTATTTTAGTTTACATATTGAATGAGATTTTCCTTTTTGTGCTTTCAAAATATACTGTGTCTCTTATTAGAGGCCAGTTATCATAATACTAAGTAAAATTATATTTACTCAAAGTTTGGCCTGATTCCTTTAATTGAGAGGCAATTGATTTATTTTGACATGTCAATATCTTAGAATACTTTTCAGAAATTCAGATACACTATCAGTGTCATTTTTATAAGTAGGTCATGTTTCTAATTGACTATGGTGACATATGCTTGAGCTGTTTTTCTAAAGGCAATATGTTATAGAGGAGAGAGCCCTGGACCTCAGTTCAGATCTTGGCTTTAAAGTTTATGAGGTATGTGACTATTGGCAAGTCACTTATCTTCTCTGGGCCTGTTTCCTTATTCGTCTAATGGTGATAAAAGTATTTGCACTGCCTCTCTTATATAGTGATTGTGAGGAAAGCACTTCAATACCATTGAAGTGTGGTTTATTATTGCTTCCTAGCGACAATGTATTTGCTCCCTGTTATCCACACACCCTTGTTCAATATACATGTACCAGTATGTGGTTTTTATATGGCTGGCTGGAATTGGGGACATTGCCTTGAAACAGTTTTCATCTGTGCACAATTAACTGACCTGTTGTTGAACGGAATCCGTAACCTTGGCTTTATTAACACAATGGTCTAAGCAATTGAAATAACTGGCCCAGATATAGAAATCTATTTACACTGGTTTCATTAATCCTCAGATGGGCATTTTTGTATATGGGTTATAGAAATTGAAGCTATAAGGAATTGACTGAAGCACTAATATGAGGACATGCTGTTTTTCATCCAGAGGCCCCAGATCTCAAACAGGAAGAGAGATTACAAGAGTTAGAGAGCTGTTCTGGACTGGGCAGCACCTCTGATGATACAGATGTCCGGGAAGTCAGTTCCCGCCCTAGCACTCCAGGCCTCAGTGTTGTCTCAGGTATTTCTGTTTTGTTTTATGGAAGAAGAATTTTAAGGTTTTTTTGTTTTTTTTTAAAATTTCAATAAATTTTCTGTTGATATCAATTTGTTATTTTAACTTAAGTGCTACATCAGGAAAATATCTCTTTTTCAAATTGAAAGTGATTTTTAAGGTGTCTTATGGCCTGGTTTCAGTGTTTAAAGCAATTAATTTTTCATTTAATTTTCACCTTGTTATTTGTGTTTTCCTTGAGTGACAATGTGATACAGTGAAAGGATCGTAACCTAATTTTTTCATTAGTAAAATAGAAATGAGGGTAATTGTACTATTTATTTAATGTGGTTACTGTAGGAAAATTGATTTGTATTGTGAATTGTGATTATATGAAGAAATCCAGGTACATACAAGACACACATATCATATGGATGATAATCAATGTAAAATGCTTTGTAACATCAAGAAAGATATAAATGTCTATTATATCATTATTATTACTGTTTTCAGTGATATAGTATTATTTTAAATACCCAGTAGCTTGCTATTATATTCTGCCATTATAGATTAATTCTTTTTATATTGTATAAATTAGTTTCACTAAACTTAAGCCTAAATATTAAAGTTATATGGCACTAATCAGATGATCTAGTCAGCATATGAAGAAATTGTTAATATTTAAAGGCATTTCTAATATTTTTCTTTTGTGTTTATATATATTTTTTTTCTTTGTAAGGCATCAGTGCAACTTCTGAGGATATTCCTAATAAGATTGAGGACCTTAGGTCTGAATGTAGTTCAGACTTTGGTGGCAAAGATTCAGTTACTAGTCCAGATATGGATGAAGTAGTCCATGGTAAGAAAGACAAATGTATGTGAAGTCTGCAGAAATATTATTTATTTATCTCTTGTTCCAAGTGCTCCAAATATTTCATTATTTAATTTTATTGCATCATCAATTTTACTACTACTGTAGTACTATATACTACCATATAATTTCCCCTCTGCTTTCTAATTCTGTTTGACTTTTATTTTTATTTCCCTATAGGGAATCTATAGGGATTCTCCAGTGTTCTGGAGGCATTTTCTTTTGTCTTTTTCAATTTAGAGGTGTCAGGTTTTTTTCAGTAGCAGCCTAATTGATTTGAAAACCATACCTGTGTAGACCTTAAGAATTTATTCATGAGAATGGTATGGTATCTATTAATAGTACATTTAATAAGAAAAAAGTTGCCTGTAAAACATTTTAGTTCAGATTTGTGCTAGCCAATGATAAATTTTTGATTATGTCAGTGAGAATACCACTTAAAATTTTTTTCAACTAATAAAGATTATTTTTTTCTTCCCACTTGCTCTTTATATAAAAATAAATCCTCGTAACAAATATGCAGTCAAACAAAATTCTTGAATTTTCTTGCATGCAAGATTTTTGGATTGTCCAGGTTAAAAATGTGTGTACATAGGTAACATACATACATACATGTACATAAAACTTTCTGTATAATATATATGTCTGTGTCTGTATGTGTGTATGTATGTATATATGTATAAGTTCATCCTCTCACACGTGATGATATGAATGTTTAGTCTTCTGCAATCATGGTTTTTGTGCTGAATAAGAGGTTTTTTGTCTTTCAAAGTTGTTTTTCTTTACAGTTTTTGTCTTATCATATAAATTGGTCTGGTTCTACTCATTTCTCTCTGCATTTGTTTTAAAAATCTTACCAGGTTTCTCTCAAACAATCCCTTCATCTTATGGCACAATAAGCCATCATATTTGTATCCTATGACTTACTTATTCAGTCATTTCTCCATTGATGGGCACTCCCTTAGTTTCTCGTTCTTTGCTATCACAAAAAGAAGTGTTAATATTTTTGTTCCTCTTTTTTTTCCAGTTGAAATACATATCTTGTAGACAGACTGTATTCTGTTTTTTTTTTCTTTTGTAAAATTGTGTTTTTTCTTTCACTGAAGCTAGAAGCAGAGTGGCTATTCAGGTTGGTCTATCACAGGCCTCGATTCTGTGCTGCTCTGTATTGGAGCTTTGACTTGTTCTGTTTTTCAACTTGGGCCAGTTCACACTTACTTAGGCAGCCTGGTTCCTCATATATTAAAACAGTAATTTATTAAAATACATGTAGAAAGATCATGCCAACTTTAGAATAAAATTATTTTAATTATAGCAAGTGATTTATTTTATATATTTGGAGGTTTTTTTCTTTCTACCCCCATCATATTCTTTTAACATTACTCATATTTATACGGAGCCAAGTCATTAGCTATTTCTCTAAGGTATGTATAATATTTCTAGCCATTACATTTTGTTTTATGGTATGACATGTTAAGCTTTGCCATTTTTGTCTTTAGTTTGCCTAAATTTGATGACAGACTAAGTATAAAACTTGACTACATTCTATCTGGCTTATCTTTTCTAGTTTTCAAAAACCATTCATAATAATAACAAAGTTATGTTAAGAGGTGGCCTTAAAATTATTTTACTGTATGTGGTTCTTAGGACCTTTCTACCATTCTCCTGGTATTGTGGATGTAGGCAGAGGGGAAGAAAGACATAAGAGTGGATGTACTATTCATTCATTCATTTATATTCATTCATTCATTTATTTATTTCAGCTAAAATGGGTAAAACAATTTATTACCTAGTAATCCATGGGATAAGTTCCTTTAGTTTTAACTAGAAATTGGAACTAGAAATTGGCTCTCAGACAATTTCTTTTTTTTTTTTTTTTTTTTTTTTTTTTTTTAATAGCCTTTTATTTACAGGATATATACATGGGTAACTTTACAGCATTAACAATTGCCAAACCTCTTGTTCCAATTTTTCACCTCTTACCCCCCCCCCCCTAAATGGCAGGATGACCAGTAGATGTTAAATATATTAAAATATAACTTAGATACACAATAAGTATACATGACCAAAACATTATTTTGCTGTACAAAAAGAATCAGACTCTCAGACAATTTCTTACATGAAACTTCAGTTAGGTTGGTAGAATTTGTCTGCAAAGCACAGATGTATTTGAATTTTCCTGTAAGACTGTGCTGGTAAAAGAATGCCAATAGAAGTTGGACTGTTTATGAATTTTTATTCATTTAATTCTGAAATGTGCCCAGAAAGTAAATAAGCATTTATCTGAGCAGGGATGGGAACTGAAAGTGCTAAAATATGTTTATTTTTGACTCCGTTTCATTTTGTATTGCAGGAGCCCACCAGCTGACTTCTCCTCCTTCTCAATCAGAGTCTCTGCTTGCAATGTTTGACCCATTAGCTTCACATGAAGGTAAATTATTGAAATTATTTCACCTCTTTAGAGCTCATTGGTTTGTTGATGTCTAGCAACAGCTGTTAAAAAAAATTAAATACTTGGCTTCTAAATTTCTAGTACTGAGCCTTTCAGAATTTAGCTAGTTTGGTCCTGAGACAATAGATTCAGCATAGTTATTAGATCTGCTCTGGAAACTTTTCCCACTAAGTAGATCCTGTGTGAACTTGTACTCTACTGGAAGAATCCAAGGTACTTAATTACTAATGTGAAGCATTCCAGGAGAGCTGTAGTACAGTTTTAAAATGATCATAAAGAAGAAAATAAATATGAATCTTTGAGTTAACTTTTTTTTTTATTGCTGTGTTTTGTTTTTGTATTATTTATATTTCCAGTGTATTCCTACCCCATCTTCCTCCTGGAAAGTCATCTCTTATAATAAAGGAAAAGAAGGAAGAGGAAAAAACTCTATTTAGTAAATCTAACATTGAAAAAAAATTGAAAATTATATGTAGAATTCTACTTCTGTAGTCCTTCAATTCTACAGAGAATTTGAAGGAGTTACCTTGTCATGTATCATCGTTAAGGCCAAGTTTGATTATTACAATTTTTCTGTGCTTCTTAGCTTTAATAGATTTTTAAAAATTTTATATTTTTCATTTTAATAGTATTTTATTTTTTCCAGTAAAGATAATTTTCAACATTCACTTTTGTACGATTTTGAATTCCAAGTTTTTTTTTTCTCCTTCCTTTCCTTCCTTCCCTCCTGACCAAGATAGCAAGCAATCTTACAAATTATTTGTACCCAAAGAAAAACATCATCCTTTAATTGAAAGCCTTTGTTATGTTATTTGTATTATCAGTTGGGAAATTTTTCTTTATCCAAGGGGCTTCTGCTGTAGTAAGGCCAAAAGTTCACTATGCTAGACCATCACACCCACCACCTGATCCTCCAATCCTGGAAGGAGCCATGGGAGGAAATGAAGCCAGGCTACCAGGCTTTGGCTCTCATGTATTGATTCCAACGGATGCAGAGGCATTCAAACAGAGACATTCCTATCCTGAGCGATTAGTCCGCAGCAGGAGTTCTGATATTGTGTCTTCTGCCCGGAGACCCATGAGTGATCCTAGTTGGAATCGGCGTCCTGGGAATGAAGAGAGAGAACTACTTCCTTCAGGTGCCATTGGATCTCCTTTAGTGGCTGCACCTCCATCTTCATCTTCATCTCCTAGTAAAGATTCCTTGAGAGGAGAGGTGAGGAGCCCCAGATTTAGTAGAGCAATGTTTTGGTAACTGTTGGTTTAAATGACCTCCTGTAGGACTGCTGCCCTCTCAAACTAACATGGAGTCTGTTTGACCAAGGAGGTGGGAATATCTGTGATTAAGTAAATTTGATGATCCAAGATAGTAGTTCTCAAACCTTTGGGTCTAATGATGCCTTAAGATTCTTAAATATTATCAAGAACCCTAAATAGCTGGGAAGTAGAGGCTATGACCCCATGCTTGTGTTGGTTATGTTTATTGACATTTACTGTATTTGAAATTAAAACTGATTAAATTTTAAGATATTTATTCATTTAAATAATGAATTCATTATATGTTAACATAACATTTTTGCGAAAAATAACTATTTTCTAAAACAAAGAGTAGAATAACTATTTTACATATTTTTGCAAATCTTTTTAACATCTGGCTTAATAATAGAACATAATTAGATTTTTTTATTTGCTTCATTCAATTTGTTGTGACATTTTGTTTTGGTTGACGTAAATCTGGGCTCACATAGATACACAGTTGAAAAGTGAAGAGTATTTTAATAAGCCAATTTCATCTTAATATTATTATAAAAAATTAGTTTTGACTTTGGAGATACCCAGGGGTTGGTGGATTACTTTTAGAGAACCACTGAGCTAGTGAAACTATTCCTTATTATGCTAAATACCCTGACATCTAGGATCCCTAGGCAGTTTGTTTGTTTTTGAAGTGATAGTAATTCCACAATTCAATTCAGTAAATGTTTATGAAACAATACACTAAATGCTAGCATATAAAGATGAAACAAGATATTGTCCTAATGCTCAAGAAGCTTAAAATCTAGGAGGGGATATAATATATACACAACTAAGTCTAGGACTTTTTCAAGAGTCATGATTTTGTTCATATGAACTCTTCTGCTTCTGTCGCTGCTGCAGATAATAGTTCTCTATGCTTCAGCTTACATTTCTTCGGAGTTTCTTTGAACAGAACCCTCATGTGACTTTATGGCTATAATCCTTTCCAAAATCTGATCTTCACACCATACATGCAAAATTCAGCACTTATTAATGATAGTAATTTAAATTTATATGGAATTTTAAACTTTTCACAAAACACTTTCCCATGTCTTAACTTCATTTAATTCTCACAATATTTTTATGAGGTATGGAAAAGGGATTAATGTTAACTAACTTTTCAGTTAAATGGAGGCAAAGTAGTTCTGCTAAGATAATGCTAAAAAGTTAGTGACAGAGAGGGACCAGAAGAAACGTCTTATTCTTACTCTGTTGCTTTTCCCATTATATCCACTTTCCTTTCTCTGTGGAATCCCAGAATATGTATAAAACTTGAAAAACTTTATGTATTTTTAGTCAGTGCAATTTTATATGTAAGGTAGAGTACAATGATTTTTTCTGGTGAACCCTTATCCTAAGGATTTTTTAATTCTTCATAGATATCTTGAAAATATTTTGTACCTATCTATACTGCAAATAAAATGCTAAATCTTTCTGCAGACTGAAGAACGAAAAGATAGTGATGATGAGAAGTCAGACAGAAACAAACCTTGGTGGAGAAAACGTTTTGTTTCAGCTATGCCTAAAGGTAATTTCATAAAATTATCAGAGTGCTAAAGTTTAGGATCAGAGAAATAAGAGTTCATTGATTTCAGTAAGTCGGTATTCCAGGTTTTGTGGGAATTAGATTATAACTTGTCTTTTAATGTGTTTTAAGTGGCTTATCTGAGATGGATGTTAAGATAAAGCTTTAGGATGTTAAGGTTACTGCGACCTATAGTGTATTGATTTCTCATAAATCTGGAGAATATGTAGCCTTGGGATGTGTAAATATGAAATATTGCTGAAGTTCACTTAAAGATATTTTGAACAGGAATATCACTTTTCAAAATGAATAAAAAAGGATTTTATCCCATTATGGGATTGATCTTTAGAATTCACACAATTATTTTGAATACCTGGAATAAATTTAAACTTTTCATCTTAATAAATTGAGAAGCTGTATCCCTCACATCTTAGCATGCTGGGACTGAAATTGAGTTGTATGAGACCATGTGCTTTTCCTGTGAACATTTTGGCATGATAAAGATGTTGATATTTAAGTTTGCACATGTGTTTGTACCTGAAAAAGAGATGCACCAGGAGTAGAAACAGGTGCCACTTTCACAGGCTTCCCCCTTGGTAACCTGGGACTCCGGAGCTATGGATGACCCCTTTCATTCATAATTAGGGCCTCTTGCTGAGGAGAGAATGGCGTTCTGAGCTTTGAATGTGGTGTTTTTGTATTTTGTTTTTTTTTCCCCTGGCAGGTTTCAGAGTGCAATGGATTCAACTTGATCTCTATTGGTTGCCCTTAATTGATACTTTCTTGTAAAAGAATCTCCAGATAGACTCTTGAGAACTCAAGTTCAGTTTTTAAGAACATTTGTCTGTGGAAAGGATTTACACGGAGAATTTCTTAGGTTTTCAGCTTTTAAAACCTCCTTTCATTTAGAACTATTGGCACACCAGTATCTCCAAAATGACTGACTACTGTCTTCCCAGTACAGTGCAGTATGTTATATGTCACACTACTGACTTTATTTAATTTCCAGCTCCTATACCATTTAGAAAGAAAGAAAAACAAGAAAAAGACAAAGATGATCTGGGGCCTGACAGATTCTCAACACTTACAGGTTTGTAGACCCATGGACTTCCTGGCTCCTTCATTCCCAGAGCACATATTCCATAACACTTTTTCTTGGGTGCCATAAATGTTATCTCTGTAGAAAAGTATGTTTGTGTGTATGTGTGTGTGTGTATTTGTATGTGTGTGAAATGATGGGGAATATTTCCTTCATAGCTCCGTAGCTTCTAATAGACGATTGTAGTGGATTATTAGTATGCTCTTGCTGCAGATCACCACCACCATCATCATCGTCATCGTCATCAATTTCAATTTATTATGAAATTTCTAAAACTGAACCTCTAGGCGCATTAACACAAATTATTATCTTTCAAAAAGACATTCCCTCTTGGGAGAATCCCTAGCAGATCTCAAGAATAAGGTCCACACCACGTCTTTAGCCCATGTATTTAATTGACTTCCCTAGATTTAGAACCCTCTTTTTTTTTTTTGTCAATACCTTACCCTTCAAGATATTCATACTTACTGTAATACCATTATGTTAAACTGGAATTTTCATAATGGAATTTCAACCTAAGTAGCAGATAACACTAGGAAAATGTACTTATGTTTTACTTAATTTGTATTGCATATAGGTTTAGTATCTTATTGAGGACTGTATTTTCCTTTAGCAATAGTACTTGATGTGATTATTATGAAACCTACAGATGAGGGAAACTAAATGTGAGTGAGTCCCTGTACAATGTCATCTAGCAGTGATGTCATTAATATACTGGATGCAAATCCCATCACAATCTTGAGACACCTCTTTGTCAGTTCATGCAGCCCAATCACCTGTGAAGTTGATTGTTGTTAAAATCTTTTTTTTTCATCTCCCCCACCAGTGTATTTTCCCAGTTTATTTTCTAAAAACTTTTTAGTGATGTTAGGCAGGCTGTACTTATATAATTAATTAATTAACCTGGAGTTTTGAAAGTTTTTAACTTATTCCAGTAGCAATAGAGAATCTGGGTAAATTTATATCTAACTCCAATTTTTTATTGTGTTAGATTATAACGATTTTTTTAAAAGTTAAAAATGGTTAGTTTAAATTGGAAAAAATCAACCCTGGGTACAAGTGGAATCCTATTTTAATGATTGCCATTTTAATGACTATTTAGACATCCTGTTAGGTAAGTCATATCAATAGTTGCTTTATTGATCAGGATACAGTTAATTCTCTTAAATGAGAAATTCTATAAAAGTTGTTTCCCAAGTCATAGTCTTTATTCATCAGTTTATATAATATTGTGCATAGTACCTATCTTTAAATATCCATGTAATTATGTATAGTAACAAAATGTTAAGTGATTTTAAAAATTGTGTTGATGGCCTTGGTATTTAATTTTATTAACTGTAGATTTATATTAGATGAGAGGAATAAAGAATATTCTCTGGCTCTTGGTGCTTAGGCTAGTAGGAAAATGAAGTGTTATTGTGAGTTGCTTTGTGAAAAACGGGTTATCAGACTTGATAGGTAATTTACAAAGTAATACCAGGAAGCAGAGAGTAGTGGAAATAATATGTAACCTGGGGTGAGAAAAATTGGACTTAAGTTCTGTATTTCCTATTTTAGTAGCTCTGTGACTATGAACAAACCACTTTCTTCTCTGGGCCTTAATTTTCACATGTATAAAATAAAGCAGGTTTTACTGGATAATTTCTAAGGTCCTTTTTAGCTCTAACTTTCTATGATTTACAAAAGCATGCTAAAAGAAGAGATCAAGTGAAGGAATAAGCAATTATATAGCCTCCACTATAAGCTATGCATTTTGCTAAGCACCTTTTTTTTTTTTTTTTTTTTAAACAAATGTTGTCTCATTTGATCCTTGCAATAATCCTGGGAGCAAGGTGTTATTATTATTCTTCTCATTTTACAGTTGAGGAAATTGAGGGAGATGGAGGTGAAATGACTTGTCCTTGGGTCACATAACTAGTAAGTGGTTTGAGGCCAGATTAAAATTCCTGACTCTAGGCCCAGCACTCTTATCCATTCTACCATTAGCTGCCTCAGTGAACCCCAGCTTTAGGTGACTCTTTTCCAAGTTACACATTTAGTATAGAGGCAAAGTTGGGATTTTAATAATTTTCTTGGGATTGCAAATCCCATTTTTTAACACTAACTTTTCCCAAAGTATCTCACTTGAGAGGACTTGTGCTTCATTTTTATAATCTTCATCAGCATGTGAACCAAAAGCCAAGAAGTATTCTTTTTTAAAAAGCAAAGCATTTTATCATCAAAGAATCATCAACACATTTTGGAAAGTGTTCAATTTTATTAGGAATTTATTTTAATGTAGTACCTGCGAATTGTGGCCCCTCTTTGCTTTAGTAGACAATCTTAATGAGTTACTCTGGCCAAAAATGTTGTTTATCTAGTGATCAGTGTAGAGGCTCTAAACATTAGGTGGGTTAATTATCTAATAGAAAACTAGTTTATAACAAAATAGTTACTACTGGGCCTGTTCTCAAAGCCTTTTCAGTTTTTCTGTTGGCTTTGTCTTTCTCTGATAGACATGTAGTGTGTGTCATTTGGCCTTTGCAACTTGACCTGAAAAGAGATTGTCTTCCTCTGGCATGGGCTTCTAGAATCTAAGAAGCTATAAATAAAAAGAGGGCTTACATTTCTACATGAGGAATAATAGCTTCTTAACCATGAGAACATTCCATAAATAAAATGAAATGAAAGGGAATGTTTTAGTAGGTAATGATTTTGTCATGCCTGGAGGACTTCATGGGGAAGTTTGTGGGCCATTTGTTATAAATGTTTTGGAGGGAATTCATATTTAGGTGGAGAAAGAACTAGACAGGCTTTGAGATTTGAGTCCCTTTCAATTCAGATTCTGTGAAATAGCACTTTATCTTTTCCATCTCTTTCCCATATAGTTGTTTTATGGATACAATACCAATAAATGTGTTTACTTTATTACAGTTTAAAAAATTCCCACTCTGTAGCATTGAGTTGTCATATTTTTTTTATTCTTAGTTTAATATCCTTTATCTAACTCCTCCAATGTTTACAGTAGCCACTCTGAGTTCTCGAGAATTATGTTAGCAGTACTCGAGCACTTTTACCAATCTGGAAAGCCTTCAAGGGTAGCACCAGTATCATTGGGGTACAATCCTAGCTAGGTGTGGATAGATTTATTTAAAGTTTGGCTTCCCAGAAATTTTTTAAAATATGTTTAAAGTTGGGTTTCCCAGAAATTTTTTTTTTTTTTTTTTTTTTTTGGCTATGGCAATATATTAAACCATCTGCTAAGGCATGGAAGGCTTGCAATCTATACTGGTAGAAAGTACCCATAAATTAAAATTGTAAATCCTTTTAAATATTGAATGTAATATAATTATTATGTTGTCCCTTTGAATTTGTTAAAATGGGATCCTACTTGTAAATAGATCTTCAAAGGTAAATACATTTCTCAGATCTCCCAGGATAATTGTATTTGTGATCATTGGAGATATATTGTCTCCCAGGAACTGTGATACTTATCTAGTAATTAATTATCAATTGAGTGACTCCTCCCTTTATTTTGACTATGAGCCTATTTTGGAATGGTTTATTTTGCTGGATAAGTGACCACCCTCTTAGTAAGTAGAACTATAGTTTGATGATTATAAGATTCATACCAGGTGCAATTACAACATTCCTTGAACATCTGCAGCTGATCTTAGAATGCCTCCAGTAGTATTAAGTGCACAATTATGCTGTACCCTAACAGCCACATGGTCTCAGTTTGTTTAAATGTGAGGCAGCCTTGTTCAGAAGTGGTGTGGAAGAGTAATTTATGAATAAAAGATGGAACTATTTTCTTTTCTTTAAAAAGAACTTAATTCTGAGGTCTGAACAGTTTACCTTTTTCCCCCTTCAGCCTGGAGATGTCTCTGAGTAAATGGAGTCTACATAATAGAATTGCATTTGTGAAAGTCTTGTTCAGTATGCACCTGCTTATCCAGTTGATTTGGGTGTGACTACTTAGGAACACATCTCACCCTCTTACGTCTTCACTGAACTTTCATTGTGTAGAATGCTGGCGATGATGAGATGTGGAGCTGCTCATCCCAATTTACTGCTTGAGCAAAGCTCTGATTATTAGAAATGGGGATGAGTAGGCAGCTGCATGGTGCCTCTTAACATTGAGATATGTGCTCTTTTTAAGATTTGCCTCCTAATTCGCCCTTGGGATTTTCTTGTTACTGGTATCATACTAACTTCAAAAGCAGTGCATATGGAAGGGAACCAATTCTTGTGCATGTTCTCCTTGGTTTCTCAGATGATCCTGCTCCCAGGCTCAGTGCACAGACCCAGGTTGCTGAGGATATCTTGGATAAATATAGGAATGCCATTAAACGAACTAGTCCTGGTGAAGGAGCTGTGGGGAACTATGAAGGTGCAGGTAAGATTTAGCCCTGGGCCATAGTCATCCCCATCTAGGTTTCATTCTTCTAATAGACATTGGAGCAAAAAAAGAACTTTAGAAGTTATGAAGTGAGTGCTGGTCTTGGAGATGAAAATTCCATTTGTGGCTTTACCACTAACTTCCTTTGACTCCTAGACAAGTCATTTAACCCATCAAAATGTCTTCATTATCTCACTGTTTCTTAGAAATGAAGGGGTTAGACTAAATGATTTTTGAGGTCTTTCCAGCTTTGAACAGTATATGTTCTAAAGGTGATTTTTGTCTTTGTATTTTTTTATTCTTTGTTTTATAATATCCCTTTCAGTTGTAAGATTTGGTGATTGTGATTTTAAGCATGATAAAAATTTTATACTGATTTTTACAAGGATTTGTTGGTATAGGAAATGTTAGTTATTTGGGCATTTTAGATAAGTGATTCCCAGCCTATGGCCTATAGACTTTTGAGGAACTCTGGAGGTATAATAGAAATCCATATGCATATCAAGCACTGTCAATTTATTTTTATTTTTCCCTAACAAAATAGTGCTGTAAAGCATAATAAACAGACTATATAGACTGAATGTTTTGAATATGTAATCGCAATTTAAAATGTGTGGAGGTGGTTTTATGAATTCTAAAATACAAATTATTTAAAAGTGTTACTGCTTCATAATAATCTATTATCACAATAGATTTTCTCAATAAATATGTATTAAAAAATAGTACAACCATTTTAATGGAGTGCAATGAAATTTTTGACATTTAAAGGTATTCATAGTAAAGGTTAGGGAACTACTGTTTAGAGAAGAGAAGAAAGTGGGAAATTATGTTTTTATTTTCAAAATAGGAATTAACTCTTAGCTTTTAATTGAAAATTGAGTTGATAGTTCCCCCTTTTTTCAACCTAGATATTTATGTGTCCAAATGGCCTCAGTGTTAGTTCTTGTGAAAGTATGCAATTAATTTTTAAAATTTTTTTGGAGATGATCTTAAGGTCTCATAGAATCATGGCTTTAGAAGTTTATAAGACCTTAGAGATCATTTAGCCCAACCCACTTGGTTAGCATGGGCTCTGTCTTATAACAAGAGTGGATAATGCTATTTGTCTTACAACAAGCTCTGTTAAAACAATTTACCTAACTTAGATTGAAATGTGTCAATTGAATTTTAGGAATCTAGGAAAAATGAAAGGAATATGTCTTTATGGTGTCTGTAAATCTTTCCTTCTGATAAACACTGAGCAGGAAGATGTGTTGTATTGAAGAGGACAATAGAGTCAAGAGATCCAGATTCTGGTCTCGGTTCTGACAGTAATTACCTCTGTGACCTTACACAAGTAAATCACTTAATCTCCATAGGGTCTTACTTTGCTCATCTCCAAATTGAATGGGTTATATTTGATGAGCTCTTCATGGTACAGTTAATTCTATGATTTTGGAGCATTTTCTCAGTCATCTTCTGTTTTGTCATGTTGGTAATTGTAATTTTGTAATGATATTTCTTCCACCTACTTAACAGGGTCATCATGGCAGTCAAATGAAAGACATGTCATACAAAATATTTGTAATTTTAACAAAATATTTGTAATTTTAACAAAATATTTGTAATTTTAAAATGCTAGGAAATGTCAATTATTAATACAGAATTTCAAAGCTTCATTAGTGTTAGTAATCTATCAAACACTAATTAAGCAAATATATGTTAAGAACTTGTGTTAAGTTAGATATACAATTTAGGTAGGATATAGTCTACCCTTGTAGACCTTAGTCCAATAGAACTGAACTTAGTGATAGTTGCCAATCCTAAAATAAATGAGTTTTAGTATTTGAAGTTTTCTTCTGTAATAGAGAAGTGTAATTTCCATATTGGTTTTCTCAAAGAAATGTGTTCACAATTCAAGACACAATTTCATTTAAAAACTCTTGACTCTTCAGCCTCTCTAAAACTAACAGGCTTGTGCTTTTGGGGGAATGGGTTTTATTTAGAAGTTATGGGGGATGGTGAAAGTATACATGACTCTCCTCGGGATGAAGCCCTGCAGAATATCTCTGCGGATGATCTTCCGGATTCGGCCAGCCAGGCGGCACCCCCACAAGACTCCCCTTTCTCTTACAGGTATGTGGGCCTTGGGTGCTGCACTTGGCATTTCTGCCAGCCTTACAGTCACTTTGGCCATTTGTTTGCTCAGTTACTGTTTAATTTGGTTGCTGTATGGCTACTATAGTGATTATCCAGCCTCTGCTTGAAAACTTTTATGGAGAGGGTTCCCATCACTTGCCAAGACAGGCCATTCCACTTTTGGACAAATAATTATTCTCTAATATACAAAGTTTTCTACTTAGTCTAAGTTTGCTTTTTTTGTAACTACCACTCACTGCTTCTAGTTCTGTCTTCTAGGACCCAACAGAACAAATTTAATCCCTTGTCAACATGACAGCCCTTCAGAGGTTTGAAGCTGTCAGATACCTGAATAAAGCTATCGTGTCTCACCTGGGTTTTTTCTTCTCTAGGCTAAACATGCCCAGTTCTTTCAGTGTATCCTCTTATGAAATACAGTTAAGACCCTTCACTGTCCTAGTAGCCCTTCTCTAAACACTTCCCAATTTAACAATACCCTTCTTAAATCTTTTGTACCTAGAATAGGTGCAGTACTCTATAGATGCTCTCTGATTAGGGCAGAGTACATTAGGCTTCATTATCCCTATTATCATTGTCTTTCTTAGTTGTTTCAGTCCTCAAAAAAAGTTGGTTGCCATATCCCATTATATGAACTTATAAAGTCCACTAAAACCCCTAGATTTTATTCATGACAAATATTATCTAGCCATACCTTCTTCATTTTACTTTTGTGAAACTGATTTTTTTTTTTGTATCCATATGTAACATTATATTTGTCCCTATTAAATTATATCATATTAATTTCAGTCGAGAACTTTGATCTCTCAGGTTCTTTTCAGAACCTTCCTATATCACCTTGTGTACTTGCTTCACTTCATCTCCATATTGGTTGAGCAGGCTGTTTTTACTTTTCTAAATCTTTTTTAAATATCTAAATCTGAAGCTAAATTTATCTAAATCACCAACAAAAATATTGAGTAGGAAAAGTTCATGCACAGGAGTAGGCCTCCTGCCTTGTTGACATTGAACATTATGTGCTCTTTGAATCTAACTGCCCATCTCAGCTCTTTATTTCTGTAGTGGATTATAATAATAATAAAAAAAAAAAACCTCATGTTCCTGAATAATGAAACCAGTTTCCTGTATTTTTATTTCCTTCTAGGGATGCCAAAAAGAAACTGAGGCTTGCACTTTGCTCGGCAGATTCTGTTGCTTTCCCAGTGCTGACTCATTCAACAAGGAATGGTCTACCGGATCACACAGACCCAGAAGGTAAAGTGCTGCTTGATCAGTGGATAATGACATGTTGTGTTTTCCCCCGTATTAGTACTTATGACAACATGATTTATGAATCATTCCCTCCAATAAGGACCTACTCTAATGCCTCATGCTTACGCAGAAGTGACCTTTAGTTCTTTAAAGTTAGGCAGTACAGAGAATGCTTTGTATGCTTTGAGTATGGTTCCTATAATAGGCTCTGTATTATCCAAAGAGCAGTATAATGAAGTTCAGATGGTTCAGCAGGCATTAGATTATTAGAGTAACTAGATGGTGCAATGAAGAGAGAACTGAGCCTGGAATCGGGAAGACCTGAATTCATATGTGGTCTCAGACACATACTAGCTGTTTAATTCTGAGCAAGTTGCTTCAGTTTTCTTATCTGTAACTAATAAGCATTTGAATCAGAATTTGAAGGCAGGTCAAGCTAACTCACAGTGTTTAGAACTGGGCCTGAAATTAAAATCTGAGTTCAAATCTTGATTCAGATGCTTATAACTATAGCTGTAAACTTGAGTATATCACAACCTTGAGCCTCTGTTTCTTCTTTTGTAAGATGAGGATGATGAGGATGAATAGCAACTACTTCAGTGCTTTATTGTGACGCTCAAGTGAGATAACATGTTAGGAGCTTTGCAAACTTTAAACTGATATGTAAATAGTAGTGACGATTATACTACCATTATTGTTGTTCATTCTTATCTATAAAATGGGGATAATAAAAGTATCTGTTTCCCAGGGCTGGCATGTGGATCAAAGATAATAATTATTATAAAATACCTAGTAGAGTTTCTGGGACAGAAGTGTTATATAAATGTTAGTTATTGTTGTTATTATTATTATTATTAGAGAGTAACTTTTTTGGCTACAGTAACTCAAAAAAAAAGTGTAAGGATTATTATCAGTGTTAAAATGGAGAGGGAATTCCCATGTGGATATAATCAAAATCTTTGAAGCATAGATAATTCATGTCAATACTTATATGTGTCAAGTTCTAAAGGATGTAAAGATGAAATAATATATGATTTCCATTCGTCAGCAACTTCCAGTCTAGTGAATGTGTCTAGGATATGGTCCCAGGGAAGGATAAGATCATATTTTTGTAAAAAAGCATTTTGTAAAAAGATGGTGGAAAGAAATGCTACCATAAATATTCCCAACTTATGAATAAATTTTGTTCCAAAAATAATTTGTTAATCGATGGTTTACAATACAGTGTATGGTTTTTTTTTCCCCTGAGTAATAGTATATTATACACAGCGATTCTCTATCTAACCCACAAAAATACAACTAACTTCTGTGTTTCTGAATTGTTTACTTTTAAAATGTTCAAGCTTCTTAGATTTCATTGGTGTAATGATCTTTTGAAAAAGATGAAAGGGTCCTTCATGTCTTACTTAGTAGATGACTTTTGTGAGTTTTTGTGACTGAAAAATAATAAATGTATATTGATTGAGAAGTTTCATCATCTAGTGACTAAAATTGATTATTATTAATTCTTTCCTCAGTCTGCTAGTTAGTTCCTCAGATAACAGACATAAATAATCCCATCATCTGACCTGTACTTAAATGTGTTCTGTGTTGCTAGAACCTGCTTTAAGCTTGTGCTTCAATACTGTAGTCTTCAAGAGCCCAGTATTATTGTCATGTCATAACTTGAATAAGATTTTAATCATATGATTGAACTAATTATGCATTGTATGAAAGGCAGTTATCTTTAAAAACCCTACTCTGATAGTTCATCCTGGGTTTCAAGTGACTTTAGCTTTTGTTAAAACTGTGCCAATAGATTAGAAGTAGCATTTATTGGTCAAAGGATATGAACAGACAATTTTCAGATGATGAAATTGAAATAATTACCACTCATATGAAAGAATGTTCTAAATCATTATTAATCAGAGAAATACAAATTAAGACAACTCTGAGATACCACTACACACCTGTCAGATTGGCTAAGATGACAGGAAAAAATAATGATGAGTGTTAGAGGGGATGTGGGAAAACTGGGACACTGATACATTGTTGGTGGAGCTGTGAACGAATCCAACCATTCTGGAGAGCAATATGGAATTATGCCCAAAAAATTATCAAACTGTGCATACCCTTTGACCCAGCAGTATTTCTACTGGGCTTATACCCCAAGGAGATACTAAAGAAGGGAAAGGGACCTGTATGTGCCAAAATGTTTGTGGCAGCCCTGTTTGTAGTGGCTAGAAGCTGGAAACTGAGTGGATGCCCATCAATTGAAGAATGATTGGGCAAATTGTGGTATATGAATGTTATGGAATGTTATTGTTCTGTAAGAAACGACCAGCAAGATGAATACAGAGAAGCTTGGAGAGAATTACATGAACTGATGCTAAGTGAAATTAGCAGAACCAAGAGATCATTATATACGTCAACAACGATACTGTATGGAGATGTAATCTGATGGAAGTGGATTTCTTTGACATAGAGACCTAATTCAGTTTCATTTGATCAATGATGGACAGAAGCAGCTACACCCAAAGAAAAAAACACTGGGAAATGAATGTAAACTGTTTGCATTTTTATTTTTCTTCCCGGGTTATTTCTACCTTCTGAATCCAATTCTCCCTGTGCAACAAAAAAACTGTTTGGATCTGCACACATACATTGTATCTAGGATATACTACGACATATTCAACATATATAGGACTGCTTGCCATCTAGGAGAGGGGGTGGAGGGTGGGAGGGAAAAATCGGAATAGAAGTGAGTGCAAGGGATAATGTTGTAAAAAAAATTACCCTGGGATGGATTCTGTCAATAAAAAGTTACTATAATTTAAAAAAAAAAAAAAAGAAGTAGCATTTATATAATAATAGTGGGCATTTGTATAGTTTTTTGTGGTTTGCAAAGCTCTTTACAAATATTATCTCATTTTAGTCTTAACTACAGCCTTGGGAAGTAAGTGCTATTATTATTCCCATTTTACAAATAAGGAAACTAAGGGGGGTGAACCATTGTCCAGGGTCGCACAGTTGATTAAGTATTTGAAACTAGATTTGAACTCAACTTTTCCTAACTCTAGATCTAGCACTGCCTTTGAATCTGGGCTTGGCATTGAATCCTGTGTTTCTTGTCAGAGCCCCACTGCCAGCTAAGTACATAGAAATTCTTTAATAGAGGATAATGATGAAATTTTTTTTGCCAATGCACCTCAATATAACTGTCTACTAAGGCATTGAGAAGGTGGTCTGGGAGACTGTGTATGCCTTGTGGTAGAGCAGATGTGATATTGATCTGGGTTTCTAAATGCTGTAACTGTGTTAGAATTATTGTTTTTTGCAAGTTCATGGAAATACATGGCAGTAGTGTAAATTGCTTCTTTTTTTTTAATTGTTAGACAATGAAATTGTATGCTTCCTAAAAGTTCAGATAGCTGAAGCAATTAATTTACAAGACAAGAACTTAATGGCTCAACTTCAAGAAACAATTCGCTGTGTGGGTCGCTTTGATAATAGAACTTGTCGAAAACTGCTGGCATCTATTGCAGAAGACTACCGGTACTTTATCTACCCATTCAGTTTTTAAAATCAATTTTCAGCTTCCTGTGAATGTAGTTGTTTTCTTTTTTTTCCTCTGTTGAATCTTTTAGAAATGAATCAAGATGGTAGGATTTAATTTTAATATGGAAAAAATTGGTAGACCTGATTAGAAAAGAGAGATTAAGAAATGGTGCTTTCATTAGTATTGTAGAGAGATCAGTTATGGAGAGATGTACTTGTTGTCAAGGGCCATTTGGATATTTATAACATCATTAATGAGACATACAAAATTACCAACTGATAAACTAAAGCAATGGGAGTTGTGCTTTCTAGCTTTCAGCTCATCATCACCTGCAGTTGCCTGAGCAAATTATTTCACAGGCCTTATGTGGCCCCTGCTTTAAGGTGATGTTTGAGAAACAGCAACGTTGCTGGAATAGATTCATCATTTAGGGAAATTCTCCCTTTATTTAATTTATTTAATATTTATATGTGAATCT
Source organism: Sarcophilus harrisii (assembly GCF_902635505.1). NCBI lineage: Eukaryota > Metazoa > Chordata > Mammalia > Dasyuromorphia > Dasyuridae > Sarcophilus > Sarcophilus harrisii. Next base: position 449,360,642 of record NC_045427.1, read on the forward strand.
ACTTTTGCTCAAAACAAAGGTTGTATTAGTTGTAAAATCATTGAATTTGGAGACAGGAGAACTGAATTTGAATCATGGTTCCTAAACATACAGATAGAAGACTAGACAAGTCACTTTTCTAACTGAATGCCATGTACCTCATTTTAAAATAGACATGGATTGTGAAGGAAGTGCTTTTTTGACCTGAAAACACTATAGAAATGTGATTATTACAAACAGTAATGATAAAGGGTATGAAGGCTTTGATCTGGAAAAGACTTTGGCTAAAGGAACTCAGAACTATATTAACATGACTACTCTGTAATTCCTCTGGGCACATATTGATTGATTTTCCTTTGTCTCCTTTTTTGCAGATTATGAGCCAGTCTCAAAGTGTTGTCTTTGCTTGTGATATTCTTCACTGTTATGCAAGACAGCAAGGCTTGATCCAGAATTACATAATCTGCAGAAAGAGGATTGAACTGAGTCATAGCTTAATTTCCTTCCTAGCTTGCTATATGACTTCAGGAAGTCACTTTTCTCTCTCTCTTTAATTTTTATCACCTCACAGAATGGTGAAATGTTAGAATCGTAGAAATTGTCTAGTCCAATCCCTTCATTTTGCAAATGGAGAAACCAAGCCAAAGTCACATAGCTAACTGGTGACAGAGCTGCCTCGAATTCAAGTTTTGTGACTGATTTATGATTTTGTAAATTAAAAGAATAATAGAATCTCAGGTTAGAAAGGGATCTTGGGTATCATAAGCTAGTTCAATCATAAGCTAGTATCATAAGCTTCTCTATAGTCTCTTTCAAGATTTCTGATCATTAGAAACTTATTACCTTCTGATAAGCTGATTTTGCTTTTGTTCTGTTCTAATTGATAGGAATGTTTTCCCTATGAAAGCCCATCAGATCTATAAAGGCAGGACTTACCTCTCATTCTTTAAGGCCCCTTCTAGCTTATCTTTGTGTATTGTTTAAGAAGAGTGGTTATTTTTTGGAGTATTGGTTTATGAACAAATGCCAAGAAAACAATTTTTTATAAAGACAATAGCTTGGTCCTAAAAGAGATTTTACTAGGATTGTCTATATCTGGTGTTTTCAAAGTATTTTTCTTCTTTAGGAAAAGGGCTCCATATATTGCTTATCTCACCCGTTGTCGCCAGGGTCTACAGACTACACAGGCCCATCTAGAAAGACTGCTGCAGAGAGTTTTGCGAGACAAAGAGGTGGCTAACCGATATTTTACCACAGTTTGTGTGAGATTATTGCTGGAGAGCAAAGAGAAGAAGATTCGGGAATTCATTCAAGGTAACTGGCTTTGGATTCAAATTTCAGGTTTTTTGGTTCTTTTTGCTGACAGATTGCATGGAACCTTTGATTAGAGACAGGAGATCGAGGTTTCATATCCCACTTTTGATGCTTCTAGCTCTGTGACTTGAGCATTATGCATACTCATTATGCACACTCTTAATTCAATGCAATAAAGATGTTTTAAGCATATAAATGCTATTTTTATTAAACATTATTTAATATATAATAAAAAATAAAATCATTATGAAATAAATTATTTGATTTTTAATAAATTTAATTTAAATTAATGAATACTTTTTCTAAAGAATAATAAATTTAATTAAGTTAACAAATGATTTGCTGTTTGGTAAGTATTATTAGTAGCATCTTCACTCAAGGATGCTACTATTATTAACAACATCATTCCTGCCCACCATCTCTTTCAATAGAGGAAGTAGATACGTAGAAATAAGTGTGAAAAAAAGGTTGACTGTTATAATGACCACATAATATGAAGTGCTTTAGGAAAATCTGAGCGTTGTCTTTGAAGGAAGGGAAAGATTGCAGTAGATGGTGATAAAGATGGAATCTCTGTCTTGCATGGTAAACATTAAAAAAAAAGTTTTAATAATAGTCTTTTATTTTCAGAATACATGCAAAGATACTTTTCACCATTTACCCTTGTAAAGCTTGTTCCAAATTTTTCTTCCTCCCTTTTCCTCACCCTTTTACCCTAGACAGCAAGCAATCCAATTTAGGTTAAACATGTGCAATTCTTTTAAACATATTTCTACATTTTTCATGTAACACAAGAAAAATCAAATCAAAAAGAAAAAATGAGAGGAAAAAAAAGCAAGCAAACAGCAAAAAAGGTGAAAATAACTATGTTGTGGTCCACATTCAGTCCCCAAAGTTCTCTTTTAGGATGGAGATGGCTCTCTCCATCAGAAGTCCATTGGGCTTGGAATGAATCACCTCATTGTTAGCATGGGAAATATTGAAGGTAAAATGTAGGCAAGCAGGAGAGGACAGGAGGAGATAGAATAGCTAGTCCAGTCTGGCCAAAATCTAGAATTAGAGAAGGCTAGATAGATAGTTTAAAGCCAGAGTTTAAGGGGCGGTCAGTTTAAGAAGTTGATAGTTTACCTATTAGGCACAAAGAGTTATTGAAGATTTCTAAGCAAGAGAGTTTGTACCCTAGCATCCTTAAGTTTTTATATACTTGCCTTTTGTCCTGTTCTCACCACCTTCACTGTAATCATTTTTAAAATCAGGAGAATATAGAGACCTGGGACTACAACAAAGTTTGGTATCTTTTTTTAGCTGGCAGTTGGGATCATAGCCAGAGTTAGCTTTTTATTTTTCTCTCCTCCTTAAATTCTACTTTGTGGGTTGTTTTGCATTGAAGACTTTCAGAAGCTCACAGCAGCTGATGATAAGACAGCTCAGGTAGAAGATTTCCTGCAGTTTTTATATGGTGCCATGGCTCAGGATGTCATCTGGCAGAATGCTAGTGAGGAGCAGCTCCAAGATGCTCAGATGGCAATTGAGCGAAGTGTGATGAACCGAATTTTCAAGCTCGCCTTCTATCCTAACCAAGATGGAGACATTCTTCGTGACCAGTGAGTGATAACATTGTTCTGGGCCTGTGTTTTGCTCGGCTGTCTAGAAAACGGCAAGATATCTTTCGAGAGTTGGGGAGGTAACAGTGCAGTGGTCATTGGTCACTAGGTCAGAACCTGTGAGTTTGAGTCTCATCCTCACTTTTTATTAGTCATGTGACAATTCATTTCACCTCTCTGAGCCTCAGTTTCTTCATTTGTAAATTGATTATAATACTTCCTACCATACCTACTTCACAGACCTATTGTGAGATAAATGCTTTGCAAGTTCTGACTTGCCAAGAGAGTGAGAGTAGTTATTATTGGTACCATCTAAAGAAGACTCAAAAGCAGGCTAGCCAGCACTTAGTTGTATTTATCTTGTCTTATAAAGCAAGACTTCTTTTGGGGAAAAAAAAAGGCATCTTATAATGCTTTTTAAAAATGTTTACACTTCCAGTGTTCCAGAGTTGATCTGAAAATCATGTGCTATAATTTGTAGCCATAATTGTGATACAAGCCATCATTATTTATTTTAGAGTACTTTAAGTCTTTAAAAAATTATCTTTTTACTGATTCTTTTGTTTTTGAACATATTATATCTGAATATATTCCTTCCCCTTTCCTACTTAATGAGCCATCCTTTGTAACAAGGATTAAAAGAGAAAGGAAAAAAACATAGTTCAGCAAAATTAGTTAACATATCAACCATGAATGACAATATGAATTACATTCTGTAACCATAGTTTGCTATCTCTGGAGTGGAAAAAAGGGAAGCGCATTTTTTTTAGCTTTTTTTCTAGGGCCAAGCTTGTTTATCATTTCTGCAAACTATTTTGGAGGTTTTCTTTGTTTTAAATTGTTTTCAGTTGTATTTATTGTTTTCCTATTTCTGCTTACTTTTCACTATCAGTTTGCATGTCTTATGTTTTTGGTATTCTTCATGTTTGTCATATGTAATATTCCTTTGTATTTTAATATGTGCCTCAATTTACTCCATTCCCCAATTGATAGAACCCCACTTTGTTTCCAATTTTTTTGATATCATAAAAGGTGACATGAATATTTTTATGAATGTAAAAATGTAAAACCTTTCTGTCTTATAATTTCTGCTTAGTAGAGAATGGGAATCAATTGGTCAAAGTATATTTTTCTTTTCTAGCATAATTTTAAATTGCTTTCCAGAAGAATTGGGTCGTTATCATCAATTCTTTATCATGTTATTGACAATGATATTGTTATTTATAGTAATGATAATGATAATATTGGGTCCACCTATAAATGAATTTCAGTACACTCTGAGCATTTTGTATATTTGACTTCTATCTTGAATTTTAAATATCTTTTGAAAGATAAATTTGAAAGCAGCTGATGTTATTTTAATCTATATCTACAAACAGGATGTGTATAAACCTAAAGAAATAAATGACAGCTATTGAAATATTTTTTGTTGTTTTTAGGGTTCTTCATGAACATATCCAGAGATTGTCTAAAGTAGTGACTGCAAATCATAAAGCACTTCAGATACCTGAGGTAATACAATACAACAAACTTTATCCTGAATAGTTGGGCAGTGGTAAAAGTTACTTGCTAATTTTAATTTACCAATTTTCAAATAATTAATATTCTAAGATCTATAGCATAGTTAAAATATAATTTTAAAAATTACTCATTAGGGTTCAAGACTATTATCCCTTAAAGTGGTTGTTTTGAGCACCAGATACTATCAAATAATACCTTTCATATAGAAAAACACTGGTCTGGTGGAAAAAGTTGCAGTCAAAAAACTCAGTCCTGGGGGCAGCTAGTTGGCACAGTGGATAGAACACTAGCCCTGAAGTCAGGAGGACCTGAGTCCAAATCTGGTCTCAGACACTTTTAACACTTCCTACCTGTATGACCCTAGGCAAGTCACTTAACCCCAATTGCCTCAGCCAAAAATAAACAAACAAAAACTCAGTCCTGATTTTGTTACCAGTTAACTTGGAAGAAGTCATAATAACCTCTTAGAGTCCATTTCTTCATCTGTAAATGGGATAAGTACCTTACAGTGTTTAAGCTTGCAAGGTAGTTCTAAATAATAAGAATATTATTCTTATAATAATAAGATATTATATGGGAGAGCAGATTAAATTAGTCACATAATCTAAAAGTTGTTTTTTTCTTTTGTTTGTTTGTCATTTATCTTTATCATAAAAATGGGATATAGAAAATAATTCCAGATATGTGTTTTGGTTTTCTAGAATCATGGAATATTAAGAACTAAATAGGATATTAAAATAAAAAACTCAGAATATCCTGCCTAAAAAGAGACTTTGGAACATGAAACATTTAGTATTAGAACTAGAAGAATCTTAGAACATAGAATAATTTCAGATTTGGAAGAGATATTGGAATAATATGGATTAAAAAGATAATAAAGATATTTGAGTGGAAAACTTTGGATTAAGAACTTTTTTTTTTTAAGAGTACTTTAAGGCTTTCAAAATTATCAGTAAAAACTGCTATCTTTTGTTTTTGAATATATTGTATCTAAATATATTCCTCCCTTATTTGAGAGAGAACATTTATATGTCTGTGATTTAGTAACTTATATCAGCAGCTTGTTTAGATATATTTTGATTCCTTCTCTTCTCCAAAATGGGATTATTTACAGTCTGATGGGATAATGATCTTAGTAACTTGGAGGTCTCAGTTCCTTAGGCTCAGAAAATTCTATTTTTTAATGATTTATGGACCCATATCTCCACTGAAGTCTTCGTTGTATACTTCTCATTACTTGTCAGTAATCTCAGGCTCTCAAATATTGTGTTATTAGCAGGCCTTGATGGCTAGAAAAGCTTTAAGGATTGGTATGAGGGTTTCAGGACTAATCTAATTAAGTGTAGAGAGCTACCAGAATTTAGCAAGGGATTTTCTTTTGTTTTCTTTCCTTTTGTCCATAGCACCTTTTATAACCACCCATTAAGACATGGAAGAGTTCTAAGCAGTGTTGCTGGAGGTACTATTCTCGCTGGCTAAGATCATGAATCTTGAAGTAATGAATTATAGTTCTGTGAACATTTTAAAAAGTTTAGTGCATTCTTCCCTTGCTTAATGAGTTTCAGAGATTCTCTCTCACAGTAAAAATGTATATTCTTCTCCTTGATCTTTAAAGTCCTTTATAACCTAGTGCCCACCTACTTTTCTAGGCTTCTTGCAGATAACTCCTTTTTGTGTCCTCATACTCCTATCCTCACACTCTAACCCTTTCCTTGTTCCTTATACATCCTTAGTCCATTTTGATATTTTTTGTGCTTCCATATAGATTGTCCTCCAGACCTGGAATTTACCCTCTTCTCACAACCACTTGTTGAAATCTCCAGCTTCCTTCAAAATTCTACTCAGAAACCACCTTCATGAGGCCTGTCCTAATACACTTGGTTTATAGTGTCTCTGCTCTAAAATTATATTCATTTTTTTCTCTCCCCCCCTTTTTACTCCTCCTTTCTTTCTCTTTTCTCTCCTCTTTTTTTTTTTTTTTTAATGAAATATTAGTTCCTTTAGGTGAAGACTGTTTTGATTGTATTTATAGTCCCAATACATATGACAGTGCCTACCACTTAGAAGGGACTTAAATTATCATTTATTGGAAAAAGGAAAAAAAAGGAAGTGATTGTACTCTTGTCCTGTGACCTATTCTGACCATATCTGAAGTGTTAGGAGAGAGGACTTAGGACTTAGCAAGTATTTAAAGATTTGTTTAGCTTGAGAGGGCTGCTCAGTAGTGTAGTAGATAGAGAGCACTAGGCCTGGAATAAGGAAAACTTGAATTCAAATGTAGCTGCAGAAAATTAATAGCTCTATAACCCTGGGCAAGACATTTAACCCTGTTTGCCTCACTTTGCTCATTTGTCAAATGATTTGCAGGACGAAATGACAAACTACCCTAGTGTTTTTATCAAGAAAACTCCAAATTGGGTTATGAAGAGTTAGACAAGAATTAGCTTAGAATAGGATAAATTTATGAACACAACAGCCATATTTATGGATTATTACGTGGAAGAATTATTAAATTTATTTTGTTTGATTCCAATTCCATGAGGCATAAATAGGAACAATTGTGAGGAATTTTATAGAGGAAGATTTTAATTAAAAGTAATGAAAACTTTCCTCAAGTTAGAATTATCCTAGAATGAAATGGACTGTTATGGAAGAGAATGCATGTTATTAGAAATCTTCAAGCAAAGGCTGGCCAACCATCAATGAGGGATATTGTAGTTTTCAGCATTCGCTTTTATAAGGTTTTGAGTTCCAAATTTTTTCTCCCTCCTTTTCTTCCCTTTTTCTCTTCTTCCTTCTCTTCCTTCCTCCCTCTCTCTTCCCCAAAATAGCAAACAATCTGATATAGATTATACATATACAATCATTTTAAACATATTTCCATATTACTCATATTGTAAAAGATAAAACAAAAGGAAAAACCCCCAAAAGGGGAAACTGTGGTTCTTTCTTGGATGCAAATGACAAATTTTTTTTTTGCCCATTTATTTGTTTCTCTTCTAATTTTTTAAATAACTTTTTTTATTTTTCCACATACATGGCAAAGATAGTGTTGTTGTTTTTTTTTTTTTCCCCCTGAGGCAATTGGGGTTAAGTGACTTTCCCAGGTCACACAGCTAAGAAGTGTTAAGAGGCCAGATTTAAGCTCAGGTTTTCCTGACTTCAGGGCTGGTGCTCTATCCACTGCACCAACTAGCTGCCCCCAAAGATACTTTGCAACATTCATCCTTGCAAAACCAAATTTTTCTCCCTCTCTTAAATTCCTCCCATAGACAGTAATCAACCCAATATAGTTTATTGGGTTTTTTGTTTGTTTTTAATGTGGGCATTGGAGTTAAGTAACTAAACTAGGCATCTGTTTTTGTGAGAATATAAAATAAATCTTTTCTGCATTAAAAAAAAAATAAAAATAAAGAAAAAATTTATGTGAATTAATAAAATAAAAACAGAAAGAATACAGCCATTCCACAATTGATAAATGGTCATATGAAGAAAGTTTTCAAATGGAGAAATTAAAGGCATTTTTAGTCATTCAGAATTCTTATAAATTTGAGTCAGTTTTTAGAAATGAGGCCTTTATCAGAAATACTGGATATAAAAATGTAAACCAAATTATCCATTTTGCATTTCATAATGTTTTCTAGTTTTTCTTTGGCCACAAACTATCCCTTGTTTTTCTAATTTACTTATAGTATCACCCTTTATGTCTAAATCATGAACCCATTTCGACCATGTCTTGGTATAAGGTGTTATGTGTTGGTCAGTACCTAGTTTCTGCCACTATTTTTTAGTTTTCCCTGCAGTTTTCCTGCAATTTTTGTCAAATAGTGAATTTGTTCAATTTTGTTAAATAGTGAAACTCCAGAAGCTGGAGTTTTTGGGTTTATCAAATACTAGATTACTCTGGTTAGTGACTTTTATGTCAGGTGAATGTAATCTATTCCACTGATTCAATACTCTTATTTCTTAGCTAGAACCAAATGATTTTGATGACTGGAGCTTTATAATATAGTTTTAGATCTTGTATAGTTAGGCCACCTTCATTTGCATTTTTTTTCATTAATGAAACACAAATTCTTACAGAGATAAATGTTAAAAACTATAGGTTTATTTGGAAAAATAAAATACTATTGAGAAAAAAAATCAGATATAAAAACAAACAGATGCTACATTTTTGCACGTGAGTCTTTTTTCCTCTTTTATGATCTCTTTGGGATACAAATCCAGTAGTATCACTGTTGGATTAAAGGATTTTTGTTTTTATACAGTTTTATAGCTGTTGGGGCATAGTTCCAAATTGCTCTCCAGAATGGCTGAATCAGTTCACAGTTCCAGCAACAATGCATTAATGTACCACTTTTCTCACATTCTCATTGTCTTTCTTTTCATCTTAGTCAAAGTTGTCTTAATTTGCATTTCTCTAATCAGTAATGATTTAGAGCATTTTTTTCATATGACTATAGATGACTTTGGTTGTAGAATGAATTCTTCAGGAAAGGACTAGATGCATTTTAGGTCATCTTTTAAGTTTCTGAATTGAAATCTGAATTTCAAATCTGAAATTCTGTCACCTGGTTTGATTTTAAAGCTAATTTCCTTAGAAATGTTTTTTACAAACAAAGCACATCTATTTTGCTCTGGCAATTAAATATTTGTTCTTCTGTACTTGTTAAAGAGTTATTGATGTGAAAGTGGCATATTTGTACACTACAGTCTTCCACTGTGTATTGCTGGTGGTGGGTCTTGTTTAGGCTGATGTATGAATTGCTTCTCCCCTTTAGGTCTATCTTCGGGAGGCACCATGGCCATCTGCACAATCTGAAATCCGCACAATAAGTGCTTATAAGACTCCCAGGGACAAAGTACAGTGCATCCTGAGAATGTGCTCCACAATTATGAACTTGCTAAGTCTGGCCAATGAAGATTCAGTCCCTGGAGCAGATGATTTTGTTCCTGTTCTGGTGTTTGTTTTGATAAAGGTGAGTTAGTTACTTATATTTTTCCATAGAGTTATGGTATCATTGATGAGATTATTTTACTGATGCAGATCATAGCCTCTTCTTGCCTTCTTTTGTGGTAGGATTTTTGTCCACATCTTTCTGTGAGCCACCTAATGTCATATATACCTTCCTCTGTTTCTTTTAGTATCTTGAGGATACATGTGCAGCAGCATTAAGCTGCCTTTTTTTCTTGCATTCTCACTATGTAACTAGCTTGGATCATTTTATGGCTTGAATCATTTTATGGTTTTTGTGTCATTGATGATCTCTTTTATGATATAGACCACTCAATTATCACTGTTAAATAGAATAATAATATAGTGGGTATGTTAAGCTTATCGAAGCTGGGTAACAGGAAGGTTACAAATGAAGATAAAATATGCTCTTCACAAACCACTATGTACATTATCTCATTGGATTGTCATTTGATTTATATGTTGCTAGTAAAAAAAAAAAAAACCCACATTCATAAGTTTCAGGTTCAAATTTACTTCCAAAGACATTTTGCCTCTTATTCACCGGGACTGTGTCCTGTTATTATACAGAAGTTAAATGACAAGATCTTTCAGGGGAAAAAAAAAGGCTGGGAAGCCTAGACTTCTGACTAAACATTCTTTGTTTCTAACAGTATCAGAATCTATGACATATAGATAAACATATAATGCTTATTTTATATTTTGGTGCCTTTGGTAATTCATATGCCTAATATTCTTTTGTGCAGCTTGCCACACATTATATTGAATATATTAGCTCTCGCATCTTTTACTAATTTTAGGAATGTAATTATTTGTTACTTTAAACTCTGGGGCATAGATAATCATAATGTTTGCTGTCACTTTGATTTTTACATTTCAGAATGTTTATGTTGGTGTATTTATTTTTTAGAAAGAATCATTTGGTATTTAGATATCAGTGGTAGTATTTGTACATGCTGTGATAATGTTGTATAAACTGTATGGTTTATTCTTTATTCTATCTGCTTAACACTAGAAGGACCAGAATTTAAGAATACTTTATTTGCAAGGCAGTTTGAGTTAAGTAACTTGCCCAGTTTCAACAACTTGTAAATGTTCCATGTCTGAGGCTGGATTAGTATTTAGGATCTCTTGTTTTTGGGCCTGTACTCTATCCACTGTGCTATCTAGCTACCCCAGGCACCTTTATAAAAATGAGTAGTAATCTAAATGTTTGGTTTGGAGTCAAAAGCCTTTCTTTCCTAATAGTTTATTATCCAATTTTTGCTTAGCTTAGTTTTAGTGCCCCACAGCTTCTTGTGGTACCTTGTCTCTATCCATAATTTACTGGGGAGGAGGGAAGGCTAAAGCGTACTTTTTTTCTTTTATGAACTTAAACTACATGAGAGAGAAGAATTAGAGGATAATTAATTCATTGGTCTGAACACAGAGAAGTGAGTTTAGCTTACTTGAGCTGGGCCTAGGAAAAGAATCCTTTTTTAATTGTACATAGGTTACATACCTGCCAGTGAGCTAAGATAAAGCCACCTAATTTTGGAGAGGAGACATAAAGAGCCCAGAATTTCAGAGATAAAAAGGGAGTTTGAAAAGTATTTCCATTATACAATTCCTAAGTGGTCATCTAATTTTTGCTTGACCACTTTTAATGAGAAGAAATATTATTTAAGTGGCTCATTCTATTTAGTGTTAAGAAACTTTCATCAACCCCAAATTTTCCTTTTTACAATTTTTACAACTTCTACCTATTTCCCTAAAGACATTTAAGCCTTTCATTTACTTAAAAACATCTGTGTTATCCCTAAATTTTCTTTCCACCAGACTCAATCTTATAATTTCCTTCAATTGATTCTCATAAGGTGCAGTTCCAGAACCCTTTACTATTGTGATTGCCTTCCTCCTGAAACTTGACCAGTGAACTTCCTAAAATAATCTTTCCCTTAATAGTGAATTCCCTCTGTTCTCTGATTTGGGCAAAATAGAAAAAGACTGTCACCTACTTAGTTTTTTGCTAGTTGCTGTTCCTCTTAATATGGAGGCTAAGGCCCCATTAGCTTTTTTGGATTTTTGGCCAGTGACATAAATTTAATATAGTTCATAGAGCTTGTAATCCAGTAACATTCCCAGATTGTCTTAAAAAATGAGTCTTTCATATCTTTTGTCTTTGCAACATGGGAATTTTTGGGGAGGGCAGAGAGCGGATTTAACTCTCCAGTGTAACAGAGAAAAAGTCCAGAGAAATACTTAGTAAAGTAACTTCATATGACATCTTCCTTGTCATTTTTAGCTGACCTCTAGGCACTCCTGTCTCTTTTTGTACTTCTGAAGTTGTTTTTTAAACCATGTGGAAAACTATTTTTAACAGAGAGGAAACAAATCCATCTGGATTCTGTTTATGAAGTAACAATAACAATAAGTTAATAATTTTAACAATACCTAATTGTATATAACGCTTATTATGTGCCCAACATTATGCTGTGTACTTGACAAATATCTTATTTGGTCCACATGAGAAGCCTGGGAGGGAGGTTTTGTTTATATCTCCATTTTACAGATGAGGAAATTCAGGCAGTCCTAAGTGATTTGCTTAAGGCCACACAGCTAGTAAATGTCAGAGGTCAGGTTTGAATTTGAGTTTCCACATTTCTGGTTGGTACCTATTTACTGTATTACTTGACTACTTGAATAGAAAGAAAAAGAAAAACAACCATCTGGGGGTATCTTTGGCTGGGAATAATACTTAGCCTCCTTGACAGAGTAATTCTTGGGAGAAGCATATCATAATTCTTTAAGTGCTAAAGACCTATTGGTTAATCTTTAGATTAATTTGTATTTGTTGTTTTTTCTCCAGGCAAACCCGCCCTGTTTACTGTCTACTGTTCAGTACATCAGTAGCTTTTATGCTAACTGTCTATCTGGAGAAGAATCATATTGGTGGATGCAATTCACAGCAGCAGTTGAATTCATTAAAACCATTGATGACCGGAAGTGACCTACTCTGAAGCCTGCTTGGGCAGGCAGACTGTTAAGGGGAGCAGAATTTCTTAAATAATATTCACCAGCTGCTTAGCAGGCTGAAAATTGTCCTTGTATATTGTACAGAGTTCAGGCATTTTCAACCAGATCTTTACTAAACAGATTAATGAGATAACTAGCAGGTTTTCTTTTCTTTGTTTTCCCCCCACTGTTCCCATTTCTGGGTTGCATATTTTATTCTCCCCATTCTAAGTAGAGCTGCAAAAAGGGACCACGTTTTTCAGGTATTTTGGAATATAAAAACCCCTTGGGAAAATTCCTAGGTCATCATTCATGGATAGCTATTCTTTCCTTTTCTTAAAAAAAAAAAAAAAAAAAAAAAAGGACCAGGTCACCTCTTTTAAGATACCCAGTGTTGGCAAGATAACACCCTCTGAACTTGAAGGTTTATAATATTTGAAACATTAGTGGCATTATATCTAAGTCTATATACCTAAATTGAGAAGCTGAGAAGGAAATGTAAATATATATATATTTATATTTGTTGTTCTATGGACATCTTCTGACTTTCATAAACAAGGAACTTCTGTGTCTTGACAGTAGGTTGTGTCATAACCCTGTTGTGATATGGTTTCCTCAAAAGAACCTAAGTTGAGCTTAAAACAAAAAAACATAAATATTTATTAAAATACAATGTAGTTTATTGAACTTTCCAAGAGTTTGATGCATTCAGTGCTACAGTTGATGGCAAGTGTCAATTTTTGGATCTTTCACCATGAAGGTTTGGGAACTTGCTTATAAAATAAATGGACTGTGTCTAGAGATAAGCACTGACTATAGAAAGAAATAGTAAATATCAGATACCTTATTGTAATATTTTTCTTCTGAAATATTGTGTATACTGTACAAATCTCAGACAGAGCTCCTTATGAACCTTAAATTGTAATATATGTTTTGATTGATTATTCACATTGAATGCATACGCCAGGGGATTCAGTGATTGGCGTTTTTTTTACTAAGTGTTCTTTGTATTGTCTGCTCTAGTGGTGCAGGTTTTACTAGTCATAAAATATTTTAACAAATCACACTGTTCTTATAAAAATATATATATATTTTATATATATGTATATATAATATATATATATATATATATATATACACATACATATATATTCATAAATAGGCACCATGTCAGGGTATTTGGGCAGATTTCTATTATTTTCTCCTTTCTTCTAGCAAAATGTGGCTTTCTTTTCATTTAGATGATTAAGCTGACAGATTGTCCTTGGTGCCTGAGAAATTGACCAAGCAGGACCTTGACAGCATTAAGCACATGTCTTGTATATAAGTAATCACTGGCTGGTTTTATTTTGTATTTCTGTTATTTCTCAGTATAGATAATAATCACTTCTTTTACATAATGGAGATACTGGTTCTTTTACATAATGGAGAGCTGAGTCAGCTTCTTAATGCTAATAGTACCACCTTGTTCCCTAAAGTATTTTTATTGCTTGCCGTTGGATAAGGATGTAATAACTAGCCTTTCATGAGCAAGGAAAGACACAGTCTGTTCTCTTTCTTTAGAATGTGCTGTTTGACATTTCTAAAATACTGAGGGGAAAATGACTTATTCTACCCTTCTCCCTTTTCTGTTCATTTACTTGAAGATATCAAGTTATGTAGAAGTAGGTGTAGAGTTAGGTGTTTGTTTTTAATGGGTGAACACGTTAAACTAATACTGCTAAACTTTCATCCTTCATTTAAGTTTTTAAAAAATCAACAAAATACAAATGTGTACAGTATACTGTTTCCTAGGCTGTGCCTATCACAGTTGCCTTTGTTTATTGTAGGTCAAAATCTGTTATGTATACCATTACCAAAAAACAAATGAAAAACCCCAAACATATTTATATGATAAGATTTCTAAGATTCAGCCAGTCAACTTATTTCCATTGTATTTTAAAAGTCAATTGTAATGGTATTTGATTTTGATAATTTAATGAGAAATATTTGTTTCCTCGTGCATTGACTGCTCCCTTGTCCCAGGGACTGTTAAAATCTGTTCTCTGTCATCAATGTGAAAATTATGGGATTCAGAAATGAACTTACATAAAGTTATTATTTTGGAGAGAAGGTGGAGAGTGGGGTAAAGATTTCATCTCTTTATAACTTTGACTGGAGGCATAGTATTAAGTGCTGGAGCAATAGAATTTGCCTTATTTAGTAGCTGTCTACCTGTAGTTATGCAAATGCTTGAGCCTATAGTAAGCACACCATAGAAATTCAGTTTCTGTGGTTATACATTCTTTTTCATTTGTGATAGAGATGACAACAATACTCTTAGTCCTAGCAGGGGAGGCTTTTGGCAAATTTAGTATTAGAAACTTCATTCAAGAAATAGTTAACATGTTCATTCTAGAAACTTCACAGACAAGAATTATTTCAGCTCAACAATGACCTAATTGTGTTCAGTGTCAGGTTTTGTTATTTTATTGATATTTAAGCATGGGAGTCAGTACAGTTTGGTTGGTTTTGTGTGTGTGTGTGTGTGTGTGTGTGTGTGTGTGTGTGTGTTTTGAGGGGAAAGGAAAATAAGTAGTAGGGGTTTGTAATAGTAATGTAATATATGCTTTGAAGATTTGTACTGACTTTTCTTCCAATAACTTAAAACGGAGCATTAGTGTGAAAGAACTTAGAACCTCATTTTTCACGCTAAATGAGTTCACAAGTGAGTATTAAGTTGGCACACTGATTCACACTGGAGTCTTGCAAAATTAACCTTGTAGATAGAACATTGAATTTAGGATTAGAAGACTGGTATTTCAATCCTGATATTTCTGTTTAGCAACTGTGGGACTTTAAGCAAGTCATTTCTTTCTAGGCTTTAGTTTCTTCATCTGTAAAATGATGGGTTTGGTTAATATGATTTCTAGACCTCTTTTATAGTCCTAATTTTTTTCCCACTTGGAAACAAAACTGATTTTTATTTGCTTCTAAAAATTGAGTAAAAGAAACATAATTAAAGATTTTGAGTTTTCCCCAGTCCTTCTGTAAAAGGAGTTTTCTCTTTATGGTTTATATCAAAATTTCAAAAAAGAGCTGTTAATCTGTTTCTTAACTCTCCCCCCCAAAACAAAACAAAACAAAACAAAACAAAACACAACACAACAAAACCTCTCAACCTTGATTATTGAAAACCATTTGTATAAAAACATTGATAGTTGTAATAAAAAAGTAGGCTTTGTCAGACTCATAGATATCTTTTCCTGATGTAACTTTTAAATATTCTTCATATTATACATCTATAGGAAGGTGATTTTGTTTTTTTCATGTAGTTGAACACAAAAGTGTCTAAGTCAAAAAGAAAAAAAAAATAACCAAACAAGAAGCTATAAGAATGCCCCTTCTCTCCCTAAACAACCACAATAGCAACAACTATTTTGTTTTACTATGAGAATCTTTAGCTGTAGGAACAAAACTTTGGAAGCTATAAACCTGTTTAGAATGCCACAAATTTTTTTTTTTTTCCCGAACAAAGGTCAATGAAATGGATAAAAATGGTTGTTTCTCCCCCAGATGAAGGTAAAGGTGGAAGGAAAAAAAGTAGAAATTTGTTCATCTGATTACATGACAAATGATGGTAGTAGCTCTCATTAGGAATAAGCTTTTTGTCTCATAGGATGGCTAAGTATTAAAAAGACTAGATCCTGAGGTCTTTTTTTTTTTTTTTTTAAAGGAATTATTCTTTCTGGTTATTGACCAAATTTACCAGAAATAACCAATATGATGTGAAAGCTGGGTTTGGAGTTAGGACCCTTCATGAACCACCCTTAGTACCTCAAGAGGTCTTGGGTTACATTTGCTGAGGTTGACATGTCTTCTTAGTTGTGGATATTTGTATTGGCCAGTCAACCTAAGGAACTGACCAGAAAACTGAACCAGTCAGCCCACAGAGTTGGCTCAGGGAGATTCTTTTTTTTTTTTTTTTTTTTTCTCCTGTGTTCTCTTGTCCTGAGCTTGAGTGGATGACTTCTCAGTATCACTGCTCTTCTTAGAACTTCCCGAGAGCTGTAGGGTTATCAGAGCCCAACAGGAATCCCATTGTTAGAGCTATTCCTCTTGATATGCTGTATAATTTTTAAAAATGTTGTTTAAATGTTTCTTCTCCTCTACTCCCACCTTCATTTTTTGAGAGAAAGTCTGCGTCTCCCCTATTTTTAGTTTCTTTTATTTGAGCAAGATTATTCTGAAGAATTTTGAATGTACCTGCCATAATTAGAAAAGAACAGTTTCAAAAACAGTCTTTTTAGCTGAAGCTTTTTTTTTTTTTTTTTTTTTTAAGATTGACAGTAGGTGTTTGGAAAAACATTGAATGCCAAAATGTTTGGGAGCTCTTTGCCAGACTAATGATAACTGAATATATTATAGAATGTAAACAATACCAGAAATGGGTCCTCAGTCAAGAATAGCTTTGCTTTTCGTTAGAAAGCTGCATGTTAATGAAGTCAAAGAGTTGTGTGGTCATTTGAAGACCAGTGGTATAGCCAATGATATGGCAGGACTTTCTTGGTAGTAGCCAAACAGGAGGTCAGACTTCATAAAGAGAATGTTTTGTATCTAGCCAACAACAGTCAATATGGCTGTATGGCTTTAGACTTCATCTCTGCTGAATATTCTGTGTTGTGTATTGTGTGCTTCTCCTGTACTGAAAAGCTTTGTACTGCCTCTCCTCTCTGAAACTGGTAAAGCCTTTCTATAAATCTAAATTAATGAGCTTGCACAATCTTGTATACCTACAGGAAACTCGTCTTGTCTCTAATGTGATTATTAATGTATTATATCATTCTGTAAAACTGATTAAAAAAG
Source organism: Sarcophilus harrisii (assembly GCF_902635505.1). NCBI lineage: Eukaryota > Metazoa > Chordata > Mammalia > Dasyuromorphia > Dasyuridae > Sarcophilus > Sarcophilus harrisii. The sequence continues at coordinate 449,377,874 of NC_045427.1, forward strand.
GAGAGCAGTTTAACTCCCTGGAGTTTGTTTCCATCATCATATTATGTAGTTTGTCTTATAAGCATTGTTGAAAATTTTTTGAGTTGTAAATATTATCGTTCTTCATGAATTCACACTTACTTTTTCCTTAAGAACGCTTGAAAATGTGTGTTTTAGAAGAAGGAATTTGAGAGGCAGGCTACATGACTATCGTGGAAAAAAAGAACACTGACCTGGGAATAAAAAAGAGACCAAGTTCTAGTCTTGGCTTTACCTCTGATTAATTTTCCATGTAACTGAATATTGCTAATTGTAGGTCATATAGTTCTGTAGCAATTTAAAGTTTATAGAGCTCAAATAATACAAGAATTATGGTCCTAATAATAAATGAAGAAACTGAACAAGGTTCAAGGTTTAGTGATTATTCCCATATCACACAGCTAGTAAGTAGATCAAATTCAGGTATCTTTTGACTCCAAATCCAATGTCTTGTTGCTGTTCTAGGCTTTTGCTTCCCTTATCTATGGGGAAGCTGGCTTAGGTAACTAATGCCTAAGTAAGCTTTCTTCTACTTTTAATGTTCACCAGTCTGAGATTTCCAGTTGGAAAATTGGATTCAAATTCCAGTTCTTCTGACTTCTTGACTTTGGCCAGGTTTCCTCTTTGGGCTTCAACTTCCTGCTCTGTAAAATAAGATAGAACGGGAATTGGTTTATGTGATTTTTAAGTTCCTACTAGTTTTAAAATCATGAAGACGAATGTTTCACTTTTAGCACAGTTTCTGTCCCTAATTTCAGAAGATATGAAGCAATTCAACTTGTTGAAAATTGTATGACTTAGTTCTGATTATAGAAGTAGACACCATTAGAGATAGTTTGGTTTAATGGAAAGAATATTGGTTTTTTAGAATCAAAAGATAGTTATACCATTGTCACTTTGTAGTTAGAGAACCTTGAACAAATCATTCCCCATGAGCTTTAGTTGCCTTATTTATGAAAGGGAGAGAATAATGTTCATACTATTTCCTATACAGAGTTGTGATACTCAAAACAATGAATGTATGCAGAATGTTTTATACATGTGAGCTCTTATAACTAAATTTTCTGAATTCACACTTAGTCATTTCAGTTGAGAAAAACTACAGATATGGAGCCCTTCCTTTCAAACATCATCCTACCTTTCAGATAAGACATAAAGGAATTGAGAGAAGGCAAGGAAATAGGAAAATTTTAAAAACTGTTCCTTCACAGACTTTTCTTTTTATGGAATACATATAACTTTAGAAGAGAACTGTTAAAAATTAAATTCAACCCACAATACTTTAATGCATCTGGGACCTCATCTTTATGTTCCTATCCTTTGTGATTTTATCTTTCTCTTAATGCTCCAGAGAAAAACATTTCAAAATAATGAAAGTCTTTCTCTAATTCTTTTAATAATTGGAGAATAGAAATGCAGAGCTTATCTCTTACTCATGTAATGAGCATTCATGTAGTAGATAGTATTTTTTTTTTATTATTATTATAGCTTTTTATTTACAAGATACATGCATGGATAATTTTTCAGCATTGATCCTAAGCAAAACCTTCTGTTTCAACTTTTCCCGTCCTTTCCCCGACCCCCTCCCCCAGATGGCAAGTAGAGCATTACATATGCTAAAGTATATGTTAAATACAATATATGTATACATATTCATACAGTTATTTTGCTGCACAAGAAAAATCGGACTTTGAAATAAGGTAAAATTAACCTGAGAAGGAAATCAAAAATGCAAGTGGACAAAAACAGAGGGATTGAAAATGCTATGTTGTGGTTCACACTCATTTCCCAGAGTTCTTTGGCTGGGTGTAGCTGGTTCTCTTCATTATTGAACAAATGGAACTGATTTAGTTCATCTCATTGTTGAAGAAAGCCATGTCCATCAGAATTGATCATCATATGGTATTGAAGTATATAATGATTTCCTGGTCCTGCTCATCTCACTCAGTATCAGTTCATGTAAGTCTTTTGAGGCCCTTCTGAAACCCTCCTGCTGGTCATTTCTTACAGAACAATAATATTCCACAACATTCATATACCACAATTTATTCAGCCATTCTCCAATTGATGGGCATCCACTCAGTTTCCAGTTTCTTGCCACTACAAAAAGACTTGCCACAAACATTTTTGCACACGTGGGTCTCTTTCCCTTCCTTAAGATCTTTTTGGGATATAACCTCAGTAGTGACACTGCTGGATCAAAGGGTATGCACATTTTGATAACTTTTTGAGCATAATTCCAAATTGCTCTCCAGAATGGCTGGATGTATTCACAATTCCACCAACAATGTATCAGTGTCCCAGTTTTCCCACATCCCCTCTAACATTCATCATTATCTTTCCCTGTCATTCTAGTCAATTTGAGAGGTGTCTCAGAGTTGTCTTAATTTGCATTTCTCTGATTAATAATGACTTGGGGCATCTTTTCATATGGCTAGAAATAGTTTCAATTTCTTTATCTGAAAATTGTCTGTTCACATCCTTTGATCATTTATCAACTGGAGAATGGCTTGATTTCTTATAAATTAGAGTCCATTCTCTCTATATTTTGGAAATGAGGCCTTTGTAGATAGTATTTTTCATGCTACTTTTTGCATACAAATAAGTACAAGTTTGCAGCTTGATTGAGACCCACAATGCCGCTTTCCATTGTCTTTTGGGTTATGTGTAATTTTGATTCTGTCTGATATTGTAGTGGTTGGTACCTAATTAGTAACCATATAGCATTTCATGGGGAAATATTATTTAGAAATGAGGTTTTATGGAAGTAAGAAGTTTGAAATCATTGTGAAAGCACTATTTCCCAAATATGATCTAGCTTGCTTTGCCTGTTCCATTCCTGACAATCTCATTGTCTGTATGCAGTGATTATTCAAGATGTGTACCCATGAACCAAGTCAATGAACTCTGCCCCATTCATTAGAACTTGCATAATGGGCATTCTTACCAATATAACTTGAATTGTTAGTTTTTCTTTTGAAGACCAAATATTTGATTGAGAAGGCCCTCTAACATTGCTGAGCTTGATATAAACAGCATATTATTCACAACAAGGATATATGAAAAATCTTTTGCTTGATAAAGGGTCCCTTACTCTCTTTGGATTCAAGCAGAGTTAATTTTAAAAGTTTTAATTTTTAATTTAAATTTTAAAATTAGTCCTCCTTATATATGGTAATACTTTATATTAGGAGCTTAGTAATTATGCATATATTGGCCTTTTTTGGGAGGACAATTTATTATCTGTAGCTATTAGCTGTATTTTTCTAGAGCATGTTGTATTTTGACTACTGAATGAATTTAATTGGTTGATCTTACAGCAGCAGCAGCCCAGCTGCAGGAGCAACAGTAGAAGCAGTAGCAGTAGTAATGATAATGGAATTTACATGATGTTTTAAGGTTTGAAAAGTGCTTATTTGTTCCTCAAAACAACCTTGAAAATCAGGTGTTATTTTGTTACAGCTGAGAAAACTAAGATTCTTTTAGATAAAACAACTTACCCAATTAGCTAATTTCTAATTGTGTGAGGGAGGACCTGGCTTCAGGTTCTCATGACTTATGACATTTAATCAGACTGATATTTCAGTCTGACACCAACAATATTGGTGTTGTAAAAAAAATTATGTCAGATCACTTCAACAGCTGAGAATCTCAGTTTGATTGGAGATCCTCCTAGCTGGGTGATGATAGGGTAGCACTTTTCATTCAGTAAGCATTTATTAAATGTCTCCTATGGACTGGGCATTATTTAAAGTGCTGGGGATACAAGGGGCAAAAGACAGTTCCTGTTTTCAAGGAGCCCATATTCTAAGGTGGGAAACAACACAGAGTAGGACATATTAAGAAAGATGTTAGAAAAAAATAAAATTTACATGGGGAGGATGGGATAGAGTGAAAAGTGAAGGATAACAACTTGTTTGTTCACCTGGGTGACTTAGATAATGGTACCTTCAACAGTAATAGAAAAGTTAGGAGAGGGGAAGATTTAGGGAAGAAAGATGAGCTTAATTTTGTCTGTGCTAAGATGTTTTAACGGACATCCAGTTTGAGATGTCCAGTGGTCATTTGGAGATAGGAGATGAGGTCAGTAGAGCAGTTAGGGCTGACTAACAATAGATTTGAGAATTACCAGCAGAAATGTCATTTGAATCCATGGGAACTGATGAAGTCACCATGTGAAATAGTATAGAGAAATAAGAGAAGAGCTTGAGCCTAGATGTTAGTGGCCATGACCTGGATGAATATTCATCTGAGGTATCAGGATAAGTGAGGCGGGAGAATTTGAAAAGAGTGATGTGAAATCCTAGAGGAAAGAATATGAAGATAGTGTTAAAGGCTGCCCAGACAACAGAGATGAGAATTAGGAAGAGGTCTGGCTATTAAGTAATCATGGGCAACTTTGTAGAAGAAGGTTTCAGTGAAAGGATGATGTCAGAAGCTAGGCTGTATGTTGGAAACCCCTATTTAAGATGGCCTTGAGCAGGTTAGCCATGAAAGGCAGGGTAAATGGGATGGGAACTAGTACAGATGGATGGACCAATGAGGGTTTTTTGAACTTGAGGAATCAGGCTCATTTGTAAGTTGTAAGGAAGCAGCCAATAACAAGGAGAGATTGAAGATAAAGAATAGGGATTGCAGAGGGGACACTCTTCTAGAGAAGATGGAATGAGATCTCTTGTGAGTGTCTCAGCCACACTTCCATTTTCCATAAAATGGAGAAAACAATTATACTTTTATCTCATAGAGTGATTGTGAGGAAAATGCTTTGCAAATCTTAAAGTGCTATACATACATACATATGTATGTATATGTATATGTGCATATATATATATATATACATATATATATATATATATATATATATATATATATATATATATATGAATTACTATTACATCACTTTCTACTTTGTGGAAACAATTTGGCTGAGATGAGTGACAGAAGTGGTACAGACTTTCCTGGAGGCAAATCTTAACTTATACACATCAAATTTATTTCCAATTATGAATCATTCAATTTGTAACACCCAAATCTTGTTTTGCATAAATACGCCCTGAATTCAATTCATACTAATAAAAATTACAGGCAGGCCTTTAAGAAGAATACAGTTTAGTCAGTACTCTTGCTTCTAGTAAGCCACTGTCTATATCCAGGAGTAGATTTCCCACCTCCCAGATTTTAATTTTCTGAACTTGTACAACTTCCTTCACTTTTCCAGAGAAAAACATTGTTTTTCCATCTTTTATTTAGGTCTTGAATCTCCCATTGATATTGTCCAGCAACTCTAATATACTTAGTCTTAAGAAAGTTGCATAGAAGTACCAAAAAATCAAATAAATTGCTGGAAGTCACACAGCTAATATGTATTGGAGGCAAAATTTGAGGCAAGTCAGGAAGACCTGAACCTTTTCCCCAATCACTGTCACATGGCTTCTCAGCCCTTATGTTATTTTTAAATTAGAAATCCAGGTGACCAAGCTGTCGGCTCCTATCATTCATTCATTCCTTAAGCATTTAGTAAGCTCTTATCATGTAGGAAGGCACTGTGCAGATGACTGGAGGAAGATTGTTTTAATTTCAAAGTCAACAATGAACTTTCTTTGAGGCCTTACTGTGTGTAAGACCATGCACTTGATTTGATGTCCAAAGACAAGAATATTGCCTGCCAACATGGGATCTGAAGTCTAGAGGGGTAACACAGAATATAATACATAACATTGTAGAATAAGAGAATCAATTGTTTTCATGGTTTGCACTGGCTAAAAAAAATCAGCAGCATGTTGAGTGGACCCCCTTTTGCAAACTAAGGGAATCACACAAGATGGATGGCTAAGCACAAGTGACTGGATTCTGTGTTGTGCAAGAAAAGACCCATATCAATGAGAATATATCTGTTGCTAGCAGGGACTTTGAAGGTTATGGAGTCCAACATCCTTTTACAGATGAGAAAACTGAGAACCAGGTGAGGTAAGTGTAAGGGGTGGGATTGGTAGGCTGTAGATCTTTTGGTATTAAATCCAATTCTGGAATATTGGTGTAAGTGCATCAGAGTGTAAAACCAAGAGTAATACAAAGTCTAAGTGTGCAGGTCATTACATTCAGGTAAAGGTTTCATTGATGAAATGTCATTTAGAGTCTCAGCTGTAGAGATCCTGTATCTGTGCAAAGTCCAGGAGAATGCAATGCAAAGAAATTTATGAAAGACTTAAAAAGACTTGTGACTTTATTTTGTGTGGGTATGGTAACCTACCTTCAGGTCACAGTCTTTGTATACCATTGTAAGTATTCATGATCTGCCTGCAGTCTGCCCTTTCCATCTTGATAGGACCTGCCAATGTTTGCTTTGCTGATATAGCCCTCAAGATCTTGGGCATCAGAGTAGGACCTGAATTCCCAACTATCCTTTAATGCCCAAACCCAAATCCCCTTCTCCAGTAAGATTTCTCTTAATTTCCTGGGTCTATCACCACTTCCCTTAAAGACATCTACCACCTCACACAGGATTTCATTTACAATTTTCAAATGCATTTAATAGATAATACTATGTATTTCAGGATCATAGAATAGGGCTGAAAAAGCTGTTGGAGGTTATCCAGTCAGAATTTTGGTTCTTCTCCTAGAATCCAGGTTTTTTTTTTCCACTTAATATTATTTCTCTCCCCCTCCCCCCAATGATATGGAAAGATAGTTTTCAACATTCAATTTTGCAAAATTTTGAATTCTACATTTTTTTCCTCTCCCCAAGAGCAATCAATTTGATATAGGTTATGCATGTATCATCATTTTAAATATTTCCATATTACTCATGTGAAAGAAAAATCAGAAAAGGAAAAAGCACAAGAAAGAAAAAAAAAGTGAAAATAGTATGCTTCAATCTGTATTCAGTCTCCATAGTATGAAAGGCATTTTCTATCCCAAGTCTATTGGAATTATCTGGATCACAGTGTTGCTGAGAAGAGCTAAATCTATCATGGTTGATCACACAATCACACACATGTTACTGTGTTTATGCCCTCCTCTCCTTCCTTCCTTCCTTCCTTCCTTCCTTCCTTCCCTCCTTCCTTCCTTCCTTCCTTCCTTCCCTTCCTTCCTTCCTTCCTTCCTTCCTTCCTTCCCTTCCCTCCTTCCTTCCTTCCTTCCTTCCTTCCTTCCTTCCCTCCTTCCTTCCTTCCTTCCTTCTCCCTTCCTCCTTCCTTCCTTCCTCCTTCCTTCCTTCCTTCCCTCCGTCCTTCCTTCCTTCCTTCCCTCCTTCCCTCCTTCCCTCCTTCCTTCCTTCTCTCCTTCCCTCCTTCCTTCCTTCCTTCCTTCCTTCCTTCCTCCTTCCTTCCCTTCCTTCCTCCTTCCTTCCTTCCCTCCCTCCTTCCTTCCCTCCCTCCTTCCTTCCTTCCTTCCCTCCTTCTCTCCTTCCTTCCTTCCTTCCCTCCTTCCTTCCTTCCTTCTCTCCTTCCCTCCTTCCTTCCTTCCTTCCTTCCTTCCTTCCTTCCTTCCTTCCTTCCTTCCTTCCTTCCTTCCTTCCTTCCCTTCCTTCCTTCCTCTCCTTCCCTCCTTCCTTCCTTCCTTCCCTCCTTCCTTCCTTCCCTCCTTCCTTCCTTCCTTCCTTCCTTCCTTCCTCCTTCCTTCCCTCCCTCCTTCCTTCCTTCCTTCCCTCCTTCCCTCCCTCTTCCTCCTCTTCCTCCTCCTCTCCTTCCTTTCCTCCCTTGCTTTCTTCCTTCTCATTCATTTATTTATTTTTAACACACATTGCTTTATAAATCATGTTGGTAGAGAAAAATCAGAGCAAAAGGGAAAAACCATAAGAGAGATTAAAAAAAAAAACAGAAAAAAAGAAATGGAACATATCAGGTGTTTATTTACATTGTCTCCTTAGTTCTTTTTCAGGATACAAATGGTATTTTCTGTCCAAAGACTATTGGAATTGCTTTAGATCATTGAACCACTGAGAAGAATCAAATCTTTCATAGTTGATCATTTCACATTATTGCTGTTATTGTGTACAATGTATCGCTGGTTCTGCTTGTTTCACTCAGAAGATCATTTCTTATAGAATAATAATATTCCATTACATTCATATACCATAATTTATTCAGCCATTCCCACCTGATGGACACCCACTCAATTTCCAATTCTTGCCACCACAAAAAGGGCTGCTACATTTTTGCACTTGTGAGTCCTTTCCCCTTTTTTATGCTCTAAGCAGGATATAGACTCAGTAGTGACATGAGTGGATCAAAGAGTTTGCAGTTTTATAGCTCTTTGGGCATAGTAGTTCCAAATTATTGTTCAGAATTGGTTGGATCATTTTAGAACCCAGCTTCTTAAACTGTGGTTCAAAACCCCATGTGGGATCCTATAACTGAATGTGAAGGTCATGATTTATTATCAGTAAATGTTTGATTTTTATACCTGTTTTACATTACTTATATATATACTGGGGTTATATAAAAAATTCTCATGCCAAGAGTTACAAATAGAAAAAGTTTTAAGAAGCCTTACACTAGAACATTTCTCATTTCCTTTTCTTTCTGTGCTTGAAGTCACATAAACCTGCCCTAGTTCAGGTCCTTATCACTGTCACCAAGATTATTGCAACAGCCAATTGGTACAGTGGATAACATTTTGGGTCTGGACTCAGGAAGACTCCTTTTCTTGAGTTCAAATCTAACATGACTAGTGTGACTCTGCAAGTCACTTACCCCTGTTTGCTTCAGTTCTTCATCTGTAAAGTGACCTGGAGAAGAAAATAGCAAACCACCTCACTGTCTTTGCTAAGAAAACCCTAAAAGTCACAGGATCAGACATTAACAACTTGATCATCTCCCTGCTTTCTGTTTCCAGTCAATCTGAATTGATAATCAGATATGACTGAGTCACTCCTTTGTTCAAGGTGCTTCAGTGGGCTCACTCTTTTCTAGATTCAAGTATAATCGCGATTATCTGGCTTTTAAAGCCATTTACAATCTGGCTCCTGATTACTTTTTCCTGCACACTAAGTATATAGCCTTCTTAAATTAATGTTCCCCTTCCACATTCCATTTTTAGATCTCAGTGCAGCAGGCACAGACCATCTCCCAAGTTTGGAAAACATATCACCGCTCCTTCCCTATCTCTTTCCACTTCCCCCATTAGGCATATGGGTTCATGTTTTCTCCAGTCGAATGTCAGTTTCTTGAGGGCAAGGGCTTTAATTTTGGTGCCTGTTTCTAGCATACTTCCTAGAACCTAAGTGCTTAATAAATACTTGTTAGATGAATTCATCTAGCCCATATTTTACGCATGCTTCAAACAGATTGAGGATTTCCTTGGTATCAGAATAGGATTTGAACTCTGGACCGCTGATTCCAACTTGTGGTGTCTTTCCACTTCATCAGACTTCGTCTTTAGTTTTATGTCTGTATATTCAGTCATTAGCATGGTGAAATCATGAAACCAGGAGCCATGTCTTTGAATTTACTGTTCTGAGTTCATTGAACAGCTCATACACACAATAGGCACTTAACTAATGCTTGTTGAATTGAGCTGAATCCTTTTTTCCCGTTTTAGTAGTCTATTAATCTATAAGAAAGTAGCTGGCGGGTCTTCTCTACACTCAGGCCCGGAGTTACCGACGTGTGGGCGGGGTCGGGGTACTCCTTTATATCCTGTGGAAAGGAAATAAAGCTCCGCTGCCACTGATACAGGTAGGTCGGGTACTGGCTTCTTTGAAGCTCCAAGCCTGTGACCCGCTGTCCAAGAGGTTCCTGGTGCTTTAGTCCTTTTGCAAGCTCCCAAGAACTCCCTTTGCCTCCCTTTCCGCATGACCCGTTTGCTTCCTTCACTTCTACAAGAGTGGTGGGTCTTCAGCAGCACAGTGGAATGAGCATTGGATTTAGAATAACAGACCCCGAGTTCAAATGCCATCTCTACCTTACGAGTGACTTTGGTTCAGCCCTTCTAGGCTAAATTGTAAGACTAGGGGTTGGGCGCTGAAGTGCCTTCTAGGTCTAAAAGCCATCATCCTATTGGCTCTCCTGTAGCCGAGCCCTCTCATTGGAACCTATTGGATCAGTCTGTAGACTGCCTAGCACCTTCTTGCCTGACCCGAGCTGCGGCTGGCGGCTTTCAAAAGGGGACTACTCTGAGCTTGGGGGCAGCGCAAGGGAGGGATAACGGAGTCTGTTAAGGCTGGCTGGGCGCAAGTAGAAGGGGAGCATTGCGGGAGATGGGCCAACCTTACGCTCGCTTACAAAGTGAGCCCGAATGGAAAAAGGCTTCTTCCTTTGGTGATCACAGTCCCGGGTTTTGTGGTCTCTGAGAGCTCTCGACATCCTAGCCCCAGCCCCCGGTAGCCTTTAGTTCGACCTTCGTGGGAAGGACGTTTCACTTTTAGAGCTGTAGCTCGAGGTCCTCTGCAGGAGTAGCACCACACCGACCACTGGAGCCAGGCTAGGATCACGGTGGCGAAATAGGGGTCCTGCCAGCACTTCTGGGGCCCTCGCAGAAGGAGGAAGGGGAGAGGAGAATCATTTATGCAAATGTGAACCGCCCGCATCGCTGCTGGAGAGGTTGCGGCACGGACATGCCTACTGAATGGAAGGAACCCTTCTGGAGGGCATTTTCCTCAGAAGGTCATTAGGTCAAAGTCTGTCCTGGGACCTAGGAGTGTTGGTGTTGGCAACCTGAGCATTGTGTTACAAAACGAATGTAAAGTGCCAGAACCAGTGATGGGAAGGGGAAAGGAAGGGAGTCTCGTTTAAAGGGAAGGGATGTCAGTTCAGTTCTATATAGTTGAAGTTAGGAGGAAAACAATAAAAACTAGGAGAGTTGGATAGAATGCAATAGGAAAAGGGTCAAAAAGACTTCCTGAGTTCGATCTGATTTTACTAGCCGCGTGACCCTGGGAAAGTCACCGAATTCTTTTTGCCTTAATTTCCTCACTGTAAAAGGAGTTGCAGAAGGAAATGGCAAACCACTACAGTATTTTTGCCAAGAAATCCCCAAATGGGGTCACACAAAGAGTCAAGACACGACTGAAAAAAACGATTCAACAGCAACATAGAGGAAAAAAATTTACTTCCTAATAAAGAAAGATGACCAAAAGTGTAATGGAGCATCTCTAGAAGTAAATTTGCTGTCACTAGCTTTCAGCAGAGGTTGAAAGGATTATTTGTGGAAGTCACAGATGCCTTTTGAAAAAATAATTGAACTAAATTGATTCTTAGGTCCCTAGTGGACCTGAGATTATAGGAAGAGCAATTGGTTAAATTGGTTAATTCATTGGTTAAAGTGCTTAACTTTTTCCTAATCTGCTACTATTTTTTGTACGAAATAGCAGAGAATAAAGCTCAAATAGGTACATATGACTTCTCTGTCTTAATCTCAGCACTTTACACTCATACTCAGCAGTCTTTAAGATATATTCATAAAATCTGGAAAAAACTTTAATGATCGTTTAATCTAACTTCTTTATTTTACAGGAAAGGAAACTACCACCTTGAGAGATTAAATCATTTGTCCATTCAGTCACACTTCCTCCTGCTAATCGATCTATGTCTTACCTAGTCTTCTCTTTTTCTCCTTTATTGTCAACTCGAATTGTTTTATTTAACCAGATATCCTGAATGTTTTCCCCTGTCTATTGAATTTCCATTCATTCTTTAAATCAGAACTCAAGAGCAGAGTCAGGATGGTGGAGGAAAAGCTAGGACTGACCCAACTTTCTAAAGTTGAACTCCAGAGACTGTCTGGGTAGTCTTACCTGATCCCACCTTTGAGTAATATTTTGCTCTGTCAGACCTCACACTGTGCTTTATTTATAGTCTCCTGTGCCTCCAGGAAGCACCTTTCCTGATACTCTAAGATGTTGTTAATGTAGTTTCTTGTTAACCACTCTCCTGATTTTTTTTTTCTCTCCTCACTTTCATCATAGTGAGAAAACACCAACCCTTAATGATGTTAGTTAGCAAGCTGAGATGGAAACTTTCCCTGACCACAAACTGAACCACTAATAATGTGTTTCCAGATGCACAGAGAGAACTTTTAAAAGACAAGCAAAAAATGCTCAGCTTGCTGTCTGCTGTGGCCATGCTCTTGTGGTCAGACTGAAGGAGCCACCGACTTGTCTGATCATCCCAGTATGGCATTTTGGCCTGCTAAAAGATCAGGCAACAGAGAGGCAGGGTGGTATAGTATGAAAAACACTGGACTGAGAGTAGGAGAACTGGTTTCAAATCCTGCTTTTATCCCTAGCTCCTTAGTTTCTTCTGCATAAGATGGACTGGATGATTCCTAAGGTCTTTTTAGTTTGAAAAGTCTATTTTGAGATCCATTCTGGGGATCATGGATTTAAAGATGGAAGAGTCCTTTGGGATCATCCAATTTAATCTCCTCATTTTATAGTTACAAAAACTAGGATCCAAGGTCTCAGTTTCCCCATCTATAAAATGGATAGTTTATAGGAGAAGGCTACATTGCTCCAAATCTATGATTCATGTGGAATGACTAGAGAACCAAAATTCTTTCCTATTTCTTTAGAAGAATTAATATTTGAAACAGTGGTAAGGATAATAATCATAACCCTTTATATTTGTGTAGTGCTTTGTGATTACAAAATATATTACCTCCATGATCTTATATGATCCTCACAATAACACTTCGAGGAATGTAATACAAATATAATTCCAGCCCTCACCTAACTGCCCCATTTTATAGATGAATCTGGAGCTCAAGCGAGTGAAGACTAGAACAAGATCATCCAGCTTTAAACAGTTGGATCCTGGTTCATCATGTGTAAAATGGTGGTGATAAAACTTGTCCTGTCTCTTTCACTCAGGTGTTATGAATCCAGGGTTCTGATGCTTTCCAAATGGGAGCCATGGGCTAGACTGCTAAGAATCTAGCAAGTGAAAAGCGGACAGTAGACTTGAGCTGACAAACTGAATTACCAAGTTGTACCCTGAATTCAAAAATAAACTCCATCTTGTATTTTTTTATTTCCATTAGCAGTATCAGATATTAGGTACAAATTGGCAGCAAATTCCTGTGACCTAGGAAATTAGATCTGAAACTTGCTGGTTGTTATTATTGTTTTTAGTAAGTATTTATTTACTATGTAAAATGCTTTACAAATATATTTAATTTGATCCTCACAACAATTCTGGTAGATAAATGCCATTATTCTGCCCATTTTACAGATGAGGAAACTAAGGCAGACAAAAAAAGTGATTTCCCCAGGAGTCATAGTAAATGACTGAGGATAGATTTGAACTCATGTCTTCCTCATTCCAAGAGGAGGGTTCTATACGATGTTCTACATAGGTACTATTGTTTTATTGTGGCTATCATTTTACCATGAGGGAAATGAGTATGTTAGCTCTTTTACTAGGAACATGCAAGTAGAGACAGATTTAGGATAATTGTAAGGCAGAACTTTCTAACAAGTAAAGTACCTAAATTGGAAGCGGATAATTCTGGAGGCAATGGGTTTTCCATTTGTTTGAGGTCTTTCAGTGGTCAAAGGAGATGTGCTTGGAGATACTTGGAGATGTAGAAAGTAGAAGTCCCTTTCAACTGTGAAATTCCATACCATCTTTGCAGCTTCTCCAGGAACTCGGGTTTGAATCAGGCCTGACATTCTCTCTTCATTTCTCCTTCACTTTTACCATCCCAGAATGTGATCAGATTTAGACCTCAAAGAGATCACAGAGATATGTTAAGGGAAGCCCAGGGAGCCCAAGGTCATGGTGGGGAGGTGTTGGTGGTGGTGTCAGAAGTTGGATTTAAACCCAGGATCTCCAACTCCAGAGTAATTGTTCTTTCCACTGTACCATAGCAAAGGTTCTGAAGGGAGGGAGAACCTTTAGGGCCTGCTGTAAGCAACTCTGGGGAGGAGTTCATATAGCAAATCTAGAGTTACTCGGCTGATAAATGTCTGAGGCCCAGTTAAAACTCTGGTCTTCCTGACTCCAGGTCCAGTGCTTTATTCCCCCTATACCAATATATATATTGATTTCCTCACACCTTTGCTTACCTGAAGATTCTACTGAAGACTCAATGGAAATGAGACCTAGCCTTTTGCCTAGGTATAAAAACCACTGTGATCTGAGCCCCCTCCCTTATACTTTCAGTTCTTCTCCCATACCCTTCCTGACTTATAGACATATACACAGCCCTTACCCATTTCTTTCTTTCTTTTTTTTTTATTATAGCTTTTTTATTTACAGGTTATATGCATGGGTAATTTTACAGCATTGACAATTGCCAAACCTTTTGTTCCAGTTTTTCCCCTCCTTCCCCCCACCCCCTCCCCAAGATGGTAGGATGACCAGTATGTGTTAAATATGTTAAAGTATACATTAAATACAAAATAAGTTTACATGTCCAAAATGTTATTTTGCTGTACAAAAAGAATTGGACCCTGAAATAGTGTACAATTAGCCTGTGAAGGAAATTTAAAAAAAATATGCAAGCAGACAAAAATATAGGGATTGGGAATTCAATGTAATGGTTCTTAGTTATCTCCCAGAGTTCTTTCGCTGGGTGTAGCTGGTTCAGTTCATTACTGCTCCATTGGAACTGATTTGGTTGATCTCATTGCTGAAGATGGCCAGGTCCCTCAGAATTGATCATCATATAGTATTGTTGTTGAAGTATATAATGATCTCCTGGTCCTGCTCATTTCACTCAGCATGAGTTCATGTAAGTCTTTCCAGGCCTTTCTGAAATCATCCTGTTGGTCATTTCTTACCGAACAATAATATTCCATAATATTCATATACCACAATTTATTCAGCCATTCTCCAACTGATGGGCATCCACTCAGTTTCCAGTTTCTGGCCACTACAAAGAGGGCTGCCACAAACATTCTTGCATATACAGGTCCCTTTCCCTTCTTTAAGATCTCTTTGGGATATAAACCCAGTAGTAACACTGCTGGATCAAAGGGTATGCACAGTTTGATAACTGTTTGAACATAGTTCCAGATTGCTCTCCAAAATGGTTGGATGTATTCACAATTCTACCAACAAAATATTAATGTCTCTGTTTTCCGACATCCCCTCCAACATTCCACATTATCTTTCCCTGTCATTCTAGCCAATCTGAGAGGTGTGCCTTACCCATTTCTACAGAAAAAAAGGTCCATTGCAAGTTCTTTCTTTCTTTCTTTTTTTTTTTTAAATAATAGCTTCTTATTTTCAACATATATGCAAAGATAGTTTTCAACATTCACCCTTGCAAAACCTTGTGTTCCATATTTTTCTTCTTCCCCTTTTGCCCCTCCATTAGACAGCAAGGAATTCAATATAAGTTAAACATGTGTCATTCTTCTAAACATATTTCCCCATTTATCATACTGCACAAGAAAAATCAGATCAAAGGGAAAAAATAAGAAGAAAAAAAAGCAAGCAAATAGCAACAACAACAACAACAAAAAGGTGAAAATACTATGTTCTCTGGATACAGATACTCTCTTTATCACAATCTATTGGAATTGGCCTGAATCACTTCATTGTTGAAAAGAGCCAATTCTATCAGAGTTAATCACCACATAATCTTCTTGTTGCTCTTTATAATGTTTTCTCTCTTTTTTTAAGTTTATTTTTAATATACATTGTTTTATGAATTATGTTGGGAGAGAAAAATCAGAGCAAATGGGAAAAACATGAGAGAGATTAAAAAACAGAAAAAAGAAGTGAACATACCATGTGTTGATTTACATTCAGTCTCCATAGTTTTTTCTCTGATTGTAGATGGCATTTTCAGTCCAAAGTCTACTGGGATTCCTTTGGATTACTGAACTTCTGAGAACCAAGCCTT
This sequence comes from Sarcophilus harrisii, assembly GCF_902635505.1. Lineage (NCBI taxonomy): Eukaryota > Metazoa > Chordata > Mammalia > Dasyuromorphia > Dasyuridae > Sarcophilus > Sarcophilus harrisii. Next base: position 449,393,684 of record NC_045427.1, read on the forward strand.
TTATAGTCAATCACACATTCTTGCTATTATTGTGTACAAAGTATTCCTGATTCTGCTTGTTTCACTTAGTATCAGTTTGTGTAAATCTTGCCAGGTCTTTCAATAATCAGCTTGTTCATCATTTTTTATAGAACAATAATCCATTACTTTCATGTACCACAACTTATTCAGAATGGTTGGATCATTTCACAATTCCACCAACAATGTATTAGTGTTCCAAACTTCCCACATCTCCTCTAACATTCATCATTATCTTTTTCTGTCATTTTAACCAATCTGAGAGGTATAAAGTGTTACCTCAGGGTTGTCTTAATTTGCATTTCTCTAAACAATAGTGATTTAGAACATTTTCTCCCATATTATTAGAAATGGCTTTATTAAATATCTCTGTTAAAAAGAAGAGTAATAATCTTGAAAATCCATAGCACTTTAAGGCTTGCAAAGTTCTTTTCTTATAATTGGACCATGAAGTCAAATGAATAAATGAAGAAACTGAGGCTCAAAGAGATTAAGTGACTTTTACTTTTAAACGATGTTTTATTTTTCCCATTGTGAAAAAATTAACATTTATTTTTTTAAAAATTCTAAGTTCCAAATTATTTCATTCCCTTCCTTCTCCCTAAGACAATAAACAATTTGATACAGTCATACGTGTGCAATCATGCTAAACATCTCTGTATTAGTCATCTTGTAAAAAACAACTTCCCCAAAAAAATCATGAAAAAAAGTTGAAGTGAAAAAAAGTATGCTTTGATCTATATTCAGACTCCATGAATTCTTTCTTTGGGGTTCTTTGGAATTAATGTTTTTACTAATAATAGCTAAGTTATTTGCAGTTGATCATTGTTCAATGTTGCTATTACTCTGTATAATGTTGTTTTTACTCAATTTACTTTGTATCAATTTGTGTAAGTCTTTCAAGATTTTTCTGAAAGTATCCTGCTTATTATCTCGTATAGTACAATAGTATCCCATTACAACCATATACTACTATTTGTTCATCCATTCCCTAATTGATGGTTATTTCTTCAATGTTCAGTTCTTGCCATTACAAAAAGAGCTGCTATAAATATTTTTGTACAAATAGGTTCTTTCCATTGCTCCATTTCCCCCCCTTTTAAAATCTCTTTAGATTACCGACTTAATGCTGGTGTTGCAATACCAAGGTACTGGTCACATGGTATGTATGAGGAACCCTTTAAAAGTAGTTCCAAATTACAGAATAGCTGGATCAATTCACAACTTCACCAACAGGGCATTAGTATTCCAATTTTCCTACATGCCCTCCAACATTTATTATTTCTCTTTTCTATAATTACTTTTATAAAGGTCATATAGGTAGTAAATTCTGGAACTAGAAAGCAAGGTTATATATGGACCAAAAGTAAAAGCTCATTGGGGTGCCTTCTGTGACAACCCAGCCTGATGACCACTTCCTATTGGTTAGTTTGACATCTTATCTATCCATCCATCTCTCTGTTTGTCCATCTGTCAGTTTATCTATCTATCTGTCTATCTAACCATCCAACCATCTGTCTGTCTGTCTGTCTAGGTCTATTTAGTTCCATTTCTATAACTTTCTCATTCTGATACTTTAAAGGTCCAAATTCCTTCTGTTAACAAATGAGAAACTGAAACTCAGAATGAAATTATTTGTCTAGACAAATATACAGCTAGATTTGAACCAAGTCTTCTGACTCCAAAGCCCAAAGCCTTTTTATGACACCATGTTACCAACTGAATAAATGCTTTTCCAAAGTCTCTTGCAACTCTAAATCATGATTCTAATCAACCACCAAACATTTTTAAGAACCCATTGTATCTCAGATAATGAGCTAAGTGCTAGTAATACAGAAATAAAATCTATATTATCCTTTCCCTGTCATACATCATAGTGAAAAAACCAAGAGTTGTTGGGATTATAGAATTTTAGAGCTGACAGGGACTTTAACAATATTTTGCATTTAAAAGAACTTTCCAATTTATGTTTGTTGGATTTCAACAAATATTTCTTTAGCAACTATTGTATTCAAGGCACCATTTTAGGAATGCCCTTGAGTAGTTTATATTTTATGGATTAATAATTAACAATAATAACAATAATCTGTATTTATGTAGTGTCTCAAGTTTACAAGTCATTTTACACACATTATATAATTTGTTTCTTATACCAATCTGGTGATATAAATGGTATTATCTCCAATTTACAGAGAGCAGATTGATACTGAGAGAGGTTCAATGACTTACTCAGAATCACACAGTAGTATCTGAATTAGGATTCCAAACCAAAATTTTCTATCTCCAAGTTCATCACCAGACCCAAAATCCTCCCTCCCTCATTTGAGGCTCACAACAACCCTATGTGGTAGGCTGTATAAGCTTATTGTCCCAATTTTGAGGAAAGGGAGGTCCAGAGTAGGCAAATGATGTGGTCAGTTTCAAATGGGGTAAACATCAGAGTGATAATTGGAAACCAAATCTTTTAATTCCAACTGCAAACTCTTTGGGGGGGGGGGGAATTACTGCTCTGTCTCCTCTAAAACACTGCTAGAGCACTTTAAGGTTTAGGAAAAGAATGGAATGTTTCTTTTGGGATGTTTGAACTTACACCTACTGAATAACTACTTGTATGTGCTAACAGGGACTGGAATTAAATACTGATTGTGGAGAAGAGCTGGTGAGGAAAGCCAGAATCACCTATTATGTTAAGGATCAAAACCAAATTCTTTTGGCATTTAAAGTACTTTACAAATGGTCTCTCACCTACCTTTCTGGTTTTATTGCACATTACCACTACTACCCCATGGAGTAAGCAGAAAAGCATTATCTTCTCACCAACAAGTGAATTGGAGATAGAACAGCACAACTCGCTTCCACTGAGAGGTGCTATGAACCTTGTCCTTTCTGAGATCTATCCTCAATGTCCCCTTGCCCAGCTGTCTACTGTTGGCTGGGATGCTGAGATCAAACCTTCATTTGCCTTGCTCCTATCCCATCTATAACCTAAGTATTGCCTGACCTTTCCATCTGCTATAAATTGAATAAGAACAAGAAACTTCCAATCAGAAAGAATTCCACATATTCTACTTGTATTACCAGTACTTAGGATGGTGATTGGTAATAACAGATGCTTTTCCATTCCATTCAAACCCATCACACACTCTATGGTCCAGTCAAACTGGCCTTTTTGCTATCTGTCTTGCATCTCCCATTGCTATTTCTTTGCCCAAATTGTCTCCCATGTTTGGACTTCATTCTCTCCTTATCTCTGCCTTTTAGAAGCCCTAATTTCCTTCAAAATTCAGTTCTAGAACTCCTCCTACATTAACCTTTCCTGATCTTTCAATCTACTAGTGCCAAGTTACCTTGTTTTGGGTTCTATTTGTGTGTGTGTGTGTGTGTGTGTGTGTGCATGCATATATAAATATACATATCTACATATAATTTTAAAATTTTTCTTTTCTTTTCAGTTCCATATTCTCTTTCTCTACCCCTCTACACACATTGAAAAGCCAAAAAAATAATACTCATTACACATATTAAATCATGCAAAATATATTTCCATATTAACCATATTTCTCCCTTCCTCCTCCAAAAAGAAAGAAAACAAAATGTGCTTTAATCCATCAATTCTCTCTTTGGAGGTGGATAGTATTTTTTATCTTAAGCACTTTGGAAGTGTAGTGGGTCATTGAATCCAATGATCAGAGTTACTAAGTTTTTAACAATTGATTATATTGCTGTTATTGCATAAATTGTTCTTCTGGTACTGCTCACTTGACTTTGCATTAGTTCAGGCAAGTCTTCCCAGATTTTTTTCTGAAATCATCCTTTTCACCATTTTTATAGTTCTTTCTAGTTCAAACTAGACCAAAGGCCTTCAAAGCCTTAAGCAGGTGTTAAATCACCTAGCCTTTTTGTACATCCGGGACTCCCTGCCTATTAAGAAAAAAAAGGCGTGGAGTCCCGGGGGTAGTCTCAATAAACAGTCTTTGCCTCTAAACTGGAGGGTATCTATCCCCCTAACTCTTAGTTAACAGCTAAGCACCTCAACATTTGGCTTCAATTTACTACACTGGTAAAAAGAGATATCTAGTCTCTGTCTTCGAATTTACAGTTCAATGCTTATCCTCGGCCATTTTATCTATGTTCATTACTCGATGACTTTTCTCTACTAATCATAAAGACATCAGAACTCTTTAGCTACTATTCAGTGTCTGAGCAGGCATAATTGGCACAGCTCTAAGTCTCCTTATCTGAGCAGAGCTTGGCCAACCTGGAACTCTAATCTGTGATGATCAAATCTATAACGTTATCATTACAGCCTATGCCTTCGTAATAATTTTCTTTATAGTGATACCCATTATGATTGGGGGTTTTGGTAACTGACTAGTGCCACTAATATTTGGAGCCCCTGATATAGCATTCCCCCGAATAAATAATATGAGTTTCTGACTGCTACCACCATCATTCCTTCTCCTTTTGGCATCTTCAACAGTTGAAGCAGGCGTTGGAACAGGATGAACAGTCTACCTGCCTTTAGCAGGTAATCTTGCCCACGCAGGAGCATCCATAGATCTAGCTATTTTCTCACTTCACCTGGCAGGAATCTCATCTATCCTAGGAGCTATTAACTTTATTACAACAATTATCAACATAAAACCCCCTGCAATATCTAAATATCAAACACTGTTGTTCGTCTGATCCGTAATAATCACAGCAGTATTACTTCTTCTATCCCTGCCAGTATTAGCAGCTAGTATCACAATACTCTTAACAGACCACAATCTTAATACAACATTTTTTGACCCTGCTGGTGGAGGTGACCCAATCCTATATCAACATCCATACTTTTCCATAATACTATTCCATAACATTCTTTTGCCATATCTTGTTCTGCCATTCCCTAGCTGATGGGTCTCCCTTTAGTTTCTAGTTCTTTACCACCACAAAAAGAACTATTACAAATGTTTTTGTATATGATATTCCTTTTATTTTTTTGGAGTATAAACTTAGTTGTAGTATTGCTGAATCAAAGAATGTGCACAATTTTATAGTTCTTTAGGAATGGTTTCAATTCTTTTCAGTTACTTTTTTTTTTTAGTTCCCTTTGTATTAGGCTAATTGAATTGTTTTGTTCATTGCATTTTTTCCATTTCACAAATTTTGTTTTTCAGTGAATTGGTATCTTTTTCATATCTATTTTGCAAGGAGTTATATGCTTTTTCCATTTCATCAAATCTATTTTGTAGAAAGTTATATACTTTTCCCATTTAATCAAATCTACTTTTAAGGAGTTTTCTTCAGATAGTGTGTTTTTCTTTTTCCACACCCTCTTGCAAAGATCTCATTTCTTTTCCCCATTTTTCTTTTAACTCTCTTTTAAGATCCTTTTTGAACTCTTCCAAGAAAGCCTTGTGAAATGGGGACCACCTCACATCTCCTTTTGAGGCTTTATCTAGAGTTGATCGGCTTTTAGGAACCTCAGGGTTTGAGGTCTGTTCTCTCTCTCCATAAAAGTTATCCATGGTCAGAGTTCTTTTTGCTTTTTTTGCTCTTTTTTTTAAAGGATTAAGATCTGCTCTTAAGGCAAAAGGGTGACAGCTGCTGGTGTTTCTGACTGGCTTCCAGTGCTGGGAAATTGTGACTGAGTACAGTGAGCCTTCAAGGCTCAGTGACCTTTCATTTGCCTTTTGTATTCACTTTTGGGTGTTTACAGGGAATCTGCTAAGCACCCCTTTGCATCCAGGACAGAGTAGCCTAAGAGACTCACAGAAGGTTCCCCAATGCATGGTTGCAGTAACACTCTGACTCCCCACCCAAGCTTCTTGCCCTGGGCTCCTTGTGCTGTGGTCTGGGCTCAGCACACTGTCCTCCTGCCCTATTCTGAAGTTCTTCCAAGGTATCTTCTTTTGGAAATGTGTTATACTCCAGATATTTGTGAGCTCTGTCACTCCAAAACCAGCTTAATCTTCTGTTGATTTGAGAGAAAGTCAGAGGGGTTCACAGAGAGTCATGTCTACTCTCTGCCATCTTTGACTTCACCTTTGGGAATAGTTTCAAATTACTCTCCAGAATAGTTGAACTAGTTCACAGTTCCATCCACATCCAAAGAGAAGTTAGGGCTGGCAAGTAGACCTGAGAATTATTTGCATGAAGATAGTAATTGAAACCATGGGAGTTGATGAATTTTTTGTTATAATTATTAGTATTATTTACTGGCAAGTGACATTCCTTCTCTGAACCCCTTTCCTTGTCTAGAAAATGAGATTAGTAATACCCACATTATTGACTTTTTCAGGTCTTTTTTGAAGAAAGTGGCATTTTTTCCATTATTTTTCACCCTCTTCCTTTGGATATTCTCTTCTATTTATGTTTTCATGCTACTGCTATCTCCTACCTCTCTTCCTACCTTCTGAATACTCTTCTATTTCTTTTGGTGGATCATGATCATCATCATCACCTTCTTCTTCTTCTTCTTCTTCTTCTTCTTCTTCTTCTTCTTCTTCTTCTTCTTCTTCTTCTTCTTCTTCTTCTTCTCCTTCTTCTCCTTCTTCTCCTTCTTCTCCTTCTTCTCCTTCTTCTTCTCCTTCTCCTTCGTGAGGTAATTGGAGTTAAGTGACTTGCCCAGAGTCACACAGCTAGTAAGTGTTAAGTGTCTTGAGATTGAATTTGAACTCAGGTTCTCCTGACTCCAGGCCAGTTCTCCATCCATTGCACCTTCTACCTGCCCTAATTGGTGGATCTTCTTCCAGGGAATGCCTACTAATAGTGCCTCTGTTCTGGATTCTCTTCTCCTTCTATTTCACTATTTTACCTGGTGATCTCAACAACTCCCATAGTTTCAATTATTATCTCCATGTGGATGACTCTCAGGTCTACTTGCCAGCCCTAACTTCTCTTTGGACCTCTAGTCTTGGATCTCTGATTACTTTTTAGATGTCTTGAACTGGATACCTCTCTCATAGACATCTTGTCCAAACTCATGTCCAAAACAAAACTCATCTTTTCCTCAAAATTCTTCCCTCTTCTAACTTCCTTATTACTGCGGTACCACCACCCTTTCAGTCACATACACTTACAGCCTGTGATCTCAGCTTCTCACTCTGTCTTCCCCATATGTCCAATCAGTAGTCGCATTTTGTCCTTTCTATGTTCATCACATTTCTCTTCTATTCTTCTCCCTCCTGACACAGCCTCCACTCTCATCACCTCACAACTATGGCAAGAGCCTCTTAGTTGGCCTCTCTGCCTCATCTTTTCCCCTCCATGCTCCACTCAACTGTAAAAGTGATCTTTCTAAAATGGAGATCTGACCAACTTTCTGTTCTCCCATCTCCATTCAATAACCCCAACTAGCTCCCTCTTACCTCCAAGATCAAATATAAAAATTTCTGATTTTCAAAGCCCTTCATCACTCGGACCCTTCCTACCTTTTTTCTTTTCTTACACCTTACTCTCCCTTCCATGAACTCCTTGTTCCACTGATTATGGCCTCCTGACTATGCCTCAAACATGATATTCCATCTACTGATTCTGGACATTTTCCCTGAAATTCTTTTCTTCCTCATCTCTGCCTCCTGGCTTCCTCCTTTTCTCTTTTTCTCCATTCTTCCTTTTTTTTTTTTTTTTGCTCCCTTGTTCCTTAGTTCCCTCCTTCCTTCCCCCCACTCTTCTACTTTCCCTTTTTCTCTCCCCCCTTCCTCCTTCCTTTCTCCCTTTCTCCCTCCCTTTTGCAAGAATCCTTTTCCCTTCCTTCCTAATCTTAGTGCCACCCCTCTGAGACCACCCCCAATCTAGGCAACATACAATTTGCTTGTACATGGGGTTTACATGTTGCCCCCCGGTACTCTCCCACTCCCTATTAGACTGTGAGCTTTTTAAGGGCGGGGGCGATTTTTGTCTTTGTTATTGCTCAGCGCTGCTTGGCACGTAGCGGATGCTTAATACAAGCTAAAGTGCCTGTAAATTGAAAAGCGCCCTGGGAATAGGACCCACGTGATGGGTGGCTGCCTTTTTTCTCCCATTTTTATTTCTGTACACATTTCCTATTACTTTTCACCTTGTCTTTTCCTAGGGCGACATCGTGTGGCCACGTTTACAAATGACAAGTTCCGTCCCCAAAAAGGGCTCTCTGCAGGTAGCAGGGAGAAGGAAGGCGGGGATTGGGCGATTTCTAAGAGAAAGCGACTCGGAGGCAAGATCTGGGGAGTCCTTCCGACCCCGGGAATTGATATTTTCAGCCAGTAGCCATAAATATGGATAACGTACAAGAGTAAAAATGAAGGTGTTCCGGAATGGGCAGGTTTCTGTTTAATAATATAAAAACTTGGTACTAGCACTAAATTAGCCCGGACCTTCGGGGAAGAAAGAAGTGATGATTTCTCCGGCACCTTAAAGCTTTACACTTCATTTTCCTCACAATAGCCTAGCTGGGGGGTGGGCAGGGTATATAGCTATCATTATTCCTACTTTGCCTTAGGAAAATGAAACCTAGAGAAGGAAAATGATTTACCTAAGGTCACACAGCTATTCTGTATCAGGGTTGAACGGCTTCCTGATTTCCTTACACTCCACCAGGAATTCTCCCTCCCTGAAGGTTTTAAATTGAAAGCCAGATGGCCATTTGTCAGAGGTTGGAGGAGAGATGCCTGCTCAGATTTAATGTGGGCTTGATGCCCGTTGAAGCCCTTCTCAGTTGTATAGTATTCCATAAGGAATGGATCAGTGGTTATATTTCTTCTTCTGGGCTGCCTGTCAGGATCACGAACATATTTGTCTATTCCTAACCATCCTAAAGTGATAAGGATAAAGTAAAGGATTTCAAGTGAATTTTCTGACATTTTACATTTCTGAATTTCTGACATGCCCCAACTTCTCTATATCATTCTATCTTCATTATCTGTTCTATTATCATGGCCTGCCTGCTTACTATATTCCTTTCTTCACTTTTTTCTTTCCTCTGTCCTTCTCTTCCTTCCTTCTTCCCTCCTTCCTTCTTTCCTTCCTTCCTCCCTCCCTCCCTTCCTTCCTTCCTTTCTTCCTTCTCTCTTCCTGCCTGCCTTCCAGTGTTCTTTTCTCCCCTTCTTCCTCCCTCCTTTCCTCCTTCTCTCTTCTTCCCTTCCTTTCTTCCTTCCTTCCTTCCTTCCTTCCTTCCTTCCTTCCTTCCTTCCTTCCTTCCTTCCTTCCTTCCTTCCTCATACTTTCCTGCCTTCCATTCTTCCTTCTCTCTTCCTGCCTGCCTTCCAGTGTTCTTTTCTCCCCTTCTTCCTCCCTCCTTTCCTCCTTCTCTCTTCTTCCCTTCCTTTCTTTTGCCCATCCTCCCTCCATCTCTTTCTCTTCTCCCTTTCCCCTTCTTCCTTTCTTCCATCCTTAGTTTCCCCCCTCACTTTCACCTCCCTTTTCTCTCCTCTTTAAAAATATAACTAAATAATCGCATTGATAAAATATATAGAATTCTGCCATAGTATTCCCTGCTTCTCTTAGAAGAGGATGGAAGTATATTTCATTCTTTGTTGTCTAGTACTATTACTGGTTTTTCAGTTATGCAGAATGTAGCTTCTTTTTTAGTGATCTCTTCATCTACATAGTTCTAATCATTTTACATTTTTTTCTTGATTTTGTTTATTTCACTCTGCAGCAGTATGAGTAAATCTTCCCATATGGCCCTGAATTCCTTATTATTATTATTATTCCTTCATTTCTTATTGCACAATTATATTTCAATACATTCATGTATGTAAAGACAGCTTAATTCAGTCATTCTGAAATTCACTGACTTGTATCAAAATGAGCACTCTGTTTTTTTTCATTGCTTGTTGTTCAGGTTGTGGCCTTATTGGGCAGAGCCAGGGTCTTAAACATATTATTTATTCAATAAAAAATGACAGACACTCCTATTTGTATAACACTTTACAGTTTATAAAGTGCTTTTCTCATAACATTTGTGAGATGGGCAGTGGATTTTTATTTTCATTTTTATAAGTGACATAGACAAGAGAAACAACTTACTTATGATCACACAGACAGCAAATGACAGATCAGGTCCTTAAACACAAGTACTCTGATTCTTAAGGGTGAGGTCCTTTCCACTACATTCCACCACTTTAGATAGACTAGCATTATTAGTCCTATGGTGACTAGCATTATTATCACATTTTGCAGATCTAGATTTTAGAACTAAAAGGGATTATTATTATTTTTTTTATTTTTTTAGAGATTGAAGTTTTTATTTGTCTTTGAAGTCCACTCTCAATTTATCCTAGGCCCTGAAGTTATACTGCTTTAACTGTCCTCATGTATGCTTTGGAATTGCTTTGCTTAAAAAGCTGCAATATGCATCTCTTAATAGCCTGAAGTGAATACAAGTGCACATCCATCCATGATTAGATTTTGCCCACTCAACAAACCAAACCCTGTCCATCAGCATTCATTCATCTAGTTTTAATGATTTAAATATGGATGGAGATCTAAAAGGGATTATTTTGAGAACATTTATTTCAACCTGTTCATTAAAAAAGTTTTGTTTTAATCATCCAAGATCTGTCTTCTCTCCCTTCTATCTTAAACTTTTAATTGAGAATAAAAGAAAAACAAAATTAATTACAAACATGTATAATCAATCAAAGCAAATTTCCACATTGGCCATATTAAAAAACATATTTACCTCATCCTGCATCATCAGACTTTTACTTCTCTGAGTAGCATGTTTCATCATTAATCTTCTGGAATCCTGGTTGGTCATTATCTTGATAAGAGTTTAGCATATTAGTATCTATCATATTTATAATTTATTTATCCATTCCTCAATTTATGGGTACTCCCTCAAATTCCCATTCTTTTACCATCTCAAAAAGAGCTCTAAATACTTATGTATGTTTTCAGAGCTTATTTTTCTTAGGATTAATTAATTCCTTCCTTAGTCTATACTTTATTTCTCCCTCTTTTCTTCTTCCCTTTCCCTCTTATTTTCCTGATGAGTAAAATATATTTCTTTACCCAACACTGTGTGTGTGTGTGTGTGTGTGTGTGTGTGTAATCTTTCTTTTTTGTTATTCAGTTCAAATAAGAGTTTCAAGTGTCAGCCTCTCTCCAACTTACTACTTTTTGTATAGAGATCTACTTGTACACACTGTGTGAGATAATTTTACTTAACCTTCCTTTCATTTCCCCCCAGTATTCCTCTTTCTTTCCATTTTTTTCTTAAGATCATGAAGACATAACAAAACTACTCCCTGATCTTGTCTAATTGAATTCTCTCTATTGAATTCTGATGCTAATAGTTTTTGGAGGACACTTATCTTTTTCCCATGTTGAATGCAAGCAGTTTTATTTTTCTTAGTTCTTTGCTCATTCATGTTAACTTTTTTTCTGTTTTCTTTTTCTTTTTTTTTTTTTGCTGAGATAAATTGGGGTTAAGTGACTTGCCCAGGATCACGCTTCTAGGAAGTATTAAGTGTCTGAGACCAGATTTGAACTCAGAATCTCCTGACTTCAGGGCTGCTGCTCTATCCACTGTGCCCCCTAGCTGCCCCCATGTTAACTTTTTAATGTTTCTCTTCACTTCTGTATTTGAACTTCAAAATCTCTCTGAATCTTTGGTTTTTTTTTCTTCAGGAATGCTTTGAAGCCCTCTATTTTTATTAAATGGCTATTTTCCCCCTGAGAATTATATTGTTTTGCTGCTTAAGTTATTCTTGTCTGTAAGAGCCTATGTCCTTTACCTTCTGGAATATAATTTTTAAGTCTGCCACTCATTTATAGATGTGACCACTAAATTGTGTATGATCGTGACTGTATATTTGATTTTTTTTTCCTAATCGCTTGAAGCATTTTTCTTTGGGAAATTTGGATTTTTGTTATGATACTCCTTAAAGTTTTCTATTTGGAGTTTCTTTTGGGAGGTGATTAGTAGTTTCTTTCTATTTCTATTTTGACCTCTGTTTCTAAGAGATCTGCGCAGTTTTCATTTCAAATTTCTTGAAGTAGGATTTAAAATGTTCTGTTTTTGGAGGAATGATTCCTAATATTTTTCTCCTTGAACTATTTCCAAGTCAGTTATTTTTATTATGAGATATCTTATATTCTCTTCTATATTTCCTTTCCTTTCCCTTTCCTTTCCCTCCCTTCCTTTCCTCTCCTCTCCTCCCCTCTCCTCTCCCCTTTATGTTGTGATCCACACTCAGTACCCTCTCCTCTCCTCTCCTCTCCTCTCCTCTCCTCTTTCCTCTCCTCTTTCCTCTTCTCTTTCCTTTCCTTTCCCTTTTCACCTTGGATTCAAGATGGCAGAGAGTAAAGGTCTTTGAGCTTTTCCTAGCTTCCCTCAGATCATAACCAGATCAAACCTCTGATTAAGTTTTGGAGTGACAGAATCCACCAATATTTCAAGTGTAACAAATTTCCAGCAGAAGATATTTTGGAAGAACTTTTGTCTCAACCAGGTGTGGGAGGGAGCCAAAATACAACAATGTTGGCTACTCCATCCTGGTTCAGAAGCCAGTGGATTAGCAGATTTACTGTGAGATCTCCAACACAACTACAGAAAGCAAATAGTGAGCCCCTGAACTCCTGAATAACAAGCTGGACTTGGCCATGCCTATCCAGTACAGGAAAGAAGCTGGCAACAATGGCCCTAGTGGCAGCATGAAGCCATCAGCTTGGGATCTTCCTTTGACTCTAAGAGCAGATGTCAACCTTTAAAAATGAATAAAAAAGCAAAAAGAACTCTGACCATAGATAGCCATTATGGAGAGAGGGAAGAACAAACCTCCTCCCTGAAGACACTAAAGGCAAAATATCTTCAAATTAAGCCTCAAAGAGTAGTATAAGTTGATCTCCAACTCAAAAAGCTCTCTTGGAAGAATTCAAAAAGGATCTTAAAAGAGTTAGAAAAATGAGGAAAGGAAATGAGAGCTCTGGAAAAGGAAACACAGAACTTGTCTAAGAAAACCCCTCCTTAAAGATAACAGAATTTGTGAAATGGAAAAAAAAATCCAATGAACAAAACAACTCATTTAAAAGTTCAGTTGACTAAATGAAAAAAAAAAATCTTTCTTCCATAGCTTTCATTTCTTTTCCATTTTCCCCCTTAAGTTCTCTCATTCCATTTATAAAAATATTTTAAAACTCTCTTTAAAAGTTTTGCTTTTTTCTAGGAATCCCAAAAATGCTAACTGAAGAAAATTCACTAAAAATTAGAATTGCACAAATGGAAATGATTAACTCAATGAGACATCAAGAATCAGTCAAACAAAACTAAAAAAATTGGAAAAAATGGAAGAAAATGTAAAATACTTCATTGGAAAAGCAATGGACCTGGAAAATAATTCCAGGAGGGACTGTCTAAGAATTATTGAATTACCTGAAAGTCACAATGAAAAAAAGAGCCTAGACAACATCTTTCAAGAAATCATCAAAGAAAGTTTCCCTGATATCCTAGAACCAGAAAGTAAAATATCCATTGAAATAATCTACCAACTACCTCCTGAGAGACCCCAAAATGAAAACTCCAAAGAATATTGTAGCTAAATTCCAGAATTATTGGATCAAGGATATTTCAAGCAGCCAGAAAGAAACAAATCAAGTATGAAGGAGCCACAATCAGGATTACTCAGGATTTAGCAGCTTTGACTTTAAAAGATCAAAGGGCCTGGAGTATGATAGTCTGAAGGTCAAATAAGCTTGGATTGTATGTAGCCAAGCATCATCTATCCAGCAAAATTAAACATTATCCTTAAGGGAAAAAATATGGATATTCAATGAAATAGGAGATTTTCATTTATTTTTGATGAAAAGATCAGAGCTGAACAGAAAATTTTATCTTCAAATATAGAACTTAAGAGAAACATAAGGAAAAACCCAAGTTTTTTAAAGGTTAAAATGTATACATCCTTATATGGGAAGATATGTTTAATTCTTGAGAACTGTGTCTTTCTGAAGGGTATACTTAGAGGGTGTAGGTATAATTTGACTTTGCTGTAATGATATAAAAAAAAACTAGGGATGGAACAGGGATTATACTGGAAGAAGGGGAAAGGGGATGCAAAATAGCATAAATTACATCACATAAAGAAGCAAAAAAGACATCACAGTTGAAGGAAAGAAGGGCGGAGAATGAGCATTGTGTGAGCCTTAATCTCATTGGATTTGGCTCAAAGAGGGAATATCAGACATATTTAGCATGATATAGAAACTTGTCTCATTCCATAAGGAACTAGGAGGAGAAAGGGGAAAGGAAAGGGGGAAGTTAATAGAAAGGAGAACAGAAGTAGAGAGGGAAAGGGATAAGAAAGGGGGGAGAGGCTGTAAAGGGGGAGGGCAGATTGAGGGAGGTGATGTCAAAAGCAAAACACTGGTGAGGAGGGAAAGGAGTAAAGGAAAGAGAAAAGTGTAAAGATGACAGGAAATATAAAATTAGTAATTTAACTATGAACATGATTAGGATGAACTCTTCCATAAAATGGAAGTGGCTAGCAGACTGGATTAAAAGTCAGAATCCTATACCAAACTGAAAAGTTTTTGTACAAACAAAACTAATGCAGACAAGATTAGAAGGGAAGCAATAAACTGGGAAAATATTTTTACAGTCAAAGGTTCTGATAAAGGCCTCATTTCCAAAATATATAGAGAATTAACTCTAATTTATAAAAAATCAAGCCATTCTCCAATTGAAAAATGGTCAAAGGATATGAACAGACAATTCTCAGATGAAGAAATTGAAACTATTTCTAGTCATATGAAAAGATGCTCCAAGTCATTATTAATCAGAGAAATGCAAATTAAGACAACTCTAAGATACCACTACACACCTGTCAGATTGGCTAAGATGACAGGAAAAAAATAATGATGATTGTTGGAGGGGATGTGGGAAAACTGGGACATTGATGCATTGTTGGTGGAGTTGTGAACGAATCCAACCATTTTGGAGAGTAGTTTGGAACTATGCTCAAAAAGTTATCAAACTGTGCATACCCTTTGATCCAGCAGTGTTACTACTGGGATTATATCCCAAAGAGATTATAAAGAAGGGAAAGGGACCTGTATGTGCACGAATGTTTGTGGCAGCCCTTTTTGTAGTGGCTAGAAACTGGAAACTGAATGGATGTCCATCAGTTGGAGAATGGCTGAATAAATTGTGGTATATGAAAATTATGGAATATTACTGTTCTGTAAGAAATGACCAACAGGATGATTTCAGAAAGGCCTGGAGAGACTTACACGAACTGATGCTGAGTGAAATGAGCAGGACCAGGAGATCATTATATACTTCAACAACAATACTAGATGATGACCAGTTCTGATGGATCAGGCCATCCTCAGCAACGAGATCAACCAAATCATTTCTAATGGAGCAGTAATGAACTGAACTAGCTATACCCAGAAAAAGAACTCTGGGAGATGACTAAAAACCATTACATTGAATTCCCAATCCCTATATTTATGCACACCTGCATTTTTGATTTCCTTCACAAGCTAATTGTACAATATTTCAGAGTCTGATTCTTTTTGTACAGCAAAATAACGTTTTGGTCATGTATACTTATTGTGTATCTAATTTATATTTTAATATATTTAACATCTACTGGTCATCCTGCCATCTAGGGGAGGGGGTGGGGGGGTAAGAGGTGAAAAATTGGAACAAGAGGTTTGGCAATTGTTAATGCTGTAAAGTTACCCATGTATATATCCTGTAAATAAAAGGCTATTAAATAAAAATTAAAAAAAAAAGTCAGAATCCTACAATATGTTGTTTACAAAAAGCACATTTTAAACAGTGTGATACATATAGAGTAAAAGTAAAAGGATGGAGCAGAATCTGTTATGTTTCACCTGAAGTAAAAAAACAAAACAAAACAACAGGGTTGATGAATCTGTTCTTAGATCAAGCAAAAGCAAAAATAGATCTAATTAAAAGAGTTAATGAAGGATACTACATCTTGCTAAATGGTACCATAAATAATGAAGTAATATTAGTACTAAACATATGCACCAAGTGGTATAGCATCCAAATTCCTAGAGGATAAGTTAAGAGAGCTGCAAGAAGAAATAGAGAGCAAAACTATATTAGTGGGGGAATCCCAACCTCACTCTATCAGAATTAGATAAGTCAAACCACAAAATAAACAAGAAAGAAGTGAAAGAGGGAAATAGAATTTTAGAAAAGTTAGGTATGATAGACCTTTGGAAAAAACTGAATGGGAAGAGAAAGGGATATAATTTTTTCTTGGCAATATATAGAACCTACATAAAAACTGACCATGTATTAGAATATAAAAACCTCAAAATCAAATGCAGAAAGACAGAAATGGCAAATGCATCTTTTCCAGATCACGATACAATAAAAATTACATGTAATAAAGGATCAGAGGAAAATAGACCAAAAATTCATTGGAAACTAAATAATTTAATCCTAAAGAATGAGTGGGTAAAACAACAAATCATAGAAACAACTGATGATTTTATCCAAGAGAATGACAATAATGAGACAATATACCATAATCCATAGAAGGCAGCCAAAGTACTTCTTAGGGGAAATTTTATATGTCTAGATGCTTACTTGAATAAAATAGAGAAAAATAAGATCTTTTTTTTTTCTCCTCATGAGGTCATTGGCTTCCCTTTGATTCATTCCAATTTTTAGGAGTTTTCTGCTTGAGTAAGTTTTTTTTTTAAACGTCTTGTGTCAAGCTGTTAATTCTCTTTCTAATTCTTTCTTCCATAGCTCTTATTTCTTTTCCATTTTCCTCCTTAAGTCCTCTCATTCCATTTATAAAAATATTTTAAAACTCTCTTTAAAAGTTTTGCTTTGTTCTAGGAATTCTAGTTGAGTTCATGCTGTTTTCCTCTGAAACATTGATTGACGATTTTTTGGAATCATTTTTCTCTTCTGCAGTTGTTTCTTGGGCATCCCTGCCATAATGGCTAATTATGGTGGGATCCTTCTTTTTTTATTTGCCTTCTCTTCCAGTCTAATTCCTGATTTCAGATTTGGTGTTAGTAATGGACTTTGCTATAATTCTGGAAGGAGGGTCTGGGCTGATCATGTTGGTACTTTCATGGGGTGTTGAATATTAACTGTGAAAGCATCTTAAGAACAGACTAGGGAACTATAAGTTTTCAGTACTCACAAAGTGGTCTGATTCAAGGCAAAGTTTACTTGGTGCCCTTTTGGTCTGAGCTTCCAGGTTTCTGATATGGGCTTGGGTCTGGGCAACAGTAGATTGCTCCTGGACTCCACCTCTATCTGCCAGCTGGAAAGCTTCTTTTCTTTAGAGTTACAGAATTGTAGGCTCCCCTTTGGAATAGGATTCCTGCCTTGGCTATTTCTTTCAAGGTTGGGCTAGATGCTAGAAGTCAAATTCTGCTTTGAGCTTAAGAACAGAGCCATCTCACTGATATTTGCTCGTGATCTTTCTCTTTTTTCTTTCCAAATATCACTTAAACCCTTCCTTGTTGGGGGCTACATGCAAGTCCCCTTCTTACTCTATCCTAGATCTGTGCCTTGGAATTGGGTAGTTTGTGACCAACCTGCCAGTTAGCACCTGTTCCTGTTGCAATATGCTGGTATGGGTGTGGGAGGGCCCTGGAGGAATGAGACCTTTTCCTGTCCTGGTGTATGAGCTTTCCCTGGGAGCTGCAATGTTCTGGGTGAAGCAGCATATCTATCAGTTCAGTGTCCTCAGACTTCCCTGTCTGTTGTTGTATATTGAGCTGGGCTGAGCAAATGAGTCACTGTGATTTTTTTTTTTTTAAATTTTCCCATCAGGATTCAGTCTGGTCAATTTTTTAGATCTGTTTGGAGAAGTTTTTGGAGGGGAGCTCCCTGCACTGCTTCTTACCTCTCTGCTGTCTTGGCTCCATCCAATCAATTCATTTTGCAGTTGAGGAAAGTCTCAGAAAGTAAAAGAGACTACCAATTACCAGCCAGCTAATAAGAGTCAGAACTAGCATTCAAACTCAGATTTCTTGGTTCCAAGTCCAGTACCTTTTCTACTACATTAAACTGGTTTAGACTGGGAAAGGATGAAGACCTTTAAAGCCTACTAGGTGAGATGACCTCTGAGGACCTTCCATAGCTTATTATTTCAGGAATTGTAGGAAAGTCTGAACATTTTTGTTAGCTTCATTTGTGGAACTTTTTCAATTTTTCAATTCAATTCAACAAGTACTTCTTTATTGCATTTATCAGTAGCATCATGAAGAAGTACTGGATTTGGAGTTTGGAGACCAGATTTTGAACCCTGACTCTGATATTATTTGTGTTGCTTTGTTCATGGCACTCAACCTCTCTGGGCTCAGTTTTTTTATCTGTAAAATGAAAGGATCGGAATAGATGATTTTGAAGTTCTCTTCCACTTCTAAAATGAAAATAAGGAGTTAGATTTGAATCATGGCTGTGATACTAGCTTTGTGATTTTGAATTCCTCTATTTTCCTCCTCCCCTCCCCCCCCCGCCTTATCTCCCTCCTCCCTAAGATAGTAAACAATTTGATACTGGCTGTATATGAGCAATCATGAAAAACATTTTCATATTGGACATGTTGTGAAAGAAGAAACAGGCCAAAAGAAAAAAATGAACAGGAAAAAATAAAGTGAAAAAATTATGCTTCAGTATACATTTATGCTCCACTAGTTCTTTCTCTGGATGTGTACAGATAATATTTTTCTTCATGAATCCTTTGGAATTTTCTTGGATCATTGCATTGCTGAAAGTAAGTCATTCATAGTTGATCATTATACAATGTTGCCATTACTGTGTATAATATTCTCCTGGTTTTGCTCACTTCACTTTGCATCAGTTCATGTATTCCTTTTCCTTTTTTGAATCTTAATTGATATTATGTTGATCTCATCAAGTACCAGAACATTGAGGAGCCTCTTAAATAAGAAATTCAGAAGAGCCCTTCCAAAGTGTTGGAAAACAAAATGGATGAAGAAAGCCTATTGTCCAGTCTATAATAAGCAAATGAACAGGTAATCCAAAGAACTCATTTGTCAGTATATATTTCTTGGTCATACATTGCAAATGAACAATGACTTATACTCCAAATTTAAAAGGAGGAGTATGGGCTGAATAGTCTTTGGAGAAATCACAAATGATCCTAAGTTGTTTCCTGACAAAGACACATTTAGAAAAATATCACTATGCTTCTAGCGGTGGAAGCAGCAAGGCAATATTATATTGAGAGTTGACCCAGGAGCCAGTGAGAGCTGAACTGAAATCCCACTTCAGACATGTAAATTGTAAGGAATAGGCCAACCTATATAAATTGAAGGAATTTTCCTATCTAGGAATTGTCTGAAATCACAAGTGATGCTATATGGCAGTAAGTCATGGAATACTGCATCCTCCAAAAAACTGATATTGATAATCACTAAAATGGCAGTGAAAAGGCACATGGTCCATGTGCTTAGGCTGCAACACTATTTTATTTTTATTTTTAATAGTATTTTACTTTTCCAAATATATGCAAAGATAGTTTTCAACATTTACTTCTACAAAATCTTATGTTCTAAATTTTTCTCCCTTCCCCATCTGAACCTTCCTAAGACCACAAGCAATCTGATATACATTAAATAAGTGCAATTCTTTTTTTTTTATTAAAGCTTTTTATTTTCAAAAGATATGTATGGATAATTTTTCAACATTAACCCTTGCAAAACCTTGTGTTCCAATTTCCCTTGCATCCTTACCACCTCTTCCCCAAGATGGCAAGTAATCCAATATATGTTAAACATGGTAAAAATATATGTTAAATCCAATATATGCATACATATTTGTACAATTATATTGCTGCACAAGAAAAATCAAACTAAAAAGGGAAAAAATGAGAAAGAAAACAGAATGCAAGCAAACAACAAGTAAATTAGTGAAATTACTATGTTGTGATCCACACTCAGTACCCACAGTCCTCTCTCTGAGTGTAGATGGTTCTCTTCATCACAAGATCATTGGAACTGGCCTGAATCATCTCACTGTTATGAGAGCCACATCCATCAGAATTGATCATCAAATAGTCTTGTTGTGGCCGTGTACAATGATCTCCTGGTTCTACTCATTTCACTCAGCATCAGTTCATGTAAATCTCTCCAGACTTCTCTAAAATCATCCTGCTGATCGTTTCTTACAGAAAAATAATATTCCATAACATCCATATACCACAATTTATTCAGCCATTCTCCGATTGATGGTCATCTACTCAGTTCCCAGTTTCTAACCACTACAAAGAGGGCTGCCACAAACATTTTTGCACATGTGGGTCCCTTTCTCTCCTTTAAGATCTCTTTGGGATACAGTCCCAGTAGTAATACTGCTGGGTCAAAGAATCTGCACAGTTTAGTAGTCCTTTGGGCACAGTTCTAAATTGCTCTCCAGAATGTTTGGATCATTTCACAACTCCACCAACAAAACTGCAACACTTAAAAAAAAAGGGATTATGTATGAGAACTGATATCACTAAAGAAATATATAAGGAAGAAAAATAAATAGGATTGGTGGTAAGGCAAGCATTGAGGATAATCAGGGGACAGCACTAGTACTCCGCAGTAGGTCAGGAAACATGAAAAGAAAGGGGAAAGGCTACTAGAATGTTAGGTGGATCTTGGATAGTGAATTTATGGAGGGCTGCAGACAAGGGCCACAGAAGATGAGGACTCTTGGATTGGCTGGGATCTGCTTTGTTGAAGGGGACAGCTGCATGAGGGAGGTTTTAGATCCATTGAAGTTTTGGAGTAAAGTGAGAATTAACATCATCAGATTCTCTATTGTGCTGACTATTTGCCAAGGGAATGTTTTCCAAATCTTAAAAGTACTGGAGAGATGGAAGCAGTTCATATTATTCTCTTTGTCATTATTTTTTAATCATAATAGCAGAAGAGCTGAGGCTGGAAGGGCCTTTAGAGTCACTGAGTTTCATTTCCTAGAGGAGATTTGAGGCTGGGAAAAGGGAATGACTTGCCCAACAAGGTCACACAGCAAGGAAGTGGGCCTCCCTCAAGAGTCAGGGAATAGGAGGCGGTGTTGAGAAGAGGGGCTTGGCTGTGAGGGCCCTTCGCCAAACCTTGGGGAAGCAAGCTGGAGAGATTCCCCCTGCGGAATATGAATGGAATTAGGAATCAGAGACAACAGATTGAGCTGGCTGCCAGGTGACTGAGTTGTTGGGGGAGGGAGAATGAAAGAGGGGGTGCTCGTTGGAGGCTGCCTCCACTAAGGACTGCAGATTGAAACAGTGATGAAGATAAATGGAAACCCCTTTGGCAGAAAATCTGTGGATAATCAAGGCTGATACCTGTTTAGAGAGGCCTCCCGCCAGCCCTTGCTCAGGGAAACATTAGGATAAGACTTTGCAGTGAGAGCCACCTTGTTAGTGCTGAAACAAGGGGAAAAAAATGAAAATCACCAGACTCTCATTAAAGAATAAAATGATACATGGTATTTTGGCAGGAATTGGCTGCTTCAGAGTGCCTCACTTGCTCAGCAGGTCCATCATTTCTTCTTTCTTCTAAAATAAGACTTTAGGGGAAGCCTGTTATAAGAAACAGTGCCTTAAGAGCATTATAGGAAGGAATACCTTCAAGGGGGAAGGTCAGTGATGCCCCTGAGGAAGAGGATGCTCTAACCAGAGCATGACACTAAGCAAGAGGAGTTGGGATGGCTCTGAGTATGAGGGGAGAATGAATTTGGGAAAGGGCAGAGAGCCAATAAAAATAGGAAGCAAAGATCAATGGATCAAGGTCCCTGGTAAATGGAATTTGGTATAATGTTCAAGGATTTTATGAAATTAAGGTGAGGGGTGGTCATAATAGTCTTACTGCTGTTAGACTTGGGCTGTCTGTCATCTGTGCTTGGAATCCTCAATTCTAGCTCTCCACTGTAATCATTTCTGCTTATTCTTGAAAGCCCAATTCAATGGTCATCTCTTCTGTGACACTTTCCCTGATTCCCTTTTACTACCTACCAGTAATAACCTTTCCCCTCAGAACTCATAGAGCACAAATTTGACCTCTCTAATGTACCTCTCATGTAATGTTGTATTATAGCTATTTATCTGGGTGTCTTATACCTTTGGGCAGCTAGGTGATATGGTGGGTAGAATTCCAGGTCTGAAGTCAGAAAGACTTGTCTTATCAAGTTCAAATTTGGCATCAGACACTTTCTAACTGTGAGATCTTAGCTGGGCAAGTCACTTAACCCTGCTTTCCTCAGGTTCCTCATCTGTAAAATGAGCTGGAAAAGGAAATGACAAACCACTCCAGTATCTTTCCAAGAAAAGTACAAATGGGATTACAAAGAATTGAACATGACTGAAATAACTGAACTACAATAACAATTTCCACTTTTACCAGATTGTGAGTTCCATGAGGACAAGAACTTTATTTTGTGAACCAATAAACATTTAAACTTTAAATTTCTTTTGTCTCATCTGAATTTTGTGTTTTTTTCAGTTTAGCCTATCCCAGGACTCTACACAAAGCAGGTTTCTTTTTTCTTTTTTAAAAGTTTTTTTTATTAAAGCCTTTTATTTTCAAAACATATGCATAGATAATTTTCGACATTCACCCTTACAAAATCTTGTGTTCTAAATTTTTTCCCTCCCTTCCAACCAATCTTTCTCCAACTCGACACATAATCCAATATATGTTAAACATGTGCTATTCTTCTAAACATATTTCCATTGCACAAGAAAAATCAAATCAGAAAGGAAAAAAATGACAAAGAAAACAAAATACAAGCAAACAACTAAAAGGGTGAAATTACTATGTTGTGATCCATACTCAGTCCCCACAGTCCTGCCTCAGGGTGTACATGGCTCTCTTCATCATAAGACCATTGGAACTGGTCTGAATCATCTCATTATTGAAGAGAGGCACATCCATCAGATTTGATCTTTGTATAATCTTGTTGTTGCCATGTACAATATTCTCCTATTCTACTTGTTTCATTCAGCATCAGTTCAGGTAAATCTCTCCAGGCCTATTTAAAATCATCCTGCTGATCATTTCTTATAGAACAACAATATTCTATAACATTCATACACCATAACTTGTTCAGCCATTCCCAATTGATGGGCATTCACTCAGTTTCCAGTTTCTGGCCACTACAAACAGGGCTGCCACAAACATTTTGGCACATACAGGTCCCTTTCCCTTCTTTAGTATCTCCTTGGGGTATAAGCCCAGTAGAAACACTGCTGGGTCAAAGGATTTGCACAGTTTGATAGCCCTTTGGGCATATTTCCAAATTATTCCCCAGAATGGCTGGATCTGTTCACAGCTCCACTAACAATGTATTAGTGTCCCAGTTTTCCCATATCATTTCCAACATTCATCATTATCTTTTCCTTTTTCAGCAAATCTGAGAGGTTGAAGTGTTATCTCAGAATTGTCTTAATTTGCAATTCTCTGATCAAGAGTGATTTAGAGTGGTTTTTCATATGACTAGAAATGGTTTCAATTTCTTCATCTGAAAATTATTCATATTTTTTGACCATTTATTAATTGAGAACATTTGAATTCTTATAAAGTTGAGTCAATTCTCTATATGTTTTTAAAAATGAGGCCTTTATCAGAACCCTTGAAACATATCAGGTTTCTTAATCAATGTTTATTAAATTGAATTGAACTGATTTGAAATTAGGAGAGTTCTATGAGCTTATGAAAAGCCTTTATGTAGTTCTTACATCCTGCCAATGCGCATGCCTAATTGAAGATGATCAGCTTGAAAAAAAAAAGAAAAAAAGCAGAAACATCATTTGGGAGCCCATGGGATATCTAGACGAGAAACCCATCTTCTATCCTCCTCCCTCATTTCCAATCTAAAAGGCTGGTCCTGAAAACATCTACATTGATTTGTTGAGCAGCCCATTTCCTGCTTAAAACATGCTTCCATTTTGGAATAAGGATATTCCACATTTGTGTAGTCTTTATAGTTTACAAAGCACAGGGAAGCCCTGGAAGGGCACTGTCTTCTACCCTTGATTCCTTTGCCTCCTTATCCTTATGATTTTCATGCACTGGTTGTCCTCAACTCTGTCTTAGCTCCACCATCTACCTTTTGCTTCTGAGCCTCTAGAAGAAGAGATTTACTAGAAGGATCAGATTTAGGAGTACTTATGGGACTAACTGTTAATTGATGCAGTACATTTGCATATACTTGAGATAGTAAGAGAAAAAAATTATTTTAAGCCAAAATCATAATATCTGTTTATCAATATATTATATATATATTTGTATCTCAAATGTGCTTGAAGGTTATATATACAGAAGTTATAATAAGTTATAAAAATTCATATCAAATTATGAAAAAAATTTCAATGACACAATTGACATACATGGTCCCTTTGTTTACTGTGCTCCCTGAACCATTATAAGTTCATGTTCACTTTTATCAATTGAGACATTAATGCACTAATTTAATTAATCAAGTTGTGACTGATCAAACCATTCTGAAGAGCAATTTGGAACTATACCCAAGAGACAATGCAACTGTGATACCCTTTGACCAAGCAATACCCCTACTAGGTCTGTTTCCCAAGGAAATCAGACAAAAAGGAAAAAATATCTACAAGTACAAAAATATTTATAGTAGCTCTTTTTGTGGTAGCAAAGAAATGGAAATTTATAAATTGGGGAATGGCTGAACAAGCTGTGTCATATAATTGTAATAGAATACTATTGTGTTATTAGAAATTATGAAGGGATTGGTTTCAGAAAAAACATGGCAAAACTGTTGAAAAACATGAACTAATGAAAAGTGAAGTGACAAGAATCAGGATATCATCATGTATAGTAACAGCAATGTAGTAATGATGATCAACTAAGAAAGATTTGGCTACTCTAATCAATACAAATAATATAAAACAGTTCCAAAGGAATTATGATGTAAAATACTATCTGCTTCCAGAGAGAGAATTAGGGAACCCTGAGTACAAACTGAAGTATAACTTTTTTTCACTTTATTTTTCTTGATTTTTTTTTGAAATATGGCTAATAGGGAAATGTTTTGCATGGTTTTACATGTATAATTGATATGATACT
This sequence comes from Sarcophilus harrisii, assembly GCF_902635505.1. Classification (NCBI taxonomy): domain Eukaryota; kingdom Metazoa; phylum Chordata; class Mammalia; order Dasyuromorphia; family Dasyuridae; genus Sarcophilus; species Sarcophilus harrisii. The sequence goes on from NC_045427.1 coordinate 449,418,719, forward strand.
GCTTGCCTTGTCAGTGGGTGAGGAAGAAGATAGGAGGGAGGGAGAGAATTTGGAATTCAAAATCAAAAAAGAAAAGAATGTTAAAAAAATTTAAAAGCTGGCAATATACAAGAAGAATATTAATTACAGATAAATAATTATAAGATAATTTAAGGAAGCAAGGAATATGAATAATTTTAGGTAATCAGAAAAGACTTCCCAAATGAATTGACTTATAAAGTAAGCCTTGAAGAAAATTAAAGACACAGAGCTGGAAGTAAGGAGAAAGGGTTTCAAACATTGGAAGGAGCTGGAGAAGGAATGTTGAGTTCAAGAAACAATAAGGAGCCCAGTTTGGCTAAAAATATGAAGGGCATGAAAGGAAGTGATAAGAAATAGGTCTGAAAAGGCAGATGAACCAAAGTATGGAGTTTTTCAAATAACAATGAGTTCTTTCACTTAGCTCCTCAGCAAACTTTGTGCTTTATTACCCATCATCTTCTGCTCTTCTGCTCCAATTTCTGAGAAAGAGATGTCTTTTTTTTTCCATCAAAGATAACTCTTCCACTTTTATTCATAATCCTTTCCTCTCCCATATCCTCAAACTTACTTCATGCTCTATCTCCCTGTTTCTGCTTTTTTCTTTCTCTTTATGTCCCTCTTAGATGCAAACCCTTCCTATCTCGACTTTTTGTCCATGATCTCCAAAAATACTGGTGTCACCCTTGCTTTAAAAAAAAAAAAAAATCTTTTATTGACTTTGCTTTTCCCTATAAGTCTTTTTATGTAGATGCTATGTACTGCCAAAAAAAAAAAAAAAAAAAGCATATTCCTTTTTGTCCCCATTCAATTTTCTCCAAAACTTTTCTAAAATTTGATTTACCTTCTTAACTTCTTTTTTGTTTATTTTGTGGTTTGATTTATCTAATTCTGATAGAGTGAGCTTGAGATGTCCCACTAGTGTAGTTTTGCTGTCTATTGCTTCTTGTAGCTCTCTTAACTTCTCTAGAACCTTGAGTGCTATGTGTCTTAGTGCATATATATTTAGTATTGATATTACTTCATTATCTATCATAACTCTTAGCAAGATGTAATTTCCTCCTTTATCTCTTTTAATTAGGTCTATTTTTCTTTTTGCTTCATCTGAGATCAGGATTACTAGTCCTGATCTTTTTATTTCAGCTGAAGCACGATATATTCTACTCCAGTTCCTTACCTTTATTCTATGTGTGTTTCTCTGTTTCAAGTGTGTTTCTTGTAAACAACATATTGTAGTATTCTGATTTTTGATCTACTCTGCTATCCATTTTGTTTTTTATGGGAGATTTCATCTCATTCACATTCACAATTATTACTGTGTATTTCCCTCCATCTTATTTTTCTTCTTGTTTGTTCTCTCTCTCCTTACACCCTTTTCATCCTCAACATTGTTTTGATTTGGTATACCACATCTCCCAATCTGCCCTCTCTTCTGTCAGATCCTCTCTCTCCCTCCACCCCAACTGCCTTTATTTGTTCTCTTCCCTTCCTACTTTCCTATCCAGTAAGATATATTTTTATATTCAACTAATTGTGTATATTATTCCCTTTTTGAACCAACACTGATGGAAGAAAGGTTCAAATGATATCCATCACCCACCCTTCTATCTTCTTCATTGTAATAAGTTGTTTGCATTTAATGTGAAATACTTTATCTCATTCTACCTCTTCCTTCCTTCTGTATCCAGTATACTCCTCTTTCTCATCCCTTAATTATTTTTTATGTCATTCCTTCAAATTGACCTTACACTTATGACCTCTGTATATATATATTCTTGTACTATTAATGGTACAATTTTAAAGAATTACATGTATCATCTTCCCATGCAGGGATGTAAACAATTCTGTCGCACTGAAATCCTTATGTTTTCTTTTCCACTTTTACCTTTTCAGACTTCTCTTGCATTTTGATATTGGAGATCAATTTTTTTTTGTCCATTTCTGGTCTTTTCCTTATGAAAGCTTGAAACTCTTCTATTTCATTGAATGTCATTCTCCCCCTCCATCCCTCCCTTGGAGTAGAATGTTTAATTTCGCTGGATAAGTGATTCTTGGTTGTAATCCTAATTCCTTTGTTTCCTGGAAATATCATGTTCCATGATCTTTGATTCTTTAACATTGCTGAGGCTAAATCCTGTGTAATCCTGAATGTCACTCCTTTCTTTCTGGGATTATTATTTTTTTTTACAGCATTTTTTTCTTAAACTGATAATTCTGTGATTTAGCTATAATGTTCTTTGGAGTTTTTATTTGGGGACTTTTTTCCTGAGATGATCAGTGGATTCTTTAAATTATTATTTTACCTTCTGGTTTCAGCATATCAGGGAAGTTTTCTTTGAAAATTTCTTGAAAGATGCTGTCCAGGTTCTCCTTTGGATTATGGTTTTCAGATAATCCAATTATTCTCTTGGATCCAGGTCAGTTGTTTCTTCAATGAGGTATTCTACATTTTCCCCTATTTTTTTTTTTTATTCTTTTGAATTTGTTTAATTGGTTCTTGATGTCTCATAGGATCATTAGCTTCTACTTGACTAATTCTAACTTTTAAGGAGTTGTTTTCCCCAGTTAGTTTTTGTAATTCCCTTTCCATTTAGCCAATTGTACTTTTTAGGAAATGGTTTTCTTTGGTGGATTTTTGTATCTCCTTTTCCATTTGGACAATCCTACTTTTTAAACAGTTGTTTTCTTTTTCCAAGCTGTTGACTCCCTTTTTCCATAATTCTTTTGAAGCTCTCATTTCTTTTCCTATTTTTTTTCCCTACTTCACTAATGTAATTTTTCAACCTCTTTTTGAGTTTTCCACAAAATTTTTCTGGATTTGAGACCACTTTTTTTTCCCTTGGGATTTTGCCCATAGGTGTTTTGAAATTGTTGTCCTCTTCTGAGTTTGTATCTTGGTCTTTTGTCACCATAATAACTTTATATAGTCAGATTCTTTTGTTGTTGTGTTTGTTTGCTCATCTTTTTCTTTGTGTGTGTGTGTGTGTGTGTGTGTGTGTGTCCTTCTTCCTTTCTTTTAAATTTGAGCTGGGCTTTCAGGATGGAAGGTTTCTTGTGCCAGTGACTGCAGGCTCTATTTGCATTGTGTTGTTTTGATGCCCACAAGAGAATCTCATGTCTGGTGCCATATTGAGGGTTTGGGCTATGTTGTGGCTAGTGCTATTGGAGGCAGTAAGGGTCTGGCAGCTTACTTGGTGCTGAGCTGGGTCCTAGTGGTTCTTTCTGGCATCCAATGGGATGATTCTGCATTTCCTGGGGCCACACTGGCGCACATGGCATCTGGCCTCTAGAGACTGCCTGTTTGCCTGGGGCTACCCTGAAGCTTGGAGGTGGCCCAGAGCTGGCAGCTGGCTGTTTGCTTAGACATCCATAGGGTTGGTGTCTACCTGTTTGCCTGGGGCTGCACTGAAGCATATGGCTGGTCTCAGAGCTGGAGTCAGACCTCGGAGTTCCTTGGCCTTTGCTGGGCACATGGAGGGTCCTGGTGTTGTTGCTCCACCACTCTGGGGCTCAGATCTCCCACTGGTTTGCTGCTGGAGTTCTGGGACACTTCTGCCCTGCTTTTTGACCCAAATGAGGTAGATCTTTCTTGTTGATTTTCCAAATTTCTTGGAATAAAAGGTTGTTCCACCCACCCCACCCCCTTTTTTTTTTAGATCTGCTGATCTAGGATTTGTTTCAAAGTGCTATTTTATGGCTCTTTGAAGGTGAATAAAGAGGGAGTTACAAAGATTTACTGCTTATTCTGCCATCTTGGCTCATGAAAGTAAAAAACTTGGATCTTTATTTTAATTGAAACTTGCCTCTAAAACTTCTACCTACAGCTCCACCATGTAAAACAAACCTAATCTTCCATATGATAGCCCTCTAGATTCTCAAAGATTCTATCATGTTTTTCTGAAGTTTTTACCAAGGGACTAGTGCCCACATGTATAAGAACCTGTCACATAGGAAAAGGAAGAAGGGAATCATCAGGGTCTTCGGACAAGAGAGCAGGTTGGGTATAGGGCAGGTTATCTGGCTCTCAGGAGCCCATACGTTCCTGAAGTAGATGGGATTGAGGGACATTTGGAGAAATGACAGTGAGATTCACCACCAAAGTGAGACCATTAGTATAGCCTCACTGGATCAGATCTCTGGTCTGTGATACAGTGATATTTGGTCTAGGGAAAGGCCTGATATTCCTCTCTGGCACCTGATCAAAAAATTCAAACATCCCTAGATTCCCTTTAGAACCCTTTATGAATCTGTTATCTAGGATGGGGGCAGGGGAAGGGGGAGACTAGAAACCACATCATTCAGGGACTGGTTGAAGGAAATGGGGATATTTATCCTGGAGAAGAGAAGACCTAAGGGAAGAATGGCTGTTCTCTTTAAGCATTTGAAGAAATGTCATAGAGAAGAGAAATTAGGCTTATTCTATTTCCCCCTCAGAGGACAGAACTAGGAGAGATGGGTGGGAGTTATAGCCCAGCACATTCTGCCTCAATGTTGGGGAGGGCTTCCTACCAATCAGAGTTGCCCCAAAGTATAGTGGGCTGCCTTGGGAAATGATGAATTTCCCATCTCTGGAGGCCTTTAAGGGGAAGCCAGATAACTGCTGTTGAGAGATAATGGACAGGGGCTTCATGTTCAGAAAGGGCTTGGGCTAGATGGTCTCAGAGGTCCTTTCCAGCCCTAACATTTCTATGTTCTAACATTTCATGTTCTGAGGTTCTAAGGTTGTATGTAATAATATTGTTAGTATCGCCCCCGACAGGGCTGTTGTGGGCAAAGTACTTTGTAATCTGTAAAGCATTGTAGAAATGGGGGCTGTTATTATGATTGCCAAGGTCCCTTTCAGCTCTAATGTTTGAGGGTTCGGCATTACTACATTTCCCATTCTTCCCCTGTGAGGGACAGGGGGCCCCAGGAACAGGGTTTTCCCTCCCCCTATTGTTTCTAAAACATACAAATCATTCTGGGTCCAGCTCTTTATTTCATTAGTTGAAATGTACATTTGAAAACAACAGAGGGTGAGGTTTAAAAGCAACATGCAATTTTTATTACGTCGATCTCCCAAATTGCCATTATTTTGGTCCCTGCGGTGTTATTGACCTTGATTCTCTCTCATTTGCATCCAACATTTTTCATCCTTTGGAATATGGTGTTTTGGGACCTTTCCATCATTAAGTGGATTTACAGCCATTTCCCTGTGTGTTTTCTCCAAGGGGTTCTGTTATGAGATGCACATTAAATCTCCATTAATACCTCATTATCCGACTGATAAGATTACCATGATAATGAGGCAGAAATTCTAATTGTTTCCCTTTTTATTGTGCCTTTCATTTAATCCTATACCTGGAATTCGGTCACAAGCTGGTGAGCATCAGACAGAATTCCAGTTTGTTTTAAACCTGGGAAAGAAAGATTGGAGGATCATTGGTTTTTAGAGCAGGAAAAGGCCTTTGAGATCATGTAACTGGCACAGGATCATCTGAACTGATTGTAATTGCAAAAGGAAAAGACAAAAACAGAATCGTCCCCTCCCCATTTTTTTTTTTTTCTCTGTGAAAAGTTTGGGGCATGAGAAGACATATGGGATGGACCCATCTCCATTTATATGAAGAATTTCTTTTGTTGTAATAAAAGGCACTGAGGTAGGGAATCTGTGTTCCAACAGAGGAATGGCTTTCTCTTTATGAGCCTAAATTTCCCCTCCATCAAATGTAAAGTGAAGGTAACTCCCAGAGAAGGTATGGGTTTGCTTTGGAACAAGTACTTCAAGGGAAGTTCTATTCCCCACAGTTGAAGGTGTGATTCCTTTTGCCTCTACCTTGAAAAAATGAAGACAATAATCCTTGTCCTACACAACTCACAGGATTGTTGTGACAAAAATGCTTTGTAAACCTTAAAATCTTACACATTATAAATTATTATCATCTCTTTCCATCATGGAGAGATTAACCTTCCTCATCAAGATTTGATCGTGTCTCTATTGTTCTTCAAAACATTCAATGTCTCCCATATGGCATGCTATGTAAAGTTCTTCTTAGAACGGCATTCAGAACCCTTTCCAATCTTTTCCCAGTCTACCCTCCAATGTTTCCGCCAAATCTTTCCCACATCTAATACATATACTGGACTTTCTTGTCTCTGTGCTTTTGTTCTCTGAAATGCATGTCCCTAGAGAAATTACTCTATATTATCTTTCTTCACAAGCATGACAAACTTCAGTGAAAATTGGGACACAAATAATTGGTGGAATTGTGAACTGAGTCCAGCCATTCTGGAGAGCAATTTGGAACTTTGTCCAAAGGGCTATAAACCGGTACATATTTTTTGATGCAACAATACACTATAGAAGAGTTGAAAGAGGAAAAAAACTTAATGCACAAAAATATAGCAGCTCTTTTTGTGGTGGCAAAGAACTGAAAAGTGAAGGGATGCTTATCAATTGAGGAATGGCTGAACAAATTGTGGTATATGATTAGGAAATGGTGAGTAGGATGGTTTCAGAATAACCTAAGAAGACTTACATAAACTGATGCAAAGTGAAATGAGAAGAAATGGGAGATTATAGTGCATTGCAATAGTAATATTGTATGAGGATCAGCTGTCAATGACTTAGCTGTTCTCAGCAATACAATCATCCAAGACAATTCTAAAAGATTTATAATGAAAAATACTATCCACTTCCAAAGAAAGAAGTGATGGAGTCTGAATGCAGATTGAGCATACTTTTTTAAACTTTATTTTTTCCTTGTTTTGATCTGTGTTTCATAACATGAAAAAAAGGCACATATGTTTTGCATTACAGCACATATATAATCTATATCAAATTGTTTGCTTTCTTAAGGATGGAGAAAGGGAGAGAGAGAGAAAGTGAATTTGAAATCAAATTTTTAAAAAAGGATGTTAAAAATTGGTTTTCCATGTAATTGAGGAAAAAAATAAATAAAAAAATAAAGCAGAGTCCAAAAAGTAAAAAACAAAACAAAATGCAACCTCTGTGATTCCCTATTATGAACAAGACCAAGTTTTGTTTGGCATTTAAGGCCCTCTACAATTTGACACCACTTCTTTCCAGCCTCATCACATGTAACTTCCTTCCATGTCCAAAATGTTCCAATCAAACTGGACAAGCTATTTGGAAGATAGCTTGTGTTTAATCTTTAAAAAGCCAAACTGAAAAAAAAAAAGCCAAACTGACTCTCCTGTTTTCCACTCTGTTTTTATGATTTCTTCTCTTTCTGCTTTGGATCATACCTTTTCCAAGACCAGAATAGTCTTATCCCCATTCTTCAAAAGTTTCCTCTCATAAATTCTTCCTTATTTAGGCAACCAGATATAATAGAGTCCTGAATTTGTAGCCAAAAAATCTGGACTCAAATTCAAAATAAAAAAAATAGACTAATAAAGATATCATGATAATGAGATAAAAATTATAATTGCTTTGCTTCCCTTTTGTGCCTTTCATTCAATTTTATATTATTTTTGTTCAGTCCTTTTAGATCCTATTTGAGTTTTCTTGGCAAAGATACTGAAGTAGTTTGCCACTTCCTTCTCCAACTCATTTTACAGATGAAGAAACTGAGGCAAATAGGATTAAGTGACTTGCCCAGGGTCACATAGCCAGTAAATGTCAAAGGCCACATTTGAATTCAGGTCTTCCTTATTCCAAGTTTGGTGCTCTATTCATCTCACTGCCCCATTCAATTCTATGAATGTAGTCAAACTCAACAAACATTAAGCATCTACCATGAGTAGAACTGGGAGTTGGGGAGAATATTGCTTTTAATAAAAGTTCCTGGGCTCATGGAACTTATAGTCAAGTAGCATTTGCTAGTTACCAGCTAGGTCATCCTGCATTTGTCATTTCCATTCTCTGGGTCTGCTTCCTTCCCTGTACAGAGGCTATAATAATACTTGTCCCACTTACCTCACTAAGGTGTTGTGAGTTTCTAGTGAAATAATGTATGTGAAGTACTTTGGATTATTTCCTGATCCTGTTAGCTGAAAATGACTTTCTCCCTTCTCCTTGGATCTCAAATAATACTTTATATTTCTTCCATTTTTGTAAGGACCTTTCCAAGAGACAATCTTTTATAAAACCCAGTTTCTTTAACTGAGGTTCACAACCTCATATGGAGTTTCATAACTGAATGTGGGGATATTGAAATTATGATTTCTTATTGGAAATGTTTGATTTGTATGCCTATTTTATATACCTGGAGGTCATGTAAAAATTTCTCTGGTGAAAAGAGGTTACAAGGGGAAAAGATGTAAAAAGCTCTGATATAGAACAGTGGTTCTCAAAGTATGGTCCAGAGAATCCTGGAAGGTCTCTGAAAGTCTTTTCAGAAAGTCTACAAATTCAATTAGTTTTTATATCTATTATGGTAAATATCTATAAATATAACCTATAAAATAAAAACTCTTTGGACAGATCCTCAATAATTTTTAATAGAATAAAGATACTCAGAACAAAAGTTTAAGAACCATTGATATAGAAGATGGAGGACTGACCCTCCAGTGAGGAAGGACAGGGTTCAAATTTTCCTTAATCATGGACTGGTATCTAACATTTGCAGAGCTGTACAAGAATAGAGAGTTTCAATACAATGAATTTCCCACACAGATGAAATCACAAGTACAAATAAAACAAAACAAAAATTACTTAAGGTCCACAGTCAAGTAGGGGTGAAAGGCAGGATTTGAATGCAGATTATCTTGATTCTGAGATTAACAGTATTCTAATAATAATTGGTTTTTGCCTTTGTACTCTAAGCATTTAACACAGTGGCTAGCCTGGTAGATGCTCAGTAATGGCTTGTTGAGTTATTTGTGTTTGCGTGTATTCACTTTCCTATCTCTTCCACTCTGTTTGTGGGACACCTCCTCCTCTCCATTCCCTGTCCCACATTTTTCAGCTTCTCTTTATGTTTTGTTTTTTCCTGTTAGAATATCAGTTCCTTGAGAGAAATGACTATCATATTTTCTTACTTATTTGTATTCCCAGCACTTAGAACACTCCCTGGTCCACAGTAAGTCCTTAATAAATGCTTTATCTATTGATCTATTTTATGACGGGCATCTAAATTATTTCTCCTAGGGCCCAGCACAGAATTCTGTACACATTAGGCACTCAGTAAATGTTGAAAGTACTCTTCACAAAATAAATGCTACATTGATTCCAGATCAGGACTGAATCTTGGCTGCTACTTACTAGGTATAATCCTGGGCAAGTCACTTAATCTCTTTGACTGAACCTCCATTTCCTTATCTGTAAAATGGGTACCAAAATTTGTAGTAATATATAATAATTTCATTCTATACAAGGTTATTATGAAAAATGTACTTTGTAAGACTTAAAAGCAATATAGCTTTCCTTCCTTTCTTCCTTCCTTCCTTCTTTTCTTCTTTCCTTCCTTCCTTCCTCCCTTCCTTCCTCCCTCCCTCCCTCCCTCCCTTCCTTCCTTCCTTCCTTTCTTTCTTCCTTCCTTTTTTTCCTTCCTTCCTTCTTTTATTTTTTTAAGCCATGCTTGTAATTTCATGTGTGTATGGAGCTCCATGTGAAAAGCGTCTACCACTGCCATCCCTTTCCTGCAATTCATCATTTTAGCAATGTACCTGGGACACAGAAAGGTTAAGTAGATTGTCCAGGATTACATTTAATAGATGTCAGAGTTGAAACTTGGACCCAAGTTTTTCTGATTCCCAGGCCAACTCTCTAATTCAATACTGTTTCTCAGATCACTATATAAAGATGAATTTTTAATGCTATTGTTATCACCAAGTTAGAAGATTAGCATCTGTTTTTATATCTATCTTCCTATTAGGCATCTCCCAGTCTATTCCCATGTCCTGCATGCTGGGTTTGGCTGACTTCTAGAGCCATTAACTCATTTGACTGAGCCAAATGCATTAAGCTAGAAGATGTTTGTGGCAAGAAAACAAGAAGGAAAAGATCCATTCGGTGTCCTACGTTCTAACATTCTATGTTCCAATGTCCCTTCCAGCTCTCACATTCTGTGTCCCATGTCCTGACACTCTGTTCTACTTAACATTGTGTTCTTATGTTCGAAGGTCCTTTTTAGCCCGAATGTTTTATGTTCTAAAGTCTCTCTCAGTCCTAACAGTTTCTTTCTCTCTGCTTTCCTCTGGGTTAAAACTTCCTGAATTTCTGCTCTCAGGGGAACTACCTGATTATTCTAGAATTAAAAACAGAGCTATAAGGAATGATTTGGAATTTGAGTGTTCATTTTAAAGGTATTTTTGTCCAATGATCTTGGGTTCCCTCTCCCTGAAACTGAAACCAGAGCTAGAAGGAGAGGTGAGAAGTAAAATCACATGGGGCTAAGGAAAAACCCAAACCTGCTTCTCTCTTGCACGGACCACATTTGGCTGGATTCCTGGGAGCCATCAAACGACTTGGCAGCCATTGTGGCTCATGAATCCTTAGACCTGTCAGAAGTCAATCACAGCTGGCCCCTGGATCAGAGAGGAAAGAGGGTCCATGGTCTTTCCTCTTCCTCCAATCCCCCGCCCCCCACCATGGCTTCATATTGAAACCACCAATTATTTACTTATTTCATCATTTCTGCCCCAACCAAGACGTTCTCACCATGCTTGGGATGGGGAGGGGACTCAACAGATGCTAATATTAATAGATTCTCCTTTTGGAGTTGATGAGTGTGGGAGCTGGGCGGAAGGCTCACCACTCCAGAGCATCACCTGCTGTCCTAATAATGAGCCCTGTCATTAATGACTGGTCCCCCATGGCTCTTGCAGCTGTGACCGCCGTGCCCATGCTGAGCAGACAGGCAGGCGGCTGCCCCTGCCAGGCTGCCAAGAAGAGCAGTTTGACCCCACAGGCGCCTTCCATGACATCCCAATCACTCAGGCTGGGGCCAAACATGGGAGTGAGGAAGGGTCAGGGGGGACCAAGGAGGGAAACTGGGGCTGGAAGCAGCCCAACCAATCTAAGGGCAAGTTGAGAGAGAATTGGGAGGAGAACATCTGCGTCTCTAAGCTTCATGGACAATCAGCATTTTCACAGGTGAGAGGCATTATGGAGTAGTGAGGAAAGCATTGGGCTTGGAATCTGAGTAATCAAAAAGGTATCACAGATTTGGGACTGAAAGAGCTCTCAGAGGCCACACAGTTCAACCCCCTGCTTTTTTTTTTTTTTTTTTTTAACAGATGAGACAATTGAGGCCCAGGGAGATTAAGTAATTTTTCTAAAAGAACACAGGGAGTAAATAATAGAGGCAGAATCTGAACACAGGCCCTTTGACTTTAAATCTAATATTCTTTCCCCCATACCAATGAGCTTTATTCATATTATTAAAATCGTAAAAATTTTAGAGCTGCCAGGGACCTTAGAACATAGAATCTTAGTGTACTTAAGGGACATATATAATCTCATCACACCCCTTATTTCCTATTTGGAGAAAGTGAAGCCTCCAAATGTGATTTAATTTCTAAAAGCCATTCAGTAGGTTTAATCAGAAAGTCTGAATTTGTACTTAGGTTTTCTGACACCAAGTTTAGTGCTCTTTCTGTGACAATATATTGCTTTCAGGCAGCTGGGTGGGGGGCGGCAATGGGCAGAGAGCTAGACTTGGAGTCAGGACAATCCAAATTTGAATCTGGCCTCAGATATTAACAAGTTGTGTGATCTTTGGCAAATCACTTGTCTTTTACCTATCTGTTTCCTTATCTGTAAAATGGGAATAATTCTAGTACTTCCCTCCAAGATTGTTATAAGGGTAAAAATTAGAAAATATTTGTGAAGCACTTTGCAGACTTGAAAGCACTATATGAATTCCAGCTAGTAGTATTATTTTATTGTCATCATCATCATCTCAGAATACTTTGAGAGGTCTGTGATCTCAATGGTATAAATGGTTATTTCCCCCCGCCCAGGCAGATTGTTGCACATCACCACTTCCTCACATTCTTGTTCACATTTTGCCATCAGTTTTCCATGGAAGATATCTCTAACTTACCGAAGGACTTCCTCAAAGTCTTTTAATATTTCATTAATACCTACACTTATTCCTTACTCTTATTCCTTATTATTCCTATGTTATTCCTTACTCTTCCTATGTGGCTATCTGTTTGCCAGTCTTAGTTGTTTTTGTTGAGGTTGTTAATGCCATTTCTTCATGGGAGGCCTTCAATGATAACATGATACATTCGATTTTCATCTACCATTTATTTTTTTCATTGCCACTTGGATTGCTTCTAACAGTCCCATATCACTAACTATCTATATAATTCCTCATGTGATGTCTTGTCAGCATCTTATACTCAACTTGCTCCAAACCAAACTCATTATCTTTCCCAAACCAATCCATCCTTCTTTCAGATTTCTCTATTTCTCTTGAGGGTAGCACCAGGCTTCTAGTTGCTTAGGCTCCCAACTGTGGTTCCTCATTCTTTCTTATCCCACATACCCAAAAAGTTGCCCCATGGATCAATCATATCTCTCTTATCTCAGAGCCTTTTCTATATTGTCAGTGCTATCTCCATAAATGCACTTATATCTATACCCTTCTTTGTATTGATCATAGTCACTATTTTACTTTAGGCTCTCATTATTATTTACCTAGACTGTTAAATTAACCCCCTAACTGGTTTTTCTGACTTAACCACCTCTTCCTTTGATCCATCTTTCACACAACTGTCAAAGTGATATTCCTGAAGAATTGACTGTGCCACTCTGCTGCCTGCTTAATTCCAGTTACCTCTAGGATCAAATACAAACCTTCAGCTTGGTTTTTAAAGCCCTTAACAACCTGGCTCCAATCTAGGTTTATTATACATTACTCTCATTCACATACTTTATATTCAAACAGGCTAGTCTTATGTTCCTCTCACATAGTCTTCTATCTCCTAACTCCATGCTATTGTATGGGTTAACTCTCTTGCCTGAAATGTATTTCCTCCTCAGTTCAACCTCTTACATTCTCTAGGTTTTTTCAAAACTCAATTCAAGCACCATATTCTACCTGAAGCCTTTCATGAGCCCCTTCTTCCCCAATTGCTAGTGCTTCCCACACCATTACCTCTATTTTGTATACATATATGTACAACATAATACATACACACTCTATGTACATATACATACATACATGTATATGTACATACAAACATATGTATGCATATATGTACCTACATGTATGTGTTTTGTGTGTGTCTATCTCATTCTTGATAAAGAGTAGGAGAACTGTTTAGAATGTAAACTCCAAGCATAACTATCTATTTTCTCATGTATGTCTTTCACATTTATACTTATGCCATCCAAATTTATATTATAACAATCCATCCTTCTTTCAGATTTACATTCCTCTTGGTTCACTTTCACCTCTTGCTAGCCCCACACTGTCCTCAATTTTGCTGATGCCCATAGATGTAAAATATCCCATGGATAATCATATCTCTATCTCAGTACCTTATTAACTATTTTGCTGTACCATAAATCAGACTCTGAATTATTAAATCTCTTTGATGAAATCATAGTCATATTTATAATTGGGACTTATTTATTAGTGAGTTAAATTAACTCCAAGCTGTTTTCTGACTATCACCTCTTTTTGATATCTTTCACACTCCATTAGAAGTGATTTCGATAGAATTACTGTGGATGGCTGATCCATCAGGACTGTCATCATCTAGTTGGTTAGAATACATCAGTTGGTTTCTGCCCTTTACAACCTAGGCATCAGTCTGTAGTCTCTCAGGCCTTTCTAATCATCTTTGTATTTCTAAGAACAGTTTATTTCCTACTTTTCATATCTCCATTCTAACTCCATGCATTGTATGGTTATCATCTTCAGTTATGTTTTCTACTCCTCAGTTCAAGCCTTTACAATTCTGTTTTCAAAAGTCCATTTCCTTCTTATAATCTTTGATAATCCTTCGTAGTAGCACCTTGTCCAATGTATGCAGACGTTTGATAACTTTAGGCTTATTTGAAACTATTTCCAAAATGGTTGATACATTACAACTCCACAACAATAATAGTGTCCATGTTTTACACAACTCAACATTATTATTATTTCCATGTATCTTAGCCAATTTGCTAGTTTTTGATAAAGGTAGAGATTTCTAGAATTGCAATTCTCTACAAAGGCATTCTCTTAGGCAGAAGGTACCTTTTATTGTTGTGAAAAGGTTATAGATAAAATCCAAAAATGATTTTTATACCGCACTTTAGCTGAAATACCATAGAAAGGTTCAGAAGCAAGTAGGGGTGGGGAGTAAGGGCTGGATCTAGGGTCTTAGGGAGGGATTAGGGAGGAGTCAGAGAGGAGCTAGGGAATGCCTCATTAAGAACAAACACATCTGCATTGTGTCTACTTGAGTAGTTGCATGCATATGAGACAAAGGAGTCTGTCTTAAATATGCTAACAAGAGAGTCCTAGGAAACTGACCTCCTTTTGTGTGCTGTTATGGTTGATAAGAGGAGTAGGGTGGGCTTGATGAGGTCCAGGGTTGTATCCCCAAATGATGAGGTTTGGCACAGGTCCGGGAGTTGTGGGAAAACCCCTTCTGGCGGCACAGGTCCTTTGTAAATGAATTTACGAATCTGAAAAGTTAAACTGGCAAAAGAAGTTTATTATTGGCATTGGGAAGTCAGCTTTTGCTAGAAAGACTGAATTCTGGTGGCAAGGTCCTGACAGAGGGATATAAAGTTTCTAGCAGAGAAATCCCGACTGAGAGGTAAAGAGGGCATAGTCCTGTTAGGGAAATAGGGGAGAGAGAGATAAAGGGGGAGTAACACTGAAAGAGAATATCATTTCAGCAGGCAGAGGGTTGCAGCTTATGCTAGGGGGAGAGAGGTTCCTTGGCATGGCATGTTAGTTCCTCTGCCAAGAAGTGGGCTGAAGGAAGCTTGTTATATGGGCAACTCTTGCTGGGGGCTGGGAGCAGTTTGAGCTGGAATCAGAATAGAAAATTTTGGAATTGAATGAGTGTCCCTGGGCTAATCTCCAACTCAATAGAGTTGGAATCTCCAGCTTGGGCTAAGTAGGAGTGGTCTTGGACTCAACCAGTCCCTCCCAGATAATAGAATGAAACCCCTTTATCTTGATTCCCTGGGGAGGTCTCTCAGGGGAGAGCTTAGCATTCCCCCCAGAGTCAGAGAGGGAGAAAGAGAGTTTTGGGGCTCCCCTCGTCAGGCTCATTTAGCATTTACATTATTCCTGACAACTGAGACAGAATGAGCTTGTTTAGAGTTCACATCATTCTGTCTCCCTGATTGAAAGTAACCTCCTTGAGGATAAAATTGTTTTGTTTTTGTCTAAGTAGTTCCAGTGCAATATGGAGTATATAGTAAGTATATAAGAAATGTTTTTTGATTGATTGGTTGCTCAGGTTACATATGGATCATAGCATTCCATAATTTATAACCATATAATATTATTGGAAGAATATTGGTTAAGGATGCATCTGTCTCAAGAAATAGCTTGGGATGATTGAAAGTGCTGCACACTTCCCTCCACCTCATTGTCTTTTACTTGTTGAATTCCAAAACCTTGAGACAAATTGGACTTCTAGCAAGGCAGGAAGCATGGGGTTGTGGAATACTCCTGTATCTGGCGTCAGAAGACTTGGACTCAAGCTTGACTCCACTATTTATGATCCTTTAGGTGAATTATTTAAACTTTTTGAATCTCACTTTCCTCAACTGTAAAACGAGAGATTGGGGCTCATTGTCCCCTCTTCATCCATATTCCTACCTGGAATCAATGACCATGCTTAATTTATGATGCTACTTGCATCTTAAGCTCAACATTGTATTTCCTATTTCCATGCATTTATTCCTTATGCCTGAGAGATATTCTCTTTATCTGTGTCTCTTAGAATTCTTAACTTCTCTGAGGACCCAGTAAGGTGAAGAAGGACTTTTCCATTGGCTTCTAAGCAGGACCTGAATTTATATTCAAAGGCCATGAGCAAGAGGTCTTTCTGTCTCTGTGGTTCTGTCTTTGTCTTTCTGTCTTTCTCTGTGTTTGTCTCTATCTTTATCTCTCTTTGTTCCTTTATTTGTATGTCTCTCCATCTGTCTCTGTCTCTGTTTTTGCCTTAATGTTTTATTTCTGTCTCTGTCTCTATCTCTTTTTGTCCTTTTATTTGTATCTCTCTCTGTCTCTGTTTCTGTCTTTACTTTTCTGTTCTGTTTCTCTCTGTCTTTATCTCTCTTTGTCCTTTTATTTATATATCTCTTTGTCTTTTCCGTTCTATTTCTATCCCTCTGCCTCTATCTTTATCTCTCTTTCTCTTTCTGTCCCTCTCCATCTGTCTCTGTCTCTATCTCTATCTTCTTTCTCTGTCCCTCAATTTGTATGTTTTTCTGTCTCTCTTTCTTTGTCTTTCTCTGCCTCTGTCTCTATCTCTACTTCTCTTTCTCTGTCTGCCCCTCTAAATGTATGTCTGTCTGTCCCTTTCTTTCTTTCTGTCTGTCTCTCTTGCCTGGCTATGTTTGAGTGATGAGACAAGGACTGTTGTAAACTGCTGGCTAGAAAAAGGGAGAATGAGCAGGCATCTGAGGTTTACTCTCCCCTCTATGTTCAATAAAAAACACATGGTTCTGCTGCTGCTTCAGTCCCTATTGTTTGCATTCTTTCCTGCTTTAGGTGAAAGAGTTTTGGAGACAGAATGGATTAGACTGTAATTTTGTGGTCTTCAAAAAGTCAGAAGAGTGAGCCTCTGGAGGGGTCTGGTGATGGAAGACTATGCCAGAATTTATAAACAGCCGAGTCTGGTGACGACCCAAGTCTGGAGCAATCTGCTTGACCAAGTATAGCAGTGGATCAAAAGCATCTTTGAGGTAAGGACTTGTCCAACAGCACAGTGTATTCAAAAATGAACTTGATGGGGAGGCAGTAAATGTTTGGTAGCAAGAGCTATGATAATAATATAATAATAGCATTTTAAGATTTGCAGGGTACATTACAAGTGCTTTCTCTTTTGATTTTCATATCAACCCTGCTGGATAGGTACTATTATTATCCTCATTTTACATATAAAGAAACTGAGGTAGAGATTAAATGACTTGCTCAGTCACTCAGCTAAGAAGTATCTGAGGCAGGATTTGAATTCAAGTCTACTTGACAAGAAGCCTAGCACTCTATCCACTGTGTCATTCAGTTTTTCCAAATCTGAGCTTCCCACTCCTCTGGGACCAAAGTGAAAGAAGAGAGACTATGCTGTAAAGGTAAAGGCTTTGGGCTCTTCCTATCCAAGACTAAAATATACTCTATAAATATGGCCCTAAATTCCTTACCTTGGTGATCTTTCAGTTTTGGATGAAATGATTAAAAGTTATAAGTGTATGAATTCTGAAGGGTCAGGAGAGTGAGCCACTAATAGATCTGGGAGTGGACTTCATGCTGGATTTTCAGTTGGTCCAGTTTGTAGGTTCCCAGGAGTAAGGAGCAAGTTCTGTGACCAGTCCAGCAGAAGCTGAGACAAGGGCTAGTTTAAATGTGATACAGCATTTGGACATGAACTTGGTGGAACTGATAAGAGAAATGGTGTTAGGTTTGAGCTCACTCTCCCTAGAGACCAAAGTGGCAACAGGTGTGTGCCCAAGGCCTTTAGGGAAATATTTGAACTTCTGTTCTTACTATATTTTCTTTTTCTTTTCTTGCTGATGCAAGTGGGGTTAAGTGACTTGTTAAGTCACACAGCTAGGAAGTATTAAGTGTCTGAGGCCAGAGGTCCTTCTGACTTCAGGGCTGGTGCTCTATCCACTGCACCACCTAGCTGCCCCTTTTACTATATTTTCAAAGTTAAATATCTCTTGATAAATGCTAATTGATGTTAATTGCTAATTAAAGGAAGTGAGCTCAGTTCACCCTGCTGATGATAGGAACATACCTGAGTGTGGATTAGAACAATAGCATTAGAGAATAACATCCCAAACCTTCAGAGGTACCCCTAGAAACTCAAGGGCAAATGTAGCTCTTGATTATGAGAGAATAAGGCCAGAATATTTGCTACATGTATATATGCAGTAAAATTATATTTCAGTTGCACTTTAAAGTTCACAAAGCACTTTTTGTGCAGCTATCTTGTGAGAAGATATATGACTCTCATTTTGTAGATGAGAAAAGTGAGACCAAGAGAGGGAAAATGAGTTTCAGAGGGCAGAGATAATACAACAGAGTGGGATGATCTCTTCTTCCCCCCCCCCCCCAACCTATTCCCACCTTTTATTATCCAAGCTTGTCAGTATGTTTGACATTTAAAGTCCTTCACAATTGTTTACATTCCCTCGGTTTAGGGCCAGTATATACCTAGATACAGGAACATATTTGCTGTTCCCCTTCTGTGATATTCCATGTTTCATCTCCATACTTTGGCAAAGGCTGTGCCCTCTGCTAGGAATGCATTCCCTCTTCACCTGGGCCTTGCAAAATCCCTAGCTTCTTTCATGCTCTATCTGAAATGTTTCTTCTTGCTTGGGATCTATCCTGTTTCTTCCAGTTGTGCAAGCACTGCCCCTATTCCTGCTCTTTGAATTATTTTGTATTTTCTTCATAGCTATTTTGTAATAGTTGACCTGTGTTTATGTTGTTTCCTTCTATAGAATATAAACTAAAGCAGCAACTGCTGCATATTTTGCCTTTGCATTCTCAGTGCTGAGGATAGTATCTGGCACTTCACTGATTGTTAAGTGAATGAATGACATATGTCGTGGTCCCAGAAGAATTGAAGTTGAGAGTCATCCAAAAGGCAGGGGCTGGGAGTATCCAGTTACATGATAAAGCAAAGGACATCTCAGTACATGTACCCTCTCAGGACTCACTCAATCTCAAGAAAATTGAAGGAAGTCCTCCAGCATGTTAGCTGGATCCATGGGAAGCATTTATGGGATCACACACAAAAGAAAGAATCACAAGGAATGAGAAGAGAAGAAATAACCATTAATTTAGCACTTATTGTATGCTAGATACTGTGCTAAGTGCTTTATAAATATTATTTTACTTTATTCTCACAACAATCCTTGTTGTGGAGGATGGAGGTAGATGCTATTATGTTCCCATTTTATAGATGAGGAACTTGAGACCCAGGGGTTAAGTGACTTGCCCAGGGTCACATAACTAGTAAGTGTCTGAGGATGGATTTGAATTCAGATCTTCCTGTCTCTGGATTGCAATCCATATGACTGGAAAGATACCTGCATCTGTGAGGACACAAAAACACTTGAAAATACTGAAATAATATTTTTTCAAAAAATATTGTAATAATGCTGAATAAGGCTCTTAATTCTTGACGTGACTGCACTAGGCTGGGATTTCTCTGACTTTTCCATTATACCCCTATACCATTATATTCCACTATACACTATACAGGTGTGTTAGCTTCCTGAGCCCTCCCCTCTTTACTTTTCAGCTTTCTTTGGCCTTTTGTGTGTTGTCTTCCTTCATCAAATTGTGACTTCTTTAGGGTAGGGTCTTTTTTTATTTTGTGTATCCCCAGCACTTAGCATAGTGTTTGGCACATAGTAGGTGCTTAATAAATGTTTATTGATTGACTGATTATCTCTCCAGTGACTTGCACAAAATAACAAATCAAGCATTAGCTTATTTCTTTTTTTTTTTTTGTGTGTGTGTATGTTCTTTTTTTTTAAATTTTTTTTATTTTTTTTTATTTAATAGCCTTTTATTTACAGGATATATACATGGTAACTTTACAGCATTAACAATTGCCAAACCTCTTGTTCCAATTTTTCACCTCTTACCC